>NC_140580.1:456138574-457591074 GCF_964204655.1 Triturus cristatus | reverse complement strand
GTAAACTTTCATTCATGGTCAGTCTCTCCAACTTTGTAGTCATACATATGGTAGCTGAATGTGTCAATACAACAGGATACACCAGATTAGAAGATGTACTGGTGAAAGAACCCTGCAGTTTGAGTAATGCCCCTCTGTGATATTTTAATAATATCTATTATGTTGTACTATTTTATGCCTTAAGCAGAATTATAATGCTATGGGTGTTTCACATTTTTTGCGGTTTGGATAGTAAACTTGCTATCGCCATTCATTTTTGTTTTAAAGTTTCATTTTATAGCTGGCAGTAGAGTTTAAGAATTCTGGCTGCGTATTACTTTCATAGAGAATCGGTGGAATAATCCGAGCTGACCTTCCAGCAGACAATGTTAGTTAACAGCTATGTAAACACTGTAAGTGCTGCGTTCTTGAATGCATTGCAGTGATCGATTTCAAGAGATTATGTTAGATCTATGGATCTGGATACCCATGATTCTGCAGTTGAAGCCCAAATCTCAAATTTCTGCATGAGGACACTTGTCGAGTGGTTTATCATATCAAATCCAGCTGCTGGTAAACTCCTGTGTGATTAGTGTGGACATTTCACTTCATAGGTGCATTGAACACGCTGTTGGTTTGAAAAATATCAAAGTCTTAATCTTCTGTTTTTATCAGAGTGTGAATTTAAATGTGGTCCTTGGATGACTTGGTACTGCAAATCAGTGGCATTTCATCAAGGTAATGGAGGCAATGAAACTTTGATGTGACAGATGACATGGTGTGTTTTACCATTTCCAGGTGTGTTACAGCTGTGGCATAAACACATTGATATACAGTGGACCTTTGCTATCATTGCTCTTACAGCCTGATGAATGTAGGTCGATGCAAGGGCTAAATGAGAAATTGCAGTGGATTACTATAACGCAATCTATTTGGGTACTGTGAGCGTATCTTCCTGTTCCAAGAATCCTGGGCAGGCTGTCACTCCATCCTATGTCTAGAAGGATTTAGCAGCCATAGTTTCTAAGGTCTACTTTTTTACAAAATCTCTACCATAATCAATTATTTAACCAATAAAACAAATTAATGCAGATCAATATTAGGAAAGTAGACCGTCTATATTATTCTTGTCATATTTGGAAAGCAATCCATAGCAATTATACAGTTGAAGTCCCATTTGTTCCTATCAAACATGGTTTATGTACTGCCAACTGTGAAGAGTTCATGTCATTCCTGGTGCAGATTAATTAAACATGTTTTACAGTGCCAGAGAATGATCAGTTTGAACTGTCTAATGTTTAACTAGGTGACTTCATCTTAGCTGTAATGTCGGCTCTATATTTTTGGGTGTTTTGTGCCTTTTCCATTATGAAGCTAGGTCTCATTTGTGTGCAGTCATTCCCATAGTGCCAACAGTTTCTTATATTCATAATTTGGAAATATATCAAACGTTTCAGCTAAACCCAGGTAAACCCTTTCAAGTTCTTAATAATCTTGACAGAATCTTACACAAATTAGAAATGTTCAACGTCTGGGAACATTTGACAAATTAGAACTAATTTAAAGCACGGGTGAAAAAACCCCAAAATTAATTATTGTCTCCTGGGGAAAATATAGAACACATTTTGATGTCAAAATGTGACAATGACCTGATGGCATCATTTATCAGCCTGTGTCCCCATACCTACCTCCAAAATCATGTCAAACCAAGAGTATGATGGACATTTATGAGATTTTGTTATCAACCACTCCCGATAGCTGAAATAAGGGCCAGCTGGAAAAAGAAGAACATATTTGGCTGCAATTGTTGGAGACTCTGTGGTGAACAGGACAGAATCCATTTCACCTAACATGTTCATGTCCTCAATTGATGATCCAGCACAAATTATTATTTCGTCCATGCTTTTATTGCATAGGTACAAGAACCACCATAGAAGCAATTAAGAAATACATAGAAGTGAAAGACATGGACCTACTTAGTTGTTTAGTAGAGTTTGCAATTTCTTAGTTGGAAAGCAAACATCCAGCTCAGCATGCCAAAGACTAAGTAAATCTCGTTCACTCAGTACTTCTTAAACAATGTTTGTTAAAATAACTATGACAGATCTTTGTAGTTTTATTAAGGTTGTTCACTTAATATACATGTTTAGATTATTGCACTTTGCCTTTTTTCTTATTTATGCTGGGCATTTATAGTAATCCAAGTGGTTTTATTAACTTTCAATTAATATACTGTATGTAGAAATGCTTATTACCACAATTGCTTGATCAAAGCACAGTAGCATAGCATGGAGAAATGATTGTCTTCTCCTACAGTTTCTTAAACAGAAATCTAATCTTCAGTAAGCTCCACCAGATTCCCAAGAGTCCTCTGTAGAATTAACTAAGCGACAACTGGGTTTCCAATTTCAGAGATTGGCAGACGTTGAAGACTTGATGGCAGCAACTGTCTCAAGTTGATCATAAAAAACGTAGATAATGATTATATGTGGTTAGACAACTTCTCTGTTCATTCTGGTCACATGGACTAGGATCCTACCTTTTCCTTGTCAGTGGTGTGAAACAAGTAGTGGTACTGCTGCTCTGTGATTTCCTGTTAGCAAATCAGGATGCAGCAGTAGTTTGAACCAATTTTTCGAAATCAACGTATTAAAATATATCTTATCTCTGGCCATATTTAATGCAGGTGGCTCTTTTGTAAGCTGATGCAGAAGGCTTTAAAATCTTCTCTGTAATTCACCACCCTGTCTTTGGTTCTGCTCTGAACGTTCTGAAAACAAAATTACTCACTCTATTAACAGGCAATCTCTACTAGTAACCTACTGAATATATCCCAGTTTCAAAAGCCACAGAATTGAGCATATACTTTGTTTGTGTTACCCCCTGTACTTTCAAACAACACTTTATTCAAAAGTGACTCATAGTTAACAATATAAGGCTTAGGCAGAAATGAAAAAGATGTCTGCTTAATAATGTCTTTAAGGCGAGAAGTTTAAATCTCAGCTCTGTGCTTTTCATTCACCACTCGATGCTCCCTAATTCAGAATGCACCCACATGATACCACCTACTTCACAGTGCTCCTCAATAACTCATTCTGGTTTGTGCATCACAAATCCAAACGTTTCTATTAAGGCATAGGTATTTCTTCATATTGGCACAGCTGAGATATTCTATTCCTTCCAGGCATGAGAACATAAACTCATGGGACCAGTTTACATTCACTCACAGGCTTTCTGCCATTTATATGCCTTTTTTATCTTACAGCGGTGTTGAGCAGGCACTACAAGGTCATGCAGAAGAAAAATCAGAAAATAGATATCCTACCTGAAGTCCACCTGAGTACACCTTCAATTTCTAATGATACATAAGGGAGTTATAATCAAGAGAAAACACAAAGAGGGAGGGTCAATTCTGTATTGGACACTCGGTTTTTGTCCCTCTTTGCACCCAATTGGGTACCAGGGATGCAGAGCAGTCCAGGACACTCCACCTGCTCCATTGTAGTGTTCTCCCCAAACGATGAGTAGTGAATGTGAAGTGGATCCATTGTCCACTTTTCAGTCGCTCATGTCTTTAATACGTGAGACCATCTTCAGTACTGTTTGACATGGGATTAGTGTAAGTGACCCCTAGTAAGAGCATAGAAATTAAAATAATGCCCAATGACATGTATTAAACAAGATACAAATAAAGAAGATATTTGAATATCTTCTTTATTACATGTCAATTAGAATGCTTTTGATTTGCCAAAACTTAGGGGGCCCGATTCACAAAAGTAAAGTTGGACAAAAGTCTAACTTTACGACTTTTGGTATTTACAAAGGGCATTTACTACTCCTAAATGCACTTTGTGAATACCAAAATTCGAACTTTATGACTTCCTGTATTCAGAAGGACATTTACGAGTAGTAAATGCCCTTTGTGAATACCGAAAGTTGTAAAGTTAGACTTTCGTCTAACTTTACCTTTGTGAATCGGACCCATAGTTTGGGGACTGAATCTTTAAAATCTAAAACTTAACACCAAATACCTGACCTGGGGCTAGTCCCTACTGAGAGTGGATTATCATACATTTTATCTAATTGGGTTCTAGACTCAGACATACATCACTCATTCCTGACAAATGTATGAGTCTCACTGTTTTGTTCCCCATTACAATTTTCTCATTGTTTGTGGTTTATTTTTTATATACAAGAACTGTGGATACTGTCATTGCTCAGTTACTCTCCCAAAAAAAGAAATCCACCGGTCTGACAGACCAGAGACTGGAAGCACACTTCAGACATCTGGACTGCAATGCAGATGGTATTATATACTACAGGAAGACTTATTCGAATGAGGTATTCTCAAACCAAGTTAAATCTGAGGTCCTACTCCTATGCTCCTACGAGTACTCATGCAGAATAAGGGAAGGACAACTTTCCTCTATGTTGCCGGTGCACTGGGAGTCGCTACCTGGCAGGGAATCAAGTCGCTGGAAGATCTGAATTTCAGATCATAAAGCCCTCACACACCTGTTAGGGTGTCATGCTTCATCATAGGGCGCTCCTCGTCAGACCGGCGCTGCAATGTCTGACAGGCCTGGTGGCTTCTTTGGCAGAGATCTTCAGATCTGAGGATGCTGTATGTGGTGAGTGCATGTGGGCTAAAAATAGTGAGTTGTGATGTGTGCAAGGTGACTTAAAATAGGCACCAGACCCCAGAACCGTTTAATTCAATGAGAGTCCAGAACTAAGTAAAAGCAGTGGATCTATCAGGAGGTCCTAAGGTACCAGGATAGCTTGTTATGGGCGCATGGTCAACATGTGTTATGCCTGCGGAGCTCCAATATCGGGTGGCACTTCATCAGGACCTTAATAAACAATAGGAATGGGCCCCCTGGTGGGGCCGGGGGACTCCCTGTGACTCGAGAAAGTCCTAATAAAGTGTGCCTGATCCCGGATAGGAATCAGTGAAAAGCCTCCACCTCAATGGTGGGGGTACACTACTTCATAGGTGGAGGGGAGGGACCCGACCACTGTAGGGATCACCTAGCTGGAAGATCGGGCACTGCCATCTCACCTGCGCATCTCTCCATGTCTGGATATTCTCAAATCATTCTGGGAGCTGTTAGTGGAAACAGCCTTGACAAAAGGCAGGCAACCAGAGGACCACAGCATTGATTCAGGAGCTTTGGGGAAATAAGGACACGGAACCCCAGACACACATAAATCACTTAGTCCGGGTATAGGCAGATTTTGCTAACAGAACAGTACACGGTGCTGCCGAACAACCTGAAATAACCACTGCTGTTTTTGTCTGTTTTCGTAGTCAAAACAACTTTTCCTGGGCTTTCCTGTTTCCCTCCTTGTCTCTGTATAAAGGAAAAGAAGAAGTATACATGACTTCTTGTTTCTCATGGACGCTTAGCACTGAAATGGCTATGACACAAATGTAGCTGTTGCTACCCCCACAATCTTGCACAGTAATAGGGTCCAGAGAAATAGGTGTTAGTAGCCATTGTATTCTGAGATTATCTGTTTCCCTGCGCCCTATGGGCCCACTAACACTTGCTGAAACTTTGGTTTGTGGTATGTCGTTATTATCTTTGCAATGAAGCATGTAATTATATGCTTTTTTGCTATCTCAGGTTATCTCAGTTTATTTCACTTCTTAATACATCTGCATTCCTAAAGTTTTGCACCGCTCTTGGCCTGGCGAAAAGAAAGAGTTGCTCACTCTATCCACATCATATGTCATTTATTAAATATAATTTTTACCTCTTTCAATGACATTATTGTGTTAGCAAATTATTTCTTACTATAGTCAGGTTTTGATGTTCCATTTATTTTTCAATTCAAGCTCTTTCAAAGTCAATCAATCAATAAAGGTTAGCTTTATTCGGTTTTAAGTAAAGAAACAAAAAACATAAAAGCACATACACTATACAATACATCAGATAAATGTAATGTCAGTAAAAACGGATAAAAATAGCATAACATGTAATGCAAACATAAGATCTCTGCTTATTGTGTAAATACAACTAATGCGGTATGTATGAACAAGGGGAAGTCACCTCAAGCCTCATATAATTCCTAGTCACTGCTGTTCCTCAATCTTACAGCAACTTTCAGATAATAAAGTATACTAAAAATTATATCCCACAAAAGCATTTGTAAAAACATAATGGCCGTTCTAATTTGGGAGATGTTTGCACTTTTCAGGATAGGGATAACATACGCTTCCCTTGGCATTTCATAAAAACTGAAAAAACAAAGTGAAATGCAGTGTATCCTGCTGGTATCTATTGTTGCAACGCAGGGTATAAGTTTATGGTGCCTGTTTCTACCCCACGGATAGGCTACCAAGAAGAGCAGTAAGTCAAAACAGAACCAGGGGGGTCATTAGGATGACGGGGGGGAATCGCTTAGTGCCCACGGCGGTCACAAAGACCACCATCCACACTTCCGCCACAGCAATCATCACGATTGCCTGGTGGAGCGGTCAGCATGTGTGAAATGGGGGCGGTGCCTAGCAGGCACCGCCCGCCAGCTTACAATGCTGGCATCAGCCAGCCTTTCTGAAAGGCTAGCGGAGGCTGGGTTCTTGGGCCTGTTGTGGGCCCCCTCTGAGGGTCTATGTGCACTGCATTTCCATGCACAAGGAGGCAGACACCGCGTGGTGCCTGCCATGTTGTGCATGGAAATACACTACGAGGCATTTGTGCATTGCGAACGGTGCTGCAGCCGGCAGCACCGCCCGCAATGATTAGGGGCCTGGATGCACCCGCCATAGTGGAAGGCACATCCTAATACACTCAGCGTGACCGCTGCCTTACCGGCAGGCGGTCCCAGCACCACAGCGATGGCAGGCGGACTGATGTCCGCCCACCATTGTAATGTGCTACTTAGTTAGCAAAAAGTGGTCTTCTGGTGTTACCTTTGTCGTAAGGTTTCACCTATTGGTGTCTTTAAACTTTATGAACTTGCAGTTCATCAACCTTTTTCTCTTTGTATAGTCTGCAGAGCTGTTGATCTAATTGGTAATATTATCACATGGATCATTCTCCCATTGACTCTCTGATATCTGTGAAAACTAAGTGAATAGTGAGTGCCTGACCATTTGCATCATGGAACACCCTTGATTTAGCTATAGTCAAGCACCAATGTGGAATGTTTAAGAGAACATGCAACAACAGACACCCTCCTGGGGATGTACTGACACATGACAGCTCAGATAGCTTGCACAAACAAATCTGTGCACCTCGTACAACCATTATGCTGCTAAAATTAGTATTGAAATAAACAAACTGATTTGCACAAGGCAGGCCTTTGTCTAAAATGCTAATTGGCATGATGGGCTAAAAATGAAGGGCTGGAATGTGGCCCAAGCAATTGCCAGTGGCTAAGATACCATCCAGCTAAAATTACCAGGGCTTCTAATTCCCCACAAGACATATCCAAACTGTCAAGGGGTTTCTTTCCCTGCCCTGAAAGAATGTTGTTATTCTCAATCCACTTGTGTGCTTCCCTTTTTCAATGTTTTCCCATGATAATGTTAAACAGATCACTAGTTCTTCAGAACAGATTGTACAATAATCTTAAATCTGTTTTATCACAGTCACAATCTATTTCCAAGATCTCTCATGATGCTTTTACACCTCTTTCACTCAACATTACTGAACAGCTGCAATGCTCTATGGAAACATATTCACCTTTAAATCTCTTTTAGGTCAATGCAATCCTACTATTTTCCTCTCTGGTTCTCCAGTCCTACTGTGTTGACTACTTTAATTGAAGTCTGTTATGTTACATTAGATCTGCAGTAGTATCTGTAGATTAGAATTAAGGACATGGTATACCTTTTATTGAAAACAATATCTGCTGACTATAGAGTCCTCATTATCTTTCATCCAGTAACACTTCTACCTCTTCCTTGCAAGACCCTGGTGAGCATGTCAACATCCATATTATGTTGGCTCTGATAGAGATCACTCATGGTCCTAGGATGACTTCAAATTAGGGCGGGATCTGTTTGCCTCTTCCCTGACAGTAGCATCAAGGTAAATGTTCTAGCTAGGCTCAAATCTTTTTTTGACCAGCACTTCCAAGCAGTACATGTGCCTTAATTTGTCTCTAACTTCAGGCCATTATTATATTCCTCTGGTGTCCTTGGTAAACCTTCTCTCATCAATGTCACCCCGTTGGCTCAATTGATACACACCTTTGTTTCCCTAATGTCATATGCTGATAGCACACAGACTCTACCTAGGCTGAAAGTCTACTCAAGACAAGGTTTGTAATTGTGTCTCTGGTTCACTTTTAAGCTTAATTCAGAAAACACCTAAACTATACTTCTCAGTGGCTCTCTAACAATCTGGTCTACTGCATGATGGCCCTCTGAATGTGGACCTACCTCTGTTCCTATAGATTCCGTCAAAACTCCTAGCTTTCCTCTTAATCATATTCTTTGTTTTGCATCAAAGGAAGTTACAGCTAACTGTGTTTTCTATGTTTGTTCGGCTGAGCAAATATTTAGATTGCTACATTTTGTTTGCAGGGAAATCATAGCCCTGTCTATTGTTTTTCTAGGCTGGAGAACTGTAGTTCTTTGAAGCCTGTCTTGCCATATCACCTAATCTCCTAACTTCAGGTACTATACTATGCTATGCGGGTTTATACAGCGCGTAGCTACCCAAAGGCTTCCCAGCGTTAAGTGACTACCAGCTGCCTCGACTCACCTTTCATAGACCTCCCACTTTGGCTCGCTTCATTGCCATCATGGCCTGTCTCTTTTCTTGTGTTATCCTCTACCTTGGTGCACAATTGAGTGTTTTTATTCTCCCCCACAGCACTGTTATGTAACTACTTGTAACCTGGTCATGATAATGCCCTAACATTGTATATAGGCTGAAACGCCGTCGACTTTTACAGCAAAATATACACCTGTCTGTCAGCAAACTGCTGGGAAAGAGGATGGCATGATAGGGGTGAAACCAGGATTTTAACATTTTTCTAAACCATAGCTCATTCATTTCATTTCTCAACTCCTGGGGCATTGAGTTCCATAGCTTTCGTATAAAATGTGAGAAGGACCTTCCTTCCCATCTGAGCCTTTGTATTCATGGCACCTCTAGTTGCCGTACTATGGAGGGCCTTAAGGTCCTGCTAGGAGTTTAAGGGACCAGGAGGTCCCTCGTCATAGGGGGCCCATTAAGGTTGATTACCCTATTCCCCAGATAAAGTGCCTTAAATGGGATCCTCATCTCCACAGGAAACCTTGCAGGGAGTCCAGCGCACTTTTTACAGAGACATACTTGGGAAGTTTAAAAATGATCCTTGCGGCCGCGTCAAAGACTACCTGGTCTCTTATTAATATATTTAGGCGAGCACACAAACAAAGAGTTGTTGTAGTCCAGCTGGGAAAGAATTAACGCCTGAACCACTGACCTCCTAGATTGTGGGGGTAAAAGGTCTAGGATTTTCCGTACGATTCTGAACAAGCCAAATAAGGTGACTTTTAGTTTTATTTTACCTGGGCATCCATAATTAACGAGCTATCTAGCCACATGCCTAGTTTCTTTATGGGAGAGAAAGGGGTGGGTGGACTTTCCAGGCTCTCCGGCCATCAGTTGCCTGTTTGTGGCATTGGTATGTTTTCTAGCAACATCAATTCTCCATTTAACTTGAGTGAATAGTTTGCAATCCAACTTGCCACTTTTTCCATTAGTAGATGGTCTCTGCTGTTGTGATATAGATTTTCACAATTCTAACCCCAGATATGTTCAGCATTATGTCCATGCCTTTGGGTAATATACTTGTGATTCCCAAAGTGTGTTAAGTGATTATCGAGTTTGAAGTATAGTTATACCACAATATCAGGTGAAAAGTAGAGTAAATACCAAAATATGGGGGACATGATATCAAAGGTAGATGCACAGTTTTGTGCTTTATAACAATATCGACATTGAAATGTTGTTTAATAAAATATCTTTGAATTTAATATATACAGTTTTAATAGCATAATGTTTATGTTTATTAGTTTATTTATGAAGTTTTCTATGTTAGTTGTCTTTATCTTGGTATGTAATTTGTTGATCTATTTTTTAACAGGCTGTGGGTTATTGTGGGGATTTGGGTGAGTAGTGTTTAATTTGCAACATAATCAATACGTTTCAAAATATTTTTAAAGATCCATTTGTTTTATGAGATTGTACTTAATTTCATGATTTTTTTTTTAAGCGGATACATGGAAATGATTTTATGTGTTATCAGTTATAAGGTTTATTAGAGGATTTGGTGGGAGTATTTTAACATTACTTTAATTTAAATATTTATTTGCATGCATTCATTTAATTCTTGTTAATATTTGGTGATGAAAACTGGAAGTAGTTTTCACACCTCACCAGGGCTATACACCAGCTGGCTGACAGCTGGAGGCTAAAGAAAATTATCCCACAGGAGATATTTGCCATTTTGTTGGACTTTTAATAAACATTATAAACAGTCCTTAAATTATTTTTCTATTTGATTACTAGCCTGAGCTATCTGAAATAATATGTAACTACTTCCCAGTTCTTCTCTATGGGAAAGACAGCCTTCCACCAGTGAAACTAGCATTTGAGTGCCAGTCACAATAAGACCATGTTAACTTTACATTTCTACATGCCCTACTTTTAATTACGATGCACACTGCTTTGTGGGCTGCAATGCCTAATATTTAAAGGGACTCGTTTCCCCTGTCAAAAGGGTTCATTTCGACAGATTAATCTACAGGCCAAGCAGCCAAGCCACAGTGGCTGGCCTGGAGCATTGTTTGCCTGGTCACGCTGTTAGATGGCACTATAGTGCTGTATTCCATAGTTGACATTTAACTTTCTATGCCATGAGTGTATTTTGGACATTATATACTATGGCTTTGTAGAAATATTAAATATGGCAATTAGGTGTTAGCCAAAACAACATGTTTTAGACAGAGCACATGCACTCAGGCCTGGTTAGCATTACCCCAGTGCAGAGAGAGTTTAAAAAAAAACAAATTATCATCAGTGCACAGAAGCTAGGGATGACAGCCCAAAAAGAGGCACTTTCTCACAGTTAGTACTTTATTATTATTATTTTCTCATTGTGATTATTTTAATATTGGATGAAGTCTCTCAGAAGTGGGTGATTATGTCTATTTCTTCAAATGCTTGGGTGATGTGGATTGTCTTCCAGACCTTCTTTTTCCTGCTAATGGTTCTTTTGAGGTTTTGTACGTGTGACATTTTGCAAATTAGTTATCATTTTCTGCCATTTTTTATGGCTTCTTTAAATGTGGTCGTACATTCATAATATCCAATTCAGTGATATTTAGGACGCTTACGTTAACAGCGTTTTCCTTTTCGGGATTTAGTACATGTTGGTTCATTTGACATTGTGGGATCTATAAAGGATATAGATTTATGTAAACTAGATTTATGTGTGTAATTAAATTTTTCTGGAGATTTTATGAATATTAAAGTATTTTGTAGTAAAATGTAAAACTATATTTTAACTTACTGGCTGTTTGTCTACTTAAGTGATGCAGTTTTAAACTTTCAGCAAAATGAAATAAATGTCTACTGTAGCATATTCAGTTCGGAATATTTTCAGAAGGAAGATGCATCTGTAGCAGGAATTAAATAAAGGACAAATATGTACTTATTTCAGTTTTTCCTGTAGTTACTTTTGTACTGCTGAGTATCATTCTATTCTCTCCTTAACGTTTTTGGTTTTGAATGTGATTGGTTCAGTAAACGTTTTCTCACTGTTTTATTAAGTAGACATTGCTTTTCAATTAATATACCTTTTAGTAAGCATTTCTAAGTTTGATATATATACATTTTTATTTCATTTGGGTTTTATAAATATGCTTATTGATATTTTTGTTCACAATATTTGGAATGATTGTATTTTGTCTCCTTTCATTATTTGTTAAAAAAGTAATAAATAGAAGATAAAAATACAATCCTTAAAATTCAATCGATAAATGGACACGCCATTTGCTTTAAGTATGCCCACCCATTTTGTTTCGGAAATACCACTAAAAATGCAGAGTAAGTAAACAAAATCTTGTTAAATAAAATTGTTTCTATGTATTTATGCTGAATGTTAAATAAAAAATTTGTTGAGTGGGGAATAAACAAGGGGGGCCTCGGTTTGTGAGCGGCGTATGTTTGCCCCTGTGGAGTGCGCCTCTTTTATGATATTTTTCACATTCTCCGGGATGCCGGCTGGGCAATCAAAATAATGTCCCAAACCTAACGTGTAAAAGCCATCCCTGACAAATTGGAGCCAGGGGATAGTTACTGCTCCTTCAAAGTTGAAGCAATCTTTTATAATCTCTCTGGAGACCACCAACTCCTCCGATAACCAGATTTTAACCCATAAAAGCAGGGGGCAATATCTATATAGTCCTCCACAAAGCCAAGCCCCAACTCATGATGACAAAAGGTTGTGGGGGCACTATTTGGGATCATTAGTAGCCTTTTTATAAATGAGTTTTCCATGGTTTGTAACTAGCGGCAGTTATGATAACCCCAAACTCCTGCTCCGTATGTTGCCATGGGCACACATTTGGCTTTGTAAAGTGTAACTAGCTCAGTCACTGGTTTATGAACCAATTTACATGCAGAACGAAAAAGACACTCAACAACCCTGCCCGCGTGTTCCACCCTTGCAGTGACAAGCGAATCCCAATTCAGACTATTATTAAAAAGGTTCCCTAGGTAATTAAAACTATTCATTTTGTCAACTCTCTTAACCCCCACAGCATATTTTCTAGTTTTAGTCGGTTTAGGCCTACATACCATAACATATGACTTAATAAAATTAACTTTTAGATCAAGTGTTAGCATTAAATCGACAAATGCATTAAGTGATTTTTGAAGGCCATTTGCTGTCAGGGCCAATAAAACGGTATCATCCGCATAGGAGCTTCATCAACTCCCATTTTCCCCATGAGTGCCCACAGCTTGTCCCGATTTACAGTGTCAAAGGCACTGGACGGGTCCATGAAGGCCAGATGGATAGAACCCTTCCTGGCCTTCATGTACTTGCCCATAATCAAGGACAAGTGTAGGCACTGTTCGGAGGTGCCCATCCCCTTCCTAAAGCCATACTGTGTTTGTGCTATCACCCTAGTGTCTGTAGCCCAGGTTTCAAGTCGAGCAAGAACAACCCTTCCCAACAACTTTGCTGTGGTTTCAATATGGGAGATTGGCCTATAACAGAAAAGGTTGCGTCTATTACTTTTTTCAAATACAGGGACCACGATGGCCTCCTTCCAAGTTACTGGGATAGGACCAGTCACCACTGCTTTGAACACATTGGTCAATAATGGGGCCCACAGTTTAGGAGTACTTTAAAAGATATCCAATGGTACTCCATCCGGACCTGGAGCTTTCATGCTAATTCCTTTTGCTATAGCTTCCTCGACCTCGGCTACTGAAATTGACACACTTAAATAAGAAGCCGAAGTGAGGTCTAGGGGCAGATCCTCACTGGGTACCTCTAACTGGCGGCCATTGGGATTAAATATAGCCACAAAGTGAGCTTACCAGGCTTCCCCCAGAATCGAGGAATCCATCTTGCCCACCTCTTCATTGAACAGTGGGCGATTTATAATTTCCCAAAAGCTTTTTGAGTCATTAAGGGAACTAGCTCTCTCCAAGTCGTCCCAAGCCAAACACCTCAGTTTTTCTTTCCTCTGCTTAACTACACTTTTATACGTCCAAGCATATTTAATTTGAGCCCTGTCACGAGGATTTGCGTGCAATGCCAGCTTTAAAATGTTATGGGCGCTTTAAAATGTTATGGGCTCTTTAGAACGCCACAGTAAACCACCTTTTCTCTCGGACGTTCCTAACCTTAATTGATTTGGTCACATTTTTGGCTACATCAGAGCAAATCAATTGAAGATTCCTGAATAATCTCGGCTGGGGGCAAATCATGGGCTAAACACCTCATAATCAAGTCATAATTGGTTATAACTGTTTTTACCTCAAATTCAGAGAGGTTTACTTTATTCCAATTGAGTCTTACCCCTTTGTTGGAATTAAAATGGACTTGATAGCCGTTTAAGTTACCTGTCTAGGCTATTATACTGAGGGACGCTGTAAGGGGATTATGCTCACTCATGATGTTTGGCTCCACCTCAAAGTCTCCAATAAGTGGCAGAAACCTCTGTGAAATAAACAAAATAATCTATAAAACTTTCACTACCTCTACCAACATAAGTAGGGTACTGTATTGAGGAATTACTAGCTAAGTCATTAATGAGGCCCAAATTATTCTCCAAAATAATAGAATTTAGGGCCTCACCCTGAGGAGTGTGGACAAAATGTGACAGGGGCCAGCCCCTCTGCACTTAACATCCCACAGGCATGGCCAGAGCTAAGGGGACAAATGGAACAGTTAAAGTCACCCACCCAAAGAATACATAAAGATTGACATTTCTCTGAGATATAATTGATTTCTGCCTGTAAAGCCTTAACCTGGCAGTTATTATGATTACAAATGTTATAATACCAGTTTACCACTAGTAACTTAGCTTGTAACATATTAGAAATCATAATTAATTTAAACCAGGGAGAAGTACCAACAACAGTAATTGTTATTAGCTTCATATTTAACTGAGATTAACAGAACCAACCCTCCTTTCGCCCTCCCTGCTGGTGAAGGTATAGCGTGGACCGTGTAAGAACAATAACCATTCAGCACGATGTCATTCTTGTACCACGTCTCCCGAAGACAAATCACGTCAAAGCCTCCGATATATTTTAGCCACAGCTCGTCAGTCAGTTTGGGGCAGATACCTGCAGTATTCCAAGAAATAACTTTAAGTAGGGACTTTTATGACCCTGATTTTTCAACCCTACAAGTTCATTATTTATAGCTTGATCAATTATAGTAATAGGAAGACCCAGATCCTCTCTAGCTGTGGTATCATTTGAAGTTAAATTGAAGCAGGGCGAACGATTTTGGGCTTTCTTTCGGCTTTTCCTACTGCTGTTTATTTTAGGGGAGGAGATTTTTGAAAGATCCACAGCGTCCCTTTTAGTAAGTTCATTCATATGAACTCCTCTCCCTTGAGCACTATGATACAATCCTATTCTCGCCGTGACAGCTGGTTGTCTAAGGCGGTCAGTTAGTCAGTCGATTTCTGGCAGCCCAGAAAGGACGTCAAAACGGTTAGGGTGACTAAATGGAGGAGGCTGCGTGATGTGTTCTTGAACCCGACCACAAAGACTGTTTTCTCGCCATATCTTCAAATTGTGGAGGGTAAAAAAAATAAAAAATAGGTAAACTTCAATTGACTCACCATATGAGTCTTTAAAGTGCGTTAGGGCAAAACGTACACACCATGCATTATTGACATTAAGCACAACACAATCCCCACCCCCACATTTAGTCGTGTGGCTCAACCAGCTCACTCGCCTGGCAATGATAACTTTTTCTGACCAATTTATCTTCGGCATGATTTTCCTAGAACACCACTGAATCATATTTGAAGTCAATATTATTGTTGTTGCTATTACTGTTTGTTTTATAGGATGGGTCAAAAGGCAATACATATGCAGTAGACATTTAATTCATGCTTTTTTTGCATAGTATTTTTGTAGTCAATATAATGACAAACAAATTCCTAAGATTGATAAATCCCGAATCAGAGGTTGCTCTTTTGATTCTTTGGCCCAATGTTCTGGAACCAACTTGCCCTCATTCATCATAAAATAACACTTTTTTACAATTTTGAAAGCAACTGAATGCAGATTTTCCCACTGGTCTAGCTCCTTTTCCAGTATTGATTACTCGAGTCCCATCTGTTCTGCACCACTACAATTGATTCGCTAACAACACGCTTGACAATAGTAACCCTCAATCAAACAATCAGTCAGGAAGGGTTGATATAGTCCAGTAAGATATTTGTCAGGACCTACACAAGAGCAGATCTTAGAGGGTTATAGATCCATGTGAAATTCATAAACCAAAGAACGGCATGGTACCTTTGGTTCCAGGTAGATGAAGGCAGAAGAGTTGAGGATGCAAGCATTGGTATTCTAACCATTCCAAGACAGCAGGGCTCTCCATTTGGGGAACAGAGGTCAGACCAAAGGAAGACAGTGACCATGTTTCCCTTCTGGGTCACAAAAGGCAGAATAATATTTAAGGTCTACATTCTCAATCAGTATTTGCCTTGCTCCTGTGCAATGTTGGTGGGCTTATTCAGCCCTCATTCCAGTTCCCCTCCTGTTTACACATTTGTTATTTCCTGTGTTCCTGCAGGTAGCTTCACTACGCAGAAATCATGGTGCTGTTACTACTTAGCTCTCACTCTCTCATTCAGCTCCTTTTATCCAGAAATCTCAGGATTCAACGTGTCAGCAAACTGTCCCACAGTTGGTGAGGGGATTACCCAATGATTGCGTGTATGTGACTTACCAATTGGTGGATAATGAAAGTATGGGAGAGTCTAAGTGGATGCTATCAGTTTAGCAATAAGCATTCACTATAGATTTTGAACAAAGGAGTCGGAGACAGTAGTGAGGAAATATTTGGAAGCTTACAGTTAAACCATCAGAATGAGTGCGGATTGTATGGGAAGTATCACTGGCTATCAGAAGAAAAACCAAGGAAGCTCTTGTGGCAAACTTTGTGATAATTGTGGTGATGTAGAAACAATTGTGGTCACCAAGGCGGATGATAAGCCATTACTCAGGCACTATACCTATGCACCCAGAAGCTCTTTAAGGATTAATACTAACAAGAAGAAACAAATAAAACATTGGCGATTTATTAAACTTTATTGGAAACATAGAAGTTCCAGTGACTTTCTCTGCTTAGAACTAACATATTAGATCATTATGCCATTAAAACAAAGCAACGTACCCCCTGCATAGAATAAGGGCATCAGGACTTCTCATAGATAGTCCAGCATGTCTAACTGAATTCAACACAGTTTTAGGGAAAATCAGCATCTGAAAGTGCACCACGACCCAAGCAATGAATCCCAAAGCAGAAGGCAAGATTCTCTAAAGAGGCTATATTAATTTATGAAACAAAAGATCCGACCAAATTATGTACAAAGCCTATTGCTTTTATGAACAAAATATCTCTGAATCAGAGAGTACAACTGCTGTCTATGAGAAATGTAACTCTGCATAAAATAGTGACACACAGTTTTACTAAGTCCATTCATACAGAGCAACTATGTACAATCCTGTGTAAGGAATGCATGAAAGCAGATTCTCAAGAAAAACTGTGTTTCTTTTAGAATGCTATCTATGCAGAAAACATACAAGACAGATATGCCTACAGAAAATTGAGACTTCACCAGGATAAAGACTCAAGCACATAGGGTAAAGCTACAACATGGCTATGCCATCATTATCCTTCAACCAACCCAGCACAGCATTAAATGACTGACAACAGAAGGGTTTATGGGAGGACTCGGGGGGCATCCAGAGATATCTGGGACACCACAATTTGCCTTCACCTTCTTGCACAACTTCGCCACTTATTAGTTACACAAGCAGTAACGATTAGGAATGTGTGTGAAAGCTAGATGCCATTTTTCAAGACAAATGAAATCTTCTTCCCACTAAATGAAGTCAGCCTCTGTGTCACTCTTCAGCATCACCCAGGAAAACCCCTTAACAGCCTTGGGAGCATGGCTGTCAGAGATTCTGTGTCAGGGCATACCAAAGCAAAGTGGGGGCACATCTTGGTCTAAAAAATTGACACGATTGACTGCCAGTTAAGTTGAGCTAGTTACTAGATCAGAACAGACCATGTCATCCCATATCCTAAGAGAATAAATACAAAGAGTATCTAAGAATAACGGGGCTAAACAAGGTGCGCACATTGTGGCCCTAAGAGAGAATTTGGCTATATATGCAAACTCCGAAGCTGGGTGCTATTCGTCCACATGCAAATAGCACTTATGCAAAACAAAGAGCAGCTAAGAATGACATGACTAAACAAGGTGAGCATATTTAGATCTGATTGTAAACTTGATGCAAATTCTGTTTCAGGTGCAGACTCCCAAGTCGGGCATTATTTGCCCAAGTGCCAGTTGCTACTTGCCTACAGGAAGGTCAAACCTTGTGATGATAGTGTAGGCAAACATCGCACAATTTTGATTTTATGCACCCTGGGAAAGGCATAAGCAATCCAGAGTGGACAAAATAAAAAAAATGAAATGATCATTTTGCAAATGTTCTGCCTCAAGTTCCTTTTGGCCATTTTTCATAATCACAGTTTTTCCCAGATGAAGTTGAGACTGGGTCGGGCCTTATTTGGCCAAAATATTTAACGAAGAATCTTAGAGGAACAAGAAACACATAAGATAATCAAAAGAGGAATATAACACAAGTCTAACACCTGAAATATTCAGCATGGTAAGTAGGAATTGATTAATGCGTCTTATTTTTGTTCATTTCGGTGATTTGATTGATTTTAAATGCATTCAACATGCACATTTTCTGCCATCTTTCTTTCAAGTGGGGCTTGTTTCAGAATGATAAAACAATCGGCATCCCTGTTGTGCAGTGCTGACAGTTGTCTCTCATAACTTTGGATATGTTTTTGGTTTTATCCCGCGTTGGACTCCCATGTTTGGACATTCTGTCAAGACATAAACAACATTGGAGGACCCACCCAAAATATGATAGACCTTTTGATCCAACATGCATACCATAAACGGTGATAAAAGCCAATCTTTACATGAGGTTGGAGAAAAAAAGCACATTGTGTTCTCTCACATGAATGGAATTTGTCCACCAACATGAACAGGTATTTTTTTTTATAGAATATATCATCCATCACAAAATGTTGTTGTTTTCTTCTGACGTAAACAGGTATAGTATTTCTTCTTTAACTGTAAGTTGGATAATTATTAATATCATGGGAGAATGTCACTCTTGGTCTGCGAAAGGCACTTAGGTGAACCCTGATTCAAATTAATTATGCATTTAGAAAGTCTAATGTTTGCAGCAATGACAATGACCACATCTTCAAAACTACCTTAAGTCATGGAATGAGCCTCGTGAAAAACTATTTCATAATCACATAATGACTTACAGTAGAAATGCATGCAACATCAAAAGATTGTGATAACTACTGAACACTAACCTTTTGCTGCGGTCTGTGGTATACATTCATTCATTCGAGAAGTTCCAAGTTTTTATTTTGATCGTTGTTCAAACCAACTGGGACATGACTCTTCCATTATAGTGTGCATTCGCAGACTCTTAAGTACTGTAAAGATAATAAAGTAGTATTTGTGGTAGCCAATTTAACAGCAGTAATAAATCAAGTAATTTAAACAATTGTATTAATTACATATATGAATACATGTCCAACTGTTCACAGCAGAGCTTGAGCTTTACAAAGAACAGAAAGATTTAATGACATCGTGAAGCATCAGTTAATAGACTGAATGCCTTCACGTTTGAGGTAATTATTTCTAAAGAGCTAAGGCCTCATTTGAGATACTGAGGGAAAAGCATAATAAAAAATGCCTCAGGAATTTTTTTAACCTGCTTCCATTTTGTTCCCATTGCAGTGGGGAATAACATGTGGTAACTGTGTTTTGGATTACCACACAGTATTTCCCTTTTTTTTAGAGTTGACATGTATCTAGGTAGTACCTAGAAATAAAACCAGGGACTAGGCAGAATGTTTTTCGCCCTGTGATGTTTCAAAGTTGCTCATGCACTCAGAAAGAGCTTTCAAGTAATTTTCAAGTGGTATTTCTTAATTTTGTTTAAAACTGATCTAGTATATCACAGTTGCAAAATTATCACAGTTGTTTACATACTACACTTACTATTTGCCCCAAAATATATATATTCTACTGGGACATATTTCATGTCCATCCCCTCCATTAAGGTGGCACAGTCTACATCATTTTATTCCACACATCTCTTCTTTGGCGCTAGTTTGATGTTTAAGCTCCGAGCCTTATTTGACTCTTTTCAATCCTTAAATCTGTAAAGTTATGTTATTTTCCCTCACTCTGTCCAGTTGCTTTTTCTCGTGCCCTTAAAATTGTAAAATACGCTATGCAGCTAACAATAAAGAGGAAGTCTGTG
This sequence comes from Triturus cristatus, assembly GCF_964204655.1. NCBI lineage: Eukaryota > Metazoa > Chordata > Amphibia > Caudata > Salamandridae > Triturus > Triturus cristatus. Next base: position 457,570,999 of record NC_140580.1, on the reverse strand, counting down.
AGTGTAGTCTCCTACTGCCCATGTGATTAGGCAGGTAAGTCACAGTTACTGTTTGGCTTTAAACCATTTCACTGCTCATGTCAACTGTCCATAATTCAACTCAGTTACAATATCTTGGGAACTGTTCACAGCACTCGTAGGCAAACAGAAGTGAGAGTCCAATTCTACTCCTCTCAGGAGTTTTAGCTGTGTACACATTGCTCACAAACTTATTGAAAGAAATTGCAACTACAGCTTTATTCCTTCTCAGTGGTGCATACTTACACATTTTTTTAAATTCAGAAAGGAGTGTTCTTGGAAAGGTTGACTATTCTTAAAACAAATGAATGTATAACTGGTTCCGGAGTGAAAGTCTGGTGTGAAGAAGTTTGTAAATCACAGGTTGTCATACAACTCCAAGTTGGACTGTGGTATATAATATATGAAACTAAAAAGTGCACTAGCTAACAGCTACTGTAACAATCTTATAGTGAGGGAGAACAAATCTATCCTAAAACCAGAACTGTGAGGAGTAAATATTGGAATTGGGTTGTTAGACCTCTCAGCCTTGCGGTGGTCTTCCCCCAAACTTTTTGACTACTTGCCTCCAATCTTTGCTGAAATTATTTTTTGCTGACCTGAGGACCCTGTGCACTTCACCACAGCTAACCATTGCTAAAGTGCTTGTGCTCACCCCCTTAACATGTTTTGATTGGCACATACCTAATTGGCATATTTAATTTGCTTGCAAGTCCCTTGTAGAATGGAATATTACATATCCAGGGCCTCTAAATGAAATACTACCAATGGCCCTCCAGCACTTTTTGGTCACCCACTTAAGTAGCACCTTAAACCATGTCCCACGCCTGCCATTGCAATCTGATACAGTTTCCACTGCCATGTCGACTTAACATTTAAACCTCCTTTCTAAGCTTAAACTCCCATTTTATTACACAGAAGTCATCCCTAAGGTAGGCCCAAGGCAGCCCATAGGGCAGGGTGCTGTGTAAGTAAAAGACTGGACAAGTACTTTTAAGTTTTACATGTGCTGGTAGTGAAAAACTAGTAAATTTGTTTTTTGCATTACTGTGAGGCCTACCCCTCCCATAAAATAACATTGAGGATTTCTTATTGTATTTAATAAGTATGCAATTACTAATTGGGAAAAGGTAGATAAATCACGTTTGGTACCTATGAAATTGCAAAGATAAACCCTCTTTAATGGTAAAGTCAGATTTGTCACTACAATTTTGAAAATACCATTTTTAGAAAGTTGGTATTTTCCTGTTCATAACCCTGTGTGCCTGCAGTCTGTTTTGGGGTAGCTGCTAGTCACTTTTAGAACGAGGTTTATTAGTAGGGATACAAAGGGACTTACCACTAGCAATAAGGCCACAAACACAATAAAAGTTTCTGTTAAGGTTTCAATAAATTATTCGGTTGCTCAACCCTTGTTAGCTGGCAATGAGCAGGCAGTTTTAACTTAGGAGGCAGGTGTGTAAAGCATTTAAAAACAACAATACAATAAATAGGTAAGGCCAAATAAACAATATAAATCTAACACAAATTAAAAAAAATAGTTTATATTCTAATGAACAAATAGACACCAAAGCCACAAAAGTCCAATGTAGGGAACCAGAGATACCATTTTTTAAAGATTTAAAGTAAAACCAGTGCTTAGAAGCAAATAATTCACAAAGGGTTAACAAAAGATCGCACTGGCCAGGGACAATGTCCAGGGTTTAGGCCACCCATGATGTAACTCTTTTACACATACTTCTAAAAGTATTTCTTGATGCAGGAAAGTAGTCCAAAGCACAAGCCAAGGGTTCAGATGCTCTGGTTTGTCTCCTGGGGTCTGGGACTATACATGCACCTACAGTACATCTGGTCAGCTTATCAAGCTTTATACAAAAGTTGCTCCAAACTTCTTCAAACTTCTGGGACTTGTTCCTGAAATCCCTCTTTTGGGTTCAAAGTGTCTGAAACACCAATCCAAAGGTCTAGAAGCTCTGAGAGAGTCCTTGGGATTTTCGGACAACGTTTTCCAAGATGCACCCGGCCAAATCCTTAAAAGACAAGGTCCAGATGGGTTCTTCTTGATAGAGATGATGCAGGTGGAGCTCTGTTAACCTGTAGCTTTCTAGGAGTGCACTCCTTAACCCTTGTGAATTCAGACAAAGTCCTTAGGGCTGTAGTACCAGATTGTGTAGCAGGTACAGTCCTTCAGAGTGTAGTTCTTTTGGTGCAGATCAGGGTTCCAGCAGGGCAGTCCTTCTTTTCCTTGTTTTTTTCAAGCAGCAGATCTGAGTCGATTTGCAACTCTCCCATATTTATTCAGTGTTCCTGGGCATCAAGCAGGGGGGCACCCCTGACCAATGGGATGGAGGGTGCCACCTCAGTTATGACCATTTCCTCCAAAGTGTGCCAGATTCTTGTCCCAGAAACACCATTCATCCAAAATCCATAATGGAGAAACTGTCCTGGAGGGTTAGATCTGTCTGAGCCAACCCACTGGTGTGGCTACGATTCCATAACACTCCCCTTCCAGCGTGTTCACTAATGTAATTGCAGGGGCTCCTGTGTGGCTGGGGGTGCAGGATGAGGGGGTGGGCCTGTGCTGTCCTAAACCCCTTTGAAGACCAGTTTGGCTACTCCACCTCCCTCCTGCCTTGTGCGCTGTAGTTAGTAGCTCTCCTCCTACAGAAAATCCTTTGTCTATAGTCAGCCTACTTCACACCTCATTAAGGCAGCTTGGCTCAGCCTGGCACAGGTCAAACAATCAGAGCACGGCTGCTGGAAGGCTGGATTTTCACTTACAGAACAAAAAGTTCTATGATCTCTTTTCTGTGATAGTTATAATAAATCTAGCAGTGGCAAGTTGTTATATTAATTCTAGCTATCATTTTAATACTTTGAAGAATATTTGTAGCTCCTTTCTGTCAATATTTATACTTAAAGAAAGAATTCCCATGTTAGCCTACAAACTAGTTTTCTACAATGGGGGAAACACAATTGGCAGTTTTTCCCTCACCAGGGCTTATAAAACATCTTTTATAATGCCCCTGCTTATAGTTACAAGGTACCTTACCCCTGGGGCACCTAGGGGAGATCTAAGGGGTGACACATGTCAAAATAGTGTAGTTTAATACTTTGGAATTACCTTTACTTCCAAAGTCGAATTTGCATATAATATCAATTTAAAAGCAGCCTGCAAGGCAGGGCTGTTTTTTAAAATGATAACATGCATTGCAGCAGTGCACACTTAAGTGCATTAAATCTACTGGGCCTCTAGACCTACAAGCCCTACCATATACTTACCAGTGACTTACAAGTAGATTGTCAGTACCAATTGTAATTATACTTAATTAACATGTACTTTTAATCAGAGCACAGGCCCTAAGTCTGGTTAGCAGAGACCATGGTACAAACCTGCATCTAGTAGTCAAAATGGGGGCAAAAAGTGGGGGGACACTGCAAACAGGTCCTGGTTTCTTACAGTCAAACAATAGATAGGGGGATTAGGTGTGCCCCAATGGGCCATCTGCTGGCAGGATGACGGTGGAGCTGAATAGAGCCCCACTTATAACTGAATAGCCTGCTCAAGGTTTCATTTAAAGGGCCTAACGACCCTCTATTGTCATTGCAGCCACCTTGGAGTCAAGGCAGGGGAGTAAGGAAATGTTATGCACATCAAAGAACCTTTCCAGAAGCTTCTCCCACCTTTCATTAGAAGGGCACCAGGGTATAAAAAAATAGAACCATTGGACAAACTCTTCAGTTCACTACTATACTTATGGAAGGACTCTCAGAGGACTTCAAGCTGTTGTGACCTGCTGTGCACTCTGCCGGGCTGCTGCTGTACCTGGGAGGATGGCTTTTCTGCCTGGAGCTGCCTGGAAACCTCAGAGGCCAGCCCTGATGTTGAGCCCTGCATCTTCACCTGCACCCAGGCTTACCACAAGTGATTTCAAGGGCTAGTTTGCTGGCCTCCTGTTCAGAGCCACAAGGACATAAAAGGCTCCCACATCTTGAACCGGTCTCTGGACCAGCCTGATTGAGTCCCAAACCTCCAAGAGTTGTTGTTCCAGTCCTGGAACCTTGTTTGTGGTGCTAAAGGTGCTCGTATGGCCAAAAAAGAAAACTGAGGATTTAGACAAATTTTGGCCCAAAAGTGCTCTGAGGACAAGGGGAAGACTGGGACAAATCTGCTTGCTTACCCACCTGATGTGCATAGCCGATCAGATTCACTTCGCAGCTTTTCCCACTATGTTCCTCTCCGCAGAAGCAAATCTTTTCAGCGGGCCTTCACCAAAGAATTATCCGACCCCTTGGAATGTTTTCAGCTACAGCCTTCTACCTCATCCTGTTGGAGATTTGTAACTTCCATTTCAATGACTAGGTCAGAATGTACAAACATTCACCAGGACTTCGACCCAAGGCCATATGACAATGAAGCTCCCTCCTCGAACACATACTGCAGCTTTAGTCTACTGAACTTTATCTTCTCAGACACATTTTCACAGAATTTCTTCTAAGTTCGAATGTAAGCACTGACCGCGCCCAATACACTTCTGGAATCCAAACTGTGCTCCATCGCAGTCTGCCATATTTTTCGACTTTGGCCCAGTCTCACCGGAGTAGATGTCTGTGGTTAGTGCTTTGAAATGTTGGCCTCTAGTTTTTGATAAAAACTTCATAACTCTGGTCAATGTGTGGCAGAATTATTCTGCTGTTTGTGGCTCACAGGAACAATGAGGGGCTCCCCAGCACACCCTAGTGAGTGTAAGCAAGATGTGCCCACCACTGGCTCAATTTACCAGATTCCTCAAAGCCTTCTGGTGCCATTTTATATAACGCTGGTGGACACGAGCGGTCACAGTCAGAAAGGGCTGCTATTTGAGTAGATTTGCTGCTGCTCGAGTAGATTCCTACTCGCACGGCAGCAAAAGCAACACGAATGGCCGCTTGCTCTTGGGCAACGCATTGGATTGATTTTTAGTGCTGCTCACGCGAATGTATGACGTATCAATGCTAACATTCACAGCGCATGCCTTTGCAACACAGTTTTTACATCGCAACATCCATTACAGCGCATGTTTTTACAACGCATGCCATCACAACGCATTTCTAGAAACTACAGTTACAATGCATTCCATTACAATGCATACCATTACAACGAATACTATTACAACACATATTACTTCTAGGGCAACAGGAGGGTAAGTGTTGGATAGTGTAGGGGTAAAAATTACTATTCCCACTCCAGTGAGTGCAACTGTAGGGTACGTGTTGGATAGTGTAGGAGTAAAAATTACTATTCCCACTCCAGTGAGTGCAACAGTAGGGTAAGTGTTGGATAGTGTAAGGGTAAAAAATTACTATTCCCCATTACTTACCTTATAATGTGTTGTAGTGACATGCGTGGTAGTGACATGCGTTGTAGTGACATGCATTGTAATGGCTGTGTTGTAATGGCATGCGATGTAAAGGATGTTGCGTTGTAATGACTGCGTTGTAAAGGTAGTGCGTTGTAATGACTGCGTTGTAAAGGTTGTTTCCCGGCTCACGCTACCAGTGCTAAATTGCAGCGCGAACAGCCCGAGTGGAATATTTTCCACCCACTGGTGGAATTCCATGAAATCTTGTGGAGTTTTTCGGTAACCCCGTGGAATTCCACAGAGCGAAACTCCGCGAGTTCCATCCACCCCTAAAAAATAGGTACTTTTAAAAGTAAAACACAAATGTGAACGTCATTTTTTCACAGAAGCATATACACTCAACCCAATTGCTTGTGAGAATATGTTTCTAAATTCTTGAACAAACAATTATCAATAGCATGGCATAAAATATAAGTGCGATAGTGTTATCTATAATATGTAATATTGTTCAAATAACGCATAAACAAAAACAAAATGGGGCACCACCTTAAAATAATCTGGCCTCTCTTAACTGTGTTGCTACTGATGCTTTCAGAAACTCGCAGGTCTTTTTTGTTTTTGATATGGCTAGAGAGCTTTGCACTGTGTTTCTGCCTGCATGATGTGATGTACATACCATCTAAACTTCAATAATCAGAAATTTAAAATAGGTAAATGAACGGCTGGCTTTAGGAATAACCAGGGTATCATGTTTTGCAAATCCCATAAGTCCTGTTTCATTTTTATATTTCGACAGAGTAACTGTCACAAAAAATATACTCATTGTCATCCTTATTTTTACCTAAAAGTAAACTCTCTACTCCAATAAAATGCTGGCAGACAAAGATATTTGCCTTGCTCTTTAGCGTAAGATAAAGGAAAAGGTACACAGTGCCACTGTTTAATTATCAATTGTTACTATTTGCCACTTGAATTTTGCTCAGTTTTAAGGCATGACCATATCCTAAGCAGGATGAGCTGAATTGATAAAGTCCCACATTGGTGACAATGTGTGTTGGTAGCCCCGAATAAAAGCCTACCAGGCTCATAAAATGCATTTTGTTACACTCATTATGAATATCAAATATGGAGGGGGGTCGCGAGAAAGGGACAACTCTGTCTAACTGTGATTTGTATAGAATTATTTTAGGTGTTTATGACTGAAACCTCAGCCACCAACCATTGATTAGATACTGACACAGGAATCGAGGTGGTATCTGATGAAGCTGTATCCATCAGACAGCCTGCCCTTTGTGAAACGTATCAGACAGCCTTGCGGTGAGCAGGTAATAATCCTCATTGAGGGGGACACAGGCTCCTTTAAAAAGGTTAATGTGAACACAGGAATGGTGGTCTGTGGTCCCTTGCAGGCCTCCATGCTTGCATTTTTTGCCAATAATAAGGTTCCCAAATAGTATTCTAACTCGTTAATATTCACTAGGCAGATCATTTTCCCAGCTTCTGTGAATAGACAATTTGTGATGAGACCTCTTTGTGCAAAGATTGTATTGAAAATTGCATCCATGTTTGCAAACCAACCATCATACATTGTAATTAATTTTTTCTTTTCTCTCCCTCACCACCAAGTTCTTGTTTTCATTCTTCCTAGCAGTAAGCTATGAGCCCAACTTTTAAAGATGTTCAAAAGATTTCTCTGTTTTTCTATCTTAGCCTCCAAATCTCTTCCAAATCAGCTCTTGAAATGAAAACTCTTGACACACTGTAATTAACAAGTTACAATTCAATAGTTTTCTTGCCTGGAATAACTTCACCTTTGTGAGCACCAAAACAAGAAACAATTACATAAAGGATGGAGTCACACAAAAAAAAGACTTTTCCATTAAGATAGTTCTTCAAGCAACCACAATCATTTTAGGAGCTATAGCTTTTAAACTGTACCTCTCCAGTGTGTGTGTCCTCTTTTTATAAACTGTAGACCTACTTTGCTATAAATTATCAGTACTTCTGCAGCGGGCAAACATAGACAGCAATTGAGTACACATAGATAACTAGATTTGCGTGTATATACACAAATACTTCTGAAAAACTTTCTGAATTGAAAATGTACTACAATCATAGGACTATCCATGTAGAAGAGGAACTAGGAGTTTCTTAAACCTAATCTCAAACACGAGACAATTTTGGAAATGCCAGAAAAGTCCATTCAGTTTTTGCAAACAGGCTAACAGAAAGCCTTACTCTTCTGAAGAATTGCAGGCTCAGATATAAACAAACAAATCATATAGAACGGACCAATAAGATAGTGAATGCAAGACGTCATTATTTCCAGATTCATAAAAATATAATAAGTAAACAACATAGCGTAGATATTTTTCTTTAGTGCAGTTAATGCACTACATACATTTTGTTGCAGTCTGCATTACTAATGAGCTCAAACACCTGACTCAATGTTGTATCTGCTAAAGCAACGCAACCAATCTTCACCTGGAATCCTAGCACTAAATCAAAACATGGACAAAAATGGCCAAGTAGAATAACCTGTTACATTCTAATGTGAAAATGTGTAATTCGCCCAAACTACATATTTAATGTGGGTTACCTTTAGGTGGATGTACTGGATGGTGTACCATACGTAAAAGTCTCAAGCAACACCTTGCTTCCTTAACTTTGTGCTGCTTAGCATTGTACTAGCATGCTATTTTTCGCGCGAGTATGGCTGATGACATAATTGCTGGGTAACTAGAAGTAAATTTGTTGCTGCATATTTTGTTTCTCTTTTACACAATTTAGCTTTGTTGACCTTCACAACCCGTTCTGCTGCCTGATTTTTTGTAAATGTTGAGCTATGATTAATTAGAACATTGGAATGTTGAATGCTCCATTGACGACAATGGAGTGCTCCGGACTTATAATGGCTGGTAGAAGCCCAGAGAAACAGCATTCCAATGTTTGTTCACAGATACTGCTGTGGATAAAGGCCTCACGGAGCCAGAGGTGATTTCAAACCCCTCCGGCTCCGTGACGTTTTTGTTTTACAAGTTAGAACATTCTGCCCTCTAGGGGCGGATTATTCTAATACTCTTAGAGCCCTCAGTTATGGGCTCTAAGGCTTTATTAGAACATTGGAATGTGGAGCACTTAATTGCACACAATGGAGTGCTCTGTGCTTCTACGGGCCAGTAAAGGCCCGTAGAGCAACATTCCAATGTTGTTTAAACAAAGGCCTCTCGGAGCCCAAGGGGATTTCAATCCCCTCGGGCTTCGAGAGGATTTTGTTTAATTAGTTAGAACATTCTGCCCTCTAGTGGCAGAATGTTCTAATAGCCTTATAGCCCTTTGTAGCTGAGCTATACCAGCTAGTAAAGTCCTGCTCCCTTGTTAAAAGCCCTCGCCTCGGGCCTTTAATGCTGGAGGGGGTCTTTAATAGCTGGTATAGCCAGCTAGGATATATTATGTCATGAACTCATGCAACCTACTACCTATCTTGAAACTCAAATACTGATATTTTGAAGATATAACAGCAAATAGACAAAGCTTGATCCAATGGAATCCTTACACCTCTCAGGAATTCACATAGGGAATCTTGTCAGATGTATGCCCAGCTACATGGGGATCCAGCAAAGAGAGGGCATAAATCCCTTTCCAGTAGGTGTATAGGAAAGGTATCCACAAACGAAAAATATTTTCCCTGATGTAATATAATGTGCATTTGCAGAACGGATCCCATTCTACCTGTGCTAAATTCTCTGCTATGGAGAGAACTCCAGACAACAAGAAGATGATCCTGCTAGGAAAGTCATATGGCATTCCAAGAGTTGCCCTGGAATGTTTTGCCTGGCACAGCCTTCCAGTCTGTCTCTTGGGAATGTTTGTAAAAAACAGAAAGACACAAAATCACATTAAGGTCAGAGCAGAGATCACCTCTGCAATTTTCTTACTCCTTTGAGACTCAGTGTTAGAAATGGGGATCTCTAGTTGACAGTGGCTTGCACCCTGTTGAAGTAGGGACCCTTATTTTAGTCAGGGTAAGAGGGTTACACACCCAAGATAACCCCTGCTCACCCCCTTGGTAGCTTGGCATGAGCAGTAAGGCTTATCTCAGAGCCAATGTATAAAGCATTTGTACATACACACACAGTAACATAATGAAAACACTGCAAAAGAACATCCACACCAGTTTAGGAGAATACACCAATAAGTATATGAATAAAACAAGACCAAAACAACAAAAATCCAACAAACACAACTCAAGATATCACTTTTAAAAGGTTCAAAATAGTTCAGTCCATAGAAAACTATGGATGAATGACTTTTATCACAAAGTACCTGGAAGGTCTCAAAATCGAACACGAAAACAGGCACAGGGAAGGTGGTGCGTCGGTTCCTTACTGCAGCCCAGGGGAGGTGATGAGTCTGTTCCTTACAGTCAGGGGAGGTGATGTATCAGTTCCTTACTGTAAGGGGAGGTGATATGTTGGTTTTTGGGCACAAGGTCTCAGTTTCTTAGAGCTGGCCAACATTGATGAAGACAGTGGTGCACAGGTGTGATGCATCGAAAATCTGAACGTGCTGGGTCAATGCGCCGGTGACAGCGAAACAGGTGCTGCATCGATTTTCCAGCCGTGAAGCAGGTGATGCATTGATTTCTTCAACTGCACAGCAGAACTTGCGTCTGAGTGGGTGCCACGGACATCGGTGACACAGTGCTTGTGACTTGGGCTTCGGCGATCTTTCATCGCATGGCAGGTGAATCGTCCATTCTTGGTTTTTCAACCACAGGGCAGTGCTGCATCAGGAAAAACAGGCGCTGGAGGTAGATGCATGGATTTTCTTCAATCCCTTTGAAACAAAGCCACCTCAAAGGTCCCAGACCTGGAATTGACACCACTTGGCAGATAAGAACTCCCATCAGAGGAGTTCAGGTGAAGTCTTTGATGGCCCTGTGACTTCTTAACAGGAGGCAAGCACACATAAGCCCTTGGAGAACCTTGTCAAGCAGGATACAGAAAGCAAAGTCTTGTCCTTTCACTCTCCAAGACAGAAGCAGCAAGCAGTAAGCAATCACAACACAGAAACAAGCAGAATGGCAGTTCCCCTCCTACATCGTCTCCAGCTCTTCTTCTTGGCAAAATCTCCTCTTAGTCCAGAAGTGTTCTGAAATTATGGTATCCCAGCTCCAGTACTTATACCAGCTTCTGCCTTGGAAGTAGGCAAACTTAAAAGGAATGTCTTTGTAGTGCCGAGACCGTGGCTTTTCCTGACCTGTCTCCAGACAGACTATGGAGGGTGGGGGGGGTGACAGCTTTGTGTGAGGACAGACACATCACTATTCAGGTGTCAGTGACATCTCCTCCCACCACTCTAGCTCTGAAAGACCCATCAGCCTGGTGATGGGGCATCAGGATATGCAGGGCACTGCTCAGCTCCCTTTGTGTGACTATGTAGAGTGAATGCGCAAACAGCCCAACTGTCACCCTCCCTCAGACACGGATTCCACAAGAAGGCAGAGGCACAGAAAGGTAAAGCAAGAAAATGCCCTCTTTCTAAAAGTGGCATTTTCAAACACACAACTTAAAAGCCTTCACTAAATGATGTATTTTTCAGTTGTGAGTTCAGCGACCCCAAACTCCAAATATCGATCACTTCCCAATTGGAAGTTTCACTTGTAAGAGGTTAAAAGGAATCTACAATGATAACCTATTTCATTATCAGGAAAAGTAAAACACAACAGTTCATGTCCTACCATTCACATACACTGCACCCTGCCCATGGGGCTACGTTGGGCCTACCTTAGGGGTGCCTTACATGTAGAATAGGGAAGGTTTGGACCTGACAAGCAGGTGCACTTGCGAGACTGACATGGCAGTTTAAAACTGCATTCACAGACAATGCAGTGGAAGGTCTGAGACATGGTTGCAGGGCTACCCATGTGAGTGGCACAATCAGTGTTGCAGGCTCACTAGTAGCATTTGGTTTACAGGCCCTGGGCACTCACAATGCACTTTACTAGGGACTTACCAGTAAATCAAATGTGGCAATCATGGATAACCAATCACAATTTATACAGGGAGCCCTTGCACTGAACAGCAGTGGTAAAGTGTGCAGATTTCTAAAACCAGCAAAAATGACATGCAGCACACAGTCAAAAACAGGAGGCGAGAAGCAAAAAAAAGACAGGGGAAAAACACGCAAAAGATGCCAGGTCCAACACTCAGTCCACGGGGAATTCACACCAAAAATGCCTTATCACATACAGAGGACTGCCTGAAATACCAGACTGACAAACTTTCTGGTTGCTGTAGCTTCTCAGTGTGACTTGCCTAAATTTGTTGACTAACAATTGTAATGGTTTATGTTTTCTCCCAAAGTGCCTAGGGTGGTAAAGAAGAAAAATGCATCAGTTTATAAGCTCATTAAAGAAACCCTTATGAACATAATCATTGTTCAGCATGAGATTAAAACTTAAAGAAAAAGACAAGATAAGAATTGAACTTTGATTGAGCGCATTCGGGAATATAGTTTTTAGGTGAAGATTAACAATATGTCTGTTACACCAATTCCCCAGAGAAGAAAACTAAGGGGCATATTTATAAACCAAAATCGCCACAGGAGTGCCACTTTTAGTGATGTTCCTGTGGCGAAATGGGCTTCACCTTATTTACAAGACAGCTTTAAGCCACTTAATGTGGCGTAATGCTGCCTTGTAAAAGCCCCCCTTTCACGCTATACTTAGCATGAAAGGGGAGTGCAATGGGTGTTGTGGTGGGCGTCCACCTCAGCACCCACTGATTTTGACGCTGCCCCATATTTGCAAGGGCAGCGTAAATATGGGGCAGAGCCAAAATTAAGACCAGGGAAACCTGGTCTTAAACAGGTGCAAAGAGGAGAAATGTTTCATTTCTCCTTGTTTTTGCTGCATCTATGCGTGTTGCGTTGTACACCACACATAGAAACAGCAACATGCCATTGATTGTTTATGTGCATGTAGGTGTCCCTTCCTGCATATAAACTATCAATTTAAAAAATAACGTTTTGCAACTTCTATGTGTGCTGCATTAAGCAGCACACATCGAAGTTACAAAACACCATTTACAGATTGTTTATGTGCAGGAAGGGACACCTTCCTGCACATAAACAATCTTCCCCTACAATGCATGCACCCTTGCACTATGGTGCAAGAGTGTCTACATTGGTGCTAGGCAGCTAAAATTAGCGCCAGTGCAGGGGGAAACGCAGAGCTGCACTGTGTCCTTGTAAATACGGTGCAGCCCTGCGTTTCAGAAGTGGCGGAGCGCAGCGTTAAGCCAAGGAGGCTAACGCTGCGCTCTGCCACTTCCTAGTAAATATTCCCCTAAGTATCTCATTTAATTAGAATGGCATTAAGCTTGATTTCCATGATATGTTTCTAGCATCTCAAACAAATAGTGATATTATAATGTGAGGGAAAACACTGACAATATATCAATGAATAGTAAAATTCAGTTTGACACAATATTATATGCAATGGAATCATATATGAAGAATATTAAGACTGCATACAAATATTTGAGAGATTTTGTCTATAGATGCTCCCTTCGATTTGCTTCCTCTGAAATATAGGTTAAGCACAATGTCGCTCAAGTGTCATCAGTCACTCAGGAATGGAGGATGCAGATCAAAAGCTTATCACTTCCACAACTAGGTCAAATAAATATGTACAGCCATGCATTTCCTATCTGATTTTGTAGAAATACCTTGGATGAAATCCTAAATTCTATTTAAATGTCTCTGCCATTTTTCAACCCTCTACACTCTGTTCACACTGATTTCCTTGACCTATTCAACACAGCTATTCAATTCTACTTTATTATAACCATTCTTTAACAGAAATAATTTTCAAATGGATGGCGTTTTCATAGTAACGGTTTAAGTTGAAAAAAAAGGACTCATTTGTACATGAGTTCCACGAAAGAGCATTGTATTTTTCCTGCTATATATATTTCTTTCATAATTTTCATGAATAGGCCTGCCCACTAGTGCATATGCAAAATGGTTACTTACACTTGAAGGAAACACAAAACCATCTACTTTGCAAGAGTAACTTGCAACAGATATACCTTCACTCAGATCATACATACATTTGTATTTTATTTCCTAAAAAAAACCAAATCTCATCTGATAATCGCTAACCCTGGGCGTAGTTCGCGAAGTAGCACTTCGCGAAGCTACGCAAAGTGCACTTCGCACTACGCGAGCTACGCGTAGCACTTCGCGAACTGCGTAGTACCTTGTTCGCACTGTGCCAGATGTCGTTTTCAATGATTGCACAGTGCGGACAAGCAACCGGCACTGTGCAATCATTGAAAATGGCATCTTGCACAGTGCGAGCTGTAGTTTTCTGCTGCTCGAGTCGATTTTTACTCGAGCGGCAGCTTTCTCAACGCGAACTGGTAGTTTCTCATCGCGAGCGGTCGCGAGCATACGCGACCACTCGCAATGAGAAACCTGACCTCCTCGCGTTGGGAATCTCGCCGGGAGGTTTATTTTCCATGCTCGCGATCGCCAACTTGATGTTGCTGATCGCGAACAAGGAAAAAGTTTCGCCGGGATGTCATTTTGCTTGCTCGCGGTCGCCAGCTTGACGTTGAGGACCACGAGCAAGCAAAAAATGACCGCAGCACTACGCAACACTACGCTACGCGTGTTCGCACTGTGCTACGTGTAATTCGCGTAGTGCGAAGTAGCGCGAACTTCGCAAACTACGCAAGCATAGCGTAGTGCTTTGCCCAGGCTTAATAATCGCTAGGAAGGTGGATAAATTATAACGCAATAAACAAATAGATACATTTCTGGAAAAACCTTTTGGAGGAGTTTATTCTGTGCTAACCAATGTTTAAAGACTTGTAAAAAGGAACACCTTGTAGATGTAGCCAATGATTTAATAATCAATATCGATACAAAATAAACCATGATTTAAGTCATAGAAAATAAAAGCTACCAAATTCATCTACAAGATTTTCCTTTATAATGGAAATACTCTGCTCAGGGTTTTAAAAGCCAATTCTGCGTTTACTGACAGCGTCTGAGTTATTTTATGATTGATAGATATGAATGTTTATTAATGAAAAATTCCCCTGAAAAAGGATCACCTTTTGCAAGCTTTTTTAGTCTGTGATTGCAGATGGTTATTTCAATTGTCTGTGAATAATCAAACTTTACAGTATATCTTCTTCTTCCTATGCCTCTTTTTGGGTAAACAGTCAGAATATCGAGTTTTTATTGTCAACTTGCACTACTATTGAGTGCAAAATATCGCGATACAAAAATAGCGACTGTCAGAATATTGTGATGAAGAATATCGATTTTAACAATATCGAAGTCAATAATATTGTTTTTAAAAATATCAAAATCAATATCGTTTGCAAAAATATAGTTCTTTTAGTTAGTGTTATGGATTTTAGCATGTATTTTAAATATATGTGTTCTATTTTTTTGTCTAAGTATTGCATTTGTTTTTTAATATATGTGTTACATTTTTAGAAGTTATTAATTTTATTTTAAGTACATTTTGCATTTTAATTCCATAGCGGGTTGTGGGTTTATAGGGGAATAGAGTGGGAAGTAATTTAATTATAATAAATGTATTAATAAAATTTAAAAGTTATTAATTTTGTTTAATTAAATTTAGCGTTTTAGTTCCATAGCGGGTTGTGGGGTTATAGGGGAATAGGGTGGGATGTAATTTAATCATAAATAATCTATCACTATTTTTTATTAATTAATATTTATGTATTTAATATTTTATATTGTTAATTGCAGTAATTAATTTATTATTAATTATTTATTAATGTGTTGTTACTTATTCTTAATTAATTGGTAATTATGTTAATTGTGTCATTTATGTAGGAGCGTGTGGTGGGTTGATAGGGGAATAGGGTGGGAAGTAGTTTAATTATAATTAATTAATTCATTTTTTAATTATTTATTTATTTATTTTGTTAAATGTTGTAATTATTTTATTATTAATTATTTATTAATGTATTGTCAATTATTATTAATTAATTGGTAAATATCTTAATTGTGTCATTATTTTAGGAGCAGGTAGTGGGTTGATAGGGGAGTAGGGTGGGAAGTAATTTAATTTTAATACATATATTACTTTTTTAAATATAATATTTAATTTATTTTATAGTGTTAATTGTGTGAATTAATTTATTAATACTTATTTATTGTTATCAATTAATCAATTAATTGATAATTATGTTAATTGTGTTATGTTTTACAAAATTGATGGTGGCATTTATAGGGGGATATGGAGGGAAGTAAATTATTTATAATTAATTAATAATTTGTTAATTAATTGCTAATTACATAATTATGAAATATGCTAATTGTAATAATTTTGAAGTGTGAGTTGTGCTTTATTTTTACACATAATGGGGTTTATAGAGGTGAATAGTGGGAAGTACATTTTTTTAAATTAATTAATGATTTGTTAATTGTTATTAATTTTGTTTATGTAAAATTAGTTATGGAAAATTGTGTAAATAGTTGTGGGTGGGTTTTTTGGTGTTTATTGGGGTAGAGGGTGGAAAGTTATTTATTTTAAATAAATTAATCATTAGTTGATCATTAATATTCATTTATTTATTGATAAATAATTTTGTAATTGTTTTTATTTTGTTTTGGGATTCATGTTCAATAGCTGTAATGTTTGGTTGTATCCCCTCCGCTATCCAACACTTTCCCTACTGTTGCACTTGCTGCATTGGAAATAGTAAATTATTTCCCTGTGCTATCCAACACTTTCCCTACAGTTGCACTCATTGGAGTGGGAATCGTAAATTATTCCACTCCAATATCCAATACTTTCCCTACTGTTGCACTTGCTGGATTGGGAATAGTAAATTATTTTCCTCCGCTATCCATTCCATTTCAAAAAGCTTTATTCGACGTATTAGGTCATAAAAGCACAAAACTTACATTTAGGTCCTTTCACAAAGCATCTACAAGCAATTCATATCTGCTCTAATCAAATTCGACACATGCCCCCACGGATGGAAAAAATATAAAATCACAAAACTCTATGTACAAGTCCAAAATTTTGTTAAAAATTAATATGCTAAAAACTTTGTGAATAGACTACAATACATACTACAGTTGATACCAATTAGTTAAATAAGGAGCAATTGATTATACAAAAATACATTACAGCCTGGTAGAAGTGCTAATGGACAGATGCCTTGTCGTAGGACCTCGCTCTTATTGCCCACGCCCACACCAAATATTTTGGCATAGATATAACAATCGCTTCAGTAGTATCACTTCTTAAGATTCTTTCCGCCTCATGCGCCCTTCTTGTTCCCAAGAGCTTGCAGATTGGACTCAACCAGGCGTGACGTGGAGCTTTATAACCAGTGCATTCAAACAAAACATGGGCCAGTGATTCTTTTCCATTCCGGCACACCGGACACAGATAATTTCTAGGTGTGGACCATTTGCTAGTAAAAACTTTTAGCTGCAGTGTGCCCACCCTAAACTGAAAATATAATTTCCGCTTATAGGGTTTTGTAATAAAGTCCCAATATTGCTCTAACCCAGGTATAGGTTTATAATCCAGAAAAAGCCCTGTAAGAGAAGAGAACTCACAACTTTTCACTATGTTGGTCTGGCCATTTCCCAATATTTGGCCTTCAAGATCTTTTATTGCAGGACAAATTGTGTTTTTGTGATCATCCCACAGAGAACTCATGCCCTTAATCAATAGGGTTGCTTTAGGCTGTCTTAGAAATTTTATTTGGCGTAGTGTGTCTGCCCTTATTATATCTAGAAAGCCAGCCGCATACTCTGCAAGTTCTGGAGTAGACCAAAGTCTGTGCCAGTACAAGAGGGGAAGTAGTTTGGTAGTTTCCGCGATTGGCTTTCTCCCAAGATCGTTCAATAATGGGCGTGTCAGAGTACTCTGAGGCAAGCTGGTAATATTTCTAAGGCACTTATTTTCCGAGATAGTAAGTTTAGATAAGTTCTCATGCCCCCAGAGTTCTGCACCGTATAAGGCAGAGCTGATAACTTTCCCTCCGCTATCCAATACTTTCCCTACTGTTGCACTCACTGGAGTGGGAATAGTAATTTTTACCCCTACGCTATCCAACACTTTCCCTACTGTTGCCCTTGCTTGAGTGGGAATAGTCATTTTTACCCCTCCACTATCCAACACTTTCCCTACTGCTGCACTCCCTGGAGTGGGAATAGTAATTGTATCCCCCACTATCTAACACTTTCTCTACTGTTGCACTCATTGGAGTTGGAATAGTATATTATTCCCCTCTGCTATCCAACACTTTGCCTACTGTTGCACTCACTGGAGTGGGAATAGTAAAGTATTCCCCTCCGCTATCCAACACTTTCCCTACGGTTGCACTTGCTGGAGTGGGAATAGTAATTTTTACCCCTCCGTTATCCAACACTTTCCCTACTGTTGCACTCGCTGGCGTGGGAATAGTAAATTATTACCCTCCGCTATCCAACACTTTCCCTACTGTTGCACTCGCTGGGGTGGGAATAGTAATTTATTCCCCTCCGCTACCCAACACTTTCCCTACTGTTGCACTTAATGTAGTGTAAAATGTAGTTTAAAAAAAAACAATTTTAATACTTTAAATATATATATATATATATATATATATATTTATATATATATTACGTTGTGGACCACTGCCACACTTGAAGACCTGCACCCATTCCGGAGTGCTGAAGAGCGGCCATCGGTGGATGTGAGCTGAACCTTGTAAGCCGCGTACTGCACCGCCATGTCAAGAATGAGCAATGTTGCAGGATTGAAGAGGATAGGAGAAAACGATCGAGTCGGGTGAGCTGAAGGATGCACAAGTCTTGATAGTTTAGATTCCTCTCTTGCAAATATTGAAAATTCAATCGGATGAAGTACGCCGAGAAGCAGCAGCTGGTATTTCCAAACGGGGCCCAATTCAAACAGGGGCCGAGAAATCCAATGTTACAGAAGCACAAGGAACTTTAAAATCACATTTCACCAAATTGGAACATCTGTTTGAATGTGAAATACGGAAGTGGTGGGAGGCCACTTCCCTGCAAAATTACATAGAGGAGCAACGCATACCACGTGGCCTACGTATATATATATATATATACTATCCCAGCCTATGAAAATCTGGACCTTAAACTCTTTGTTGAGTGGTCAGCATATAAGACAGACCTCTCTGTAGGAATGTTAAAAATTTTAATCAAATTTGCATGGAGTGATCGTGAGAAATGCTTGAAAGAGATAGCAGAACTAGAAGCCCTAATCATGCAAGACCCAAATTGCAGTTCCAGAGAAGAACTCAGGGAGGCAATGAAAACACGTCTCCTGGCATATGAAGAGAAAATGAAACAACGCAAACATACAAAATTTAATAGAGACCCCCAAGACTACGAACAGGGCAAAATACTAACCTTCTCCCGAAAATTTGATGCACCACGCAAAGCCCTGAGAAGCAATGTTAATCGCAGAACAGTAGAACCGCAAGAAATCTCTGAGTCAGATATTACCACAGATAATGAACAGTCCAGAGATGACAATGTAGACCCTGGGCTCAACTCCCTGGCTGCTCCCATTTTCACGAGGAGTTTCAATTGATGAGACAATCTCGGCAGCGAGGAGGCAGAGGCAGGCCCCTAGATCAAATACGACAGAAAAATCTAGAAAAACAAGACGGGGGAAGCAAGAGGTGGAAACCAAGGTACACAAAAATAACAATTGATGGACAGAAGGTATAGCCTCGCAAACAAGGAGCAAGAGAGGAACAAGAATGTGATATCACCAGATAACCTGAAAATAATAAATCTGACTCCCAGAAATTTGACTAAAATGGAGGAAATGGTTTTAAAGAAAGGACTGACATTCTGCCCAACCAAAGGCTTCAAGTACACACAAGTATGGATAGATCTGTACCTTTTCACAAGGAAATTAAAACTCCAGAAGTTCTTTAAAATAAGAGGACGACAAGGCTCAAATGAACATACCATAATCGCAACAAATCCGTCCATAGATATTTTAACTGGAGATGACCTTGAAATGCTACAAGTATGTGACAGTCAAATGGTTCTAGAAGGTAATGAGAAAGATACTGTCTCTATCTCTGCCATTGAAGGTCTAGGTCTCACCCAGAGAACTGTAAAAACAAGTTTCAAGCCAAAATCAACTTTTATACCACCAATGAGCTACACACCATCGATGTATTTGAAGAAACAGTCATTCAAGACCTAGTAAAATTACGGCAACAACAATTTGGGAAAAGGGATGATATAAAAACCAATCTCACACTAGATCAGCAAAAAGCATTAACAAACATTGAGAAAGATCCAGAAATTGTTTGCCAAACATCTGATAAAGGAGGCAATATTGTCCTTATGACTGCAGAATACTACTGCAAGGAGGCATTAAGACAGTTATCTGATGAGAATTGTCATGCAAGAATCACCAACGATGATTACAATAATAGCATTCAAGATTATCATCTGTTTATACAGAAATGGTTGGACAAAGCAATGATAAGCATTGATGAATTTAAGTTTTTGACATGTCCACATCCGGTAACTGCCACATTTTATCATCTCCCAAAAATCCATAAGGACCCTAAAAAGCCCCCTGGTCGTCTGATTATATCTTCCAATGAATGTCTAACAGAATCTATGTGGCAGTATATTATCTTTTTCCTTGCAGAATTCGTGAAACTATTGCCATCGTATATTCGCGATACAAAAGATTTTATTAGAGCCATTTCCAATATACCATGGGACTCAGATATGTTAATGATTGTATTGGATGTTGCAAGTATACACCTGCATAAGTCATGTTAATGGTGTCCAAGCAGTCAGATATTTTCTAATGGGTAGATCTTTGAGGTATACTCAACACAATGAAATGCTGATAGAGTTTCTGACTTTCTGCTTAACAAACAACATTTTTATTTTCCCGAAACAATACTACAGACAGATAAAGGGCACGGCAATGGGCACCTGCTTCGCCCCCAGTTACGCAAACCTGTTCGTGGGCTGGTGGGAGAAGCAGGTGGCATGGACCGAGGGAAACAACTGTTGGGTTTCGTCTGTAGTACGCTGGTATAGGTACATTGACGACCTTTTTATTCTCTGGAAAGGCTCCCGCACTCAGGCTGAAGCATACAGTGACAAACTAAATAACAACACAGTAAACCTCCACTTCAGTGGACACATCAGTGCAACTGAGTTGGAATTTCTCGACTTAAAAGGTTTCATACAAGATGGGGCAATCTGCACATCGCTTTTTAGAAAAACGACAGCAGGGAATTCAATTTTGGAGGCCCATAGTAACCATCCAAAATCCCTAAAAAAACAGCATCCCCTATGGGGAATTACTCAGGCTTAAAAGAAATTGCACTAGAGAAAATGACTTCCAGAGGGCAGCGGAGGAGGCAATAGATTTATCGTGAGGGGATATTCACCAGCACTATTACAAAAGACCTTGAGTAGAGTTGAGAGGATCCCATGGCATAGCCTTCTCAAAGATAAGAAACAACCGATAAATGACCAAAGGGACACACCAAGATTTATCACCACTTTCTCAAGTGACTCTAGTGATGTTAGGCCAATCATCTCACAAAATTGGCATATCCTTAAATCTGATGCCATAATCGGCAAGAGCCTAGCGGATCATTTGCAAATTACTTATAGGCGTTGACGGTCTCTTAGGGATACCATAGTTCGAAGTCACTTTGTAAGGACCATACAGAACCCGAGAATAGGTAACCTTACAGGATTTTATCCATGTTCCAAGTGCAAAGCCAGCAAAAATAGCCCGAAAACCCTCACATATGAAATCCCTGGCAGAAAACAGCTTCGAAAAATTAACAAATTCATGACATGTACCACGCCCTACTGCATTTATTGCTTAGTGTGTCCCTGTAATAAGAATTATATAGGGAGTACAATCCACCCGGCCAAACTCAGAATTTGGGAACATGCCTGAGCCATCGACAAACATGATTTAACGTATCCCGTGGCAAGACATTTCGCTCAGTTCCATCAGAGTGACAGAAAACGTCTAAGGTACTACTGTATAGATCACGTACTGGCACATGAATGGGGAGGCGATAGAGAGCTGAAATTGCGTAGGCTGGAGTCACGATATATAGTTGATCTGCAGACTAAAAGCACCTTTGGGATTAAAGCTAGCGATCCATTTAGTATAGGCTAGAATCTATTGTCTATATAGTTCCCTGCCATTGAGTCGTGGGTTGTAATCTGTGATTTGTTGTATGAATTTATAATTTTTTAACAATAGAATAATGATAGATACAAGATCATTCTCCCACTATAATATCATTGGGGAAATGACTATATTTGTCTAAGACTATGACAATGTTGAGTGCTTCGAATTGCCCATTCAAGGCTCAAATTTGCTTTAGTGTGTTATGATGACTGTCCGTTTTCTTTCTCGTTGTTACTTAGTTTTATCACTGCATAAATTCTGAATTAAGCTGGTTTATGAAAAATAGTATTCAAACAATAAATTGCAATGAATGCGCATATTTCATATAATATATTTTTTCCAACTAGAATGATGGCACCCAGCGAATGCTCATACGGAGCCTTATCACGCAATGATTCTAGGAATGTAAATATGTATATACATGCACTTTACAACAATTTTTTCTTTGGATTACTATGATGAAGTAGAGTGAGTGCTCATACAGAGCTTAATCATGTTTTGTATGTATCAATTTGAAATATTCACATGTATATAATTTAATCGTCAAGCTTCTAAAAACATTGTGTTCATTACAAGATGGCGTTGAGAGATAAAACAATATGTTAGTCCCTTTTCCATGAGATTGCCAAGAGAGCAAGCATCGGCCAAAATCGCTGTCTTGTTTCTATGTTTATTGGTTTATTTAAAATGCATTGTCTACCCCGTTCTCACTAACAGTGGAAAAAGGCGCTTTGCTGATACGCGTCCTGTCCCGCTTTATTTTTCGGTAAAATAAACCCGAACGTACCCCTGGATATTGAGTGTGGTCGTCTTGTTTTCCTGTGGGAATATGAGTTGGGAGCTGATATATATATATATATATATATATATATATATCACACATACAGGTGTATATATATATACATATGTATTCATAATTTTTAATATATTTCTCACATTTTATAATTTATTAAAATAATGATTTATTAATTATTATTGAGTAAATATATATTACATTTTATATATGTATGTTACATTTTTTTTACATTACATTTATTACTTATAATTGTTAACATTTTCTAATAATTCTAAATATTTGTTTAAGGGAAATGTATTATTTAATTTATTTGACATTATTTGTTATAAATTGAAAAAAACCGAAATTTTGTACTTCGATATTTTTAACAACGATATTTTTTTCTCTATATTTTAGTACGAATGAAGATAGGATGTTGATATTTTTACATCGATATTTATGTCACGATATTTTGGGAACACAATATTTTGTAACTCGATATTATGTCAGTGATCCCTCTTTTTGGTGCACACTGTGGGTGGGGGAGAATCTTTACTCTGGCAAGAGACCTGTCAGCCCACCAAGTCGGTGGGGGCTGTGGCCCCTTCTTCCCTGGCAGACGATATCCCACCATATTTTGAGATTTCTCCCTGTCTGGAGTAGATTTCACTGCCTTCAGAACAACCACCTGTGCTGCAGCTGGTCTGAAGGTAGAGAGCACTCTGCCAAATGAGTGGCATCTTTTTTTGCCCCTGCTGGAAACAAATCACGAATGTGGGAGTTTGTTTTCCGAAAATCATTAAAAAAAACTGACTGGATGTGTAGGAAGTTTTCTCCTTGCACAACAAACTCATTATATACTTTTTTATTCATATGCCCAGAACTTCTATGTCTCTTGGGATGTGAAAGGAGAAGAGAGTTCTGTGCTACAGCTCTATCCATTTCAAGCAGAGGAATCTGGGAGATCTACTTAAAACAGCTTAACTAAACTTACAGAATAGCAGTTTTACTGCTGCTGCACAATATGGGATATCATATTTCCTGGGTATGGTGGGATCTGCTCCACTTGTAAAACGACAAAATACAATTGCTTCCCTTTGAAAATGTTGATGAACTCTTCATAGCACATTTGCATTAGAGCTGAAGTGAAATCTTGTTTTGTTTTATCTAGTAGGTGCCCTCATGTCGAACACCAGCAAAGGAAGTTTCCAAAACCACTGGTAATGGTAACTTTTTAAAAAGTAAAAAATGTTTTGTTGGGGTTTATCGACAATGTGTGGTAGCATTATTTAACCCCTTCTGTGCCACGCCCTTTCCCCCTCCTGTGCCGGGCGTTGCACTAGTGGGTGGGGTTCATGACGAGATAGTGTCGTCATGGGCACAGCGCAACCGTGCTCCATGACGAGATTATCTCGTCATGGGCACTGAAGAGGTTAAATGATGTGTTTTTTTTAACATTCCAGCCATTGTCTAGTGCTTTTGCATATTTTGCCAATGTTAAACAGGTACCTCTAAGCAGGACACCCTTATGTACTCCATTTATATATATTTTTTGAAAAATAAGAATTTTAAAAAATGTATAGGATAGCTTTCTGTACAAAAACTCAGGTTGTTAAAGTGCTTTTTAGTTTGCTTAGGATCTTTTTATCAATTACAGTTAAACACTCAAGAATTAAAACTGCTAGTTAAATATTTCCAAAATCCATTTTCTAAATGTTACGGTTTAGTCAAGTTAGAGTGAATTAATTAAAGAAAAAGAACTGAAATGGTAGGAGTGCCAGGAAAATGACAAGGCATTCTTGATGATTTTTAAGAGAAGGCTAAAGATAGTTTGGATGAACATTGTAGGACATGAATGAATCGAAAAATAAATTCTTGTGAAAAGCCATTACAAAGGCACAATTAAAAGTGACAGTGATGACTGCTGCTTGGAGAGCAGTTAAGTGGAACAAATATAGGAATTAAACAAGAGATTAAGTTAAGTTGAAAGAAATTGAGATTTAAAAAGCCGAATTCACCCTGGAGGTAGAACAAATATATTTCAGATTTTGAAACTGGCAAAAAGATAAAGAGGTGTGATGTTAGAGTGAGCAGAAAGCTGTGTGGAAAACAGTATATTTGGAAGGTGAATAATGAAGTAGGTTTCTTATATATGAAATATGTGATCAAATCGGAAGTAGTCAAGTAAGAGAAAAAAGCTAGTGAGTACAGGTAGAAACAATAACAAGGTAGAGACAAAGGAGAATGAATGAGGATTTTATAACAGAAGTCCTTAACTGATTAACTTCTTAAGTGCTGCCCATGGCCAATAGCCAACACACACACTACCTCCTCAGTGCGTGTGACAGCCATTGGCCAACACTGGGGGGAGCTTCAAATGACTCTCTAGTGCTTGCACTTTTATTTTTACAGTTTGAGATGCTGGGGAAAAGCTTCCCTCTGACATTTTACTGAAAGTGAAACGAAATGATCTAATTGGCTCATATCACTTTTTCTGGATCAGTGCTTGGGGGCATTTCACATCCCTCAAGCACCAATTTTAATGGTGGAGGTATCACTGGAAAGGAGTGACTCTCCCCTTTACACTGGTATCACTCCCTGGTGGATTTCTGCCAAGGGGTTGCTGCAGGATGCCTAATCACAAGCAGAAATCCACCTACTCGACACCAGGGATATGTCTGTGGCTGGGCAACAGACCCCCAGCATGGGCCTGTGGCCCCCTGCTTTGGGGTCCATGAGACTTTCTGATCAGTGTGGGGGTGTTGCCCCTTTTGTGTCCACTAGACACTAGGAACTGCATTTATGCAGTACTTTGGGAATGGAGTGCTGTCCTGGGCCCATGCTCCCACTTACTGGGGATTAATAGACTTTCTGCCCCCCTGTGGGGTGGTTAGGGTTTTCACCCCTAACTAAACACTTGGGAAAACTTATTTTAAAACAAATAAGCGTGGAGGCTATGCCCCCACCCAAAAAGGGCAAAACAGTCTCCCTGCCCCTCAGGGGGCAACTTGGAGATTTGCCCCAATTGCCTCCCCAGAGGGTAAAGCCCCTAGACACCATGGATTTCAAAATGGCACCAAACAAACAAAAGAAAGGGATGGGCTTTCCAGGCATCGAGCCATACCCCCAACCCAGAAAAGGCAAAAGTGTCTTTTTTTGCCCCCATGGGGGCAGATAAAAGGTGTTAGAAATGGGATTCTTGTTTAGCTGATGTATTCACCAGGCCAGGCAGGAGCCAACAGTCTAGTCAGGGGAAGCTAGATACACACTAAAAGATAACCTGTGCTCACAATCTGGTAGCTGGGCACAGAGTAGGCAGGCTTACCTAGGGAGGTAATGTGTAAAGTCTTTTTGCAACACACATGAACAGAAACACAATGAATACACCACAAAAAGACTACACAGGGTTAGAAAAATAGGAAATATTTATCTGCACACAATAAGACCAGAACAACAAAGATCCAATCAGTAGAAGTCGATATATGAATTTTTAAAGATTAAATGAAAAAACAGTAATTAGAAGTCAATAGCGCTAAAAGATTACTTTAGGTTGTGCTAGATAGCGGTAAATCCAAAGTTCAGGCCAACCGCGATAGAGCATGGATCGGATACCGTTCCAAACAGGTCCCTCTGAAGTTTTGCCTTCCTAAGCTGAACCAGGAGCCCCATACATGGGGGAGATGGCCGCCAGGCGCAAGTAGAATATGACTAGCAATGACCCTGGGGGTGCAAAGAGTTGGTCAGGTTTCGCAGACAGGTCCCGGCAGCCGCAGGTGACGATCCGTGCTGTGTGAGGAGATACCGTTGCGGTGGCTGACACTGATCCTTCGAGTGAGCGGCGCTGCCTCATTGTGAATGGGCCTGCTCCTGGTTGCAAAGGGCCCAGAAGCTTGATTTCAGGGGAACAACCACCACTTCCAAGTGCCCAGACCTTGGAGATCATTTGGAGGGAAGGCAGAGTCATTCCAGCAGAGTGATGGAGCAGCAGTCAACTGGGTAACAAGAAAAGCACTCCTTCCAGAAAAGCAGTTCAGTTGAGTGCTTTCAGCAGTACAACAGTCCTTCTAGTAAAGGTTCAGTTCAAGATCCAGAAGTGTCGGATTTTAGGGGGTCAGAGACCCAGTGCTCATATCCAAACGTGCCTTTGATGGGGGGGGGTGACTTCAAAAGAACTCTCTGAAGTGCACAAGGATCCCTTTCAACCAAGTCCTGTCTGCCAGGCTGTCCTGGGCAGTATATCAGTGCTTTGAGTGCGGACAGGACACTACCTATTGAAGTGTAACTGTCAGCATCTTACATTCCTCCCTGCTCAGGAAGCCCCATCAGAATGCAGATGAGTGCTCAGAATGCAGATGAGATTCACCTTCCTGTGGCTGTGTAGAAAGAATGCAGATAGTGTAGCTGTCTCTGTACCCAGATGTGTATTTGAGGCAGGCTGTCAGGCACAAAGAGGTGTAAGTACAGAGAAATGTCCTTTTACTAAAAGAGGTATTTCAAAAACAGTAATGTTAAATCCAACTTCACCAGTAAGGAGGATTTATCATTACCATTCCAAAGATATGAAACATGAAAAAGCCATTCTTCTCTGATCAGCAATAATAGCTTAAAAGTGTATTAAAGAATTCCCAATGCTGGCTTGTGAGAAGGATCGGCCTCACATAAGTGAAAAACTAAATAAATAGGCTGTTTGTCACCACCATGACATGTAAAACATTAAAATCATGTCCTGCCTTTTACTTACATAGCACCCTGCCCTTAGGGCTACCTAGGACTTACCTTAGGGGTGACTTGCATGTAATAAAAGGGGAGTTTAAGGCTTGGCCAGTAGTTTTAAATAACAAGTCAAAGTGGCAGCAAACTGCACACACAGGCACTGCAGGGGCAGCCCGGAGACAGATTTGAAAAGTTACTTCTCTGGGTGGCACAGTCAGTGCTGCAGGCTCACTAGTAGCATTTAATTTACAGGCTCTGGGTATATTGTATACCATTTTACAAGGGACTTACAAGTAAATCAAATATGCCAAAGCGGTATACACCAATTATACCATGTTTAGAGGAGAGATCAAATGCACTTTAGCACTGGTCAGCAGTGCTAAAATGCTCAAAGTCCTACAGCCAACAAAAACAAAGTCAGTCAAATAGGAGGAGGAAGGCAAAAAGTTTAGGGTGATCGTTCTGAGAGGGCCATTTCGCAACAGAAGGTCCTAATTGGGGACGTTACCCCAGATATACACCTGATGGGGAAGAAAGCCCACTAGACAACAGGGATTTTGCATTTGGGGCAAAATAAAAGGGCGGAGCAGTTGTACTCTAGCATTGACCATACCCCAACACCAAAAGGGACAACCCAGTCTTTCTGCCCCCCCCCGGGCAGATGGGGGGTTGCCGAAAGCCCACCAGATGGCAAAAATGTGTTTTTTTAATGGAGTAGAACTGGCCTATCCTGTCATAATGCCCCACCCTCACTCCTAAAACCTCAAAAGTCTTTCAGCTCCCCTACATACTAAGACATCCCATCCCAATGGCAATCGAGAGGACATCTGAATACTAGACACTGAGGGGAGTCCAGAGTGGTATGCCTTGTATTGATCCTACAACAGTTGCTTACCCACAATGCCCTGCAACCCTAGTATTTTTCTCATGTGTCTGTGATGGAAACTTCCAGAATCCACAGGGATCTAGTAAATTCCTACTACCCAGCATTACCTCACTTGTCCAGATAAAATTACCACCCCACTTGTGTGGCTAATCCTAGTTCCCATGACAGGAATGGATCCAACCAGGATTAATGTGAGTCCTTGGGTGAGGGGGATGTGTGAGTGTATGCAAAGTTTGAGGCTAACAGACCGGGCCCAAATACCGCAGCTACCCCATTACCAAATGAGGTCTTTTTTTCAACAGGAAATCTTGATGTTTACATATTGAATCGCTTACCTGTTGTGAGCACTATACTCATGCACACAAGTAAGGTACTATTTCAGTCAGAGGCTTAGGGGTCTGCTTGATGGTAGGAAATGTACAGCTCCCCACAGATTACAGATGTTTTACTCACAGAAATGTGAGGAAAATGTCTGTTTTTAGTCAAAGTCTGAGGTTAGCAAGGACTTCTGTGTAATAAAACCCAGAGAGAGCCACATAAGTCACCTCGCCCTAATTTCCTATGGTCTCTAGTATTCAAAAATGTGCAGGATTCCTAGGTTTCTCTAGGTGCCAGCTGAGCTAGAACTCAAAATACACAGCTATCCAAATTATGAAAATGTGATGTGTCCATTTTGAGTTTTTGTCCCTTTTCTTTCTCAGGCACTAGGCGTACCAACACAACAAGTGAAGTACCATTTTTACTGGGAAACATGTTGGAACATAGAATAGTCAAACATGTGATATTACAAATCAAAGTTCTCTGCATTTGTGCTTTCCAAATATAATCTAGTGTGTAAGAGAGAATACATTTGGAAAAAGGCCCTCTGGATCCCATGCTATTATGGGTACCCACATATTAAGAGATGTACGAAAAACCATTGCTACTAAACTCTGAAGTTGTGTCTATTTCAGAAATACATAGGTTTCCTTGATACCCATTTCTCACTCCTTACATTTTACTATATGTATTGCTCTACACTTTGCATTTAATGATAAACCATTGTAAGGTGCAGTTCAGTTGTTGGCTCTGGGTACCTCAGGTTCTTTCCACAAACAACAACAGGTAGCGGTTATTAAAGGACAGAAGGGTACCCACTTTTCATGGAGTCCAAAAAAACAACTCTTACTAGCCCAAACATTCAGTTAATCATGAAAGTCATTACTTTTACAATTTATGCATTTTACATTAATTCATAGATAAATCAATCTAACATTTATTTAAAAAGAAAAAAAACATACAGTTACACAAAATACAATATAGTAAAATCAATTTAACCCCAACCCTACAGAATGAATCCAACCCAGAAATGTAGTTTGTAAATAAATCAGGGCTGCAGCTGTAGACATAAAGTCCAAATCTAATGGAGGCAAGTTTTCTATTTTATTCCTTGTGTGGCTGACAGTTGTAGGCAATTTAAAAAGATGTTGACTTATGTTTCATTTGAACCCATTGGTTTTACTTCCACATGCATCAGGACACAAAACAATAATACTATGGTCTGAAGAAAACAGAACCTCAATCTTTCTCTTGTGTTGTAAGGGGGTCTAACCAAAAGACAAAATATTGCAAACAATCATTTACACATAGGTACAATGTATAATGAATTAGATCTGTATAGTCACAAAAACTTCGAAATCCATTGATCAAGAAACCATAAAAACAGCCCATTGTGCATTTCAGCGAGAGCATTCAAGAGTCAAGAGGAAAAAGTAGAACAAAACAACATAGATCAGATCTGTACAATAACTTAGAAATCCATTGGTCAACATTTTATACATTACAGAACGGACCTTTCAAAACAAAATCTTAGTGAAACCTTGCAACAAATTAGTGGACATAGAGACATTATCAATTAAGAATATTGTAATAATAATCCACAATCTGTCTCAATTTGCTGTCACAATGAACATTTGGTATGTTCAATTGCAAATGCATAGAATAACATATCCCACCTTAAATCATTTCAACCTAAACTCCTGAATAACAATTTATTCACCTAATAAGGACACAAACCTTCCAATCTACATAATTTATACTCAGAGATACTCAGCAAGATTTGAATAATAACTTACTAGCAAACATAAAACCACTGTGAAAAAATGAGAATCTTTGTAATCACATCTTGGAACTGTATGTAACAGCAGAAGTACCCAGAATACCCCATAGTACACGTCAGCAGCAGGTACGTGTTAAAACAAATAGGGTCCTCCAGAAGATACTGGACAAAAGATGGCAATATACACCTGAATCTTGAAACCTATCCTATGGGCCAAGATGAATGGTGATTATAGCATTTAACAACATACCCAAAAACTTGAAGAAATACCAGGAGGTCGTGTGCGACCTTGTGATGGAATAAAGAGGGACCTTTGATCAAAGCATATCTTACTCAGTTGCTGAAAAGGGGATTCAAGTATTGCTAAAGGAAATATCACAAAAAATGAAATTACTCATATCTTATAAACCAAACCTTTATACAGACTGCACCCCTCTTGGCAGGTGTGATGAAAAACAAAACTTAATGAAGGAAAAGAAAAAAATCAAAATCCTGCAACCATCAGAAAGGTCTGTACAATAATCACTGAGGCCTCAGAGCCAGCCACGGCCCGTGCAGGTAAGATGGTAAGAGCGGTGGGGCGGTAGGGCTGAGCGAGGGAAATTTGATTATTTATTTAATTTTCCCTCATGGTCGTCTTTTGAATCCCCCCAACACCGCCCCACCACTATTACCTGCACGGGCAGCGGCTGCTCAGAGCAAATAAGAAGCTGAAGGAAAGAGGTTATTACTAATAGCGTAACAGATCAGGAATGCTGTGGTGTCTTCATATGGACCAATCTACAATGAAGGGAGAAAACTTGTGCACCCATCTAGACACCCCCCCTCAAACAATCAATTCAGCATACAGAAATCGGCAGCTGTGATGTGCAAGCTGTTTCTAGGGGAAGCCAGTGCTATGCCTCTGTGCCACATATAAAACCAAATCATTGTGTCAACTTTGGCCACATATTCCCTTTGACTCGGAACAATAGAATGCTACCCGCTAGGAATATACCTGCCATACAGTTATACACAGGTTCTTGGACAATCTACAAACCCTATATATACCCACAACCAGAAGTGTCTAGCAGACTTAGGGGCCGATTCCAATCTTGCTCGGAAGGGCTTCGAACGCGATCCGGGCAGAAAAAGTACAAGCCGTACGCGTGTTTACCGACCGACTTATACAGCTGTACGAGCGAGCGAGTACGATGCGAGAAACGCGAAATCACCGACCGACTCATTTCCGGGTCCGAACTGCTCCGTCCATCTTGTCCGTAAGCAAACCGTGCCGTGCAATGGAGGCGATTTCCGACCGAGCAAGTACGATGCACGATTTGGACAGCCGGATCGAGTCGGAGCCTCCGACACATAAACGCACCGGGAAGCGGACTTTGGGGGTCTGCGCCGGACCCCCCTTCACCCGTAGCCTTACGAATCGGTCACAGGGGGAGACCCAAGGGTCCGCCTTACACATGCATGTACGGTGCGGATGGCACCAATGCGTACACACTACAGGGGGCGCCCTTGTTCACAACGTACCCATTCAGTCAATGGCAGCCCATGTACGCGTCGTACGACCGGCTCCAATTGACTTCAATGGGAGTCTGAACGTCCCGAGTCCGTCAGAATACGGCTGCATCGTACTCGCTCGGTCGGACTCGAGGGGCACGGCTTGGTCGGAAAACCCTCCGGATTCGACTCGGACAGGGGGCTTTCCCAACGAGATCAGAATCGGCCCCTTAATGGTATATTGCTGTTGTAGATCAATCAGCGTGGTAAGAAGTTACAGATGAAAAGGTTGTCATAAGCGGCTGTTTTTGTTCTACACATTTTTAATATTTTTTATTTCAACAGTTAGTTTCTGGAGGGTTCTATACAAATTAATCCTTGCTGATTTCAGAATTTTGTCTACTTTTAAGAAATCTATTGCTTTCTAGTATCACCCGTGGGTTTCACACCGGTTTCCCGCACAAACTGTAAATAGGTGACAGCACAAAATTGATGAAAAATTGACTACCTCTTTGAAAAATACCAAATGAGTGGTAAAAACAGGTTTTATGTTTCAGCTCTGCGTGTTCCTGAAAGCAGGGAATATGGCGACTTTATCAGAAAACACTTTTTTGAGGAGCAATTTATTTCTATTTTTCCCCAAAACTCAAATTGTAGCTACATTTTGGCTATTTCTGTGTCCCCTCTTGGGGAATCCATAAACCCTGGGTATGGGAAAATAAACCTTGGGTATGGGAAAATCCACAAACCCTGGAATGCCCAAGATATTGGGAACAATTATGCAAGTTTGTTGTGGATACCAAATGTAGAAAAAATCGAATGAGGTTTAAGCTCAAACTACCTCAAAGAAAGCGACAAAAAAGTTCAGCACTGAGGTGTAAAAGCCTCAGCAGTTAAGGGATTAAAGTAAAATTGAATCTTGTGCATCAAATATGGAAAGACAAGACAGACCTGTTGAGATTTTACACCAATACTCTGAGACTCAATGAGAAATGAAGGGAGAGATAAATGAAAGTAAAAAATACATGAAACCTGGAATTCTAGAATTAAACCCTGACTCAAATGTTCTCATTATAGTATAGTTGTAGCATCACTAGTAACCTGTAATATGAAAATGGCATAGCTTCTCAGCTGTAATAAGTTATTATTTGGTTTTAGGAAAGTGCCTGCATACTGCGAAAGGGGTGCGGTAAGAGAACCAATACTCGAAACACTGGATCTAAATGGAGGCTAAAGAATATTTTAATGGATCTTAGGGAGACTGTATAATACAGCCATTCTCAGTTCTGAATTAATCAAAAAGACATGCTCTTATTGACAAATAACACTCCTTTCCTTGGCACCAATTACTTGTTCACATATACAGGAAGTCAAATCTTTCACAGCATTAGATGGAACTTTAACATAATACTCAGAACTTTAACATAATACTCAGAAGCTTTGAGCATATCTTCCACCTTCTTGGTGTAAAGGGCTGTGTCTAAAATATTAATATCTCCCCCTTTGTCACTCTCCTTAATTGTGATCCTCTCATCTCTAGACAAGGAATCCAAAGATTGATGTTCTTCCTACGATAGATTAAACTGTGTTTTTGGTAGGAATTTCAATGTCTTCTCAAGGCCTTTGATGACAATTTTCTCAAAAACGCCAACTTCCAAACCCACAATTTCTATACTTAGAGTAAACTGGGACTATCGTTTAAAACCTGACATATTTTTTTGATTGTATGGTTTATGTGGGTGGCCCTGGATTTTTTTTTTAGTCTAAGCTATTAGCAGGGTAGGAGTGGGAACAAAAGACAATACTTTCCCTGGAATGGATATTGCTGCCTCTGTAATAGAACATAAGGAAATATCAGAATCCTGTCTTTCATTTTTTCGAGTACCTTTAGTGCCTCATTTGCATATAGTCCTGAGAATGTTCCACTCAAGTGAGCCAGCCTCTCCCAAAATTCTGTCTCCTTCTCCCACTTTGTCGTGATCTTCAAGGGGCAAAAAATGAAGGGGATCAGCCTTGTCCTAAAGAGGAAACTCCAGCAGCTGAGCTGAGTTGTAAAGATTTGTACTACCAACTGTTCCTCCTAATTTATGTAGCAGTCGTTAATCAAGTGAAGGCCCTTCGTTTTGATGACTAAGAAGGGATAGTGTACGGAGAAGTGTCCAATCTACTTTGTTTATACTAATAATCTAATCCACTGTCTCCCTCTCTCAGGAGAGATAGAAACAAATTTGGCGGCAAATAAGGGTAAGCTTTCTCTTTTGGAAATTCCTATTATCTTTCCGAAATTTATTTGTCTTACATCTAATCAAATAATCATCAAACCTATTCAATTCTCCATTAATATCTTCCAACTTTTTTTTGCTACATCTATTGAAAATTATTTCTTTAATTTATCATCTAGTTCCTGCACTTCTTTCACGAATGTTAAGATTTACTCGCTTGGCGTTTCAATAATTAACATAGTCCAGTAACAGGAGCAACTATTTGCAATGAGTATCCACTTCTTTGAGAATTTCTACAGCTCACAAAATAGCCTAGGAATATTTGTCAACTGTAACCCATTGAAATAACTTCAGCTGTTCAATATTAACCCCTTTACCACGAGGTAAAATCCGCCGCAGTGCGGGCGTTTCCGTGCACGGGTGGGGCCGCGTCGCCCAACGGACATGCGCAGCACTACGGAGGTAGTGCTCTCAACGGCCGTTGACCGACGCATGCATCCAAGGGGTTAAAGCGAAATGTTGTGCATATGCTTTTTTCTGATATACTTTCTTTTTCGGATTCATTAATGTCAACCATTATTCATTGTCAGTGTTAACAGCAGAGGAAATCCTGTACACTGAATCTCAGCTGCAAAGAACTGCACAGTCTAACTACAAACAACAACAGGACGTGGGATTTAAAGGGCAGAAAGTACCTACTTATTATGGAGTCCAAAAAAAATAACTCTTCCCAGCCCAACCTTTCAGTTGGTCATGAAAATAATGACTTCATCAATACAACAATGTATTTATTATAAATTAGTTAATAGATAGATCAATCTAATATTTCTTTACAAAAGAAAACAACAGCAACTTAAACAAAATATAATGTAGAGGAATCAGTTTCATCCCCAACACTACAGACCCATGAGTGATCCTGGAAAGCTATAGCTTTGGGGTGAAAAAGCCTCGGCAGTTAAGGGGTTAAAGTAGAGGTGAATGTTGAGCATCAAACAAGGAAAGACAAGAAGGGCCAGACGGTAATGGGAGTTTTCTACACAAATACTCTGAGACTCAATGAGGAACGAAGGGAGGAATAAATGGGGTTATAATACATGAACCCTGAAATGCTAGTATAAAACCCAGACCTAATTTTCTTATTACAGTCTGGTTGTAGCATCACTAGTAACCTGAGATAAGAAAATGGCATAGTTTTTCAGCTACAATAAGTTATCACTTGAGTTGCCACATCAAAATGCCTGCTTGCTCAGAGTGCCTTGACCTCATAAGCAAACTTGGTCTTCTTCCTATATAACGCCAGGGAATTAATTCATGACTTGCAATAACTATATATAGTATTGTAAATATTATGTCCCATTTAATAATTAACTCTTTATAATAATTCCTGGGGCAATACAGACACCCTTTGCCTAAAATAAAGGAATTGATTGAGACTTCAGGACTCGGAGACTGAAGCTTTAAACTTTCACAGTTTAATTCAGATGGTGTTCCATAAAAATGGTTTTCAAAGTGATAACGTAGGATCCAGACTCTTGGTTTTGGTGGGAATCCAGGAGTATAGCTAGATAACACTACAATGAAAATTGATTGGTTGAGGTTTTTGTTAAGTTGAATCCGTCCGACATCCGTGTCTGAATGGTTTAGACAAAGAATTATCTGGAGATCGGGAAATATACATCATATCTTATAAAATGCAATTAAGGTTTGATAGACATATGAACTGCCGTTAGGTACATGGGTATGGTCTTAGCTACCCCATCCATACGATTAGACAAATATTGGTGCAGTCTTCAAAATTTGCACAAACTTGTATCCAACTTCTTTTCAACTCACATTCAGGGCCTTATTATGAATGTGGCGGGATCCCCACCTAGCACATGGTGCGCTCCCCATATTCTGAGTTGAACTTAGGGTAGGCGGGAAGTGCTGCGGCAGTCTCACGCAGCGGCTGTGTTCGCCTCATAGGAGAAACTTAAGAGCAGACCGCCGCTGTGACAGCGATGTATCATTTTGTAATATGCTTTAGCTACATTCAAATAACATATCGACATGGACATTTACCGTGGGAATCGAAAGAGAAGACGAGGGACCATCATCAGATCCTTTCCTATTGGCTAGAGATGATCCAACATTCGGGGCACTATTCTGATGCTGTTAGGAAATCTTCCCGATCAAAACGGTTTGGAAATGGTTTCTAACTAACTTGGATCGGGAGAGTCCGACCGACCGAGTATGATGCGTCCGGGTACGATTTGGTTGGACTCCCATTGACTTCTATGGGAGCCTCTGTTCCTAACCGCATCATAATATGGCCCTCGGTCGGGAAGACATGTTCCAGATCCGATTTGGAAAGAGCAAATGCTGTTAGGAGGCCTTCCTAACCGCATCAGAATCGGGCCCTAGGTGGGAATGCTTTCCTAACGCAACATAATCAGGCCCTTAGAGTTAGAAACATGTTTTTTGCTTTTCTACAGTACGAGTTCCTAGTTAGAGAGTCATTGCATTTATGCTTTTTTTTGCATTACATTGCATGCTAGGTAATCTTGAAATGCATTCTATGCCAGTTAGCACTTGACTTTGCTATTCCTGCCTGAATTGCTGTAAGCTACTGCGAGCATTATTTTATTTTGTTTTCCTGATACCTTTTAGGAGACTTGCTCCATGCTGATCATAGCTAGTGCTGTGATTAATTCCTTTTACCTGTTTTAACGGTTGCTACTGTAGCTGTTAGGGAAATCGGCTCAGTTTCCGGAACTACTCTTTATGAGGAGTTTGACTTTTCATAGCTATTAGCCTGTTGCTCCAAATTTCCCTTTCTCTTTTCCAAAAGAACTCTTATTGGGTTCTTGCTAGGATAGGTTAGGTCATTTAGATTAAGATAGGGGATAATTCCTTTATGGAACACGCTGTTATTTTGTATGCTGTCTCTAACAAAATTTTACTCTATATGTCTGTAAACAGACTTATCCGAGTAACTTGAATAAAAGACAAAAAAAAATACAGACTAATCTCTTTAAGAGAAAATAAAACTTTCAAAACTTCATCAAACCTCTCATCATTACGTAAATATTGAATACTGTAATTTGATGATTATTTGAGAAATGTATTTGGGTTGTGCTCTATTCTAACAGTGTGGCAGAGATTCATCAACCTAAACAAGAAATTGGTGTGGAAATTTGAAACTCAGTATGTTTCAAGGTGGAGCTGTTTATACATTTTTATGAGATTTCCGCACTCACAGCAGAATTGACTGGTCTTAGGTATGACCAACTGGCAGAGTGACTGGTGAAATCTACGATGTCCATCTGAAGTTGCTGCATCGGTTGCCGCCAGGAGAAGCAGAAGCAACCTCTCAATGCGTGAAAATCTGCCTGCGTGGAAGAGTACCTGGTAAGAGTATGCGCCACAGGCTACAGCTGCTGCCAGAAATGCATGATGGTAAAAATCATTTCAGCAGCCTACACTGGTCGTAGGCTCTGCCTTGAGACACGAATGCATGTGGCAGGGTCAAAACTGCTGCCAAGATTGCCTTTGACGTGGATTATCATTAAAAGATCAGCCAATTCCACTATTAAATGCATTTTCAAGTACTACCATCAAGCAATGTATGTATGTGCCAGTTGTAACAAACTGATCCCAGCTCATCTAACAACTCTGATCACATCGAAAACAAACATTCAAATCAGCGAATCTTTGCATTTTCAGCTCAATCTAAGAATGTACATTTTTGTTTATGGCGTTCTTTTCCTTATGTGCAATTATACCCTTACTGTTACAAGTCCCATAGTATATTGTGGACTTGAAAAAACAAATGATGTATTTTTCATCCATTAAGCAAGACTTGGCGCTCTCGAGTATCTATACATTTAATTATATTGTGGGCTTTTCTGGAGTGATGTTTAACCCATCCTTAGAAACATGCACAACGTGGTAAAATATTATAATTCCAAATTAAAATAAACTTGAGTTCACATCTACAGGTGTGTTTGTCGTCACAGGCCACAACATAGTCACCTATAGACTTATAACAAAAGTGATATTGTATCATTATCTTCTCTAAGTGATTGGTTCAGGCATTAACATACTGCCAGTGGTGCCATTATATTGCTTTCTGCGACTCCTAAACAGTATTGATGCCTAGGAATCTGGTATGGCACTTACTATATAACAAGTAAGAAAATCTATCCAAAGAACATTCACAAGAAATCACAAGAACAGGTGCGCCCTGCAATTTTTTAAGGACCACTTTACAGTAAAAGTGCTAAACTGTTTTTATAGTGCACCCACTGAGTGTTCCTAGAGAAAAGAGGGATATATCAAACATCATAAGATTCAGTGTAAAGTGGCTGCCACAAATTTGTAGTGTGTGATTTCTTTCAGACTACCGAACTGAAGCATCGAACAGCGTAGGCTGAAAGCCAAGTTCTAATTAGTGCACGACAGTACAGAATGGCTTCTCTTACGTGGTTAAAAAAAATATATAAAGCACATTTGTTGACACATCCACGTCTATTTGCCTCAATTGTGCCAGGGAAACAGAAAAGAACATAATTAATTTGGGCAGCAGGTGGCTTCAAGACTTTTTTGTGGACATGTATAAACAGGAACATAAAGGAAAGCACGTTATTGCTTCTGTGAATTTGGCAGGTTTCACTTACAAATGAAAAATGTAAACTAAATGATTAAAATATATTTTCGGTCAAAACACACAATTGCAAAATAAGTTAAATGTAACTCTTACTTAAGAACTTCATTTTTTAGTTTTGTGGAAAACGCAAAACTGTACGTACTTCTTTGTACATATTTTATGCAACACAGAGCATATTTTCCTCAATTTCGTAAGGAAACAAACAATAGGTCTGGTTTTGTTGTTAGTGGTGTGTTCAGAGATAGTTGGGCAACTTGTTGTGCTTTGCCACTAGCAGCCCTACAATGACAATTCCATGATGAAAATTCTGGGCTCTAGCATCATGGAAGATGGGAGTAGGATCCCAGTCGCTTCAAAGAAGAGCGTTATTAAAAAGAGTCAGAAGATTAAGTTTGCATTGTAAGTGGTGAACCCAAAAGGCACACATCAAAGTATTGAATGGTAGACAATGTTGAAATAGGGCCCATATTTCCATTGCATTTCTAGGGAAGCCTTTGTGTGTGCACATATTTACAACACAAAAGCCGTAAATCTAGAACATGTTACCATGACAGAACAGTAAAACAAATGAACAAGCAAGGGCGTAGACTACTGTGTCTTAATGACAAATAGGCATTTAAACAGGTTTGCCATAAAGCCTCCTTTTCTTGTTAGTGTTGTTTGTGGTAACAGTCCAAAGGGTCTTCACACTGTTTTTACAAAGATTAAACAAGGCTCCGAGTTTCCTTCACTCTCGAGTGGTAATTTTGTTTTTACAATAAAGGCTTAGGCTGGTATGTAATTACGGTTTTGTGCTCTATTACAATGTAAAATGCAGTGCAAACAAATGATGTACAGAATGCTGAACAAATCAAACATTCACCCGCAGTCAAGAGATCTGGGTTAAATCCATTGTTCTTTTGCTCACCATGCCACTCCAGTTTGAACCCAGCCATGTACAAATCAATCTTGACCCTGCTCCTCATGGAAACAATCCAGTCTAAACTATCAAGCCAGGTCCTAGACCAGAAACAAGCATCTTGGGGCTAGTTTCGGGGTGCCAACCCTCATCATCCAGGATAACTTGAATCCAGTGGATTAAACCCAGATCTGTCACTGGGGGTGAATATTGATTGGTTCAACATTCTGTCCATCATCTATTCTGTTTGCTTTTGTCCACCTAAGTGGGAAGTATATGCCCAGACGTAGGTCTCCTGCTCACTGTGTCACTGGATTCAAGCAAGCCTGGCTGATGAGATTATTTTTTTTTTTTTTTTTTTTTTATTATTTCTTTTTTACCCCCACAACACGCAAAACACACCTAAAAGTTTACAGACAAAAATTTCCTTAATAGACATAATTATCAAATTAACAATTAATATTAATGATTCCTTCTATTAATTAGTTAAAAGTAATTTACTCCTCACCCTGTACCCCTATATACCCCACAACCGAGACCTATAAAAATGATTAAACAATTAACATAATTATCAATTGATTAATTAATATCAATCAACAACTAATTTTCTTTTATTTTTTTTTCCCACAAGTACATAAATACACAACCAAAAGAAAAAACATATAGTACAATTGACATTACCAGCAACAACAAACAGAGAAAAGCAAAAGAATACTATTCAGAAAAATAATCTGATAATGGTTGCCAAATAGCCACGCCCAATTTCTTTTTACGCGTTTTTTCCAACGAATACATACTAATTTCTAAATTATAAATATTAAATAGTTTGGCTCGCCATAAATCAAAACTCGGTGCCTCAGGTTGTAACCAGGCAGTGGCAATAGAAAGTCGCGTTACAGCCGCGATGATAAACAAAAAGTAGCGAAATTTACACAGAGGCTGTCCAATAGATGAGGCCCCATCAGTCCCTAATAGAATCAGGCTTGAAGAAACTGTGATTGGTTTATCTAAAATGTGAAACAAAAAACTTTCAATTTGATTAAAAAAGGGACGTAAGGAGGGACAGAAATAAAGATGTGCACTATATCAGCATTGCCAGCTTGGCAGCGAAAGCATTCCCCAGACTTTGAAGCTTGTGAAGGGTTACCCCATTTCATAATAACCGCAGGAGTATAATATAAGTTAACTAAAGTTTTAAAGTGCTGGGCTTTTAGTGAAGCAGAATAAAAAATCTTATGAGCCATGTCGATGGAGTCTTCAATGTGAATAGAGGGAGATGAAAGCCAAGTTCTCCACTTTGCGTTAATTTTATCGAGATCATCTGATCTAGAAGCCAATAATATATGATAAATAGAGCCGATTCGTAGTTGCGATCTCACTGCATCAATGATACGAATAGAAACAAGATGAGAAGTATATTTCTGTAGAAAATCCCGAATCTGAAGAAATTTAAAAAATTGAGTGTTGGCTAGGTCAAATTTCTTTTTGAGTTTGTCAAAAGAGAGATAAGCGCCGTCTGAAAAAACAAAACCCCTAACCGAGTAATCCCTTTAGAATGCCATTGGCACGCTATAGAGTCGAAAAAAATTGGAGGTAACAAATGAGGTGCAACAAGAGGGGTATAGACTGTAAATTTAGGAATATGAAACATCTTTCTAAGACTTTTCCAAACAGAAAAAGCAGAAGCAATGATTTTAAAACGAGTACGTTTATAATAACTGCCATCGGCTTCAATTTGGAGACAGTTCTTAGCACAGCAACCTAGAGCCATCTGGTAGATAGTAGGTGCTTCTGAGGGATTACCTGCTTCTTCCCCTGTAATAAGGATACGCATCTTCAGAAGTAGGCATGCCATTTGATGTAGCCCAAAGTCAGGGATAGCCCATCCACCACGAGCAGATGGTAGCGTCATCAATCGGGAGGCTCTGCGAATCTTGCCAGGGGCCCACAGGTATTTTTCACCAAGTGACTGAAGTTGCCGAATCTGAGGCTTTTTGACTAGTAAGGGAACAGCGCGAAAGAAGTAGAGTACTCTTGGTAAGATAACCATTTTTAGCAAATTGGATCGGCCAACAAGAGTAAGATGAAGACTCTGCCAAGAATCCAGGGTGGACTTAGTTTTATCCAAAATATCATTCCAATTAGTTGATATCATATCATTTAAATTAGATCTAATCTTAATGCCAAGGTACACCACTTCCTCCACTACCCTGGGATCGATTGCTGTATCCGGATTTGTACAAAGACATTGAGTTTTGGCAGAGTTTAACTTATAGCCCGAGTATCTACCAAAAGAATTAGCAAGATGTTTAATGACCGGCGGGGCAGTATCAAGGTTAGAGGTGACCACAGTGATATCGTCCGCATAAGCAAAAACAATATAGGGCTGATTCTGGACAATAAAAGGGGGAATCTGCGTATTTAATTCCAGCATCTTCACAAAAGGATTGATATAAAAAGCAAAAAGAAGAGGAGAGCAGGGACAACCCTTACGGGTCCCCCTGCAAATCTGAACCACCTCTGATTTAATTCCCATTGCGCATATCTTCGCAGTAGGAGCCTGATAGAAAACCCGAAGAGCACGGATAAAACCGCCCCCAAACCCCATGCGCGCCATTATCTCCCAAAGAAAGTTCCATGCAACCCGGTCAAAAGCCTTTTCGGCGTCGAGCAGGACGAGACCCAGAGGTCTGAACTCCACCTGCGCAACGTCGAGAAGAGCAACAACCCGGCTAACATGGTCAACCGTACCCCGACCAGGAACAAACCCATGTTGCTGTAATGAAACCAACCCCACAACAAATGGGGCCATTCGATTAGCAAGGAGTTTGGCATACAGCTTACCATAGCAGTTAACCAAGGAGATGGGGCGATAGGATCCCGGCTAATCAGGAGGCTTCCCCTTTTTAGGGAATATAACAATATGCGCATCATCCCAAGATTGAGGTGGAGATCCCTGCGTGGCCGCCTCAAAAGTCTTCAGCATATCCTCTCTGAGTTCGTGAAAAAATACCTTATAGACCTCCATAGGGAGGGTGTCTGGCCCGGCGGCCTTTCCCGAAGGCATTTTGGATAGTGCCCGATCAATTTCCTCAAAGGTAAAAGGCATATCCATTTCCTCTACTTCAGACTGGTCTAGTTGTTCCCAAGTCAGTGCAGGAAGCCTCAGATCCGTAGGAAGATCCCCAACATTCGGTTGGCTATATAGTTCAGAGTAAAACAGGTGAAAAACCTTCATAATAGTCTGAGGATCATAGACCAATGAACCTTGAGCGTCATGGATGGCTTTAATCTTTGAAACCTGACTTTTGGCACGTATTCTTTGAGCCAGAAATCTCCCTGAAGATTCGCAGAATTCATACAGCTGTCTCCGGTAAAGGTGATGTTTGAGTGCTATCTCCTGGGCCCATATAAGATTAATATTGGCTTTGCACTGGGCAAGCCTAACTAAAATTTCTTTGGTGTCTGCTGCTGCTCGAAGCTGGGTGGCAAGGTCCAGTTCAGCATTCCGAAGAAGTAGAAGAAGCTCTGACATTTTATGTTTAAGTGATTTTTGAACAAATAAGCCATAACTGAGGACTTCGCCACGAAAACAGGCCTTAAAAGTATCCCATACACAGGCCGGAGTGGCAGATCCACGGTTACACAAAAAAAAAGTTGTGAATCCATTTTTTCATATGGTCTACAAAAAGAGGATCATATAACAATTTTCTGTCGAACGAAAAAGCCTTAACACCTCTAGAAATAGCGACATTATAAAGGGAGATAACTAAGGCAGCATGGTCAGACATTAATCTAGGATAAATTTGAGTTTGAGTACTGTGAGCCCAAGCCATGGACACAAAAAAATAATCTAGACGAAATAATTTGCTAAGGGGTGAAGAAAAAAAAGTATACCCAGGATCATGCGGATAAATTATATTCCAAACATCTGCTAGCCCATGTTCATTCATTAAATTATGCAGAGCTCGGAAAACTTTAGGTTTACGACCCATATAAACATACGAAGGGGAAAGAGCCCAGTCACCAGATAAATGAATGTTCAAATCTCCACAAAAAATTAGTGGAGTGGGCCACAGAGCAAGTTCCCCATTTAAATATTTAAAGATGTCTGGTTCATCTGCATTGGAGCCATATACGGAGCAGAGGGTGAATTTTGTCTCCCCCACTAAACATTCGAGAATGGCCCACCAGCCATGGTTATCCACCAGAGATCGCCCAGGAAGGACTAAAGAGGATCGAGCTAAAATAGCCACCCCTCGCGTCGTATCGGATTGTTTGGAGAAAGCGAGTGTAGTATATCCCAGATCAGCTAATTTCTGGCTGTGGGTCCAAGAGATATGCGTCTCCTGCAAGCAGATGATATCTGGATTAATAATTTTTAATTCAGCCTGAATCTTCTTGCGCTTATCATAATTGTTAAGACCACAAACGTTATATGTGACTATGCTTATCCCCTTATTAGCCATGGACCAATATGTAATGAGTTATCCCTGAGCTTAAACCTTTTCATGAGAAGAAACTGATAGACAACAATAAAAAAGAATAAAAATCTGA
Source organism: Triturus cristatus (assembly GCF_964204655.1). Lineage (NCBI taxonomy): Eukaryota > Metazoa > Chordata > Amphibia > Caudata > Salamandridae > Triturus > Triturus cristatus. The sequence goes on along the minus strand of NC_140580.1, from coordinate 457,527,102 downwards.
AAATGTACTGTGGAACAAATTTGTAATTAAAGACCCCCCCAGAACTTCCAACCCCCACCCCACACAACCTTCCCTCGAGCCCTCGAGCCCCCACCCCCCCACACCCTCCCTTGCCGGAGGCAATGGGACCTGAGCCCCTGGGATGGGAAGCTGGTGACGCTCCCTGTGGTGCCCCCCTTGAACCACCCACATACAAACGCAAAAAAAAAAAGGCAACCTACGGAGAGGACCTATTTATATGCCCAACTTATGCCTTCCTGCCTCAAGATCCAGACTTAAGTGAATGTAAATAATCCTTGGCCTGAATTTCAGAAGAAAAGAACTTATTCTGGCCCTGATACACGATTTTCAACTTTGCAGGATTAAGAAGAAATGCTTGACCCCCCTTAGCTTGAAAGAGAGGTATTAGTTGGCGGAGCTGCCATCTCCGAACAACTGTCTCGTGGCAGAAATCAGGCCTAACAAAGAAATTAACCCCTTTGGCGGATCTCTTCTGATTAGGTCTAGCTAGATCATAAACAGCTTCTCGCGCAAGAAAGTTATTTATAGAAATCAAAATAGCACGAGAATAGGGAGTCTCTAGTCCAGGGCGAGCAGCTTGAGGTTTACTATGGAGAGGAAAGCGGTGGGCTCCCTGAATCTCGACCTTCCAGTCCCAGTGAGTGAGTTCAGGAAAAGCTTCAGCAAACAACTGAATAACAAATTGTCTTGTATCGGCCCCTTCTGCCCCCTCCGGTATACCCAAAACCCGTAGGTTATTACGTCTCAGCCGGTTTTCCAATTCAGTTAACTTCCATGAGACACCTTCTTTTTGATTCTTTAACTCATTGACCACTCCTCTCTGTGTTGCCACTTCGTACTCTAGAATAGAAATACGAGATTCTGTCTCCCCTACTCTGATGCCGATCTCAGAGCATGTCTTGCTTATGCGTCTGATTGCATTTTGAAGCTTACGACAAGCCCCCTGCATTCTGGCATTCTCAAGTCTTGACTCAGCCCTGTGGGAGAGCATTGTATCGTAGATCGTTTCAAGGGTAATCGGCTTGTTAAGATCGACAGAGCTGACAACGGCTGAGACCCCCTCACTCCCGCCGTGGCCATTTGTTGGTGGTTGAGAACGAGTAGTCCCAGGCCAGATTCTCCACCGGAGGGTCAGAGGTGGTAATAGTTAGTGCGGATGTTTCAGACAAGACCTGTATGCCTGAAGGCTTAACTTTCCGAATTGTGCCATCGAGGGGGGGCATATTCCTATAACCGCCCATCAGACAATCATCAATCTCGCCCTGGCTAATAAATCCAGCATCAAACTCAGCCCAGTCTCCGCCAGTAACATCGTCATCCTCGGAAGTGGATGACCCATCAGACAGAGAAAAAAATTTGTCCAGCACATCGTTATCGTGACTGAGCTCAGCTCCTCCTATAGCCTTGATCTTAACCACTGGATCCCCCCACTAGCCCCTAGCAAGAGCTGATGAGATTTTGATCGAATTAATTGGTAATGTTTTCAACCCTTCAATGGTTTGGCTTTGGTTCTAAATGTATTTCTTCTGTGAAACTTACATATTCTAAACCCCATGCCAGTGTATTTGTTAATGGACATTTCTTCCCTTATTTTGCATTAAATAGGGGTACCAGACAAGGTTCTCCCTAATCCCCTTTATTGTTCGTTCTATGCTTGGAACTATTTCTTGAACGGATTCAGTGTAATTCTTATATAACTGCTTTTAAGAATGATATGCAGGAAGTTAAACTATTGGCATATGCTGATGATATTTTGATATACATGTCCAATCATCTTACGTCGTTACCTTCTATTTTACAAGGAATTTTTGTATATTATAGTATCTTGTGCTATAAACGTAACTTTACTGAAACTGAGGTTTTACCCTTTAATTCCCTTTGTTAGCAATACTTGTTTACAAATTCCAATTTTATTTTGGTGCGCCTCATTCATAAAATACCTTGGTGTTTGGTTCTCCTCCACTATTCATGAGTGTATTAGTCAGAAGCTTACTATTTAAAGTCTAAAATACAAATCATACTTTCGGCTTAGTCACCCCTATTTTTATCATGGCGGGGAAGTTTGGGTATTATCAAATTGTTTATTGTACCGTATGTTTTTAACACTATTTTAATGCTGCCTTTTAAAATACCAAATTATTATTGCAAACAATTGGAATCTATTTGTTTAAATTTTCTGTGGAATAATAAACCTCCACATATTGCCATTAACAGACGTATATGACTCAAACTTGAAGATGGGGTTAGATTTCCTGATTTTAAATTATATCATTCCTCCTTTAATTTTAAACAAGTTTGTGCTCTCACTACAATTACTCTGATCAGCCTATTTACTCATGGATTATTTTTGGAGTACCTTCCTGAATGATTTTGCTTCTACTGATGGACTCATTTTGTCTAATTGTACCTTTCTTTCCAAAAACTATTTTAAGATAAGCACACTTTTTAATATATAAATTATTTTGGGGTAAATTTTCTTTTCAACGCTGTTTTTTTATATTCATCTATTTAGTTAAATACAATTCTTAGAAAATGTAAAAGATCTTTCTATTTTGAACATTTGCACCAATAAGCGATTTTTTATATATATCTCAATTTATAAACGGTGTGCCTATTGTTACGTTTTATTATTTACAATCAAAATACCATTTATCTAACAACTTTTTTGATGAGTGCAATTTAATCTCAATTGCCCTTCAATCCTTTTTGTCTAAAGCCATCCAATATTAGCCCTGGTTCACCTCCACCAATACCGACTACATATCTTGATGTTATTTACAATATGCCTCTTCCCAAGGCTGCTATTATGTATAAAACTCTAGTATACCCACTTAACTCGGAACTAAAAGCGTAATTGTATTATTAAGGGAAGAAGCCTTAAATATTACCTTGTCTTCCCAACTTTGGCTTAAATTATTTAGAACCTCTAAAACCGCGCACATTACACAATCACTTTTCTTTATTATACTAGAACTATTCATACCCCCCAGAACACATCACTAAATTCAATACATCAATCTCTCCACTATTTGGTCTTGCTCCAAACATACTGGATCATTAATACACATGTTATACAATTGTTCTCAAGCTCATAGATTTTGAATTTTAGTTTGGAATAATTGCTTACAAATTTTCCAATATTCCTCTAACTTTACAAAATGTTTTATTGGCTCTTTATGCATTGACTCTATGATTCATTGACATGTATCATTGACATTTTTTATTTTTCATGCTTTCAAGGTAATACTTTCCTGAGGGACATACTTTACCACACTATCTGTAACTACTTGATGGACCTTTTTTTGTGATGAGCAAAGAATCCACACTGCATCATCTCTCGCACTATTCCAGAAGATTAAGTCTGATTTATACTGCCACCTTTCACTAACTTTCTCTCCCTGCACTCACTCATAATTTTCTTACTTTCTTTTCCTTCTATTGTTTCCTCTCCTTCTCTTTTCCCTTCTCCTCTATTTTGTATCTCTCCCTTTTGCTTACTTTCTTTTTCTCTATTTTCTCTAAATCCCAAAATTATTCTATTTACGTTTGATTATTGCAATCCTAATTTGTACCAGTTTCAATGATTGTAATTAATTCTCTGTATTGCTTTCTGAAATTATAATAAAACAGTATAAACAAAAAGAAAACATTTATTTAAATGTGGTGGTTCAAAGACCTATTTCCAAAAGCCAGTTATCATTATACAACTTGTTCCACTCTGCCAATCACATGAACCCACCACACTTATTTATTGCAAATCATGCATCCACGAACACCAACTGAACATGGTCGAAAGTGTTCTTAACAAAACCCTATGACTGGCTAACGAACTACCCAGCACTGGCAACCTTAATAGGTCTGGGTTTAATCTGCTAAAACATGTAGTGTACGCACATGAAACCCAAGGAAGAAACAAATGGCAGACTATATTGAAGGTTCTCTTACTCTCCGGTTTTAGAAGTGTGGAAAGCAAAGGACCCTTCATAAAAGTCATTTAGTTTCTAGGGCACAGAGAGAAAGGAACTACCATAGTGAATGCTTGCTTGCCAATCAACTTCTTTTGACATAGAAACAAAAGTGGGTCGGTATTAAAGCAAAGCAGGCCTGCAATAAAGACCACCTTTCTTTTCTATGAAATTTTGAAAAATATCCTACTTTGGCAGAATATATCAGAAGCTGTCTGGACAAAAGGGTGGTCGGGGGATAGGGAGCACAAATAGGAGGGGCAGGACCGAGATATAAGAGGTTGGTGGGAGGGGAAATGAGGAGCACATAGGAGAAGGAGGGTGGTTGGATGGAGATACAAGAGGGTGGCATGATTAGGGAACAAGGAGAATACTTGGGAATGATGGAAGGTTGTGAGTGAGCAGAAGAGGAACAGAGGGGCTGATTACGATGGAGTAATGTATGCCACCGCCGTGCCGGCGGTTACGACCGTCATGCCATCGTAACGTGAATTACCAACTGCCATATTACAATGGCAATGGGTATTGCGGTGGACGGAAAGTCCGTCCGCCGCTTTTCCGCCGGTCGGCAATCGTTACGATTGCTGGCCGGCACCGCCATCCATATCATGATGTTTAGATTTCAAGGCCTTTCCTTGGAAAGGCTGGTGGGGATTTGCTTTGGGGGCCCATTGTGGGCCTCTGGGGATGGGGGTGCACTTGGGGGGTACCTATGGTATCCCCCTACATGTCCATGTACAAGGTTGGAGGCACTGCGCAGTGCCTCCCACGTTGTGCATGGAAATGCACAACATGGCATTTTACCATTGCGGCGAGTGCTGCAGCCAGCAGCACCCACCGCAATGATAAAATGTCAGATGCGACCGCCGCGGTGGCGGTCGCATCATGATCAGGGGTGTGGGACCGCTGCATGGCAGGCGGGTGGTCCCATTCCTGCTAGGATGGCAGGCGGACACAGGTCCGCCTGCCATCCTAATAGGCCCGAGAGTGAGAAACAGGGAAACAGCCAACACAGAGGGATATAGTTCAATGCAAGCACTTGAGTGGAGGAGGGAGAATACAGTGACTCAGTCTGTAGAATTAAGTGACAAATGAACATGGGCATGAGCCAAGACAGGATTGACAATTACACAAGCCCATGGGTGAAAGAGGCTTGTTGAAGACAGCTAGTGGTTGAACGAGCCAGACCCAAAGCCCACCTTATGTCTGCTAAATTCACAGGTCTATTGACTGCTGCACTTTCGAAATCCAGCCCGAACATAAGGCACTTATCCATGCTCCTGGTAGGTTCTAAAGAGTTTCAGCGCAAAATTAACTTCAAAATCTTATGCCTTTTCTACAAATGCTTGTCAGAGATAGCTCCTGCACACTATCATGACACAGATTGCCAAAAACAACTGAATAACTCCCAAGCCCAGATATACCAGAACTGATAGAAGGTACATTGATACCCTGATACCCAAGAACCCCAGCTGTATGGCAGTCTTCAAATGAAAAAACTCTCCTCTTTCTCTCCAATAGCAACATCTAAGGATTGTACACAGCAGCTGTGGACAAGCTAACATCATTTTAGCTAAGGGAGCCGACAAGTCTGAATACCTCCATGCTCCGCCACTCCCTGTGATGTACTTACAGGAGTCCCTCAGGACTTTGCCCTAAGCCCTACCCTTTTTAATCTATATCTTACCCCTCTGGCTCAACTAGCAGAAGATCTGAGAGCAAAAGGGATCTCCTATGCAGATGATATGCAATTGCTTTTCTCTTGGGACAAGGAAGTTGAGTTAAAGGGTACGCAGATTAAAACTTGCCTGACTGCTGGTCTTCATTGGCTAGCAATGTCTAAACTCAAATGCAGTTAAAAGAAAACAGAAATTATCTTCTTCTTTGGGAAGATCCCACCAGATTTCTGGCAAACCTTTTGGCCAGATGATGCCTCTCCCAAAGGACCCCAGAAAGACTCAGTTGAGAATCAGGGCATTACATTTGATAACAGGCTGTCCTTTAAGCCTCAAGTAAAAATGCTGGTATGCACTTGTTTTGGGATTGTGAGGTCCCTAAAGAAATGTCTGCCTCTCTTCTCCTTTTCAGCAAAGAAAACGGTCATTCAGGTGCTGATAACATCTCAAATCGATTATGGTAATGCATTATATTTTGGCTTACCAGAGTACTTGATGGACCAACTCCAAGTGATCCAGAAAGCGGCGGCCCTGCTCCTATTAAATGTTCCTCAGAGAACACGGATTTTGCCATATTTGCGTGCATTAGCTGCTCATCAGGGAAAAAGCAAAATTTAAGGCTCTCATATTGGTAAATGACGCCTTATATCCATCAGGCCCTCTTACCTCAGACCCAGATTTGACTTTCATAACCCCACAAGACAGCTGAGATCCACCAATAAATTTCTGACAAAGATCCCCAGGATTCAGTGGGCAAGAGCAGGAGGAAGGTCTCTAGTGTACCTGGGTTCAACAGCTTGGAATCAGCTTCCTCTGTAGCTGCGGATTTATGAGTGACGTAGCAATGTTTTTCATATTCCGACCTCACTACTTCATGCCGGAACACTCCTTGGAGTAGCTGTGAACGGTACAAATTGCTATCATCATCATCAGTATATCCACCAGTGGCGGCACCTCAGGTAAGGCGAAGGAGCGTTGCTCCACAGAGCAAAAGGAAAAAATAAAATGATAATAACTATTGTTATTATCATTATATTTTTCCTATATACTTCAGTGGCTCACGGGCGGGTCAAGGAGGGGCTGGAGGAGTAGGGAGAGGAGTGGTTTTCACTCCTGGTGTGTGCAGGACTGCTTGGTCAGCCCTCTTGGGGCGGCCAAGCAGTCCTGTGCACTTTGCATCTTCCCCACCAGGCTGCATTACACAGCCTGTTGAGGAACATGCAAACCCTCCCAGTCCCTGTCTGAGCGCCGATCTATGGTGCTCAGACCAATCACAACGCTGCATTGCAGCGTTGTGGTTGGCTATGGGGAGGTTGGGAGCGAGGGACTTCCTGAAGCTGACCAGGAGTGCCGGAAGATGTCGGAGGGACGGAGGACAAAGGAGTTTCAGATAAGTGGTTTGTTTTCTTTTTTTGTCCCCCCGTCTCACCACCCGTGTCCGGTACCATCCACTACTGATTTCCATGCTTGTCTACTAGCCTCTCATCCTTCTTACGTGTGTAGTAGCTGTTCCTTGAGATGTTTCAGTTTGCAGAGTATGCATTAGAAACATAATACTTAAAAAATACACGGAGTAGTCCCACCAGCTGTACACGTTCCTACCTTTTTCCACTGACAGACCACATGATCCGTCCTTTCATGTGCCCGCCACCCCAGGTGTTGCTGAGCAGCTCTACTGACATGTCGCAGCATTATAAAACAGTCTGTTTTTCATGAGATCTTTTCAAAGTCAAGCTTCTGTCAGATAAACAGAGCACATTCTGAGTCCCCATAATATCTGCGACAAACCCTGGTTCCTCTTGTAAAATCAGGAAGACTAAATAATTCCTCATGCGTGTTACACTGTGAGCTGGTACCTAATATCAGCTCTAACTGTGACTATATAAATTAGGCTTCAACTGTGTGGAAAGCGTGCAGCAAATATGGCTGGATGTCTAATGTCCCTGGATTAGAGATACCGCACTAATGAAGTGATACCCACATTAGCACACTAACATGTTCCACGCTACCGCAGGGGTTTAGACAAAGCGAACAGCGAGATGTCTTCCTACTCAACAAACCTGTGATTCTGATATATAAAAGGAAAGCGTGAAGATAAATTAGGAATTTAGACCCCAGAATGCTTTAAATATAACTAAAATGTACAAATACTCATTCACATGTTTGAAAATGACACTCATCACAAAGTACAGATAAAATCCTGGTTAATTCTTGGTATTGTCGACGTGTTTTAGCTATTTACGATACTGAGAAAGTAGGACAATTAAACTCTCTTTTCAAAAAAAGAAAAAATGCTTTTAAATCGTACACCACTTTGAATAACCTGTTTCTGGTGCCAGAAAACAGTCAAATAGCCAATGCCAAAAACATGCTTTTCGACAGCTTTATCGGTTTCAAGTGTTTGCTTGACAATATGTTACTGTTTACAGTCGTCCTGAAACGAAATCTACTGTGTAAAATTAACAATAACGAAGTTATAATGCATACAACCGCGCGGAAGTAAGAACACATGAACACCTTTTTCTCATTTAGGAATTGGTGTTACACATTCTGGAAACCATTTAGTGGAATTTCAGCAACTTTCCAAAAGACGGTTCATTCAGTAACATTGTAAGCGCCATTAATGTGCGGACACCTCGGCAACAAGCAGTGTTTAGGGATACGAATTTTCACGTATATTCTCAAAACTCATGGCACGATCTTGGCTTCTTCTGCCTCCACTTGGCACGGGCCCAAGCGCGACAGTCTGCAGGAGAATGCTTCAATGGGAGTGGAATGGAACACTTTTTTTCTACAATTTTCAGATTACCTACATGTCGGTTATTTTACGTCTGTGATCATAAATAAAGGGGTTTAAGTAGAGAGTGCACGATGAATAATGGCCCAGCAGCCTGATAGGCTTGGGGGTGACAAAGAGGCATAGCCCCCCCTTTAGAGTGCCCGTTAAAATACCCGGAGAGTTCCTCTCCCTTTAACCCCTCCGCCGCGGCACGAATTCCGCCGCGGCGCTGGGGGGGTTTGGGTTCAGCGCGGCGCCGCCATGCTCATGACGGAACCACGCCGTCATGAGTCACGGGCGAGCTGTGCTCATGACGGCGTGGTTTCGTCATGACTCCGCCCACTTGCATTGATCGCCCGCACAGGCGGGGAATCAGTGTCGCGTGGGCGGAGCGGCCGCCAACGGCCGCAGTATGACGGAACCACTCCGTCATGAGCACACGGCGCCCGTGGCTCATGACGGACTGGTTCCGTCATGAGCAGGGAACGGGTTAAATTACTTATACCACTTACCAGGGGTCCTGGTAATTCTGGAGGTGTTGAAATAAGATTTTGGGGAAGGACATATTGAGGCCCATTCACTAAGGTAAAAGTACAGCTGAGGAAATCAACACATGTAAATTTACTCTTACACGCTGTAGTAAATGTACTGCTTTTGGCTATTCACTATTGCAGAGTGTAAATTTACTATAAAGTGCAGACAGAGATTTCCCCAGCCCCCCTCGGATGGAGCCAATTTTAAATTGTAAAGTACCTACTAGTAACTTTTCACAGGTCTGCAGAGTTCTGCACCACCTGGCCAAGATCCCTCTATCGTAAAGCATAAGGAGAATGCAAAAAGTATAATAAACGTAACAAACAATTATAAAAATATTTTTGGGTGTTAATAGTGCTACAGCACTACTATAATTTTGAAATAAATATTTCAGTGTTTTAGATATATTAATTAAAATAAAATGTATAATTTTAAATCGGTATTACAAAAAATCCCACCAAAATTATAATGTTTATATTTATTTGTTATTTATTAAAAAATTACAAAATTATATGGAAGAATTCAATCGAAATTAAGTCAATAATATGTAAATTTGTATGCAATATTTAAAAATCTAATTTAATTGATGTATATTTTAAAAAAGTCAAAATGAATTAGTTTATTTTAACAATATTTCCTATGGGGTTCTATTTTACAACCTTGCCTCCATTATTATCTACGGGGAGATGTTGAAGTTCCAGTGGTTGGCCACGTGTCATGTTGGACTTACCCCAGGTCTGAGCTGGACTACAATAATTACTTTTTGGTAATTTTTAGCTGTAGTATCTTCAGAAGTGTATTTTGTGAGTAGCAATGGGCTTATTCTGCTTTAGATTTGTGTCAGTCCCGTCCTAAACCCCTTGTTTTCCCTCCCTAACCCCCCCCTATTTACTAGTAAGTGTTAGATCTGTCAGCCTTAGGGTGGTCTTCCACAAACTTGTTGCCTGCTTGCCTCCAATTTTGCTGAATTCTTTTTGTTGTCCTTAGGACACTGAGCACTTTACTACTGCCAACAAATGCTAAAGTGCATGTGCTCTCTCCCCAAACATTGTTTCATTGACTTATCCAGAGTTTACATATTTAATTTACCTATACGTCCCTAGTAGGGTGCACTACATGTGCCCAGGGCCTGTTAATTAAATGCTGCTAGTGGGCCTGCAGCACTGATTGTGCCGCCCACACAAGTAGCACTTTAAACGTGTCTCAGGCCTGCCACTGCAGAGTCTGTGTGTGCAATTTACACTGCCAAGTGGAATTGCATTTCAAACCCCTTGCCAAGCCTTAAACTTTCCTTTAATTACATATAAATCATCCCTAAGGTAAGCCCTAGGCAGCCCATAGGGTAGGGTGCTATGTAAACAAAAGGTAGGATACATACTTTTAAGTTTTGCATGTGCTGGTAGTGAGAAAACATCCATATTCGTTTTTCACTACTGTGATGCCTACCCCTCTCATAGGTTAACATTGAGAAATCCTTATTACACTTTATAAGCTGTGATCCCTGAATGAGAAGGAGTAAATCTGTCATGTTTCATATCACTGCAATGGTAATGATAAATCCTCTTTACTGGTAAAGATGACTTTATCACTACCCTTTTAAAAATGACACTTTTCGACAGATGCCATTTTTCTGCTATAAGCCCTGTGTGCCTGTACCCTGTCCCTAATACATGTCTTGGGTGGGTGACAGCTGGACTTTGTGCATTCACTCTAGACAGTCAAACACAAAAGGAGCTTAGGTGCGACATCCTGGGTAGGATGGGAGGAAGGAGCTGGCACTTACACCTGGAGAGAATGTGTCCTGTCCCCACACAAGGGGATGCATACCCACTTGGAGTGAGTCTGGAGCCAGGGCTAGTGAGGGAGGATCTCTGTGCACTTCATAAATCTTCTGAAAGTCTACCCCAGTTCAAAGGCACCACTGGGTATAAGAACTAGACCTCTGATCCTACCCCTTCAGTACGCTACTGGACCTGGTAAGTACTCTGCTAGGAGAAAGGACTGCTGTACTGCTACTAGGACTGCCACTTTGCTGGACTGCTGCTCTGGAAGACCTGCTTTTATGCTGTGCCGTCTTGCTGCCCGCAACCCTATACCCTGACTGAGGAAGGACTGGACCCATCTCACTTGAACCCAGAGTGACTCCAAGGGCATGCTGGTTTGCACTCTGTTCTAAGTCTTAGGGACAACAAAGATTTCAACTCATCCTGCAACAGCACCTCAACTTTGTTTCCTGCAAATTTGTCCCTGCCAAGTGGTTCCAATCCAGTCCAGGGCCCCTGGAAGTGCACACAAACTGCTGCTGTAACCAAAACCCATGCATTGATACAGTTGTGATGATTGGAACTGGCACATCTCCCTTGACACTGATGCATCACCGCTGCTTCTAGAACCGCGGACAACGCAATGCTGACTGCGCGACACATCATCTCCAACTTCCAAAGCATCTCCAACTTTGCATGGCTCTGCCACGACACATCGCCTTCAATCCTGTGCTTCTACGACAACACATCACCTTCTGATTCCTGCATCTTGGCTCCAGCGACGGTGCGTCTAAGGTGCTGTTCAGCGGATCAACGCCCGTTCCTGTATCCAACCCACGCTCCATCGTGGTCAGCCTGAACTTTTAGATTTACCCCAGTCTAGGGTGACCAGATAACCCCGGTTGGTGCCTTAAGCGTTTATGCACTATATTTCAGGTAATCTTTCAAAATTCATAACTCCTGTTATACTTATTCTATTTTTGTCATGTTGGTCTTGTTCTGTTCATTAAAATATAATCTTTTTTCCTAAACTGCTATGGAGTCTTTTTGTGATGTTTTCACTGTTACTGTTTGAAGTGTTGCAAAAATACTTCACACATTGCCTCTCAAGGTAAGCCTGACAGCTCTATGCCAAACTACGATAGGGTGAGCACAGGTTAATTTATGGTCTGTATCTGGCCTATCCTGACTAGGATTGTGGTTAATGCTTGGACAGGTTGCATACCTCTGCCAACCAGAAAGCCAATTTCTAACAGTAAGTATTCCCAATTGTCCAGCCACTTTCCAGCCCTGCCAACATTTATTGCAAAACCGTATACCTACATATGCAATCTCTGCCATGTTGACATAGTTCTCTTCACAGAAAGATAGACAAGGCGGAGGCACCGGTCTCCACTATGTTCTGAAATAGTATTTTGTTGTATGTGAGCAATACTACTGTAATGCTACTTTATCTACTACAGATAGGCCCCCGTATGTAGGCCCAGGCACAATTTCAATTGCACAAGCATAATTCGGATAAGTTCTGGAATTTAATTTAGAGTTACCCTTGTTATGTGAAGTTACCAAAATTCCTTCATGATGCCATGTTTGTTGCAAATTATACTGCAGGAGCATGGGAAAAATGCTAATTGCCGGAAAGCGAGTGGCTCTTGTCCTCAGTACATGTTGTTTTGGTGCTATTTTTGCTACCACAATATACATCTTCTTTTTCAAAATGGATGTGAGGACGTTGTAGTATCCTGTATATGTATTTATACTGTTGCTTTCTCCCTGCTTCTCAGCCCATACTGCAACTGTCACACCTTTTTAACAGTGTGATATAAAGGGGGAGGATATGTAGTATCCTGTATATGTATTTATCCTGTCGCTTTCTCCCTAGCTGCTCAGCCAGTGTGATGTGCTGCATGGAATGTTGGTGTGGTGATGCTGAATGAAAATTCTGGGTGCCTGTGAGGTGAGGTGTGACAGTTGGCGTATGGGCTGAGCAGCAGGCAGGCTGCTCCTGGTGGGGCTCTTCTACATGAGCTTAACAACCTGTAACTAAGACTAATAAACCTACTTAAACTACATCTCGGCTACTGGACTTCATCATCACTACAGATGCATTGTGTACTGTCGTATTTGCTTTTCATGTTATTATGTGTTTTATGTGTAAATACACAAAAACGAATTATGTGAATTTCACACACCCATAATTATACGTCCATTTTTGTTTTTTGGAGCTGATTGTTATTCACAACAGGATAGGGATTGCTTAGAGACTGGATATCCCTCATAAACAGGAGCTGTTGTTTGCTGAGTGCCCATAAGACACATTTTCTTCATGGGTTTTATTTTTTCTGTGTTTATTATGAAGTTTTATAAAGCATGGACTAGAATCCAGAATGGACATCCGAGTTCTGCACATACAACTCTGTTCAAACAAAAAGATACAATATATGTAAAGGCCAATCTTTATGTAGTGGAGAAAGAACATATGGAAACTGCAAATCTCCTGAGGGTTTGCACATCATCATCATCAAACAACGTTATTTCGGTCTGAAGAACCATAAAAGCACACAAAGGAAAACAGATACAAAAAATTCATAAAACACAATAACTTATAAAACTCAAGTTGCTACAATGCAATTGTTTAGACTGGTATGAGTTCAAATTGCAACCTTTAGCATAAATAATTGATTGATCCAGAGGTATACCCCAATAGGATTTCTCAATACTAAAACAAAGGTCCCGAAAAGCAAAACCTTTTTTTTTAAAAGCCCTATAATAGCTCCAAATATGTTTGTTATGCTATCCGGCAAACTGAGATAGTGACCATAGGGGGAGACTCAAATATGCTGACTATTACAAGAAATAAAAGTGCATAGTGCAAGATGTCAAGGATCTCAATGAATAGATAAAATTAAAAGTTCATAAAAATGTTTGCAGTTCAAGTAGTGCTTGAAACAATATACAGAAAAGAGGTATCTGAGACACATATTATAAAAGATGCATGACGTATTTGGTTTAAAAAGGTAGAATTCTACTATTTAAGCCATTCCTTCAAAAGGTATACTAAGAATAATGGAATTTCACACACCTGCCCATTATAGTCAATCCCCTGAGCTGAGACATTTGTCCTTGCACGTTTGAAGACCACCTCGCCCCCCTTAACACTAGTTCTGGGGTTTCTAGTCTCAATAGCATGAATGCACTTTGATCGATATATCCAGGCTGCCAGTAGGTATCTTGTAACCACAAACCCCACCAGCCTAGAGGTGTCGGAACTCAGGATCCTAGTGGCAACCAAGTAACTCTTTACACCAAGAGATCTGCACAAGGGTGGTATCCATTTCCTTCTCTTGACATTGTACGCTGGACAAAAAAAATTAAAAAGTTGGATAGATATTCTATAGGCTTTACTGTGCCCCAACCCACCATGTGGCCCAGATATACCACGGTTCCGGACCCTATCTGACACTTACTGGCTGTGATACTCAGGCCCGCCTGCTGGAGGGGCTGCAGGATCTCCTGGAGGTGATACAGATGCTCTTCACAGCTGGAACCGCAGACAGCTTTGTCATCTAAGTAGGCAGCTCAGAATACCTCTTTCCTAGCCAGGACCCTGTTTATTGACCTCTGGAAGGTAGCAGGGGCATTCTTTAAACCAAAAGGCATCACCCAAAATTGTAAGTGGTCCTCTGGGCCAAGAATGCTGACCTCTACTTGGCCCCCTCAGTCAGAGCAACCTGCCAGTACCCTGATTTAAGATCAAAGCCAGCATGTCTATGAGTGCATCGGCCTTGGAGATGGGTTGAGTGTCAGTTGTAGTGCCTGAATTGAGTCCTCTGTGGTCGACACAGACCTAAGTTCTGGGGTGGCATTCAGGGGGCGGCCTCAGGCACCAGCACAGCAGGATCGTCTTTAATATGATTACCAAGTAAAGGAATAATATTGGAAATTTTGTGCAACAAACCCAACACGAAATGCTAGAAATTAGATAAGATTATGCTGCCATAATTAACGTTTGCCCAGGCCTAGATATGAAGGGGTAAGTTTGTTATAATACTTGAGTTATCTTTGGCACTTCACAAACTCTATCTAATAGATTCCATATGTTGTTTCTGCCACACTACGGTCTCATATCTGGTCCCAGATTCAATAAATACAAGTTGAAACCAAGTTTGTCTGTATAATGAAGGCCAGTGTGATATTCTATATTTTCTCTAATTAAATTATACGGTCAACATGCATCTTTGGTGCAAGGAAGGCAAAGAAAGAAGAATCGCATTTTATGTAAATTACGAAACAAAACTGGAAATGTACTCAGTAATTGCAGGGTGAACTGTTTTATAGTATGTTGTGTCTCGCGATCCATTGCCCATTGAAAGGCAGACTGTTTGTACTGGGTAGATAATTCATTTTTTTGTGTACAGCATTAATTACAGATGCATGGACATAATTATTCAATTATTTAATATTGAAGGTATTCAAATAAAATGTCAGATCACAGGCACAAATATGGTGACAATCACAGAGATGCAGCAACATAGTGGGAAATGGTAGACTAAATATAATATTTCTGCTGCAGCAGTTCTGCAGTAATGTTTCGATATTCCTAGAAAATTGTTATGTAACTTTTCCTGCTTTCAGAGACCTGCCGGTTCAACCAAGGGCTGTGGCTAGAGGTGGGGGCAACGTCCCTTCTTCAATCTGAGATCAATTATTGTGAAAGAGAGACTAACTGCAACATAGCAGCAATAAAAAAAAGCAAGCATACCTTATTTCAATTATTTGACTGTTCCAATTGGCGGATAATATATTTTTCCTGTTTCCAAGTTTTGATTGCTTTTTTTGTGGCGACAACTCCTAAATATGTTGAGCATCCTTGATTGTTTGCATTGTTGAGGTTTGTGCTGACGGTGCTGCTCTTGACAGATGCCGCCACCGCAGAGAGTCAGAGTGTGTGTAGCAGAGCGGATGAGCTGGGCTGTGTGCTGTGTGCTGCTGGGCAAGTGACATTGACCTACACTGCCGGGAGGAAGGCGGCGCTTGTGGCACTGCCTGTGGATGCTGTTTCGGCCACAGCCTTGGCTAGTAAGGATTTATGGCAGGGGTGCCTGGGAGCCATTTGCTACACTTGCTGCATCGGTCCCCGGTCCAGCCTGCTTACCGGACCTGCTGCCGTACCACGCCATCGCCACTATTCGGCCTTCCAGCGCTGTCCAGGCTGTGTTGCCCCGCACTGTTCTGCCTCATTTGTCAGTTCTATTCTCCCAATACCATCTTCTACCTGCTCATATTGAAAACTATATAAGGCTGGGCCAGGCACAAAAAACAGGCATGCCTAGTACCCAGTACCCTCACTAAGAATGGATCCAGAATCACAATCTCCCAAAGGTTCTCAGAAGACCTCAATCTACCGAGGCTCCAAAGCTCAAGAAGGATCCTACTGAGAGAATTAAGTGGAGCCTCAGAAAACCAGAAAGCTGTGAGGAAAGCCCTGTCGAGTGACATGTCATGGGGGATTCAACCTTGCCAGGGATGAGCGTGGTTGTGGTGTTAGAGCCTCTGCCCTAAGGTTGAGCAGGTGTGGCACGGACAGGTTAGGTACCCATGCAGCTTGCATCTCTCTGTGTGTTCTCCTGCTCCCTGTGCCCTTCCCACATACCAACACATTTAAATGCAAAAGTAAAGAAGTCAACAGGATACTGTTCTGACTACTACATTTCTTCACCCATGATGCAGCTACCCTGCAAAAATATGTAAGTCATATCTCCACATAGGTGTGGACCCCAGCTACTTTCAACCATTTTCAGCATTTTAACTTCAGTGAAGGGCTCCATCTGCCAGCTCAAAATGCAATCAATTATAGTGATATATAGGATATTCTCAGCATAACTGCAACCATCACCAAGTAATTCAATGCTAGAGTCAATCTGAGCTTTTTAAACAATAAACAGTGTCTAGACAGACACCAGACAGCAACCATTAAGATCAGACTTCTATTACATCTCATGTCATTCAGTGTTGAGTAAAATAAACCATCAAAATTACATTCAGATATTAGGAAGATAACGTCACATTCCATCATAATGAGGTCAGGCAAACTCAGGGGTGAGCCCTTGCTAGCCCAACATAAAATGAAGGACAGAAACGACTCCGGCTCAGGTCTGCAAACGTCCCAATTTAAGCAAGACCTTCCATCTAGCATGGCTGGCACACTAATCTCACCTCTTGATTCACCTACTCCTAACATGTTTTCCCTCTAACTCAGATTTCCCAAATTGCCATCAAAATTCTCATTCATGAAAGACGGAGGGGCATCTCTATACTCATCTACTGAGGAAGCCAACGGAGTGCTGCCAATCCTACAGGCCCCACTAGCCCCTTATGAGGATCACAAGTCAAGGGTCTGTCCGCTGATTCATGAGACCAGCTGATTAATAAGATGGACAAACAAATTATGTCTAACTCAACCAAAACAAATTTAAATTCTTCACTAGAGCTGCAATCAGTATGACATTGATTCCTCCCTACAGCTGCAACCACGATTGGATTCAAATCTGGACTTATCGGATACTGCAATTAACAACACAAACAATGTTATATCAGATGAGAACCCTCTACCCCAACAACAAGTACTGTCATGTTCACAAAGAACTCCATCAAATATTTCTTGCTCTACACTAATAGAAGAGACAGTAGACAATAATGGGGTGGGTTATTCACTTCCACACCAGATCATGCAAGTGCTAATAACCCAGGTACCCAGAAACAAATGCTTACTTTTTATTTTCAAGCTGTCTCAACTGTTTGCAATCATGTCACTGGTCCTCCTTTGGAAATTAGAACTTGGCAACAGTTAACACACTAAATATTACAGCCAAACCCCTGGAATAACAAACAGTCCAATAAGTACGACCTTTAACTCTCCCTTTTAGAAACCCTATCTAAATACATGTCGATCACTGACTTTCGATTTGAACGCTTAAACTCTACTATTAGTAGCCTACTGACAAACTTTGGTAAACCATGTACTTCACCCACTCCTAATACACAAGACTGTGTCTGTTCCACACTCAGGGATAAGCTGTTTGCATTGTCTTCCATAGTGGGTGATCTAGTCCAGGAGGGACAATGGTTAGCAAAGCGCAAGATCCAGGCCGCAACTCGCAAGTTGCTTTGCCACATGCAGCACCCTTGTGCACCATTGAACAGGCACCATCTTTGGTAGTACAATAAGAGAATTTAAAAAAGGAGCTTATGCCAAAAAGTATTACTCTCTGCCAAGCAGAAATGCACCCACCCTGTGTATTCCTGAACTCTAAAACAACAATGAAATAATGACAGCAACAGTGGCCAGTTCCACTGCACTTAGCAGCACCGTAAACACATAAAAAAATCCTAACAATGAATACATTCGTACCTGTGATACTTCGGCCACTCAATTGTCGAGACATAAAAGAAAGCGGCTTCGTAAACTGAATAAAAAACAGACAAGATCTCGAGATCTGCAAGGCAGGCCATAGCCTTTCACTGCTCTGCAAAATTCTACCAGTGATCAAGCCCAGACATACTTAGGCCTTGAAAAATCAAATGATCCTAAATTCACCCTGCCAGTCATTCAGGGTGTCCAACCCAAGAAAGATCTCAAGTGTTCCTCGTCAAACGTTGTGCCAGTAGTAAACCTTCATCTATTAGGTTCTCCATCACCAAGGCAACATCCCAAAGGCGAATCTCCTCCACTTCAATATCTGAATCATAGGTCACCTGAAGCCATGTCTACACTTCAGGCTCTCATAAGAAAAACTCACACCCAAACACACGGAACCGAACATTAGACCCCCTTGTTCATCCTGTTATGGATAAATAAACAAACCCATTAATCAAGATGTTCCAGCTTTGATAACAATTTGGCACACAGAGTATACATCAAAAGGCAGCAATGACATACTGAATGGCAGTAACATTGCTAAACTTCTAACTTCACATCCAAATCTTTGCCATCTTAAAGTCAGTAACATCTCTTTCATACAATTCAGCCCCTCAAGCATACTAGCTCATAAGGAAGCAATTGTAGTGACATGCTCATCCCTATCTGCGGTTAATAAAATATCTGAACATTTTAGAAGACTGGGTAATATTGAATACGTTTCCATCAAAGGCTCGCCATAAACAGTTCTACTAAAGAAGGAACCCAGCTCCGATTCACGCAGGCATCACAAAGCTCTGACAAAAGCTACAGGCCTCAGTACTTCTTACAAATGCAATAGGCCCTCTCCATTCAAGTGCTCCTATCAAAACACAAACATTAATTATTTCATGTCACAACCAGGCTGATAGACGTTACAAGTTCATTACCACAAACACAGATAAAGTGTCAGGAGGACTGGGGATGGCTTGCTACTACTCTAGTCAGGCCCCAACCAAATTGACTTGCCTCCAGAAACTAGCCCACATCAAAGCTAAATTCTGAGAATAAACAAGCAGCCATATCCCTTGTTCCCTTGAATGTGGCAGGGTTAGAAAAACTGTTAAGACAGCATCATATGCATTCAAGAATCCTGATGAGACAGCAAAACCCCGCTTAAAGGCTACAATAAGTTATTTCCTCCCTCATTTAAAAGGCCACGCAAAGGGTGTTAAACAACATCTCCTTGTCTAGGTGTTAGTTCAAATCAATGCGTGACACTCAATCCAATGCCACATATCGCTTCGACATGAACGCCGATACGCGTCCTCAAGATATTCAGAGACTGAACGGGCACAGCGTATGGCCCAATCAAGCAACTTAGAAGGGCACCTATCCGCGTCCTAAATGGCAATGTGTGTGTGGCCGCTTGGTACACCAAGTGGCTAAAATAACACCTAGACAAGGAGGTGTTGTTTAACACCCTGAGGAAGTTGTGGGTTAATCCCCTGGAAGACAAAACACATGTTGGCTGGACTTCTAAAGAAGATAATAAAAGATCAAGAACCACTACACTGTTTCATTGATGACTTGTAACGAAATTGATTATTTAATTCAAATATGTGTGCTCGGGCAGCGACTTGTTTCTTATATGGATCCCTAGGGGTCACATTTAGAGGTTAGGGTGATTCCCCCTTCCTTGGGCACCATAGTGTTAGAATCAAAACAAAAACATACCCGTCAAGGGTGAGCGCCAATTCCACACGGTGCCCTATCACCCACGGTATAGACAAACCTGTGGTATGGATGTAGCAGGTCCTGGTGGACTGCAGACAGTGTTGGAGAGAACTCCACCCTCAGTGTCGGCCAATCTCATACAAGGTTACAATGTCGCTGCCGTCTTGAAACTACCGCCGCCATTTGATACTGCCAAAAAGCTGAATATTGGTGACAGAAGGACTGTCTGGATAGACATTTGATGATTTCATTGATGCGATAAAAGAAGCATGTAACAAGAAGATTATCAAATAACTCAAGAATCTTGCTGGTGAAAGTGTAAAAGAAGTCATCAAGAAAATGCCGCGTGCTGACAAAATTACATACTATCAAATCAAAGTAACTCTGAATCTCAAGGTCAATCCAATGCCAAATGTAGATTACAAAAGATACATTTTCATTACAAAATGACTGAAGGTTGATGAAACGATCCACAAATTTGTTAAGAGACTGGATACGCTCATGAAACACTGTAAGTTCAATTAATTTAATGATGAGGAAGCTGTACGCCTCAGAGTGATTGACGGATTCTTGTCAAATCCGTTCAGATGACGAATGCTGAGAGAAACTCTTAGTCTGGAGCGAGGTATTATGGCTGACAGAGCTGAAGAGCGTACTGATCGACAAGCTGCTGACATGGAAGCCGGAGGTGCCCAGAGTGAGTCAGCCATGAACGTGAAAATTAAGCTAAAGCACAAGGCAGAGGCATACAGAGTGATTTCTCCACAGAAGAAGAAGTTGTGCTTTCAGTGTGAATTTTCCTTTCCACACCAAGGTAAATGTGTCATCATTCGACAAATCTGCACAGGCTGTGGGTAGGAGAACCATTTTGTAATGGTCTGCAAGACGAAGGAAAAAGTAAGTGCGTCACTGCGCAAAGTCAAAATGGCCGCCCAAACGTTCCAGAAGTGACGTTCGACACACGCACCCACAAGGTAAAGCACCCACATCAGCTGAGGAAAATTAACACCAAACAAATGTGATTGCCGTATAAATCTTCATCAAACAGTTCTTCAGTATCCATGTCAAGTGAAACTGAATTAGATGGTTGTGCCATGTCGATGTTTGCATAAGAAACGTGCGCATGTTAGACTGGCTGTATATGAGGAAAAATACAGGTTCAAGAAAAGTAATCACTACAAAGTACCAAAGTCATTCAAACATTGTCTGAAAATCACACTAAAAGTCAATGGTTGCTCAAAACCTTTCATTATCAATAGTGGTGTGTCAATACATATCATGGCTGAGGAGAAATACAATGAACTATCTCCATTGCCCCGACTTAAGCCATCGGAAACTAAAGTTTAAACTTGAGCTGCATGGATGCCATTAAGAGGTCAAGGTTCATTTGTAGCTACGGTGAAGCACAAGAAAACAAACGTACAATCACCTGTTCATGTTCTTTAAGGTAAGGCGTTAAGTGCCTGTTTACTCAACTTCACAACAGCTTTTGATATGAGACTTATATCAGTGAACAATAACATGAATGCTCTTCACAAACTAGTAAGTCAATTTATTTTATTGCTTCATGTGTTGGGAAAACTCAAGACTATTAAAATCCAATTACACATTAATGAGGACATGAAACTATTGTTCAAAGAGACAGACAAACTGCATTTCATTTACTGGAAGCTGTTGTAAAAAAAATTAAACCCTTACTCAAACATGATATCATTCAGTGCTTCACTGGTCCAATGCCATGTGTTTCTCCCATAGTGGTAGTACCCAAAAAGGACAGTGAAGGAACTGTATGCATCTGCATGGATATGCGTCAAGCGGGCCAGGCAATTGAAACAGAACAACATCTAGGTCCGTACATTGCGGACGTGATAACACAAATTGAATTGTGTGAAGGTATCCTCTCTCCTTGATCTGAATAAAGTATATCATCAGCTGGAACTCGAGGAAAATTACAGGTACATTGCAACCTTTTCTACACATATTGGCTGGTTTGGTTACAAAAGAGTACGTTTCGGTGTGTAGTCAGCTGCAGAGCTGTTTCAAGATGTAATTCGACGTAATATACAGCCTGTCATGAATGCTTTCACTTATAGTGTTGACATATTGGTTTTCATAACTACAGAGAAGGAGCACTATAAAGCTCTCAAACAAGTGTGTCCCTTGCTCAATGCAGGTTTAACTTTTAATGCTGAGAAAAGTGAGTTCCATAAGACAAAGTTAACATTTTTTGGCCATTTCTTTTTTGATGGAGGCATGACACCTGATCCAGCTAAAGTGCAAGTGCTGTCAACTGTCAGTCTTTCAGTAGATGTTTCCATGTTAATTATACTCCATGGCATGACCAGTTGCTGTTCACGATATGCACAAGACTTTGCCACTGTCAGTGCACCATTAAGAGACTAAATGAAAAAGAATGTTTCTTTTCATTGGCAAAACTTCCAATCTATTGAGAATGCTACTAAAATGACATACTTTGCTCCAAAGCTTCATACGGAGATTGTTGTCGATGCTAGCCCTGTCGGGTTAGATGCCATACTTGCACAACACAGCAAAACCAAAGAGGATGATAGACGGAGTGTTGAACATTGCAAGCGCTCACCCCCAGTCAACTGATCTGGGTTTAATCTATCATCATTCTTTAGCTCACTCCACCACCCCAGTTCAGACATGGCCATATGCAAATCAGTTTGACCCTGTGCCTCATGGGAACAGTCCAGCCCGAACTGCCAAGCCATGTCTTCCCTGGACCGGAAACAAGCATCCTGGGGCCGGTTTCTGGCTAATCAGCCGTCATCAGCCAGGCTAGCTTGAATCCAGTGGCAAAGTGAGCAAGGGACCCACGTCTGGGCATACCCTGCCAAATTAGGGCGCGCAAAGCAAAACCAAAGGGGATGATGGACGGAGTGTTGAACATTGCAGGCACTCACCCCCAGTCAACTGATCTGGGTTTAATCCATCATCATTCTTTAGCTCACTCCACCATCCAGTTCAGGCATGGCCATATGCAAATCAGTCTGACCCTGTGCCTCATGGGAACAGTCCAGCCCGAACTGCCAAGCAATGTCTTCACTGGACCGGAAACAAGCATCCTGGGACCGATGTCTTGCTAATCAGCCATCATCAGCCAGGCTAGCTTGAATCCAGTGGCAAAGTGAGCAAGGGACCCACGTCTGGGCATACCCTGCCAACTTAGGGTGAACAAAGCAAAACCAAAGGGGATGATGGACGGAGTGTTGAACATTGCAAGCACTCACCCCCAGTCAACTGATCTGTTGACATATTGGTTTTCAGAGCTACAGAGAAGGAGATCTATAAATCTCTCAAACACGTGTGTCCCTTGCTCAATGCAGGTTTAACTTTTACTGCTGAGAAAAGTGAGTTCCATAAGACACAGTTAACATTTTTTGGCCACTTTTTTTCCGATGGAGGCATGACACCTGATCCAGCTAAAGTGCAAGTGCTTTCAACTGCCAGTCTTTCATTAGATGTTTCCATGTTAATTATACTCCATGGCATGACCAGTTGCTGTTCACGATATGCACAAGACGTTGCCACTGTCAGTGCACCATTAAGAGACTTTATGAAAAATAATGTTTCTTTTCATTGGCCACATGAATGATGGCAAAAATTCCAATCTATTGAGAATGCTACTAAAATTACATACTTTGCTCCAAAGCTTCATACGGAGATTGTTGTTGATGCTAGCCCTGTCGGGTTAGATGCCATACTTGCACAACACAGCAGACACCCAAATGCTCAAAGACGTATTGTGGCATATGTAAGCAGAAGTTTGTCCCGAAATCAACGTGCTTATTGACAACCCGAGAAAGAAAGCTTAGCAGTGGGGTCGGCTAGTAAACATTTCCACGTATTCTTGTATGGGAAGATTTCCACATTGTGACAGATCATCAGGCATTGTTGACAATCTTTGGAAATCCAACGGCAAAAAGGCCTCCTTGCATTGAACTATAGGGATGCGATTGCAAGAATACAACTACACCATCGTGCATCATCCAGGGAAAGTTCAAAACCCTGATGACTACATCTCACAAATGCCTTTACAGTGTCCTGGCACCCCTTCCAAGATGACTGAAGAAAACATATATTTCATTGTGAAATCAAGCACACCAGCTGCCATTTTGTTGGAACAAATTGTCACTGGCAGGAGTCAAGATAATGACATGTTGACACTGCAAGACATTATTAGACACCAGTCTTGGTATCAAATATCAAATCCTTGACCTCTTACCACTAACAGTGAATACCAGAATTTAAAAAATGTCAAAAAAATGAACTGTCCTTTATTCAGTAAGGCATTATTCTGAGAGGTTGGAGAATTGTCATTCTGGAGAGTCTGTGACAACAGGTAATTAAAGTGGCCCATGAATTACATCGCGGACATCACTGCTAGAAAATGAGCTCTCTGAGACTGAGTCTGTTAACACATCTCGATGAGAATTGACAGCCTGTCATCTATGCAACTGCCCGTCATTGAAAACCACTCAACACACCTTAAACAAGCCAGAGTTACCACAGCATGTATGGGAAAAAATTGATGTTGACTTCTTCGTTCTTCTTGACAATGGACATCACCTGATGGTGATTGTTCATGAGTACTCCCGTTTTCCATTGATAAAAGATCTCATCTATCACTCAAGAAAGATTCAGTGAGAGATTAGACAGAATCTTCGTGATGTGGGGTGTTCCAGCGATCTTAAAATCTGACCACGGCCCACCTTTCAACAGTCGAGAATTCAGAGACTTTCTCAGGCATCTTAATGTAAAGCATCCGTAGAGCACATCTCTTGAGCCACAGGCCAATGGCCTTGTCGAAAGTATCATGAGTACTCTTAGGAAAGCTGTTCAGCATGTTGTATTGGAAAGGCTTGATCTTAAAACTGTGTTGAAGTCTGCTCTTTGAGCTTACTGTTCGACCCCTCACTCGACTACCAGTAAAAGCCCTGTAAACTTGATGTTCGGGAGAGCCATGATGACCAAGCTACCTCAATGGACCAACAGAAGATCAAGTACTGAGAAAGAAACCCGTATAATTGACGGGTTCCTAAAAGGAAAACTGTGGCCTTACAAGAAAAGTGCTGACATGCAAAAGACATTATTTTACGAAGAGGAGATCGAGTGCTTGGCCATCAGTCTAGGAAAAGATAATCTGATGCTCCCTTGGATGCTGAGTTCTTTCATGTTGTGACTAGCAAAGGACACATGGTGAATGCTCAACATCCTGGGAAGTCCATTTTGCGAGATTTCTTGCATTTCCGACATTTGGCTCATCACTCATTAGGCACTGATGTCAATGTAGAGACTGGGCCTGAAAGGATACATGAAAACCCCCTAACTGCTGTTGTTCCTACATTACCAACGCAGTTACTTGACACTTCTCTTGCCCATCCCCAGTTTCCAAAGACATGGTCTAGATGTGTGATCAAAGCACCAAGAAGACTTATTGCAGATCTGTGATTGTGTATATAGTTGTAAAAACAATTTTAAAAAATGTCATTTAGCAGAGGGGGAGATATATCATGTAGTGTTGTGTGAGTTAGCAATCATGGAACCCTTGTGGCTCCTGATGTACTCCATAGAACTGAGACCTAAGCATTATAGCGTAGTGAAGTGAATGCAGGTTTAGGATGTTGGGTTTGTGGTTAGACGCAGAAGAATAAAGAGGCGTTATATTAAGCTATGTGTGTGGTGTAGTCATTGACGAGTACCTGGGCTGGGGAGGACGGTACAGGAAGTAGCCACAAAATATGCCCTCTGCAAACCACCGCTGCCCATCCAGTGCAATGTTCCCCTTTACATGATTACTGACATGGATCTCCTCCTCCAAAGGTTAGGGCACTTCTTGGGCAGCAGCTCACGCTCAATCTCTTTAGCAAGAACTCTCAAGCCGACCCCCAAGCACCCCTGGTTTACAACAAAACTTATGACTCAGGAAAGAACTCTCAACAAGAAAATAAGATCACTCAGATTTTCAGTGGCAAATCTATCCATGCTGGTGCAAACAAATTTTCTACACAGCTCTTACAAAAAAAAATCTGGCAAGATCAACAAAAGTATGAGGAATTGCTTCAGATCAAGCTCTTTCTTGCTGTCGCAATAAAACCCAAATGAGTTTCGAATCATTATCAACTGCCTGCACAGAGTTCTGAAATTGGAAGTGTAAATGGGAACAATGTTGACCCTGAAGATTGGATCAACCACATAAGCGTGCTGTACATGGCTCAATAAAATGCCTTAAATTACCTCCTAGTAACAGCAGGTAAACTTCAGAGGATATAAGCCTTGAGGAGGTAAAAGGCCAAATCCTCCAATATGCATTAGCCTTCACAGCTACAAGAATTACCAAACGGACCCAGAAAGCAGACAAATGGGGCCCCTGACTCCAATAGTATTCCAACCTCAGTCTACAAACAGGATGCTGAATTCAGGTTCACATCACTGAAAATGCTCATGAGAACATGTATGGCCACTGAATCCATCCCGTCATCTTGGCAAGGCTCGGTTTTGCACCCCAACTATAAGAAAGGCCCAGTGGCAACTCCTGACAGTTTCTGCCTTATTACTCTTTTGGATGTTGAGGCCAAATATTTTGCCTTGCTCCTGCTGGAAAATCTTGCCACATGAGCAAATTCGAAGAACCTAATACCCTTGAATCAAACCAACTTTGCACATTTTTCTCAAACCGCTGATTACTGAGGGCCTAAATATGATGCCGGTTGGACCGACCGTCTGACCGCCACGGCCACAATCTGATTCTGACCGCTGAGGCAGGGAAAGTTCCCCCCACCGATCACGATGCAACTGCTGGTACCACGGAGGTCTCATCTACGGTGGTGCACATACCACTGAATATGTCGCTGCAAGTGCGTGTAAACTCACAGAAAATATGTGAATTGTACACACGTATGTAGGGATATGCCTTGTGCACCATGTACCTCATTGCTGGAGTGCGGCGATCTGTGCACAGTCCAGTCAATGGGGATACATGCCATCGACGGGCTTACCTGCATTCTGGTGCCCACAGGGTCATAGTCTTCGGGGTACCGCTGATATGGTGTAGGGGGGATCTGGAGGAAGGGATCCATGCTGGAGACTATCGGAGGAGAAGCTGATTTTAGGGAGTTTGCACACCAAATTCATCATTTCCGATGACTCAAGGCAGACGTTCAGACCGCCACGGTTGGGTCAGCAGAAACCCACATCGCAATCTGTACGGATGTCAGAGATCCCTGTACTGCTCTATGGATGCTGTTCTTCTCTGACTGCCATCTCGGCGGTCAGAGAAAGGCTGTCAGAGTCAGCAGTCAGTCGGAGTACAGGAGGCCTGCATCATAATCTGGCAGTTGGACCGACCGCATATGACGAGACTGCGGAGATTGGCCTGCCTCTATCAGGACCGCGGAAGTCGTTCTGACCAGCATCATAATCAAGCCCTTAGTGTCCATCATGCTGCTTGTAGCACAACAACTAAGAAAAGGTGAGCTCCTCTACTGGTGTTTTAGAGATTACAGCAAAGTCTTTGACCATGTAAATCACCAGTTGCTTAGGTCCACATTCACTGCCTGGCAAACATCATTACCACTCCTACACAGCATTCCACTGTTATATTCTTATACGTGTGAGTGAGTAAAACAATGAAACAATAATTCCATCTTCAGTAAAATAGGACCCATCACAGTGTCAAAATAGGGGGTGTACTAGCCCCGGCCCTCTTTAATTTGTATATTTGTAATCTGGTACCTGAACGATCCAAACTGATGAATAAACCCATAACTACACTACTCCATGCATATCATGTAGTTCTACTAAGTCAAACAGTGACAGGACTACAAGGATTGATGTTTGCATTATACAAACACAGTAGCTCAAATACAATAAAAACAAATCTTGGAAAAACAAATATAATATTTGGCAGAAAAAGGAAAAAATTAGGTGCCTGTTTTTTTAATAACCACCATTTAACTAAACCTAACACATGCAAATATTTTGGATGCTGGCTGTATGAAATGGAGGCCACTTAACACATCTCAATTCTTTGTAGCAAAAAAATGCATTTCTTCAATTTTCTTTTCAAACAATACTTAAAACCACAAAGTGGCACACTCTGGAACACATTTTGAAGATAATCAATGCCAAATACATTCCCACATTGGCATATGGCACGGAGACATTTCTAGATTCGGTGCCTTTTTGAACAAAGCACATAGCAATAGCACTATCTTTAGGTCCTTGTTTAAGCTGCCACACAACACATGACCGGCAAAGATCAGGATGGAATTTAAAATAAATGATCAACAACTCACCTAGAAAAAGCTAGCTTCTTAAAGTATATGCACTCAACACGAGTGGCCAATGGAGGATCCCTAAAGAACTTTATTTGGTCTGAAGAAATGTCCATACCCATGGTCAAATGTCCTCACCGAAGCCCTGGATTTGAAAGGCGCTGCCACTCACTGGAATCAACATTTCCCTCATTAGCAAAAACAGCTGTAAATGAAGAGGTTCATATAGTCTCCTTCATAACGGATCGCCACAAGTTCAAGAAAAAAGAAAGAATGCTCATCTTGATAGTGATAGCTATGCTCAAAGTGGGATACAAATGTACATCATTGAGCCATTTTCTGCCATTACAAGTACAGGTTGTGGCAGCTACATATGGGGTGTTTTTCTTCATTAGATCTTCTGTCTCCTGGGGCATGGCAACCACCTACTAACAAGTGCCATTTATACGCTATGTTCCAGGAGATGCTGTCACACCTTCTCTGCATATATCCTCACTTAATAAACAAAGAAGTTGTGCGGCTCGTGCGGAGGACGATTGTCATAGCTGGGTTTCGAACGGTATTGTCCGCCGTGTGGTCTTCATTGTCCTCCGTTGGGGAGCCTGCGAATCGCGGCTCATGCGGAGGACGTTTTGCAGGGTCAACAATCAAGCAAGCTATCGCTCTGCATTTTCGGCCGTGTTCTACGCCTGCCTAAGGTGCTGCTTGGTTTAACCCGGTCCACCGGAGAATACAGATAAAGAGGTACTGTGATTTTCTGGTTGTTTATGGGTGACATAACCCTGTATATCTATATTCCTGAAAGACACCTCACCACAGTTGTTGTGCTATTTATATAACACTGATCATTATTTTGGGTCATACTGTGACTATACAACAGGGTGAAACAAGGGACTTCCAGGCGTTAACTGATGCTTTAAGGATCCAACGTAGGTTGGAGATATTCCTGGACAACGACACCCTCGAGACACAGAATACCCCGAAGAGAATTATCTTCTTTCTTTGATGTACTTTATTCTTTTACAGGTATAGCATAGAACTTGTCTCAATGAATTAGTACTGTGGTGTCCAATAGAGTACTACTACATGACCTCTTGTTTGTCGTTTCAGGTCTCCTTCCCTGCAGTTTCTTTCCTTACCTTCCCTCGCTTGATCCTTCCATTGACCTAGGCTATTACAGCAATCTGGGCTTGGTTAGATCAAGAGGTGGACCCTTTTGAGCATCACTCTGATCCTGGGGACCGTGACGATAACAGAATTTCTGACCCACAAATTAAGCTCCTCCCGGTCAGGTGGTGCTGAGAATGGCTACTCTTGATGACGTGCTAGCAGCTTTAGCCTTAGTGCAGACAGAGCTAGCTGTGTCTAGGCAGGAAGCTGCAGATTTACGGACTAGAGTGCAGGGGCTTCGGCTACAACCCCGCCAAGTACAGTGGTGGTGGAGATGCCGGTTTCTATACCTTTAGCTTCCCGAGAGCGATTTAAAGGGGATTCCAGCAACGTACAGGTGTTCCTCAAGCACGTCATGTTGCACTTCGCTTGCAAACCAAGGTCCTTTCCCACTAACCAGGCTAGGTTCGCTTTTCTTATCTCGTATTTGGCAGGAGATGCTGCACAATGGGTAGTACCGCTGGTACATCGAGATGACCCTCTCATACACGATTGGGAAGACTTTCGGGGCGGAGTTCATAAAGGTATTTGACCGTAGGGGTGACTCATACACCGCTGATTGGGAACTGTTGGAACTCCGACAGGGCAATCAGGACCTGCTCACTTATTTGAATATCTTTAGGCGGCTTGTCACTGAAACCAAGTGGCCTGAGGCAAAACAAGCTGCTCTTTTCCATCAAGGATTGCATGAAGATATGAAGGATATCATCGCCCAGATCGACCCCCAGCCTGCAGCCTGTGAAGATCTGATCAACTTGGTGATACGCTTGGACCATAGGTTAATCGAACGTAAAGGCGATCACAAAAGAAAGGAAAGACATGTTCCTACTTATGGGCATCAAAGGACCATAGACTCTAGCCATGCAACAGGTTCTGAACCGATGGAAATTGGTACCATTAGGGCAGCCTTAATCAGTGCCGAGAAGGATCTCCGCTGCAAGCAAGGACTCTGCTTATATTGTGGCTAAAAGGGACATTTCGTTCGGGAATGTCCTGTAAAACCCAAGATGGATCGATTTCGTACCAATCGTATGATGACCGCTGCCTTAGACAAGGTGTTGGAAAACTAGAGGACTCTAAGAATGGCGAAGGGGTTCTTGGGAGTCATGTTTATATCCCTTCTTTGTTGAATAAAGAAACGGTTGGGTCCAACCATTTGTTTATAGAAATCATGTTGTTGATACAGGCTGAATGGATACCCATGCATGCCATGGTAGATTCTGGAGCCACTGGCATGTTTATGGATCTGAGTGAAGCCAAACGCATTGGTGTCTGTCTGATTCCTAAAGACACACACGAAGAAGTATACGCAGTCGATGGGAGGAGACTTGTCACAGGTTCCATTGGATACAAAACCGAGGAGGTGGAAGTACTATATGGAAAACACCACAGGGAAAGGATCAAATTCAGCATTATCAATGCCCCCCAATATGGGATCATATTGGGAATACCCTGACTGCAAATACATAATCCGGAAATCGACTGGAGTACAAGCACAGTTACACTGAACTCTCCTTATTGCTGGAAGAATTGTTATGGGATTCCTGAAAGCCCGTCGGCAGCTTTAGCTGTTGGATTGTGAATAGCCACAGCGGCAGAGAATGAGGTACAGCTGCCTTCTATATATCTGAAATATCAGGGGGTATTCAACGATGTACAGGCTGAAGAGCTTCCACCCCATAGGCGGTATGACTGCCAAATCAACCTTGTTCCGGGTGCGGTGGTGCCCAGTGGACGCCTTTATGCCTTGATATAACCAGAGAATCTCCATCTTAGAACATATCTGGATAAACTCCTGGAGTTAGGTTTCATCCGCCCCTCCAAATCTCCGGCTGCCTCCCCTCTTTTTTTTATACCAAAGGCCAATGGCGAATTAAGGGCGTGTGTGGACTTTAGAGCCCTGAATGCAATAACTGTCAAGAACCGGTATCCATTGCCGTTGATCAATGTGTTGCTTGAACAGGTAAAGAAAGCTACCATCTACACTAAGCTAGATCTTAAAGGGGCCTATCACTTGGTTAGGATGAGGAGTGGCGACGAATGGAAGACTGCCTTCAAGACCCGATACGGTCTGTTCGAGTATTTGGTGATGCCGTTCGGGCTCTGCAATGCCCCTGCGGCGTTCCAATACTTTCTCAATTATGTGTTGCGGGAGATACTGGACCACTATGTGGTCGTCTATATAGACGACATTCTCATTTATTCCGAGACTGAAGAATTGCACACAAAACATGTGGAATCTGTACTGCAAATCCTACAAAGGCATCATTTATTCTGCAAATTGAGCAAATGCGACTTTCACGTGACTACAGTAGAATTCTTGGGGGTCATGCTCAGTCCATCTGGCCAGGAGATGGCGGAACGCAAAATTCGGGCTGTTCGGGATTGGCCCCCACCACAGAACATGAGAGACGTACAGTGCTTCATTGGCTTCGCCAACTTTTACAGGCGATTTATCAAACAGTTTTCTCAGGTAGTCGCCGCCATTACACAGCTATTGAGGAAATCACAAACCTTTGTATGGAACCCTGCGGCCCATGAAGCATTTCTGGCCTTGAAAGCTGCCTTTGTGTCAGCTCCTGTATTGTCTCATCCGGATCCAGAGAAACCTTATGTAGTGGAGACAGATGCCTCTGAAATAGCGCTGGGGGCTATACTCTGCCAAAGGCACGAGTCTACGGGACAACTGCATCCAATAGCCTATATGTCGAGGAAGTTGAATGATGCTGAGCGCAACTACCACATTGCGGAAAAGGAACTTCTGGCAATAAAGGACGCCTTCACTGAATGGAGACATTTTCTGATGGGGGCCAGACACGTGGTTACGGTATACACAGACCATAGGAACCTACAGTTTATGACCGCAGCGAGACATCTTTCACCACGTCAGCTTCGTTGGATGCTTTTCTTTTCAGGGTTTCATTTCATCATCACCTTCCGGCCTGGGGCGGAGAATAGGAAAGCCGACGCACTTACTCATCAGTCCTCTACCAGGGATCCCGTCAACACAGTGGATAAGGCCATCATAGACCCCGCCAAGATGCTGTGTGTGATACAACCCGACGCCTTCCTAAAGGGTATACTAAGAGGAGTTAATACTTTCTCCTGGAAGACCTGGCTTCGGAGGCATAGGGAATGGCAAATCAAGGACGGTTTCCCGTTGAACAACGGTCGGTTGTTGGTACCTACGATTCCATTGAGGAAACAAGTGTTCAGGTGGTGTCATAATTCTCCTAGTGCCGGTCACTTGGAAGTGGAGAAGACGGTGGAACGCATTAACCGACAGTGCTGGTGGCCCTCGCTGAGGGTGGATGTCAAGGAATGGATTTCGGCATGCGAGGTCTGCGCAACCGAAAAATCAGATCACCGTCGCCCTCAGGGTCTGCTACAGCCTCTCCCTACCCCTTCCAGCCCTTGGGAGCGCATCTCGCTGGACTTCATCGTAGGCCTACCATTGGATCAAGGATGTACTACGATCCTTGTAGTCATTGATTACTTGACTAAGATGGGACACTTCATCGCCTGCCAGCAGATACCCACAGCTGGGCAGCTGGCACGTTTGTTGATGTTGACCGTGGTGCGGTTGCATGGGTTGCCTAGTGTCATAGTGTCTGACAGGGATTCCCAATTCACGGCCCAGTTCTGGAAGTCTTGGTGTTCCTCCCTACATATGACCTCCGCTTTGTCCACCAGCTTCCACGCCCAGACGGATGGATAGACCGAGCATCTCAACCAAACACTGAAGCAGTATCTGAGATGTTACGTCGATCACAGCATGGAAGAATGGGTGGATTATCTGTGGCTTGCGGAAGTCGCCTATAACAACGCTACTCATAGTTCCACACGTGTGTCCCCATTTTACTGTAACTATGGGCGACATACACGGTTCCTTCCTTTTCTCCATCCCGTCAAGGAAAACAATGTACCTGAGGCCGCCAGGAGAGTTTCACACATCAAGGACACGCTTATGATGGCTCAGGAGAATCTGAGGGCCACTAAGGTGGCTTACAAACACGCAGCTGATAAGCACAGATGTCCTGGACCTTTGTATCAGAGAGGGGACTTTGTCTGGTTGTCTACCAGGAATATACGTTTTCGGAAGCACAGCGTGTTTAACCCACGTTACATAGGTCCTTACCCAATCGAGAAATGCATCAGCCCGGTGGCTATGAAACTTAAGCTACCTATGCATCTACGGATCCATCCGGTGTTCCACGTGTCTCTGCTGAAACCCTCGTTGTCCTCAGTGAGGAGACTCCCTCCGCCTCTCTTGGTCAATGAGGAGATGGAATACGAGGTAAAGGGGATTTTGGACTCACGGTGGAGGGGGCGCAGGTTGTGGTACTTGGTGGCTTGGAAGGGGTATGGGCCGGAGGAGAACTCATGGAAGCCTGCGTCTTGAGTTCATGCGCCTAGACTGGTAACCTTGTTCCACAGTAAGTTCCCACAAAAGTCTGGCCCTTTGCGGCACTCTCAGTAAGAGGGGATGCACTGTTAAGTGCGCCAGGCGTGAGCGCCTCATACCCACAAACGTTGCCTTGTATCACGGAAAACTGTGTATTAGGAAGCTACTTCAATTCCCAGCATGCCTAGCGCGGCATGACCAACTATGTGGGTACTTCCTATTTAAGACGCCCATTCCTGGAAACAGTGTCGGAAATTCTTGGCTGCGAAGTACTTCCTGGTATAGGAGCGCTGTTGATCCCATTCTTCGTACTACCGACCAGTTCCCTGGAAACCTCTCCTTCGTAGGTGAGCGCTGCTTGTTCAAGCGGTGAAGGAGGAAACGTGTTGTCGAACGGCATTGTCGGCCGTTATATTCTATGGTCCTCCGTTGGGAAGCCTGCGTGTCTTGCGGCTCATGCGGAGGAGGGTTGTAAGTTGCTGATTGTTGAACGGCAATATCGGCCGTTGAGTCTCTGTGGTCCTCCGTTGGGGAGCCAGCGTCGTGCGGCTCGTGCGGAGGACGATTGTCATAGCTGGGTTTCGAACGGTATTGTCGGCCATGGGGTCTTCATTGTCCTCCGTTAGGGAGCCTGCGAATCGCGGCTCATGCGGAGGACGTTTTGCAGGGTCAACAATCAAGCAAGCTATTGCTCGGCATTTTCGGCCGTGTTTTACGCCTGCCTAAGGTGCTGCTTGGTTTAACCCGGTCCACCGGAGAATACAGATAAAGAGGTACTGTGATTTTCTGGTTGTTTATGGGCGACGTAACCCTGTATATCAATATTCCTGAAAGAAACCTCACCACAGTTGTTGTGCTATTTATATAACACTGATCATTATTTTGGGGTATACTGTGACTATACAACAGGGTGAAACGAGGGACTTCCAGGCGTTAACTGATGCTTTAAGGATCCAACGTAGGTTGGAGATATTCCTGGACAACGACACCCTTGAGACACAGAATACACCGAAGAGAATTATCTTCTTTCTTTGATGTACTTTATTCCTTTACAGGTATAGCATAGAACTTGTCTCAGTGAATTAGTACTGTGGTGTCCAATAGAGTAGTACTACATGACCTCTTGTTTGTCATTTCAGGTCTCCCTCCCTGCAGTTCCTTTCCTTACCTTCCCTCGCTTGATCCTTCCATTGACCTAGGCTATTACTGCAATCTGGGCTTGGTTAGATCAAGAGGTGGACCCTTTTGAGCATCACTCTGATCCTGGGGACTGTGACGATAACACTGTGGGGGCGATCACCCTTCGTGGTTTAAAGGTGTCAGGCAAAGCTCTTCTAGAATTAGTCAGTTGAAGCTTCGGTTACGTGGACAGGAGCTCAGGCGTTAGTCAAAGCGTCAGGCAAAGCTCTTATTGATTTAGTCAGTAGAGGCTCCGGTTATGTGGGCGCGGGCTCAGGCGTTAGTCCTGGTTCGCCGGTTCGATAATATTAGTGGCAGACAAGACACATATGTATATTTCGCCACAGAGATATTTTTATGTAATCTACCAATTCTCCTGTCTTTAATTAGATAGAACAACCATTCGGACGGCGAAACACACATTTTCATTATCCGCCCTGCACTAGACTTAGCACTTTATCCTCTCAGAGCATAGCACTGTATAAACTACAGTGGCACCTTAAATATCTAGGGCTCACTTGCATGAGTCTTTTTTAATCCTGTGGATGCTGCTAAATGGGATCTAATGTTTTGATTTAGTCTTAAAAACCCCAGGTCAGAATTGAGGAATCTTTAAAAATCTTCTGCGGACTGTGGATTTAACAACAATTATGATTCTATAAGTAGTTACTTGCACTTTATACTGGTATCCATATTGAGATTCATTTTTTTTAGTATCCTTTAATCTAGAAAATAACTAGGATTGTGTAAATAGACACTGTGTAAACAGACACTTGCACTGTATAATGGTGATTATATTTAGGCGCATCTATTTAGGATATTTTCATTAAAAAATATGTCTCAGATTTGTACATTAAATGATTTTGCTTGCACTTTAATGGACGTGATTGTCTAAATAAAGTACATTTTCTCTCTTCTTTCTCCTTGATTGTTTGCAGCACTCGGCAGTGCCACTGGCATTTGCTGCGGAATCTGGCACAGAAGCATAATTGCTATTGTTCATATTCCCAAAGGGCTGAGAAAAAGACAGACATTTTCTTGAATTGCGTTGCTTCTCCTTTTGGAGGGAGTGCTAGACCTTTCAGGAATTCTCCAAGAATTCCAGGATACCTCAAGGAAACCGACGGCAGCCGTCGGCAGTATGCTAACAAGTATTTCTGCAGGTGCAAGTCCAGCACGAATATCCATATGTAACATTTAGTAAATATTTTTACTGCCGAGAAACCAATTTCCCTCCACCTCCATCAACTTGGCGTGCTTTTATTTAATCGCCTTTCTCAGCCTGGAGCACACTCACTCCAGCCACACTTGTGTGCATTCTCAGTGAGGAAACTGTTTGAAATTGTCGGCGAGTTCCTGAAAACATGGAAGTTCGTGCATGTGAGCTCCAGGTGCTTACAATCCTTTGTCAGAAAAGCTCACAAATCCTCCTCCCACCTTGGATTACAACTGTAGATACCAACTACGGGGCAGATTTCACAAATTAACAGGGTGGACGAAATGGCATTTTACTAGCTCACTGTCTGTTTGCCACTGTTGCGTTTCTGGCGCCGACCGGATATATCTTGTGGATTCTGCCACTGGGAGAGAATGAATTCTACATATCCACCTGAAGACGGTTAACAAGCATGCTTGTGCGAGGTCGTTTACCTGCTCGTCCAACACTTGCCTGAAATTCCTAGTCACTGTGTTCTGTAATATTTGATGTGCCTGTTAACAATATTGCAAATATTGCATATATTGTCCATGTGATATAGGTAGGCAAGCATAACTTGGTGAAACGAAATGTAACAGCTGTGCATTGTACTTGGCCATAACCTGCACGTTACATGTGGAACCCTTTATTGTGCGTGTATTGTGCAGCGAGAATATGTGTGGTTCATGATGTGCTGTCTGTCTACCCAACTCCTGCAAATGTCATGGGTTGGAAGAGAAAGTGGGAACGTGGATGGGCTGTTTCTATAACTGTTAATATTTTGTTAATGGATTTTTCCACACAATATGTAATTTATAAAAATGCAATACTCAATTTATGATACTAACAACGTACCATTCACAATGTGGAAAAACTTAAATATCCACTAGTAAGTAGTCACTGTGTCTGAAGTGTACATCAATGTCAAGGAATCAGTAAATGGTCAGTTAATGTACATATATGTCTACATATAACCAAGGATATTAAGAACTTCTGCCTAAATTTATGTACTGGACTGGACATATAGAAATACAATAATCCCTAGTTCAGGGGTCTTCAATGGAAATCTAAGGAGCTATGGGCCAGATGTACGACCGTTTTTTGCCGTCGCAAATGGGAAATCGGCCCAAAGGTGACCACAAAAAAGGGTCCTGGCATGTACAAACGCTATTTTGCAATTCGGTGACTCGCAAAATAGTGTTTGCGACTTTCGCTATTAGGAGTGGGCATCCTTTCCTAACAGTGGTTGCTGGTGACATTTCAAAGTGGTGAGCTGTAAAAGTTGTGAACGAGTTTTAATTAGTGAGCAGCTAAGCAAGGGAACCCAACTGACATTTTGAAAAAAAAAAAAAAGGCAAATGGGGCACTTTCAAGCTAATTTCAATAAAAAATGTTGTGAAAAGCAAGATTTAAAAATCAATTCCGAACATGTGGTCGTGAAATTTTTAAATGATTAAAGAATGTCCAATATCTTACTTTATTAAATATGTTCAGCAGTTCCTGTATCAAAATGTCTATCTGGGTGAGTTCAGTTTGACAGGGGTGTTTATGACAGGGAAATATTGCGAACTCTATAGCAGAGTGCCTGTTGATGTGTCACAGAGGTGTTCACACAACTGGCACATCCAATCCTTAGCGTCTCAGTGCTTCAGTGCCCCACATAGGGGTAGTAAGCGCTATATAAATGTTGCAATACAATAAATACAATGTATAAGGCCCTAATGTACTTCTTATCTTTATGTTTAATAGCTTCTGTCAAAGCCAACAAAATGGCTTATTTGTAGAACTTCCCTCTCAGCCACTCTGGTCAGTTAACCATTTGCTCTGACTCATGCTAAGTACATGTTGCTCTTGCGCACATTTCTGATAAAAATATTTCTTAATTGATAAATACATTCACTCCAAATGCTGGCCAAGTGTTTGATAAGAAGCTTGGTGCTTTTTTATATAAGAGCAGCAGAAGTGCAGTGCGTGACTTAATCAACCCGGAGTCTTTTGAATCAGCTCACGTGGGCTGCGGTTAGCTGCCGGGCTTCTCCTGGTATGCTCTATCATCTATGTCCATTTAAATGTTTCTCGTGTTTCAGCGTTGAAGCAGTCACTACATCGGCTTGTGCTTTTATTCTCCGTGCCAAACCCCTTGCTCGTTTTTGCCTCAGCCTTCGTATTGTCTTGGCCAGCTTAATTAATGACGCTGTCATTTATTTCCATTCAGTAGCGCTTGGTTTCTTATCTCAAAATTGCTTTAAAATCTAAATTTGCAATCACAACCGAAATCAGGTGGTTTGGTGGCGGCGGAACTATGCAAGTGTAGCAGACTGTGCTTCTGACGTTCTTTAGTGGAAATGATACCTCATTCATACATTCCCGTAGCACCCTATAAGAGATGAGGTGCAAGTCAAATTTGCAGCCTGGAAAATGAAGAAATGTGGAAAACCAAAACTCGTTCAGTTTTTGTACTGTCAGCGTGATGGAGATGTGACACAAAAACATCTTGTTCCAGAGCGGTCAACTTGGCCAAAGTCTCTATCAGCCAGTGGGTTATTAACCATCAGTTATAAAAACTCAAGGATTAAAACAACACTTCCTCATAGGTGAATCATTAGGCAAATTAATATCCCTATGAGGAGAAAAAAGGCGAGTGGCCGTGTTATCGTAAAAAAAATATCAACAAGGACAAGCATGGACACGAACCCACGTAGACATGATTCTGGGGAACTTGGGCAAATCACCAGTCCCTGCAAATCTCGTATGTCCCTCTGGCCCCGCCTACCAAAAATGAAAGTGTCCTTGTGACTGTACAGTGAAGTCACTGTCTACACACTCCCACTGAGGGGACAAGGAGTAAGACTGTCAATATTTTCCCTCACAGTGGTTGTGTGTAGACACACGGCTGACACGATTATGAAATGGAAAAGTACAACTAGGCCAGGCCATAATTATAGGCCAGATAAGTAAAGCTCTAAAAGGCGGCAAGTGGCAACAACACCTATTTCATTTGGTAGCAGACTAGTTGGTATTCACAACCCAAGCTTCCTTGTGTGCCGAAGAGGGGAGGTGGTGGGGGGAGAGAGGATGATGCAGCTAGGACAGAATGGCCAATCACTGCACGGCTACACAATAAAGCCATGCAGTCATTGGTGATTATGCTCCCATGCTATGGACATTCTCAGTCCAACCCCTGCCCTGTCTGCCTGGCAACTCTACTCTACAGCAGCCAATCCTGGTGCTGCTAGAGCAGCGCCAGGATTGGCCTGAGCAGGACAACTCAACACTCATTAGGAGGCCGGGAAGCTGCGGCTTCAATCCCCCCGGCTCCCTAATTCTACAGGAGAGACTGCACAAGACTGCGCATGTCGGGCTGGCCGGAGAAAGCCACCGGCCCAACTCGACATGCGCAATTTGAAATACAGCATTGTCGCATTGTCTAATGTTTTGAAACGGGATTAATTTTTTTTTACTCTAGTCCAACCCCCACTAAACCCCCCCACTGACCCCACCGCTACCGGTGCAGCCCTCGGCCACAAACCACACTGTAATTTTGGCCCCCGACAGAACATTTGTGAGTACCCATGGTCTAATACAACCACCATAACAAATTTACATGCTTTGAGTACAACCTTGTATGCAAAAATCAGACAAATTAGATGAGGAAACAAATGCAAGACACCACCACTGATTTTCCAATCAGAATTGTTGCACTCCTGTACCCCAAACCCTGATCACTCATAGATAAGCTGTTCTAAAGTGCTAAGCAGTGAAATCAGTTTTATGAAATCAACAGACCTACGTGTTGTGAATTAACCCATCAAAAAGAGATATCATTTTACAATTGATAGGAATATGTTCTCAAAAATCTTCCAAACCTCCTCCAATTTTAATTAACACAACCACGAAATTGCAGATATGGCAGAACATTACACAACAATGGCTACATTGTTTGAGAACGGATCCAAAGAAATAAAGTGATCATGACGTAGTTGACAGCAAACGGTGCCCTTCATCCACACACATTTCAGTAACCGCTAAAATTGTTTGAAAGCCTCTGCTACTGGCAGCACCCATCAAAAGGCACTATCAAAAAATATGGGAGCTTTTAGTAACTCAAAAAACTCTACACATTGAGCTTAACCTGCACACAAGATTAATCACCCTAAAGAAATCCTGTTACTTGATAAAGAGCAACTTCATTAACTAACCACTAAACAAAACAGAGCAACATATTGTTATACTTATATTGATTCCTCTACAGCTAGGTCCAGTGGAAATCAATAACATGTCAAAGCGGTTTCTTGAAAGGTTTTTTTCTCTTTGGGCGGGGATATGTTTAATGGGGGGGGGTATAATTGTGATGCTGTCAAAATCATCCCAAACTCCAGTGTATTTAAGCTCTTCATAGTAAGAAAAGTGTATAGATCATAAGTGACATTGGAATATTTGACATTCAGGAGGGAAGGTTCTTGAACATATTTACATTTTGTGTTGGCTGGTTTTGTTGCAGTCAGCGCTTTTGAAGTGTATGTGTTGAAGCAGCACAAGCATTTCAATATTGCATTCTTATTTTAATTATGTATACTTTAGAATTTCCTCAGGTTGTTTATCGAGATGCTAACCTAGGAAGTTACCCCTCAATGGGTTACAAAACCATTCATTGTCTTCATTCGGTCACATACAATACTTCGATAACCGAATAGACGAAGAGCACTGCCTAAACTTTCGCCATTCAAGCTAAAGGAGAGTACCTTTACATCTACCCAGAAGGGTCAAATGATCATACTCCTTGACCGAAGCCCATGCCAACCACAGGCAGGATGTGGCCTTAGAAACACCCGTGCTTATCATTAGGTGATTAGAAATAATGCTTATCCCATTGAAACAGGTAAAACACTAGCGGTAAGCAGTGTAAGGAACCTTTTCGAGTTTTTAAAAAGATGAATTATAAAAGAACAGCCTGTGCGTGTCTTCCAAGTGCTGACACTCCTAAGATAGAAAAGCCTGTGCGTGTCTTCCAAGTGCTGACACTCCTGAGATAGAAAAGCCTGTGCGTGTCTTCCAAGTGCTGACACTCCTGAGATAGAAAAGCCTGTGCGTGTCTTCCAAGTGCTGACACTCCTGAGATAGAAAAGACTTAACCCAATTATGACTTTGGCAGTGAGGCGCCAGGTCTGCCCTGCCGCCGCACAGCAAAAATCAGTGATCGGACTGCCCCCCAGAATAGGAGTTTCCTCCTGTCTGGCAGGCTTTGTTTTTGAGATTCCCATGGCGGTGCCCTGAAAATAGCCACAACAATGGGAACACCAAAAACAGTTCCTGCACAGCATGGACTGAATAGTCCATGCCGTGCAGGAACTGGTGTGTATGCACACAGTGGGGCACATCATCTAAGCATGCTGGGACATCTCTGGAATCTCTAAGATTACTACCCTTTTAATTGCTTTTGAACCTTGAGAAAAGATCATTCTAGGATTGACTTAGGACTCACATCCTGGAGAATCTCTTGGATTCTCTGTACAGTGTCATGCTGCACCGGCCAACTTGATGATGCGTAAAAAGGCCCCTTTAGTCTGTCACCTTGGCCTGGTGGCCCCACAATTGAGAGGCAATCTGTTGATGGGTCCAGTGGAATAAAGAAAGGGAGCTGCCAGAGTGTAAATATTGATAGAGATGTAGGCCCCACTCATGCCTAACTAGGACCATATGCCCTCCTTATCTGAGAGGTAGATCATATATTGTATTACGGTAATACCACTCCTCATGATAACAAGTTTTAAAGGGTGCAGAATCCTACCTGATGTTACAAGGTGAGATTCTATGCCTAGCATTGCTACAACCATTCATACCACCTGATTTTCCGTTCACATACATGTGGGATGTGTGACCAAAATTATTGAAAATGTGTGGTAAACGTCTTTATAATTCCAGGTGCGGCACATGATTCTAAATTTTGGTCCCAAAACACATATTGTGTCCCTGGTATTGGAGTGGGAATTCCATGGCAATACCAGGTTTGGTATTGTCACCACATAGGCCCCAATTCACCAAGGGTCTCGTCGCTCATGTTGGAGGCCCAGCAGTAGTGGCGGCGGTCCTGCACTTGTGGCAGGAGCTCATCACTGAGGAGCATGCCACGTCTGTGGGCCTTTGGCAAGACTGCGGGCCTCCACCACGACTGCGGG
Source organism: Triturus cristatus (assembly GCF_964204655.1). NCBI lineage: Eukaryota > Metazoa > Chordata > Amphibia > Caudata > Salamandridae > Triturus > Triturus cristatus. The sequence continues at coordinate 457,484,806 of NC_140580.1, read as the reverse complement.
CCTTCACCACGACTGCGGGCCTTCACCACGACTGCGGGGCTTCGCCACGAGAGCAGAGGCCCTTTGTGAATCGTGCCAATAGAATCCTGCTGACATAGTGTGCACTGACAGCTCTACCACAAACAATATTTTAATGAAATTGGGAAATGGCTTGTATCTTGTGAATAGAAACTCTATTTTGAAGTGAACAGTCATTTTAATTCCACAAACCACATTAGTTACCAAAGTGTTGAGGTCTTTTGAACTGGCAATGTTTCTTTACAGCAAACCTCAGCTTACCTGCTGTAGAGATAGAGATTAGGTTTAGAGAGTAATTATTTTATTAAGAGATTGTAATTAACATACTTCTGTTTATTGAAATAGATTACTTTTCACAATTTACAGCATGGAGAAATGCAGTTCATGCTATCGTGCCCAGTATTGTTGCAGAGACGATCCTGCTCAATTAATTCTAATTTACATGCATGCTTTTTTGTTTCTCGTTAATTAAACCGGTAATTGCCAGCAACATATCCGACAATTATGGTGCATCGGAGAACCCAGATGCACCCTAATCTGCAAAGATTTTGACATTTTAAAAGGCAATTTGCAAAAACCTAACTCTGGCAAAGTATTGGGGTTTAAGCAGAGAGCGAGACCGTATCCAAGGCGAAATGAAATCCTCCTGTGGAATGGAAGTTGCTTGTTCATTAAGGTCTCCTCAGTTACACTAATGTCTAACAGACCTCTGAATTAGAGCGGAGGATGCCAGCCATGCTCCTCCGTGCCATTCAAACCACTACACAATCAATAGCAGCCACATCTCACACATACATTGAGTTGCCAAGCGGCAGACTTTTGCCTTTTATGAAGTGGATACAAGCACTCAAGTATACTTTTACAATTTATTATGCACACATGCCTTTGTGGAGCCCGAGGCACCTTGCTGCAGAACATATTAAATGTAAGCTTGGGCAGAAGATACAAACTAGGCGGATGTGTTTTTTACGAATTTATGGAACTGACTTTCTCACTAAAAACAGAAATCATTGGGTAGGGTATAAATGGTAAAAAGAAAACTCTTAGGGAATGAGCACTTTGGAAAATGTGTTTGGGGCCGGGGGTGGGGTCTGTGCATACCCCAAGCTTGACTACAAGCCTAGAAAGTCACTCGTTAAGAAATACATTTAATCCGTTTACCTCAAAGGGAGAATGCATCCAACATTATTTCATTAATTCATTTGAAGGCATTTTTCTCACATGATATGTTTTCAGAGTAAGAAGCATTGATGTGTTTGTACAGGGTGAGAATTTATTGTGAGAGCAGGAAAACGATAGTAACAACCACCCCTCAGCGCCTTGAGACCCTAACGGGTTCAAAACCCTGATTGATTGACTGAGCATGTTCGCCTGGTGCTTACTTTCGTGTAAGCACTCTGTTCTGTACACAATCCTTGTGTCTTGCTTATTTTCTGTGATATGATTCTTAGATCAGGCATAGGCTCCATGGCATATGACTCTCCGAGTATTTGGCCAATACTGACTTAATTTCTAGTCATTTTTGATCTGAATCTATCATAATCACTTTTGCCTAATTCACAACGTTAAATTTACACTTATTGTTTAACTAAATGATTGTTCGCTATTCGCAAAGGTGATTTACGAGGAGGATCTTTACAACTGTGGTGTATTTGCACATAAAAAGTTAGGACAGTCCTTTCTTTTTAAGTCTGGAGACTCCGCAGTGGTAATGATGCTACTGGTAAAATACCTTTGTGAACAGCAAACAATCGCACATACGCAAAAGTGTACTTTTACCATTGTGAATCAGGCCCTATGATTGTTGACTGCATTCACTGACCGCATCACACTCCAAGGGAAAAGTGATTGCAATCCTGGTTACAGTAGGAAAACGAATGTAGTGCCAATGTGCGTGCTCACATCGAGGGTAAAACAGTAGGAAGACATGAGGCTTCATTATGAGTCTGGTGGTCCACGGACCGCCAGACTCGTAGGTGTGTGGCTCTGGCGGTCTACCGGCCATCCTATTATGACCAGTGCAGTGAGGCCACCCTGGGACCACCGCAATCAGAGATCTCTGGAGGTGGCGTGGCAGTTTTGAGGCCGCGATATGCGTGGTGGGACCACTGTAGCCCCGACAAGCATATTATGAGTTTCCTCACCGTCATGCTTTTCATGGCAGTGAAACTGCCATGAAAAGGGTGGGAGTAAAGAAACAAAGGGGGCCTTACAGAGCCTTGTTGTGCCTCTGCGCCATGGGGTGCCTGCAGTGGGGGCAAATGTTGCACCCCCTGTGTGCATGCACCCCAGTACCTGCACGGCATGGACTGCAGCAGTCTTTGCTGTGCAGGTACTGATTTTGACTTTCCCATTGCGGTGCCTATTTCATAGTCACTGCTGGGAAAATGTGAAAGAACAGCCCGCCAAACAGGAGAAAACTCCTAATGTGGTGGGCGGTTAAACCATCGGGTGGTCCCGCTCCAGCACCGCCAAACTTGTAATGAGGCCCATGGACTTAGTGATGGGGACAACTAGGACTAATTAAATTGTCACCATGAAAGGAAGTAGGTAAAAAATAAAATATCGTTTCCAGTTATTTAAAACCATAACAATTTACCAAAACTATTTAAAATTTCACAATTGAAAAGCCGTGTGGTCTCATTATAAAAGATCCAAGTTTGGAGATAAGTTCCAATTTTAATTCCTCAAATCAGTGAACTGATAATCCCATGCCACTCATTTAGGTCTGCACAAAGTAAAGATGGTGAGGTTGGGCCGGGACTTGGCCAGTCTGAGGAGTTTGCCCCATCCTAAATAATCGCACTATTCTTAAACATGTATATAATGGCTCGGCTGTTGTTCATCAACATATGAGCTCTATATTCATCAAAAATTGGATCCTGCTAGACAAAGTGCATTTTGTTTTAGATATTTAAAAGATTCTTGAAATCGCACTATAAACCGAATATTTGCAGCTTGGTGTGATACATAATGGCTCAGCCGCTGTTCATTAACAATTGAATTCAGCTAAAGTGCATTATACTTTAAATGTTTGAGCGATTCTTAAAATCACACTATAGTCAAAACATTCACAGTTTAGTCTGATATATAATGGCTATGCATCACCACATACATTATTCACTGAGAATCTACTTTACATTCAGAGACAGTTGAGGCAAACTATGTAAAATTTCACTTTAAATGTCAGTACTGTTTTACAAAAACCGTACAATCAAGAAAGACAATGGCAACTAGTCCAACTGAAAGTGTGTTTTACTTTAAAAGTTAATGCAGCTCTTCAAAGAAGTGTAGAGACCCATCATTGGCAACTTAGTATGGGAACAGCACTCTTGTTAGTGAACCAATGAGGGAAACAGCCTTAACAACGTGTGCTCAGCCATGGGTGCCATTTCCCGCAAGCTGAACGACACTTGCCTGAAACATGCATATACCTTGGCAACGCAAATGTGTGGTTAAGGTAATGTCTGGTCTAGATGCAGGCACCCGAAGACAGGAAGAGGAAGGACTGGGAGAGGACGCATTAAGGTATGTGGGGCTGGGTCTTGAGGGGGTCGGGAGTAGTTTTTCAGGGGGAGGAGTTTTTAGGGCTCAGGGTTGTTTATAGGACTGAGAGCAGTTTTAGTGCTCAGGGCAGGGGGGGGCTGGACCGGTGTACTTTACAGGTGTTTGGTACAGTTTTGAGGGCTCAGGCCTGGGGGGGTGGCTGGGGTCAAGGTAGATTTTCGGGCGTGGGCTCAGTTTGTAGAGCTCATGGCAGGATGGGAGAAGAGACAGTTTTTGAAGGCTGGGGCAGTTTTAGGCATCAGGTTGGGGGCGACGGGGTCAGGGTAGTTTACAGAGGTAGGGGCTCAGGACTGGGGGGCTGGGGTCAGGGTCATTTTTAGGGCATGGGGGCAGTTTTTAGGCCTCACGGCGGGGTGGGGGAAAAAGGGACAGTTTTAAGGGCTGGGCGAAGTGTTAGGCCTCAGGGCAGTAGGGCTGGGTCGGGTTACTTTACAGATGTAGGGGTCCATTTTTAGGTCTCAGGGCGGGACGGTTGGGTTCGGGGTCGTTTTTAGTGCATGGGGCTAATTTAGGACTCTGGGTGGGGAAAAGGTACAGTTTTCAGGGCTGAGGGAAGGAGTATGATCTTTAGCACAAATGTCCCTTTACCAAGCATGTTGTTACCGCAAAATTGCGTGGAAAAGGCATGTGTGGTAAAGACACATTTTTGGATACAACCGCGTGGTTCAGGCATGCAATGTTCCATCATACAACCAGCCAGTGGATCTCTTTCATACACTAAACAATCCTAAGAGTTGGTTATGGGTAGCCCCCAGCTAAGATACATTTTTGACATAAAACCTAATTAGCAAACAGCAAGACGAAAAATAGCACAGTAAATTGCACTGTGCATTAGGCAGCAAAGGCAATTCTTAACATGGAATAGGAAAAAGATATATAGCAACTTTATCCAGAAACAGCACTTGTGCTCATCAATTATAGACGTCCGTAAGAGACTTCACAAACCTAGCTGAGATCTGTGGAAGATCCCCACTCAGCACATTGTTATCACTGTTTTGTATTGCCTTATACTAAGTGGGAAAATGCTAGTTTTAGCCAGTAACGCCTTAAATATTTTAGGCTGCTATAAAGGCACACAATATGGAATAGAGATTCTTGTTTGTAGTCACACAGTCTGCAATTACAGGAGGCCATTCCTTTAAAGCACCCATATTTGTATGCTTTAGGGGAATTAATCCACATCTCAGTCTCATTAGGTCTTTCTTACACACAAATCCACATGTGCCTTCAGTGCTAACTCATGGCGATCTTACTCACCAGATATTATTTGAGCGTTTTTAGCAAGGATTTTGGCACACAGCTGCAGCAGCAGATTTTGGTCAAGCATACCATGTGCACTCAAGAGATCTATTGAATCTTTTATGTAGGGCTCAAATTCAAGTTTTTATCATGAATGCTTTACCTTATCAATTCCTTTAATGATCCAGTAGGTGCAGATCTGAGCTTGCCATAGTATCTTAGGAAACTTGCTTTGATCATAATTGATTGGTTGCAAAAGCAGAATTCAAGTTTGTTAGACCTGGCATCATTGGCATGGGTTTCCCCCTGTATTTTGTTCCTTTTGCCTCCTGTAATTTGCTTAGTGTTTGGACTTTGGTTTGCTGGTCTAGAGGCTTTGGGCACTTTGCCACTGCTTTTCAGTGCCAAAGTGCAAGTGCTCCCTCTGTAAACTGTTGTTATGGATTGGAGACGCTCCAGGGCTATTTTGGCCTTACCTTCCTGCAGTGAGGGGAACGGCTTTCCAGCAACAGCACACGCCGTGAGGGAAACGGCCAGCATACTCCAGGTCGTGCCGTGAGGGAAACGTCCAGCACGCTGTAACTCGCGCCGTGAGGGCAACGGCAGAACTCCATCCCCCAGCCGCCCCTGCACCAGTGATGCTACACTCGCACTCGGGGGCAGGACAAAAGGCTCGTCCACCTCCCGCAGCGTGGGAAGTGCGCGGGCGTAGCCCGGGCCGCGCGCGGGCAAAGCCCGGGCCCGTCCTTGCCCGTCAGTGACCGGAGGAGACTGGGCCACCCCTCTGTCATCTTGTTCCTTCCGTTAATTGATCATCCCCACTAAGGTGAGTGCGCATATATTCTTTGCCGCGCACTGGTCAATATGGGAAAGCGAGGGGGACCACCCCCACAGCGACCTGTTACCTCCAGCATAGATAGCATGCTGGAAAGGGCTGTAAGCTTTGTAGCTAATGAGATTGAATTAACTTAGAGTCGCCTTTCGCTTGGCATTGCGGCCCCTCCGATGATAGGCCCTACGTCAGGGGGAGATCATGCTACCAACTCACCTCTTTGCAACTCTAGCGCCCGTTTGCATAATGGCTGCATTAATAACTCTACCATTGATATTGAGTCCAATGATGGTGTAGACATTGTAGCTCAGCCAGCAAAGCTGGCTCCCAACTCAGCATCGGTGGGGACTGAGATAGTTTCTGGGGCAAAACAAAAGAGAAAGCCAGCGAAAATGGTTACTGCAAAGAGGAAGCAACCAACCCGCGTAACTTCATCTCGCGCCACCCTGAGCTCCTGGATACACACCCCAGCCTCTGTTAAGAATTTTGAAGCACCTATCCAAACCTCAACCAAGGAGCTTGGCAATTCCATTAGAACTCGGACTGATGCAGGTTCTCCTTTTTTAGAGGGTCATAATAATCAAGAGGACCCATTCACTACTTTTGTTATAGATACTGTGTATGGACGCATTAGAGACCAATTGGATAGTAAATTCGATGTCTTGCGGAAAGGGCTGGAACGTTTGGATATGTTTAGTGCTAATTTAAATACACAGTGTAATCCTATTGAGCCGGCCAATATTAGGTTGGCGCCATTGACTAGTGAATCTAATTCTAATCCTGATATTTTAGTCAATGAACCAACAATTGCTCCAACCATTGGTATTTGTGTAACCTGCGAAAAGGTAAAAGATTGCTTTGCACCAGAGCGTAGCAACGTAAGAATTAACATTGTAGACACTGGTCGTGCTGCTAGCCGTGGCCATAACCGGTTAGTTAAAAACTCGCAACTGACCTAAGATCCTCCTACTGACTCTACTTGTGCTCCAGCCCTCGATATTCCTAAAGGCATTAGATCAGGTGAGGGTGGTTTAGACCCCGAGCTCATTTCAAACCTAAAGTGCAGTCAGGAGTCATTGGACCTACCACCACCAGCTTCTCCCTATGTAGTGGTCCTGGCAGGAGTACCACCCCTCAAAGAAAACCAGATCGAAACATGAGACCAATTACGTAATAAAAGCGTTGACTGGCTCTCAAAACATAAGGGATTCAAGGCATCATTTACTAACAACATCATTATGACGCGAAGAGTGGGATAGGTGGGACAGTCCTTAAAAAACATCGAGGGGGACTGTATAATCCTCAATTTTCGAAACCCATCCTTGGTGAAATCAATAGTAATGGCCCAGGAGACCCACCCCAATGTTTCAACCCAGATCTGGGCTTTGCCTCTGGGATATTTTTATAAGTCACATTCAGGGACCCTAAACATTGCAGCTCCTGTCTCCACATACAATAGGTTTTTGTCCCTGTCTGATATGGATAACCAGGATTGACTTCTCCCCATTGCTGTGTCCTCTAAGGCACCTCCTTTATGCCCTGAACCCCTAGCTCGGGGCTCTTGTACTCCAACCGTGCCCACCATTGTCCCCGATTATGAACTCTCATCTCAGGGCCCCTGTATTTCAATCATGCCCACCCCTGACCCTGATCTTGACTTAAAAATACTAAGTTGGAACGTCGCCGGCCAGGCTTCTAAAATTAACTTGCCAGACTGGATAGAATTTGTCCAAAAACAGGACATCCTAATGTTCCAGGAGTCATGGGCAACTAGAAACCTATTTTTGGAGGGGTTTGAGTGTTTCAATTCTCTTGCTTCTATTCCAAACCTGGGTCGCCCGTCAGGAGGCTTGTCAACCTGGATAAACATCTCTGCAGGTGGCAGTGTAAAGGCCCTGGATACCAATAACGACAAATTCCAGGCAATTATTTATAAAAGAGGGGTTTCTATATGTTTTATCAATTTTTATAATAATGATTTTCAGAATTTACCAAATATTAATTTCGCTAATCTATTCAAATTTATAAGCACTATACAGAACTCAAATAGTTTTCCTAATTCGGCGGGGATCTGCTTAGGGGGAGATTTTAACGCCAAGATATTTAACGGTAGCTATACTGCTACTCATCAATCTAGTAATACACCTATTTGTAATAGGGTAATTGAATTAACAAATTATTTGTGCATAAACAATTTTGTGGATGTAATGGAGATTGTCGAGGATCCAGAATGTGAAAATTATACTACACCTACATATAGAGGCAGGGGCTGCGCGTCTATTATTGACTATGTTTTTATATCCCCATTATTAGAAGACTGTTTACTCAAAGCTGAGGTTATCGATACTACTTACGGAGATCACAATCCTGTAAATGTAACCTTGAGACTTGCTCCTAGACCAATATTTAGTAAAGAGTGTGGGCAAGAGATCTGTCCCCCTCTACCGATAACCTTAGATTGGTTTGGCGTGGTGCTGATAACACAGTTTTATTTGGCAAGGTGGTAAAAGAGCATTTGGATCTTGTAGACATCTGTTTGACTTTTGAAGAACATTACTCGGACGTAGTTGGCATCTTACGCAACTATGTGAGGCTATCAAACACATGCTTTCTAGGCCCGTAAAGGAAACACCCTTAGGTCCTAGATGGTTCAACAGCGATTGCTCTGCAGCTAACAGAGATCTTAGAAGGGCAATTGCAAAAATTCCCAGAGACCAGGTGGCCATCAAATTGTGTAGACAACGATACAGGGCTGCCACTAAACTAAGAAAAGATGACTTAGTTAAAGAACACTGGAATAAATTAGCATGTGCTGCTACATTAAAGGACGGGAAAGGTTTTTGGCAGGCTGTTAAAACCATGAGGTCTTTAGGACACCCGCTGACTCCCATCAGTTGTAATATCAGTAGCGAGTCATGGGAGAATCATTTCTCAAAGATCTATTTTGCTCCAGTCTAAAACATGGTTTTGAACGAGAATTTGGTACCTACCAGGGTACAGATAACCCTTTCTGAAGTAGAGGAAGCAATACATCAGAGTCTGGGCAATAAGGCGCCAGGCCCAGACGGCTTGCCAATTGATCTTATTAAACACCAACCTGAATTTTGGGCGCCTCTTTTATTTAATGTTTTTAATAATTTATCGGCTTCATCAATCCCAAAAACATGGTCTTCCAGTATCATCGTGGCACTTTTTAAAAAGGGCGACCGTTCTAACCCAAGTAGCTACAGGCCGATTTCCCTGATCGACAATACATTGAACATTTTAGGGAGGATTTTGTTTAACAAGATGAGGGTATGGGCCGAGGAGGGTCACATCCTCCACCCTTGCCATTTGGGGTTTAGGAGCAAAGTTGGCACTGTTGAGCAGTGCCTTAACCTCAATCTGATTATAGGTAAATATACAATCGACAAAAAATCTCCTATTTACCTGGCATTTATGGATCTTACCTCGGCCTTCGATTTTGTTAATAGGTCGCGGCTTTGGCCCATCCTTTTAAAATATGGCCTGGATGAGGTTTTAGTGCACTATTTAGCCTACTTACATAAGGACATGCACGCCAGGGGGCGGATCGGGAAGGGCGGAGAGGTATCGAAGGGCATAAGAGTTGGCAGAGGGGTCAGGCAGAGTTGTGTCCTGGCCCCTCTGCTTGTTATCCTTTATATCAATGATTTGAGCGAATCATTGGTATCACTTACCCCTGATGTCCCTACTATTAATGGTAATACGTTCCCGGCCCTTCTCTACGCTGACAATGCGGTTTTAATGGCACGCACCCAAATGCCCTACGCATATTGGTGCGGAGCTTTGTAGATTTTATGGCAAACTTGGACCTGTGTACCAATTTTAAGAAATCGTTTTTAATGGCTTGTGGATCAAAAATGTATTTAAATAACACCATTGTTTTGGATTCAGGCTGTTTACAGAGCACTTGCACTTTCCCCTATTTGGGGCTGGTTTTTGAACGGTCTATGGGCGGAGCACGTAGCGCATTGTGGAAAAAAGTTTTCTAGAGCGATCAACAACATACTCAGCTTGCCCCAGCCTGGAAAGACACAGGTCGTTTCTGTCATCACCAACATTTTTAAACTACAATGTACCCCCACTGCCACCTATGGTGCTGAAGCTTGGGGTTTTAGGCAGTGTGATAGCATTCAGGGGGAAGAAAATAGATTTTGTCGTAAATTATTGGGCGCCCCTCTTTCTAGTTCACAGTACGCTTGCCATAGTGAATTGGAACTTCCCTACATTGAAGATTATATCAAAGCCCGACCCGCCTTATTTTGGCTCGCGGTTTGGAAGAATCCCGCGGCGCAGCTAACAAGGGAAATAATTACAGATTGCCTTGGCTGTGATAAAGGAAGAGATATACACTGGCTTGCTGATGTTAGGAAGAGTCTGATTAGCGTAAATCTTGAGCGGATATTTTTAAATCCAACCGACTCAGATGGTATAAGTAAAAAAAGCCTACAGAAGTCACTTTACGCGGTATACAGCAAAATTAGACATGAAACAGAGGTAAAAAAAACCTCAGTATCTAGATATATGATGATTGAGAAAACCTCCCTCCAACCCTGTAGTTATCTCTTAAGACCAATTGGTAGATGGGAGAGGGGTCTTTAGACTAAGGGTGGATACTGTGAAATTTTTGCTCTGTTTCCCATTGGGGTTTAGTTCCAATCTCGACCAACTTCCTTGCCCCTGTAATGCCCAATGTAAACAAACAAACAATGCACTTTTTATTTTTTTGTAGTTTTTATCTAAAATATACTAAACAGTTTTTGATACCATTTTTTAAGACTACACCAATAATTAACTACAACGTAGCATATGAGCACATTGTTACTCTGGAAGACGAGGAGCTAACCTTCCGAGTAGGATCCTTTCTGAAAGTGGCAGTACGTGCCCGCAATTCCATGTGCACCTATTAATTTATATTCCTTGCAAAACTTACTGAATATATTGTAGATATATCTTGTGGAGCTTCTTTTTACTGTATTTGTAAATATGATGAATTGCTGTATGTATTTGATGCAGGTGATTAATGATTCCCGCCTTGTTTTTCTTAATTATTTCCCTCCCCCTTTTTTTTTTAACTGATTGAAAGTGTGATTTGTGCTTTTATGGATATTTATTGTATCTGAATAAAGATTTTTGAATTGAATATGGATTGGAGATTCCATGATTGGCATATTTGATTTACTATTAAGTCCCTTGTACAGTGCACTGTGTGTGCCCAAGGCCTGTAAACCAAATGGTGCTAGTGGGCTTGCAGCACTGATTGTGCCACCCACACAGGCAGCCTTTCAAAGGTAACTCAGACCTGCAACTGCAGTGTCTGTGTGCAGTCTAGTACTGCCATGTTGACTTGGCAAGTGCACCCACTTGCCAGGCCCTAACCTTTTCTTCTCTTACATGTAATTCACCACTAACGTAGGCCCAAGGAACCCCTGTGGGCAGGGTGCAGTGTATGTGAAAGGTAGGACATGCCCTGATGTGAGTGGGATGTCCTGATAGTGAAAGATTGCCAATTTCGTGTTTCACTATTGCAAGGCTATCTGTCCCATAGGACAGAATGGTGAGTTAACTTATAACATCTTATAAGTATAACGGCCCCTGGGAACAAGATTAGAACATTTAGTTTAGTATGCCTGAACTCAGAATATGAAAATACATCTTTTAGTAAAGATGATTTTTATATTTTGTGTTTGAAAATACCACTTTTAGAAAGTAGGTATTTTCTTGCTTAGCCATCCTGTGTGCCTCTGCTCGGTCTGTGTATTGACTGTCTGTTTTTGGTGTGGCAGGGCTGAGTATGTGCATTCTGTTCAGACAGCCACTTTCGGGGGGGGGGGGGGTTGAGGTGTGTCCTGCCTTTCCAGGGTGAGTCAGGGATGCACTGAATAGACCTGGGCTGCATTTAGAGTAGGGAGAGGAGATTTCTTTCACACCTGAATGGGCCTGGTCAGCCTTGGACAATGCTGTCTCCACCTCCTGCCGGGCAGCTACACCAGAGAGGACAAAACCTGTTTGGCTGAGCACAGACACTCTGCCTCCAAAGAACCAAAGAACAAAGGATTTTGTACTATAAAAAAACTGGGTCCCAGACCACTGAACTTTAGATCACTTTTGGACTTCAAGGGGAACCTCTGCCAAGGAGAACAGCTGGAAGAAACTGGAGGAGGAGTAATGCCCCTTTGCTGTGTGCTGTCTGGGGGTGGCCTGCACTAGCTGTTTCTGCCAAGGAGAGGAACTCTGTGTGTGTCTTATTGAGAAAATATCTCCAAGGGCTTGGAAGTGGAGCTTGCCGCCTGTTCAAGAGGTCCCAGTAACAGCAAAGACATCACCATCCTTCTGGACACATCTCTGGAACCGCTGGTTTCAGTTACCACAGGAAAAAAAGGGCAAAAGACTCTGTTACCGATTCTGTCACAGGATTCCATGTCCTTAAGGCCAAGCAGAAGGCCCCGTTGCACTTCGCACCGTGTCCTTGGTCTCCCCGACGCAGTCTTGACGATCGTAACCGAGCCATTGCTCTCACTCACTGGGCCCCATATTCCGCGCCGCCTCGCTTCAACCTGCCTAGACGTCACCGACACCATCGCTGCTTGACCGGAACATTGACCGGCTCCATCGCCTGCACCGTAAACTGCCAGCACCGCATCGAGCGCTGCTTCACCCTGCACCATAAGCTTTGGCCTCACCAACGCCATCTGGCTGATTGTCAGCAAACCGCTGCCTGCACCGCATCCTGAGGGTACTGCACCCTGCACCTCTTCTATTTTTGCAAAGCAACCGTGACACTTGCCCCGACTGGCTCGTACCATCGTGTCGGCTGCAACGAGAAAGGTACTGTTTTCAAATCTGTCTTTTGCTTTAGCTGACCCCACACCAACCGGTCAGCTGGAATTGTTAGACTCTGCCATTTTCATCATCGTAGTAACCCCAGACGGAGTTACAGACTCCGCAGAACTGTGTTCTTCAGCTATTTCTGCAATTCAAAGGTTATCTTGCAAACCAACTTTTTTTTACAATATTGTATGTAGGATTCTTTTTGTCGTTTTTGGTCTTGTTTGGTTTAGATAAAGTTTTGCTTATTTTTCTAAACTGGTGTGGTGTGCATTTGTAGTGTTTTCCCTGTGTTAATGTATGCATGCACAAATGCTTTACACACTGCCTCCGAGATAAGCCTGTCTGCTCGTGCCAAGCTACCAAGCGGGTGAGCAGGGGTTATTTTAGAAGTGTATCTCCCTTACTCTGACTAGGAAGAAGGGTCCCTACTTGAACAAAGGTGCAAACCATTGCCAACTAGAGACCCCCATTTCTAACTAAGCTGTATTTGACCGGACTGAGTGGCAAAAGGCAGCAAAATAGTGATCTATAACAACAGGTTTGAGCTTCATCCAGCCAAGTAGCAAGGCGGTCGTTCAATAAAGCTGTAAACCAGAGTTGGCATAAACTTAACATCAATAACACAACAAATTGCAGTAAATTCTGGGCCGCATTTTTTTTAACAGTTTTAAATAGCTGATTATCATAGAAACTGATTTTCCTTTTAGTACTGAGAGCTGAGCTTGGTGGAAACCACACTGATTAAAATCAATACCCAGATATTTCACACTTGATACTTGCTTTAATATGACCTCAACCATAAGAAAGTTTACTTTGTTGGTGGCTCTGGTTTGACAGACCATGGCTGTTATTTTCGGAAGATTAATTGAGATCTTATTTTCCTTGCAATAAAGTGTCAATGAGTCCAAGGACTGCTGCAAGCCCACCGTAGTATGGTCAATCATGTTATCAGCATATTGTAAGCTCTGGATATGAGTGTCTGCAAGCTTAGGTGGAAAAGCGTTCACTTTGGCTAGTGCATTGTTTATATATGCCAAATAGAGATTAAAGAGCAAGGGCACCATGGTGCACCTCTGCTTTAAACCTGTATTAGTCAGATCTTTTGTGATGTAACTCTATTGGCAAAGAGTTTAACTCTCATCTATGTCTTTACATATAAGCTCATTATACCTCTCAACAGATTTGCCATAATGCCCTAGTGGTGAAGCTTCAGCCACAGCCTCACTCTATTAACTTTACCAAATGCAGTGATATAGTCGATAAATGTGCATAAAGTGGTGGGGCATCTTTTTTAGTTGCTTAAATCAGAGAGGAGAGGATAACCAGATTGTCTTCGGTGCCATGACCATGTCTAAAGCCTCATTGTGTGATGGGAATTAATTGTCTTGAGGTGGCCCATTTATCTACATCCTTGCTCAGGGCTTTGGGAAAGCACTTAGCATTGAGTACAATCAGCCTAAGGTTTCCTGGTTGAAAAGATGAAACCGTTTGTCTGAATGGGAGTTAATATGGAACCTCTCCAACTATCTGGCACATCATTTGTCATGGTACAGTTATTGAACAGAGGGCTTAATAAAGCGGCCCATTCTTCTATTGCGGCTATGAATATGCTGAGAGGGACATCATTAGGCCCAGTTGCACCAGGAGACGAAATTAAGCAATTAAAGATTTTATATTAACTGTATAGAAGCTGTTGTCTTACCAGTCTTCATGATTTTCCAAATGATGTCCCGTATTAGAGGAATTCCATAGCTCTTCGCACATACCTTCAAACTGATGTAACATACAGATCTGAAACATATTTTGCCCACTTAGTTGCAAAAATGCACAATGCCACATTCTGGCTGTTTCTGTTTGATTGTTTCATCACCAGCCTTCAAAACATGTTAGATTTTTTTGTTTTTGAAGGAGTTAAATTCACAGTTTTTCGTCATTTTGTTTGCAATTTTCCCATAAATTGGCTCTATAAGCCTTTCTTGCCTTACGTCTCTTGGCTATTAGTGAGGAGTAGTTAGTGTTGATGCGGACCCTACTCAAAAGACTATTCAATTTTTCCTTAAGAGCTTTAAACTCAGAGAGAGGATTAACTGATTGCCTCTTTATGGCATTGAATGCCATTTGAGAAATTTGGTGAGTAACTGCTCGGTGAAGATTGACCATTGCTGAGGAGTTGGGAGCTGGTCACTTGACCCTATTGTTAAGGATTCATTCAGTTCCTCTGTTCTTTGGACAGGTATAATAGAAGACAGTTTTATTGTATGAAGACCACAGAATCCCTCCGGATCACCAACCGTTTTAACTTGCGGCATTCTAGTACTAATTGTGGAGAGCTAGTAGGTTAACTTTATGTAATCAATAATCAGACTGGGGTGTACTTGAAAGTTTCTCACCTGATTATAATTCTGAGTAGAGACCCAGATATAATTGATTAGTGAGGAGCTGGATTTTGGAAAGCACGTGCATGCCGGGAGGTTGAACTGTGGAACTTCTGCCATTTAAAGTTCCATAACCCTGCTGATTTAGTGTGGTAGCACATTTTTCCCTAAATTGTACTTTTCGGCTTTCCCTGAGTAAATCTCAGAGATCTCTCATGCAATATGTTCCTCCTGCTGTCATATTAAAGGCTCTGCTGTTTCTAGGAGGTACATATTGAATTCCCCTGCTAACACCTATGTGGCTTCTTGATTTTGTTGTCTTAAAGCTTTAATAGCTTTTCAAACTTTCCCAGCAGTTAATCTTTTCTATGGTTGTTCAGGGGTTATGCAAAATGTTGCTTTCCTATGTTGTTTTTTATTTGCCGAGGCTAATTTAACAAAGATGTAAGCACCAAGACCACTTGCTAGTTACATTACCTCTAGTACCAGGGATTTGTGTATAAGATTTGATACACCACCAGAGGAGTGGCCTCCTTTAGTGGAAGGATAAGCTAGCAAGAATAATTTAAAGTGATCTGCCACGTTGTTTCAGTGAGCTGTCACGTCTCTTGCAAAGCATAATATTTCATTTATGCTCATTTCCTCAACCTCTTTGCCATTTGCTGTAAGATCATTTCAGCCTCAAACATTCCAGGAGCAAAGTTACATCATAAGTGGGTGGTTTAGGGAGATATTATTACGATCAGCCTTGCCACGTTGACAGTGGTGGTTTGTCTGCTCATCCTCGATGTACTGTTGTCCTATATTTCTGAGGGAATCATCATCTTAATTAGCATTTCTGGGAAACCTATTCAACCTCCTTATGGAGAGTGTCTAGTCTAGGGGCATGGAGTGACTCACAATTGCGGATACTGATGGTTTAATCGTCCCAGTCAATTATTGCTTTATCACTATTGACATTGTGGACCTCTGTACATTCACCATGTTAATAAAAAATAAACTGCTACTATGTTTGTAGTTTTTTTGTGCACTCAGAGGTTTGGATGTCCACTATTTTTATTTCTGGGGCTAGGGGGCCACGGTGGTTTTATCTGCAGCTCCTCTAGCTGGGAGTCTATAACTTTGAATTCCTTGATACCATATGTACTGGTCAGTTCAAGTATTGGGTTCTCTTTTATTGGGTCTACCTTTGTGGCTTTTGATCAATTTTATCATGTGGGTGGCCCACCTCCGGTTGCATATTTTTATTACATCCCACTGTTTTGTTATCCTCCATATTGTTCCAATCATTTGGACAAAAAATATAAGAGGGAGAGAGAAGCAGAGATTCATTTGGCTTCCAAAGTTAGCAATCCAATGATCAAAGGGGAATGAATCACTTGTGTCAGTATTCAAGAGCCTCAAGAGAATTGTATCGGACACCCTCAACCACACATGCACAGTCAAATGTATATGTTTTTTCTCCACTCATGTGGTCAGGGGAATAGTATCATCATTGGATCTTATCACTTGATGGTTCGGTTCTCAAAGTGATTTACCATCCTCCACCAGGAGAGAGACTGTCTGGATAGTGGCAGTCATGAAAGTGATTAAAAATATCGAATTTTCTGTATAGAAAATGTATTGGTCAGGAAAAAGGATATAATTAAAAGAAAACTGAGGTGCTCAAGTGAATACGTTATTGGCCCACTGAACCTCAAATGAGGTCAACATGTTTTGGCCACAGAATGCCTGTTTGGGTAAGGTGGTCTTCATCAGGACCAGAGTGTGAGCGAGTGGTCTAAAGTCTAGAACATTCCATGTCTAGCAAAGGTAAGTTAAAATCACTTACCAGTCTTCGTCAGTGAACCCAGTTGCTCGTTGCTGACGTGGTCATAGGCGTAAACCTCTGACTAAGGAAAGCTGACAATCCTCCATGGGACGCAAGAAGCGATATGACGGTCCTTACTGACGGCCGTCTCCACAGGCACTGCTGCAGTACTCCTCATGAAGTGATAAGACACAATGATAATATTATCCACCTGACCACACAAGTGGAGAAAAAACATATACCACAGACTGTGCATGTGTGGTTGAGGGTCTCCAATACAATCCTCCAATCATTTGGAACCAAACTGTTTTGCTGATAATGGTGGGATTGTTGAGTTTTGACTTCTAAGTTTGGAGATCCTGAATGGGAGCGGTTGCCCCCATTCTCTGACAGTTGCAAATGTTTTGTGTTATAGTACTCTCTTATCGCCTCGCTGGGCGTTGTTTGCTTATCCATGGTCAAATTGGCGTGAGATCTTATAGATAGTGGAGAGCTGCAGAAATTGTCAGCAAGCAGTTTCTCCTGTTTTCTTTTACCAGGGTTTGCCTTGGCCCTAGTTGCATGCGCTTTAGGAGCAATGAAATTGTGGCATCCTTAACTGAGCAATCTTTTTTTCCCTTTTAATTGTGCAGGCCAAGAGCGATCTGCCCCACCCCACTGACTGACATGGTGCATGTCTTGTGCAGCCTATCTGGCCAGAGGGATTTTCACAATCTGAATGGGTGACCATAGAAGGGTCACACGACTGAGACCAAGGATTGGGCGTGCTGTTGCTTGATCTAGCGTGTTGGGACAGATAAAGTTCTCCTAATCCCTTTTGCACCTCTTCTTGGTGGGGGTGGCTGGTCACATGGCAGGCAGCCTCCCACACTATCAAGCCACATCGGCCTACTGCCAGATGCTTCTGCTAGTGCCCAGCACTTACCAGTCCAACTCCTTCTCTTTCTCTCCTTTGTTTCCGGGCACTTTCAGGTGCTGCTGTTTGATACTTATTCACACTGCCACTCTCTCTGCTTCTGCTCTCTTACTCCCTCTGCCCCTCTGACTCCTACCCCGTTCCCCTCCTGGCAGGCTCTGCAGCTGACTTGAGCAAATGGAAGAGGGGCTTGGGAGTCCCTGCAGGAGAGGGCCAAAAGACGAGCGAGAGCAGGTGAGAGCAGGTGGACAGAGGCAGGCATGGGGTCGCTTGGTACAGAACAATGGCATTAGGCTTCTTCACCTGGGTTCATTAGTCATCCGGCAGGCCAGAGATAGGGCACAGAACTTTGCGTTCACAATACTGTGCTAGCCGTTCCCCTTTTGACTCTCACCTTGCTCTGCCTCCCTGTCCGCTGTATGCAGAACATGCTGCAGTCGTTGCAAATGTCTAACATTAAAGGAGACATGAGAAGGATTGTGGCAGAGGGATATCATCACCACCATAATCCTGTTTACAGCAAGTAGAAAATTAAGCAGTGACATTCTTGACTTTCAGTAAACTGCTTTTGCTTACAGTGAGTTCACCTTTGTAGCAATGTATCTGTTTCTGGCCTACAGACAGTTAGCAATTACCTTCAGAGCTGCTTATCTGCAAAAAAGGTGTGATGCCCTTTGAAGGGAGACAGGGAAATAGAGTAGCTTGAACCCTCTGTTGAGTCACTAACACAGAGGGGAATTTGCTAGGTGGTGATGTGTTCCAGTATGAAATTTTCATCTTACAGAAAATGGGTTTCATCATCATATGTTACAACTATGCTACTGTGAACACACCACTGGGGAAATCCTGCAGGTAACCCAGGACCAACACCATCCTTAAAGGCACTTAAAAGGATAGACAGGATCACTGTATTTGTTTATTACAAAAAGTCAGAGGATGGGAAACTCATAAAAGGGGAACCAAATTAAGCGGCCACTATTGAAGTGCAGTCAAGGTATGTATATAGTGGTAACTGAATTAGGCAGGATAAAACAATGTTGTCCTTGAGACACAGCTAAGACAAGAGGCCAGTACATGAAAATGTCCAAAAGTTAAAGAAACACAAGAAGCAGGGAGCCAAGAGGTATGAGAAAGGAGACCCCAGGAAGATGCTCTGCAGGGTGTGGGGAGGTCTTAGAGTGGGACACCTTATCTAATAAAAAAAATGTGTGACTAGCATGTAATATAGCATGCGTAGCTTAGCAAAACAATATAATAGTCAACTACCTAAGGCAAATTCATTTTGAACAACACAGTGTTTATGGAGGACCATCTCACCATCTTTTTGTTCTGTACATCCAAGATTACAATGGGGAACATCAAGTGGTATTCTTGATGGGTAAAGTCTGCACCAGGCAAATTCAGTCTTAGCCTCCGTGTTTGCCCATTTCTGATGTGTGATTAACCCTACAGAACGTACTGAACAATCACACTAGATCACACTAAACACTGATGCCCCTTCCTTTTCCACATTGCAATATTATTTGACAAGTCATTCTAAGTATGTGGCTATGAGTAATACCAGACACTCTGAGGTCTACACACTGTATTATGTCATATTTTATACCACTAATATTATTAGTCCAGTTGTGAAGCTGAGTGTCACAAGACTGTGCAAGTCATGAAGCACGTCTGCCCTAATTACAGATTCTCACTGGCATGGAGAGATTTCAGTGTAAAGAATGGAGTCACTGCCATAGTGTTTCCCTTTACAATTATGAAGGTTTGCTGGGTGGGAGCCATGTTTAAAGCACTCAACAAGCAATCTTTTCGATTTGGAAAAAAGAAACTTCCAAGGTAGTAGTTTGTTTCCTCTGAACACAAAATAAATGGCCTGTCATGCAGGGAGATTTCTCCTTGCATTTTAGGATCATTTTACACTTTGACCTGATTTGTCCACCATCTCTCACATTGTGGGCATGGGTAGTGAAAATGAGTGGTGGTCACCCCACCCTAAATTGTAAGGTGTGATGTGGCTTAGTTCCATGTTCCAGCGTGGAGCGTGTGGGGTTCTTATGGAGTCAGTTGGCTCAAGCGTCCGATGGATGGGGTTGAATATTAAAGCCTCGCCTGTTTAATCCTCTTATCCAGTGTCTGGACTTTATTACACTGGAGACGATCGTGTGCAGACTAAGGCTTAATCGACCCCAACATTGCGAGGCAGGAAGGGAGAACGGAGCGAGCTGGAGAAAAAGAGAGAAGGGAAATGAAGTAAAGCGGCATTGGAGAAAAGTGAAATCTGCTTACATTGGTAGCGGATCACTGTAGGCATGTGCTGTGCTGGAAAAAGAAGATCCGGAGAAAGAGGAGCAACGGAGAGGCAAGCGGAGGAGAGGCTGTGGCTGCTAAAACGCAGAGCTCCCCTGCAGTTCACTTCAGCTGATGTGTTCGTCAAAGTTGTGAGTAGAGAGCTCAACTGGCTGTAGAAAAAAGGCTCAGTGCCACATGTAAGCAGCGCGAAAAAAACAAGCCCTATCTCCAAAAGAAATCAGCTAAAATGTTTGCGTGGTGACGTCGGCGGCCATCTTAGGGCCAAACATAAGGAAAATAGAAAACAAGCCCTATTTCCCCCAAAAATAAGTTGTAATGTTTGCATGGCGATGGCGGCGGCCATCTTAGAGGCAAACATAAGGAAAATAAAGTTTTTCATCGTGGAGATTCATGGAAAAGGTGGAAATTGACAGTATCTTCTGTGGTTTGAAAAGTTAAGAAGATTATCGGTAGTAAGCTTGCCACCACGGTGACAAGCACACCTTAACGTTCGTTTTCAGTAATCTTCGACTTGTTGAGTTTGATGATAAAAGGATTAAAATATCATTAAAAGTGTATTTTGAGTAAAATATAGAAATTAAGTGGGGTGTGACTTATATTATATTCTAAGAAAATAAAGTTCATTTAAATTGAAAATAAGTTAATACAAAAATACAAAATGTAACTGCACCACCCTTTTTCATGACAAATCCTGGGGAGCCACCGGTGAAGTGGCAGAAGTGGAAGAAAATATTTGAGAATTATGCAAGAGTTTGTGGTACAAATTTGAGTGCGGAGAGGAAACAGGCACTTTTACTCCTCTGTTTAGGTGGCGAGGGGCAGGAAGTGTTAGAGAATTTTCCTCCATTAAGTCCTCCAAGTCAAAGAGGATTAAATGAATATGAAGTATGTATTAAGCAATTAGACATACATTTTCTGCCAAAAGTGAGTACCATTATAGAGCAATATTATTTTAGTTTAAGGGAAAAAAGAAACAGTTGAGGAGTTTGTGACTGCTCTCAGGAAATTAGCATCAAGTTTCAAATTTAGGAAATTGGTGGAAGAGAGAATACGTGACCAATTTGTATTGAAATGCGGTAGTGACAAAATAAGAGAGGAGCTCTGGTTAAAAGACGAACCTCCTTTGAATGAAGTTATGGTAATTGCAAAACGAGTTGAGCACATGTTAAAATGTGTGAGTGAATTGAGCAAGGTGGGGAAATCTACTATTACTCCAGAAAAAGTAGAAGAGGTTGTGTGTCATACTGTACATAGGTCTGACACAGATCATAAGAAGAGTGGGGAGAAAGAGAAAATAAATAACAGTGGGGAAGAAGCAAAAAGAAACGTTATGATCTTTCAAGGAACTTGTTATCACTGTGGCAAAGTTGGTCGCAAAGCTAATGCTCGTTTTTGTCCTGCTCTCAGTGTGGTTTGTAATTATTGTGGAAAAAGGGGTCACTTTTCAAAGAACTGCTGTTTTCGCAACAAAAGAGATGGCAGAAATGAAGTGATAGAAGTCAGTTTTCAGGTGAATGAGTTGTGTGGTTTGGAACATCCTTCAGAGTGGTTCAAGATAGGAGATGTAAAGATAAAAATGAAGTTCGACTCTTGCTCTCATCTTATTTCTAAATATGTCTTTGAGATTTTTTTTAAAAACAAAGTAAAAATATTGAAAACTGATGTAAGACCAACAGGTTATGCGGGAACTCCTATAAGAATGTTGGGTTACTTTCAGATGTGTGTGGAGTGCAATGAGAGATTTCTATGATCTATGTGGCAGAGAAGGAAGATAATTGACTAAGTTGGATGCACCAAGCACGTATTGGCATTATTCTCGAACCCAATGGTAATCCTCCTGTACATGTGCAGTCTATAGAGAATGTTGAGAACAAGTATGTGAAGAAGTTTGGAGAATTATTCAAGAATACACTGGGACGTGTGAAGGGCTACAGTCACAAGATTAAAACTAGATGCAAAGCCTATTGCAGCAAAAGTGTTGAATATTCCACTGAGTGCACAAGAGTCTGTACAAAAAGAAATTGACAGATTATTGATTCTGGTGTGATTGAGCCTGTGGAAGCGACAGAGTGGTTGGCTCCCATAGTCGTGGCTAGAAAGAGTAACAATGAGATTAGTCTATGTGTGGCTCTCCGTGCGCTCAATAAAGAAGTTGTGGAAACATTTCTGCTACCAAATATAGATGAGATGGTGTCGACATTGGATGGTGCTTGTTATTTCAGTACTCTAGACTTAGCTTCAGCATATCACCAGGTGCCCCTAGATAAGAGTTCACAGGAGCTTACTGCTTTCAATACTCCTATGGGAGCATTTAAGTTTTTAAGGATACCTTTCGGATTAATTTCAGCGGCCTCCGTGTTTCAGAGGATTATGAGTGATGTGGTCAAGGGAGTTTCGGGTGTCAGGTGTTATCAGGACGATCTTTTGATTTATGGTAACGGTATTTAGGAACATGATTGGAGAGAAGAGAAAGTGTTAGAGAGACTAATAAATGCTGGCGTGACTCTGCGTTTTGACAAATGTAGATTTGGAGTGACTGAGGTAGATTTTCTTGGTCACCACATATCTGGGAGTGGTGTAAAACCGAAGAAAGAGTGGGTAGATACAATTGCAAATCATAAGGAACCGTGTTCGAAGGAAGAGCCGGCATAATTTTCGGGAATGGCTGAGTTTTACAGCAAGTTTATAAGAAATTTTGTGGATAAAATATTCCATTTAAGAAGTTTGCTGTGCAAAAAAACTGAGTTTGTGTGGAATGAGGTGTGCAAAGAAGAATTTGCGAAGGTCAAGTTGGATCTCAAAAGTGCTCTTGATTTACAGGCTTTCAAACCAGGTGATTTAACATACATTGTAACAGATGAAAGTAAGAAAGGGCTAGGGGCCTTGATGATCCAGAAGAGGGATACTCAAGAGTGTTTGGTCGCATGTACCTCAAGGTGTCTAAGAGGTGCTGAGGTTAACTACTCAGTCATCGAGAAAGAGGCGCTTGCCATCTTCTGGGCATTGAATTAATTTAAGAAATTTGTTTGGGGTTCCCAATTCATTGTCAGGTCTGATCACAAACCCCTTAAAGAGATATTTGGGAAAAAGGGTTTGGACTCAATCTCTTCTAGGATCAGGAGATGGGTGATTTCCCTTCAGGAATTTGATTTTCTTATGGAGTATATTCCGGGAACAACTAATGTTTCGGCAGATTGCCTCTCATGTTTGGTAGACAGTGTGGAATGGGAAGATGTAAAGGAAGATGATGATCTGGTAGACGAGTTTGATGTGAAAGTGTGTAAAATCACTTTAGGAGTCATTAAAGAAGATGGATAGGAGGAAGAGGTAAAGAAGGACAATGAAATGTTGAGAGTGATGGATATGATTTCACAAGATAAAGGAAACAAGCTTGAGAAACCTTGGTCGTTGGTGTGTGATGAGTTAGCCATTAATAATGACATTCTAACTAGAGCGACAAGGTTGGTTCCTCCGGTGAGTCTGAGAGACAATATTGTAAAAATGGCTCATGAAGGACACATGGGTATTTGTAAAACAAAAGAACGTATTAGACAAGATTTTTGGTCGCCTGGTGGAACGTGTAGTGCGTGATTGTGTTCCCTGTTCCTTGAGCGACAAGATTCTCAAGCCCAGACAATCTCTCATGGTTTGTAGGAGATTACCTATGTGTCCGTGGGATGAAATAGCCATTGATATTGTTGGAGTCTTCGTTGTGAACATCAGACTCCGCATTTAATAGTTCTACTTGATCTGTACTCACATTGGATTGAAGTGAGTTCAGTGCGTGACATCACTACTCAGTCTGTAATTAAGTTTCTAGATGCAATTTTCAAGTGAGAAAGCTTTCCATGTTCTTCAAACAATACTCCGCAATTTTGTTCTTGTGAAATGGAGGAATATTTAGCAAAGTGTGGGATTAAACAATGAAAGACCTCTCTTTATCATCCCGATACCAATGGTGCCATAGAAAGGTTGAACAAAACCTTGAAGAAAAGTATACAACTGGCAAGGGTCAACAGTTTGAATTGGAGAGATGAATTGCAAAAAATGATTATGGCTTACAGGTTTACGCCTCACTCCTCAACAGGGAAGACCCCTTTTGAGTTATTCAAAGGTATATCTGCCAATACCATCATCTGTCCTGTCTGGATGATTTTGGATAAAGGACTTAAGAATAATGACATTGGTCAGTGGAGTAATAAAGAATTGACTTTGCAAAGGAAAAGGAGGATTTATGTTGACTCTCATAAATCAGCTAAGACAGTTGAATTCAAAGTGGGAGACAAAGTAAAAATTAAAGCGCCTGTGGGCTGTCTAAGCTTGTCTAAGTTCACGGATGAAAAGACTGTGGTGAAGTTGTTCAAGAATGCTGTGAAAACCAATGATGGTAGCATCTGGAATCATAGCCGTGTAGTTCATGTTAAGTCAAGATGTGGTGATGTAGGTGGAGGAGAAAGTTCAATTGGATCTTGTTGGACTTGGCCCTTTTTGCAGGGTCATCCCTGAACTTTTTGCCTTCCTCCTATATTTTTTCTGACCTGTTGTTGGCTGTTTTATGACTCTGGGCACTTTACCACTGCTGATCAGTGCTGAAGTGCATATGCTCTCCCTATTGTAAATTATTGTAC
The DNA here is from genome assembly GCF_964204655.1 of Triturus cristatus. Taxonomy (NCBI): domain Eukaryota; kingdom Metazoa; phylum Chordata; class Amphibia; order Caudata; family Salamandridae; genus Triturus; species Triturus cristatus. The sequence continues at coordinate 457,460,259 of NC_140580.1, read as the reverse complement.
GAATTAGTGATTCCATGATTGGTTGGTTTGGTTTACCTGTCAGACCCTAGTACAGTGCACCAGGAGTGCCCAGGGCTTGTAAATCCAAATGCTGCTGGTGGGCTTGCAGCACTGGTTGTGCCACCCACAGAAGCAGCCTGTAAAAGTGTGTCTAAGTTCTGCCATTGCAGAGCCTGCGTGCAGTCTGGTACTGTCATGCTGACTGGGCAAGTGCATCCACTTGCCTGTCCCTTACCTTCCCTTTTCTTCATATCAGACACCCCTATGGTAAGCCCAAGGGCAGGGTGCATTGTTAGGATAAGGTAGGACATGCCCTGGTGTGTGTGGCATGTTCTAATAGTAAATTACAGCCATTTTTGTTTTTCACTATTGCAAGGCTACCTGTTCTCCATAGGCCAGAATGGGCAGTTTGATTATTACATCTTATAATCCTAACTGACTCAGGGAACATGGTTGAAATTCGAATTTAGTATGCCTGAACTCAGAATGATAAAATACATCTTTTAGTGAAGTTGGTTTTAACATTCTGTGTTTGAAAATACCACTTTTAGAAAGTAGGTATTTTCTTGTCTAACCATTCAAATCTGCCTCTGCTAGGCTGTGTATTCCCTGTCTGGAGTTTGAGTGACAGGGCTGGGGAATTCCAGGAGACAGGGTGAGTCCGCCCAGTGGTGAATAGAGAGATCTGCATCTAGATGGGAGGAAGGAGTTGCACCTGGGACGTGAATAGGACAGTGCCTGCCCCCCACAATGCTGGATCCACCTCCTGTGGGGCGTCTGATGTTTCTGCCCTGCACTGTGAAAGGAAAGAAGGATTCATGTAAACAGAGTGCTCCAGAACTGGCTTGGACTGGGCAAAGGCCCCTCTGCCCTCAGAGGACAAAGGATTTGGGGGTATAAATATTGGGACCCTGATCCCAATAAATTAGATCACTTTGGGAAAACAAGAAGAACCTCTGCTGAGGGAGGAACCAGAAGAAGCTGAGGAGGAAACTATCACTGAACCTGGGGGATTGGCCTGCAGTGGTTGCCTTACTGCCAAAGAGAGGAGAAAGGAACTTTGTGTGTACTTTTGCTCAACTTGTGAAGGATCTCCAAGGGCTTGGAAAAGAGCTTGCTTCCTGCTGAAGTCTCAGGAACAACAGACTTCACCCCCCATCTCCCCTGATTTCTTTGGAAGTGCCTGCTGCTGTTGTTGGGCCTTCTGAGGGACTGCGTGTCGCAAGGAGCTGGAAGCACGACTCAAGAAGGAGACGCGTGCCGCAGTCGGAGCTGTTGTCGTTGCATCTCGTAAAGTGTCGCTGCCGCTGCAGCATCGCATCGAGCGGAAGCGTCTCGCATCATCCAGGAAGTGTCTCGCAATGCCGAAGAAGCGTGTCGCCATCGCAGCCATCGTAGCTGACGCATTGCACTGCATCAAGAGAAGAGTCTTGCATCGAAGAAGAAGCGTGTCGCCATCACAGCCATCGTAGTTGTCGCATTGCACCGCATCAAGAAAAGCGCCTCGCATCCACTGAGAAGCGTACCGCCATCGGAGCTGCTGTCGTCGCATCGCGTAAAGGGGTGTCGCCGCTGCAACATCGCATTGAGCGGAAGCGTCTTGCAACGCCGGAGAAGAGTGTCACTGCCAAGGCAGCTGTCGTCGCATCGTGTAAAGTGTGTCACCGCTGCAGCTGAAGCATCGAGTCGAGTCTTCTCGTAACATCAGAGAAGCGTGCCGCATCTGGAAGAACTTCATGTCTTTATTTCTTCGCACCAAAAACTTCATCGCATCAACATCGTTGTAACACTATTGTTGCCCTGCGTGTCGCATCTAAAAGGTACATTGACTTAAAGTGTTGCATCTAAGAACTTAAGAGAACTAAGCAAAATTCTACCATCTAAAGTAACAGTATTGTGTGTTTTTGTTGTTTCATGGTCTTGTGGTAAATCTATATAAAGAATACTTATTTTTTATATAAAACCTGTGTGGTGTCCATTTGTAGTGTTGTCACTTGATTACTGTATGTGTTCAAAAATGCTTTGCACACTGCCTCTGAGATAAGCCTGTTTGCTTGTGCCAAGCTACCAAGGGGGTGAGCAGGGGTTATTTAAGGATTGTACCCCTTTACCCTGACTAGAGGAGAGGGTCCCTATTTGTCACAAGTGCATACTGTGCCAACTAGAGACCCCCAAGTCTAACAGATCTTCTTCGCAAAAGGAGTGTTTGGAACCCATACGCAAAAGTGTCAGTTCTTGCAAAATTCCAGTTTATCTCAAAGATTTTGTAAGATGTTAATTTTTTTACTGTTTTATATAGATTTTTATTTTTTTCATTATGTGGGAGGAAAGGTTTGGGAATCTTACAGATTTGTACATCATATGTACTTAGAAATGTATGTTTTATTTCAACTTTAATTATATTTCGAATTGTAAAGAGGAAGAAGTGTGATGTGGCTTCGTTCCATGTTCCAGCATGGATTGTGGAGCGTGTGGGGTTCTTATGGAGTCAGTTGGCTCAAGCGTCCGATGGATGGGGTTGAATATTAAAGCCTCACCAGTTTAATCCTCTTATCCAGTGTCTGGACTTTATTACATGCGGGATGATATTACTGCGATCTGGCAGCCCTTTGTTGGATGGTTTTACCACGAGAAAGGTTTGGATTAGCAAAGCCAACAGAGTTTTCACCAGAAAAACCTGCCACTTCCCCAAGTCTAAACAGAGCACGGAACTGCAAGTCTGGTGGCGCAGGAGAACCATCGAATTATGGCAGACAAACTGAAACACAAACTGCAGGTATTGCGTGGTTTTATGTTGCTAAACAATTTGCATGTGTAGATCAACAATGTCTAAAATAAATGTCATAGTGGCTGTTTCAAGAAACTAAGAACTATCACTCACTATTTGCTGAAGTATAATTATTGGTTGAAAAGTTAAAAGAAGCCTGAATGCTTGCCCATTTCAATTGATAAGATCAAATATAAAATATAATACAGAGTATAAGATGTTTCTAAAGCAGCAGCAGTTAAGGGTAACAATTAGGGGCTTTGATTTTGTTGTTTGGTATAATGTATACTTAAAGAGATTGGTAGCACTCTATAGAATTTTTGAATTCATTCTGTTAGCTTGGGATTGAGAATCGGGGAACCATCATCTCAATTACCCATATAACTCCAATTTCAACAGCTTTGTGTTAACCATTTTCTGTTTTCTTGCCCCCATTTCCAACCTAACACGGGTTAGTTATCTAAAGGCATCAAAATACAATTTGCACAGTGCAAGTTTAGGGTGAATTGGTCAGACCAGCACAGTCCACTCCTTTTTCTACAGCATATCACCTCGCTCCTTACACCATTAAATGTCATCCCCGATCCATATTAAAGGCACTTAGATCGATTCCATATTCCAGAACTAATTAGTTTGTGACATTCTGCTTCAGGTGCGTAATCACACAAAAATATACAACCTTTGGATTTTTTGTCATTTTTTTAATGGTGGTTCTTTTATTGAATAAAAAAGGCCAACTATTGGTTCATACGTTTTTGATTTTGCTTTGTCAGGTCAAAAGATCTGAAGAAAAGTTCAACAATTCATAGATGTATTCTAGGAAAAATGTGTTTCATCCAGAACATTTTTAAAACTTAGGTCAAGTAAGAACATTAAAGATCAGTAAAGTACTACATTTCACAAGGCGACTATGATATTTTACGCTGCGCTTGTGTGACTTCCTAATAACAGTGGTGGTTCATATTTGGAGCAACCCCATCATTCAAGGCCATTTTGGGCCTATGATTACTGCTCTTCTTTACTCGGACACAATAACCCTGTGATTCGTTCCAAATGCCCAGGGAGCCCGAGGATGTCACTCCAGGCATACAAGGCCTTAATCCTCATGCGCTTTCAGAACTCGATTCCATCAATGCAATGAGAAAATGCTGAAATAAAGGTGGATATTTACAATAAAATGTCGGAGTGTGGTGTTACTCCAAAATTGGTAACGCCGCACTCCAACATTTTTTAAACACAGGGATGCACAATATTTACAAAAATATATGCGCGCCTGCATTTTCCCTAGCGCTGGCACTAAAAATGCTGCCAATTGCCAGTGCACGCACCCTTGCCCCACATTGCAAGGGTGGCGATGCTGTAGGGGCGATTGTTTATGTGCCGGAAGGGACACCTTCCTGCACATAGCCAATCTTTAAAGCCAATTTGCTGTTATATGTGTGCTGCAGAGGAGAAATTAATAATTTCTCCTCATATCGCCATCCTAAGACCAGGTTTTACCTAGCCTTGTGTTTTGGCGCTGCCCCAACCTTGTAAATATGGGGCAGCATCAAAAAGCAACGGGTGTTGCAGCAGAACACCCACTGCAACACCCATTGCATGCCCCTTTCATGCTAAGAGAAGCGTGAAAAGGGGTCTTATTTACAAGGCAGCGTTAAGTGGCTTGACGCTGCCTTGTAAATAAGGAGAAGGGGATATCGCCACCAGGAAGTCACTAAAAGTGACGTCCTGGTGGCAATATCCCCTTGTAAATATTCCCCATAGCATATTCTGTAAATGTGAAGAGCACCACTCACTCGTTGAAAATACATGGAACTCCTTTCACTTGAAAAACATTGCTGCTCCATACCATTGTTTCCAAGACACTTATATCCTGTAGTTTGAACTCTTAAAACTAGTTAGGTGATTGAATGGTTAAAATATACGTTTCTGCAATACAAGGCAGAAAAAATGAGGCTACTGCAAAATACTTTGACATTAATAATTTACACCAACAGTCTACCAATGACAGGATGTGGGTGCTGGTGAATTTGAGACCTGGATCACTTATTGTTGTATATTGTACACTTACAATCACACAAGGAATAGTGCACAGGGTTGTTCTCCCTTTTACCAAGTGATAGGTGGACAGATGAACCATGTATTTATTGTATTGTATTGCATTGTAATTGCATTTACATAGCACTTACTACCCCATACGAGGTGCTGAATCGTTTTTTCGATGAGTATCACACTACTCCAGAGACCATAAAGAATTAGTGGTGAATTAGTATGGTGAAATATGAAAGTAATTTGAGTGGTGGATATGTTAGTCAGTTATATGGATTGAGAAGGATAGTGGAGAGATACAAGAGGGAAGGATTAAGATTTGTTTTTTAGCTCAGCAGTGGGAGGAAGCTTGGGATGAGTAAAAGTGAGGAGGAGGGGAAGAGTCAGAGGAAAGTGTTTAGAAAGGCTTGTTTGGGAGATCTGTACAGTAAAAGTGGTTTGCGATGATGCTAGGAGGGGTAGAGGAGGGAGGAGTGTAGAGAGGGTTATTTTGGGGATCATAGTAGTGGTATGAGGTTTGGGATGAATGAGAGAGTGGAGGTAGAGGATATATTGATAGAGGTATAGGGTGAGAAATAGGGTTGTGTGTTGGATATGCTGAATTATAAGAAAAGTAATACATTTATCATTTTTTTGTTATTCAATAGTAAAGCAATTGTAGATAGTTACGATAAACGGTTTACTTATTATTGCAGTCACTTATATACATGTTAAATACATAGAATAATGTAACTATCAGTAATATGTACATTTGTTAAGCAGAACTAACGAATATCTATATTTTAAAAAACATAATTATTATACATGTTTATCCACAGCAATACACATACATAGGTACATTGTTAGAAATGGGGGTCTCTAGTTGGCAATGATTTGCACCTTTGCCCAAGTAGGGACCCTTCTTCCTAGTCAGGGTAAGGGGGATACACTTCTAAATAACCCCTGTTCACCCCCTTGGTAGCTTAGCATGAGCAGACAGGCTTATCTCAGAGGCAGTGCGTAAAGCATTTGTGCACACCTACAGTAATACAGTGAAAACACACACACGTCACTGCCCTCCTCCCGCATAGCCAAAGTCAACCGCCCGCCGCCTGCCAGGTTAGGGGTTTTCTCCTGGTCTGGCTGGCGGTCCTTTAGCGTTTCCACAGTTGTTCCTTTGAAAAAGGCACTGCAATGGGAATGCCAAAGCAAGTTTCTGCATGGCATGTACTGTTCAGTCCATCCCGTGCAGGAACTGTGCAAACATGTACACAGAGGGGCACACCATGTGCCCCCCGCATGCATCCCAGTGTACAGGGGCACCCTTTGTTTCCCCACCACCAGCTTTTTCATGGCCAGCTCACTGCCATGAAAAGGCTGGCAGGGGGCAAACTCAGAATATGCTTGGCGGTACCTCAGCAGCATCGTCAAGCATATTACACCCCAGAACACACACTACCACCAGGGAACGCTGTTCTATTGTGGCAGCCCCAAAACGGTCCGACCGCCGCACTTGTAATACGGCAGTCAGACCACTGGTGTGGGGGTCTCCTATACTACTGCACCTCCAACACGGGCTCGATGGACCGCCAAACTCATAATCAGACCCTTAATGTGGGTATGGTGTTGCAGACTAAGAATGAATCTGGCCATGTGTTTTGAACTCTCGGAGACTGGCGTGCTTCATGTAGGAAAGCCAGAGTATGTGGTATCATTGCTGTTATTGGGACAGTTTTGTGGCGAGGAACAAGTAGGTACAGTGTCTTTTAATTGGCACAACTGGAAGAAAGAGTTTTTTTATTGGAGAATTAACTTGGGACTGAATGAAAGTTCATTCAATAATGACACAATGTCACAGACATTCTTCTGTAGAACTGGAGGAGGTCCAAAAGATATGGTCCATGTAAATGGAAATAATGAGGAGTCCCTGTGGCTTTAAATAACACAACCTCTGCCACTGAGGGATAACCAGTTAAGCTGACTCCACAAACTGAGATCTCTGCTCAATCCATGTATAGCTGATGCCCTACTCAATGGGCATCCACAATTTTGGATACTGAGTCCATGTAGGAGTTTAAGGGGGTGCAGGCAGTGCTTGGTTTGTAAAATGTACAGATCAGGGTCCAAAGTATTTTGCAGAAGTCTACTGCAGCTGGCAACACCCACAGCTCCTGCTACTGCTGCAGACTGTTGGTGCCGACATTAGATTTCCACCCAACACGCTCTTACAAGTGTGTCATTTTGGACTAGCTCAAGTCAGCTCAATCAGTATAGCTAGCCTGGAAGTGCTAGATCTGTAAAAGTATATTGGTGTGTTTAATGTGCTACTAATATGCTCTGCTAAACAGCAAAATGGTAGACAGCACCACCATGTGGTAGACTCTGGTTAATAAATGCAGGTGTTTAGAAATAGGTGCTGGTGCCAAGCACCGGCAAACACCAGCACAAAGTAGGCACTGGTTGCAGGTAGGGCCAAGCCTTAGGAACCCCCTTAATTGACTGGGCTATTTTGAAAAAGCATAGATTCTAGTTTAATTTTGAAGGATGACTTGGTGAAAAAGACATCATCCAAACAAGGACAGACATTTGAATTTGAGGAAAATGTTGGGAAGCAAAGCAGAGCATGTGTTTTCCAGCATTTTTCTGGTCTTTATATCAAATAATCAATCAATCAAATAGGATTTGTTGAGCTCTGCATATCACCACTGAATATGAGGGGGAGGAAGATGCTGCTGCTGAGATTAGTCAAAGAGCAAGGTCTTCAGATCCTTCTTCAACTCTCGCAGGGTGGCGCACGTACAGAGGTGGAGGCAGAGGCTGTTCTAGGACTTGGCCACCATGTGTGAGAAGGTGCGGACATCGCTCCTGCTTCTGTGGATGCAGGGGTGTGGGCCATGAAGAGGGATTAGGAACAAAGTTTGCAGATAGCTTGGTGGAAGTTTACAATGTGGTTGAGGTAGGCTGGGCCCTTGTTGTGGATGTCTTTGTAGGTGTGGGTGAGCAGTTTGTACTGGCACTCTGCTGACAGGAAGCCAGTGTATGACTCTGAGGTGAGCGAGATATGGGACTGCCCTGGGAGCTCGAGGAGGAGACTGACTGCTGAGTTTTGGATGGTCGGGAGTCTGTTTAGTTGTTGAGCGGTGATTCCAATGCAGAGGGCGTTGCTGTAGTACGGGAGGCTGGTGATGAGGGCTTGGGTGACGATGCACCTAGTGTTGAGGGGAGCCGTTTGAAGATTTTTCTGAGCAGGTGCAGGGTGAGAAAGCTGAAAGATGAGACATTGTTTATCTACTTTCTCATCTAGAGCAGCTGTTGAGTATTATTCTGAGATTTCTTGTGTGCTCTGTGGGTGTAGGTTCAGGGCTGAGTTACGTTGGTCACCAGAAGTCATTCCACAGGGAGTGGCTGCTCCCGACGATGAGTTCTGTTTTGTCTGTCTTGAGTTTTAGGCATCCACTACGCATCCAGCCTGCAATGATGGTCATGAACCTGTGGAAATTAGATCTGGCATTAGCCGTGTCAGTCTGAGGAGAGTGAGAGGATGAGCTGAGTGTCATCAGCGTAGGAGATTATGTTCATGCCGTGGGGTCTTACCGGGGTTGCCAGGGGTGTAATAGATATCCTTGCCCTGAAAAAGTCCTTGTGAAGGGTGAAACACGTTGGCTGTTTCCACATTTGTACAAAGGATTTTGAAAAATAAAAAAGACTTGCAACAGAAACCCACAACGCCTACTAAATGAACTTTACTTTTTGTGTACTGTACTATTGATCTTGGGTATTGCCTCTCATCAGTCTTTTCTTTGGTGCCATAGAGGTGTTGAAAAGTATAGAACTTTGAAAAGATCCTTGTGGGATGCTGCAGATTATGTGTTTAGTTCCCAAGGTAAAAGGTGGGATGTATAAGTTTTGGGCTCATCCTGAGAGGAATGAAGAGACCCATTTGAGGGCTTTCCCTTTGATTCCTATTTGGTGGAGACTATGTATGAGGGTGTGGTGGGACACAGTGGCGAACGCTGCATGAAGATCGAGGAGGATAAGGGCGGCAGTCTCTCGCCTGTCTATGAGGGTCCTGACGTCATCTGTGGCCACAATCAGGGTGGTCTCACTGCTTTTATTTGAGCGATACCCAGATTGGGAGGGGTCTAGAAGGTTGTTCATCTCCAGGTGAGAGGTGAGTTGGAGGTTTATTGCTTTCTCTAGCACTTTGGCTGGGAAAGGCATTAGGGAGATTGAGCGTTAGTTTTTTAGGTCTTTGAGGTCTACGGTGGTTTCATTGAGGAGAGGTTTGATTTCTGCATGTTTTCATCCTTCAGCAAAAGAGGCAGATGTGACGGAAGCATTGATGATAGTGGTGAGCTGCTTACTAATGGTGCTTTGTCCTAGGTTGTACATGTGGTGGGGCCATGTATCCTTGGGGCTCCTGAAGAGATGGAGCCCATGTTGGCAGCAGTGGTGTCCGCAGAGAGAGGTTCCCATGTGTTTAGTGAGCTTTTCTGGGGATCTTGGTTGCTGAATAGTCTGGTGAGTTCAGTTATCAGGGGTTGGGGTTAAGGTTCTCATAGATGGTGGTGATTTTGGTGTAGAAATCATATCACTTCCTAAGTTTATACAGAAGCAGGCAAAAGTACTTTCAGAGGCCACTACTGTCACATTTCTGTTTGCCCCAGTTAAACACGGACTTTGATAATATTCTTCTCTATTTGTCTCAGGGTTCTTTTTTTAAGTTCATTTTTTTGAAGCATAAATTTCAACCAAGGGGTGTACTGGTACTGAGAGGATCACAGCAAGAGAGGGACCAATCATAAGAAAAGTGACATTTTCAAGGATTTTATCAGACTGCAATTGCTAGAAAGAGGCCTGTGAGGAGTAAAGAGCATGTTCCTAGCCACCTGCACCTAAAAGAAATGACTATCCAGACATTCTCACTTGCAGTACTGGATCATCAGCTTAGTGGCAGAAGCTTAGCTGAGAAGCCTAGCGAAAGAAAGGTGTGTGAATTTAGATTGCATATATAAGTGTGTGTCTGTTGGTAGAGGGCACCATGGTAGACAGAGCTTTAAATGCAAGTTTCCTCTCTATGTGGAGCCAATGCAGCTGAACCCTATAGAAGAGTTGAGAGAGCATCATGGTAGCTGGAAAATGGCATGTACAGCACAGGGTTGGACCAACTGCATCCTAGGTAGCAGTCTTCTAGGGGAGCCAAGACAGTGGGCATTGCAATAATCCAACCTAAAAGGATGGTCACATGTTACATTGTCATTCAATAGACAAAAGGTAGAAAAAGGCAATCTTTCTAAACCTCTTCAGGTAATCGACAAGAGAAGTAACCATGTGAGATTGTGATCTAAGAGGAATAGCAATCTCATGAGAATCTTGAAGATTTTTAACCATGAATGCCGGAAACGGAAGGAGATCAAAAACAGAAGGGCACCAGTTGTCCAACCAGACATCTCTAGAATGGTCAAGATTAAGTACCTACATATTATCTGTATTCGTCTTGACAGCATTATCTTGCATCAAAGATGCTACTGCTGAAACTTTGCATCAAACCTTACCATCAAGAAGAGATCATTAAAGCATATGAATAAGGCATACAGTTAAAACTGAAGGATCTAGTTTAAGGGCCAGGAGAGATACAAAACATGTTGATTATAATGGGATTTAGAGAAGACAATTCTGGAATACCTTTAGCCAGTTGTTTCAATGCGGAGTACGAAGCTGTAATTTTCATATACTGGGTTTGCTCATGCAAGCCAATTGACAGCCTTGTCCCTGATTGAGTTTTCATGTAGACAGATCTACTTGATGCATGGGAGATGTTATTGAAAGCTGAAGAAAGCTTGAGAATTTGAAAGCACTCTGCCTCCTTGAGAGTTTGTCTAGCGTAATTCATTCACAGCTGCAACCAAGGCAAAGTCCATGCTGTGCAATGGATTGAAGCTTGATTGATCAGGTCAAGAATGCATTCATTAGTACTCATCTTCAGATATATTTTTGCATTCCCTTTTGGCTTGTGCCAATTTGGTGAGTGGGCACGGTGCAATGAACAAGAATGTTTCAGTATGACATTTGCTTTATAACAGCCAAAGGGTCTAACAAGTTGGTAAATTAGGTTTCTAGATGAGATTTCAGATTGTAAACATTTCGGCTATCATAAGTGGCAAAAAAGAGTCTAGGGCCTAGCAAAATGCTTGTTCAGACATCTTATTCCAAGATTTGTTTATGACTGTCTTCTGCAATAATTCCTTAGCATGATAGAAGTCAAATTCCCAATGAAGAAGGATGTCATATGATCCATTCAGGCGACTGGAAAGATCAGTGTCTTCGGTGCTAGGTATAACTTTTAGCATATATGGAAGAAATGCCATATTGGGTTAGGACTGAGTTTGTTCATGCATCTGTAAGATTGTGTATAGCTTGGTTCTCTGTGTGATCAGACCATATATTAAAGTCTCCCAAATCAAGAGGTGGGCCACTGATAGAATCAGAAGAGGTAGTACTTCAAGGGTAGGCTAAAACAAAAAGCATGTCCAGGAGGGCAATACAATAAAATTCCAGTAGAGATACAGTAGGGAGAAAGAGATATTTCAAAGTGAACTGGTTCAGGTGTCTAGAGAGAAAGATTATATGAGCGTGATTCTTTTAAAAAAAATCCATCTAGGCTTCCCCCTTTTTTAAAACCTTGGCCTGCACGAATTACTCTAAATCCTGCTAGTGCTATGGCTTGGCCAATATCATCACACAGCAATGTCTCTGTGGGAAACATGACTTCTAGCCAAAGGTTAGTGATGAATGACATATTTGTGTTTGCCAATGGAGAGCGATTTAAGCAAGGCAGTGAAGCAAGCTCCCATTTGCTTCATGTAAGGGAGGCTCTAAATGTCCATTTTTCAGGGGTTGTGTGTTGATGAAACAAGATTTTAAATCCCAAAGTTCCTGTTGAATATATCATATGAAAGGGCTACCGGTTTGGTGGTAATGGTTGCAAAAGGGCACAGACAAGTGCCACCTACTGCACATGCCCACTTTTCGGCTACTCTTCCCCCTAGACCATACCCTAGATGTGCTCAGAAGTTGTCTGTCAAGAATGTTAAACCGAAGAACAGTGAACTCATTGTGAGAAAGTGCCATCTTTCTTGCATGGTATGCCCCCACTTTTTGCTGAATTGCTGAATGTACTTTGACTGAGTGTGCCCTGGACTCCTGCCAATCAGGTGCCCAGGGCCTATGTTCCTTCCCTAAAAACCTAAAATCCCAAATTGGCAAACTCTGGCCACATGTCAGCCCCTGGTAAATGGTACACTAGGTACCCAGGGCCTTGTGACCAGGGAAGGCCTCTAAGGGCTGCAGCACTCATTGTGCCACCCTTAGAGGCCCTGTACCCTAACACACACACAATGCCCTTGCAGGCTGAGTGTCTGGGTACAAGACAAAACAAAGAGTCGACATGGCACACATTCCTGTGTGCCATGCCCACCACCTACACTGCCCTGGCATACATCAGCCACCCCTCTAGTTGGGTGCCCTATGCCAGTGGTGTGGGCACAGGAGCATGAGCCCTGTGCCCCTATAGTACCCAGGTCCATTCCTGGGCACTGTAAGTGCAGTGCTGCCATTTAAGAGTACATGGTGCTGAGAGCTCGTCAAACACGAACTCCACAGCACCATAATGGCAACACTGAAGACTGAGAAGTTTGGTATCAAACTTCTCAGCACATTAAACCCACACTGATGCCAGTGTGGGATATAATGTACCAAGCACCCCAGAGGGCATCTTAGAGATGCCCCCTGAAATCTAACCTACAATCCACGTCTGGTCTGAGAGGCTGCCTAGGCTGCCACACAGCAGACATGTTGCTGGACCCCTGGGTAGGAGATCCCCTGCTCTCCTGGGCCTGCAACAATGCACATCCTGGGCGAGGTGCTAGATCTCCTCCCCCCGGATAGGCAGGGGGAAGCTTCAAAGGCATGCCGCCTCTGTGAGCTTCCCCAGGCCACTGCAACCCCCCACTCTGGAGGGAAGCTTGGCTGGAAACCCCAAATAAGGACAGGGGATGTGCCAGCCTGCCAACCCCACCCCTCAGGTGGGGGAGGAGAGGTGAAGCACATCTCTGGGTGCTCGCCATCTTGAAGATGGGAGGCCCTACCCAATCAGGACTAGGCTACTGCCCCCCTCCCACAGGAGAGTGGCAGAATAGGGGGTGTACACACCCCAGGACATGGACCCATTGGTCCCTGCCCTTTACCTACCTGTAACGCTCCTGAATCTAGTATTTAGGGGCACCTGGAACCTTCCTTCCCCAGATTCCAGATTCCGAAATACAAAGAAGAGCAAGAAGAAAGAAGACCTGCCCTGCAGCTGCTTAGAAGAGCAAGACACCAACTGCTTTGGCCCCAGCCCTACCAGCCTGTCGACCCCCGAACCTGCTCCTGCTCCAACCCGGCATCTCTTGTGGCCAGCAACCTCACAAACCCCGGAGGACCTGGCTACCCTTTGGCTCTAAGCCCCTGGGACTCCCATGAGTAGAGGCTCTACTGAAAATCTGCTTCTAATCCCTGGCATCAGCCCAGAACCGCAAACCCTTTACACTCTAAACCCGCCAAGCCTGGCCTGTGCCGGAGTGAACAAAGACCATGAGGATGACCCCACGGTGACTGTGACCCCGAGTCTGGCACCCAAGGACTTCCCTCAACGCTCCTGACGACGCCTGCAGCCTCAGAACCAGGTGCCCCCCCCAACCGCAATCAACAGAGGGTAAGATTTCCCGACACCAAAACGCACCCCTGCACCCGGCGCACCGCGGCCCCCTGTGCCCAACTCCGGGGTACCTACCTATCCTCCAACTACCCAACTTAACCCTCGAAGTGGTGGTGGAACCTGAAGAATCCTCGTCCCCGAGCTTGCAGTCTTTTTCTAAACCGGAGCTTTCCCATTGAAATCAATTGAGCGCCCGAAGGCTCAAAAGCACCCTGCACCCAGCCGCCCAAGTGGCCCTGGCAGTGTAACCTCTACACCTATATACTTCCCCATTTGCCCTGAGCAAGTGACCAAGAGCCCAGCTCCCACAGCCGCAGGGCTTGCTAATCAGCAGCCACCAACCAAGGCCCCCCGGCCGCCCATAGGATAACATTGGGCCTAACTCTCTCTGCACCCGGCTGCCCCTGTGCCGCTGAGGGTGTAAAAACTGTACCTACCTGACCCTGGGGGACCCCTTAGTCTATGCCCGGAACCTTAACTCTGCCAGTCAAGTACTTACCTTAAAGCCGATAACTCAATTTTCTCCATAGGGTAACATTGACTGGTTTTTCCTGAAATTTCTTCTAAGTGTGGACTTTTCAAAACTTAAAATATTCACCAAAAATCAGCCGAGTAACGAAAATGAAAATACTCACCTGCTATTAGGTGAGCTCCCAGTGCTGGATCTTGGTACCCAGCACAACCATACTTACCAGTAACCCAATTTTCTTCCATAGGAAACCATTGACTGTTTTTCTGTGAAATTTCTTCTAAGTGTCAATTTCTGCAAACTCTAAATATTCTTTAAAAATCGTATGAATTGTGAAAACGTAATTACTTACCTGTTTTGGATAAAGGTCCCAGTACTGAGTCTAGGCACCCAGTACTGGATTACAAAAGTAACGAGAACATACTATACCTGCAACTTGAATTTTCTTCGATAGGGAATCATTGACTGTTTTCTATGAAATATTTTCTAAGTGTCAACTTTTAAAATAGCAAAATATTGTCTAAAAATCATAACAGTACCTAAGTCGACTTTTATCACTTGTTTCTAAGTACTGTCCCAGGACTGAATCTAGGATCCAGTCCTGGAATCACAAAAGTAATCCAAAAAGTAATCTATTGCAAATAACTTGAAACTTCCATTGAACTCAATGTATTATTGTGTTTAGAATTGTGTTGCCTATTGCAACCACTTGTAATTCTTTACAAAAGACAATAGCATATTGCAAAAGTATTTAACTAAAGCATCTCATTCTGAGAAAGTATATTTTAATACCCATGGTTGGTTATAAAATAAAACAAACATATATTTTTATATATAAACCATTGGCCTAGAGTTCAGTTATTGAGTGTGTGAAATCATTTGCTGACTGAGTGTGTACAACAAAATGCTTTACACTGTCCTCTGATACTGCCTTACTGCTTGACCAAGCTACCACTTTAGAGAGTAAGGTTATATCTAATGTTAGCCTCTGCCAAACCTCTGGGGACTGTGGACTCTGTACACCCTGTACCAATTTGGGAACAGTATACACAGAGCCACTTTCTCACACTCATCAAGATGGTTGCAAATCAAACACAGTAGCTACCAGGCATCTAGTTGTGGCTGTGTACCACTTTAAATCCCCAGCACGTGCTCAGAAGCGGTCTGCCAAGAAAGCAACACCAAAGAGTGACTAACTCTCCAATATAGCCAATGCTCTAATGTAATACAGAGAGAATGGGCCAGAAAAATCAGTGGAGATTATAAGATGAACTAGTGCATTAAACATGTCTCTCAAAACACACAACATTTTTACAGTATACATATGTAAGTTCAAGAGTGTTAGTCCATATAATTATGTTACTTAACACACATCTTCATCATAGTGCACAAATGTGTTACTGAAGGAACAATTTTGTTTAAATACACGTTTGTTATTTTTGCAAATTTCTCACTGGGTAATTTTGTTACTTAATACATTTGCGCTACTTCACAGTTGTGTCCTGAGTTTATTTATATGGAATTGCCTTACCATACACAATTATGTTACTCTGAATACATTTTTGTCATCGCATGCACGTGTGATATATTCACTTGTGCCACTGTACACACTTCTATTCTACTGAGCTATTTTGTATACCTTTGCCTTATGTCTTACGCGTTAATTTATATAGAATTGCTTTACAATACAAATTTATGTTACTCTAAATACATTTTTGTCATCGCATGCACGTGAGATATATTCGCTTGTGCCACTGTACACACTTCTATTGTACTGAGTTATTTTGTATACCTTTGCCTTTTATCTTACATGTTTGTGGTACTGCACACGGTTGGTCGCTTTATTGCACCAATGGATTGTACGGTCCATAAGTCAAGTAGTTCCTGAGTATAGGAAATACAAACATTTGTTACATGAACTGAACTTGCATGTGAAGCCTATGTCAAGTTATTTTTCTGCATAAAATATAAAAAAGATATTAAACTGACTGTATAAAAAAATCTAGCAAATCATAGATGGACTATAGGTGACGACAACTAGGATAGTTGTCAAATGCCCAGGTAGCTGAATACCAAGATTGCATAGTCTTGATTCAACTTGATGCCTCTTTCTGTGTTACAACGTCCAGTCTCTTTATCACTTTCTTGCAGGCTTCTTTGCCGCAATTTTCTAAGCTTTCTCTTTTTCCATCTTTTCTCATTTTTGCTTTTCTTCCTTGCCATGCAACTATCTTCCATGGAGCTCTCAACATTCCAATGTTCTAATAAATTGTTCAAACCATATATAGCTAGTAGGTTTTATGTCACCTTTTAAGCTTGTAAAACGATTCCAAGATGTCTGGGAACAATAAATAAAATTTGAATGTACCATGCAAGGAAGGCAACTAACCCATATTGACACATGCCAGTACCAATTCTGCCACGGCTCGTAATATTAAAATGATTCTACTCTCTTCTCCTGTTACTGCGGGTGACTCATGTCATCACGTCAACTTAGCTTCACATCAAGGATCTAGACAGCTAGCATTTAAGAATGAAAAGTTCAATAAGAGGAAAAATCCCTAAGCCATATTTGTGCATCTGACCCGCTCTTTAAGGCAGTGAAAAGTACATACTGTCAAAACAAGGAACGTTATTTAGAACCAGCAGTAATTTTGTTGAAACTGCATTATTTTGGAAATGATTAAACAGGTGGGTACAACCAGATCTCAATAACGGATCTCGTTCAACATTTCTGAACATGGTCTCTTCTTCAGAAGATCTAGTTAGAGTTCCAAGACTGACTTTGTATCGTTCAAGATGGAAGCGCCTGCTGCCCTCAGAGATCAATCGCATGGCCCGTGAATGCACTGTAGTTTTTCCAGGCATTGATTAACTATGTGTTTGTGTTTGCCAAGCTTCAGCAAGTTAGCATTTTTGGGTTGGCAATTTTTTTATCACGTGCACCCTACAACACTTCCTTTATGTATATGAATCTCAATTTATAACACTGCAGTATGTATGTCGAAGGCTCTTAAACTTTCCCAGCACCTCAGAGAAACAATGCACATCTTTGGTGAGTGACCTGCTGCCAAGTGTTACAGAATTAAAATGAAAATTTCCAAGAGGCTTCATCTTACTGTAGTGCTAATGCTCAGACTGATTTTTACACCTGGCATATTTTGGTGTGGCTTCCCCTGACGTTTTGCCTCTGACCTCCTGTTTCTGACTGTGTACTGCATTTCGTTTTTGCTGGTGTGAGGACTCTAGGCACTTTACCACTGATGACCAGTGCCAAAGTGCAAGTACTACCTGTCTAAAATGTAATTATATTTGGTTTCTCCATGATTGGCCTATTTGATTTACTAGTAAGTCTCTAGTACAGTGCACCAGATGTGCCCAGGGCGTGTAAATGAAATGCTACTAGTGAGCCTTCAGCACTGATTGTGCCACTCACAGGAGTAGCCCTGCAAACACGTCTCAGGCCTGCCACTGCAAAGTCTGTGTGTGCAGTTTTAAACTGCAATCTTGCCCTGGCAAGTACACCATCTTACCAGGCCCAAACCGTCCTCTTTATTACATGTAAGGCACCCCTAAGTTAGGCCCAAGATAGCTCCAAGGGCAGGGTTATTGTATATAAATGTTAGGACATAAACTGTTGTGTTTTACATGTTCTGCAGTGAAATACTGTTAATTTTGTTTTCACTACAGCAAGGTCTATCTCTCCCTTAGCTTTGCATTGGAGCTGCCGTGTAACATCTTACAAGTGTATCTGCCAGGTGGGAACTGATAGAAAATTGGAGTTTGGTATCTCTGGCTCACAATTTAACAATACACCTTTTAGTGAAGTTGTTTTTTAAATTGCAGGTCTGAAAATGCCACTTTTAGAAAGACTCAGATACTTTTTTTCCAATGTGGAACCAACTCAAATAGAACAATCTGAATACAAGGAATTCAAACCTAAAAGCAAATTCATAGCACCCATTTCTCACAAGGTCATAGATTCTTTTGAACCATTGGTCAAAAAAGACTTAGCTGAGGTATCTGTTATATCCCACAAATGAAGTAATCTTACCACAACGGACAAGAAAATATTAAGATCATTGAGAATGAATGAGGCCATAGTGTTTCTCCCGGCAGACAAGGGGGGAGCACTGGTTATCATGGACCGCAGTTACTATGAATCTAAAATTGAGACCATACTCTCAGATCAAACCACATATTTGACCTTAACCAAGGATCCTACATCAGAACTCCAAGAAACACTATGGAAATTGTTGACACATGCCCTTGATATGGCATGGATCTCTGATAAAACGCGATGATTTCTATACTCTAAATTTCCCCGCAGGCCTGTCATCTACATGTTGCCTAAAATACATAAAAACATTTCTGATCCTCCTTTCAGACCCATTGTGTCAGCTTACAACTCGATACATGAACCACTGGGACAATATCTCGACACGTTCCTACAACCATTTGTACAGTCAGGGGCCACTTATGTACAGGACACCACTCATTTTTTGAAATTGCTCAGAGATCTTGTATTGCCACCTTCCAAGGAAATTTGGCTGGGCACTATTGATGTAGTGTCACTCTGCACTTCGATACCTCACTCCGAAGGCATCGAGGCTATAGAGTGGGCACTACTACAGCAAGACAACATACAGGCCAACAAGATTTTTCTTTTGGAAATGTTGCAGTTTAGCCTGTTCAACTGTTACTTTAAGTGGAAAGAAAGATTTTTTCTACAGACCAATGGTACTTCCATGGGTTTTGCAGGGGCACCCAGCTATACCAACATCTTTATGATGAAATTTGAACAAGAAAACATACTCAATGACTCACTGTGGTCGGATCATTTGATCATGTATCGTCGATACATCGACGACATATTCATCATATGGCAGGGCACAAAAAGCCAATTGGAAACGAATCTCAAAGGGTTGAACGACATAAATCCCAGGATCCAATTCACATACACTTTAGACACACAGATGATTTCTTACCTAGATGTCAATGTTGAACTGCATGGTACCAACATAGTCACAACGGTCTTACAAAAAGCCACAGATCGCAACAACACTCTATTGTTCAGCAGTTTCCATCCAGACAATTTAAAGAGACATCTTCCATACTCCCAATTTTTGCGAATCAAGCGCATTTCTTCCAACCATGATCAGTATACATCAGCATTGATATTATCCAAGAAAAACTTTCTAGACCGAGGTTACCCCAACACTGTAGTTGAGGCATCCACCAAACGAGCAGACGAGATCCCCAGAGAGCTACTACTTGACAAAAAGGAGAAACCCCAACGTCAAAGGGAGGTGTTTGTATCCACATTCTCTACTCAATCACCCATCATTAAGAAAATCATTTTACGCAGATGGGATTTGTTACAATCTGAACCTGATTTTCAAAATCTTTTTCAGGATCCTCCCATTTTCACCTATAAAAGATCCAACAACTTGCGAGAACTTTTAACAAGAAAACCCTTCGCTGATTCTGAACCACACAAAGGCATGCAAAAATGCTACAACTGTTCTCACTGCAATAATGTTCTTATTGGGAGCTCCATACCACACCCGTGGTCTGGCAGATCGATACAGCTAAGATTTACCGCCAATTGTAACACACAGAACGTTATTTACGTGATTCGCTGTCCATGCGCTTTGTATTATGTAGGTAAAACAGAACGGACACTGAGGACACGCATCACAGAACACAAAAGCAGAATCAGAACAAGATCACTTAATTCACCACTAGCCAGCCATTGGATATCAGCACACCATTCCATCGCACAACTCATATTCTCTGTACTAGAGACCATTACTACTCACACCGACAGAGACATGTCTAGATACATTACACAAAGGGAAACTTTTTGGATCAGGTATCTCGATACCATGGTTCCAAAAGGTCTCAATGACAAATTAGAACTATCATGCTTCCTTTAGGGTTAGCCTTGTATATTGACCTTAAGTTTACCACACTTCAGATTCAACACACTCCAGTGTTATATCCAGACACCACTCACAAACAGGCTTTATAAGATTCTTTCCACCTGTCAATCTGTATTACCACATCCCATTAGACAGTATGCATGCATGTGTTATCTATATTATTCCAACAGAATGTTGTTTAAACTCACTATGTATAATTGGCTCTAATTTAGATTACACGCAAAGACCCATTTTATCATTACTTATAGTATTGTCACAACCGCATTCCATTTTACCAATTCGCTTTACAAAAACGTTGTGTTCAGTGCGCTCACTATGAGCACTTTATTGTTATCATAATTTACAGATCTCGGTTTGTAAGACCATATTACTTGTACACCAGGCTGTCAGTATTTTTTCATGACCACATGACTTGTGTTTAATGTTAAAGCATTTGAACGTGAACCAGAATTGGCAGATTTTTGCTTGTAACACTGTATCACTCGGATACTAGGTTGTCAGTATTTTTTCATGACCACACGATTTGCTATCTACGTCAAGTGTTTTAATGTGTACCACTACGTTAATCATCCAACTGTTTGAAATGCAGATTCATAATGTTTCTTTTGTCTTTTTCTTTTCTTTGGGTTTGTGATTTCACTTGACTAAATACATCACATCATTCACAAATCGCAACTTACGGCACTAGACAAAGATGACCGCTTGCCATCTTCTTTGACAACTACCTGTCCTATTTCCACATCCATTACATCTGACGCTCACCGTCAAACTTCCGCTGTTCATGAGACACACGCTCCATTATACAACTAAATCATGAACATTGCCGACCTCGCTAGCGCGTTCACTGAAGTCTACGGAATTGGATTCCTACATTCTAACACAAGTAAGTTTAAGTCAGTTTTAGAGTTACTCCCATTCATCACGTCCATTCAGTTATAGCGTTTCATAGAGGGTTTTCTTTTTCTTTTCTCCTTTTTTCACACAGCTAGACCCCTCCATTACTCGGAGTTACCTTTTCTGTAAAGGACCCTGAGTCCTTGTATGCACAGGTGAGAGACACACTCCTACTTTACAGGAAACGGGTAACAATCGCAGGTTCTCAACCATTAGAGTAATTAAGGGTATTTCCACCATTTTTCCCGGGCAGGTCACATATTGAGACAGCATATGATGTGCATGACTTTGGCTCACATCCACGATTACCGCTAGAGAGAGACAGTTGACCACACTACCTGTGTACATCATTATTTGCCATCAGCTCAGTTATATATGGATATCTTGTAATGATCGACATTCCAAGGTAATGCGAACACATGAACGGAAATGATTCTTAGACCTTCTAACAACACATGACAATTTTACTCATTACCACTCATCCACTTGGTGGCGATAGTTTTTCAGTTTTTCTATTTGCTTTTTTCTTTCGAGTTTTCTTCACTATATTCCTTTTATATTATAACCAAAAGCTTTCCGACAGTACTAATTCACGAGAACATTGTGGTGATTCTGGTTATACCCCTTGGGACTTCTCTCCGTGGCTTTCACCCAAAACGTTCTTCTTATTTTTCAAACTCATTTGTTTTCCTCCCGGCAATTGTAAGGCCGCATTAGTATGAATTTGATTATGATTATGTACACACGTGCATACTTACATTGTATATATTTGTACATATTTATTGTAGATTTCCCCTGAAGAAGGGTGCTTAGAACACCCGAAATGCATTGGGAACATATATGCTTTGTCCTGAATGTCAAGCACTTGAAATCACCAAATTGAAGCCTTTTCAACAACTCATGAACTTTGCTTTGAATAAAGAAGTATTGGATAATCTCAAACTCCGGCGTTTCTTCACCATTGAACTTTTTAAGTATAGAATTTTATGACTGGTGTCATTAATTCAATTGTTATATTTGTTTTCACTGTTTAGATTATTGAACAGACAATTTGAGAACACTCTAGATTGAGTACCCCTGGTAGTGCTTACTTTGTCCAGAACTATTAGGTCCTGGTCTACTTGCTTACTTTTAGAAAGTTGGCACTTTCTCACTTTAGCCATCCTGTGCTTCTGCCTTTCTCTGAATACAAGTCTGGATCAGAATGACAGTTGGGCTGCTTGTGCATTGACTCTAGACCACGGTTACTCATAGTACGGCCACGGGCCGCCAGCGGCCCTGCAAGCCTTCCTTGGCGGCCCACAGACCTTGCAGACATCCTACCTATGTTTTAAATAAAAAAATGAAATAGTGTTAGCAAACACTGCCGGGTGCAGCAGCCCAGACTCTGAGACTCTGCTCTGTGGGGGCCGGGGAAATCCAGTGATTGTCAAAGTGGAGATGCAGGGGCCTAAGAGGTGAAATACAACAAAGCTTTATTAACATGTAAATGGTCTTTTAAAGACCTGTGAAGTACTCGGGTGCGGCTGTGTGTGCGCGCGCTGGGAAACTTCCTCAGCCCGGGCTGAGGGCTGACACACACACAGGGTGAGATGACAGAGGGAGGGAGAGGGAGACAGAGGGAGTTTGAGGGAGACAGAGGTTGATAGAGGGTGACAGAGAGAGGGAGACAGATAGGCACAGTCTAGGGGGGAGACAGAGGGAGGGAGACAGAGGGAGAGGGAGGGAGGCAGAGGGAGGGAGAGGAAGGGAGACAGAGAGAGACAGAGAGAGGGAGGCAGAGAGGGAGGAAGAGAGGGAGACAGAGGGAGGGAGACAGAGGGAGGGGGAGAGAGACAGGGAGTGATAGAGGGAGGGAGACAGAGAGAGAGATGGAGGGAGAGGGAGGGAGACGGAAGGAGGGCGACAGAGGGAGGGTGACAGAGGGAGAGCGACAGAGGGCGGGAGACAGAGGGGGCGACAGAGGGGAGACAGAGGGGGGAGACAGAGGGGGGAGACAGAGGGGGGGCGACAGAGGGAGGGCGACAGAGGGGGGGCGACAGAGGGGGGGCGACAGAGGGGGGGGCGACAGAGGGGGGGCGACAGGGGGGGGCGACAGGGGTGGGCGACAGAGGGGGAGAGACAGGGGGAGAGAGACAGGGAGAGAGAGAGAGAGGTAGGGAGGGGGAGGGAGGGAGAAGGAGGGGGAGGCAGGGAGAGGGAGGGGGAGAGAGGGATGGAGAGGGGGGGAGGGGGAAGGGGAAGGAGGGGAGGGAGGAGGAAGGAGGGGGAGGGGGAGAGGGAGAGAGAGAGAGAGAGATGTGTGCATGCCGGGTCTGGTGGCTCAGTGGACGAAGGCGTCTGCTGCAGGGACCTGTGTTCAACCTCATGGTCACAATTTTCTTTTGCTTTAGCCCCGCCCCTCCCCCTCTGACCCCGCCCCCACCGGTACGGCCCTCGGCCACAAACCACACTGTAAATTTGGCCCCCGAGTGCAAGTTTGTGAGTACCATGCTCTAGACAGTCACACATAGGGAGCTGAGGTGTGCCCTGCATATCCTGATGGTCCATCACCAGGCTGATGGGCTTTCCCGAGCTAGAGTTGTGGGAGGAGTTGAAACTAACACCTAAATAGGGCTGTGCCTGTCCTCACACAAAGACGATTCCACCTCCTGCAGTGTGTCTGGAACCAGGTCATGGAACTGCAGGGTCTTGTGCACTACAAATACTTTTCTTTTAAGTTTGACTACTTCAAAGGCTGAAATGGGCATAAGGGCTGGATCTCTGATGCCATATACTCAGAATGCTTCTCGGTTGAGTACATTCTGCCAGGAAGAAGAGCTGGATTGCTGTCAGGAGAGACTGACAATTTGCTGTTTGTTTTGTTGTGTTCGTCTGCTTCTTTCTGCTACTGTCCTGGGAGTGAAAGGACTGGACGTTGCTGTCTGCATCCTGCTTCCAAGGTTCTCCAGGGGCTTGAGTGTGCTTGCCTCCTGTTAAGAAGTCTCAGGGCCATCAAAGACTTCACCTGTTCCTGCTAACAGCACTTGGACTCTCTTGCTGAGGGCCCTGTCTTGCCAAGTAGTGCTAAATACAGATTCTGGGCCCCTGGAGTCAAGTGGTTTGTGCTGCAACCCAAAAACAAGCATTTTCAATACCGTCATCTACGCCGCTACCTGGGCTCCGCTCGTGAAGAGCACGACACACTGCTCCGACTTGCACTGCAGCTCCGGTTGTTAACAGCAGCAACTTACTGACTCCGATGTCGTCGTCAAGGCCGCTGCCTGCACCGTACTGAGGGCACCGCTCGGGAAGAGCATGACGCACCACCTTGACTTACACCGCAGCCCTGACTTCACCGACGACACAGCGGAGTCCATAGCCTATGCGTGTGACCTCCCGACCTCCTTGACCTTGCACCGTCGTAAGGATCCCAATGCCCCGACTTGCACCACAGCTCCGGTTGCCAACAACAGCAACTTACCGACTCCGATGTCGTTATCGAGGCCGCTGCCTGCACCGGACCGAGGGCGCTGCCCATGAAGAGCGCGATGTACCACCCTGACTTACACCACAGTCCTGACTTCACCGACGGCACAGCAGAGTCGATAGCCGATGCGTGTGACCTCCTAAACTCATTGACCTTGCCCTGTCGTAAGGAACCGATGCCTCCCTTCCCCTGTCTAGCAGTAGGGAACCAACGCCCCACATGCTCTGTGGAAGTAAAGAGCCAATGCCTCACCAGCTCCAGTGACGCCTCACCTTCCCGTCGCCGTGCAACGTCTTTGTTTTTCATCACCTTTCAAGGTACTATATCTGGGGTCGGTGTGACTTTGCAGCCAGCCACGTTTCCTCGTGATCAGGACCAAACTGTCTGATTAGTACCTGTCATTATGGTGAAATAGCCGCAGTGGAGCTATTGAATTTCTAAGAGCTACAATTGTAAGTGATCTTTTCAAAACTGATATTTTGATTTGTGTATGTTGGATTTTTTGTTGCTGTTGTCGAGTTCTGAAATGGTGCGGAGTCCTTTTGTAGTATTTTCACTGTGTGTGTGTGTGTAGGAAAGTGCTCTTCTTGTATGGTCGCCCCCACACACAATGCTTGCTCAATTGCTGATGGTTATGACTCTGAAAGTGCACTGGAGCCTGCTGCATAAGACCCAGTGCCTGTGCTCTCTCCCTAAATCTGACATGTGTGAATTCGTAATCCCAATAATCAAGAACTTTAACTCACCTGATAAGTCCCTAGTATATGATGCCAGTGGTACTGAGGGCATTGTAGTTAGAGGGGTCCCCAGGGCTTGAAGCACTGTTTGTACCACACTGAGTGACCCAAGTAAACTACTGACATCAGACCTGCAATTGCAGACTGCAGGAGCAGTGCAAACTGCTCAAACTTGTTTTCCCTCACCATATGTGGCAAAGCCAATGCACTATTTTTCATATATGGCAGTCACCCCTAAGGAAGGTTTCTAAGCCCAGAAGGCAGTTTGCATTTAAAGGTGTGGGCATGTAAGTGCAAGCTTTTATGTCCCTATAGTGGCTTTTAGCATTAAAGGACAGTATAAGTGATAGACGATCTATAGGATAACATTGCCTGGCACCTGGGCAAACCTTTCATGGTACCACCTAAATATGTCATGTTTGGTATCAAACAACGTCTCACCCCTGAAGCAAAAATTGTGTTGATGACAATGTGGCATACACCCTGGTGGCTATCTTAGAGGTAAGCCCTAGACTATCCTGTGCTCTGGCAGTCAGCTCATGCTTACTGACACCAAGACAGGAATCTGATGCCCTGCCAGGAGGTGTAAACTCTCCCAGGATCCATAAACGAAAACCTGGATGGAAAGGAGGTCACAACTCCTTCTCTGACAGGATGGCTAGCGAAGTGGCACATCAAACCAGTGAGCTTCAAAGGCCACACTGCCAGTAATATACAACCATGCTGCCAGCCAAAGGAGGAAACAGCTCTCACCCAACCCCCAGGCACATTTGCACATGGGTAGATAGGAATATTAGGTATTCAAGAGGTGCACAGCCCCAGAAGGCTAGCCACACCTCTAGAGTGAGCTACCTGGTCTGCACAGCCAAGGAAGACTTCTGCCATTTTTAAAAGTGATAGAATAGAGGTTTCTCAATAGAAAAGGTGACCTACATTGGTCTCACTGCACTCATCTACACTTCCTTCACCCCGCACCCATACTGAAACTATGTTCACCTTGTACCCATATCGACACGCCACTCACCCTGCACTCATAAGGACACTCTATTTGCCCTGCAGCAATACCAACACACAGCTCACCATGCACTTATACCGACAGCGCTGCTCATCCTGCACCCATATCAACACTTCACTCACCCTGCACCTATACCTGCACTCCACTCACCCTACACCTGTACCAACACTTCACTCAACCGTCATTAGTGCTTAATCTCAGCAGGTGGTTGCTGTGGGGCCAATCGGCACTCATTTCTGGTGACCTGCACTTATTTTTCTTCATCAAATATAGACCGTGAGCAAGGGAAAGAAACACAAATGCGAAAGGGGGAGGAAGGGAAAGATAAACAACTGGCAAAAAGGAAGATAGTAGGGACCAGCAAGCATGAGATAAAAGGGCAGCATGTTTGGGAGTGGATTAAAGAGGTCTGAGGTGAATTCAACACATTGCATTCTTACTATTCGGCCATCTGCTTTTTAATGGCACCTTCAGAGCAGAACATTGGTTACCAGCACTGATTCTGTTACAAATTAACCACTGCCCTGCACCTGCGTCAACACTCCACTCGGCCTGCACCCAGACCAACAATTCCTCACCCAGCACTCATAGACCCTCTGTTGACTCGCAACCAATAAACACTCCACTCACACCACACTTACAATACACAATTAAACCATTCACTCAGCCATACTGCTCAACCAGTACTCATACAGGTAGACTGTTCACCCTTCACTGAGACTATCCACTCAAAATACAGACTGAAACCCTCCACTCAATGCAGGCAAAGGACTCACTCTATTATCAAACAGAACCCCTGCACTCGTAGACAATCAACTCACAATAAGACCTTAAACCCTCCACTCACACAACTCTACCACTCACCATGAATGGTTACTCCCCTAGTGCTGCGGTCAAACTTCACTCACCCTGAACTCAGAGACTCCACTTACCCTGCACTCAAATGCACACTCTCCTAACTCTGTAGTTCTCTCACCTTGCACTCACACACGCACTCTCTTCAAAATGGACTCACCTCATCCTGCACAAAATTCAGACAAGTACTTATATAGGTACCCCATTTATTTTGCACCCCACTCATCATTCACTCACATAGACAAGAAAAGGCAATCTCCTGAAAGAGTTAAAAAACATATTGCAATGCTAAAGCCAGAAACCCTACTAATAAGCCAAAAAGCAGCAAGACTCCACTGAAATCCATCAGTAAAATCGATTTTAATAGGTAGGACGTTCGTTTCTCTGAAAAAGACAGGGTGCCCCCTTACCATGCCACAACATGGATAGCCTGGGTGATAAATTCCAATCTGCTTGCGGAGTTCGTAGCATTTTGCCCAATCTACACTACGCTTGTAACGCAGAGTTCCAGAGTTTCTGGCTAGTGGCTTGCCAATGGTATGTTAGTGAGCGCAAGCGAGAATTGCTTCCCCAAGCCCGATGTTCGGGTGCTAGAACAGCATCCAGATAGATTTTCTCATATGGCAAGCCACGACCATTCACCATGAAAAAGCTGCAGCTCAAGTAAAAAACCTACCCGAGCGGTGGCAAAGAAGCAATGCCCTCTGATGATTTGCGTGGTGCTGTTTGTGAAGCACGGAACAAGCCCCCAGTGCTAAAAATCAGCACAAGCAGCACAATGTACTGATTTCAGGCCACTCATGGAACTCCACAGAATCTCGCTGAGTTTTTATGTTACTCTGCCGAATTCTACGGAGTAAAACTCTATGAGTTCCGCCCACCCCTAACAACAAGGAGGAATTCCGAGTGGCCTGGCCTGCCTCTTCTATACTCCTGGTGGTTCCGGCACTGTGATTCATAGGGAGCTTCTTCCTATTTCCTCGTCCTTCGATGTGCTCTCCTCGCCCCACAGGAAAGGTTAGACCATGAGAGTGCATCACTGGCATGGAGGCAAAAGGTTATAAGTAGGCCATGGCTGTCTGATGCATGTGTGACGTGGGCACCTGGACAACTCCTTTGACCACTTATAAATGCCAAGCATTGGGAACGGACTCCCTCTTACCTCTTTTAATGGTATTAGCTAGCTGTGGAAAGGGGAGAGAGAGATGAGCAGGGCCAGACTAGGGAACCAAAATCACCCACAGCAAAAATTCTTAAGAAAGCCTATTAATTTCCTCTCATTGCTTTAGCTCTCATTCCATCCATTTGCTCTGCTTCTCACTTCCCTCTCGGATCTCTTTTGCTCCACCTCCCTCTCTCTTTATCTCTCTCTTGAAGCTCCCCTGTGTTTGCCACATTTAACCTGGGGAGCTGGGGAAAGTGACAGAGGCACCGGTAGCGGCCATGCCCTTTTAAAACCTGCCTCAAATGTCTCCGAACCACTGAGAAAATGCCTGGTGGAATAAAAAAAACAGTTGCGCCCTGGAGATGGGCGACAGGTGTGATATTTTGTTATTTGGGGGGGGGGGGTTTGGTTTCTCTGCAGAAAGGGGACCCACGCCTTGCACTGGCGCATAGTACAGATGCATTAGTGCAAGTTAATGTTCATAATAAGCATGGCATGGCCTATACTTGTGCAATGCAAGGGACGTGCTGCATGCATTTATACTCTGGGGAAACTATGTGGCTGTCACTTGTACAGTGAAGCCTCTGGATCTCCTTTCTGGTTGCAAAAGGAGGTGAAAACTAAACATGGTATGAGGATTAGGCAGTACATCTAATACAACCCAGTAGGAGTGGTAAATAGTATCCTTGTAATCAGAGAAAGGATTGCAACGGATGCCTACACAGGGCTCTGGATGGTGAGGCTATCCTGCTGATCTGAGACTGAGGTCTTATGTGCAGTCCCTACTTGCTTCTAATTTTAGAAAGGTTTGTGGAAGCTCTCCCGAAGCTTGTGAGATACTGGTGGCTCATACACGTGGTTGTGGTTGTGAAAGGCACAAGGAAAGAACTCAGCATGTCAGGTGCTCAATGGTTTCTGAGAGATGGAGAAGAGTGGGGGTCATTCGGAAAAGAGACAAACAGGGCCGGACTGGCCGTGGCGAACACCAGGCGTTTCCCCGACAGGAAGCCAGGGAGGAGGCTGGTTTTGGACCCCTGGGGGCCAGTTTTGTAATATTGGCCCCCTGTAACAAAAGCAGCTGCAGTTTTTTCCACGCGCATCCCCCGTCCCCCGCGGCCTGTCCGACTCAATTGCCAGGGCCGGTTTGCATTCCCAGTCCGGCCCTGGAGACAACTGAAGCCTCACAACATGAGTCCACCGGCCACTCACACGTGGCAGCGGTCGAACCGGTGAAGAGAAAGGCACTGTAAGAGAGAGCAGACATGAGCAGCACCAGAAGAAATAAGCAGACGATAAGCTTCACCTCTTCGACCCCAAACACGCCTTCCAACATCCTATCCTTGACAGTAAGCGTTGAAAAAATATAAAAACAACCGCGGAATCATCTGCAAGCGTGGCAGAAACATAAAGGATCGATGACCTCCGCCCCCGTCCGATGTGTTACTGGATTATGGAAGGATGCCCTTCTGGAGGGCCACTATGTCATCAGGTTTGAATGTGGCATGCATTTTAAGTAAGGGAAATCCTTCCAAGAGCCAATGGGGGTGAAGGAGAAGCACTCTTTTGGCGGAAGCGCACAACTTCTGCCCAACCAAAATCCCTACTGATGGTAATTAACATCTGAGCGGAGCCAAAGCCTCGCTCAGTAGTACTTCCTGAAGCTCCTTTGTGTGGTGATCAAATGAGTCTAGCAACAGTATCGCCACAGTTAAAACTACTCAGTCAGATGGAGGGTCTCACTGGGCGAAAAATTGCGATCTCGTCTTATTAATTGCTGCTCTAAAGTCACGTTATAGCCTAAAGACCAGCTCATCTTGTTAATAATGTACTCTTTGCAAAAACTAATACCTGTTCCCATGGAAGTCAAGTGAATGGTCATACTTTAGCCTCTTCAGACATTGAATATCTCTATACATTTAGAAAACACTTTTGAACTCGCTACGTTATAATTTTAAATACCCGATGCAATTACCCTAGGTTTGATAAAACCATCACACACCTCTTTCAGGTTTGCATTTACGAAATATATTAAAACAAATGAAACAGGCGAAATAAATCACATCAGTCCATTTGCAACTGCTCTTTAAATCGACCAAAGCATTGCAAAGCACCATTATTGTTTCAGAAAATATTCTCCCGACTTCCTTTGTAACATTTCTCCTATTTAGTAAACCTCAAGCCTGCTGTAATTGGGAAGGATTCCATATATGGTAATTTGAAAGAAACCCACGTAGTACAGACGACTTACTGTAGCTGTTCTCCACACTAAAATGATGTATAAAGATACAACTGAGGCCCAGATTTTCAAACAAGGCACGGAACGCAGCGCAGCAGCCAAAAATGCTGCATTGCTTTGCATGACATGTAGGGAGCATGAGAATGCCATATCTACAGAGATATGGCTTTCTCCTTCCCTCTTGCTAGCACCAACGCGTATATATATATATATATATTTATTTATTTTTTTGCATCTTTTATATAGCGCGAACTCGACCCAAAGGTATTAGAGCGCTGTACATGAGCACCGTATTTACATTACATATTCAGGCACAGGGAGATTAAGTGATTTGCCCAGAATCACACAATGTGGACGAGACCCCGAGGCTCGAACCCTTGTTTCCAGCACCAAAGTCGGCAGTCTAGCCGACGGACTACATCCCCTCCCCATATATCAGCTGCTGTGCGTCAAGCACACACCTTAGCGCCATAGCACTAGGGTGTTGTAGGTTTTGTACAGAAAAGATACCATTCCTGTACCAAATACTATGCTTAGATACACTTTTGAACTTTTCCTACTTTGTACGTGTGCTGCACAGTGCAGCACGCATGTAAAGTTGGAAAAGAAAGGAGAAATAAAGACATTTCTCCTCTTAACGTCTCCTTTCAAATGGCGTTAACTTTTGGTGCTAAACGCTGTCTAATATTGTTTGTATATAAGGTTTTGTATTAAAAGGCATGGGTGTCTGCATGGG
This sequence comes from Triturus cristatus, assembly GCF_964204655.1. Lineage (NCBI taxonomy): Eukaryota > Metazoa > Chordata > Amphibia > Caudata > Salamandridae > Triturus > Triturus cristatus. The sequence continues at coordinate 457,429,185 of NC_140580.1, read as the reverse complement.
AACGCCCATTTATCACCCATGTAACGCCCGTGTCGATAAGTAAGGCAAAGCGGTGCTTCACGCTGCTTTGTGTTTCTTACAGGGCACTTTCCAGCAGAACACATGTTTGCAACAGAAAGTAAATTAAGAAAAAAAAACTTTTTGCTGGTTAGCATCACTTTTGTGAAGCTAACCCAGCGAAAAACGTTTGTAAATCTACCCCTGAGAGTTTACATATGAACTGCACCTACAGCATACTGGTGTCTTGATAAGACACAGTTCAGACGGAGCTACCAGGTCACCTCTGAAAGTACAATTTCTATCAATTTCCTTTAGTATGTGCTGTCCCACCTGGCCCAAATCCGCAAATATCCTGCCTTTGATCATTCTAATACACTCAGGGAACACGTATGCATTATGTTTCAAGTGAAATAGAAAGACTATGGGGCCGATTCACAAAGGTAATCTGAGACAAAAGTCTAACTTTATGACTTTTGGTATTCACAGATATCATTTACGAGTCGTATCTTTACATCCGCTGTCGAGCGGGAATATCCGCACCTGGACTATACTCTCCTACTTGGGCCGTACTCTCCGGCTCGGGCCGGGTGAAGTGTAATCAATGGGCCAGAATGCAATCTTTACAAAAGGGAATAATAGGAATGTGTGATAAATGGTATAGGAGGTTATGAAAATTAGTTTGGGCAGGGAAAAGTGTGTGGCCATACACTACATTATATCCCAGAAAAGTTTGCTCCTTTGCATCATGGTACACCCAGTGCACAATTTGTGTTCCCCTCAGTGTTGACTGTAGTGTCAACACTAAGGGGAGCACCCATAGTGTTGACTGTGGTGTTAACACAACAGTCAACACTGAGAGGAGCGCAAATTGTACCATAATGCAAAGGAGCAAACTTTTCTGTCAGATCTTATTGTGGACAAGTACAAGAGTGTGAGCGAAAGGGTGTGTCTTGTTACCGCGATTCCTGAGTGATCTGGGAGTGTTGTGCTCTGGGATGTATAATCATTTATTTTGCTGTGAGTGAGTAGGAGAGCAAATGAGACACTATAGCTAGTCGGTCCTGGGCTCATGGGTACTAAGGTTGTAGGAAGACTCAGTCCCTATACACCAATGTACTATAATCCTGCGCATAGTTCTGTGCTTGAGCAAAATCCCTGCAACACTACTTTGGCAGCTTTGCATGATGGGGTCGGGATGCAGAGCAGGTGAGGAGTGGTAGCACCCTCCTAAGTGTGCAATGACGGTTTGTCCGGCTCTCTGGGGCCAGCCAGTCAAGTGCACTTTCCCTGTTCTCCTTGCAGGCTGCATTACAGCCTGCATGGAGAGCATGCTCTGGCTCACAGTCCCTGACTGAATGCCAAACCACGGCACTCAGACCAATCAAGGGAGCCTGGGTGCTTACCAATCACAACGCTGCATTGCAACATTGTGATTGGTCAGGGGAGCCCGGCTGCCTGCTTCCTGCTTAAGTCTGGACTTGAGGAGAGACGACATAGAGACATGGCGGTAAGGTATGTTTGTTTTCTTTTTTTTAAATATGTCATTACCCCTCTATCCCTTCAACCCTCTCTCCCCCCACCCACCACCCCCGATCCATGCCGGCCGCTACTGATATTGTATAGAAATAATATGCTATCCATTAGACTGACCCACCACTACATTTTAAGGTAATTGTTTGGCCTTGCTAAAACATTAATCATGCCAGAGTAATCGTACTTTTGGTAATTTCTGTCTTTTGATGCGAAATTATGAAAAATTACATGATTACACCAGTTTGCGCAATTTTGCACAAACATCCTACAGAAGGAGCACATAAAACAACAAACTTGTCGAGTGAGAGCGGTTGCTGGCTGTTGCTGCTCCTCTTCTGTTGAGTGTAATGCTGTGTTACGCTGCTTGTGCAATTCCATAATAATTGATTTTGGCCATAATGTTTTAGTACAATATACAGAACTTGAGAATACATGATGTTTGCAATTTCTATGCTATTTGTGCAATGATAGTTTTGAATATGTTTAATTTATTGAAATATTTGTAAATATGTTTGTAAACTATAATTTAATGTATTTTTAAGGATGGTGTAGTGTTGAGGTCTGGGTGGGTATTGTTATTTCAAAGTATTTGTTAATTATTGTTGCTTGTTTAATATGTTATAAATGTAATGTTTGATATTTTATTATGTTTATCATTTTATATTCTTTTTTCATATGTGAAGTATAGTGGAGGAGTGACAAAAAAAGGTTGAATTATAATTGTGTGTTATATAAGGAGTGCTTGAAGAAAACATTTTTTTAACTTTTACTAGAGCTTGAATAGTAAAACTGACCCACCAAAACCCCCACCCTTGAATGTATATACTTTCACCTGAGGTTGTTAGACTGGAGTTAGAATAATACATCTGACCCTCCCAGTGTAGGTGCTTTCCCACTGTTAGCTAGATTGGAATCTGAATAGGAAATCTGACTCCCTCAATTATGCACATGTTCTTTGCTAGACTGGAGTTAGAATAGTATGTATAGTCACCTCTGGTTCATGAATCTAACACCTCAAATGCTGCTTGTACATCATCCAGACTTGGATGGCGGTGCCTGTTTGAAGCTTTAATCAACCAAGAGAGAATTCTTGTTATGTGTCAAGAATAAAATACAAGAAACAGTACAAACCTGGCTCAATGACATGAACCTTGATGACTTTGAACCCCAGCTTTTACAGCGTGCCATGTCACTTGGATTCTCGTTTGGACACCAACCTCACCTTCAAGGAACGAATTGTCAAAAAGCAATGACAGCCTGGCACCAGTTCTCTTTTCTAAAAATAAATGAGTCAAACTGTCTCTTTCAGAGGGCAACTCCACAACTGCTGTTATAGCCCTCATACTCTCACATTTCAACACATTTGGATGGTGATAATGCCTTATCCCATGGCCTTCCAGACTCCACACTGGCACCCTAAATTCTACAGCATTTCTAATCCAGAGTCTGAACAAATATGATCATAAGACCCCCATCCTGGTGGAACTCCACAGGTTCCCCTGGCAAGCCTGCCCCATCTTCAAACCCAACTGCATCCCTTACAAAATAATCACTACCAGCACCCTGCTTAACTTGCAGACAAGCTCACCATTTCCAATGCTTCTCAGCACACCCACAGCCAGGGCACCATTAGATTGGAGACTGAGAAGTGTAAAAAAGAAGATTGCACGCCTTTTCCATGGATCTTCTCAGGATCTTGAATAACATCCCTTTCTCCATGAGGACCGCCCTCCCACTGCTCCAATTTAGAATAGGGTTGAAGAACCACCTCTGTTACACTTGCGAGCCTTAGGTGGTCTTTCACCTAACTTTATGCCTATTTACTTCCATTTTTGCTGCTGAAATTAATTTTTGTTGGACTTAGAACTCTGTGACAAATGCTAAAGTACTTGCGCTCACTCACCTAGACCTGGTTAAATTGTCCTACACCTGATTGGCATATTTCATTTGCTTATAAGTGCCTTGTTGAATGGAAACCATTTACCCAGGGCTTGTAATTAAATGCTACTGGTGGGCCTGCAGCAATTGTTGTTCCATCCACTTAAGGAGCTCTTTAGAACATGTCCCAGGCTGGCCATTGTAGCCTGAATGCAGTTTTCAACTACCAATGTAACCTGCCAATAAAAAACCCCATGGCAACCCTTAAACTCCCCTTATATTGCATAAAAGTCAACCCTACGTTACGCCCTAGGTAGCCCATAGGGCAGGGAACCATGTAATTAAAGGGTTGGACATGCACTTGTACGTTTTACATGCCCTGGTAGTAAAAAAACTCCTACATTCATTTTTCACTTAATGTGAGACTTACCTTTCCCATAGGATAACACTGACTTGCTTCGTTACATGTAAAAAACTGGCATGAATTGAAAAACGACCAAATGCTTTCAAAGTCAAAATGGGCAATTATTAAAGTGCTGTCATATTCAAGTTCTCCAAATCATAGGAATCCACAAAACGGGCTACAATACGAACTGCGTTATTAGTATTTCAACAGCAGTAATGAGATTCCATTGATGCCAGTATTTTACAAAAAAACTGCAGTTCGAACTACCATGCTTCACATCCAGGAAAGTGCATTATGGTACTTGAATGATTTGAACTGAAGCAAAATGGTCTCTATGCCTTTAAATGCACCAGACACTTTTTGAAATTATTTGTACCTATGGACAAGGCTTCAAGCAAGCTAAAACGCATTAGGAAATATGATGTGCTGCCACTTATACTTCGGAATAAATCACGAGATGAACACTTGGAATCTGGCTTCAGCGTTGTTTGTGCTCATGTTATGTGTCTACAGGATGCTTCGTTTCCCTGGTTGCAGAAGCCGCCCTGTAGTGTCGGAGGATCCCTTCAACAAAGAGGTGCTATATATATATATATATATATATATGTATATATATATATATATATCACAGAAAAAACCATAGGTTTTAGGGGTGTTATAGTTAGCTGGACATTTCACTTGTACAAAACCAGTGAAATTCCCCCGTTATAGTTAGTTCAGCTAACTATAACTCGCGCGCCCGCAATGCACTGCTGATGACGTCACATATTACATCACTCATGACATGGTCAGTGACATCACTCATGACATCACGGATGACATCTCAAATGACATCACTGATGACATCACTGATGACATCATCCACTGAATGTGTGTTTTCTGAAATTTAAATATGTTTTATATATGTATATCTCAAGGTCGATGGAAGAATAAATGGGTATATAAGTGTCTAAATGGATGATTTTTGGGGGGAAAATTGATTGTATAACTGACTGATTAAGTGTATCTTAGTGAATACATGGGTTAGTGAGTAATGTTTAAATATATCAATATCTGTTTCAGTCTCTCACTTTGTGTATGAGTGGCTACATGGGTTGGTGAGTAGCTACATAAGTGTCTATACAGGTTATTAGTTGTTTTTTAAGTATCAGTATGAGTGTCTGTATGGTTTGGTGGGGGGTATTACGTAGTGCATAGATGCATGAATTAGTGACTCACTGTGTGTATGTGTTGAAGACAGCATGTGTGCAGGACTGTATGGGTGGATGAGTGTGTGTATGGGTGTGTTAGTGAGTGAATGACTGTCTCAATGGTGTCTTTATGAGTAACTATATATGTTTTAAACTAGTATATATGAGTATTGGTGTATATAAGTGAGTATATGTGAGAATGAGAGATTGGAAGAGTTACTGTATAAATTAGTATGTGTTTCTATAAATGATTGCTTAAGAGAGTAAGTATGTGTAAGTTTCTATAGAAGTAAGTGTGGTGGTGTGTGTCTAACTGTATATGCAAGTAAATGGATGTTTGATACTTTGTTTGCACGTGTGACTATGTGTGTGAGTAACTCTATGGATGAGTGTCGGTGTGTAACAGGATGTATAGGTGTATGAGTACATATGATGAGTGAGTACATGTATGAGTGACTGTATTGGACTATTAGTGAATGAGAGGATGTGTGTAGGTCTTGGAATTACTGAATAGGTGTGTTGTAAGTGGTATTGGTATGTCCATTGTTTTGAAAATGTTAATTTCTATTTTTGAGTGTGTGTATCAAAGGTTATATTAGGGTGAGAGGTCTGCCACTCTATCAAAAGGATGATGTCATCAGTGATGTCACTGACCATGTCATGAGTGATGTAATATGTGACAACATCAGCAATGTATTGCGGGAGCGCGAGTTATAGTTAGCTGAACTAAATATAACTGGGGAATTTCACTGGTTTTGTACAAGTGAAATGTTCAGCTAACTATAACACCCCTAAAACCTATAGGTTTTTTCAGTGAATTACAAAGGTTTTTAAATGCTAATTCCTACCTATAACATATCTGAAACCTATGGTTTTTTCAGTGAATTTCAAAGGTTTTTTTAAATGATAATTTTTAAATATATTAATTGTAATATTTAGTTTTTTGATACTGTTGTTCTACACTTTTTAAACTATTTATTTTTACATATTTTATTTTTTAAATTACATTACATATTTTTAATATAAATTGAAAAAAAATGTTTTAAAAAATATTGAAACTAATATTGTTTTGTATTTAATATTTTTAAAATTATATTTATAATATTTTTTTATTGGTTTTTTTTCAATTTTTTTCACTGCGCGGAACTTAGTTGCTATTTACAATTGTTGTGTAGGATCCGCGTAGGGTGTGCGATGGGTACGTATTTTCCTGCACGATTGCTATGCGACCGGTACGCGACTTCAGGCGCATACGCGACACATACGTATTACTTTACGCGACGCTCGCGCACTTGCGCGTGACGTCATATACGTGTTTGACGTGTTAGAAGTCGCGCACCCAGCGCCTGCACACCAGGGGGCCACGCTGAGCGCCGCGCTGGGTGCGCGGCTCCTAATTTTACCGTAAAAAAAAAAATACCTCCTATCACTAATTTCTATTCTCCCTGGGGACTCCATCCTCCGGGGCTCATATATAACATTGGGGACCGTGGGGAGAGCCCCAATGCCCCCACGGTCCCAGCCGGCTCCCCGCGTACTTCGGGAGCCGGCATTGTTTTTCCACACGGGAGCTGCTAACATGCAGCTCTCCATGTGGAAAAGCAAAATGGTTTGCATTTTGAAAGAGAGAGCAGGTTTCCCTGCTGTCTCTTTCAAAATCCAAACCAAGTTTGCTATGACAGGGCGGGAGCCTCGGCTCTTGCCCTGCCATAGCAAACAGCAGTGTCCCGGGCGTGGGCACCCCGGGATACTGCAGGAGCCGGCTCTGGGGGGTGGCGGTCCCCAGGGCCCTCAAGGGCTCCAGAAGGGGAGCCCCCCTCCACAACATACAAAGCCCTGGGGGGTGGTGGTCCCCGGGGCTTGGGGGGGCCTGTGAGCCCCCCCAACCATTTTTGAGAAAGCCCCAGAGGGTAGCGGTCCCTGGGGCTGGGGGGGCCTTTGAGCCCCCACCCATCTATTTTGCTGTGGGGTGGCGATTGAGCCCCCCCACCCATTTATGTTGTAGCCTTGAGATTTACTCAGCTGTTACTGAATGTGATTATGAACAAAATAAAGAAGGGACAAACACTGGTAATCTTGATGGTGGCAGTCATTCAGTAGCAGAAAAGCCTTTGAGGAAGGGCATATGCCCGAAACGCGTCAGGCTCTGCTGACGCTGGTTGCACCTGTATCTTCCCTTACTTGGAGAGAGCTGACTGGGAGTGCGCACTGCATTTGGGTGCTTGTGAAACTTTATATATTACGGCCGACCCGGCCGGGGGGCGCACCGCTGCGTTACTTAGCGGTTCCACTGCTGGTGTGATTATCGGCGGAATGGATCAGTCCGGCTCAATATTTGAACAGGGAGGAAGTGTGCAGGTACACCTGTGATTAATGGATTGATATTTTATTGAAATGACTGCCTTCAGCCCACTTGGGATGTATTTTGAAAAGACTGCCAGTCCCAGAATTCCTTGAGATTTACTCAGCTGTTACTGAAAGTGATTATGAACGAAATAAAAAAGGGACAAACACTGGTAATCTTGATGGTGGCAGTCATTCAGTAGCAGAAAAGCCTTTGAGGAAGGGCGTATGCCCGAAACGCGTCAGGCTCTGCTGACGCTGGTTGCACCTTCCCTTGCTTGGAGAGAGCTGACTGGGAGTGCGCGCTGCATTTGGGTGCTTGTGAAACTGTATATATTACGGCCGACCCGGCCGGGTGGCGCACCGCCGCGTTACTTAGCGGTTCCACTGCTGGTGTGATTATCGGCAGAATGGATCAGTCCGGCTCAATATTTGAACAGGGAGGAAGTGTGCAGGTACACCTGTGATTAATGGATTGATATTTTATTGAAATGACTGCCTTCAGCCCACTTGGGATGTATTTTGAAAAGACTGCCAGTCCCAGAATTCCTTGAGATTTACTCAGCTGTTACTGAAAGTGATTATGAACGAAATAAAGAAGGGACAAACACTGGTAATCTTGATGGTGGCAGTCATTCAGTAGCAGAAACGCCTTTGAGGAAGGGCGTATGCCCGAAACGCGTCAGGCTCTGCTGACGCTGGTTGCACCTGTATCTTCCCTTGCTTGGAGAGAGCTGACTGGGAGTGCGCGCTGCATTTGGGTGCTTGTGAAACTTTATATATTACGGCCGACCCGGCCGGGGGGCGCACCGCCACGTTACTTAGCGGTTCCACTGCTGGTGTGATTATCGGCGGAATGGATCAGTCCAGCTCAATATTTGAACAGGGAGGAAGTGTGCAGGTACACCTGTGATTAATGGATTGATATTTTATTGAAATGACTGCCTTCAGCCCACTTGGGATGAATTTTGAAAAGACTGCCAGTCCCAGAATTCCTTGAGATTTACGCAGCTGTTACTGAATGTGATTATGAACGAAATAAAGAAGGGACAAACACTGGTAATCTTGATGGTGGCAGTCATTCAGTAGCAGAAAAGCCTTTGAGGAAGGGCGTATGCCCGAAACGCGTCAGGCTCTGCTGACGCTGGTTGCACCTGTATCTTCCCTTACTTGGAGAGAGCTGACTGTGAGTGTGCGCTGCATTTGGGTGCTTGTGAAACTTTATATATATATCTATATATATATATTACCTACTGGCGGTCGCCAGTAGGTAGTTATAGTTAGGACCCTGTTACCATAGGAAATCCGCAACATTCTATTTGGAATAACTTTGGCGCCGGTCGACGAATCCTCGCGAAATTTTCAAAACTAATGGGGCGCTACGCTCCGCTCCTACCCTGAAAGTCTCGGGGGGGATTCGTCAAGCGGGGGCTGAGAAAAAAGGGGGGTCCCAAAACGCGTTTTCCCCATGCATTTTTCCATAGGACCTTTAGACACAGCTACAGCCCGAACGGCTGAACAGAATTATTTGTAATTTGGCAGAGATGTAGTCCTCAGGTCAAGGAAGTGCCTTTTGTAGGTCTGATGTAAATCTGTTCAGTAGTTCCTGAGAAAATAGCATTTAAATCAATATATATATCTGTAAGCGCGCTCCGAGCGCGCACCGTAAGCTTACCGTACGCGTACGGTGCCGTGCGCTGGCGCGATTCGGATTGACTGTTAGATCTTAGTAAACATTCGAATCGGTCGAAACCAGGAAGTGTCGGCCGCCATTTTCTCTCTCGCACTCTGAGGGGGGGAGGAAAAACAAAGTTGGATATCATAAAAAGGGGGCAGGCTAGACAGCTCCTAACCACCTAGCCTTGGTTATGGTGTGCCAGAAGGCCATCCAAAGCCAAAAAATATATTTTTTTTTTTGGAAAAAACGCCGAATACGCTTACCGTACGCGTACGGTGAAAAATTAAATTGAAAAAATACAAAATCCATATATTCCCCCCCCCCCCGTGTGCAAAATGTGCCCGCAGGGCACCTTTCGTGCATGGCTAATCAATTAACTGAACATGTAATAGAAAACCTTTCACAACGAAGCGCATAATATGTCCTCCGTGTGCGGACGGTGCGCGAAGGGCATCGTGCGTACATGGCCCATCCAGCGTAACGTGGGCACGCGGTGCGCGTAGCGCAGCGCGTGCCCACCGTGCGTGCACGGCACTAACTGCGTTAAGTGGGCGCGCGGTGCGCAAAGCGCACCGTGCGCGCACGGAACAAACTGCGTGAAGTGGGCGCGCACGGCACGAACGGCGTAAAGTAACTTAGCATTTAAAAAACCGTACAAATTCACTGAAAAAACCATAGGTTTCACACAAGTTATAGTTAGCTGTACATTTCACTCGTAAAAAACCAATGAAATTCCACGTTATAGTTGGTGCAGGCAACTATAACTCACGCGACCGCAATCCTCTGCTGATGCTAATACTGTATTTAGACACTTATTTGCCCATGTCTTCTTCCATTAAATTTTAGCTATACATATATTACAAATATTCTTTTTTCATAAAGACACATATGTCATTAGCAGAGGATTGCGGTCGCGTGAGTTATAGTTGCCTGCACCAACTATAACGTGGAATTTCATTGGTACGGTGAAAAATTAAATTGAAAAAATACAAAATCCATATATTCCCCCCCCCCCCCGTGTGCAAAATGTGCCCGCAGGGCACCTTTTGTGCATGGCTAATCAATTAACTGAACATGTAATAGAAAACCTTTCACAACGAAGCGCATAATATGTCCTCCGTGTGCGGACGGTGCGCGAAGGGCATCGTGCGTACATGGCCCATCCAGCGTAACGTGGGCACGCGTTGCGCGTAGCGCAGCGCGTGCCCACCGTGCGTGCACGGCACTAACTGCGTTAAGTGGGCGCGCGGTGCGCAAAGCGCACCGTGCGCGCACGGAACGAACTGCGTGAAGTGGGCGCGCACGGCACGAACGGCGTAAAGTAACTTAGCATTTAAAAAACCGTACAAATTCACTGAAAAAACCATAGGTTTCACACAAGTTATAGTTAGCTGTACATTTCACTCGTAAAAAACCAATGAAATTCCACGTTATAGTTGGTGCAGGCAACTATAACTCACGCGACCGCAATCCTCTGCTGATGCTAATACTGTATTTAGACACTTATTTGCCCATGTCTTCTTCCATTAAATTTTAGCTATACATATATTACAAATATTTTTTTTTCATAAAGACACATATGTCATTAGCAGAGGATTGCGGTCGCGTGAGTTATAGTTGCCTGCACCAACTATAACGTGGAATTTCATTGGTACGGTGAAAAATTAAATTGAAAAAATACAAAATCCATATATTCCCCCCCCCCCCCCCGTGTGCAAAATGTGCCCGCAGGGCACCTTTTGTGCATGGCTAATCAATTAACTGAACATGTAATAGAAAACCTTTCACAACGAAGCGCATAATATGTCCTCCGTGTGCGGACGGTGCGCGAAGGGCATCGTGCGTACATGGCCCATTCAGCGTAACGTGGGCACGCGGTGCGCGTAGCGCAGCGCGTGCCCACCGTGCGTGCACGGCACTAACTACGTTAAGTGGGCGCGCGGTGCGCAAAGCGCACCGTGCGCGCACGGAACGAACTGCGTGAAGTGGGCGCGCACGGCACGAACGGCGTAAAGTAACTTAGCATTTAAAAAACCGTACAAATTCACTGAAAAAACCATAGGTTTCACACAAGTTATAGTTAGCTGTACATTTCACTCGTGAAAAACCAATGAAATTCCACGTTATAGTTGGTGCAGGCAACTATAACTCACGCGACCGCAATCCTCTGCTGATGCTAATACTGTATTTAGACACTTATTTGCCCATGTCTTCTTCCATTAAATTTTAGCTATACATATATTACAAATATTTTTTTTTCATAAAGACACATATGTCATTAGCAGAGGATTGCGGTCGCGTGAGTTATAGTTGCCTGCACCAACTATAACTTGGAATTTCATTGGTTTTTTACGAGTGAAATGTGCAGCTAACTATAACTTGTGTGAAACCTATGGTTTTTTCAGTGAATATATATATATATATATATATACATATACACATCTGTGTACCATCAACATTTTGGACCAGAATATTTTTAAGCAAAATATGTTTGTACATTAGATTATAAGTATGTAAAGGCAATATTTATGTAGTTGCTGTTTTTGCCACAATATTTTCGTATCAGAATTTCTGGGGGTCCATATTTCAATAAACAATATTATCTGACAATTTGACCAAAGTCGTCAAAATTATCATGTCTTTCTCGCATTTCCACTAGTTTCTTCGGACGAACAGTATTACATTTTGACATTATTGCTTTAGTTGCCAAAAATACCTTGAGTTATGACTGAAATGTTCTAATGAATGCCTTGTTCATGACATTATTTCTATGAACCGATATGTAGTAACTTTTTAAAATACACATAATTAGTGGCACGTGGCCTGGTTATTTGAGTAAGGAATGTGACACTGTTGCCAGCAACAGAAATGGATGGGAGACAATATAAGTATCTTTGAATGATATGGATGATTTGAATTATATGGATGCCATAATTTGCTCTTGAGTTCTCCCACGTTGGCGGTTGCTGGCCCTTTTTATTGAGCATAGTGGTGTGTGTCTTGCGGTGTACCAGTAAGATAGTATATATAAATGGGGATGTGGCTATATGGTTAGTTGTTCTATATGGAGGTGAGGTGCTGTGTGGTATTTAAGTGTGTGTGGGGGGATGATTTAGGCAAACATTTGCTCACGGCAGATACTCATTCTAGGCAACCTCTTCAAACAACATCTTTCAGAACTCGCTCTGTCTCCTTCAGTATATGTGCTCTACCCCAAGGTCTCTGCCATCTTTCACTCTATCTTATTTACCTGGCATTTACATATATCACCAACAGGAAACGATCTTCCAGAATGTAATCTGTCTCACTAAGTGCAGATAACCAGGCAACACTGCCTAGCTTAGTATGGATACATGATAAGGTGTCGTCTTGGCAGCCAATGAATAGCCCATAGCTGTAAGTGCAGGAGCTAAACGAAATGTACACTCACATACGGCAATCCTAATTAATTCATTTACATTTATTCTTGACTCAAGAAAAACAATTTTTCAGACAAAGTGAACATTTAAAACATTTGCATGGTGCTCAAAATAGCCTTAACTTCCAGAATAAGCTATTCTGAACACTTTGGCCCTGATTCACGAAGGTAAGCTTACATTTTTGTGTAACTTTATGATTTTTTGCAATTCATAAAGGAAGTAGTATCTTTAGGACTGGGGAGTCGCTGCATTCCTGGCGGAAACTCCACACATAAAAAGATAAGCAGTCATAAAGATACTGCTGGTAAAAATCCTTTGTGAATTGCAAGAACAAATTATAAACTTACACAAAAGTAGAAGATTACCTTTATAAACCAGGCCCTCTTTGTTTAAGAGTGGGTATTTGTTACTGGAATTTTTATGATGGAATCTTGCACAATTATTTCCCAGACACAAGTAAAATATTACGAAACCATTTTAAAATTAGGAAATTATTTTGACTTCGTTAGGGTTTGGCCACAATGTAACCGAAAGACTACATGATGAATTACAATGCTAAAATGAAAAGTTGTCCAACAGAATGAATGTGCACGTTTCTTGAGCAAAAATAGAAAGTGTGAAGTCCTTTTCAGCCAAGAAATGTAAATATTACATCTCTATCATCACAAGCCCCTTTATCAAGGGTACACAGCGTGCCCAAGCTAGAGAGCATCAAAGCAGCTCGCTGTAGCAGAAAAGGAAAGAAGAGGAAAGGCAATGCTCAGAATAGTAAATAGAGTGGAGACATTTGAAGCAGAGTCAGGCTCAAGGGAGGCTTGTATGCATCTAGGAAATCCTGGATGCTGGGGGCCCTGCAGATGCGTGGCAGCATCTCAGAACACAGAGAGCCCTGGAACCTTCCCTCAAGAACCCCGTGGTCAACTTCACGCGAACAGGACCAACGCTGGGCCTAGTTGTAGGCACGTATGCATCAGTTCAGGACCCATTTTACACTGTCAATACCAGTATAAAATAAACACTTAAACCCACTGACCAGTGCAAAAAATCATTTTAGACTTGTCAGTCAGTGAAAATGTTGGTTCTATACGTACAACGGCAGAACGGTATTTTGTGCCTCTGTAGTGCATTAAATATTTGATGTTTGTACATTAGAGTTGAATGGGATTTATAAGTGAAATCCTGTTCTCCAGCTGCTGAGCAGCCGTAAGGGTTTGTCGATTTTCCTTTAGGTGTGTTTCTGTACTTTTAAATAAATAAAGACATACAACAACCTCGATTCGAGGCGGGTGCAGATATGCCTGGTACTGGTGCCAAATTGCTCGGCAGCAATGTAACTTTGCCCACGATATTACAGTGTGCAAAATAGCCATGTCTTGAATGAAATAGGCTCGTATAAACACATACAACCCTCACGTGCAGTTCTTTAAGTATTTCTTCCCCAGAGCAGGCATGTTTTTGTGTAAAGGGGAACTATCAGAATTGATTAACACGTGGAAACAGTACAATTCCTCATTCACAAGGGGGTCCTGAGAGAGACATTGCATTCTCTTCAGACAACCTGGGCTGGATCTGATTAAAAGAACCACTGAGACATTAAGCTTGAGTGGTGGTACAGATCACTTCAAAATGAATACTTGTAAAACATGAAAAACATTGGAGACTGTCGTATATTTAATGCTACTAAAGCTCAGTTTATCAGAAGGATGAAAGCGGATTAAATCGCTGATGTGTTTGAAAGGCTGGAAGTAAATCAGTTTATGAATAGGATTTGCAAATACGGCTTTGTTGATTTGATTTCTAGAGAGTGCTATTAAACTTAAGTCGCTCATCACATATGCCCAAGTGAATTGCTGCTGGAATTTCTTTTTTATGTAATGTAAAAGCAATAGGATTACTTCCTTTGATAAGGGAGTTCTGTGTTTGGTAAAATATATCTTTCTGGTTTTTGTTTTTAAAAGCTTAACTGTCCCCTTTGAAAGGCAGAGAAAGCTTGCATCATCGAAAAGAAAACGATTGACAGAAAAGATGCACTTTTGGATAAACTGTACTCTCTTTATTTCTCTTCGAAGCGTTTTTTATAATGTGAAGATGCATTGTTGTTTTCACGGACTTTTGAAATAAAGCTTTCAGGTGGAAGAAACTGATTAATTTGCACCGGTGTTTGCCAGTGGACAGCAACTGCATTTACTTTTAAACGCTGGTACATGTTTATGAGAGTGTACCACATGGTGGCGGTCTCAGCCCATGTTTTGAGCTCAGCACAAGCCTTCAGCAATTCAGTGTATTAATGATAAAACTCGCACTTCCAGGACACACCTACAGCTTAGGGGGATCTGTAGTAGTCTAAATTGTCACATATTTTAAGTGACTTGGTAGGTAATGCTGGTACTGCAATTCGGCAGCAGAGGCAGGAACTGTGGGGGTGCAGACTGCAGTAGAGTACCATAGGCCCTGGCACTTCCTGTGTAACAAATTAGACACTGGTTAAGAAAGCATAAAACAACGTAATGCATAGCTGCCAAAATCACATTGAAAGTTACAGTTAGGTGCAGTATTGTTTTTTTATTTAATTCAATAATTCAACTAATAATTATTGCATATTTTTTGTAAAAGGTATAAAGTGAAAATTGCTACACATTCTAAGTTTGATTGAATGAGTATCAAGCCTGAATCAGCATAACTGTTGATCAGTCTTCACAGTATTTAATAAGATTTTTAGTTTTAGTAGTCGGTTTTCTATAGCTGCTCAGTTCACAGAAAGGTCTGGGTCGAGGTGCATTGTCGTATTGCTTAGCAGCATATATGTTTCTCAATAAGAACTTCACTGCTGTGTTTGTGCCTTAATTCTGAGGTTAAACACCTTGATGTAAGTCTGTAGCCCGATCCTTCTCCCCCACCATTGTGCTCACTCTCTGCCTCCTCACTCCACCTCCACTTGCCTGATTCCAGTTCTGCCCTCTATTCCTCCCAAGGTACTTGATGCCAGTCCTCCTCTAACAGTTCTTAATTTGTAAAAGAATGAGCGCTGGTGCCCAAAGCACTGCTTAGAAGTCTGTGGCTAGCACTATAAAATGTCAGCGCACTGAATACCAAGGCGGCCTAGGTCAGAGGCCTCTTTTATCCACAACCACACACTTTCTGCCGCTTTATCCCACTCTTGCATGTTCCTGCTTTCTCCTTTGGGGACGGTTTTACTTTTTCCATCTTTCTCTTACTCCTTTTTTTATTGTTTGTGTTTTTCCCTCTCTTGCTCTCGAGAAATGTCTAGTGAGGAAAAATAAGTGCTTACACCCATAAATGAGGGCCCGTGGCCTCCACCTGCAACCACTGGCTCACGTTAAGCATGTCCTCTAGCCTTCTAATGGTCTGTGCTTTTTTTGCTGCTGACGGTGATAAGGTCTGAGAACCATGGGACCTCACTGTTGTATCCTCTGGGTGAGAGACATGAGGAATATGAATACAAGGGACAGCAGAGAGGGGACCGCGGAGCAGAGACGTTTTAAGGCATGCCCCAGGGCCCCAGCCTTTTAGGGGGCCTCCTGATAGAGCCAGCTCTGTTCTGCAGAGAGTCTTGCCCTGATGACCTTGAGTAATTCATAAGCAGATTGTTTTAAATACTGTTTTCCTTGAATTTATTTTTAATGTGGGTGATGTGTGAGCTCTATTACAGACATTTTGCACAGAAATGTTGTGATTATGTTTCATGTAACATTCATAAAAAATGTTTCTTTTAGATCAAAACAGGCCCTCACATATGAGAAATGGGGGGTGTCACTGAGATTCTTTGCAGTGTTATTAGTGAGCTGCTGCTGTGTTACAATATGGAAAACACGTCACCATCCCTGAATATTGGATGTAACAACTTTAGAATTTGGAGGAGTGCGCTTGTGCACTCAGTGACCTGCTGAAGAAGGCATGAAAGAGCTGAAATTGGATCAAAAATTCAAGGCTGTTCCAAACAGGGTCCCCTAAACCATATTCAGCCTTGGGCCCCAAAAATCCTTAGGATGTCCCTGCCTCAGATGAATGTATGTCGTTACAACGAATTCCGTTGCAGCGCATGCCTTTACCACGCATGCGTTACAACGGAATGATATTTCTACTCATAACCTTTACCACGAATATTCCTTTACCACGCATACTTGCATGGTAATGGAATACTCTTGGTAAAGGTTATACCCCTCCCCGTACCCTTACGTGATTCCCTTCCCCCAATACTTTTTATAATTACCCTTGCCCGTTACCCTCAATCCATATATATATATTTTAAATTTATATTCCAATTACCTCTTCACGTCATCTCTTTGTTCTTCCTTGTTGACGTTGTACGTCTTAAAGTGGAAGCGCCATTCCCTTTCACCTAAAAAAACGTAGATTTCCTCCACTTCCCCACGTTATTTCAGGTTATTTTCTTTTCTCACTTTTTTTTGGGGGGGGGGGGGGGGGGGGGGAGACCCCCCAAACCCCCTTTTTTCTAATTTTTGCATTTAACTCACGTCTTCGCCGACAATAAAAAAGGACTTAATGTGACGAGGAAGAAGACGTTCCAGTCCAGCTTGCGTGGTATAGACGTTCGTGGAAGGAATATGCGTTGTATAGACGTTTACGTGGCAAGTGTACCGTTGTAAACGTAACGCGTGGAAATGCCTTCGTGGTAAAGGATGTTTCCCTCCTCAGAGAGATCCTAGACCTACTGTACTGACATGTGCATCTCACATTAACAAATACATTCATGCATCTCACTCACACACACAAGGACATAATGAGTGAAGATTACACTACTGCTCCATGTGATATAATGTTTCTGTATATGTACGGAATCTTACACTATTATTGCACTTGCAGTCTCTATGTGTGAGGAAGCTTTCTCTGCTGCTTTTTATTAATCTGTGTAGTGTGTGAGAACACTCTTCCCTGTGTCTCTTACCAGCAGTCCTGTATGTTACTTGTGTTAGTAAAGCCTGCATTTTCACACCCAGAGTTTATACGGTGTGTGTGTGATGCCTGATAAAAACTTTTTCACAATAAAAGAGGCAAAATAATTAACGTTACCAATGTCTGCCGCTAATTAGAGGTAGAAGTAGGCTTTTAAGTCGGGTTTTCGTGAAGGGGGCTCTACTGTTATTATTTTCTTTTAAACAGTATCAGACACTGCACAAACTATTTATTTGTTCTGTAGTTCTCAGGACAATGCTGGAAAAGATTAGACCACGCAGGAAATGTACTATTTGTCGAGAGTCCAAAATTCCATTTCTGGAGCTAGGTTTTAGTCAGGCAGCCTGATACAGTTATTTTATTCACATACAGTGGTCTAGATTGTAACGTGTTATTCCCCTCGACTTCAATTAAAGATTTTGATATTCCTGTTATTTTAGGGCCGGGGTATTTCATGGTTACCCAAGATATTTGTGAAGTAACATTTGAGACCCTTCCAGATGAAATACCATAGGCTTGGAGTATTCTTACAAATCAAACATAGAATTTTAGTGTGACTGATTCTCCCGTTACACGACTTAATCTAAATTCCTGGCCAGCTCTTAACCAGGGAATGATGGTTACATATACTCCATACATATTTAACAATGGTTGAAATAATTTTTGTTTGCATTTTAATTTTTATTATTTTTGTAATAAAAATTAAAAATATTTGATGAAAAATACAAGTTATTCCTCCTACATCTTGGCTATTGATCCCCACTCCAGATTATTCCTTGTCCGCAGCTACTAAAATGATGACAATGTGGAATATTTCCAAAAGTAAAATTTATGAGCCGAGCATAGAAATGTTACCATAATTGCTTTTCAGCAGGGAAATATTGCACAACCCTAGGTGCCAATACCTTTTTCTTTTCCATGCAGTTTTTCGTGTACTACACTAATAACGGGGCATTTGTTCATTCCCCCATGACGAGAACAAACGTTAGCCTGAAACAGACCATACAATATGTAATTAAACACACCATATTCCATATAGTATTTCAATAGTTATAGCACCACATCTAGAAATATCAATGTGAGAAGCCGAGTCTTTTTTCTTCAGTAGCACAAGTGTGGGAATATCGTAAACACAAAGAAAACCTGACAACAGTGACATACAAATTGAGAATTCTTAAAGTTTAAAACATTTGCTACACTTATAATCTTTCTCGAGCTAAGTACTATATGATTTTTTGTTTGATGCTACAAGAAACTGCTGAAACGAATTACATCAAATATTGCATAAATATATGACTTTACACAGAATAGATTCTTTTCGTGGGGTTTGAAATAAATCCATCCAGCATGTTTTGTAAGTTTAGTTGTGTGACTTGTGAGCTGAATAGTGTTGGGAATCTCTTGTGGAAGTACTTCCATGAAGCTGGTCTCTTCCCTGGAAACAAACATCTGCAATGTGTTCAGGGGGAGTCAGGGGGACTGGGTACAGATGTTGCCTCTGGCCATATATTATGCCCACATCTTGTTTGGCACAGCCTAAATATTTGTCCAAGAAGGTCAGGTTTGACATAAGCATGGACTTTAGCATCAACATTTATGTCCCTTACTAGTACTGTTAGACCTGACATCCTTGGTGTGGTTTCCCCTGTCATTGTTTTGCTTTCTGACCTCCTATTTTGTTGACTTCATTTTTGCTGGCTCTAGGATTCTGGGCACTTTACCACTGATGACCATGGCTAAAGTGCAGGTGCTCTGTCCCTAAAACATGGTCAGATTGGTTTATCCACAATTGGTATATTAAATTTACTTATAAATCCCAAATAAAGTGCACTGTGTGTCCAGGGCCTCTAAATTAAATGAGACTAGTGGGCCTGCAGCACTGATTGTGCCACCCATTTCAGTAGCCCTTTAAAACATGTGTCAGGTCTACCATTACAGGGCCTGTGTGTGCAGTTTTAAACAGCCATATTGACCTGGCAAGATAACCCACTTGCCAGGCACAAACCATACTTTTTAATAAATATAAGTCACTCGTAAGATAGGCACTAGGCAGCCCAAGGAGAGGGTATAAAATGTTGGACACGTACTTTTGAGTTTTACTTGTTCATGTAGTGAAAAACTCTAATTCTTTTTTCACCACTGCAAGGCCTATGTTGCCCATAGGTTATCATTGGTATTACCTCATTCCATCTTACAAAGTGTAATTTCCAATTGAGGCAAGATAGAAATTTCGAATTTGGTGTCTCTGGACTCCCAATTGAAAATCACAACTTCTGGTGAAGTCGGGTTTTAAATTGTAAGTTTGAAAATGCCACTTTTAGAAACTCAGCATTTCCGTACTTTAATCATTCTGTGCCTCTGCCTGTCTCTGAATACACATCTGGGGTGGGTGACAGATGGGACGTTTGTGCATTACCTCTAGACAGTCACACACAAAGGTGTATCATTCACTTCCTGATGGCCCATCACCAGGCTGATGGGCCTTACTGAGCTAGATGGGAGGGAGGGGTTGACACTTGCCCCTGTATAGTACTATGCCTGTCTGCACACAAAAAGCTGCATTCCCCCTGTAGTGCATCTGGAGCTAGGGCAGGAAGGGCAGGGACCTTGTGGACTTCAAATGCCTCCCTTTGAGGCCTCGCCCACTTAAAGGACACAACTGGGTATAAGTACTGGACCCCTGACACCACCAACTCAGTACTATCTGGACCTAAGAACACTCTACCAGGAAGAAGGACTGCTGTGCTGCTGAAAGGTCTGTCACTCTGCTTGACTCTGCTGGATTTGCTGGACTTTTGTTCTGCTGTGCCTGCCCAGCTGCCCCTTGCCATGTGGTGAGAAGGACTGCACCTGACTCAACATCGCCAGAACCAAGTGACTCCAAGAGCTTGCTGGCTTGCCTCCTGCTCTGAAGTCTCAGGGACATCAAAGACTTTATTCAACTCTGCTTCAGCTGCTGGACTCTGTCAACTGTGAGTACTCCCCTAACTAGAGGTGCCAATCCAGTCCCGGACCTTCAAGGGGAGTTCTGCAGCTGTTTTCTGCCAAAATCCACGTATCACCTGCTTTGCACCGGTCAGAACCGGCGCATTTGCCTTTAATGCTGACACAGTGGCGTACTTGGACTCTGTCATCTGTGAGTCTACCCTACCAAGTGGTGCCACCTCATTCCTGGACCCTTGGAAGTATGCTTATGGTGCTCTCCCAGTCCCGGTGTATCCAGCAGTACAAACGCATCTCCATTGCTACGTGGATGGGACCTGTAACTCCTTCGGAACCGCCATGCACGACACATTCTCGGTGCAGGCCTTATATCCAATATAGTTAGGTGCCACATTCCAATCACCCTTGTTAATTACATGTGCAGGCCAAAGGCCATCGATGACCGTGATCATAGATGCTATGAAATGGGATCTTGCAACATTGTGAGCATACTTAGACCCCATGATGAATGTACAACCAAAGGTGTTATCTCTGCAAATACATATCTCCTCTTCAGATCTACACAGCTTTTTATTTGTGTCGTAAGGATTTACAAATCAAGATTGCCAAAGTGCATTGTTTAGGGTTAGTTGGGGTTTGGAGTGATTGAATGTGCCTTTAAACCTGGTCAGTGTACTACTGCTGATTACCTCACTAATCCAATCCCTTTTGTGTTTTTTAGACTCAGAGGAATGGTGCATTTCCTGTACAAGGGCAATGTCTGGAGTTCTGTGACTAGGTATGAGGAAAATTTCTCACGCTTCATGGAGTGGGCTATGCCGCTTAACTTAAGTGACAATGAGGAGTGAGGCTTTGGTCTTGTAAGTTGTGGAAGACATGATGATATAATGAGAAATAGCAATCTCTGGGGACACATGTGCAGAAGGAGGCAAGTCAGCTGAGTTTGTAAACTACGCTGTCTATTTGTCTTATAGTCGGTGAGAAGAGTCCACCAGTAACGTGAAGGGGAAAATGAGGGGGGTGAGGGGGGGGCGGTAAATAGTACTGTGGACATGTCATCTGAATAGGGACCTCTGGGATAGCAAAGAGCTGAGTAGAAGCAAACAAACGAGATGAACAACCCCAGAAAGAGTGCAAGGGCAGGGAACTCAATAAGAGAGGGTAATCCACCTCGTTGTCAAAAATAGAGCAAAGCACTAATAACCATTCCAACAAACCTACTTTTTTCAAGAGGACAGCCCTCCCAGGGACCCATCACATTGCACCCACTCTTTCAATGAAAAGAAACCTAACTGAATGTGGGTATCATACTGCTTATTCATAGGCCAACAGGCCTGCAGAACAATATAACATAGTGGTGTAGCAGAGTCATCCAGAAACGAACATTACTCACATCTATACTGTAAAGGTACAAGAACGTTAATTCAACACAGAGGGTAAAGAACAGTCTCACAGTAAGACCCTGTGAGAAAAAATATATATATAGTAAAACTCACATACAGATTACTGCTCATCACAAAGAAACAGGAGACATGCCAGCACATTACACAGTTAAAGACTGAGGGCTTGATTCACAAAAGTAATCTGAGACAAAATCCTACCTCTACGACTTTCGGTATTCACAAAAGGCATTTAGGAGTAGTAAAGTTAGGAATCCTAACTTTACTACTCCTAAATGCTTTTTGTGAATACTGAAAGTCGTCAAGTTAGGATTTTGTCTCAGATTACTTTTGTGAATCAGGCCCTGAGTCATTGAAATCAAGAGTGTCTTTGACATCAGTCAGTACAACGGTTGGTAAAAGAAGCCTGTGGAGAGAAAAGATTTGATATTCCATGGTACAGTACCCTCTTGGTATCACTATTTAAGTTAACATTTAGTTTTCTCTCTATGCCTTGTCAAAGCAATTTCTCCAGGCTAGTCCATCAGTGAATCTCCCTGTTTGCATTTCAAACATTGATGATTCCTTGGCGGGAATGGCGGTCCCTCTTTTACAGAAGTGACTGAGATGCCTCCTTTCATTGAGCTGATGTCTGAGAGGTATCCATAGCAGATGATACAAGTGCTACCCAAAACATCTGTAGGTTTCGGGCTCATAGACCCATTTATGTCAAACGTCAATAGTAATGAGCATACAATAGTCCGAACCTGATATTCCAATTCTGAAGCATGTGGTGAAGGGTGACATTTTTTTCTCTTTTTATATTTGATTCTTGTACAAAATTAGCTAAACTAAATGTAAAGGTTCTTGTGCAAGAGTGAGCCATTTTACTTCTTGGAAAATTAACTATCTTGTTTCTTGGTGAAGCCAAATATAGTATATATTAGGTCTCCTGCATCAGATTTCACAGGAGCAGATCCGAGGCGCCCTCTGGAATTCAACTGGACAATCAGAGATATTATGTATGAACTGTGGTAAAAATGCTGTGAAAAAGAAACATGTGCTGATCTCAAGGCCTTCTGGTATGCCTGAAAACCCAACAATGTTGCAACGTCTCCTGTACTCAATGTCGATCATCTTCTTCATAGAAATTCTAAAGTTCTTGGCCCAGTCAGGGCCTTGATGTAGCTGCTCAATGTCTTTTTTAATTACAGTGATTCTCCTGTTTGTTGAACCCAGCAGGACTTGAAAGTAAGCCAGGAGAGTCTGTATCGATTTCATCGTTGGAGATGTCATTGCAGTGTCTTCCCTGACTGACCACTTAGTAATTTGTTTATGTTGGTTCTCTCAGAAACGTCTCAAGAGTGATCTCTTGCATGCAGTCTGAAGAGGAAGAGGCTGAGATGTCACGGTTCATTTTCAAGCAACTGTCTCCACAAAAGGATGCTCACATATGTATCTGTGCTTTAACATGAGGCAGCAAGCAAGATGAGGATCACATTCAAAATGCTACAGTAGATTCAGAATATGCAAGCAGCAGGGTGCACAATGGTTGCAATCACCTAACATGAATGAGCCGAGAGGACAAATGAATGACCATATTGGTGTAGGCAGACAACAAGACTTGTAAAAACCAGGATGTTGGAAGCAGCCTCAAGAAAGTAGGTAATCAATTTGTCAAGCAGTACAATGGGACCCAAGGGGGCAGGTGTAAAACTGTATCCTCATCAGCCTAATAACTCTTAAGTCAGAAAAGCAGAACACTCACATTGAGTAGAACACAGTACCATGAGAAGCAGGGTATTCATAAGGCATTCACCAGCACGAAAGAGATAGCTTCAAATTTTTTCCTTCCTGCATATAGCACAGGGGCACCTGATAAAGTCATCTGTTTTCCTCCTTTATCATTCCTTTTTCCTTTAGTATTAAACACACCAGGAATGACCCAGAACTAGGCACAGTGGTTGGGGGTGCCTATCAGTGGTTAATTTGAGCCAGTGGTTCCTGGTGCTCAGTACCTGCACTTAATTTTCGACACCAGCACTTATTACAGTCTGTCACATTGGTGTGCTGTTTATCTAAAATAGAGATGAGCACAATAACATTTGTTTATTAAGACAATATTCACTAAAAATTACTAATATCTGCCGCCCAAGCCATTCTTATAGCTTTGGGGGCCTGGAATAGTCTGAATTGTCAAACTTGTAGGCGTGTGATTGTTAGTAGTTGTGTTGGTAGTGTCATTTGTAGAGCAGGCAGGGGCAATGGGTGGGCAAGTTGCAGAGGCCTCCTGACAAGGGCCCTGGCACGTTTTACAAAGTAAGTACTGGTGCCTACAGTAATTTGACTTCGATGGCCCTGAAGGAACCCCCAGAGCAGGTGTCCCACATTCCCTCAGCAGTCACATAATACAAGAGGTTGAGTTTAGGAGAGTGGTGTGCAGTCCTCACTCAACACTGTGCTGCGTATCACACAAGTTGTGATATTGAGCCACACAGCCTGCACCAACCACAGGAATATCATTTATGATGTTAATAGTGAGGTGTGATGGCACCAGTGATGTCATTGATGATGCCATCTATAAGATCACGCATGACATCCGGAACAGTGCATTAGGGTGGGGGAAGGTTAACCATAACCGTCAAACGTCTGATTTTTGGAGATTGAAAATCAGAACCTTAACTGTTTTTTTCCGTGACTGTATATTGCACATCCAAGCAACTTACTATTATGACCCATATCAATAAATATGCCTTATGTAGGAAAACTGACGTGATGGTCCCTTAACTGTGATGTTGCACGTTAATATGGACCTTCGCAGGCCTTCTGAGATTCGCAATACATAAATCTATATATTTAGCACTACAATAAAACAAACATATTTTGTGTATAGTCACAAAGATATATCATATAAAACAACCCACCTTGTTGGATGCCTTATGTAGAACAATGCAGAGCTCTGCAGGCGGAAAAACTGTCCTACTATAAATAAATTCATCATTTAAAAAAAAAAAAATGGCAATAAGCCAAGTGAACTTTGATACACAATGATGTTTGGCTTTTTCCTTTCAATGGTTCAATCCTCCGCATTACGTGTTTGCAAAAATAGCTTTGCCTGCATTTCTTTCTTGTGCAGGCAAGCACAAATCCAAACACCTCCCAGTGGGCAAAATAAAGCCATGTTAGATGTTTGTGTTTCCCCACTGGCCTTCGCTTGATTAAAGAAATCTGCTTCATTATGGAAGCAAAGTAGAACAATTCCTCCGAGACGTAAACTGCAATTTTCCATATTTATTACCATGCAAGGATTAAAAGATGAAATCTCCGTTTCTAAAAAACCTGACCGCCGGGGTTTAATTTAAGTGATATGCTGCTGAGATGTGGAGCGCTCGCTTTATCAAGTAGACACATTTAAAAACAATTTTAAAACGTCGCACGGTTGCATTATATATTACGTTATCTGTGCTGTGATGCAAACGTCCAATGTTTCTAAAAAATAAAGCTTTGCAAGTTGGAGAAAACAAACTCGCAAATCGTATTGCACGGCGGGTGTTATTTTAAAAACAATGTCACATCTATGGTGTCTTGAAACAGGGCTCGTGTCATTCGCAGGACAAGGCGCCAAGTCATTTCCTGCAGGATTCAGTGCACTAGTCCAGCTTTTACATCAGGAAACTGGGGCGAGCGTGAGAATGCAGCAGAGATGAAAATAATAAGTCTGTTCTCTTGCTTCATTCTCCAGTGCACACGTCAGATTCTGAACTCGGAGTCAGCCAGAAGTGCGAGGAGGCCATGCATAGCACACAGATTTACTTAATGTAGTCTGCCAGGAAGAGGGCACGCATAGCACTTAGGCTACTATATAACAACAACGTAAACTTGGCATGCACACATGACTGTGCTGCACGGTGGGGAATTACACAGAATTATTACAGCAAATGAAATTGGGGCTAAGGAGCAAAGCAATGTGGTTGGCAAGCAGAGGGGATCAGGCTTCGGTGTGGCAGCTGCCCTCTGCCATGATTTGTTTCTGACATCTGCATGCACAGAATTTAAGCAGAAATGGATTTTACGAGCAACACTGTGAAGAAGAAGAAGGTTTTAGTTCTTTGAACCTGGTAATAAGGGCCTAAGTGCTGTGCAGCAAAATCACTGTATGTCAGCAATGGATTTGCTTCCTCAGGCTGAAGTGTTGGTGGGGGGTGTAAGTTAGTCTATAGAGATATTTCAAAACTTCCTCCTGGTTAACCCTCCTGCCTGTGAAGTGTGATACAATGGCGACTTAACTAGGTCACCTCCAGAAAGTGCATCTTTTTCTTCTTCAGCTAATAGAGAACACGTCCAGGGAGCGACAGATGCAGGCAAAGAGAACTGCAGTTCCTATGCCTTTCATTGGTTTCCTCCTTGGCCCTTCACATAGTCTACCCTCAGCCCTGTGAATGTGAATTGTTGCTCATGTCTTCCTCCTCCCTCAGGGAGCAAGTTGACCGTACACATGTTCTTTATTGGGAACACATACCGGACCTAACAGATATGTTTTTCAACCTAAGTCCACACGCGACTTAGGTTAATCCTCATTAGGAACGCACGGGTGCTTCCTCAGTACCTTCAAAATCAACAACTTCCACAATCTCAAAGACATCCCATGCATTACAAATGGAACAAGGGCCATTAGTGCCATGTACTCAAAGGAACACTCTGTAGTATCCTACTCATGCTCTTGTCATGCCCTTTTCTCCCCCTGCTCAGCGTGTGTGTTTGTGGGTGTCCTGCTCGGAATGTTGGAGTGATGATGTGATTGGAATGTTGGGTGCCTGAGAGGTTTGGAGTGACAGTTAAGAATGGGCTGAGCAACAAGCAGGCTTCGCTCGCTCCTTTCTGTCGTCTCCTTCACCTTATTTTCTTTGTTGCATTTGCATTCCTTTCCTTACTAGGATATTTATTGTTACATCTCTTTTAGGTATAGGACTATTGCTTCCGTGTTATAAGAAAGAGAGATATGTAGTGTCCTAGTCATGCTCTAGTCATGCCCTTTACTCCTCCTGCTCAGCCATTGTGTTTGTGTGTGTCCTGCTTGAAATGTTGGAGTGATGATGCGATTGGAATGTTGGGTGCCTGAGAGGTTTGGAGTGACAGTTGAGAATGGGATGAGCAGAAAGCAGGCTGCTCCTGTTGGGGCTGCTTCACAGAGCTTTATTACTGGCTCTACAGAACCTTAACTACCTGCTCTACATGAAACTATCTCCAATAAAGCTTCCTGTATTTCATCCTTCCTGTGTGGACCTCGTTACTACACACTTGTTTTGAGACTTTACAGAAAGATCTTTGGTAATTTTCAGGCCTAATTCATTACAAGGTGCTGAAGCTCATTGATTGGTGCTGATGGTTCACCCTTTGTGTATACATGGACAGAGGAAGTTCATACCTCCAGACATGTTGGGGTCTCACATGTCGGGTCTGGTGGCTAAGTGGACTAATGCCTCCACTGCAGGGGCCTTTGTTCAACTTCTGGTCCGTGGGTGATGCGTCGGGAGAAATTGTCTCACAGGTATGATGCGGGGAAATCTGGGATGTGTCAGCGATCGATGCGGCAGCATCGAGCAGTGCTGCGTCGGTTTCTTCAGCTGCGATCCCTCGGTCCTTGCAGCGGTGATAGGCGCTGCGTCGGTTTCAGCAGCGGCGTGGCGAAGCGTGGAGATTCTTCTCGCACAGTGGTGCTGCACCGGAAAAACAGCCACAAGAAGAGCAATGCGTCGATTTCTTCAGATCTTCTTTTCTTCCAGCTCCCAGCAGCAAGCACAACCTCCAGAGGCCCAGACTTGGAACTGGCACCTCCTGGCCAGTCAGAACTCTAAGCAGCAGAATTAAGGGGAGTTGGGGGGGGGGTCAATGTACCCCTGAGACTTCAGAACAGGAGGCCAGCACACACAGGTCCTTGGAGATCTTTAAGCATGTACAAAGCAAAGTTGCAGTCTTTATCCTTTGCGTGGCAGAAACAGCAACTGCAGGCCAACCCCACAGAGCACACAGCAAAGGGGCAGTACTGCTCCTCACAGCTCTTCAGCTTTTCTCCTTGGCAAAAGTTCCTCTTGAGTCCAGAAGTAGTCTAAAGTTCTGGTGTTCTAGGTCTAATACTTACACCCCAAAATGTCTTCATTCTCTTTGTGCAAGGGTATCTGGGCCCAGTCCAAACCACTTCTGTCCGGACTGGTGCAGTATGACCACAGGGGTGGAGACAACATTGTGCAAGGGAGACAGGCCTTATTCAGGCCAGTCTCCCTTGCACAGCCAAGGTCTATTCAGCTCAGCTCCAAGTCATCCAGGAAGGGCCAGGCACACCTCAACCACCCCAGTGGCTGTCTACAGTGAATGCACATCTTCAGCACCTGTCACTCCAAAACCAGACAGTCCATACACAAACAGGAAGAGGCACGCAGAATGGTGAAACTAGAAAATGCTGACTTTGTAAAAGTGGCATTTTCAAACACAACATTTAAAAAACATCTTTACTAGAAGATGTGCAATTAAATTCTGAGTTCAGAGAGCCTAAACTTTATTTCTCTATCTTGTCCCGATGGGAAGTTATACTTGTAAGATGTTACAAAGCATTTCCCATTCTATCCTATGGGGCAAGATAGCGTTTCAATAGTGAAAAACGAAATTGGCAGCATTTCACCATCATGACATGTCACAAACACAGTACATGTCCTACCTTTCACATACACTGTACCCTGCCCAGGGGGTACCTTGGGCCTACCATAGGGGTGCCTTACATGTAAGAAAAAGGAAAGGTAAGGGCCTGGCAAGTGGGTGCACTGGCCAAGTCGACATGGCAGTTAACAGCTGCGCACAGGTCTGAGATACCTTTTCATGGCTACTTATGTGGGTAGCAAAATCAGTCCCTGGCACACTTCAGTGCACTTTACTAGGGACTTATCAGTAAATCAAATATGCCAATCAGAGAGAACCAATTGTAACAACAATTTGACACTGATCCGCAGTGGCAAAGTGCCCAAAGCATCTAAGCCAGCAAAAACGTAATACAGCACAGCATCAAAAATACAGGAGGTAGAGGCAGAAAGTCTGGGAAAAACCACGTCAAAGACGCCAAGTCTAACATTAACCATGAGCTAATAAAATACAATGTTGCAGCATATTAACTCATTAAATTTGCATTAAATAATTAACTAATTAAGTATATTTATTTATTTTATCAATAGTTCTTAAAAATATTGAATAACATCCCACCCACAATATATTTTTATTTTCAGGTTGGTAGTTATAGTTAGGACCAAAGTTTCCATAGGAAAAGCTGTTTTTGCTTTGCGGATAACTTTGGCCCCCCAATGATGAATCTTCACGAACGTTTCCAAAAATATTTCCTTTCTGGTTCAGCTGCTGCGTTGAAAGCTTTGGGATGATCCATCAAGCGGGGTTGATAAAAAAGGGAAGTCCCAAAATACGTTTCCCCAGGTTATGTCTATGGGGATTTTTCATTATTTGAACATGACTACAGCCCGAACCGCTGAACAGAATGATACAAAATTTGGCCAAAAAAACAAGATGCTGGTCCAGAAAGCATGTGTTTTGTGATTTGATGTAAATCCATTTAAGAGTTTCAAAGATATTCAAGTTTAAAAAAATATAGATATCTGGGAGCCGAACAGCCTACTGAGACCCTACTGAAATTTGATTGGCTACCAACACTTTAACCAGGAAGTATTGGCAGCCATCTTGGGACTCGGCTTGAAGTCGAGTCACACAAAAAAAGTAAAGAGAAAAGAAAAGGGGGCAGGGTAGGAATACCTGACCACCCAGATATGTTGGGAGGGTCTCACAAGGACACCGACGGGGGATAAAAGCATTATTTTTGTTTCAAATGTTGCCGCAATCACGGGTGGACCATAAACCTGTGCCAAAATGTAAAAAAACTTACGTGCAGGGTCCAGCGCATCTTTCAAAAAAAGTCTCTGGGTGGGCTAAATCCTGGGGGCATGCTAAAAATATAGGAGGTCCCCCTCCTAGGCTTTATTTACACCATCACCACTTCAGGGTTTTTCAATTGTATAATGAGGGGGGCCTGTACGGCACTCCTGCACCCAAGGAACCACCACCTCCCCCGAGGCTTATTTCTTTAATTAATGGGCAGGCCTCCTTGACTCCCTCCCAGCCCCGGGGACTGCCACCTCCCCCAGGATTTTTAATAAAAAAAATATGTAGGGCTTTAATTATCATTAGTGGGGGGTGCGTGGACCCCTCTAGGTCCTGGGGACTGCCACCTCCCTGGGGCTTTTCAATTAAAAAAAAATCAGGGGATGGCACGGACACACCACAGCCCCAGGGGCCGCCACCTCCCTGAGGCTTTAATTGTCATTAGTGGGGGGCTGCTCTGGCGACTACCACTCCAGGTACGGCTCCTGCAATGTCTGGGGGTGTGTGCTCCCAGGACATTGCTGTTTGCTATGGCTTGGAGGGAGCACAGCTCCCGCCAAGCCATAGCAAACACTACTCTGCTTCTAGTAAGCGAGATCAACGAATGCTTTGGCTTACTAGAAGCAGAGCAGAATTGGTTTTACACACAGGGAACGGCATGTTAGCAGCTTCCTATGTGTAAAAGCTATGCCTACTCCCACAGGAGGTGGGGAGCCGGCAGGGATCGCGGCAGCCTTTAGGCTCCCACTTTGGTCCCCAACGTTTAAAAAGCAGGTATCCTGGGTGGGACCAGCATTTACACACTACAGACCGGGCCCCGGGGGATGGGGTCCCCCGGGCTGAAATCGGCCAGGGAGGGGGCCTGCATGTCCCCTCACCCTTTTATAAAAAAATAAAAGTAAAATTAGAGGTAGGCTCCGGGGATGTGGTCCACAGAGTTGAAAATGGCCCGAGCAAAGTCCGCTTGGCCGCCCTCCCTGTAAATAAAAAAAAGATTAAAAAAAAATAATAATAATAAGATCGGCCCAAGGAGATGGGGTCTCTACGCTAAAAATGGTCCAGGTAAGAGGGCCATGCAGCTGCCCCCCCTTCATTTTTTTTTTACAAAATAGAAAAGTACCTCCGGCAAGTCACAATCATGACGCTTTTCAGGTTCCAACAACCGGCAAGTCACAATCATGACGCTTTTCAGGTTCCAACAACCTTTGTCAAACTGAGGTTGCTGTTCCCAACCACCCAAAAAAAACATAAGTCCAGGTCATAGAAAGAGACAAGTTACTGTTCAAAAATCTAAATAATGTGTTCATGTAGAAAATGCAGTCTCAAATCAATACATATTATGGAAGATGTATCACATATTTTGAGTGTGAAGCTCAAGGCTTGATTATATACATTTCACATCTTCAGAGTCAATCAGTTCCCATACATCCGTACGCTCATGTCTCAAGCAATAAACATAGAAAAGGGTGTGTTCACAGCTTGCCAACTGTAATAATCAAAGTGAAGCCGAAGAGTGAAGTATAACTGCCACTTTATTCAGGCCATCCGCTCTCGCTCTGGCGAGCGGTATGTGAACATTCTAAGGTAAGCTCCAGGAGATACCAAGGTGAGTGGGAAGGAGGGGGAAGGAGGGGGTGGACGGAAGGTACCAAGGTGGGAGTAAAAGGGGAAGATACAACACATCTCCTTACCCAACATAACAGATCATAGAACCAGCATAGAACATTACATAGCTACTCTGTCCCCACTCCATACATGACCGTCCTCCAACTCCACCACATTTTTTCCCTTGTTCTTAATCTTTTGTGGAAGGAAAAATTAGCTCTGTCCCACTTGTACCCTTGTGGGTTTCTTTATCGACACAGGATCATTGACATTAGGTTTTAAATTCTTCACACCATGTTTCTTGTCATACCATCCTTGGTAGCGGGATTGATGTTGCTGAACTTTAACCTGACTTTCTGATCTGTCATAGACAACAGTCTTACCCCCATCTAGCCAGAGGGAGTACAGCTTGGTGCCAGTTAACCCTGCATTCGTCAGCCTGGTACATACTTTCCTAAATATTGAGTCATGTTCTTCTTCATCAGCTCCGTAGACTAAAACATCATCTTGAAAACACATGCTGTTCGGAATTCCTTCCAGTACCCTTTGCATCATTTTTTGGAAGACAGCCGCCGCCGAGGCAAGGCCGAAGGGCATCCTTCCGAACATATATGTGCCAAAAGGGGTGGAAAATGCCATTAGTGGCCTAGAATCCGGGTGAAGCTCTACCTGATATTAGGCCATGGAAAGGTCTATGACCGAAAAAAACGTAGCCTTACCCATGGTACTCAGCATTTCATTGATGTTAGGAAGAGGGAAACGTTTGATCCAAATGTTTTCATTAAGGCTGCGTAAATCAATGCAAAGGCGAATGCCTTGTCCATTGGCCTTGGAAGCTATGACGATGGGAGATAACCACTCCAATGCGTCAATGGGATGAATGACACCTAAGTGGCATAGTTTGTCAAGTTCATCTTTCAATGGCTGTCTTAAGAGTAAAGGAACTTGGCGAGTTTCATGTACAACAGGTTTTGCCCCTTGTCTAATTTTTATTTTATGCTGGTAGTGTTTCAACAACCCCAGATCATTAGAGAAGAGGTGGGGAAATTTGTCACAGAGGGGTGACTCCCCCGTAGCTTCTTTGACCAAATTGACCTGTTCCTTGCTATTGGGGTCAAGAATAATACCAAGTTCTCTCTGGTGACGCCACCCTAGGAGATTAGATCCTGAGCTGACAAGGTAAACCTTACCCACCGTGGATCTCCCTTTAAAATTAATTTGTGTCTCCACCATTCCCACTAACGGAATAGGGTCTTTGGTATAGCCATGGGGTGTAATATCAGGTTTAGAAATAAACATACTAGGATCCCCTTTGATTTTCCTGAAATCTTCCATATTTAACAGGGTAAATGGAGAGCAGGAGTCTGCGAACATTTCAATAGATTTGTTATTGATTAAAATATTGCATTTTGGATATTCAGTGAAATTACTTCCACCAGAACTCTTTACTTGGAACACAAATCTAAACTGGTCTTCGCTGAGTTCACTGATGGCTTTGACTTGGCTGGTGTTGCTGTCCCTGCACACTCTAGCTAAATGTCCTCTTCTGTTGCATTTCTTACAGTGAGCATTACAAGCTGTGCATATGGGATTGTTAGCTAGGTGATTGCTACTCCCACATCTATAGCATTTGAGGTCAGAGTGTTCTCTTGGAAACTTAATGGATGACTCTCCTTTATTTCTGACTTTCGAAAAATTCTTATTTGGAGCATCAACCTGAACAGCTGCAACCACTTACTCAGATATTTTGATTTATTTCCTTCATACACTTAGCAGTGTGCTCAATAGACTGAGCTATGGAAATAGCTTCTTCCAGCGATGGATTTTTTGACAGCAATTTCTCTTGGATCTTACTATTGCTTGTGCACATCACCAATTGGTCACGTATTAACGAGTCATTAAGATCCCCAAAATCACACCTTTGAGTTAGACCTCTCAAATCTGCAATGTAGTTTTTTACAGACTAATTTTTTCCTTGTGACCTACTGAAAAACTTGTGACGTTCTAGGACCACATTTATTTTATCCCCAAAATGATTTCCTAACTTTAGCATAGTTATATCATACACATCTAGGTCCTCTTCCTCATCCAACTCAGGTTCTGGGAGAGTTTCGTACACTTTACGACCATGAACACCAATATTGTGTAAGAGAATGTGCTGTTTCCGGAAAGCAGAAAACCTTTCCCCACCCATAGCAATCAAATAGGACTCAAAAAGTTTGGTCCATTCCTTCCAATGGATATCAGGATCTCCACAATCATTCAGAAATGAGGGAGGTTGACATATTCCTGGAGTACCCATTCTAGAAGAGAAGCAGAATAAAGATTTGCAAGTAAAGTAGATCTAAATATGAGTGAAGAACAAAGGAAGTCCATGCAAGCAGGTAAGTAGAAAGAATTTGCTCACTAAAGTTAGTTCAAATGCAAATAGAGCCCGACGCAAAGTTAACTTAATTCTTTCTCCGCCAGTTCCTGGATCAATTGCAATAATCAAGTATCATTTAGGCCAAAAAGCACTTAATGTGAGAGTTCCTGTAATTTCAGGCCCAAAAATAGTTCAATAGCTGGCAGAAAATTGTGAATATAAATAACATTCACCACAAGTTCCAAGAATAAAAGTAGTTAGCGCTATTACGAATAACGCATCTCAGAGTGTAAGTTCAAGTAATGCCAAAACAACAAAAAGAAATGGCAAGGAGATTAATATGAAAGTAAACGCCAAATGCTGCGTGGCAACTCTACCCCCAGCTGGACATGGTGAGGTAATTTGCCCTTACACCAACCTCTTTGTCGACAGCAGACGGAGAGAAGCAAACCCAGATATGAAGGATACTCGAAGGCAGTCGACTAAAATGCGCCTCAAAAATGGCAGAAGTCTTGGTCACGACGTGCTGCTTTCCGCTAAGGTTGCTGCAGCGACTACCACCCGCTGGTGGGCGAGAGCCGGCATCCGCAACTCACAACACACATCACGAAATACCTTCACAGAACCAGGTCCCAACGGAGCAACACGATCACCTCTGCCCGCTTGTGGGCGTGAGGAGGAGTCAACAGCCACGTCTGCAGTCCGTCCCAGGGCCCTGCCACGATCAACTCCACCCGCTTGTGGGCGTGAGGAGGCGTCGACAGCTGCGACTTCGGTCCGTCCCAAAGCACGACCACGATCAACTCCGCCCGCTTGTGGGCGTGAGGAGGCGTCAACAGCTGCGTCTTCGGTCCGTCACAGGAAGCTGTCAGCAACGCGGAAGTTTCGCAGAGCAAAGGCTGCCGAGGGAGAACTGCATATGGATGAAGGGAACTTGCTGTCGGAGTTTCCTCAATGCCAACAAATGGTGAAAAGCTCTGCACCCAAAAGCGGCATAACAGAGACTGGACAAAGGGTAAGAAAAGCGTCCTGAGGTACTTTTAGAATGCTTATGAAACCACCCTACGCCGGCACACTCCT
Organism: Triturus cristatus; assembly: GCF_964204655.1. Classification (NCBI taxonomy): domain Eukaryota; kingdom Metazoa; phylum Chordata; class Amphibia; order Caudata; family Salamandridae; genus Triturus; species Triturus cristatus. Next base: position 457,394,499 of record NC_140580.1, on the reverse strand, counting down.
CATCCACAGATCGACTTGAAAGTAGAGCAAAATGCACAGCTGATCATCTTCCAGTTCTCGAGAGCAACACAAAAGGGGAAATGACCTGTCCTGCCCCCCTCACAGGATCGTCGCCAGTGTAATAATCAGCTGAAGAGTGAAGTATAACTGCCACTTTATTCAGGCCATCCGCTCTCGCTCTGGCGAGAGGTATGTGAACATTCTAAGGTAAGCTCCAGGAGATACCAAGGTGAGTGGGAAGGAGGGGGTGGACGGAAGGTACCAAGGTGGGAGTAAAAGGGGAAGATACAACACCAACATAAACAACATATTATCTCATTCCATTGTATAATTGGTATATGACAGGAAAATTACTTATTTAGAAAGACAAACGGTCCTTCAAGGACGGTACAGAGTATAGACAATAAATATAGACCAGAATCGGTTCTATATTAATACAACATGTCCAGTCGGACATATAATTTAATGATGTAATGATGTAATGATGGAACAGTCTTCCCCTTTCCCTCAGAGATTGCCCGAGCCATCTAGCTTTCAGGAAACGCCTAAAGACAACCCTGTTCTAGTTGGAGCGCTGCCCTACCTGTTTCTTCACAGCACCGCGCGGAGATACACCTTCGGGTGTGATGCCGGCGCGTTACAAGCCCATAAATAAATAAATAAATAAATGTGCGTGATAATTGAATATACAACTGACAAATAGAGTGGGCCACAGTCCTTTGAACCATCAACAAACAAAACAATTAAGGACAATCACAGTTTTTAAAAAAAAAAGAAACAGTTTTTCAGGCTAAACAAACAAGCTTATCACTAATCACTTTGAGAGCAAAAAATTGTGGGATATTTGTATAAAGTGACTCCACATCTAGAGTGCAGAGCAAGTCCTCATCGGTGTTAAAGGGACGATGTTCAACCGTGTTGATCATATCCATGCTATCCCTGATGTAGCACTGGGTTTTAGGGACAAAGTCCTTAATGAAAAAGTTGACATATTGGCCTAATGGTTCCAATATTATTACACCCTTTTCACTCTGGCTGTCCTCTATAAACCTTAAGGCATTCAAATAGAGTTCCATGCCTTCTCGGGTATACCTCGAGAATGAATTGACATTACAAACTGTTGATCTCTGTTTTTATCCTAATTTTTGTTTCTTCTATGGTAATTCACTTCAGATATGACACGCACTGTCATAAAATGACACTATTCAGGTCACTGTGTGGTAACAATTTTTTCAATTTTTTCTATGTTTCTTCTACATATGTTGAAAAATTAATGCTTTCTCCCTCCTGCCTTTCTTCTTGCTTTCCCTATTTTTTACAGGCAGTGTGCTCTCAGGCTTGTCATTTAATTTAGTCCTGATGATGATCTATATATTCCCTAAATAGATCGAAACGTCGTCGACCTGGTATACAGCATGCATGTTAAACACATGAGTTAAGAATTGTGCATGACTGTTAACTGTCTCCAAAGCTTGCCCTTCTATTCCTTATCGGCGATAAGCTTGTTTGTTTAGCCTGAAAAACTGTTTCTTTTTTTTAAAAAACTGTGATTGTCCTTAATTGTTTTGTTTGTTGATGGTTCACAGGACTGTGGCCCACTCTATTTGTCGGTTGTATATTCAATTATCACGCACATCATTAAATTATATGTCCGGCTGGACATGTTGTATTAATATAGAACCGATTCTGGTCTATATTTATTGTCTATACTCTGTACCGTCCTTGAAGGACCGTTTGTCTTTCTAAATAGTAAATACCCTAGGTCCTTCTTACTCTACGGGTCCCCCTTGTTCTTAATTAATATAGGAAAATTACTTAAGCTTTGTTATCTATGTAAGTCTGGTATACTCAACATTATGACTCCACTTAACTCATGAGATAACACTTTTCCATTATCTTTACAAGATGTAATATCCCAGAAGGACAAACCAAACAAACCATAAAAATCAAGAAAATAAAACGTTTGTACCAGGTGTCATGCAGTTGCCAATTCACTTTATACACAAGCATGCCCACTGGAGTTGTATATTATAAACTTGTTCTGTGATCCTTGGTTAACCTCAAAATGTAAATAATTAAAAGTGTATGTAGAGACATTGTGTGACTGCACTCAACTGACATGTCTCTACAAAATATTCTCTTTAGAGCTCGTAGTATTGCCACAGTGGGCTATTGTCTAGTCCAGCCATAAAATCACATTGCTGATAATATTTGTACATTCCTGCTAACCATGTGGCGATCCAAGCAACCTGCAACAAACACTGTACCAAAGTATTATAAACCATTTAATCTCTATCTAATACCTCAAATTACAAGACCTAGAAGGCAATTAATGCTATGTTACCCCTCTCTTGTTCTTACCCCCACATTGGAGCAAACATTATAGACATGTAACCAGGTTCAAAACCTGATTATAGCACAGAACTAAAGCTGTCCTGTTAATGTACCCACAGGTCTCCTAACATACACTCTGTGCTAGTAGTCCCAGTAGGGGCACAATGGTTAACCAAAGTGTTTATATATTTCCTCATCTTTATTGAGGGCCTGATTGTGAGTCTGGCAGTCCGCAAACTGCTGTACCAGCGGTTGTGGTTTGACTACCACAAGCTTGGTGGTCAGACTGCTGTGAGCTCAGTGGCCTGACCACCGTATTACAAGATTGTCAGATTGCCTTTGCAAAGACCGCAGGTAAACAGCTCACACCGCCGGGGATCTGAAGACCCCCACGGCTACGGTCGGGGAAAAGCTGCTGCCACAGGGCGGTAATAAGAAGTTTCACCGCTGTACATATTACAAAATTGGCTTTCTAATGAGCCAACTGCGGTGGTGGGACTGCCGGCTTCAAGACAGCAGAAACAAAGGATTTGCGATGCACACTCACCCCTTTAGTGTTCTTCGCCATCAGAGTTCGGTGTGGATCCCTTTCCCCAGGTCCCCCCTTCACAGCAGCCCAAAGAATCTGACCCTCTTTACTGGGATATACAGATAAGTTCCTCTTGTACCATATATCCATTGCCTGGGCTGCCAACATAGGGGCCAGACTCCGGCAATGGGTAGGTGGTATTTATCCACATGTATCATGCATATGTGTGCATTCAACACATATGTAGAAGAAATGCTAACACAGGCATCGATATATAAGGAAACCTATTGAACACCGCAAGACCTCCACTCCTACACTGCGGGCACCATGGTCAACTTGTAATACTGCGGTCTTCAAGAAGGTGCGGCGGTTAAGCAGCTGGACCGCCAAACCCATAATCAGGCCCTGAGTCCATAAAGATGTTTAGTACTCAAGCCGATGATATACAGTGATTCCAATCTTCTCAGTGCTTTCTTCAAGTCACCTCCTCTAGGATTGGGGGCACCCTGTAAACTCCCAAAAGTTCTAGGCTGTTATCTGTATCATGACAATCTTGAAAATGTCTTGTGATAGACTAGCTTAAATCCCCATTCAGTTTTCGGATTGGAAATATGGTACTCCCTACATATCTGAGATGACATGGACATTCTAGTATGTATACACAATAAACTGTACTGCATGTAATAAACTGTCCAATCTGTTTCACACGACCATTAGGAAGGGAAAAAAACTTTTCCTATTAGTGAATCCACTATAGGTTTTCCACCTGCTACATTTTCAAAATCCTTTTAGTTTGGAAGACCAGTTATCCTGAGTTCCATCCTCCAAGTGACTATAGACTAGACTGTCTTGCAATGATTTAACTTTTATATAAGTGATAGACACCTGGGTGCTGATGTCTCTGCCAATGACATTGCAATCTCTCCCTATTTTACAGTATCTGGACAGAATATTCCTCACCTCATTGGATTTTGCATTAAATGTAGTGATAGACCTAATTGGTTTTTTGGGTTTGTGTTTGGTTGTACCTGATGAAAAAATTACTGTTTCCTTGTGATGGACCACACCTTTTGTGGTGATTTCTTCACAATCTTATTGGGATAACCCCTCTGAAATATATGTATCATTCTCCTCATATATAGTGGGGGGCTAGACAGTTGTTTCTAGCATTAAGTTGCTCACCATAGTGAACACTCCATTAGCTTTTTAGGGTGGTGACTTGCTTAGGTGAAGCAAACTGTTTTCTGCTGCATCCTTCCCTTGTAAGTTAGTGACTAAATTATTATCAATAAACTCAATGTGTGCGTCTAAGTAATTGATCATTTTATCACTGATTTCTTATGTGAGCTTACATTTTAGGTCATTATCCTGTAATCCATCTATGAAATTCTCAGCAGTCAATCGGTCCCCATCCCAAAGTAGTAAGAGATCATTTATGTATTTGAACCACATAAGTACAAACTTGGTCATGTCCTCGTTTTGTGCTGTCCAGGCCACCTGCTCATCCATAAATTAGCATACCTGGGGAAAAAGCAGGTGCATATAATACACAAAAGAGAGCCGGAGATAATTTAAAGACTCGCAGGAGCCACCTCCCCACCATAGGAAATGAATCACAAAAAAGGCACCTGGGTCTAAATAGAAAGTGAAATAATTGAAAGATTGGAGAGTGATGGAGTATTCCTTTTATAGGACGGTTCCCCTCAACCACCCATAGGTGGCATGCCTCATCATCGGCAGACCTCCTCGCATTGAAAACCTAGTTGCAATGTGGGCTACTACCTCCTCACTGAGAGGGAGGAGCTCAGGGATGTTTTAGTTTGGCGGAAGTGGTTTCCTAAAACCTATGAGAGAGCAGGGTGTGATGGGGAAAGCTAACAAAGTGGGTGGTGAAGGTGAGATAAAACTAACTCTAAGGTACGCAATAAAAGTTTTCTTGGGGCGTTCACAGGTTAGACTAAAAACAAATATTATGAGAGGAGGGGATTAAACCTCTCCTAGAATGGTGGTGGTAAAGCAGGTGCACCAAGTCCCTGAGATTTGTTTATGTAGATATTTTTTTAAATGAATATATTGTGGTATATGCATAGATTTATATTTTCAAATTAATTTTATTTATCATAAGTTCCAGTGAGGTGTTATTTTAAGTCCCTACCTCCTTTCTATAATATGTGATTGTGTTGCAGTTCCTGTGAGTGTCCATGTATGGAGTGCTTGAGTTACTCCAAGGCTGGGCTGGGTTGAATTTACTGTTCTGATACTTTTAGGGCTGTAGTAATTTAAAAAATGTATATTCTGAATAGCAGCGACCTAACTTTTGTTAAAGGGTGTTTGTAGTAGCTCGTCCCTCCTTAAATGCTTTCTTCGATTTCCCTAAAACCCTTCCATGCTGTAGCAGTCCTTCTTTATTTTCCTGCCCCTCCCTCTCACAGATGCTACTAAAACGTAGGCATAGATGTGCCGAGATCTCTGCATATAAGACTAAGCAGAGATCTCCACACCACATGTACGTTAGTGAGTAGCATTTTGTAGTTCATGACTAGTGCTAGTATAGTACTACTTTATGGACTACAAAATGCAGCCTGTGAATAGGCCTTATAGTTTATACGATGGAAAAGAGCATGATGACCAGTCTGATCTCTATCGGGCATTGCGAACAAAATCATTAAAATATTTACAACAGTCTCTGACGCCATGCCTCTTTTATCTGTATCAAGAACAGTATTAACTCCTGACTACGTTACTGCTAAAAGCACAAACTGCAATATATGAGCTAGCTCCTTGCTATAAACAGGAACACTAGCCTTATCCACAAGCAGCACCTTTATACTTATGGTTTAGGTGCAATATTACAAATTCAGAGCTGATATTGATGTAAAGGGGTGTATAAATCCCCGTGAAGAGACATCAGAAAATGACCGACAATATTAACAAGAATAGGGAACAATCTTAAACTGTAAAAAATGTCATGGGTCTATGCAGGCGCTTAGGCTGCCTTGTCATCTTGTACAGGACAGGTCCCAACTATCATATAATTGCATACGTGACACTGCTGCTTGAGAGTAAAAATAGGCATTGCACGCTCATGCTCCAGCAACCTAGTCCTGATACTCCTGACCTGCGAGTCAAAACATTAGTGCACCAGCACCTCACGTTCACTTAGGTATCGAAACATGTCAGGCATAGCACATGACCCAGACACTGCTCCAGACCTGCCAACTCACACAGTTGTGTCACATGACATCGGCTCGCTTTACCCTGTCACCCGTTCAAAAGCTGAAATTACACCATGGCAGGGAAACTAGAAACTACTGCAAAGGGTGGATTTTCAGGTTGTCTTTTGAGGCTTTGACCAGTTGACATCCACTAAGGGGTGTGAAACCACCCCAGGACATCATCAGCAACCTCCGCAAGCTACCAACTTTTGTTTTGGAATAGGGGGTTTGGCTGGTGGAGAGAGGGCAAAAGTGCTTCTTGGGGTCTTCTCAACATGAGGCTTCACCCTCTCCAAGAACCCCACCCTCCCCCCCTTACATGGTATTTATGTTTTTTTAGTTGGCAGTTCCGCTGCTCACTCCTTCCGGTGCCGAAGACTGTTGCCTCCTCGTCTCCTTCCTCTGATATCGGAGGCAGGAGAGGCTTATGCCGCCTTGGAACACCCCTAGCCCACGAGCATCAAATCAGAAGCTCCCAAAAGGGTGTTGTAGAAGCAAAGGGTGGTAGCACTGATCTCCTCCCCAACCCTTAGCATCTCAGCAGACTGTAGTTTGTTCTTGGGAAGCTATGGGAATGGGACAGTGGTCAGAAGCCTGCAGATGGTGAACATGGCTTGGGAGCCCTCTTTACTTTCTTATCCTGGGGCTTCTTTGTGGCCTCATATTCAAGGTTTGTAAGGAAGTGCTCAGGGGTACCAAGAAGAAAGCCTGCTAACTCGTAAGAAACGTACTAGGGATTTCAATGAGGTAATGCATGAACTTTAGAGAGAACAAGTCTAAACAGAGAGGGGAATCTCCGCTCGCCTTTTCCGCCTCGTTCTGTCTGAAGTTTATGAATTACCTGGAGAAATGTTGAATTACATGTATGAACTTTAGACGCCTCAGAGGTACAGAGGGGAGGCTGTCGGCTCTGCGTTGAGGCAGTGCACCAGATCATGATAGGACCTCAGGTGTGCTCGTGCAGTGCATTGAGACACCAGCCTGTGCTCTGAAATTGAAGGCGATCACGAGCATCTAATAGCTGCAGATTGCACAACAAAACCAATGTTATACCATACAATATTCAACAAAGGATGGCGCACCTTCCTAATAACTGTTGAGTCACTTAACCAAGGTTGTGATATGGTAAACCCCGTTAGAAATGTTTGTAAAATGTTTGAAACGAAATGCAATTAGATTAAGAGTGGAGTTTGGCATCAACAGCGAGAAAACAAACTTGTGAATAATACAGATAAAACCGTACATTCCTAGGAAATTGCAAACCTTTCTTTGCTGACCCCATTTAATAATAAAAATACATTTGGATGTCACTGTTTTCTGCTTACAAAGCAACCTCACTTCCACGTTTCACGATACTCCATTTTCAGGTCAATTATATTTTTCAAACCATGTAGTGTCTGCCAGTATTTTCTGAGAAGTAATGATATTCAGTTACTGCTCCAGAAAAATTGCAGGCACCAATTTCCCTGGAGAGTCTGCACAGCTGCAGCGCGCAGGGCTATAGGGGACGTTTCAGCATCACGCAGCTTTGTTTTTAGAGTCCAAATGACACCTCGTGCTATTGTAGAACGAAATGGGCATTAACATGCATGTCAAATATTCCCCTGCCTGTCTCTCACATTCTCATGACTGTGAAGAATCAATACTTTACCACCTCAAACTAAAGAAAAGAAGCGCTCTATAATTCGCTGTGGTGCGTTTCAGAAATGCACACACGTGACGTACATTAAATAAACACGCAAATAAAACACAGTATTCAAGTAAGATTAAGATCACAAAGGAGAGACATGACTGTCCTCAGATTCAAATGATAAGTTTCGAGGCGGCTTTAAAATATCTCTATTCCTCCTTCTGATATGTATTAATAAGGATGGGATCTACCTTTTTGAAGTTTGCTTTCTTTACTGACATAGTCTCAGTTTGGAATACGAGCAAAATCCGAGCGATGCCATTAGTCTTTGAAGTTATATGAATGCTGCTGTGAATCTGCCAACTTTTTCTTTCTTCATGGTGGACTCCATTAGGAAATATTGTTCTCACTGAGAAAACATTGTCCTGTATTCCAGGAAAAGGATTTACTCCTGTCGTTGACAGGAGTAAATCTACAACATTGTCTGGGGTAGGAATGGGTCAGAGATATGTCTGAGAACACCACAACAGTTTCAGCGTGTTAACAAATTCAGGACTTTTTTGCCCTTCAGCACCCACTCCTTACCCACTTCCCATTCTCGGTCGTAACTTACTCACCTGCAAATCTTTGCGTGAGTAAATGCATTTTCAGGAGCAACCACGGCTTTTATGGATTAGGTGAGTGCTTTTTGCACTCCAAAATAAGACTGCTTGCACGTTTAAGTCTGATTTACATGCAAAAACAGTTTGAGAATTGAGGCCCAGTAATTTTTGAGATGCTAAACTGGAGATGTTGATCATATGTGTCTAGGTTATGTCCAGATTTTCTCCCCCCCCCACCCCTTCCACTTCATCCCACTGAATGTGGCATGCAGCATGGCGCTGTCACTGTAATATATTAATCCGTGCTTGCCTCATGCTGCTGCTTACTTGATTAACCCCTTCGCCGCGGCAGGAATTCCGCCGCGGCGCTGGGGGGGGTGGGGGGGGTTTGGGGGCACAGCGGCGGCGCCGTGCTCATGACGGAACCACTCTGTCATGAGTCACGGGCGAGCTGTGCTCATGACGGAGTGGTTCCGTCATGACTCCGCCCACGGCGCTAATCGCCCGCACAGGTGGGGAATTAGCGCCGCGTGGGCGGAGCGGCCGCCAACGGCCGCAGCATGACGGAACCACTCCGTCATGAGCACACGGCGCCCGTGGCTCATGACGGAGTGGTTCCGTCATGAGCACGGAACGGGTTAAATAATTTGATGTGATGTACTTACACCATGCAGATCACACTTAAACTGCAACACCTCTATTTTTTAGTGATGAGACCTGACTCGTCACCATCACATATTAGATACCCAGAAATCACCTAAACTCAATTTTCTTCTGAGATTTCAAAATCAAGCTCATGCCATAGTTGCTCTAGAGCTCCACCAGCTGGCTGAGCCACCTGGCCCATGCCATCAGAAATCACATTCTTTCAAAATTCTTCCTGCATTGACGGTGAGCAATACTGAAAGTAAAAGTTAGATTGCTATTCTATCTTTGACCCTGACTCCGAGTTCACATTTCTTCAGAATAGAGGAATAGAGTGTGTGTGTTAGAGAGAGAGAGAGAGAGAGAGAGAGAGAGAGAGAGAGCTTCAGTTACCTAGGAAAAATCACATGACTGCCCTTTACATTATCACCATGCTTTAAAAAGTATTGAACTCACAGGTCCAAGGGCCTACCACCCCGGGTGCTCAAAAATTAATCTTTGTACTCAAGTCACAACTTTACACAAATCCGAGCTTGGAGACTCCCATTGATTCAGGACATTGACCTTGCAATAACTGAGAGTTCTTCAAAAATATGAAAGAAAGAAACTCTGAACTCATGTGTGTGGAAACAAATGAGAGGTAAAACTTGTACTTCCCACAACTTCAATTTTCATTAAAAAGTGTGTATCCTCAGCTACACAGTTTGTATCTATCGGTCTTGTCTCCCAGTCTACATGGCCAACAGAGTATTTTATTGATTCAATTTGCTCAGTGGGAGCCTTTCCATTTTTGAACATCTTGAATGAGAATGCTTTTGCACTGGCAGTGGTGTATCTAGGCTGGATTACCGCAATATCATCTGCCCTGGTCTGCCAGGCAAAATAATTGTAAATCTAAAAGGACTTGAAATCATGTCACCAACGCTTTCCAAATGTGCACATATCTGTCCACATAACCCCAACGCAGGGCAACTATCATAGCAAAAACTGTTCAGAACAACATGAATTGCCTGCAAGTCTCTGGATAGCAGGTTCCAAAAATATCAACCAACCAGATATTTGAGGTCAGCTGTAGTCAGCTTCAGGGATTTTACACTCCCAAAATAAGCAGTTCATGTTAATATCTCTTCACCATCAAGACCCCGTTAACTGATTTAACTGGAAGATGGTAATGATGACGTTATAAAATAATTAAATATGCATACAGAATGACCTACCATGTAATAAGTACCAGGGGGATGAGATAACGATAACTGAATTTATAAGCAGCTTCAAGGGTGTAAAAAATATCCCTAATTGTGATGCATTTTTCTAGCTTTCAGCATGAAGCTAATGATCTTGAATGAGCTGGAATTTGACAAGGCATGAACTCCTCAATGAAAATGTAATGCTTGCACTTAATAGTATGTAACAAAGAGGGGTCTTATGGTTGGCTTCTCACATTGACAGCTAAATTAGGTGGAGGGTTCAGATGTATTTGCATTATAATCATGAATTAGCCACCTCATAACCTGCAATCACTTTCCTGCAACAGAAGACCTCTTGCAGAATCCTCCTGAGAATAGGTCCTTAATAGAATAATGTATACAGCCGTTTAGCCATGGGGGCTTGAGAGGCCAGATAAACATTGTAGATGGACAACACAGTGCCCATGTTAGTGGAAATTATCAGCATCCTTTCCCCTGATATTGCTTGATTATTCTGACAATTGTAAGGATAAGAGGAAAAGCGTCACAGCTGAACAAGTGACAGACTGAACAAATATAATGGCAGAGGCCTAGTATCAATTAAAAAAACTGAACATCTTTCCTATTATTCATGGATGTGAATGTACTATAACTGGCATATACTTTCAATGTAACTTTGTCCACTTTAAGTAAATCTTCACATTGTAAATAGGAGCAATGCGGATGATCCAGTTATCAGCTCAATTGGTGAGTTTAATGAGTGGTTACAAGATAAAGGATCTACACCACTTGAATACTCAATAGACAAACTAAATGAAAAGGTTCAATACCCATACCTACAGAGGTTTTTTAATTAGTTTTTTTCCCCAAGGGAACTTGAGGGAGAATGGCATTTTTTGAAGTGAACAAAGACCCAGCTATATTTGACCATTCTCCCTTTGCTTTGTTGTTTGATACAGAATGGATAGCGGGAACAATTCTTAGATTGATTTATCATTTCTTTTTAGAAAAGATAGAATTCATGGCACATGCACTAGTGTGTTCCAAGGAGTAGTTTGAAACCAACACTAGTTAGATTGAATTTTTGATTGTTTGGGTCTGATTTAACACTGTTTATGAGGGTTTTACATATATTAAAGAACACATCCTAACATACTGGGTAAAGAGAAGATGGAGTAGTTGGAACAATAAGTGATGTATGCATTTATTATTAAATTGATGAAGAACTGCGTATTGATATAAGACAGATTTGTCAGCAAAAATAAACACTAAGGGCCTAATTGCGATTCGGACGGTCCTTGAATCAGCGGACTCGTGATGGGGTCTTCCGACCGCCACATTACGACATTGGCGGTCATGCCACCCTGGGACCACCAACTCTGCCTGGGAACCGCTGTTCCCTGGTGATGACGCGATGATCTTGAGGCAGTAATATGCTTGGCAGGACCACCACAGTCCTGCCAAGCATATTACGACTTTCCTCAAAGCCACTGATTTCATGGAGGTGAGAAAAGAAAAGGGGCCCTGCAGGGCCCCCTTGTGCCTCACTCCATGTGGATGTGCACAGGGGGGCACAACATGTGCTCCTCTGTGTGCACGCACCCCAAGTTCCAGCCCGCATGTACTTCGCAGGCTATGCCATGCTGGAACTTCCTGTGACGTTCCCATTGCTGTGCCTATTTTATAGGCACCGCCATAGTAACTCCAAAGAAACCTCCCGCCAGACTTGAAAAGTCATACTACATCAGGCAGTTCTCATGCAGGTTTGGTGGTGTGGCGGCAGAACGCTAAACTCATAATTGAGCCCTTAGCAGGGCTTTGAATAAGCAAAGAATATGTGAGGAAAGTCGCTTCTTGGGGAAATGAGTGGAAAGGAAGGTATAAATAGGAAAACCAAGCCTAAAATCTGATCCATAGAAGAAGGTGAGAGTTTTAAGGCGATAAACAACAAACATAAAATAGTGCATGTATTTGGTGAATTAAAACAGGGGCTACATGCAGAAAACCTACGATCAGAAAAGAAGTCAGTTTCAGATTATCTCAAGACAATAAAGTTAAAGGGGGTTGAGGGTAACATAACAGAATTACAAGGGAAGGGCCTCCATCCTCATAGCTATTACAGAACATTTAAAAAGAGCTTTAAACAAGTTCTAGCACCCTAATTATTATTGATATTTTAATTGAACACACTCTTTTGGAAGGTCCCTCCATTACTCCGGGAGGGTTGCTTTTCTTGTTTTTTGAAAGCACAGTGGGACCCAGAACATACGTTTCACTTCAATCCATCATGCTTCTAAAGCAGCCTGCAAAATATAGATGAAGAGACTTGTCAATAGACTGCCTTCTGTGATTTAGAAGCATGCTAGGGCCTGATAAATGAAGACATATTCCTGAAAACTTGCTGAACACATATACCAATTTCTTTAATAAGGTAATTTCTTACCTGAAGTATGAAGGGTAGTCTTGTTTCATAACCATCTCAGCTGATGCAAACGTATTTGATATGGTGAATTCGACCTTTTAAGGAATTTTCTAAAAAGGATTGGCATCTGGTTCCAATGTGTCACATCAAGAGCAGGTATTTATCAAACCTGTGCCCATCTTGTGATGAAAAGAGAGCCAGATGCCTTGATCAGTATGAGCAGAGGGATTCAGCAGAGGTACCCTCTACTCCTTGTTTTTTTAAAACTCTTTATTGACTTTAACACATTAAGAAACCATAATGTCACATTCTCCCCCCACTGTTTCAGTTGGGAGCTCATTTCACCAATATTCAAACAACAGCTCCAGTGCCATCATGTTGCTCTTCATGTTCCTCCACTTCCACCATCATTATTCCAGGCTGATTTCCACAAGGTTCAACTTCAATATGACCCCTTGACCACAAGTTTGGTACTGCAATTTCTTGAGCACCTCACATGCTGTTCTTACCCATTTGATTATTTCATTATTCCATTGTTGTGATGTCAGAGCGGTTTTCTTGATCCATCTGACAGCAATACATTTCTTAGCCACAACAAGCTCCAATTCTACTACTATGGACATTTGTTTAGTAGTTTTATTCCATGGGACCAAACCCAATAAGCATATTCAGATTGTCAGCTTCACTCCTCATCTTGTTAAATAGGGTCTATACTTATATATACACATGGTGAAAACTACATTTATTAGACACACTCTGTGGAGGTCCCAGGGCCCTGCCTTTCCAACGCTCTCCTTTGAGCCTTTGACAGGCAGTGCCATGGGCCAAACGCTGCAGAACTGCCCACTCAGATTACAACTTGTAATGTGGCAGGCAGTCACCGGTGGAGTTTGGCGGTGTTGGAGCGGGGCGGTAGAGTGTTGCCCTGCTACCACATCACCAAACTCATAATCAGGCCCTAAATATTATTCTAATGCATTCTATGTGGGGGAAACTACAAAATATGATATTGTAATTCATGTAAGAGAGAACAACCACCCCCCAAATGATACAGAAGTAGAAGGAACAGAGAAAATGCAGGATATATGAGAGGCAAACACTTGTTCCTAGGAACCCACAAGCAAAATCCTTATAGATATACTACCTAAAGTCCCCAAACACACCACAGGGCAACTAACACACATACCCACTTTAAAACGTTTAATCGCACAAATTAAAAAAGCCACCAGTGATGCCCCCTCCGTCCCTAGGAGATACCAAGACATACATATACCTGATCAGCTAACACCTCATAATGAGGAAACCTTTTATTTACATGACAAATTAAATATTGAGAAACAAATCGTAATATTCTCTACAACAGACAACTTAATAAAACATAGCCAATGTCAAACCTGCATGATGGATGAAACCTTCAAAATGTGTCTCAAACCATTCACTCAGATAAACACCATACATGGTGCAAATCAAAACACAAATATCCCTTTGATATATGCCTTGCTACAAAATAAACAAAGCAGAACTTACTATGACATTATAAACCATATATAACATAAACAAGTAACTACTAATCCCAAACAATAATCATAGATTTTGAGCAAGCCATGATTCAAACCATTCTAAACATTTACCCCCGCACAGCCATATAAGGCTACTACTATCATTTCAGACAAAGTATAATGAGACAACTCCAAAAATCTTTACTTAGTGTAGAATATTCTACAAACAGCCAATTTGTCTTTGAAATAAAACAAATTATAGCACAAGCCTATGTCTCTGTATCAGAAGAGGCCAACCACTACAATTTACTAATAGAAAGTCCTTTCCACCAACAAATTAAGACAAACTTCAGTGCAGATTACAAGTTTAGCGGTCCCACTGCCAAGGTCACGTTGGCGGACTAAGCGTTCTGCCTGTCATATTGATGTTGACGGATTCCAGAATGAAAGACTGCTGGAGCACGCTGCCACTGCCAGCTATTCCCAGACCACCGCAGCATCGGTCTGGGGAAACAGCTGTACAGAGAAGTGCCTTCGCCATTGAATTAGGAGTTGGCTTTCAGATGAGCTAACCGTGGCAGAGGGACACTCTGCTTTGAGTAATCGGACATGAAGGAATTGGGGTGCATACTCACCAATTACCTTTTCTTTCTTTACATCTCAGATGGAGATCCCTTCCTCCAGGTCCCCTCATCACAGCAGCATCTTGACCCCAAAGAAAATGACACTTTTGGTGATGAAATCAAGGTAAGTCCATTTTTTAGTATTTACCCATTGAATGGACTGTGCACGTATGGTCTAGACTCCAGCAGTGGGTAGCAGATATTTTTTCATGTGTCATACATATGTGTACATTCCACACGTGTGCAGTTAAAATATTCACACATGCATCGACAATATGAAAAAAACATTCACCGCTATCAATAAGACTGTCACTGGCCCTTCAGTGACATTGTAATAAGGTAATACACCCGCGGGTGTTTTCTTCAGACTGCCGCTGGGGCAGTACGGTGGTACAGTGGTTGGACGGCAAAACTCATAATCAGGCTCTTAGTCGCTTAATGGACTATTTTGAGGACACTTGGGTTGGCAGAAAGCATCGTTCCATACACAGTCACCAATCCAAATTCCAAATACCATGGTGGAATGTCTATGCCAGTACCTTGGCTCAGGCAGTCAAAACAAACAACGCATTGGAAGGATGGCACAAAACGTCCAATCCATACTAGGCAGAACTCAATCTACACTATACAAATTTATAGAAGCATTTCAAAAACAGTAAGGCTACCAAGAACTATGAATGGAGCAATCTTTTAGCCAAATTGTCCCTAACGTTAGCAAACAAACCAAAAGAATGTACAATATTTCATAAATACCAAAGGAGTAGATTACTTAGAAATGATAGCGAAAAGCATTTTATAAAATGAATAGTAACCTACCAAAGCCCACAAAAACAATGACAAACTCTTAACCAACACACCAAAACTTTAAAAAAGATATATATATATATATATATATATATATATATATACACATACATATATAATTTTTAGATCAGTCAAATAAGTATTGAAAATCCCAATAATAATAAAGACTGATATAATATAATTATATCAAAATTATTTTCTTTTTGCAACCATCACCAAGCAAGATAGTTGAAAACAAACTCAATCCACATAACAATCACATAATTTTCACATAAAAAATAATATCACATTACCCACCCAAAAGAAAATAAAGTTATAAAACTTACTGTTCTGTAGCTGCAGATCTTTCTCTGTATCCACGTAATTAATATAGTAATCCACTAAAAATAAGATAAATAATTTCAAAAATTCCCCCCAAAAATCCCAAAATATAACGAATTCAATGGAAAACACTCAAAGTTATCCAAAGTATCTAAGATAAATAAAAAAAGGCCATAAGTGTTTTAAAAAAGAAGCGCTCCAGAAAACCAGAAAAAAGGAAATCAAAGTAAAAACCATTGGTTAATTATAAACGAAAACTGATTTCCCCCAAAAAAAGTAAACTCAAAATGACCATATGACACATTCTTAGACAAAACCTGTAAAGTAAATGAAAAAAAATGCTAAAGGGTGACATTCACTAAACCCACTCCAATCTAAACCAATTTGTGGAAGGTGTTGGACACTAAAAGGGTGGCATTTACTATTCCAACTCCAATCTAAGGCAATTTGAAGAAGGCGTTGGATGCTTAGGAGTTGACATATAGAATATCCACTGCAAAATACAACATTTTACACCAGCTAATACAAATTAAAAATGTTAAATTAACAATCAGTACTCCATATGCACATAATTGTTTTTATATACAATGAACTAAAATATTATCTAAAAACACACTAATCTAAGCTACAAACATTTATACACATATTTAAATTTTAATATACAAAATTTATATTTTCATGACTGTTGAAAATTATTATATTGGTGGAAATATTTACTATCATTCAAAACGTTAAACAATAAACTGAACATAAAATCATAATATAAAATTAACAATCAAATTAAAAAAAGATTTACATAAATGTCATATTTAAAAATTGTTTTTTAAAACAAACCCTTTTTGTACAAATTTACATTTTTAAAAAGTATATAAAAATCTACATTCTAACAAAATTATTTCCAATTATTCTGCTTTATTAATATATTTTTATGTTTTAAATGTTATAGTATTTTTTTCTTATTGAAAAAAGTTATTTAATAGCATTAATACATATCATTATTAACACCACATTAAAATATACAAATATTAATATACCAAAATAGGATTAAAAAAACCGAAATTATTCCTTTGCATATCTCTAAAATTTTAATTCAAATTCAAATCATAAAGGCCTTGATTTTGATCTTGAAGGTCTTACCATTGTCCCACCGTGGTGCTGATCTCTAGCACTCTGCCGAATTGATGGTCTTTAGCCCACCGTATTTAAAGGCATGCAGGCTGCCTCGCCATCCCCATCAATAGAGTGTTTCCCGTCACGGTCACTGCACATCGCCGCTGACGTGGTGGACTTCAATGCTGGCGAATACTACTCCTTTGTTGTCAGGGTGGCGGGTTACCGCTGAGCAAATTTAGATGTCACAGTTGTGCTGGCGGTCTATTAGCGGTGAACCCCAGACAGAATGAGTCTGTCGCAGTACACGCTTTACAATGCGTCATCACTGTGGCAATTGGTTGGATGCTAGTAGAACACACCTAATGTCCATTGGCCAATTGGAAACACCTGCATACCACACTATAAAGCACACCCCATTTAAAACCATGATCCTTTGCTATTCCAGCTCCACCACATGGTTCGCCACACAAGTAAGGGTTTTACTCTTTATACTCCCTGTCTCTTGTTTCTTTATTCACTTTCTTTAAGTACTTTGTGGTCAATTATTTAACTCAATCTTATTTTTGCACAATGCCAGGCCCGAAAAATCCATGTTTTACTGGGGGAGAATTGTTAGTCAAAGTCGCTTAATGGACTATTTTGAGGACACTTGGGTTGGCAGAAAGCATCGTTCCATACACAGTCACCAATCCAAATTCCAAATACCATGGTGGAATGTCTATGCCAGTACCTTGGCTCAGGCAGTCAAAACAAACAACGCATTGGAAGGATGGCACAAAACGTCCAATCCATACTAGGCAGAACTCAATCTACACTATACAAATTTATAGAAGCATTTCAAAAACAGTAAGGCTACCAAGAACTATGAATGGAGCAATCTTTTAGCCAAATTGTCCCTAACGTTAGCAAACAAACCAAAAGAATGTACAATATTTCATAAATACCAAAGGAGTAGATTACTTAGAAATGATAGCGAAAAGCATTTTATAAAATGAATAGTAACCTACCAAAGCCCACAAAAACAATGACAAACTCTTAACCAACACACCAAAACTTTAAAAAAGATATATATATATATATATATATATATATATATACACATACATATATAATTTTTAGATCAGTCAAATAAGTATTGAAAATCCCAATAATAATAAAGACTGATATAATATAATTATATCAAAATTATTTTCTTTTTGCAACCATCACCAAGCAAGATAGTTGAAAACAAACTCAATCCACATAACAATCACATAATTTTCACATAAAAAATAATATCACATTACCCACCCAAAAGAAAATAAAGTTATAAAACTTACTGTTCTGTAGCTGCAGATCTTTCTCTGTATCCACGTAATTAATATAGTAATCCACTAAAAATAAGATAAATAATTTCAAAAATTCCCCCCAAAAATCCCAAAATATAACGAATTCAATGGAAAACACTCAAAGTTATCCAAAGTATCTAAGATAAATAAAAAAAGGCCATAAGTGTTTTAAAAAAGAAGCGCTCCAGAAAACCAGAAAAAAGGAAATCAAAGTAAAAACCATTGGTTAATTATAAACGAAAACTGATTTCCCCCAAAAAAAGTAAACTCAAAATGACCATATGACACATTCTTAGACAAAACCTGTAAAGTAAATGAAAAAAAATGCTAAAGGGTGACATTCACTAAACCCACTCCAATCTAAACCAATTTGTGGAAGGTGTTGGACACTAAAAGGGTGGCATTTACTATTCCAACTCCAATCTAAGGCAATTTGAAGAAGGCGTTGGATGCTTAGGAGTTGACATATAGAATATCCACTGCAAAATACAACATTTTACACCAGCTAATACAAATTAAAAATGTTAAATTAACAATCAGTACTCCATATGCACATAATTGTTTTTATATACAATGAACTAAAATATTATCTAAAAACACACTAATCTAAGCTACAAACATTTATACACATATTTAAATTTTAATATACAAAATTTATATTTTCATGACTGTTGAAAATTATTATATTGGTGGAAATATTTACTATCATTCAAAACGTTAAACAATAAACTGAACATAAAATCATAATATAAAATTAACAATCAAATTAAAAAAAGATTTACATAAATGTCATATTTAAAAATTGTTTTTTAAAACAAACCCTTTTTGTACAAATTTACATTTTTAAAAAGTATATAAAAATCTACATTCTAACAAAATTATTTCCAATTATTCTGCTTTATTAATATATTTTTATGTTTTAAATGTTATAGTATTTTTTTCTTATTGAAAAAAGTTATTTAATAGCATTAATACATATCATTATTAACACCACATTAAAATATACAAATATTAATATACCAAAATAGGATTAAAAAAACCGAAATTATTCCTTTGCATATCTCTAAAATTTTAATTCAAATTCAAATCATAAAGGCCTTGATTTTGATCTTGAAGGTCTTACCATTGTCCCACCGTGGTGCTGATCTCTAGCACTCTGCCGAATTGATGGTCTTTAGCCCACCGTATTTAAAGGCATGCAGGCTGCCTCGCCATCCCCATCAATAGAGTGTTTCCCGTCACGGTCACTGCACATCGCCGCTGACGTGGTGGACTTCAATGCTGGCGAATACTACTCCTTTGTTGTCAGGGTGGCGGGTTACCGCTGAGCAAATTTAGATGTCACAGTTGTGCTGGCGGTCTATTAGCGGTGAACCCCAGACAGAATGAGTCTGTCGCAGTACACGCTTTACAATGCGTCATCACTGTGGCAATTGGTTGGATGCTAGTAGAACACACCTAATGTCCATTGGCCAATTGGAAACACCTGCATACCACACTATAAAGCACACCCCATTTAAAACCATGATCCTTTGCTATTCCAGCTCCACCACATGGTTCGCCACACAAGTAAGGGTTTTACTCTTTATACTCCCTGTCTCTTGTTTCTTTATTCACTTTCTTTAAGTACTTTGTGGTCAATTATTTAACTCAATCTTATTTTTGCACAATGCCAGGCCCGAAAAATCCATGTTTTACTGGGGGAGAATTGTTAGTCAAAGTGAATGAAATCCTAAGAGTGCAGCCACAATTCCTTGAAGCCCAAGTCCAAAATACACCCCATCACAGAAAAGTCAAACGTGGGACAGAATAGTCAACAAAATGAATGCAGTAGCTTACAACCTGTGCTTAAGGAGGAAATTAGGAATAGGTGGAACGACCTGTGGGGGACCTTCAAGTGTCACATGGTGGCCAACCGGAGGGGTAGTAGTTCTCTCAGGCCCCCAATACCATTCATGCCCTAGGAGGAGAAGGTGTTGCAGATCCTACATACTGAAGGTTTGACAGGAATAACTGGTGGAGTAGAGTCTAGTAAGTTGCACTTTGCAAAGGGAAACATCCTAAACAACGAAGTATTAATTACGACTTGCCTGAACAAAGAAGTACGAACAACGACAAATCCTGAACTTTGAAGTCCTGAACAACGAAGACCTAAACCACAACTTTTATTAATAACGATCCCCGGACTGCAATGGCACTGATACAATTTGTTGCACGTCACTCTTCTCCGCCCCCCATGCCTTTAGGAAACTTGGAAACGTCAGTGACATAATAAATTGAAAAAAATCTATGCTGCTCCAGCCATGGCACACAGCATCTGCGCACATACACACAAAGGGAATTTACACCAGGTCATCCTCCCAGTTGCGCACATGGCAAGGAAATGGCAGGGTTTACATGTCCACAAGAAACACAACATGCAACATATACAGCCATTGCCACTGCCTTTGGAGTGTGCGGACAGATCATCACAGTGAGTAGTAACCAGCTAGTATCTTCTGTTTATTTTCCTTTGAGTCGGCTCTCTATTACTGAGAACACAATGTGGGTGTTGCAGCTGAGCGCTTTCCGTCATAAATGAGCAGAAAAAGACAGGCTCTTATTGTTGACATCTTCAACAGCTTCTCCGGCAGTGCTTATACAAACAGGTTACAGGGGGATTTAAGTATGTTATTAGGAGGGGAGTTCGCAAGGCATGGAATTCCCTAGAATTAGGGGGGGGGGGGTCAAAATGAAAACAAATCTAAGTGCAAATTCACTCCGAGTGTTTACGCCTGTCAGCGTCTCATTGGAGAGGGAATGACGGGTGTTAAAATATACGTTGATTTAAGTATCATCAAATGACAATTGATTATTATTCAAATCATCTATTGTATTAATTTTATTTAAAATGACAAAAATATGCGGATTAAAAAGAACACAGTGGTGAAAATGGATAATGAGCAATATAAAAATATATCGTGGAAGTATTATTACAATAGGGCCATCTATTGGCAAGTCACAAGGTGGATTTTTTCGTGGTTTAGGAAATCGTTGTTAAAAATGTAGTGGATTGGCATTGCTCGTTGTTTAGCCTATGTGGTTTAGGAATTCGTGGTTTAGGCAGTAGTTATTCAATCATACATCCCTTTGCAAATTCTCAATAAACCTCAATGTCCTGTTTGTTTTCAACTCAGCTGTTGCCAATGTATCCTGCACAAATGTTCCTAACATAGAACAAAGTATCAGTATTCAGGTAATTTATATTGTTTGCATGAATGTATTGTGTTGCATTTAAGATCATAGGTGTCAATCTCCATTATATATCACACGATGCTATGGTGCCTGTAAGCGTTTGAACACCAAATAACCCATTACCCATAAGTGTGTCAAAATGTAAGCGTCTGGCCCATTTCCACTGCATATTTTCCACAGCTAAGTGCCACTAACAATTTTGCAAGAGTTGGGAATTTGTCTTTGAAATGACTTCTACTATCATGATGCACTGTTTCTCTTTCACAAAAGAATATTGACCATTCTCTCTGTCCTAACAAAATTCAGCATATGGTAAAGTGTCATGCAGTGATCAATTCCTATTCAATTCTCTCTTCTGAAAATGGTTTGTGCTGTTTTCTGAATGATGTCCTCTTCATCTTAACCAATTGTACCGATGTCATGAGTTTCACTAATCAAACTTTGTCGAAACAAAAATAGGTATGCAAAATACCATGCTCAATATGTGATAATTGCAAAACTTTAGTATGCACTATTCACTTAATGATTAATGCCAAAAATGCATCCAAGTTGGGTAAATGTCTGTTTAGAAGTCAGCTAGGCTTTGAAATTGTCAATTACACATTTCATCTCTCCACTGTATTGAGCTGAATGGTTGGGAGATGTTAGGTATACTCTCTAATCATTTCATGAACATTTCAAGACTACTTATTACCTGCTCATTTGAAGTTGTACTGATTGTAAATTATAAAATTTAGGGTGATATGCGCAATACCACTGGAAGCTATTATCACAATAATCTCTACCTATTTTGTCTTCTAGGTATCTACATTGCCTGTCTCTAAAGATTTGAATCTACAATACACACTTTTAATAATAAGAATGTTCTCCATTTCTCAATAGGTCAAACTGGCCGAGCTCGTGGGCAGGGGCCAGCCACTGAGGAAACCCCCACTCCAGCCCAGAATCAAGCCTCCGGTGAGGACAGCACTCCTGGTAATATACAGGAGCTTGAGAAGTATGGTACATCTGGTCAGTCTGTCTGGGCAGACAGCTCCAGTGACACTCTCTGCACCCACACCAACACCTCCCATTGCGACACCTCAGCAATCAGAAGACTCCACTTGCTGTGCTCCTCTCACTGTGACACCGACCGTGTGTCTCCCAGTCTCTCGGATGATGCGGAGACCACACCACCACCACCTTCAGCTCACATAGGAACCAGTAAGATGGGGCACACTGGGGCAAGGTTAAAGGGTAATGGAGTTACGGGTTGTGGGATGGTGTTTGTGGGCCAGCATACTGAGTCCACTGGGGTCACTGACATCCAGACCACCATCACACAAGTCTTGGGAACCTACCATCAGTCCCAAGACATGATGGTACAGGTACTCACCGAGCTCTGGGAGATGAACCAGATGCAGAAGGAGCACAACTAGCAGGTGGGGGCCCATAATTCTCCCTGATTGGGGTGCTGCAGGACATGTACACCCACCTGTGAAAGGCTTTCCCACCATCATCTGCCTCTTCCTGTGGTCCTACAACATCTGAGCCATCTATATCAGACACCACCATAGGAAGGGAGGTCCTGCCACTATAAGAACCACCTTCAGCTCCACAGCCCCTGCAGCGGTGGATCCCGCCCCTCCCCTCACCAGGGGACCTCCTCACATATCACCAGGAGGTCAAGATGGTAAGACCTCTGCCACTACCAGCAAGAAACCTCAATGTAATTTCCTCCAGTGTGTACCTGCCATTCACTCTGTTGCCTATTTCTGGACACATTTGTCTTTCTGATGCCAGTGGTATTTTGAACCCTTGACTTAAAACTATTTTCTTTCTCCAACTATGGTTTCATTCACCACAACTGACTTCTTCACTTTTTGCTTTGCTTTTGTTATGTTCATCCCCTTTAATTTCTTCATGTTTATCACAATAAATTTACAAGTCGAAACGTCATAGACTGGTATTGTATATCTCAGCTCTATCAATGCATTTGTTTTATTCCATCATAGCTTGACAATGACAAAACAACAAAAGATTGTGCAAATATAGATGATTTACAAGTACGTAATGTTTATTACAAGTTCCCAAACATTACTCTCAAAACTGTCATATCATTCGTTCATCAACTATGTTTATCGCATTTGACCAATACTTGTCTGTCAACATTTGCACTAAAATAACAATTCATACATTAACCTAATACTCAATGCCAGTTTGTACACTTCCAGTTCAAGACCTTGCCAACATGGAAGAGCAAGATATGTCCAAAACTAGATAGCATAGGCAAATTATCACTGAGTCAGGTTATCAGCTCTAGCCAGATCTTCTGGCTCACATAAGGAATCCCAAATAAATAGCACCAAGAGACAAAACCATGGAAGCACTACCTTTTGTAGACACAGGATCATTACAAACCACTGTTCCAGTATCTGCTGGAATGTCACAACCAAGTTTCAGTGGTGTGCCACAAGAACTATGCCCCACAATGATGGAACACATCAACACCAACATACACTTTACACACAATGAGGATTTTACCAATGTGAAGAGAGATTCTCAAGATTTGCCCCCACTAACGCATGATTTGAGCAAATTACGTCACACATAATGTTTTAGTGCCAATGCATAACAGAGAACAAGTCCTATGTAATCTTCAATTCTCCCATTCAATCACAGTAAAAGTTGCCTTGGTATAAGAATTGTACATTCAAATTCTGTGTCTGGTTGTCCCTAGATCAACCCAGGTTTCCTTTGTACTTGGAAACAGCACCATATATCTACAACTGTATCAACTCTGAAATGTCCGAATGAAAGTGACATTGTAAAGGAACCTAAAACAAATCAAAAATAAATATTATCAATCACAAAGAACATGTTGACCATATTACAAATTAACTTCTGGAGGACACAGTTTCACAACACAATCAGGAATAACCAATGTAACTGAACACAGTAGTCAATATGTCCACACTTTGATCAACAAACAACTTTAGCCTGGTTTCCCCTGAACCTGCTCTTCCCAACAAAGTACCACCACATACTTCTCTCATCATCACATCAATAGTTGGTGTTATGGTGAAAGACATGACATGTCAAGATATACTTAAATTCAATAGAAGAAGTTGTCAATGACATCTAGACATAAGGCAACCCCTTCCTCTTCACCACTATCCTCTTCATTTGGCATATCAAAATCCTAATCCGGAACCGCTTCATGGTCTCCATCATCTGTGATTTAAGGGATGTTTCGTCACAGGGTGATGTTGTGGAGCATGCAGCAGGCAATGGTGATTTGGCACACCTTAACGGGTGAATAGAGGCGGGCACCACCAGTTTTGTCCAGACAACAAAACCTGGCCTTTAGGAGCCCAAAAGCCCATTCCACTGGCCAACGTGTTCTTCCATGGACCTCACTGAAGCGGACTTCCCCTGCTGTTGTTGGATTCCTCAGCGGTGCCAACAACCATATTCGGTTGGAATAAGCAGAGTCTCCTAGATGGAAGACAAAGAAAAAAGGCCCAAAATAAAATAACACAATTCCAGATTATGCAACTAGACATACCACAAACTATATTATGAAAGATTGTACTGACCAACAAGCTAGGCCCCCTCAGGTCCAATTATGACATTTGCAGCAGGATGGGGATATTCCGTAGTACTAGGGGATCATTGGCAGAGCCAGGGAAATGGGCACAGACACGTGTTATGTAAAAATTCGATAAGCAGAAAACTTGCACATTGAGTGAATGGAAGTTCTTTAGATTCTGATGGACCTGTTCTCTGGCATGTGGTGGCACTAAGCAATATGTGTGCCATCAATTGCTCCAACCACATGTGGCAGGCAACACAAACTGTAGAAGCCGCCCTTCATATTGGCTAAATCCTGCTGCAGTGGAAACTGGATGAAGCTTCTGAGGTGCCTCATCATTGAATATATAACTTCTTGTAGCACACCACTGAAAGTTGGTTGTGACATGCCACCATATACTGCCACAGTGTACTGGAAGGATCCTGTAGCCACAAAATAAGTACTGACATGAGTCTGACAACTGGTGTGATAGATGTGGAATTTCTGTTGTGAGGCCGAAGATCTGGCTCCAGCTAATGACATAAATTACAGTTGAGTTTGCCTATTCAACCTTAACTTCTTGATTATTTCCCTTTCTTGCATGGTAGCAAGGTCTGGAAATTGGTGGTACACCATCGGTTGTCATATCCTCACTCTTCTAGGTTTCACATGTCTATATTTGAAATACATTTGAAAATATATTTTACCACATATTTGTTGAGTAACACAAGTCATATTTTGACAAAATGTATATGGTTTACTACATATTTTGAAGCAACATTTGCTTCTTGTCCTTAACCCATCACAAATGACATTTATGATCTTGATATGAATCTTAAAAATAAATGTGGAAATAATCCATTTACATAGTATTTTTTTTTACACTTTAAAATGTTTTTAATTTATCACTCCAAAAATACTGTGAGCGAAGGTGTACACAACTCCACACTTATATTGTGGTCCTGCACAGTAACGCACTACACAAAATTATTAAAATAAGATAAGTGTCCATCAAAATGTGATTACATGAACAAACTGGCCCTCATTTTGAGTGGTGGTGATGCACTTAACAGTCACTAACGCACTAGTCTAAACTCCTAAAATAGCGAATGCCTAACCTCGCCAATAAGACATTTGGAATCAGATGGTGGCGGCGTAAGGCGACCAAGCAGTGGGCGGTAAACTGCACGATATATACAGCCATAGGCTAACATTGGTGAACGAAATGGTAGAAGGCCAATGAGTGTGTGCGTCTGCACTGACCACAGCGTACATCGCATACATGTATGTGGCGGTTGGAAAAATAGCTCACTTGCTTTCCAACCCTGCTGCTATTAAGACCTCCTCCACTATTGCTGCTGTTTGTCACCTCTGGGATCAACCAAGGCAGGTCAAGCAAATGAGAGGGGCCCTACCTTCTCAGAAGAAGAGCTAGTGCTTCTGGCAAATGAGGCCCTTTACCTATATGGACAGTTCTATGGCTCACCAGAGGAACAGGTACATGTCTGAAATACAAATATGAATCTGTCTAACTAGCTAATTTCCATTTACATAGGCTACAATGTGCCTTTGAATTCCAGAGTGAAGTGTAGTCGTTGGCGTTAAGTGTCACATATTGTGGTCCTTATATAGGACACTCATGTCAGGGATTTGTAAGCTCTGTACAATGCCTTATAAGCATCAACATCTAGTTTGTTTAAAGCCCTAGATCATATTTGATGTTTATGTAGAGCTCTATGCATGTATATATTTGTTGGGCTTGTGTTAATTTGGCAACACACATCATGGTAAAAGGAAAACCAAATATATACTCTTTACAACTAGAGATTTGTATGTACTCTGTAAAAAGCCATTGCAGATGATATTAGCTATGTGTATAGTCTCACAGTTCCCTCAGCCTAGATCAGGTCCCGCCAAACTTTGGGAGCTCCCAGACACTTTCAGAGTAGCACACAGCCTTGAGCTCACTTATTGGAGGGGCACAAGGTTACCTTTTCAATGTAAATGTTGGGGAAAGGCAGTGTTCATGTGACATCATGATCATCAGACTACAGATAGCAAGGCCTGACAATAAACAATGCCTAGTCAAAATCATGGGCCAGGATGGGCCTGAGTCACAGGGTCAAACAACTGAACCACTGAGGTACAGCTGTGAGCAACAAATATCCTTTGCAGCTAAAGAATGTTGGTGAGCTTAAGATATGCCCCTGAATGCTTTTAAATGGACAACAGTTGAAAGAAAGATTGCTGACTTCTTGAGCAACACTTCTTTCACAAAGACTCACATGTCAAAATATATCATGTTTAAACTGCAGGTCCTGTCTTCACAGTGGCCACTATTCACTGTCCCATACATTGTAATGTTTAGCCTTCAGTAGTTCACAATCCCTTGAACTTGTCAGAAGTGGGTCACATCACAGATTATTTAGGGGCCCCTGGGCTAGATAATGTCACAGACCTGGTTTTGTGTGTTTAGACCATGACATGGATTGAGGATGGTCAACAGGTCACTACCAAAGTGTGTACGAGTATATAGGTGTAGATCAGCAAAGGGTGAGGGGCACATGCTGCACCCTGACCCCCCGTTGGCCCGCATTCCTACGGTGGCCGAACCAGAGCGGCTTGATGGGCAGTTGAGGGCCCAACAGCAGCAATAATGGGGTAAGTCCCTAATCGGAGTTTCACATGTTACATGACCCAATTTTTGTTGCAGGCCGGAATTTTTCCAACAACATTAAGGGGGACCCATGTTCAAAGCACACGAAGAGTTCTTGAAGTGTAAGTCTTGTACAAGATGTATGAGTATGTGCTGTGTCTACCGATTGACTTTTGAACAGGATCCCACCTGATTCCTGTCCCCAACCAATGTACTGTCCTGAGTAGTAATCTCCACATATAGATTATGTAGTTTAATGTAATGGAGGACAGTTGCACCAAACAGGCTACTAGTCTTTTTTATGTCAGATGTGATGCTCCTTAAGTAATGTGGAATATATGATGGTAGCCCTATTATATGTGACATGTCATACTTTGCACGTCTGATGCAGTGGTTGTACCAAATGTCTCATTGGTAAGATGGGAGTCTACACAAACATGACTGAGCATGTGAGCCAAAATCACTTGTGAAATCAGTATTAGTGCCTACATTTTGGATTCTAAACATATCCCAAATGGTGTTTTGAATAACAAATGACTGTTTCATTCCTCTTTAAAGTGTCATATTAGCATGATGTCTCACTCCTTCACAAATATGTGTCTGTAAGCCTGTCTGTATGTTTACAAATAATTGTGATAGGTATACAATTACTGTGAAAATAACGACAGGAACGTGCACCCATTAGTGGCAGGGAAACACATACCCTAAAGCATTACTCAATGTAATTTGTCACGTTCAGATTTTGTAGCAATGATGGAGATAAATGGCATACTTTCAGGGATTTATAAAGATTGAAAGTTCCATGCCATATGTTTAGATGTATTCAATCAGGTACCCTCAATATCAGGTGCCGCCCCAGCGAGTCTCTTGGTGAGAATAGAACCTAGAATATTTTTGGAGGATAAACAATTCCGGGTGGACTGGAGCTATACTGCTAACAAGTGTACCCGCGATTGGTTAATCTTGATTATTCAAACTGCCAAGACATTAAGTGAAGAATTGTTAAAATAAATTCTAGAATTGGAAGAAACCATAAAAAGGGATACAACTATCACTGATGCAAAGGAGCAGCTATTGCGAATCCAAGGGGATTTGGCAGATTATAAAAGTTATATGGTGAATCAAAAAATAAAAGGTCTTACAAGAAATCTTGAGAGGTACTCCCACGAATGGGCGGTACCATATGTGAAGGATGAGTATTACCAGCCAGGAAACGAGCTGGCACCACAAATTAGTTACCAGAGAGGTGGACGTCAACAAGTGAGAACAACCTCTCAAAATTGGACTTTCGACAACGCCTCTAGTGAGGAGGAGGGTGCTCAGCCATCTAACCAAGGGAGGGTCAGATTTAATCCTCAGGCACAGTCCAACCAAGATCTAGGGGCATTGTTACGCTCTTTTTTAGGGCAGGATCAGCGGGGCAACAGAGGGGGAGGACAAAGAGGCAGAGGCCGTGCACGTCAGAATCAGGCTCAAGATCAGGCATGGCAGACTTACTGACCTTGGATAACTGGCAGTCGAGGCAGGACCCCGATGTAAACAATATTGTGGTAAATCTATCTGACCACCATTTGAAATCAAGTGAGTTGAGGGTCCTAAATAAAGGACTGGGGTATGTTCCGACTCCTCGCCATGATCCTTATAAATGTAGGATGGAGTTGCAGGAGATGAAGAGAAAGATCAAGATAAAAAGAAATTTGCTAACAAGGAACCGGATCCACCATTGGTGTTCTCTATATTGTATGGTATTGGAGTTTGAACAAAGGGTACTTGAGGATACTGATGCATTGGAACAATCAGATAAACAGCACACTTTTAATAACATGAGTCGTGACAACTGGCAGGCGATAAAGCCATTGCAGGATAACGATACAATAACTATAAAGTCCGCCGATAAAGGCGGGCTGTAGTTATAATGAACACCACCGATTATGAAGCAGAAGTCATGAGCCTCCTAAGAGTATGTGAGAATTATCAACCACTCCCCAGCGATCCAGTGGGTGGCCTCCAAGATCTGATTAAATCCATGGTCACACAAGCTAAAGATAAGAAATGGATTATTAATAAGGAGGCACTTTTTTTGATTAACACTAAGCCCAGGACTCCGGCATTCTATCTACAGCCTAAAAGCCAACACTTTCCCTGCTGTTGCACTCATTGAAGTGGGAATAGTCATTTTTACCCCTCAGCTATCAAACACTTTCCCTATTGTTGCACTGACTGGAGTGGGAATAGTAAATGTTATCCCTCCGCTATCCAACACTTTCCCTACTGTTGCACTCACTGGAGTGTGAATAGTGATTTTTACCCCATCGCTATCTAACACTTTCCCTACTGTTGCACTCATTGGAGTGGGAATAGTAATTTTTACCCCTCCGCAATTCAACACTTTCCCTACTGTTGCACTGACTGGAATGTAAAATTTAAGTTTAAAGATTTTTAAATAGTTTAAAGTTTTAATTTATGATAGAATGTTTTTTGAGTAGACTTTATGTTATATGTGTATATATATATTCACTGAAAAAACCATAGGTTTCACACATGTTATAGTTAGCGGAAATTTTACTGATAAAAAACCAATGAAATTCCCCCGTTATAGTTAGTGCAGGCAACTATAACTCACGCGACCGCAATCCTCTGCTGATGCTAATACTGTATTTAGACACTTATTTGCCCATGTCTTCTTCCATACATTTTTAGCTATACATATATTACAAATATTTTTTTTTCATAAAGACACATATGTCATCAGCAGAAGATTGCGGTCGCGTGAGTTATAGTTGCCTGCACTAACTATAACGGGGGAATTTCATTGGTTTTTTATCAGTAAAATTTCCGCTAACTATAACATGTGTGAAACCTATGGTTTTTTCAGTGAATTTGCAAGGTTTTTTAAATGCTAATTCCTAACTATAACATGTGTGAAACCTATGGTTTTTTCAGTGAATTTGTACGGTTTTTTAAATGCTAAGTTACTTTACGCCATTCGTGGCGTGCGCGCCCACTTAACGCAGTTCGTTCCGTGCGCGCACGGTGCGCTTCGCGCACCGTGCGCGCACAGTGAGCACGCGGTGTGCTTCGCGCACCGCGCGCCCACTTTACGCAGTTAGTGCCGTGCACGCACGGTGGGCACGCGGTGCGCTACGCGCACCGCGTGCCCACGTTACGCTAGATGGGCCATGTACGCACGATGCGCTTCGCGCACCGTGCGCACATGGAGGACATATGATGCACTTCGTTTCGAAAGGTAATATTTTAATTTTTCGTATATGTTATAAGCCATGCACAAATGGTGCCCTTCAGGCACCATTTGCACACGGGGTGGAGAGAGTGTGGATAATTTTTTTTTTTATTATTATTTTTTTTAATTTTTTAGTTTATGTCACCGGTACTAAGCCATGCACAATTGGTGCCCTTCGGGCACCAATTGCACACGGGGTGGGGAGAGTGTGGATACTTTTTTTTTTTTAATAATTTGTTTACCGTACACGTACGGTAAGCGTAATCGGCGAAATTAGCGAAAAAATAAAAATTCAGTTTTTGGCCTTGGGGGACCTTTGGGGACTCCCTCAACATGGCTATGTGTGTGGGAGCTGTCTAAACAGCCCCTTTACATGTTTTTGTGCTTTATATTTTAAACATGACTCTCAGTGCGAGAGAGAAAATGGCGGCCGCCGCTTCCTGGTTTCGGCCGATTCGAATGTTTACTAAGATCTAACAGCCAATCAGAATCGCGCTCGCGCACGCCACCGTACGCGTACGGTAAGCATACCGTAAGCGCACCGTAAGCTGGCTCAGATATATATATTGATTTAAAGGCTATTTTCTCAGAATCTACTGAACAGATTTACACCAAACCTACAAAAGGCACTTCCTTGACCTGAGGACTACCTCTCTGCCAAATTTCTAGTAATTCTGTTCAGCCGTTCGGGCTGTAGCCCTGTCTAAAGGTCCTATGGAAAAATGCATGGGAAAAACGCGTTTTGGGACCCCCCTTTTATCTCAGCCCCCGCTTGATGAATCCCCCCGAGACTTTCAGGGTAGGAGCGGAGCGTAGCGCCCCACCTATTTTGAAAACTTCGCGAGGATTCGTCGACCGGCGCCAAAGTTATTCAAAATAGAATGTTGCGGATTTCCTATGGAAACGTGGTCCTAACTATAACTACCTACTGGCGACCGCCAGTAGGTAATATATATATATATATATAGTGTTACATTTTTATATCATTTAAAAAAATACTTTAAAATTATTTGTTTAATTATTTTAAAATAAATATATATATATAAATTATTATGTGTTTAACTTTTGAAAATTAAGTTTATTTGTTATATGTGTTAAAATGTATATTAAATATAATTAATTTTTTTAATTAATGTTATTCTTTAATATATTTTCTATATATAAAAAAGTTGTACAACTATATTTATGACATCAATATTTTTTTTCAGATATCTTTGTACTTACCATTATAAATATGGGATGTCAATATTTTTGACATTGAGATTTATAACTCGATATTGTGGTATGGGGATATTTTAGGTGTCGATATTCGGTCAGTGAACAGGTTTGAGTCTCTGCATTGACTCAACCTTCTGTGATTCAGGGCTAATTACTTAGGGCCAGATTACGATCTTGTTAGGAAGGCCTCCAGACGGGTCCCGGATGGTGAGAATCCGATTCGGAGCCTGCGTTTCCGATCAAGTCATCACCCGCTCTGAACGACCAAGTACAATGCGACCGAATCGTTTCTGGAACCCAATCCTGTCCAACCGATTCGCAGATGAATCGTGCCGCGCAATGGACCCGGATTCCGACCGAGCAAGTACGATTCGATCGGAATCAGACTTCGGGAGGCCCCCTTCACCCAGAGCACTTTGAATCGGTCACGGGGTGCCCATGGGTCCCCCCGATCCATGCATGCACAGTGTGGTGGGCAAAATGGGGTGCCGCCACAGGGTGTGCGCTTTTCCCCACCCACCCCTTTTTGCTATAGGAGCCTGTGTACCCACCGGTACACAGGCTTCCATAGAGTTTAATGGGAGTCCAAGTGAACCGAGTCCGTCAGCATACGGCTGCATCGTACTCGTTCGGTCGGACTCGCACAGCGCAATTCACTTGGAAAGCCCTCCGGATCAGAGTCGTATGGTGGGCTTTCCTAGCGAGATCGTAATCAGGCCCTTGAGCTCCCTGCCAACCAAAAATAAATGTGAAGTTAT
Source organism: Triturus cristatus (assembly GCF_964204655.1). Classification (NCBI taxonomy): domain Eukaryota; kingdom Metazoa; phylum Chordata; class Amphibia; order Caudata; family Salamandridae; genus Triturus; species Triturus cristatus. The sequence goes on along the minus strand of NC_140580.1, from coordinate 457,361,587 downwards.
AGTGCCGGTTTTGGGTCTTTCCAAGGTTGCATTAAAGAGACAGTTTAACCCATCTAATGTTGCTTTTGAGTAATTGCTTATTTATAAACTTCTTGTTCTGAGTCTCCTCGTAAATACCGCAAGTGAATCAGTGCTTAGTTTGAGCTGGAGTTGGTGGTGTGGCCCATCGATTATTTTTGGGACCCAGAACTGATTTGCCCTCTACAAATTTTGATGCAGAGCAAGAGAGAATAAAAAGACATGAGATGGAATCAAGACAACACAGCCCTTGCATTCTGCACCTCCAACATTCAGTAGTGCGGGCTGCAGTCTGAGAAAATCTTTGGGCCCCAGCACTTATTCTTTAACAAATGAAGCACTGATGTAAATAAGCACCGCATCATCCTCATGTCATTGCCATCGACAAGGGCATAATAGGTGTCTCCACCAGTCCATGCCTTCACAGGGAATGACGGCAAAAATGTATTAGTCCAAAGCTTCCAAATGTCTTTTGATTTGGATAATTATCCCAATGTGTCATATTTTTCATAAAACTAAAATGAGTAGTTATAAAGAAGTATGGCACATTTTAAAGACCGGTTTGTTTATGTTTCCTGTAGTGTTTTTTTTTTTTTTAATAATTCTTTTTATTAGAACAAAATTGACAAGGCATAGCATCACGGAGTCACATAAAGGTAGCCGCAAAACAAAGATACATAAAGATACAGTAAGCGTATGCAGTAGGAATTACGGGGAGGAGGAGACATCTTCGTCTAGTGGTTGAGGGGGGTACATATGTTTCCACTATATATATTCCAAGGGGCCCATATCTTGGACCATTTACGGGGGCAGCCCCGAGCTGCGTATACAGACTTTTCACGTTGCATACACCAGCCAAGGTCTTTTTTCCAGTCCGCAATTGTGGGTGCATGCGAGGCCCCCCAGAGCTGTGCAATGTTTCTTTTAGCTATCATGCAGCCGAGTGTGACCCATTGTGTGGCGTAGGTGTTGAGGTCTGTAGGTTCCCAGATGTTGAGGAGGCACCTAAGAGATTCTGGCTGTATCTCAACCTCCAAAATTTCGCTCATGATTACATGTATTTTACGCCAGTACTCCTGGATTAGCCCGCAATGCCAGATGGTGTGGATGAATATACCTGGCTGGGAGCACCCTCGTCTACAGGACCCATCGGCATGCACCCCCATGTGTACCAGTTGGGGGCCTGTTACATATATTCTATGCAGGATTTTGAGCTGTACCAGCCGAAGCCGCGCTGATATTGCTACTGTTTTAGGGGATGAAATCGCTGCCTGCCACCCTTCGTCATCCAATTTAATCCCATCCCCGGTCCATTTCTCCCGCAGTGAGGTCAAGGGATCGCTCATGTTGTTAATAAGTTTTCTGTATGTTAGGGATATAGCCCTTTCGGGCACGTGGCCATCCAGGAGTCTGTCCTCCAGTGGGGAACTATCTGGTGGGGAGGTAGCACCAGGCAATTTTCCTGTAGTTTTTAATTTAAATGACTACTGCGTCTTTAATGAATCCATATTCTGTGTTTTTAGGTTATGAAAATAACTTTCCATAGAGTCAGCATATCGTGTTTATTGCCATTGCATGTAAGATATTACAATCTCTAGAGGGGACCCACTGCTGAGTGGGAAAAATGTCAACAGTTCAGATAAGAACCCTTTATAACATTGCTGCTTATCTTATTGCAAAATGTAAAATAATGAGAAATCCTAGAAAATTGTTTGCTGCCGATGTTTGATACATGAGGTACAATTCATAAAGGCATTTTCAGCCATACACGTGTTGCAAGGAAATCACAAATGAATCTGGGCAGGAGTACATCATCGCTTAGATTCTGCATGTTTCTATGCCATGTTGGAGGAGAAATGCTCAGTGGTAACTTGCGCACAAAGAGTGGGAAGTGAGCAGGACAAGGTTACCCTGGTAAGAATATGAATGCACACAAATTTGTGTACTTTTATGTATTCGCATACTCCGATCTGACTCTTTCCCAGCCTGTAAATGGTCAGAAATTTACACATAAAAGGCCTAGATTAACTTTCCATTCAGGGTAGGAAGCAGAAAGGATCACCTCCGAACTTCAAGGATATGTAGAAGAACATGTTTATGCTTGGGGAGAAGAAACAAATATGAAAACATAATATGGATGTGCCGCATTTACCCAGTGCTTAAGTCAGTGCAAAGTAGAATTATGCACTGGGGAGGTAAAAACCGTGGCAACATGTCACCTGAAATTTCCAGTAGGATACCTAGAAACCTTTTCTTTCTCAGCATGTTACTGGCAACATTTCTAAATTCCAAAAAGTATTAAGTTTGCACCAGTAGTCGGAGTACTTTTATGGGTGGAGATATAGGGACTTATTACAAGTATGGCAGTCCTCCCGCATACAGGAGGACAGCCAAGGCTGTTGAGTGCCCGCCGTATTACAACTGTAATCCATGGCTGGTGGTGCTGTGGCGGTCTCACGGCAGAGGCTGTACAGCACCTGCAGCACATTCCTGCATGGTGTGCTATGCATGCCACACCATGCAGGAACTGGGGTGCACTTCCAAGGGGACACAATAAGTGACCCCGCATTCACCCCCAGGAGAGGCAGAGTTGCCTCTCTGCCACCCTTTTTATGGCTATCTCACCACCATGAAAGGGCAGTGGATAGGCAACTCGTAATATGTGCGGCAGTGCCGCAGAAGCACCACCAGCATATTGCTGCCCCTTCCACTGAACGACCACTGCAGGATCCTGGATCCCCGTCAGACACAGCGGTCTTGTAGCGGTCTGGCCAGCACGCTTTGAATACTGGGGGCGGACCCGCAGCGGTGGCAGAGGTCAGACCACCTCCGCGAGCGACAGTCCTGTGGACCGCTGTACTCGTAATAAGGCCCTTAGTACTTTTTTTTCTAATTGCCCCATACTGTGTCAAACTTCTGTGTGAGGTATTTAACCGGAGGCCCTGACTACAAAACCAGCACTGTAAAGATGACATAGGCTCTAGTTACACAAAGTTTTTTTCATAATACTACTCAGCATACACAGGTATTGGAAGCAATTTGTTTTTGTATAAAAGAGACAAGCAGTGTGGGAAAAGCTGTCTGCTTCACCGTGCGCAATTGGCCTGCTGAAGTTCACGTTCAGGCTTCTGGTGTTGCATAAATCAATCAACCTACTGTGCCTAATTTTTCATGACAGTAAAGTCACTTCAGTACAGGGTATACTTTGCAGCAGCCAATACTAATCCAAATTACATAGTCGAGCAAACGAGAGTGTCAGGCTAACGTGTACAGTTCTGGACTGTTGCTAGCTTGTGATGTGCTTATTGACTCTTGCAGACTCAAGGCAAACATTTAAGGGTAAGCAGCACCCAAATCTTTACTCGAGACAATGAAAAGCATAAAATGTGCACTGTTTTCATTAACAATATGCACAAGAAACAAGCTGACAATGTTTGCCATTAAGCAGCCAATCAGTGTGTTTCCACAGTCATAAAGAGTGCGAAGGAAAAATACAGAAAATCCAAGATATACATATTGTTACCTAAGTGCAGGGAGTGGGGAAGTGAGGCAGCGGCATGAAGTTGCTATGAAGCACACAGGTGCCACTCCTTAGCCTCCTTAGAAGGTAGATATTCAAAACAAAGTTTAGAGTGATGTTATAGATAGGTAGGGCGGTAAGGGTTTAGCTTACTTTAAAAAAAACAAATTTACTGAAAAAACACAAAAGGTAAAGTGAAGTTATGGGTAGGTCTTGTAAAAGCAAAAAAACTATTATTTTAAAACAATAAATAATCTGAAATTCACCAGTTAAGGTTTACTGAGCTAACTATAACTTGCACCCCAACCACGCGCTGCTTATGAACTCACATATTACACTCATGACATGTTAAATGACATCATTAAGGATATCACTGATGACATCTCAAATGACATAATTCAAGATATCAATGATGAAATGATACAATCATTATGACACCATTCAGAATGGTCTGTGGACTTAAAGTAATTCAACATGCTACAGTTGTGGCCAACTTTCTATTCATGTTAATATTAACAGATATTCATTTTCCACTGTCAGAACAATTTCTGTAAGTCCATATGGACATAGCTCCATAGTTAGTAAGATACACTGCACAGGTTCTTGAGATGGGCACTGTGGCATACAACCTTAAGGCCATGTTTACAATACCCATAAGGGATGAACTACCTCTAGGTAGGACACCCCTACATTCTACATTATTCAACAATCGCCAATGCCTCATAATCTAAAGTAAAGTTCTGGAAATAAGAGTGCTATTGTATTATGAGTGCATACTTTCTTCGGATCATTGATGATAATCATTCAATGGCTTGAGTCATGACGGATCTCCTTTGAGAGAGAAAATATTTTTGTACAGCAACAAACATTGACATTTTTAAAACCCACTTGTCAACAGTGACCAAAAATCCTCTATAGACAGCCTTTTAACTAAAGGTTTTCGATTGGAAATATATACAGCATACTTGATACTGCTGTAATAATGGTCAAGGTGGCAAAGCAAATCAAAATCCAATCACATCAATTAGTTTTATTAAAAAATAAATAGTGAACATGAAAAACAATATATATTCTATCTGCCTGTGCCTAACGTATGCACTAATAGGTCGGTTCTTAAAGTTCCAAATCGTAGTTGGATGCAATAAGACCTACCTCATGAAATTGATTGAGATATGTTGCAAATTGAGACTCACTATAATTGAAGGCCATCGGAAGGATGATGGCCGGCTGGGTTCAGCAGACGACCATGGCTGTGAAAAATTAACTAAACTTTTATTTAAAATACAGCCAGTTATTCATAAAAGAAACTGGCTGAGTTTAAAACAGAACAGTTTTTGTTTAAGTTTGTTTGCGAGTTTGCAGTGGTTGCGTAAACCAAAGCCTAAATCTCAATACCCAAACTTAGTTTTAACATTCACAAAGTGGAAGATGTCCCTGTGGGACCCCTTCCCTTTTGCAAATGGGTTACCATGCCAACTTGGAGGCTGCTAACTTTTCAATGATTTATGACTGCTATTTCATCAAAAATCAGTCATCCATATGGATAGAAATTGCTATCTGAGAGAGATGCCTACAACACACCCCTTCCGAATAGTGGCTCCTTATCCAATTTTAAAATGGGTTTAGCACATTGCAAAAAGCATTTTTTAAGTTGCAAACTGAGAGTCTGATTTGCGACTGAAAAATGCTTTGTACATCTGGCCCCTGGGTCATTGAGCATTTTTATGCCTGTGAATGCACTTGCTTGCATAATAATGTGAAATGCAGTTACCACTGACGTCCTGGCAGGACTTAATGAAGGACGACCTATTCATTCTGATAAACTGATTAGAAGTCATGAGTTTTTTTTTTTAATGCATCGCTGGTTACTTTGTGGCTTATCAGCAACAACCGGCGATAATTATCGCTCAGTGCTCTCTGCGTGAGGATAATTATAGCCGCGTAACGTGGATTTTTATCGCTGAGATAGCGTGCTATTAGCAGCGCTTATCTCCTCAGCGATAAAAATCCTAGCGCTAACTGCCTAACGTGAGATTATCGCTGGAAACCCAGCGATAATCTCACGTAGTGTGGCGTTAGCTTGCTGATAGGGACTCACAAACTTAGCCATTATATCCACCTTCCATAGGATATCATGGCTAAGTCAGTCCTGAAGCAGGCGTAAGGAAAGTAGAGATAATAGGGGTTATCGCTACTTTTCCTGCCGCTTTGCTTCATAGCGTGGGGCTTGATGATAGGAGAAATGTCGCTTAGCGACATTTCTCCTGTCATGTTAGGTCAGGAACGCCCACTTTGCATCTTATTAGAGATGCAAAGCTGGGCGTTAGGAATCCCGACACTAAAGCAAGGTTTCACGCGTTAGAGTGGCCTTGCTAATTAGGCGATAAAATTATCGCCGCTTTTCGGCCGAAAAAGGCCGCAAAAGCGGCGATAGTTTTTTATCGCCAGCTTGTAAATATGCCCCTATGTTTTTCTGACTAAATCTAAAGCACACACTGCTTGCAGAAGCACTCCCTGGTTCAAAAAGGAATGCAGAAAAGTGCAGCGCTCCCAAGCCAGTGCAATCAGATTAAGAGATCTTCTCAAAGTTTCCCTAGGATAGCCTACAAAGCCTCCATCAGTCACGCCAAGAGCAACTGGGACTCTCAGACATGGAATACTCTCCAGGAAGCCAGCCTGTCTAAAGATACCATCTTGTTTTGGCAGCTTTTAGCGCACAATGGAGCTATGGTTCCAATTGAACCTGCAAACAACATTGCCCCTCTAGCATGGCTCGATTCTTTTTCTGACCTCTATTCAGACACTCTGACAAATAGCCCAATTACCTTACAATGATGCTACCCTGCCAAACTTCCATAATGCAATTTTTTGACATCTTGGATGCGACAGAATCTCTTTTAGTTGTTCCACATGGAAGGGCAGTAGGGATGGACGGTGTCCTGGCTGACGTCTTTCTTTCTGACATAAACTTGTGGACCCATGACATCTTAATAATTGCTAATTCCATTGCTACAGGGGCAGGAATTCCTAAATCGTGGAAAGGTGCAGTCGTTATTCCTAGGGGGTCAGGTCTCGTCCTAACAACTACAGACTGATTATCCTACTGCATACAGTCTTTTCCTGATGTTTGTTGGCTAAGATACAGAACAGGATGTTTGATGAAGACATCCTTACCCTATGCCAAGTAGGCTTTCGGACAAAGTTTTCGACCATTGATCAGGTGTTCTTTTTCCTTTTGGTATATTAGCGTAGTGTTATCATTGATAATGGCACTTTATACATTGTGTTTGGGGATCTCAGATCTGCTTTTGATCTGGTACCACGTTCCACACTCTGGCTGGTGTTGCATAACATGAGAATGCCACCAGACCTCATGTCCTGGTTAGATGCCTCCATGAGGGAAAATTTGTACAAATCAGGTGGAAATCGAGGTCAAATGACTGAGGAAATCCCTGTGCTGAGTGGAGTCTGCCAGGGTTGCGTTCTGGCTTCTGCACTGCTTTCATTGTTTATTAATGATATTGCTTCATTCTTATCATTAGTTGAAGCTGATGACCCCTGGCTGGCTGGATCTAAAATTCCCATTCTCCTATTTGCGGGTGACACCTTGTTGATCTCCAAGACCCCAAGTGGGCTACAGAAGCTTCAGCATCGCTTTGAGGAGTTCTGTTTTGCTCTGGGTCTGGAGATCAACACAAGCAAATCTGTCAAGTTTACGTCATTCAAACCTTATAGATCATTCAAGAGACGTGTTGCTCCTCTTGAGATGCTGGATAATTTCACCTACCTGGGTATTAGGCTTTCTAAAAGCATGTCCTGGAAACCCATATTGATAAGCGGCTCTGCAGCTTAGACAAATAACGAGTGCTCTTATAAGGAATGTTCTTCTTCTTATACCAGACAAATTTCTCCGGCACTATGTATGTACGAGGCCAAGGTTCTGGCCTCTGCTCTTTACGTAGACACACTCACTAGTGCAGAGAATAAAATCATTCACAACCATACTTCTCTTCCTTCCAGCACTAGCACTACAGGATGTTATGGAGGCAGATCAATTCCACAAAGTAACATGGCTTTTGAACATAAATTATTTAACACCCCAGGCCACTCAGATCTCTGGGACAATCCTGCCTCTTCATTTTTCCCATACAAGAAAGCGTTGAAGTTACTCTACTGGAATCTGTAGCGGTGAATGGCTTTAAAAAGGCTGCCTCCTCCAGGCTGTCTTATGACTTTCTTATGTTAAGCCTGTGCGTACATCCGAAGCATATTGGGACTTGGTTGCTGTTCTTCTAGATCTGAAATTATACTTCCAGTTTTGAGTGGGTACCTTACCGCTGAAATCTTTTACTGCTAGGTGGTCCGCGGATGCTTGCCCAGACTGCACACTCTCAGAGGAGAGTGTTGCTCATGTTTTCTGTCTGCCTCACCTAAGCTCACCCCCGCAGCTCTTGGTTAGCCCCCACTTGCAGACACTCGAGTGTGCACAATCACTGTGTGGCCCTATGAATTTTAAGATCAGATTTTTTTGTCTCAGTGGCTAAAATTCTGGGTGGAATGTGGAAACTTCATAGAGTGATCTGGTAATTTTATGTTTTGGTATTTTGGCTATTTTATCTATATTGCAACATCTAGGCTTTCTATGAATTTGAGTTGTGCTGTTTCATGTTTATTTTACAGTTTTAAACTTTTTATTACGTTTTTATATTTGGGTGCTTGTGCTTTTATGGCCCTAGTGGCTGAAATAAACCTATTTTGAAGTCAAGTATAATTTGTGTACAAATAAAAGTATGGTTGATAAAATAAAGAAAAACAAAAGACATGTGAGGTGTCTGTGGGCATATTGCCCTTTTTTGAGCATATGACGTGCAGCAGCAAAAAGTGGGCATAGAACTGACAGGTGGAAAAAAACAAATACATTTCCCAATGCTTAATGGAAGTGTCTTATTTGGACTTGAGGCCAGCATATGTAAACGAATGAAACACCAACTTGTAAAAATGGATTTGGTGAATCACAACATAACAGTAAAGTATCTGTGTGATTATGACAATCTTTGAGAAAGACCCACTAGAATTTTAGAGATTTGGACTGATGCAAGAAGAGCCATTCCAAAGGCGTTATGTTCAATGTTATCTTTTTCTGATCGAGTTACAGCACGGAGGTCCCCTCCTTTGGTACTTCCTCATCATATGAGTGCACTTATAAGGGTAATAGTTACGTGATTTTTCAAGCAACGAAAGCCTTCCACCTTTTGAAATTTGAGACTTTGTTGGGCTTAAAGTAACTATAAAAGGCCTTCTGAGAATCACTTTCATTTACATTTGGGCATAGGTTAGTTTAGGATTGGTGATCGTTAGGGTAGGAAACTACACACAGTAACAAACATTTTCTCTCTATTGTGCTTATCTGAGGACCACTGTCTTTATAGCATTGACTTTGTAGCGTTTCTCTGAATTTTAAACTTTCTTAGGGGCATATTAACAAGGGCTTTATCTTTAAAAGCCAAAGAAGCGGAGATAAAAATATCGCCCTATCAACAACAGGGTGCTAACATGCAAAATCGAATGTTAGCACCCTTTTTCGCTACGCTTCCCTTTGCATCTCTAATGAGATGCAAAGTGGGCGTTCCAGAGCAAAAAAAGCGACATTTCTCCTATTATCAAGCTTCACGCTAACCCTGTTAGAGACATTACACGGCTAAGTACACCATGGGCTATCAACAAGGATATCCCTATACTTGTAGTTTTATCGCTGCATTACCAGCAATAACCTCTCAAAATGCCGCTATCGCTGGATTTTTTATCGCCGCCCTAGGCAGTTAGCGTTGTTAATAACGCGATAACCAGGTGATATTATCCAGCGATAGCGGGCGTTAAAAAAATTAATGCTAAGCGCCCTTAGCGTTAATTTTCCCTGTTCCTTGTTAATATGCCCCTTAATTTCTGACGCTAGAACGAAAAGACCCATAAGTCTTGTGTCAGTGTTCCTGTTGGAATGAAGTATCTAAGGAAAGCTGGAGGGGCCAACTTTCCGATTTATCACCGGACCAGAGGATTGTTGTACCTATTGGTTTCCCCTAGTTGCCTGTTATGGGTGGCCAATGTGATTGAAAGGTGACTTGGTGGTATTTACACTCATGGAAAACAGAGAAGTCAAAGACTACAGTAGCCATAACCGTGACTTGAATTGAATTCACCCCATCTCTGAGAAGTGAAATATGCTTGGGGGACTCAAACTGAGGCGTAGGGATTTGACAAATGAAAATAGAGAACGTTGAACTATGAATGCTTTCCGACCTTAAAACCATGCAACCATTAATAGGTGGGCATGGAGGAAAAGCTGAATTTGGGAATCAGGACTCTTTAAAGTTAGCATTCAGCAGCATTGAGACAGGTTGTTCAGAAAAAACCTTGAGCCCATGAACTTATCATGTGACAAATTAAGCATTGAGGGCATTGATGGCCTCATTACGATGTCGGTCGGAGAGGCTCTGAATAGCATTCTGAATGTCCTAACCTATGTTGGGACCCATGTTTCCGTCCAACTCACAAACATTTCTGACTGACCGATTACAAAAGATGGTAACTGTTCGGTCTTTCTGACTCGGTTCCGACCGGCATTCGGAGGCTCCAAGTCAGTTGGAGCTGAATAATGGGCCACGTTTCCGACCGACGTATTACAATGTTGGATTCTGAAAGCCTTTCCGAATTGGTCTGTCTGACACGAAACAGCTGATGGAAACTGACTTTGGGGGCCCGTAGCAGGACCCCCTTCACCCAGATGCCTCCGGTTGGCACCCGTGCGGGTACCCATGGGTCCCTATGTACAACCATGCACAGTGTGGCAGGCACCATGGGGTGCCCGCCACACGGTGCAAGTTTTCCGGAACCACCCCTTTTAAGGCATGCGCAGTCTGCAAGACCTGTAATCGATATCCCGACAGTTTTCTCACCTGCCGCTTACGATTGGTTGATTCGTGTGACGCTCTTCTTTGGTGCCTCCTAAGTGGTTGCAATATCCGGAACGTCACTTCCTCTGAAGGCTAAGGAGCACCGGTAAAGTACCGTTTCCTTACGCCTTCAGTATTCAAGTTGTTGTGAGGGGGAACTCTTTATGTTATGCTGCATTCCAAACATGGCCACCGGAATAGTCCTCTTTTTCCCTCAGTTTACACAATGGTTGGTTATGTAGTAGGCGCACGCCCAGTGCGACGCCGCAATCCATACTCGCACTCTTTGGCGGCTTCCTCCCTTCTCTCCTGCCCGTATTGGTGCCCATTGCAGCCCGCTGTTAGTGCCTACTTGCGCTCTTCGCCGACTTCCTCCCTTCTCTCCAGCCCGTTGTGGCGCCCGTTGTTTGTGCCTACTCACGCTCTTCAGCGGCTTCCTCCTCTCTCTCTTGCCCGTATTGGCGCCAGGTGCTGCCCGCTGTTAGTGCCTACTTGTGCTCTTCGGCGACTTCCTCCCTTCTCTCCTGCCTGTAGTGGCACCCGTTGCAGCCAGCTGTTAGTGCCTACACGTGTTCTTTGGTGGCTTCCTCCCTTCTCTCCTGCACATATTGCCGCCCGTCGCCGCCCACTGTTACTGCATACTTGCGCTCTTCGGCGGCTCCTGCCCACTGCTAGTGCGGTGAAATAGACTTCATATTTTCAGAGATGCTGTTGGGTTCACCTTTGAGTCCAACGCTAGGGGATGGTCACTTTATTAACTACTTATAGCAGTTGTTGTGTTTTTTGGTAGGGTCGCATTTGCTATTTTAATTATAAAGGGCACCTTTTTGTCACGCTTTGTAAGCAAAGCATATGGCGCGCATGCCTCTGTGGAGTGTTTCATCTACAGTAGGGTTTCAACACTGCATGTCTGTTTTAAAGAAGGAATAGGGGGGTCGTTCTTTTAAACATTTAATTAATTAACCACTTAAGCGTGCTTGTTTTTATTTATATAATTTAACATTGCAGTTGTGTTATCTCCTGTCTTAGAAATAGTCTTTTGTTACGAGATTAGATAATGGTGTCCAGGGAGAGCGAATTGGACAAACTGCATTATCGCCACCTTTATTGATCTTGCATATGGTGAACCACACCCTGCTACTAATTTTACAGAAATCATCCTGTTGAACAGTTCAAAGATGTGCAGTTATTAACTTCTCCCCAACGCATTTTGTCATCCCATTTATATTGTGTTAAAGTAGAGAACCATTTATACATACTGTCATGCGGGCACAAGCATCCCTGTGTATCAAAGACTAGAGAGAGGTTTGAGACTTATCCTCTTATTATTTAGCAGACCGCCCGTGGATGACTAGCCTGGTGGACTTTACCATGTATCTAACAAGATAGACTCACAATAGTTTATTGTTTCTTTCAAAAAGATGTCTTCCTAGAAATAGAAATGTACCTCAGAGTGTAACGGGGACACACTTTTCATATACATACCTCCAACTCTAGATCCCTCATCTTGTGATTCTGCCCACACTGGATCTGTAATCTGCATTAATAGCTCTTTCACGTTGGCAGATGGAACAACTGGACTCTCTCACGACCCTGTCCCACCTCTGACAAGCATTTGCAATGGATTAAACCCAGATCTGTGACTGGGGGTGAATGTTTTGCCAATGTGCAACATTCCGCCCATCATCTTGTGTGTTCTGCTGTTCGCCCTATGTGGGAAGGGTATGCCCAGACGTGGGTCCCGTGCTCACTACACCACTGGAGTCAAGCTATTCTGGCTGAAGAGGGGTGAAACCCCGAAACCGGTCCTAAGATGCTTGATTCCGTTCCAGGGAAGACATGGCTTGGCAGTTAGAGCTGGACTGTTCCCATGAGGCACAGGGTCAAGACTGATTTGCATAAGGCCATGTCTGATCCAGGGTGGCGTGGTGAGCAAAATAACGATGGATTAAACCCAGATCTGTGACTGGGGGTGAATGTTTTGCCAATGTGCAACATTCCGTCCATCATCTTGTGTGTTTTGCTTTAACAAACACCTGCAATAATAAAAGGCATCGTCATTTACAATACCAATAGGTCAAAGTTTCTAAAATGCGAGACCTATTGCATTGCACATGCTTGTTTCAATGGGGGCCTGTGTTGTTGGTCGGAACACAGGCGCCCATTGAAGTCAATGGGAGTCTGACCGAAGGGTGTTCGGAAACATCATAATCAGTCGGTCGGATTCCCCGAACCCGAGTCGGTCGGAAACCATTACGAAAAGGAGTTGGTCGGAATGCTTTCCAACTGACATCATAATGTGGCCCTGAGTTGTTATTTCTTACTCAAGGCTAAGGTGTGAGTTGCAGATAACGTTTCAGGGCTAAGACATATGCATATTCACAAAAAATGCTTTGTGAATCATAGACCCTGAGTAAGCCACAATTAAGCAAAAGTAAAACACTAACACTCACAGACAAATCTGTGTGAATCAGCCCTCTAGTCAATAGCGCAGTTTCAATTGCTAGTTTATTAAGTGACTGGGGTAACAAACGTAATAATGTGTAAATTAAATGTATTTTAAATTAATACATAGTTAAATAGCTATATAGAAATAATGCCAGCTAACAAATTGTAATGATTTCTTTTTAGGTCTGGTGATAGGCAAGATCTTTTCATTTCACCCAAATTATATGTTAAAATTTACAGGGGCTTTCCCCCAGCCCTCTTCATCTACTGGTCTGTTATTTGGTATTTAACATGTTTCATCTGCCTTCTACAGCATGCAACATGGAGCAATAGGGGAGCCCATTCCAGCCATTGGCTAACTTCACAGTGAGTGACGGCATTCTGCTCTGTCATAAGGAACAGGTCCATACACAAAGTAGTTCCATTTAGTGCCTCAGGCTGCCATTGCAATGTATTCTTTTTGATTCCAAATAATATGTTACTCTAAGCCAATGTTTTATTTATGTATTTAAACTGCTGAGGACATAGCTGTTTCCCCAACAATAAAGTTTTGCAAAAACCATGACAAATCAAAATCAAAATAAAGCATTGATACATCCAAAAGACTGTCAGCCAATACCAGACTTATTGGGTTTGCCAATGCTTGTCGTTTCTGTATAGTTATCACCATTAATATATTTATTGACACTGGTTTGTGAATGATTACAGCAATGATGTTTGTTTTTCTTGTATAATGCACTAAATAACAAGTTATAGAGTCAACCAATAATATGATTGTCAAAAAAAAGTCTTTAAACCTTTGGTCCGCATTAACATTTTTATATCAAACACTTTAACCTCACTTACTGGAATAATTACATAATTTGATTTCAAGGGGCTATGTAAACTAGGCCCAGATGAAAGTTAAACTACTCCTGGGCAATTAATGTATTTTCGGAAACTTCGCATTACGCTTATGCAAAACTTCTGAAATGACGCCACTACACCGTGTTGGGTAATTGTGCGCTATACGCAGTAACGTTTTTACAGCGAGCACTCGTGAATACCGAGAAAGGCCAGAAGGCGAGTGAATGTTTCTCATGCCACTGGTGTATTTTGTGCTATTGTTACTGCGAAATGCATCCTTGCAAAGTTGACAGCAGGGCACATTTCACACTAAAATATAGCTCTAATGATGGAATTGCATTTCACATAATTATCCATAGTTTTATGTCATTTTTCTGACATTTCACGTTACTGCCTGAAACCAAATGATGTGAATTTCACATACACAATGTAAATCTAAGAGGCCAAATCATAAAAGGATTTATGAGCATGGGAAATAGTACTACAGGAGTACTCATACATACACTAATATGCATTTGTGAGTCAGCCCAGAAGCAGCCAACTCATTACTATTAAAAGTCTGAAGAAGGCACTGATGTTTCCATCTGTTCTAATTGCATATGAATATTCTCTAAATATTCCAGTTATTCCCATTTCAGATGTTTTGTGGCCATTTCGAAAAGACATGTAAGAGTACAGAGAAGCTACTAAAGAAGGGGAGTACTACTTTAAGAACTTGAAAATGCCTATGTGAATAGAGGTCTTGCTCCTGTTGGCTCAGTCAATTAAGACAGATAAACATAAGTGACATTCTCACCCTGAATTAACTGTTCACATTCACTCTACACCCTTCCTTCTCACAGCATCCAAGACTATTGCTCCTTTCAAAAGATCATTACTCGTGGTTGCTCTTAGCCAATAAGTGTGTTTTATTGTGAAAATGTAGAAAAAACGTATACAACTGCACATTTTTTTGCTTTTTTCCAAAATACTTCTACATTCATTTTGCCACCACTTTTCGCTTTTATGCCAGGTTTCTTTCACAAGTTATGACCAGACCAATTCAGATATGTATATTGCTTCAGTTCTGTGTGGATGTCTCCGAATGATAACGTGACTAGTGGAGGAGGCTTCAAAAACACCCATTTAATGGCTGAAATTCACTAGGACAAAATAGAAGCTGCATGCACATTTCTGCTTCAGAGAATTGTCTGTGAATTAATTCAAAAGGCTTGAATGGAGCAGGTTAGTGGGAAATGCAACTGTGAATAAAGCGTCTATTGAAACGAACAAATAAACCACGTGGCGGTGCACACATGATACAGGCACAGCCCTAACATCCAAAGAAGCCCAGAGTTGAAATTAAAACCCGTAATGTGGCTACTTCCTTTTCACATCCATACATTAATGCTAATATATGAAACAACAGCAACTTGAGTGCAACATTTTTTCGTGAAGTCAAGAAATTACTTTGAAAGAGACGAGACAAGACAGTTCTGAAAGCCACTTGTCTCGGGGGTGCCATTTCCCTCGGTCGGCGTGGTCGTCTGTGCACACTGACATCAAAGCTCCTTAGTCCCAAAACCAACCCCTACTGCATCTAACCGCATAGCTCAGAAGGCATTCACCCAACCCTCACTCGAGTTCATTCTTTTCACCTTTACTGTGTGTGCAGCTTCTGTGCTCGGTTGGGGGGTCCTGCCAGGAAAGGGTTGTGAGTTGTTCCACAGGGAGCAACTGTACAGACTCGAAGCATTCTGTGCATCAAAAGCCTCCACAGAGGAAATCAGTGGCTGTTTTGCAATTGTTGCCTCATTTGCGGGAACAGCCATAGAAATCCCGCCACTTCATGTGGGAACACAACACTAATGTGAGCACACGGTTCTTCTAAAATGTGCTGACATAGATTCAGATCCCTACACACCACAGGAGAGACAACACTGCCCCTCTTGGCTTATCAAGTTGATAACAGAAGTCACCATTGCTTTGAGTCTCACGTGCATATGTTTACCTGAGCTGTCACGGTCCAATCTAATTGACAACTATGAATAGGAATCAACTCCTTGAACCTCTGCTCAGTACTGTGGAAACTGAAACTCTCAGCCTCTCTGTACACCTCAACCACAAAACAAGATTAGCTTTACTGACACTTTTAATTAACCTAAGAACACATGTATTGCTGTGGTGCAGTAAATAGACATATTCAACTCCCCTACATGTTTGTGACATAAATATTCATTTCATGCATCAGGATTCAGGAATACCACAATCCACAAAGAGATGCGACTTTTTGCGTCATACAGTGACAAGTCATTTCCATTTCTTTTGTTTCTCTATACCTCTACAAAATAATTCAAACATTTAAAGGAAGGCTTCAAACGAAGAAAATACTTTACCTCTCTGTGTCCGTAAAGAAGGGCACTGGCTTTGTCCATGAAGTTTCTCCGTGGATGCACGAAAGAAGTGGACGGACTGAGACACGTCTGTGACGCTAGGGCTCCCCCTCTGCCCTTCACTATCGCTCCAGCTTCTTAGAGCTGAAGCCTGGCTCCGGGCAGCCTGCTCCAGACAAATGTTTTAACAGCCTCCGCATCGTTATCAATGAAATAATCCCATTGGCGAGCACAAGAAGGGAAAAAAGGTACAGCAACGCAGATAAGAGGTAACTAGGAGCGAAGGGCACCACCGGGGCGCCTGCTTTGACAGAGAATGGTTTATGGGCAAGTCTTCATCTTTTGCGAGCTGCGAGGAGGCAGCGCTCTCTGAGAGGCTGCGGTGAAGTGTGCGCTGTCATTTGGAAGCAGAAAGTCATGCACGGAGGTTCAGTGCACGATGCAACACCCCCCTCCTCCTCCTCTAAACCGGCTTGGATTGCAGCTCCTGATTGGTGATTCCAAGAGCCTCGTTCTCTGATTGGCCGGCCAACAATGAACTCTGATTTGCTTCTTTTCATTTTCCCACCCTGTTTGTTTTCCTTTCATGTCAGATAGCGTGAACCTTCCCCTGCAGAAGACAGCTTGTGTCTGACTGCCGCACTTAATTTCAGCATCTAGCAAGCTATTTTTAAGTTCCATCTAATTTTAACTATTCCAGGACATATTCGTGCGTCTTAAACACCGAAATGCTGATTGTGCTTGTCAGGTAAAGACCTTGTTTAATTTAAATATTGATATTTTATTACTGTAAGCAGTGCAAATAAACACAAACATATCAGATAACGAATTACAGTGAAATGCATTAGGCTGCTGGAACTGGTAATGGTTATCTCGGGCTTAGCAGCCCTCCTGGGAGACCATTGATCTGCCCGCGCAGTATATTTAACGTGAAGCCATGTAAGCTATTAATCAATGCTGATCATAACCCGACTCCCTTCACATACGTTATTTAATGTCAGGAAAAACCAAGGCTAGTTTCTTTAGCAAATGACTGCCTTTATCCTAAGAGCAGTTTTTTTAGCCCTCTGTGCTCACATCTGCCTCATCCATTCACCTATATTATTAAAATGACAGAACCTTAAAGGGGAACGAATATCAGTTGTGACATATTTAACAGCGCATGAATTTGCATTAAACCAATAGGTTAAATGTTATGTTCATCTAACATTTCCAGCAAAGCCTGCGACTGTTTAGATGTATTGCAAACAAAATACGTTTTTTTTGTAACTAAGTACTCTCCTGCCTTCGTTCTTGACTCTGTTTTGATCGCACCTGACAATGCTAATGCTTCTTCACCCCTGTCTTTCACATAAGCTTAGTTAAGGCATAGTTGTTGCCCCCCCCCTGGGCATAACCTGGCAGGCGTGCTCTTCTGTACCAGTTTCGGCCTAACATTGGTGGTGATGAGAAAGAATGCTGTGATAGAGAGCAGCGAGTAACACTTCATTATTCCTGGGGTGCAGCACGCCCATTACAGGGGTGCAACCCATTATGGTCATCTTTAAGCTTCATACTTCGTTTAATTGCTTGGAATTTAAAAAGCTATTTCTTCATAAATTGGCACCGAATGTTTAGAAGTGCAGTGCAAATTGAACTGAAGTGGGGGTCAAAGAAAGCAACATCACAGAGAGCAGGAAGAGATGTCCTTTAAAAAAAAAGATGAAAGGAGTACATGATATAGTCGAATTCCCTCTTTTGTTTTATAGGCACGACATCTAATCATATAACTTCGGGGTTTATTACAAAGAGTGGAACAATAGTGGAACAAGAGCCGACACGGTTTTCCAGGAACCTCCCATGAGGCTCCTGGGCTCTGGCACCCCCTATTGTGCCGCGCAGAGGTACCCTTTGGTGCCTATTTGCTTCCAGATTGCCCTGTAACTCCCCTGCAACGAGAAAAGAACAACATTGCAACATTCTATGTCTCCCCCGCTGCTTCCACGCCAGGTAAGCGGTAGGGTGGGAGACGGCGTGTCCAAGGCGCGAAAAGAGAAAGGTCAGAGGGTGGGGGAGGCCTATATACCCCCCCTCGTTCCTCGAGCCCCGGAAGTGACGCGTCCTGTGTGCCGCAGCCACTGGCTGCTAGGAGTGGGGGGACTCCTCCCCTAGGGGTCCCCTAGCAGAAGGGGGGTGGGCTGGTGCCTAGCTGGCACTAGAGGCCCGCCCTTCTAGGGCGCCCTGCGGGTGCCAGGGCAGCTGCATAGCACCAGCAGGAGGCAACAGTCCCCACCCCCCACAATAGCATGCATGTTCTTACACATAAATAAAACACACCACACAAATTTTTGTTTGGGTAAGAAACTGCTGCAGGTTTATTACATACACCGTTATGTAATATGGAGGGTTATCTTATGGGCGATCCAAGGGCAGGCACCAACTGGGCCGCCTGCCCGCCTGATGAGCCAAGCAGCACTGGGGCCAACCCCGTCTGTGCTGCCCCTTCGGTGATCCTCTTCCCGGATCACGGTCCCTTATTACTCACGCCCCTTTCAGGGCGGAGCGTAGCAAGGCAAGCCCCCGGTTGTTCAGGCCCACAACCGCCCGAAGGACTGACGGGGCACCGACATGGTTTACCAGGAACCTCCCATGAGGCTCCTGGGCTCTGACTCTGGCACCCCCTATGGTGCCGCGCAAAGGTACCCTTCGGTACCCATTTGCTTCCAGATCGCCCTGTAACTCCGCCACAGCTCTGGATGCGGCCACCGTCGCCGCCAGGGCCACCCAACAAAGTAGCTATAGTCTTGCCCGCTAGATCGTCTGTCTAGGGCCTCCTGTAAGTCTAGATGAAAGGACATCCCTCCAGGATATCGATGCCCCAACTATCTCCCAATAGCCCTAGCTGTTAGCTTGGGTCAGCTAGCGTCTGATGAAACAGACGCCCCATGCCGGTGGAGTTGTGCCAAGCACAAACACTTCATGCCGCAAAGTTCGACTGCGTCACCTGCCTCCGCCCCGTACAGCACAGGACAGTTTCAGGCACCCTGGCTCACGATGCCCACCTATTTTCTGATCACACTGGATGCCGCCCTTCTGGCACCGTGTAAGACTGGACACATGTGTCTCCGATCTCTGGGACAGCACTCACTTGTTAGGAGACCGTTCCTACCGCAATAGCCAGCTAGGCTATTAGGGTGGGAAGGATTATACTTAACCTAGGCGCCGTCCCTTTACTCGCTAAATCAATGCTCACATGGAGGTCCCTAACAGCGTATGAACATTGAGCACGGCTGCACCCCAGTGCAGCCCTGCATCCCCTATTCTTTATAGGAAAACCAACTGCTAGCTCCCTCTGGGAAGTCCCCTAGGCATACCCGCTTAGAGAATCTGCTGCTTCGATACTGGGCGCACTGTCTGTGATTTAGTGCCTAACCTTAGATGAGGTAGATGCCACCCACCGTCTAGGTCATGGGGATCTAAAGGAGCACACCATATCCCCCGGGCGTACCTCTAAGTGGGACTGGCTCCACCCAGCTGTGACGCCAGAGACACACTTCTTAAACCTCTTTACTCGTTATGCACTTGGCACCCTTCTTGTTGCAGCTTGGTGTATTAGTAAAGCGCGCATGCCCACAGGGCACGATGACGCGGCTAGCCAGTGTATGTACCCACTCGCTGATACTTATCTATCCTAGCTGGCCTTACTTGGGTTGAGGAGATGCTGGATGCTACCCCAGGACTGAAGACTTAATGCTCCAACCCACTATGATCCCAGAACTTGGGGACAACCCCAGGGGTGACCCTGTCTTAACTGCTATCTACCCAGCGCTCGACAATCAATGTGATAGGGACTCCAAACCCAAGAGATGCCCCTTCTGTTGTCTGGTTCTAGCCCGCAGGAGGCTAACCCGGGGGGGGGGGGGGGGGGGGCAGACAAGTCTGCGGAACCAGAGGGGAGAGGTGAGTGCAATTACCTGCCCTTTCCTGAATTTTGGGACGCCAAAAGGTCGAAAATTCCCTTTCGTCAAATTGCACTAACGCAGAGTTTACCAAACCTTTCCGTGCCACAGCACACTGGTTAGCTGACAACTACCACCACCCGCCTGCTGCCCTGGTTGATGCGCGTGCGGATATGCCTACTGGAGCTGCCAGATACCGGCCCTTGGCTTGCAGGGGACTGCCCACCCAGTGTACATGGTACCTGGTTCTATATGGTACTCGCAGGTGTGCCCCATGGAGGCCCTCGTAGCCAATTGCACAATACAGTCATCATTTTGTAAGTGCCTCTCTCTGCGTTGAAATTTCTCGAGTAAGTAAAAATTATAATTTCCCACCATTGGGCAGGAAACCGGAGGCAAAGGCAGACTGTTATTTTGTGGCTTCTGGCATTGCCGCTGTGTAACTATTACAAAACCACAATACACCTACAACACACCAGTACCATTGGCTTTAGCAATGCTTGTTAGTTGCATGAGGTAACTGAAGCCACAATTCTGGCTTTGCTGCGTAGCATATTGATCATACCTCCATTCAGAACTGGTGGGACTGTCACCTTACGCCAGACAGGTCACCAGTCCGTGAGCCAGGTACCGAAAGCGGGAGCCCTATGTAAACGGAAAAGCGGTGCACAATCCCAGGGTTGGAGACAAAATTGGCCTAGTTTTACTGCGAGAGGGGCACATGGGGAGACAAAATAACTATTCTTAGCAAAACAGAGCCTGTCCGAATCTATAGCCTAAATGAGGACAACGATGAACCATGATATTATCACTGACCAAGTCTGTGATGTCCTCTTCACTATCTCTGGCATATTTCTCATAATTCGCCATATATGGCTGACACCGCACTCTCAGCCTGTGCTTTGTGTGATCTTGACCCACTTTGGTGTGACCAGAGCCCCGTGAAGTCTGCATCATGCATGGACTGGCCCGAGGGCCACTTCCCCAAAATTCGGCCACAAACCAGTGACCCCCATGATACCGCAATCCTGACATACCCCGGGGGGCAAACGGGAGACTCTTTTAAAGGTGAAAGAATGTGCCAATTCCATCCTTTCCACCCGGGCATAATACTACGTTAGAAAACCACCTTGATGTAATACCAACAAACGGACAGCCGGACACCGCCGTGCCACATCCAAGAAGAGCCTGCCACGGTGCCAAGCCCCTTGAGGGGAGAAGTACAGTTCCTGCCTACTTCAAAACCAACAAAACTAAAGAGAAGTTGGACCTCACTGGAGTGCCCCACCTTGTCCCCACTGACATGTACGAACGCTAGTATAGGGCAGGGAAAAATGACCAGCTGGGTGGACACTCGCTACACCGATTGGGTCGATTGCCCAAACAAAACTGATATTGAAACAATTGAAACCTACATGGTCCACGATTAACTCGGGTGGCATGAAACGGTCTTGAACAAGGACCAGTGGACAGTGAGTCACCCGATAGACAGTTAAGTATTGATGGTTTAGGGACAAAGGCACCGTCCAAAACTGAAACAAAGTTGGCGAGAATAGTTCTATGGAGAAAAGCATTGAAAGAATCGCTCCTCAAAGTAAAGGACATAACTACCCGCTTAGGTCTACCTTGATGGGAAGAAAGGAGCGATGCCTGTTATCGGAATTGGTGGATGAAGGCATTATTCATACGTGAAAAGCCAAATTGTGTGAGACTGCCCCCCAGTAGTCGTCCTGCTTAGTGGCACCCTGCCAGTACAAATAGGATTAGAGCACCAATAATTAACCCCAAACTGATATACTGATTAGCCCCACCCAGGGCACCCTGTTCGGTAACCACCAAGGCAGACGTACCGTAATGCCACTGAAGGCAGAGCCAAACTCATTGTCTGACCTTGGGCTGCTTGCGGCGACACATACCTAGTGATGCCCAGTGTTGCGCAAAACTGGAATCTGCATACGCACGCGCTACATAACGCAAGGCAGTTCTAAGGAACACCTAACAATTGTGCCAATATAAGCCAGGACTCCTGTCAGGTGGCTACTTCCTTTTGCATCACACCGTGCACCTGCCGTGCTGCCAATCATAGTAACACCACAACTACTAACCTAGGACTCGTGCAAACGTGACATCCCGCCTATTTCAAGCCCTCACAACTAAAAGGAAGGCTTGGGCAGCTGGCAACAGTGATTTAATGTCAATTGCATTAATCCATGCCTATAGGGTCATCTCTACAATAGACAGACATCGCCAACTCGTGGCAGACTGTCCCAAGCGCCAGTGACCCATTGAGTCACGTGCAGTGCACCAGTACCAACTTGGTCAAATTACACAGTGTTAGCTTCAATCGCGTACCCTAAACCTGTGTCTCCTCGAGGAGTTTATACTCGCAAAGCTGAAGACATGAGACAATCGCCACCTTTAGGGGTACCAGAGCATGTTGTAAATGATCCCTTAATAGCCTTCTTGAATGCTTTAAACCTATGATGCATAAGGATGCTTTGACCACCTTTTGCATTGCCCACATTTCTGAGTGGTCCCTTGATTATCTGTTATCCACCCACAGGTTAGCCAACTCTGTGTGCTTGCAAGGAACACAGTCCCTTATCAAATTGGCGCCAACCAAGAACTAGTTTCTTTTTATTCTTCTCAACCTGTGGGAGCAAAACTAATATCAACGGTCGCACTACCGACCCTCAGCGCTCCGATTAACGACCCCGGTATGCCTATCTGCAAAGCTTCTCCATGCGCTGCTTGGGCCAAGAGGGTAGGCATCAAGGTGAATGGGTCTGTGTCACAGTGTAACATTCAGAAGACTATGAGACCCCTGTCCCTTGCTGTGTGTAACACCCACCTAAACAATCTTCCTCCTGGCTTGGCTTCATGCAGGCACTAGGGTGCACCTACTCGAGCCCCTTGTTGCCCTTTCGCTGGTAATCCTCTGCGTGGTCGAAAGTAAAGCAAGCCAGGAGGAACTGGCAAGTGGGGAGGGCCTAACAGGACGATTTCTTACAAGAGCCCATCCCTCCGTCTAGCATCGCAACCCCAAAATGCGCGGAAGTCTTTAAGATTCACGGACTGCGTGCAGACCTAGACATAACGGGAGTTTACAAAATAGCACTACTATCGGCACTGGCACATTGTTTATAACAGACATACACCTATGGATGAAATACGGCGAGTGTCCGGTACAGCGCAGCACAAAGCAGCGATGATTAACTTCCCACCAACAGATATTGGCTTCCGGTCATGTTACACCTATATGACAATGAGCAGCCCTAATCACCAGTTACTCGGGG
The DNA here is from genome assembly GCF_964204655.1 of Triturus cristatus. Classification (NCBI taxonomy): domain Eukaryota; kingdom Metazoa; phylum Chordata; class Amphibia; order Caudata; family Salamandridae; genus Triturus; species Triturus cristatus. Next base: position 457,338,199 of record NC_140580.1, on the reverse strand, counting down.
ATACCTGCAGTGTGCAAGTTCTCCCAGGCTCACCGCGGAAACACCGACACTGCTCATACACCGGACAGCGAGGGACCGGTGTATAGCCAGGCCGCATATATCGGCGCACTCTTGATGGGCAACGGTTGCCGGTAAGCAGCAATGCACTAATACCCTGAAATACGCTGGGAGCAGAAAAAGTGTGTCTAAAGACACCCCTGCACGGTGCTGGGGTACGATAACTAAACGTCAAAAGCCCCTCGGATGGCAGTAACCGCAAAGCCTACACTCCTCTGTACGGGGGATGGGGGGGGTGGCTAAACTGTGCCAGCAAAGTTCTTTGCATAGCATGATGAGTCGCCTGACTGGTATGTCGCTGTTTCTACACCTGCCTTCCAGGTATATGATGCAGTCAGAACATCATACCAGCAACATGTCAGGGTTCTTGGCTTTGTACACGTTGTTAGCCTAAGGTAAATAGGCAGCACTATACTTTGTATATAATGTTGAAATGCTTTCACTTACAGCCGCTGACACCATGATAATGTTGCTGCTCCTGTGTTTCAAACAGAGAGGGGAATCCACAGACCAGCCTGACATTGGCTATGGAAGATTCCTCTGTGGAGGGGGGGGGAGGAATAGATCCCTCCCTGCTCTGGGACACCAGATAAAATGCTCTCTCTCGATGTATATCCTATGTGCTGCCCCAGGTTTAAGTGGGATGAAAACATGGGGGGTGTTCATGAGGGGGCGTGGCCAATGTACTTGAGGGCGTGACATAAAACATGTAAGATAAGAATCTGTGCTTAGCTGTGGTGTGCCGCCCGACTTGTCTATGGCTGTTCCGTACACTGCGTCCCGCTATATGATATCACAAGTAACATCATACCTACAACAGGTCAGGACCGTTGGCATTGTCAATGGTCATTAGTTCCATGAGATAGATAAGCACGTATCTTCGCTTGTGCCAAAACCTTTGTTCACACCCTAACCTTGTGTGTGTGATTCTTTTTCTGGTAAGTAGCAGTAGGAGCTTCGCAGGAAGAGATGAGAACAGTCGGTCCCACCGCAACTGTGACTGACCCTGATACGCCCATCCCGTGGCTCCTCCCGACGTCAGACATTCTGCAGAGCCCACACCCTTTGCTGTCTAGTCCCCCCAGTAAGAGGGACACCGCACGAGGCCGCCTCGACTCCATGCCGGTGCAAGGTTTCCTGGAGACGGCGGTAGCCCTATCCCAATGCGGGCCCCACCAAGAGGTGGGAGCACAGGTCCCGGGGAGGCCCAGGTCCGACTCACCCGGAATACCGCATCGGAGAGACACTGATGCGACAGTGTCTGCCCGCCCTGCCAAAAGTGCATTTGCTATGTGCGTGACATGGTGCCCCACACGTAACGTATCTAACATATGGCCCAAGACCCTACCCGCAGCCTCGAGGAAATGAAGAGCTAATCTTCCCGGCCGCGGCCATCCCATGCGGGCAGAGCATGAAACCCCCCTCAATGCATGCCCCACCCTCCTCACATCCAGTTTGTCGTGGAGCATGTGGAGCATGGCAAAGCAGACATCAGTCACCAGAAAGCCGGGGCCTAACCCCTGCTGAGGTACGAAGTCCAACCATTCGAACCATCATTGTCGTGCCCACGAATTGACTCCTCTATTGCCTAAATCAGGCAATGGGGCCCTTGGTGCTTTGGCCTAGAGCACCGCAAGCAGCTGCCAGACAGTGTTACCAGGGGCGAACCCGGGCCGCAGTAACGTGGGAAGGGGCTCTACTCGAGTTACCCTGCAACTGCGCATCATACACTCCGTTGCTGTGCCCCCTATTGCAGGCCCCGTTTTTCCGAAAATTAACACCCATCTGCCGTGACATAGCCTCACCACAACACTTTGAGGCCTGCCCGGGTCAAGCCCGCAACCCTGGCGATGTCACCTGGAACCGGCACCCTTTCTAGAAAAGTTGAGCTGCCCCTGGGCGGAATTCTGGATTCCAGCAGTGAAGTATCCCACTGAGCTGCTGCTCCGACTTCACCCGAAACCGGCCCGGCGATGGGCAGGGGGGGGTAGCGCTCCCCACGGGGGTGGGGGGGACGGAGAGGGGAAAAGGTGGGCTGCAGAGGCCGGATGCAGGAAGATTGAGCGATTAGCCCCAGGATGTGTACGCGACCCCGAGGGTCGAATGCTTGCAGTCCTTAATGCGCTTTAAAGTATTTACATGAGTACCGACTTGAGAACCCCCGCCGGGGGGCTGCTGATGGGCCATGCCTGGGGGGTGGAGCGGGGAGCTAGAGAAGCTCCTCCGCGTGCAGCTGCTAGGTCAGGCGTGCGCTGTGAGGGGCCGGGAAGCTTCACACCCAACCCTGCCCCCAACCCAGTCCCTCACCACAACCCCACCAAAGGCACCAACCCCACGGGCCCCCGCGGGGCCGGACCAGGGAGCTTGCAGCTGGGACGTGGTCCCACACAGGCAATGGCCTACGTGGTGGGCACTGGGGGGGGTTTGGATGATTGACTCACCTTGCTTCTAAGCTGGCTGCCTCATGACACCGCCGCAGGCTGGCCCGGAGCAAGACCGGCTGCGTGCCCTGGCCGGAGCTGCACCCTGCTCCCCTCCCTAGCCCCCGGCAGCCTCCAGCCGAGGCTGGGCCGCACACCAGAATCCCCCGAAAGGGGAGATACGGCTTGGGGGATGGGGGGGCAGGGCCTGCACTCGCCGCCACAACGGGTCACCTCCAGAGCGAGAGGTAGCGACGGCATGTCCAGGGCGCGAAAAGAGGAAGGTCAGAGGGTGGGGGAGGCCTATATACCCCCCTCATTCCTCGCGCCCCGGAAGTGACGCACCCTGCGTGCCGCAGCCACTGGCTGCTAGGAGTGGGGGGACTCCTCCCCGAGGGGTCCCCTAGCAGTAGGGGGTGGGCTGGTGCCTAGCTGGCACTAGAGGCCCGCCCTTCTAGGGCGCCCTGCGGGCACCAGGGCAGCTGCACACCTCCCAGTCTGCCAAGCAGCTGGGACGCTGCCACCGGCCGCTGTTCGCACCAGGGGGCTTTAATCCCGGCTAGGGCCCCCACAGCGTGAGAGCCCGTTGCAGTGTCTTTTCGCCATGGGGGGAGTGCAGGAACTAAACCTCCCAGCCTGCCAAGCGGCTGGGTTGCTGCCACCGGCCGCTGTTCACGCCAGGAGGCGCTTTAATCCCGGCTAGGGCCCCCACGCTGTTGCAGTGTATTTCCGCCACGGGGGGGGAGTGCAGGATCTACACCTGCCAGCCTGCCAAGCTGCTGGGACTCCACCAACAACCGCTACTCGCGCCAGGAGGTGCCTTAATCCCAGCTATGGCGCCCGCAGCCCGGGTAAAGCCGGGGCCAAGGGCGGGCCCATCTGCGCCTGTCAGAGCCCGGAGGAGGCTGGCCTGGGCCACCCCCCTGACACTCACTACAGACTTTTGGTTGAAGCGATGTGCCTAATCAACACAAGGTACTGTGCCCCCGGCAGCAAAGGATTGTATGACATTATTATTTGAGGGACATTTGCCACTTGAGTACTTTGGCCAAAAGCCAACCAGGGCCCTACTCTCACTTTTAAAAACTTGTGTAGATCTGATTGTGGCAGGGATGGGGAAGCGTAAGGGAAATCCCAGTTAAAAAGGCAAAAAAGAAGCAAACTCTACCAAGTTTAATGTCAGGTGGGGGTACTAGATCGTATGAACAACCTCCTGGCAGAATGTGAGGTTCTTCTCAATCCCCCCAGCTGTATTTCTCCCCTCAAATCTATCCACGCACAATCCCCACCAAGCCCCCCACCCCGCGCCATATACCAGCTATGTTAAAAAAAGTTAAGGAATAAAGCACCGGACATATTGAACCTGCCTCCTGTTAGGCCTGACAGCGGGGATGGAAATACATTACCCATCACGGTGGACCTGTCTCCCTTTTCCTTCCACAATTGCTTCTCGCCTTTGCTTGAGTATGCAGATCTAGAAGGCGCACCTGATATTCGAGCCAGCGTAGTGCAAATAAGGAGGCCACTGACTGGTACATGCCCAACTGTGGACACTATACCACCCGTCAGACTAGCGATGGGTCCCAATAGTATAGCTGCTAGGTATTTGGATAACCCGCCTAGAAATCCATCAAACAATGTTAATGAAGCCCCTATTCAAAATTTGCTAGCACACCAAATAACGGCCATAGTCCAGGACTTTAAAACACTTAAATTAGCCATAGGTAATTTCGCAGCCTCCCTGAGCAAGGTTCATACCGATGTCCAGAGTATCCAAAACCAACTACGGGCGCAAGCAGCCGCACAAAAGCATATCCAAGGGGGCACAAGCAACACAAAGCAGGTGAAAGGGGGCAACACCAGTCACAGCATAGGATGGCAAAGTAATGAACACATAGAACAGTCCCATTCCACTGATCCATCCACTAGTAGCTATTCTAGGCATATCATAGGGGCAGGACAATCCAAGCCAGGTAGGGTGAACCTAATAATCCAAGTAATAGCGAAAGACCCTTAACAGGACCTGCACGCCACTCAACAATCCACAAACAACTCCCACCTAGCTTACAAAAAAGTACAGACACAAGAAAGATAATCTATCTAGTCAACGTCCCAAAGAACCAAGTCATGACACAAATAGAGGACGAGTGCTCTCTAAATAATCAATGCACTCACTGGATACGGAGAGCAAGAGGATGTCGGTCCATTATTAGGGAAGACATCAGCGGGGCTAAAAGGCTATCTAGCTGGGGGGTCCTGGGAACGCCCCTGACGCATTGTGACTTGGTGCAAAATCTGATAGCTTCGACTTACGCACCCAACACCTGGTCAATACCAAAATACGTTTTTAGTATAAAATCCCAGAATTGACAGTAGTCACAACTTCACTATCTTGTGTAGACCTCCAAAATAATGGGTCCTTATTGAATGAGATTGATTGAAGGTTCATCTCGTCCCCTGCAGCCTCAAAGCCCATGGTCAATGTCTCAGCACATGCCATCAGACACTCACAGTCGTACCTTGTTGAAGACCCCCCGTAGAAGAACCCAGAGTGCGTAATTGGGCGAATGAGATAGATTGCTCCCCATATATCGCTGACCCTATGGCTGGGCTCTCATCTCCTTCCAAATGTTCACCAGGTAGCCTAAGGATAGTATCATGGAACATTGCAGGACTCCGGTCCAAAGGAGTGTCCCCTGATTGCAACTCCTTTATTGAGGAATATGATATTTGTATTTTCCAAGAAATATGGGCAGTAGTACCGTACTTGGACTACCTAAATTATTATAAACCTGCCATTAAAGGAAACAAGGGTCGCCCCTCGGGGGGCTCACAACTTGGTTTTCGGCAGGACATCGGCCTTGCCATTCAAGTACTTGAGGAGGAGAGCAATGATATTCTTGCGGTCGGACTGTGGTGCGGGAGATACAGCAATATTGATAGTTACAATATTTACACTAGAGAGCGCAGTGGGGGACGAAGGTCTGAAGTCATTTCTGGTCTAAACGAGCACCTACATAACATCTCATGGTCTTCCTCGGTAGTGCTAAGGGGAGACTTCAACACTACCTTTGAGCCCTTTGATAATGGGAAATTTGATCTTGCGGGGGAGGAGGACGAGCAGTGGGGTATCCCTAGTTTGGAAATATCCCCAATTAGAAAATGGACAGAGGCAGCACTCCAGATGAAGGCCCTGAGCCTTGAACATGGCCTAAGGGCAGTTAATGGGAGAACAAGAACTGATGAGCAAGGGGCGCACACATTTAGTAATGGCCCTTGCACAAGTCGGATTGACTATCTGTTAATCAGACTAAAAATGTAGCATACCCTACAAGATATGGCCGTGATAGATAGAGCCGAGAGCGACCATAACCCACTTTGCACCATACTCACATTTAAAGATTTACTAGAACAACCACAAAGTCCAAATTTATTCCAGACAGATGAATTGGTATTGACTGATGATGTGCGACATCTTAAATTGCCAATGGTAATCGAACAACCCGATATATTTTCAACGATTCATTCTGACTTGGAACATTCCATAATTCAGATGTCGTCCTTTCACTGTGACTCTAGCCCACTGGAAGAAATAACATCATTACACAACACCTTTTTTGGCAGAATATGCTTACATTTTCAAATTCCCCATCGCTGTAAGGCTAAGGGAAGTCATTCACACAGCACTGGTATAACAATGAGTGCAAACAAGCGCGTAGAGTTCTGTGGGGGCTATAAGACATGGAGACTGTTGGACTTGGCCCTTTTTGCAGGGTCATCCCTAAACTTTTTACCTTCCTCCTGCATTTTTTCTGACCTGTTGTTGGCTGTTTTATGACTCTGGGCACTTTACCACTGCTGTTCAGTGCTAAAGTGCATATGCTCTCCCCGTTGTAAATGTATATGTTGGTTGGATTCCATGATTGGCTTATTTGGTTTACTATCAGACCCCAGTAAAGTGCACCAGGAGTGCCAGGGCGTGTAAATACAAATGCCGCTGGTGGGCTCGCAGCACTGGTTGTGCCACCCACAGAAGCGGCCTGGTAAAATGTGTCTAGGTCTGCCATTGCAGAACCTGCGTGCAGTCTGGTACTGACATGCTGACTGGCAAGTGTACCCACTTGCCAGCCCCTAAAACCTTCCCTTAACTTCATGTTAGTCACCCCTATGGTAGGCCCAAGGGCAGGGTGCATTGTAGCATAAGGTAGGACAAGCCCTGATGTGTGTTGCATGTCCTAATAGTGAATTACAGCCATTTTCGTTTTTCACTATTGTAAGGCTACCCTGTTCTCATAGGCCAGAATGGGCTGTTAAGATTGTTACATCCTATGATCCTAACAGACCCAGGGACCATGGTAGAAAATCGAGTTTAGTATGCCTGAACTCAGAATAATAAGGTACATCTTTTAGTAAGGTGTATTTTAATATTCTGCGTTTGCAAATGCCACTTTTAGAAAGTTGGCCTTTGCTTGCCTAACCATTTCAGCCCGCCTCTGCGTGATGTGTATCTGCTGTCTGGCTTGTGTGAGTGACAGGGCTGGGGAAACCCAGATGGGCAGGGCTAGGTAGCCTGGTGGTGAATAGGAAGATTGGCAGGTAGATGGGTGGGAGGAGTAAACCTGGATTCTGAATAGGGCTGTGCTCTGCCACCACAATGCTGGCTCCGCCCCCTGTGGAACGTCTGATAGCTCTGCCCTGCACCCTGAAAGAAGAAGCCTGCATCGCATCAACAAAGTGCTCCAGAACTGGACTGAACTAGGCAAGGGCCCCCCTGGCCTGAGAGAACAAAGGATTTGTGGTATAAATGTAGGAGCCCTGCTCCTAAGAAACTAGATCCTGTCCTGCCAAGAAGAAACCTCTGTCCGACCTGAAGGAACTGGAAAAGCTGCATGGAGGAGTACTGTCCCTGACCTGTGGGATTGGCCTGCAGTGGTTGCCATGCTGCTGAAGAAGAGGAAGAAAAGACTCAAGAAACTTTTATTTGACTTGTGCTGAAGATCTCCAAGAGCTTGTGAGTGAGCTTGCCCCCTGAACGAAGTCCCAGGACCAGTGGACTTCACCGCCGTGAGATCGCCTTGGAAAAAGGACCGTTTTCCCCGCATCTTCGACTCGAACTACTGCGTACGTCTCGCTGATCGCAGCGTACCCCCTGCAAGCTGGTATCCCGCTGTCCGGCCCGAACAACGTGACTAAGGCCCCTCTACGAGCCGTAGCTCGCACCGCAAAGAAAGGTATCGTCCAGCCTGAGCAACGCGACTAACAGACCCCTACGAGCCGTAGCTCGCACCGTAACGGAAGGACTGCGAACCGTACTTGCTACTGTCCCCTACGAACCATACTGCCGGCGTACGCTCCTTTCCCCTGCTTTGGAAAGGCTGCGGTGCGTATGGTAGTTGCGTACGTCTCCCCTGTGCGGAGCGTACTTTTCGCTTGTGCCCAGCGCTTCGAATCAAGATTACCGATCTCATGGTATGGCACGAACACCGCGACAAACTTTGAATGCATCGTACCTATGCACCGTCCCCTGAAGCCCTGCACGCCCAAGGTCTAACGTACCGTAGTACGCATCGCACCAGGAGGACAACGCACCGTACATCGCGCTTGATGTCAGCGCAGCATCCGTGACAAACTCACCAAAAGTAAAGGTACTGTGCCTGTTCGCACCGTAGGGTGTACGCTTCATCCCAAAGCACCTACAGTGCGTGTGAGACCCGTTCCAAAGCAGTTTTTACCGCGTACGAAGCGTACGGCAAGGAACGAAGCGCACAGAACTTTAAAACTACGCTAAAACTCTTTGTCTAATAAGTATTGTGGGCCGTTTAAGTGTTATTTTTCTATATATCCCAGAGGGGAGTCCATTTGTTGGGTTGTCACTGAGTTACTGTGTGTGCGTTCACAAATGCTTAACCTGAACGCTCTGAGATAGGCCTTGTCTGCTCGCGCCAAGTTACCTAGAGGGTGAGCAGGGGTTATTGTTGGAGTGTACCCCCCTACCCTGACTAGAGGAAAGGTTCCCTGCTTGACACAAGTACCTACCTGTGCCAACCAGAGAACCCGGATTCTAACAGAGACCAGCCCAGAGTCCAAAACGCAAGGCAGATTTACAAGAAGGCGATCAAGTCAATAAAAAAGGACTGGGACGATAAACGATGGCAGGACCTAAAAGAAGCGTGCAATGAGAGGAACTTGCAACGCTTTTGGAGCCTGGTAAAATGGGGTGCTGGCGACTAAGGACAATCCCCCCAAAACCACGCGGACCCTGCAACGTGGGTAAAGTTTTTCTCAGACCAATATGCTGAGAAAGATAATAAGCGTCACGATTGCCCCGGGGTTTATTTCAATCCTTCTGTCACAGTTTTTAACCTAGATGATGTAACACTCGCATTGAGCACTATTACCAGCGGGAGAGCACCAGGTATTGATAAAGTGCCTGCAGATATCTTCCTCCAGAACAAGGCCAAATGGAGCCAGTAGATAATGTTCCTAGCAAATGCTATCGCTCAAGGAGCCCGATTCCGAATACCTGGTGAGGGGCGGAGATAATCCTAATGTATAAAAAAAGGAGATAAATCCTTATCCGGGAACTACAGGCCAATTAGCCTGATAGATTCAATCAAGAAAGTCGTGGCTCGACTTGTCTTCGCTAAAATTCAAACTTGTATTGATGACAATGATATCCTGAGCCCCCTCCAGGCAGGTTTCCTGGCTCATTTGAGCACTATTGACCAGGTCTTCCATTTTATCTTGATTTACTGACGGGCGGTGATCCTTGGTAAAGGTAGCATTTATGCAGCCTTTGTTGACCTCAAGTCTGCCTTTGACTTAGTCTCCAGGCCTAAACTGTGGAGGGTATTGCAGGAGCTAGTGCTGCCTCCCGACTTACTTTTCTTAATTGTTTGTCTCCATGAAAATAACTTTGCCCAAATACACTGGGGGGTTCAGGAAAACAAGACTGACCCGTTCCCAGTTGAGATTTGAGTTCGCCAAGGGTGTGTCCTAGCCCCCACACTATTCTCAGTTTTTATCAATGGCATCATTCGTTTTTTAGCCTACTTTGCTACAGACGCCCCAGTTCTGGCAGGTAAAAAAATCCCAATACTCATGTTTGCGGACGACACAATTATACTATCCAAAACACCGAGTGGTTTAAAACGCGTGCAACAGCATTTTTAAGAATTTTGTACACTGCGTGGCTTAAAAGTCAATACTGCAAAAACAAAGTTCATGTCTTTTACCCAACATAGGTCATTTTAGGGGGGCATAGCAATGGAGGGGCAACCCCTGGAGCCGGTTGATGCATTTACTTACTTAGGCATCACCTTGCACAAAGGACTAATTTGGAGGCCGCATATTGACACCATGGCTTTAAAACATAGACAACTGGCCGGTGCCATGATTAAGGAATTTGAGTCATCACTGACTAAGCCTCACACTCCGGTGCTGCAGATCTACACCACTAAGACACTGAGTTCAGCCCAGTACGGTGCTGAGTTAAGGGGCTTTGAAAATTTGCGCTCTCTAGCTGTTTCGGATAACACATTTTTAAGAGGGATTACAAGTCTACCCAAAAGTACTCCCCTGCTCCCCTTCCATTATGATTGGGGCAGAAAAGCAGTAACTGACCTAGCAAGACTACGCCCCATTCTTTATTGGCGCAGAATCTGGTCCACACCAGAATAAACCATTTTTGCAGAAGGCCATAATGACATAATGGAGGCTGACCACATGCTCAAAATTACCTGGCTGCATGACATTAGAACCTCCCTAACCAGTATGGGCGTGTCACTATTATGGTCTGACCCTAGTAGAACTGAGTTTCCATCAAAAAAACGAATTAAGCAAAGGTACTGGGAACAGATTGTGCAAGAAGAAAACAGAACTAGTGACGCTGCTACTCTGTCAGGAATGTTCTTACAAGCAAAACCATGCCTGCACCTTGAGAAGTACTGGGATGTAATTAGTAATCCATTAGATCACAAACTGTATTTTCAGTTTAGAGCAGGTTGCTCACCTTTGAAGTCTTTTACAGCCACATGGTCCGCTGCAGCCAATGATAAATGTCCAAACTGCCCAAACTTGGAAGAAACATATGCACACGTACTATTTGTTTGCCCCGTGTATGCTGCTCCACACAAAGCTTGGCTGGCACCGGTTTGCAGGAACATGGGTACACATCTGTCAAATGTAGCAATACAAATATTGTGCACTGATCCCTCAGTAATGTATGCAGTATCAATGGCAAAGTATTTAAGATGGATGTGGATAATCAGAACTAAGCTCCTTAAAGCAAAATGATGATTGTAGACCCCTGCAAATCTTACCAACGTGCCACGTCCACTCCTGCTGGGTTTTCTTTCATTTATTTTTTATTGTTTATAATGTCCTTATCCTATTTTTAACAAATATTTTATTGTACTGATCTTTTTTTTTTAAATTTGTGGTAAATGCTTTTATTGTGAAATGCTTTTATGACATTTATTGTCGAATAAAGCTTAAGTTGACTTGACTTGTACATTTTGAGGAAGCACAACAAAAATATATGTGTGAGGAGGTGAAGAAAACAAATAAAACTGTAGCAGGATTCAGTATGTGATAGCCTGTAATGCACTAAACATGCAGACCTGTACATGATACAAAATGGGCATGTGAACTATTCCTCAAAGGGAGTAAACATATTTCAGTGTTTCTAATGGTCCCTAGGAATCCCACACATCCATCAAAACAAAAATTGTCTCTGAACCCAACCTTTGCAAGACCATTTTCGAATTGGACACTTGCATGCATGATATGAAGGGCTTGCAATAAAACAGTGTGCTTATCTCAGCTGCTTCTGAAATGTGAAAAAATAAAACATATTAAAAGCAACCTTTCAAACATTTTGTGTCAAATGTAGACCAACCGGTGCCACGTGTGGGAATCTGTGTTACTTCCATGGAGGCTCAATCAAAATGGAGTAGTGTTTATGTGATTCCACCATGTAGTGATAATGTGTGCATCACAGTAACTCATCCTAAACTTAGATGTAGGGGCATCATGGGTTCAGACAGTGTATATGTGTTAGTGTAGGCATGCAGTCACAACTCTTGTCTGATACTAGGGAGTAGCTGGTAACATTTTCGGAAATGTGTTGTACATCATGCAATGAAATACTTGATAACAATCACCATATTCATGCAAACAAAACCAGGATGTCTACTGCCTCTATCAATGGGTCCTAACATCTTTCAGGTGTCCCAATCCACATCACAGAGTGAACGTTCAAAATAATGAAGACCACTTCCCATTGTGTGAATCACACATATGAAGTAATCTACAATTCACCTAATGCTGAATATAAAGCAACTGGGACTTGTTGTACTCAAAGCCAGATCGAACCTATGATCCCCAATCAATACATGCAGCTATATTGATCAGTCACACCTGGTGCATCAGAAGCTCAGAGAAAGGCAGAGGCTTTATCTGGGAGGAGTCATGAAGTGGATATGTTCTTAACACGATGAACTTGTAGTTCATGTGGCATCATTAGATTCAGTTAAATCTGTGTCCAAGAACAGTTATTGTCTATATTAGAGAGATAGCCATATCATGCTGATACCTATGTATACTTGAAAAGCTACAAGAGGAAAAAGAATGCAATGGAATGCTTTGCAAATCACTGACTACTTACATATGATGTGCACAACTATCTCTCATGAAAACTCACATTCACATATATTCAAATGTACAAATATTCATTCATGCAAATCTTGACGCTCAGGCAACTCTATGCTGGTTATCCAAAGTCTTAACCCACCAAGTTGTAATTTTGCTGCATGTAGTAATCAAAGTTAGATGAGCTGGGGTAAGTGCTTACCTCAAGTAATATCCACAATCCTTTCCAAAGTGAACCCTTAAAGTCCCTAAACTTACCTGAGATCAACTCCTTGGTATCTATCTACACAGGGCAGACAAGCTTAACATAGAGAAAATGTGTAAAGTGTTTGTGCTGCACTAAAACAGTAATAAAGTTGAGATGCAAAGTAATAATTATCCAAAAAGAATTAGAAAAATAGAGTAAAATAAAATGACCCCAAATGACAAAAATCCTATATGAGGAACAAGCAATATGAACTAAATATAAATTATGGCGTAGAAGAAGAATCCACCCACTGACTGGTCATTGCATGCTCTAAATGCAACTGGCCCATAGGTCCCAGATGGTAGATTATGCCCTGTGTGCACATAAACATAAAACAAAGAAACAAAACAGACCCATTCAAATCAAATTACATATTTACACTTTCAAAACACCTCATAAGAGACAGAAAGGCATTCTGCTAAAAAGGGTGAAGATGTATCATACAGTTTATAACCCTAAGGTAGCTAATAGACAGGTACCTAAAAAAATTGTCATCTACGGGGCAGGTTATTCACCTGAATATATGCACATTTCTGCATCAGCATTTAAACCCATTTGAGCCATGGTGTCCAACTCAAGGATGTGTTTTGATTCTGTTTACTGTAAACAGCATAACTTATCTCCCCCTTGATGGATTTGGGTACTCTGTCAATCGCGCAAAATCAAAGTAGATTTTTGCTACTTTCATCTTTTGCATCAAAATGCCATGCCGCAGGATATTGTTTGTCTTTATTATGTATGGCTCTCATGTGTTCCAGCACACATTTCTTAACCGGAAACACTAAACTCCCAATGTATAGTTTGTCACTTGGGAATATACACAACAAACAGAAAGGCACGTCAGATGTTTATCCATTAGTTGTTGGTCACTGGGGAAAAGATTTGTTTCATGTTGTAACTATATTTGTATGCTTTGCAAACCATACATTTGTAAAAACCCACCACCACAGTCTCGTTGGTACTGCTACTATCAGTCACTTCATTTTTACATAGTTTTTCCCTCAGAGATGTACTCTTCTTAAATTTAGGGTGTTCATTAACTACACAGCCAGGGTACTTTCAGTTTTAAGAATATCCCAATATTTGTTCAACCGTTTCTCACTTCTTGAGCTTTATTGTTGTATGTAGTTATGAATCTGGTGGCAGTAGTCATGACTGGTGGCAGTTTATGTTTAGGAACTAAAATGGCATCTCTCCCAACCATCTCAGCCTTAGCTAGGGCATTCCTGAGGACAGATTCTTTGTACCATCTTTCCCTGAAATGCTCAGTCCTGACCTTACCCTCCTCTTGAAAAGTGGTTTCTGAACTGCAGTTCCTGTGAGCCCGCAGGAGCTCTCCATAGGAGATGCTCTTAATGAGATTTCTAGGGTGGCTGCTCTTGGTATGCAAAAGAGTATTGCCCACAGTACTTTTCCTGTGTAGTTTAGATGCCAATTTGTTGCCATGAACCCAAATCTGTGAGCCCAGAAATTCTACATGTGTTTTACTAATCCAACCTTAGATTATATGTATTCTCATTCAAACAAGAGATACATGTGGATGCCTGTTCATGTTCTCTTCTCCAGATGATGAACAAATCATCTATGCAATGTGACCACAGTACAATTTGTGTACTGTAGCCCTCCGGCTTCGGACACCTGCTGCCTCCACACTCCCATCATGAAGTTTGTGTAGCTTGGAGCAAAACAGGTGCCCTGAGTTTGTCTGAAAGATACATTGTAGAATATGAAGACATTTTTCATGATACAACATTTTATCAAAGAGATCAATATCTCCGTATGAAACAGATAAGTAATAGAGCTGACTCTCAAAAATGTCTGCAAGCCTGAGGCACATCACTATGTCCCTAATGTTGGTGTACAGGCTTGCCAAATCTAAAGTAAGCATAAGATAATCCTCTTTCCAGGGAATATTGTATATTCGGAGTAAGAAGTCTTTGCTGTACTATATAGGAAGGTAATGCTGACTCATAGGGACGTTGAAAACTGTCTATGTACTTGGAGGTATGTTCCAATAACGAACCAATTGAAGAGACAATTGGTCGGCCTGGGTTTTTCGAGTCCTTGTGTAGTTTCTGTAACAAGTATAGTAATTCTGTTTTAGGAAATTTATTGAGTGGAAAAGTGTATTCCTCCCACTCAATCAATCCCTGATCATGCCAATGAACACACATGTCATAATATCTCTTGTTCTTGTGAGTATTTTTGTACTAATGTACCCGTCTTATCCCTGTACAGTCAACACCTTTATCATTTAGTATGGGTGCATGTTGTTGGATGAACCTCTGTGTATGAGAACATATGCCAATATGGCCCGCAAGGCTACTACTTTCGCTGAGGTAGTTTGATGTAAAGCCCGTTTTCTATGTCACTATTTATTCTTTTTAAAACTACCAGCACCAATGCTGACCTACCCACGAGCAAGGCGTGTAAGATGCTGAAACGCATTGGGTCAATTTTCGGCATGAAATATTACAACTTTATAAGGATTGAACTGCAGTGGATTGGAACGCGGTTTTCGCTGGCCAGGATTGTGTGACTCTGTGTTTCTCTCAGGAGCAGTAGCAGTCCTTGCCATGAGAGTAAGTCCACTCTCAGTGTCATACTATTGCTCCCACCTCGTCCCTTTCTCCGCACCATCTGCAAATGAAGTGCTATGTTTTACTACCGGGAGGGCCAGTCTGACATTGTCTCAATTTATGGATTATAGGGAAACTGGAGCAAGGGACAACAAACGCATTGGCAAAGCGGTTAAGATGTGAGACCTCATTATTGAAGTGCAACATACTCCAAAATATGAGTAGAAAAGTATTCATTATGCCGCACTATCTGCCAATGAAGTGAGATATTTTACAACAGAAAGAGGGCCGGATTGAGATAATAAATGTAAAAATGAAAGGAACATCAAACATTGCTGGACACTGGTGAGCTGAATTTTAATGTATATTAGGTAGATGGAGGAGAATAAGGATGGCGTAGTCCACAGGGAACAGCTGTTTTGAAAGTTTGGATTGTAGAAATGCTCTCTGTGGCAACCATAAACACTATTAGACTGGAATAAACATTGACAAAAGTGCCCTCAGAGATGTACTCTTCTTAAATGTAATCTTAGGGTGTTCATTAACTACACAGCCAGGGTACTTTCAGTTTTAAGAATATCCCAATATTTGTTCAACCGTTTCTCACTTCTTGAGCTTTATTGTTGTATGTAGTTATGAATCTGGTGGAAGTAGTCATGACTGGTGGCAGTTTATGTTTAGGAGCTAAAATGGCATCTCTCCCAACCATCTCAACCTTAGCTAGGGCATTCCTGAGGACAGATTCTTTGTACCACCTTTCCCTGAAATGCTCAGTCCTGACCTTACCCTCCTCTTGAAAAGTGGTTTCTGAACCGCAGTTCCTGTGAGCCCGCAGGAGCTCTCCATAGGAGATGCTGTTAATGAGATTTCTAGGGTGGCTGCTCTTGGTATGCAAAAGAGTATTGCCCACAGTACTTCTCCTGTGTAGTTTAGATGCCAATTTGTTGCCATGATCCCAAATCTGTGAGCCCAGAAATTCTACATGTGTTTTACTAATCCAACCTTAGATTATATGTATTCTCATTCAAACAAGAGATACATGTGGATGCCTCTTCATGTTCTCTTCTCCAGATGATGAACAAATCATCTATGCAATGTGACCACAGTACAATTTGTGTACTGTAGCCCTCCGGCTTCGGACACCTGCTGCCTCCACACTCCCATCATGAAGTTTGCGTAGCTTGGAGCAAAACAGGTGCCCTGAGTTTGTCTGAAAGATACATTGTAGAATATGAAGACATTTTTCATGAGACAACATTTTATCAAAGAGATGAATATCTCCGTATGAAACAGATAAGTAATAGAGCTGACTCTCAAAAATGTCTGCAAGCCTGAGGCACATCACTATGTCTCTAATGTTGGTGTACAGGCTTGCCAAATCTAAAGTAAGCATAAGATAATCCTCTTTCCAGGGAATATTGTATATTTGGAGTAAGAAGTCTTTGCTGTCCTATATGGGAAGGTAATGCTGACTCATAGGGACGTTGAAAATTGTCTATGTACTTGGAGGTATGTTCCAATAACGAACCAATTGAAGAGACAATTGGTCGGCCTGGGTTTTTCGAGTCCTTGTGTAGTTTCTGTAACAAGTATAGTAATTCTGTTTTAGGAAATTTATTGAGTAGAAAAGTGTATTCCTCCCACTCAATCAATCCCTGATCATGCCAATGAACACACATGTCATAATATCTCTTGTTCTTGTGAGTATTTTTGTACTAATGTACCCGTCTTTTCCCTGTACAGTCAACACCTTTATCATTTAGTATCGGTGCATGTTGTTGGATGAACCTCTGTGTATGAGAACATATGCCAATATGGCCCGCAAGGCTTCTACTTTCGCTGAGGTAGTTTGATGTAAAGCCCGTTTTCTATGTCACTATTTATTCTTTTTAAAACTACCAGCACCAATGCTGACCTACCCACGAGCAAGGCGTGTAAGATGCTGAAACGCATTGGGTCAATTTTCGGCATGAAATATTACAACTTTATAAGGATTGAACTGCAGTGGATTGGAACGCGGTTTTCGCTGGCCAGGATTGTGTGACTCTGTGTTTCTCTCAGGAGCAGTAGCAGTCCTTGCCATGAGAGTAAGTCCACTCTCAGTGTCATACTATTGCTCCCACCTCGTCCCTTTCTCCGCACCATCTGCAAATGAAGTGCTATGTTTTACTACCGGGAGGGCCAGTCTGACATTGTCTCAATTTATGGATTATAGGGAAACTGGAGCAAGGGACAACAAACGCATTGGCAAAGCGGTTAAGATGTGAGACCTCATTATTGAAGTGCAACATACTCCAAAATATGAGTAGAAAAGTATTCATTATGCCGCACTATCTGCCAATGAAGTGAGATATTTTACAACAAAAAGAGGGCCGGATTGAGATGATAAATGTAAAAATGAAAGGAACATCAAACATTGCTGGACACTGGTGAGCTGAATTTTAATGTATATTAGGTAGATGGAGGAGAATAAGGATGGCGTAGTCCACAGGGAACAGCTGTTTTGAAAGTTTGGATTGTAGAAATGCTCTCTGTGGCAACCATAAACACTTTTAGACTGGAATAAACATTGACAAAAGTGCCCTCAGAGATGTACTCTTCTTAAATGTAATCTTAGGGTGTTCATTAACTACACAGCCAGGGTACTTTCAGTTTTAAGAATATCCCAATATTTGTTCAACCGTTTCTCACTTCTTGAGCTTTATTGTTGTATGTAGTTATGAATCTGGTGGAAGTAGTCATGACTGGTGGCAGTTTATGTTTAGGAGCTAAAATGGCATCTCTCCCAACCATCTCAACCTTAGCTAGGGCATTCCTGAGGACAGATTCTTTGTACCACCTTTCCCTGAAATGCTCAGTCCTGACCTTACCCTCCTCTTGAAAAGTGGTTTCTGAACCGCAGTTCCTGTGAGCCCGCAGGAGCTCTCCATAGGAGATGCTGTTAATGAGATTTCTAGGGTGGCTGCTCTTGGTATGCAAAAGAGTATTGCCCACAGTACTTCTCCTGTGTAGTTTAGATGCCAATTTGTTGCCATGATCCCAAATCTGTGAGCCCAGAAATTCTACATGTGTTTTACTAATCCAACCTTAGATTATATGTATTCTCATTCAAACAAGAGATACATGTGGATGCCTCTTCATGTTCTCTTCTCCAGATGATGAACAAATCATCTATGCAATGTGACCACAGTACAATTTGTGTACTGTAGCCCTCCGGCTTCGGACACCTGCTGCCTCCACACTCCCATCATGAAGTTTGCGTAGCTTGGAGCAAAACAGGTGCCCTGAGTTTGTCTGAAAGATAAATTGTAGAATATGAAGACATTTTTCATGAGACAACATTTTATCAAAGAGATGAATATCTCCGTATGAAACAGATAAGTAATAGAGCTGACTCTCAAAAATGTCTGCAAGCCTGAGGCACATCACTATGTCTCTAATGTTGGTGTACAGGCTTGCCAAATCTAAAGTAAGCATAAGATAATCCTCTTTCCAGGGAATATTGTATATTCGGAGTAAGAAGTCTTTGCTGTCCTATATGGGAAGGTAATGCTGACTCATAGGGACGTTGAAAATTGTCTATGTACTTGGAGGTATGTTCCAATAACGAACCAATTGAAGAGACAATTGGTCGGCCTGGGTTTTTCGAGTCCTTGTGTAGTTTCTGTAACAAGTATAGTAATTCTGTTTTAGGAAATTTATTGAGTAGAAAAGTGTATTCCTCCCACTCAATCAATCCCTGATCATGCCAATGAACACACATGTCATAATATCTCTTGTTCTTGTGAGTATTTTTGTACTAATGTACCCGTCTTTTCCCTGTACAGTCAACACCTTTATCATTTAGTATCGGTGCATGTTGTTGGATGAACCTCTGTGTATGAGAACATATGCCAATATGGCCCGCAAGGCTTCTACTTTCGCTGAGGTAGTTTGATATAAAGCCCGTTTTCTATGTCACTATTTATTCTTTTTAAAACTACCAGCACCAATGCTGACCTACCCACGAGCAAGGCGTGTAAGATGCTGAAACGCATTGGGTCATTTTTCGGCATGAAATATTACAACTTTATAAGGATTGAACTGCAGTGGATTGGAACGCGGTTTTCGCTGGCCAGGATTGCGTGACTCTGTGTTTCTCTCAGGAGCAGTAGCAGTCCTTGCCATGAGAGTAAGTCCACTCTCAGTGTCATACTATTGCTCCCACCTCGTCCCTTTCTCCGCACCATCTGCAAATGAAGTGCTATGTTTTACTACCGGGAGGGCCAGACTGACATTGTCTCAATTTATGGATTATAGGAAAACTGGAGCAAGGGACAACAAATGCATTGGCAAAGCGGTTAAGATGTGAGACCTCATTATTGAAGTGCAACATACTCCATAATATGAGTAGAAAAGTATTCATTATGCCGCACCATCTGCAAATGAAGTGAGATATTTTACAAAAAAAAGAGGGCCGGATTGAGATGATAAATGTAAAAATGAAAGGAACATCAAACATTGCTGGACACTGGTGAGCTGAATTTTAATGTATATTAGGTAGATGGAGGAGAATAAGGATGGCGTAGTCCACAGGGAACAGCTGTTTTGAATGCTTGGATGGTAGAAATGCTCTCTGTGGCAACCATAAACAATTTTAGACTGGAATAAACATTGACAAAAGTGCCCTCAGAGATGAACTCTTCTTAAATGTAATCTTAGGTTGTTCATTAACTACACAGCCAGGGTACTTTCAGTTTTAAGAATATCCCAATATTTGTTCAACCGTTTCTCACTTCTTGAGCTTTATTGTTGTATGTAGTTATGAATCTGGTGGCAGTAGTCATGACTGGTGGCAGTTTATGTTTAGGAGCTAAAATGGCATCTCTCCCAACCATCTCAGCCTTAGCTAGGGCATTCCTGAGGACAGATTCTTTGTACCATCTTTCCCTGAAATGCTCGTTCCTGACCTTACCCTCCTCTTGAAAAGTGGTTTCTGAACTGCAGTTCTTGTGAGCCCGTAGGAGCTCTCCATAGGAGATGCTGTTAATGAGGTTTCTAGGTTGGCTGCTCTTGGTATGCAAAAGAGTATTGCCCACAGTACTTTTCCTGTGTAGTTTAGATGCCAATTTGTTGCCATGAACCCAAATCTGTGAGCCCAGAAATTCTACATGTGTTTTACTAATCCAACCTTAGATTATATGTATTCTCATTCAAACAAGAGATACATGTGGATGCCTGTTCATGTTCTCTTCTCCAGATGATGAACAAATCATCTATGCAATGTGACCACAGTACAATTTGTGTACTGTAGCCCTCCGGCTTCAGACACCTGCTGCCTCCACACTCCCATCATGAAGTTTGCGTAGCTTGGAGCAAAACAGGTGCCCTGTGTTTGTCTGAAAGATACATTGTAGAATATGAAGACATTTTTCATGAGACAACATTTTATCAAAGAGATCAATATCTCCGTATGAAACAGATAAGTAATAGAGCTGACTCTCAAAAATGTCTGCAAGCCTGAGGCACATCACTATGTCTCTAATGTTGGTGTACAGGCTTGCCAAATCTAAAGTAAGCATAAAATAATCCTCTTTCCAGGGAATATTGTATATTCGGAGTAAGAAGTCTTTGCTGTCCTATATAGGAAGGTAATGCTGACTCATAGGGACGTTGAAAATTGTCTATGTACTTGGAGGTATGTTCCAATAACGAACCAATTGAAGAGACAATTGGTCGGCCTGGGTTTTTCGAGTCCTTGTGTAGTTTCTGTAACAAGTATAGTAATTCTGTTTTAGGAAATTTATTGAGTAGAAAAGTGTATTCCTCCCACTCAATCTATCCCTGATCATGCCAATGAACACACATGTCATAATATCTCTTGTTCTTGTGAGTATTTTTGTACTAATGTACCCGTCTTATCCCTGTACAGTCAACACCTTTATCATTTAGTATGGGTGCATGTTGTTGGATGAACCTCTGTGTATGAGAACATATGCCAATATGGCCCGCAAGGCTACTACTTTCGCTGAGGTAGTTTGATGTAAAGCCCGTTTTCTATGTCACTATTTATTCTTTTTAAAACTACCAGCACCAATGCTGACCTACCCACGAGCAAGGCGTGTAAGATGCTGAAACGCATTGGGTCAATTTTCGGCATGAAATATTACAACTTTATAAGGATTGAACTGCAGTGGATTGGAACGCGGTTTTCGCTGGCCAGGATTGTGTGACTCTGTGTTTCTCTCAGGAGCAGTAGCAGTCCTTGCCATGAGAGTAAGTCCACTCTCAGTGTCATACTATTGCTCCCACCTCGTCCCTTTCTCCGCACCATCTGCAAATGAAGTGCTATGTTTGACTACCGGGAGGGCCAGACTGACATTGTCTCAATGTATGGATTATAGAGAAACTGGAGCAAGGGACAACAAACGCATTGGCAAAGCTGTTAAGATGTGAGACCTCATTATTGAAGTGCAACATACTCCAAAATATAAGTAGAAAAGTATTCATTATGCCGCACCATCTGCCAATGAAGTGAGATATTTTACAACAAAAAGAGGGCCGGATTGAGATGATAAATGTAAAAATGAAAGGAACATCAAACATTGCTGGACACTGATGAGCTGAATTTTAATGTATATTAGGTAGATGGAGGAGAATAAGGATGGCGTAGTCCACAGGGAACAGCTGTTTTGAAAGCTTGGATTGTAGAAATGCTCTCTGTGGCAACCATAAACACTTTTAGACTGGAATAAACATTGACAAAAGTGCAATACAAAGAAGCAAATTTATAGCAGTCAGTTGTATTTAAATCAACATTTATCATGATGTACATGGTTGTAAGTGAACAAAGGAACTAATCGAGTAGTATTTCTTTGATGTCAATGAAGAAAAGCATATATAATGAGCAAGCACTATGACAACTAGTAGATTGAGAAAGGCTGTGACTAGCTGAAACAAGACTCTTCAATTGGAAGTGTGTGTTGCAATAAACAGTGGATTACTTATATCCTTCAATGAAGAGTCTGTCTACTGTCTGGGAGTTTTGTGGCAATAATAGGCATTGGGGGCAGCACTCTCTGTTCCCCTCCAGTGATTTGGTGCAAGCAGTCATACTGCATAATTTGGAGGAACATATATATATATATTTATATATATATATTGTAATTCCTCGTTCTGATACTCAGACAACAAATCAATAACCCATATAGATACTCATGTAGCTGTTCAGCAACCCATGCAGTTGCTTACACACAAACTGAGAGACTAATACAGACTTTCACACAGTGTAGTCACTAACCCATGCATTCAGTAAGACATGTTCAATCACTCACTTATACAGTCAGTCACGCACCTACTAAATAATCCCTTCAGGCACTTGTAAATGCATTCATTCTTCAATACACCTTGGCATAGATATATATGAAAAATATTTAAACTTTACAGAAACATGCATTCACTGGATGATGTCATCAGTTATGTAATTTGAGATGTCAGCAGTGATGTCATCAGTGATGTCACTGACCATGTAATGAGTGATGTAATATGTGACATCATCAGCAGTGCATTGTGGGCGCGCGAGTTATAGTTAGCTCAACTAACTATAACAGGCGAATTTCTCTGGTTTTATATGAGTCAAATGTCCAACCAACTATAACGTTCCTGAAACCTATGTTTTTTTTAGTGAATTTCAAAGGTTTTTTAAATGCTAATTCCTAACTATAACTTCTGTAAAACTTATGTTTTTTTCTGTGAATTTCAAAGGTTTTTTAAATGTTAATTTCATATTTTAATGTTTATAAAACGTATAATTTCTCTATTTTTTTTGTAATATTTTGGAACTCTATCATACTTCTTTTTTTTTACTTTAAAAATTAAGTAATGTTTTATATCTTCCCCAAAAAAATGTATATATATATTTTTTTGTTGAGAATACTGCACTCCCATACCGATAGTGTACCAAGCTCCGTCACCACGCGAATCCTATCCGCCATATTGCTAAACTCATAAAGGATGCGCATTTCGTATCCGACGGATTTGTGGCACCGCGTCCCGCGTAACATCATATACGTATGAGTTTGTGCCAGCTGCTACATAGGTATCCGACGGGTACGCAGTACCAAGCCACGCGTTAAGTCATGTACGTATGGGGTCACATCCGCTGCGCGTTGCGTATGCAACGAGTGCACGCTGCCAGGCCCTGTGTTACGTCATAGACGTATGGTGTCACACCGGGTATGCCATTCCCTTGGTTTTTTTATGTCTCAAAACTATATCTAAATAACTTTAAACTGTATATGAGAGCCAGCAATAATCTAAAATATGTTAAACATTTATATATTTCTAACTGTAATAAACTTATATTATGATAAATATATTTTCTCAAAATCTTGTCGGTGCGGCCCCCTTGCGCCCTCGATGCGCGATTGCCATGTGACCTTAAAAAAAGCATTTGATTAGTTCATAACATTTCCCATTGTACCAGTTGGAGGACCCCACCCATTATAGTCATTCTCTCTACAGTGTTTGATGAGACACACCACTTCTGCTTAGAGAGCTTTTTTGAAAAGTTTTTTTGCTGTGTACACATAATTCTATTACACACAACATGCAACGATCATCTTGATCAATATTCTTGGTCTGTACATTAGCCTTCCACGTGTGATCGCCATGCATCTCAAATGTTACATCAAAAATCAAATGTGTGTTACACGATGCCCCTGGTGTGTGTGTGTGTGCACATTATTGTGCTGCCTTTCAGCCTGGGTATTGCTGGCCTGTACACGGGGAATGACTTTACCCGCTACAAAGCAAACTTTGTACGACTCGTATCCCGGGAAAAGTAGTTACGGGTGCGAGTCATACAGGGGTACGAGTCGTACAGGCCCCCCATGCATATGTACGCACCTTACAACAACATCATCGCGTATGTACGGTGCGTACACCAACATCGCGTATGTACGCACCTCACAACATCGCGTATGTACGCACCGTACATAGGCAATGTAAAACAGCACAAGGAGGGTCTATTCGACTCGCACAACACCACAAAACACGTCTACAGTGCACAAAACATGGAAATGACTGACCTGGCCACATCCAAACAGGCAAACAGAGGGGCAAACTCACAACCACCCCTTATAACACACCCACCAAAAATTCAAACTGAGGCCCACCCACAAATGGACCAATAAAAAGGGCCCACAAAAACAAACCATGAGCCTTTGCAACAGACTCGCTGCAGCTAGAGAGCACACACCAACAGCTGCACCCATCCACCCTAACATATACACCTTCACACAACCTCCTTCACACATACCCCCTCTTCACATTCAGACCCACAACTTCACATTCACACCCACAACTTCACATTCACACCCACACACCCACAACAATCCACACCCTCACCCCACACCATGCCCACAGACAAGAATCCAAAGTTCACAATGGAGGAGCTGGAGATCCTTGTCAATGAAGTCATCAGAGTCGAGCCACAGCTGTTTGGAACATTGGTGAGACAGACCAGCATAGCCGAAAAATCACGCCTGTGGCAGATGATCGTCGATAGGGTGAATGCTGTTGCACCCATCAGAAGGACCAGGACTGAATGCCAAGCCAGGTGGTACGATCTGCGGAGGGCTGTCAAGCGAAAAATTAATCACGACTACGCCCAGAGCAACATCACTGGAGGGGGTGGGCCCCGCAGACCAGTACATTTCCATCCCTGGGAGGAGAAGGTGATGGCCCTGCTTCTGCCGGTTGGAGTACATGGACTTCAAGGAGTTCCAGAGCCTGGTGAGTACACAAACAACTTACGTAACATGGGGGTAATGGCATCCACACCCCAACTACACAAAATGCACGCAACTACCCCCAAGCCCTCACCGGCCACAACCACAGTCAAAAACAACTCTAATGCCAATAACATGTGTATGCCCCATTGAGAAAGCAAGGCCATGCTATGTCCCATGCTACACGAAGCACCAACCCAAGAATGGATGTCCCGTATGCTGGGAGGGTGGGTGTCACAACACGCATTGTTGAACTTCAAATCAGACACAATTGCCCTCATCCCATATGGCCCAGGTACATACCCATGCACCATGCGCAATGCACAGGGATTGGGAAAGTACTGACAAGATAGCTGACACTTGGGCCGGGCGTAGGCAGCACAAGGCCCTCCTGTGACCAGTGTAAACACAAACACCAAGACAACAAGGTCAGATATCTAGGACAGGAACTCACACTCACTGTCATGGCAGCATGCTCCATGGGGGGACAGCTACATCACCTGGGAGCCCCACTGCCAAATCACACTACACCCACCAGCAGGCTCTGTCACACACACCCCTTACGCAAGCAGACACCCCCGGGACAGGCAGTGGATTTACCCACTGTCACAATGGACTTGTAACACAACAACACCAATACATAGCCGGAGAAGCATCCAAGCCAAAAATCTACATGTCAAAGACTCAGGAGAACATATCAATCTGTCCCCCGCAACATACCCATTCACAAGTGAACATTGAGGAGAATGCTAGGCACATACAACTACCTGGAGGAACAGTGCCAACTTGAATGTGTATGAAACATGGATGTTGCATGAAACAGCATTAACATTGTCTGTCTCTCACACACAGGGCAACATGATGATTCTCCCCCCAACAATGGGGGTGAACAATCACAGTCCCACCCAGGCTCGGGAGGAACCTGATCCCACCGGCAACGACGCCTCTCAACACTCCGTGGATGACCCCGACCGACCTGGACCCTCTGGTGTCCAAGCCCCTGCAGCACCTTGTTCAGGAACATCTGTGCCAACCACCACCCCCATTCCTGCCACATCCCAGGAGACACCGAGGACCCTGCCCGCAGTGAACACCTGAGCCAGTCTGACCAGGAGGGACAAGGTGCGCCGGGCACCCAGGAGGAGGCAGACAACACTGCCACTGCCATCCCTCTGGGGTCCCGTAGACCTGATGTGCCCACAACAGCAGCCCAGGCTCATGTGGGCAGGGGTGGTGGGAGTGGAGGCAGGCGGAGGCGAGAACCTGACCAGCCAGCTGAAGGGACTGGTATGTCACACATAGACAACATCATGGATGCATACCGGTGTGACACCAGGGAGTTCAGCCAGGTAGTGGTGACCCTCACAGAGATTAAGAACCAGCAGGCCGAGCAACACGCCAGTCAACAAGAACACCAAGGACGGATGGAGGCAAGACTGGCTGAGCTCCTGGCGGTGCAAAGGGACATAAGCCATTCGCTCCGTCGGATCGCCGACAACATGGGCAACCCTCCCTATGCCACCAGGCGAAGACCACCACCAGCCACAGGGAGGGAGGAGGAGGAGGATTTGTCCGACGGAGCGTCCCAAGCATCGTCAAGGCCTGCATCTGAGGGTCCCCGGAGGAAGGTGGGTCGTCCACGGAAAAGACCGTGAGAGGCAGCGGACCATCCACATCTCCCAGGTCACCTGGCGTGGCACCTGGCCTCCATGTGCGACAGCATCACCTCATTGACTGACATCATCTGCCACATGGACTTGCTGGTCACAGTCTGGCCAATTATGCCAAACACTGTGGCCTGGACTCTGATGACTTCAAATGCCAAGGACTCCATCTCCCCCTGTGAACTTTGGATTCTATGGTCCCTGTATTGCACCTTTTTCTGTGCACAAATCACGCCCCAGACCTATAATAAAAAAATGTATAATTGTAATTTTATGTTGCAGTCATTTAGCATGAGCCCACAACATACGTGTGGGGATATGTCAAAGTATGCCTGAGTGTGGAACTAACTCCAGCCATCCATACACTTGGATCTGAGTCCGGTCGAGGACACACATGGGTCACAATGTATCACCAAATACAGACATGGAGCCCAATACTCACCCGTGATGGCCTCAAGCTGCTGAGGGGGGGCTTGCAATACTGCTCAGACAGACCAATTTGCCAGAGTGTCATGAAGGTGTAGAGGTCATGGGTCATGTTGTGGTGCCCGGGGAGGGAGACCCAGGTCTGTTTTGCGAGGTGGGAGAACTATCTCCTGCATACAGTTGTTCTGTGGATGTGATGAATGGTGGCAAGGGCAAGGTGGGCTGCATGAAGTTGGGCCAACGGAGTGTTGGAAGACAGACGTCCAAAGTCGGTTTTGGGTCTGGGATTGTGGACTGCCTCCTGAGTGTGGTTCAGGAGTCTGAAGGTGATCCTGCAGCAGACTGTGAGCCATTCTAGCTATCTCAGGTGGATGGTGATGTGGCTGGGGCGGGGGATGTTGAAGATGAGGTGTGCAGATGCACCCTGGATGTGGACAACTTCTCCTGCAGTTTTGCTGTTGTTCCTCCGTAGAGGGCGTTGCTGTAGTTGACCCGGCTGGTGTCGTGGGCCTGGGTCTCGGAATGCCTCCAGCTCCCATGGAATGTGGCAAACTCAAATGAGACATTCAGGACGCCCTGGACGTGGGCTTCAAGGATGGTGAATGATGTGGTTGAGATGTTGTGTGGGAAGGGGCCTGATGGAGAGCCAGAATGGATGGTGCACATGAGCCAGGTGGTGTATTTGTTGCTGACGGGAGTCCAGAACCTGAGGGGGGTTTGTCACGCAGATAATAGTGTTGTCTGCCTCTGTGTGCTAAGGCTGTCATGTATGGCCATGAGCTTGCAGTGGTAGAAAGTTGCAAGGGATGTAATCTGCCTTGCAAGGGTGGGGTGTCTTTTGGATGGAGATCTGCTGTCAGTTAACTCACAATGCTGATGAGCTCCTTGATGTTGTGTGTTTTGGTGCCTCGGCCCTATCTGAAGGTAAATGAAGGTACTTTGTGTTGCAAGGTTTGCACAAGAGTCCGGCTCGATCTGTATGAGTCCAGTAGGTCTGCCTTGTCCCAGGTGGCTTAACTGTTGTTGTGCTTCACAGGAAAGTCTGTCCATGTGGCAAGATTGTTGGATCAGTAGCTGATCCAGTGTGTGAGATTGCAGGGTGTGGCGGTGGTGTTGGTTCGAGTGTCCCACACAGCTTGTCTGTGGTGACTTACATCAAGCATCTTTGGGGGATCGGTAGCGGGGTGTGGGCCAGTGTGTTACTTGTCGGAGACGTGGATGCAAATGTTGATGGACCAATGTTGGATGGTGGTGTGGTTCTCCTCCAGCAAGAAGTTACTGGCTCCCAGCCACATGTAGCCTGTGGAGGTGAGGGCATGCGTGCAGATGTACGTGTTGATGGCTTTGCTGAATTGTGGATGTAGGCCTGGAGATCTGTAGATGAGTGTTACTCTGACGGTTGCCAGGTGGTTGGAGCAAAGCCGGATTTGTGACTCAGAGGGTGTACTTGGGAATAAATTGCAATTCATTTTCCGGGATTGTTGTTGCCGTCCCTGCGGGTGATCTTGTATCCGTCTGAGATGGCAATGAAGAAGTTGTGTGCTGAGGATGCTTTTGACCAGGTTACTGTCATGAAGGTGATGTGTGGGGCCGTTGTGTTGAGGAGGTAACAGAGTCCAACGGCGTGCTTGTGGACGGAGCGGGTGTGGAGTAGGAGGCACATGACCTGGTTGTTCTGACAGGGTCTGGTATGCGGGGCAGCGCTGTAGGCAGTTGGAGTTGCACACTCAGCATGCAAAGGTGTCGTGTGTGCGCTTAGGGGTTGCCTGATAGCAGGCAGTTGATTGTCTGGAGGACATTGCTTGGAGGGTGGCTACAGCATGAGCCTGTTGCGTGACGTGGGTCATGCAAGGACCAGAGGGAGGTGCACTGTGCACGTTGCAGGCGCAGACGGTCCTGCCTTTGGCACGGCGTTGGTGCAACAGTGGCACAGACAAGCTGCTGGCTGCATTTAGAATGGGTGGAGGGGGAAGGGAGGAGCATTTTGGAGGCGTGTGGGTTGCAGAATCAGGGCACTCGGTGGGGCGGTGCCACAGGTGAGGCAGCAGCAGGCGGAAGGGGTGAGAAACTAGGCAAAAAGTAGCACACAAAGACAAGGAGGTCAGAAAGGCACAGTGCAACAGGTGTATGTAAAGGAAGGAGTGTCAGGTTACTCATGGGTCACTCCGAGAAAATGTATGAAGAATCAACAAAAATGACGGCCACAGGATCAGGCAACAAAATGCAGAGCTGCGCACAGTAGACACACCGTCAGCAGGCGTTGACGTCCTGTCATGGGGAGCAACCTGCACAAATACATACACAACCAGGTACTTCATGCACAATGGAGATTATTAGCCATGAAGAAATGAATGCATGTTGCCGAAGTACACATACACTCATATGCTCAATCTTTGACAATTATGCCATAGATTATGCATGCAAACTGGCAACAGATATGCAGTGACAGAGATGAGGCACTTTGGATTGTGCAGAACACCTTTATTGCACAAACTCACACAAAGGGAAATGCATCCATACAAACAGACTCACAGGTCAGTTGACAGAACATTTGGGACATACGCTGGACCCCCCCCTTCACAACACGGATGTTGTAAATCCCAATGAACTGGCACACAAGTCAAGGGGATGAGCCAAAAACATCCTGCTGCACATGGAGATGCTGCAAATCACCATAGAGCCAGTTGTTGTGATGTCCCACACTATGTCCACCCGTAGCATCAGCAATGTTTCAGAGGCAAGGTTTACACACATTGAGGCCTTCATCAGACTCCACACTCCACTACAGATGACTGTCAAGAAGGGTGACTATCATGTCATGGGAGTGATGCTACATGTTATATGCTCCATGGTGAGAAGACATGTATGCATGGTACCACAACATGCACAGAAGCAGTCCCCACACATTCCCAACCCGTACCACCACCAAAAAGCCTTGCTGCACTCCTTACCCAAACTGACATTTCCACATGTCCGTGCATGGAATGCTGATTCAGCACACGTTGCAATTCTCATGAGGAATAGCAGGAGGACAAAGATGACACAAGCAGACAACAGGCTCAAAAACCTGGGAATGACAGACACACAAGAAGTCACCTAAAACAAATCTCGCCGCACACATGGTCAGTTACGAAACATGAACAATGTTGGACACATGCAAATGTCAAAGAAAGTCTCTCCGCAAAACTGTGTGGCATAACATCATCACTCGAGTGACACATCAGTACACACATCAAAGTCACTTTGCATTCAGTCAGCTGGACACACAAATTGCAACATATGCCACTCAATGCTACAAGCTTGCACACTCATACCCAGTGACTCACCATTATGAGAAGAAGTTGTGTATGAGCTGACTCCGGATATCATCCTCCTCCTCCTCATCACTTGCCTCGTGACCAAGCCCTGGATCCTCCACGGGTGGGTGTTGCTCCTCATCAGGGTCAAGGATGAGTGGCACTGCCTTCTCAACGGCCATGTTGTGCAGCATGCAGCACACAATGAAGATTTTGCACACCTTCTCCGGTGCATATGGGAGGGACCCGCCTGTCTTGTCAAGGCACCGGAATCGGCTCTTCAGGAGGCCAAACGTCCTCTCAATCACTCGCCTGGTCTGCCCGTGTGCATTGTTGTACCTGTGATCTGCAGCTGTTCTTGGGTTGCGGAGAGGTGTCATTAGCCATGGCATGTTGGGATATCCAGAGTCCCCTACATGGAAACATGATGTAAATAAGTGAGTCAGGAGATGCCGTAAGAGCCAAAGATACCGCAACACACAGGACCAACAGAGTATACCCACCAACAAGACATGCTCGTTTGTTGTGCAGCCGCAGCATCATTTGTGGCACCCTGCTACGCCTCATGATGTAGGCATCGTGTGCTGATCCTGGAAAACGTGCACAGACATGGAAAATCAGCATGTTAGCAAGACACACCACAAGGGCATTTAATGAGTGGTAATGTTTACGGTTGCGATAGGCTTGCTCCTGTGCCTGTGGTGGTACCAAAGCCACATGTGTCCCATCAATGGACCCAATGACATGGGGCATCCCTCCCAGGGCACGTTCCCTCATGGCAGCCAAGTCTGGCATTGTTCTTGGGACAGGCGGTGCCCTGCAAGACATTGTTAGGAATCATGAAGATTGAGAGTCTGCCAACATCAATGTCAATGAACATAGCACATGCTAAACTGCTACTACACATCAGGTAACTATGGAGTCTGTTGTGTGCAATACATCCAGGACACATATGCCACCTTGCTGGCACTCCTACGAAAAGCCAGATACGCCTGTTGATTGTCAAGTCTACATGACAGGCCCTGAAATGAGCTGGGGGCAAGTCTGAGTGAACAGCCAGAGATATCACCGGAGTGACACACATCCACATAGCTGCATTGGAAGGATATCATCTCATCCAGACAGTTGACTGCAAGGCACACGCACAGGTCACATGGAATGTCAAATGTACATATGACACACATTGCGATGAATTGGTACACGTGACAACAATTAAACACAGCCATTGAGACAACGCAGACATGTATGCCTGGGAAAATATGATGTCCGATGCACACAGACCCTACAGCCGTGGGAATCCACATGTGGCATGGTGTGCGTAGATGTGTGCCATGCCCATCTCCACACAGACCCATGTTGGATGCACCAACAGCAGATGCAGTTGATGGAACACTAACAGCAAGCTCATGGGAACACATGACACCCACTTGACATAGTCACATAGGGGCACGCTGATCGTGACATGTCAGTTGAGAGAGTGTCCCTGTCCCTGGCATCAGGAGACAGGTGTGGGTAGTGATGACTGTGCCATCCTACTGCTGCTCTGCATGACACAGTTGGACTACAGACACACATGTGGCAAGGTGATGCGTGCCACATAGTGCCCCATCACACATGACATGTGTACACAGGTCATCACACATCAATTGTGCAACTAGATGAGATGGCATGTGCAATATCACTGGCTGACACACCTAGGGCCTGCACATGAAAGTATGCAATGACAAGTACTTGATGGGCATCCTTGTGCGACTCGTAGCTCTCCCTTCCTGGCATGTGTATGCCTGTATTACCATTGTAAGCGTGCGAAACGCACCACACACCCGCAATCATCGCGTGTGTATGCTTCGTTTCACTATTGTACTTGTGCCGTAGGGGTACGTGTGAAACGCACCGTACACCCGCAATCATCGCGTGTGTATGCTTCGTTTCACCATTGTACTTGTGCCGTAGGGGTACGTGTGAAACGCACTGTACACCCGCAATCATCGCGTGTGTACGCTTCGTTTCACCATTGTACTCGTGCCGTAGGGGTACGTGTGAAACGCACCGTACACCCGCAATCATCGCGTGTGTACGCTTCGTTTCACCATTGTACTTGTGCCGTAGGGGTACGTGTGAAACGCACCGTACCTGTGTGTGGATTTCAAAATGACATAGTGGACACATAAGGGACAAGTATTAGTCCCTAAATGCATGCTGGTTGTCATGGATACTGAGTTTTCAGTTGAAATGTGTCCATCAGGTGTCCTGGAAGAGTCAGATGGATAAAAAATACAATGTTGCAAAGTGGTTGTTGACTTGACATGATGCTCAAATTTTGAACCATGCAAATGCGTGTCATAGGTGTATGTTTAAAGGGATTGGAGTAAACGTACGATGCAAATGTGTCTGACCAATCACTATTTACTCCTCACAATGAATGCCCCTCAGCAAGACAGATATAAGGCAGCCAGAACCCATGAGAGGGCACTTGCCTGCACAACTTTCCAGTCGAGCACACTGCTGCTGTCTCTGCTTCCTCTGGACCATGTCACGTACTGTGGAGAGGGCCCAGCCATTCACCCTGGAGGAGAATGGGGCCTTGCTGGACGTCCTCCTCCCACAGTACCCCAAGCTGTATGGGAGACCAGGGGAGCAGGTGAGTGCTGACTCCACTACCTTTCCCTATGCACCTGTTGTGTGACTGTCACTTCTGGCATTTTGTCCAGGTGTGACAGACATGCAATGTTGTTTAGAGTGGGTCCCGGGGGGCACATGCCTATGTCTCTCATGCAGAGCATGAAGTAGTTCCTGTGTGCACTCCTCACTTGCATTGTGCTTACTGTGACATTCACTGCATAGTGCATGACACATTCAGCCTGGCAAATCCTTGGTGGCTTTTTTCCTATTTTCCTGAGGTGATTCAGTGGTCCCCCCGGTGTGACAGGTGACTGTGTATGGGTTGAGTGGACCTGTGGTGAGAGTGTCCAAATGATGTGTACGACCTCATGGACATTGATGTGTGTGAATGTTCCTTGTCATGTGGGTTAGTATCTATGTGAAGTGTTGCACCACAGCTGCATGGAGGAGGCAACAGATCTACCCATCTGATGTGACAAGTAAGCCGTGCTGTGTGTCTGACTTGCAGAGCTGGCACGACGCCTGTGACACCCCACTGGCAAGTGGCACATGTGCAGAGTGAGGGTTGTATCCGCTGTTGTGACTGACAGGCGAGTGATCTGTGCCTGGGTGTGTCTGTCTAGTCTGCTGAGGGTGCGTCAGTGGAGTGTGACATGTGACTGCTTGACACATGCTGGCCATCAGCCTGCTGTTGCATGTGCTGCACAGTGTGTGCCATGATTAGTGAGTGTGTCACACCCCTCATGCCACCTGTTGACTTTCAATGCCATGTAGTGCATTGGGGCTTGCACACAGGCCAATTTCTTATTGTGAATGATGCAATTCCTGTCAGCATGACGGTTACTCATGGTACAGTCAGCTCATTCCAGGAACACGGAGCAGTGTGCCCACTACAGTCCCCTGAGACACCCTGGCCTCCTAATCATGTGTGTCATCCAACACTGTGCACATTCTCTGTGGGTTCAGCATAGGTCTGCCTCTGTGGCATTGGTCCCTGGCCTAGTTTGTATTTTTCTAATGTGTGTTACATGTGTCCACTGGACAGGGATACACCATTTTGCTTGTGCATACTCACACTGGGCAGTGCCTGTGTGGCTATTCACAAATATGTGTTGCCAGCCCCAGGCGGTGATGTTGTGTAAATCTAGCAATTTAAGCTGCACAGTTTTAGTTACCCAGAATAAGAGGTGTCAGTTCTTGATCTGTATCAATCACATTGACTCAGGTATGGGTGGTTGTGCGGGAGAGGCCTACATGGGCACCCCTGATTTTTCCTTGCCAGGTCAGACCTGTGTGTGAGAATTGGCTGTACACAGGATCACCGTGCTGTACCCCTGTGATGCTGGCCAGTGCTTAATGTTCGTGCTTTGCAGCCTGTGTTATTTTTTCTACAACATGATTCCTGCTCATACATTTTTGGCACCTGTGTGTGGTTCAGATGCAACGCAGTTTGGACTTTGTGTGCTGACATCTGTGTGGACATTCTGGCTTGCCATGAGGGTGTCTCCACAGTACAGCTATGCTTTTTAACAACTCAATTGCAGGCCCAGTAGCTTATGCATTTTCCTGGGTGTGGACATTGGTGCCACTCCAGATGACAGGCAGTAGGTCATATGTGTGGCCAACTGTGTAATCAGGTGACAGATGGCCATTTGAACACTTACATAATTCAAGTTGTTACTCTAAAAATATTGTACCTTGGCACTCACAGCACTTGTCAACAGTTCTTCATGTTTTAAATGTGGTCATTTGATGATTTGTGTTGAGAACACTGATGTGGCTGCATGAAAGATGTCTCCCAAGGAAGTGCACACCAAACGACATTTCCACTTTCATGGAACACGCTGGCACCTTTGCAAAGAAGCCACTGTTAGAATTAAATGGTGTTGCAGATACTCCATATACATGTTCCCACAGTGGTTTTGGATTTTGTGAGACTCCTTTGTTGTTGGTGATACAAACTAACAAGTCTCAAGACATCCAGACCTCCGTGGGCCCATGTATATGTACTTTCTGCAACACCATTCATTTCTAACAGTGGCTTCTTAGAAAAGGTACCAGCCTCTTCAATGACAGTGTAAATGTAGTTTTGTGTGCACTGCCTTGAGAGACATATTTCATGCAGGCACATGAGTGTTCTTTTTGCGAAATGGCGATTGGCACATTCCAAACATGTCGATTGTGTAAAGTATTGTGAGTCCCAAGGTACCAACATTTTCTCGTTTTGTGTTCCAAAGTACTTACAGGTCTCTGAGTGTGGTGACACCTTGAGTATTGAGGTGTGTCAGTTTACATTGGGTGCACCACTACTGTTTTTTCAGGGTAAACAAGAGGTGGCATGACTTCATTGTATTGCTGTGCTCACTGGTTCACAGACACTAGCTTCTCAGTGTATTTCTCATTCAAGTAGTGGCCTGGTGTGTTCTTTTTTTCCTTGTGTCCAAGTGGCATAGTGGGTCTACCAACTGGGAAGTACGGGGCTTACATATGTGCGGAGTAATCTAGCTGTTACTCATGATGCATTGCCTGATATGCACTATGACCAATTGCTTTTTGTGCTCATGTGTCAGATGTATACAGGTGACTGATGCATTTTGGTTTCTTCTCCTTGCCCACAGCATCATCATCCGCAACGGAGGGAGACACCTGCACGGACCTGGAGGAGGGACCCAGCGACGGTGCCACCAGTGTGTGGAGTCAGGAGGACCCAGTGGCACGGAGGGCAAGGGGAGTCAGTCAGAGGACCTGTCTGGACACGATACCAGCTACGACGCAGACGGGTCCGACGCTGACCTCCTGGGGGAGGCGGAGGCTGCAACACCACCTGGCAGCATCCCCACATCTGTCCCCGCCTCCTCCATTACCATCTCTGCCCTCCCAGTTGCTCCCGTCCCTTCTGTCCGTGCAGAGGCCCACCATGTCTCCTTCGGCCCAGGTACAGCACCCCCTGCCCCTGTCACCCCTGCTGCCCTCAGTGAAGAGTCTGTGGACATACTGTGACAGTTGCAGGTTGGGCAGGCATCGGTGCTGAATGTCCTGCATGGACACACTCAACTGCTCACACAGATGGTGTCGTTCATGGAGGGCATGTCAGCAACGATGTCTGACCAACGCAGGATTCTGCGGTCCATGGACGATTCCCTGACGGCAGCAGTTAGTCTCCTGCAGCGGTCCGCCCCCCCCTACCCCAGACCCATCCACACTTCCCTTTTCCATGCCTGTCCAACGCACACCCAGACAGTCACGGGCATGCACCCCACCAGACACAGCCAGCACACCCCCAAGTAAAGCAAAGCGCACACCTCCTGGCATGCATACTCAGGGGGATGTAGGCACACCCACAGGGTCTGGGGACAGACAACATACACGCAGCCACAGTCGCAGTCCGCAGTCCTCACAACCCTGTTCCTCCAAAACCACTCCCCTGGGCTCCCCTGCCAAACTCTCACCCAAGGAGATCTTTCTGGGTGAGCTGGACCTCGCACCCACTGAGCGACCACCCCACAAGCGGGTGAGGAAGTCCCCGGGCATGGGAGTTGAGTCCCCCAAAAGGTCGACTCCCTCCCCCAAGAGCGCTGCACCCCATCCCTCACCCAGCACACCCTCTGTTGACCCTGGGGAATCCTCAGGTGCAGGGGTTCGGATGGAGGCACTGGCAGCGGTGTGCAGTACCGAGCTCGCCTCCACCCTCGGCGCTGCCCCACCCCCTGTGGTGGAAAAATCTCCCCTGCACCCGCAACACCTACCCTTCCCCCTCCTGTCCCTGCGGTGCCTGGTCCTGCCACAGATGATGCCCCCCCCGGTCGACAAACCTTGAGGTTCCTTTGTGCAGGCAAGCTAGGGGTAGACGCGGTCCCCTACGTCCCCCCCTTGGACTTGAAATATGGACTGGCCATTGGCCATTTTTTGTGCTGAATAAAGCCTTTATTTTTACTTTCAACACTATTGCATTTCAGGTACTTGATGTTGTTGCTGAGGCTCTTGGAGTTGGTGTTCTGGTAATGTGTTAGGGTTCTGCGAAATGTTTTTGTATGATGGTCATGAGGTGGACCATGGTATCTGTGTGCCATCACAATGTCTCTGCAAAGAATCATTGGTAGTGTGTGTTAATTTTGTTTAGAGACATTGTCCCAAGGATTGTACCTTCCTCTGTGGCACCTGACATCTTCCCTGCAAACAGTTGCACAATTGTTGTGCTGCCCTGTGTCAACATTTCCTTTGTTGGTGACGCATCCCTTCAACAATGGCCATGCCTGCTCACCGATGTCTCCTGCTGAATCATCTGTGCCATCCTTGCTAGTCACTGTACTTGTGTTTTGAGTATGTCGAAATGCCTTCATGGCCAAATTCCCCCTTTTCAGCACTATGCATGTGTGTAATCACGGCCTACCACACAAATGGTACTTGTTATGCAGGGTATTTGGGCACCTGACTGACAATTGTGGGCATTGTATCTAGGGTACTTCCACCCTATTCCTTCCATGAGAGACAACCTCTTGGTGGCTGGACCAGCACCTGGACATTCCTATCAGTCCTGGGATGTGTGTGACAGTGTGTGTTCCCTTTGGCTATCTTAGTTTTGTAGGCAGTTACATGACTATACAGTCTTGTGGCATAATATCAGGGTGTGTATAGTGCTGCATCCGCCATGGGTGGGTATGCATGTGTTATATGTCCTCACACCCACTGGTGGTGTGTCATGCAGTGTGTGAAAGACATCCATCCTCCTGGGAGTGGGACACTGCTGTCAGTGATGTGTTGTCATAGCACTATCATCATAGTCCAAAGTTAGGGATGCGTCCATATCACCATGTAGGTGTGGTCATCTGATAATGATGTACACCCCCCCCCCATATCTCTGTCCACTGCTGGGAATCGTCTGCACCCACCCCTATGTCTCTGTCCACTGCTGGGAGTCCTGTGCACCCACCGACATATGTCAGGACACTGCTGGTATTCATCTGCCCACCTCCCTCATATTGCAGGCCACTGCTGGGAGTCCTGTGCACCCACCCCCATATGTCTGGACACTGCTGGTATTCATCTGCACCCACCCCCATATCTCTGTCCACTGCTGGGAGTCCTCTGCACCGACCCCCATGTCTCTGTCCACCGCTGAGAGTCCTGTGCACCCACCCCCATGTCTCTGTCCACTGCTGGGAGTCCTGTGCACCCACCCCCATATGTCAGGACACTTCTGGTATTCATCTGCACACACCCCTGATATTGCAGGCCACTGCTGGGAGTCCTGTGCACCCACCCCCATATGTCTGGACACTGCTGGTATTCATCTGCACCCACCCCCATGTCTCTGTCCACTGCTGGGAGTCCTCTGCACCCACCCCCATGTCTTTGTCCACTGCTGGGAGTCCTGTGCACCCACCCCCATTTGTCTGGACACTGCTGGTATTAATCTGCACACACCCCTCATATTGCAGGCCACTGCTGGGAGTCCTCTGCACCCACCTCCATATGTCTGGACACTGCTGGTATTCATCTGCACCCACCCCCATGTCTCTGTCCACTGCTGGGAGTCCTGTGCACCCACCCCCATATGTCAGGACACTGCTGGTATTCATCTGCACACACCCTTCATATTGCAGGCCACTGCTGGGAGTCCTGTGCACCCACCCCCATATGTCTGGACACTGCTGGTATTCATCTGCACCCGCCCCCATGTCTCTGTCCACTGCTGGGAGTCCTCTGCACCCACCCCCATGTCTCTGTCCACTGCTGGGAGTCCTGTGCATCCACCCCCATGTCTCTGTCCACTGCTCGGAGTCCTGTGCACCCACCCCCATATGTCAGGACACTGCTGGTATTCATCTGCACACACCCCTCATATTGCAGGCCACTGCTGGGAGTCCTGTGCACCCACCCCCATATGTCTGGACACTGCTGGTATTCATCTTCACCCACTCCATGTCTCTGTCCACTGCTGGGAGTCCTCTGCACCCACCCCCATGTCTCTGTCCACTGCTGGGAGTCCTGTGCACCCACCCCCATGTCTCTGTCCACTGCTGGGAGTCCTGTGCACCCACCCCATATGTCAGGACACTGCTGGTATTCATCTGCACACACCCCTCATATTGCAAGCCACTGCTGGGAGTCCTCTGCACCCACCCCCATATGTCTGGACACTGCTGGTATTCATCTGCACCCACCCCATGTCTCTGTCCACTGCTGGGAGTCCTGTGCACCCACCCCATATGTCTGGACACTGCTGGTATTTATCTGCACCCACCCCTACATGTGTGGCCACTGCTGGGAATCCTCTGCGCCCACCCACCCACCCACCCACCCACCCCCTTGGAGCAGTACACTGCTGGCCTGGACCTACACACACACCAATATGAAGGTAACATGCAGGGCCAGTCCATAAGCCCACATTCCGTGTGTGTACGCCTCGTATCCCAAATGTACTGGTGCGGTAGGAGTACGTGTGAAACGCACCGTACCCACGCATTCATTGCGTGTGAACGGTCCGTATGATTGTTCTACTGGTACCGTAGGGGTACGTTTGAAACGCACCATACCCACGCATTCATTGCGTGTGTACGTTCCGTATCACTGTTCTACTGGTGCCGTAGGGGTACGTGTGGAACGCACCGTACCCGCGCATTCATTGCGTGTGTACGGTCCATATCACTGTTCTACTGGTGCCGTAGGGGTACGTGTGCAACGCACCGTACCCATGCATTCATTGCGTGTGTACGGTCCGTATAACTGTTCTACTGGTGCCGTAGGTGTACGTGTGGAATGCACCATACCCACGCATTCATTCAGCAAGTTCTATTCTTTTGTTACTAAATGCCGTCACATAGTGTGTCAAATTGCTTGCAAAAGTGCAAGCACGGCATGAAGTACACTTATGGAAGCCCTTACTGACAAGCCAAGTACTCTTAGGAATAGTTTCAGGGCTTGATTTCACCAAGGCATCCCTCATCGAGGGTGCACTCCTGAAAGTAATATCAGATAAAGCTGGTAAAATAGATCCTAAAGTCATGTCAGTAAGTACTATTGGCCATTGCAAATAAATGATTTTACGAATCTTCTGTTCCTTTACACTGAAAGTGGTTATCAATCTGACATTATGTGTTTCAGCAATATTGTCTGCGTCAGGCACTACCTCAGCAGAGGCAATACATTTTTTTGGGTACAAGCAAATCCTCTCTAGAGTGGTCATTAGCTTTTTTCAGTGCTGTAGTCAATTGAGACAACTTAAAAGCCCTATCCAGAAATCTAGAGAGGGCCTCCTGCTGACATGTGTAAGTACCTGTGTCTAGACTACAAATACGGTGAATCCGCACAAATTCGCTGTAAGGTATACTCTTGATCAGATGAAGGGGGTGGGAGCTTTCTGCATGTAAAATAGAGTTTCCGGCAGTTTGTTTTCGATG
Source organism: Triturus cristatus (assembly GCF_964204655.1). Classification (NCBI taxonomy): domain Eukaryota; kingdom Metazoa; phylum Chordata; class Amphibia; order Caudata; family Salamandridae; genus Triturus; species Triturus cristatus. The sequence goes on along the minus strand of NC_140580.1, from coordinate 457,298,067 downwards.
TGGTTTTGTATGGATACTGTTCTCATTGATATATACCAGAACATCTAAGAATTCTACACATTTGTCATCAATTGTAGCAGTAAATTTCAAATTTAGCTCATTAGAGTTAATGGCAGTGACAAACTCAAGTGCGGTATCTTTTGTTCCATCCCAGATGAATCAGATATCATCTATATATCGCCAGTAATGTTTAACATGTCTATACAACTTCTTATGTTGGATCTGGGGGACACATTTCTCCCACCAGCCAACATCAAGACATGAATAGCTGGGGGAGAAACATGCCCCCATAGCCACCCTTCTAAGTTGTTGATGTATAACCTGATCAAAAGAAAAATAGTTATTACACATACACATTTCTGTCATTTCAATCAGCATAATGTTGTGCGCCTTCACGTCGATATCCCTATTATCCAAAAATACTTGGCTGCTGCTAAACCATCCTGGTGGTTAATGCTTGTATGTAAGGATTCGACATCCATAACCATCAGCAAATAACTGGAATGCCAAGTCACCTCATTTATCATTCTTAAAAAATCGGCGGTGTCCTTAACATAAGACGGTAGAGACATTACATGAGGCTGAAAAAAATAGTCCACATAGTTTGATACATTTTCAAGCAAGTTTTTCTGTGCTGAAATGATAGGGCGTCCAGGAATGGGAACAGTTTTTTAATGCACTTTGGGCAGAAAATATAAAATGGGGGTAACCGGGTGCTCTACTTTAAAAAAATTAAATTCATCTTTTGTAAGGAGCCCCATCCTCTTCCATTTCGACAAACCTTTGTAGACTTTGTCCTGAATCTGCCGCATATCCTGTTTGGACGATTTTTGATAGCACCATCCATTGATTACGTGGCCAAAGAACTACATTCCCGCCCTTATCTGATTTGTTGATTATAATATCATGATTACTCTTTAATTTATTGATCATAGAATGATATTGGGCATTCTTGTAATTCCTGGCACAATGACTTGACATCACAGTCCTGTTAACACACTTAAGTTCTTCCACTACCCTATCACTAAAAATGTCCACAGCATCCTTAGGCATTAAGGGTAGAAATGTCCATGTTGGTCTAAATGGGCTTATGACTGCCTTGTTTGTCACGATCCCCATTGCTGACATTGCTTGTTGCATTAATACATCAGCATTGTCTGTTGATAGTGCGTGCAATACTTGTAAATTCTGCAAATCTCTTACTTGAAGGGCATCATCAATTGTTACTGAACTAGATGCAGAAATAGATGGGATAGTCGTTGATTTATTTAAACGAAAGTATTTAATCAATTTTACTTTACAAATAAATTTAAAAACATCAATTCGGGTTTGATTGTAAGAGAATTGGTTAGGCGGGCAGTACGTGAGTCCTAATGATAATAATTGCATCTCAGCCTTATTTAACACTGTTTCAGTGATGTTAATGACTGCATTAGAGTTTTCTTTTTCCTTTATTTCCAATTCCTTCTCATGTTCCCTCTCCTGATAGTGCTTGCAATGTTTGATCTGCCTTTTCCTCCTGTGTTGATCCCCTTGCTGTGGTTGAGGATTGCGGGGTCGCAAGGTTTACCTCCAGTCCTCCCTGAGAAAATTCAGCTCTTCCCCAGGGGTAAAGTGACTGGGTGCAGCTCCTGAGGCCCCCGATATACCAGGGCGTCCATCTTCTGAGTCACTGTTTGATGTAAGGGAGGCATTATCTGATTCACCATCGCCACTTGGATTACAATTTAGCGCTGGATTTTGTACAGGATCCATTACTTTATTCGGCATAGCTTCTCGTTTATAATTGTAAATTTATTTTGAAAAAGTAAAAATTCTGCCTGTTGCATAATCGTTCAAATCCCTCGCAAATTTGAAGACCTTGCGTGCCTCATTTCTTTGCGCTTTTTAATATAAACATCAATATCTGCTCGTCCTTTAATTATCACATCTGTTTGTCCTGTAGCATCTAACAATCCATTGATACGATCGATCTCTTCCAAAATGGCATTCCTGTCTATTTCTGCATATTTTATTAATATGTGAATCATATTCAGTGAGGCCTGTAAGTTGTTCTCGGCCCATTCTTGTAACATAGCCGGATTAGGGTTCTCGAACGTTGGAGCTATGAGAACACGCAAGCCCCTAGGCACACGGTTGGCATCCCTGTATTTCTCTAGAGACCTTTTCTCCCCCCATTTTGTGAGCTCATTTTTTAGGAGTTTTTCGAGGGTCCTGAGCAGAGGCCTCACATCAGGATTGTTAGTATTGCTCGTCATTGTTCTCTGTTGATTGTTGATACTTGGTAAATTTTGAAATAGGGCTTCAGCTGCTGCTTCCCTATCACGAAGCGCGTCGCTGGACGCCATAGTGGAAGTATATAAAGTTAATGTCACTGCAGTCAATTTCTTCTATATATGGAGCCAAATCCCGAAACCCATAAATCGAAACTATTGACACTTTAACTCGAAGATTCCCTTAGCGACAGTGCGCTTACAGCTCGACAGGTCCTCTGACCATGCAGATTCTGCAGCTCCATGCCGACAACCGGGAAATCCAAACTCAGTGTCTCTTACAGATACGGGGGGGCACAGCAACTGCAAACTCCTCCCATGTAAAGTCCAATGCGCCGAAGCGCAGATGGCTGACTCTCGGCTGTGCCTCGGAAAAGGAGAAAGGTCCGTGAATCCGGAACCAACCTGCTCCGGAATAAGTAATAGCAAACTCCAAACCCTGGCCTGACACTCTCCGACAGGAAACCCATGCGCGGACCTTGTTACGCTCTAGACAAGAATTACAGAAACGATGAAATGTGCAGAAGCAGTGAAATTTATTCTGGCATAATTTCCACAGAATAACCAGGCATAGTGCCTGCTTTGACGCGTTTCGCACACATCACGCGAGCTTGATCACATGACACGTCTCGTGATCAGGAAACTCAATAAATGCAAAAAATACTAAAAGGTGCACAAATAACCTTAGAAACAAACGTGAAAGCCATCAAAAATGAAAGACAGACTGATAAACAGTTAATACTTCAACTGTATCAAAAATTCCATGTTGTTACATAAGTAGAAATACAATCTGTTAACCAATTCTCTGTTTTATGGATAGGAAAAGAGCCTTCTTTGTGCAAATAAGCCTAGTACTTGATCAATTTAAGTAAAGTACTTGCTATTTCATTAGTCACTGATTACAATATAAAACAGGCCATCAAATTGCTTAATCAATAAAAATAAGCTGATGGATCATACATACATATACATTTAAATAAACTTGAGTAAAATACTTGCTAATTCGTTGATAACTGATTACAATAAAAACAGGTCATCAAAATGTTTGATCATTAAAAACAAACCATTGAATCATACATATATATAAAGTGCAAGTGCAAAATTGATATTTAGTCCTTCATTAATGCAGCATACTACTTAGTAAATAAATAAAGTGCAAGTGCAAAATTATTTGAATATCCCAAATAGGAAATAGCTGACAGCAACTAAGTAATAGCATTATACAGATAGAAAGGACTCAATATATATATATATATACATATAATACATATATATATATATATATATATATATATATATATATATATATATATATATATATATATATATATATATACATATATTAATAGGATTTAAACTTACCAATGTTTGATTTCTCCGTTAAGTTATATGTGATTATTTAATTATATGCAAAGACACTCGTGATAAAATAATATGTGTCTATAATGTTGAAAATACTGTGTTAAAACAGTGGTAATGGAGAAACAGGCAGAATGTAATGAAGTTAAAAACATTACAAAATGACGCCAGCATTTCCCTACCTTTTACTATGTTGATGAAATTTGGTAGTCCCTCATCTATGTTGTTTGTGTTAAGTGTTTTCTTTAAAAAAGAGAAACAAATGGTTGTTCACTATCATGAACAAGGTGGCGAGAGGCCATCGAAACGCGTTGATGTGAACTCATCAATAAAGGAAGCCGTATAAGAAAACCCCTTGGAGTGCAGTGTGGTTACTGTTGAGCCGTTTGTAACCCTATGCTGAATGTTTAAAGACGGGCCGACCGTCTTTTTTTCTGCACCATCGATGTTAAGGAAGCACGCCAGAAACCCATCCAAAGTTTTTTGTTTAAAGACTGGCGTGCCCCCTGAGTGACCTCGATTGGACATTGCCGGCTTTCGGAAAGGAGAAAGGAGCCAAGACCGGGAGAGTTTTTTTTCGATCTTCGCGATCGGAGGATTGCGAAAGAAGTCAAAACACCCGACAAGAGGCTCCGGTAAGCGTGGCAAAAGTGAGAGGGCTCGGGAGTTGAAACCGACACACTGAACTGTTACGAGAGAAATAACTTGTGATTATAAGCTCAGTGTGAGAAGGCAAGGGGGATATATCGGCATTTAAAATGAGTGATGATGAATGTGCGGCACGTGAAGAGGAAGCCAAAAAGCTCTTTGAAGATACGATAACTACACATGAAAAGAGCAGGAATATTCCTAATGTGGGAGGAGCTAATGATTTAACAAAACAGTTACATGACTTTGAAAAACAAAAAAAAAGAGAAATATCTCGGTGGTTGGAGGTGGCCTCCCTAAGGCAGTATTTACAAGTGGGAAGAGTCCCAAGAGGATTGTGAATTATGATCATGCCCACATATGAGAACCCCCATATTGATATGTTGAGTGAATGGGCGGAAAATAGCACCAATAGCTCAACTAATAGGATGGGCATTTTATTAAAATATGCGGAGAAGGAACGTGGAGAAGTGGTGGAAAAAATCAAAGAACTAAACGTTATTTTTGAGAAACATGCAGAAAAGGGAAAAATATAAAAGTTTAAAGCTGATCTAAAAACACGACTTGAAAAATATGAGAAACGCATCAAGGATAGAAAGGCAACGAAATTTACACGTGACCGGCTCGACTATGAGGCAGGAAGAATATACACCTTTGCCCAAAAATTTGATTCTGTTAGACACAAGCAAATTCAAAGTGAGGTTGCTATGCAACAAGATGCCACACATAGCGAGCTTAGCTCTGACACAGGCTCAGAGCAGGAGTCAGAAGAACAAAGAAGGAAGGGGCCAAGCGATGTTCGTCTGGCAGTAACAGATGAATTCCATTTTTTACAAATGGAACTCCAAACAGACCATCGACCTTCGAGGGGTCGCGGAAGGGGAAGAGGTGTAGGAAGAGGAAACAAAGAAGGGGAGGAGAAGGATGTAGGAGGAGCACCAGAATGGCAAGTAAAACGCTCTATGCGTTCGAACACAAAGAAGTCGACAAAGCAATGAAGATGGACAAGACCATTATAAATTTGAGTACTATTAATCTGACAACGGAGGAGCAATCTGTGTTAGAATTGGGATTATCATACTGTGATGATAATGAATTTAATTATCCTCATAGCCGAATGGACTTGTACCAGTATGTACGGAAATTGAAACTTGCCAAAATATTTGCTAATAAACGATTTGAAAAACCCCCCTCAGATCGGACTCAAACTGTCCCAATAACAGATTTGAGCGGCCTAAATGCCTTGGATGCTGGAATCTCTGGTGACTTGATGGGACTTTATAATGAGAATGAATGTGTCTCTATAGACTCTTCGCAGACAATAACTTCAAATAAAGAGGAAACATTTGTGTTATTGAGTAGTGACCATACACCATTTCGACCACGGTCTAAGTTTTTACCAGAAACAGCGCGAGATAACTTGGACGTCTTCTCTGAAAATGTTACAAAGGATTTGAAATTACTGTATTGTAATTTAGCAGAACAAAAAAAGAAAATAGACCCTAAAAAAGTAACAATACAGCAAACGGTGGAGAAATTAATTAAGGAAGATGGAGTATTGGTGAAATCTTCGGATAAGGGAGGTAACGTTGTATTATGGGGACGAGAACTGTATAAGAAAGAGGCCCTTACTCAATTAAATAACATTGAATGTTATAAGAGGATTGATATGCGAGAGTTTATTTTGGCAAAAGAACAATTCCATGCCAGACTAGATGCATGGAAGGAAGAGGATTTATTAAACTGGTATGAGTATAAATTTATTAAACAAAATAATCTAACTCTCCCGGTCTTTTATATGCTCCCTAAAGTCCACAAGAATGCTATGTCACCCCCAGGGAGACCTATTATTTCCTCATGCGGAAGTCTCTTTGAGAACACTTCAAAGTATATAGATTATTTTTTGAACCCTATAGTAAAGACCTTAACCTCTTATATCAAGGACTCTACAGATTTTTTTAAATGTATATTTGATATAAGATGGGATGAGAGTAGTATGTTTTTATTAACGCTTGATATTACCACTCTTTATACAAGCATACGACACACTGATGGTTTAAAGGCGACTGAATATTATCTAAATAGAAGATCTTTGAGGTTTTTTAAACAGAATGAAATGATTTTAGAGATGATGCGATGGTGTTTAACCAGAAATATGTTTTTGTTTGGAGAAGAAATGTTCCAACAAGAACAGGGGACAGCGATGGGCACCTGCTTCGCCCCCAGTTATGCCAGTTTACATCTTGGCTGGTGGGAGGAGCAGGTGCTCAGGGGCTCGTCATTGGAACATTGGAATGACAACATACTCTTATGGGTACGATTTATTGATGATGTTTTTGTGCTGTGGCAGGGCACGGAAGCATCAGTTGAATTGTTTATTAATGAGATAAATTGCAATACACTTAATTTGAGATTCACTGGACAATATAACAAATCCTGCATAGACTTCTTGGATGTAAGAGTAAAAGCAGTCAATGGGAAACTAGAAACAACTGTTTTTAGGAAACCTACCTCAGGGAATACGATCATGCTGGGAGCGCTCATCCTGCCCCTTTAATTAGAAGTATCCCCTTTGGTGAATTTTATAGAGCTAGGAGAACATGCAGTAGCTTTGAAGAATATCTAAAGGTTGAAGAGCAAATGAGTCAAAGATTCTTACAAAGAGGTTACTCACAGGATGTGATAAAGGGAGCAGCCTCAAAGGCAAGAAAACTTGATAGGAAAAAAGTTTTATTTGAACCCTCAAAGTCGGAACAAAGGAAAAAGAGTAACTTTAAACAATGACCAGGTGATTGCAGGTTTATTACAACAGTCAATAAAAACCATAAAGAAGTCAGAACTATTTTAAATAAACACTGGCATTTGGTGAAAAATGATGCAACACTTGGCCCAAAAATGAAAAAACATCCTGAGATCAGTTTTCGTAAGTCGAAATCATTAAAGGATCATATTGTGAACAGTGAATTCATTGAAAGTAAGAAATCAGGACCACCCACATGGTTGACATGGAAGATGGGTTTTAAAAAGTGTTTTCATTGTAAGGCCTGCCAGCATGGAGTGAATCGGACGCATTTTAAAACATCTTTTAATAAAACCATCAATATTAGAGGCTTTTTAACGTGTAGATCTAGTTTTGTGGTCTACGCTTTACAATGCCCTTGCCAAAAAATGTATATAGGGAGCACCACCTTACCAGTATTCCAACGAGTTTTGCAACATAGAAGAGCGATTGTGAATAAAGATAGAACATATTCAATCGCAAGACACTTTGAAACATTCCATCAAAGTGATCCAACAGGTTTACAATACAGTTGTATTGCCGAGATCCCGAAAAAAAGACGCGGAGGGGATAGAGAGAGAGAACTCCGTAAATTAGAAACCTGTTATATCTTGGAGTTCGACTGTATGGAACCACAAGGCTTGAATGTAGATGAAGATCTACATACTTGTCTGTACTAAGGAATGTTTAGGTTGCTAAAGAAATATAATTCAGAAATGAAAACAGTCAAAGTAACTGAAAGAAGTAGGGAAGAGGGAAATAAAAGATAATAATGAGTAAACCTCTCCCGAAAAATATTGAAGTAGAAAGTTGTCGTACATTAAATGGACTATTTGTTTATAGGAAATTAAATTGTTTTTAAATATAAAGAGGTACTCAGATGCTTTGTGGTGGTAGGGTTAGGAGCATATATATAAATAAAAAAAGAAAATAATCTTTTAATTTACAGGTTTAGAGAATATAGCTTTCCCATAAAAGAATGTTTTGAAGTGATTCTTTATTTGAAAACATAGAATTGTTCTATTTTTTCAAGTAATATAGGTACATATTTTATATAAGCATTTTTTAATGTTATGCAGTACTGTATGAAAAAATCAATATTAATGTGGTAATTGTTTAAATTGATTTACTTGAAGCACTAGCACTTTATTGAGAGAGATCTGAACCTGAAGTATATGTTTACATTAAATTAGCACTAGCACTTTGTGAACAAATGAAGAATCAAAATAGAAAATGGTATATATATGCACTTTAATGAAACAGTATGGTTCCTAACCAATAGTAGAAGGATGAGAGAAGAATAACAAGAAATGTAATAAAAAGCACTAGCTGATTATCTTGAAAATTTGATTTAAACTTACCAATGTTTGATTTCTCCATCAAGTTATATGTGATTATTTAATTACATGCAAAGACACTCATGATAAAAAAATATGTGTCTATAATGTTGAAAATACTGTGCTAAAACAGTTTTTTTTAGAGTGGTAATGAAGAAACAGGCAGAATGTAATGAAGTTAAAAACATTACAAAATGGCGCCAGCATTTCCCTACCTTTTACTATGTTGATGAAATTTGGTAGTCCCTCATCTATGTTGTTTGTGTTAAGCGTTTTCTTTAAAAAAGAGAAACAAATGGTTGTTCACTATCGTGAACAAGGTGGCGAGAGGCCATCGAAACGCGTTGATGTGAACTCATCAATAAAGGAAGCCGTATAAGAAAACCCCTTGGAGTGCAGTGTGGTTACTGTTGAGCGATTTGTAACCCTATGCTGAATATATATATATATATATATATATGGTGAATAGAAGGCAACTATCTGCATGTTTAAAAAAAAAGATATTATTCAGTATGCAGCAAACCTGTATATGAACTAAATGAATCAGTGCAGTCACTATAGCTCTTGATGACATCAACCAGTACATGTGATAAGAACAATCTCATACCAGCTAATATTAACAGATGTAAAAATCCCACTTTTGGAATACATAAAACCAGTTTCATCTAGAATACAGTGCAAAAAATGTGCAAAACTCACAACCTTGTGTAAAATAAGTGCTGTGCATCCTACAAATTCAAATAGCAGCATATGTTACTTTCAAGCCTGAATGGTAAACATAGTCTAGTACCAATTTAAGAAAAAATCCTAAAAAATACCTTCACAGACTATTAAATAGTTAGGATATGAATCTTTTTGACACAGAATGTTAAAATTGATTCCTATATTCATATATGATCTTGTGAGATTGATTACAGGAAATTATGCATATCCTCATTCGTATTCATGCCATTTGGCATCCTTGTATCGAGGGCTAAAAAGAAGTGCGATTCCAGTTATATATATATATATATACATACACACATATGCTAATATATTAATTGTAGGTGTTATTGATATAATATAGCATGTCATTTTTAATATAGAATTTTTGATGTTTAATTTTTTACATTTAATTAGAACTTTATAATTTGGTAGTGGGTTGTTGTGTGTAGGGGAATATTGTAGGAACGTATTTAAATCATATAAATTGTAGTTTTTCCTTTTAAATTAATGTTTATGTTAATTAAATATTTTTTTTAAACAATTTATGTATATGTTATAATTTGATAATTGTTATTTAAAGTAGTTAAGTACATTTTATTATTTGTAATGTGTAGTTTTATTTATCTACAATTTGATTATTTATTTTTAATTTAGTAGCAGGTAGTAGGGTTTGTAGGGAAATATGGAGGGAAGTAATTTAAATTATAAATTTTTGTTTAAATTGTAATTCAATCTTGATATTAAATAAATATTTATTTTGTAATTAATTATGTAAATTATTTATACAGCATCTCCACCCAGATCTTCAGAAGACTCCAGACCTTAATGAAAACTGCAGCCAGACTCATCAAGGACCTTCCCTAACGGACCCACATCACCCGCCTCTCATAAACCTTCACTGGCTCCCCATCCAGAAGCGATGCCAGTTCAAGATCCTCATGAAAGCCTACAAAATTCTAGATGATTAAGGACTGGCCTACGTCAACCACTGACTGAACTTCCATCTACCCGTTAGACACCAGCGCTCCTTCTCACTGGCTGGTGCACCCCCAATCTGTTAATGCCACAACAGAGTACACTCCTTCTCCTACATCACTGCCAAGTCCTGAAACGAATTGTGCCTCCATCTTCGAACAGCATCCTCCCTGGAAACTCAAGACCTGGCTTTTCGACAGAGACGTCGCACCCACAGCGTCCAGATACCCCTGGGGGTGACAGTGCTGCGCTATACAAATGCTGATTGGTTGGTTTGAAGATGCATTGTTATTTTAATAATATAAGTGCAGTTTGTGATCTTTAAAATCTATATTTTAGTTTTCTATAGTTTAAATATTAATTAAAAATGTTGTAGCAGGTTGGGTTTGTAAGAATATATGGTGGGAAATTACTTAAATTACAATTGCTTTCTGCCAAATTATATTTTATGCTATTTAAATATTCTATTGGTAACTAATCATGTAAATGATTTAATTGACTATTTGTTATGTGGATTATTTGATGTGCTGTAATTGATTGTTAATGTATTGATAGGTGTGTTTAGTTATACACTGTAAAATTATTTTTTTTAATTTATTATATGGTTTGATTTAATTTCTTTCATTGAATTACTATTTTAAAATTAATGTTGTTTTATTTCAAATGTATTTTACTTTTTTTCGGTGTTGGTGTTTTTAAGGTACGGCGGGAAGTGAAGTGTACTTATTTTAAATGTATTGAATTTGTTTTTTATTTGTTAAATTATTTTTGTATTATAATTATTTTTAATACATTATATTTATTTATAAAGCACATATATGTATATTTTTAAGATGTTTTAAGAATTTTATTTTGTTACGTATATATTTAAATGATTTAAAAAAAAAATGTTAGGATGTGGAATGGTACATCTAACCCTTCCTTCCTCTTCCTCCACCTCTTTCCTCTCTTTTGCTTATGTTGGAGGGGAATAGTGAATCTAAACCCTCCGAAGTCCAATACTTTCCCTAGTGTTACTTATATTGGAGTACGAATAGTAAATCTTTGCCCTCCAAAGTCCAACACTTTCCCTACTGTTGCTTAGTTTGGAGTAGGATCAGTAAATCTAATTGTTCCAATGTACAACACTTTTCATACTGTTTTTTTTGGACTGGAGTGGGAATAGTAAATTTACCCTCTCCAAAGTCCAACACTTTCCAGGATATTGCTTCTGCTGGACTGTGAATAGTAAATCTAACCTCTCCAAAGACCGACACTTTACCTACTATTGCTCACATTAGAGTGGAAACAGTTAGTCTAACCCCTTCAACATCAAACACTTTCCTTACTGTTGCTTAAAATGGAGCGGGCATAATAAATGTAACCTCTCCGGAGTCCAACAATTCCAGTACTATTGCTTAGATTCAAGTGGGAATAATAAATCCAACGATTACAAAGTCCAACACTTTTCTTGATTTGGCCTATGTTGGAGTTGAGATAGTAATTATAATGCTTTCAAAGTCTAGCACTTTCCCTGCTGATGTTTAGAATGGAGAGGGAATTATAAATCTAGGCACTCCAAACTGCAACTCTTTCTCTACTGTTGCTTAAATTGGAGTGTAAGTAGTAAATCTAATCCTTCGAAAGGCCAACACTTTCCCTACTGTTGTTTTCTTTGGAGTGTGAATAGTTCAGGTTTCAAGTTTCAAGTTGATTCCTTTTTGCTCAGCTAATTAAATCCATTACAAATTTGTTAAAACATATAAAACAAACACAGCTAAGTATAACACCGAATGCTATAATATTATATATATTTCAGTGAAAAGTTGAACTTTGTTATTATGAATCCATATCACATGTAAAAAATGCCTGCTTACAATAACGTAGTGTTGGACAGTGCCTTTACACAAGTTATAAAATCAACAACAGAACTATCAATATTTCATAAATAAGTTAATAGTAATACATGTTTAATTAAGACCACAGTCACCGCTATTGCACCCATTATAGTAAGCATAAATAAAAGTAAGGACATTCTGCAAGAGCAAGATTTTGCTCAAGTCCCGCATGAGATAGCTATCTGCGCATTTAATTAGTGCTCATTTAATTACCCATGCATCACTGCTTTATGTATTTGTGTAAGAATAAAAGTGCAAATCGTAGGTAGTGGTTTGGATGCAACAGAACTTTGAGCATAAAAGCACATAAGGAAAGGAGGATAGTGAATAATAGTTTATGTTCCACAAGTAACGGGCAGGGTAGCAGTTCTTAGCAACTTGTCGGCTTTACTTACGAATTTGATCAGACCACAAATAGTTTGAGGATGAGAATCATTGAGCAAGAAATCTAATGCTGCTTGAATTGTAGGGGAACCTTGTTTAATCCATATTTGATGAAGGAGTTTACTGCGGTCATTAATTAGACAAACTCTGAGAAGGCGAGATAAATTCTCTTGAGATTGACCACATAACCGACACTCTATTGATGCTGGGCACATTGACCATGGTGGTAAAAGGTCGAGTGATGTGAAAGTTCCCATCCTAATAAGACAATACTTAGATTTGTAGGGCTGAGTGAAAGTGTCTGTACGATATTTTTGTATCTTTCTTTTATTGTAGCTTCTTCGTATAAGATTGGCATGCTTTCGGACCATGAGGGCCCGACGATCTTGTACAAATTATGCTTTAACGATTAGTCGTTTTAACTCCTTTCTAGTTCTGGTGTGGCAGATTTTGATTCCCAAAATAGTAGCTGTTTTAAGATTCAATGCTTCATGAAGGCAACAGTCTAAGAATTCTGACTGGCTATATGATTCGTTGAGGATGCTTCCTTCCAGATTAGCTTTTTCAGTGTTCCTACTTTGGCTGCACGCATAGCGTATAGATATTTAATAATGCAGGCTTTTTGAGCCAAGGCCTGGTCACAGAGCATGAATTCCAATCAAATCTGGGCTGCTGCAGAATGATTTTGGAGTTTAAATAGTGCTCTGAACACTTGGCTCCGAGATTTGTTCAAAAAGGTGCCCAGTTTCCCGGGAAAGGCTTCCGAACCATATGCCAACATGGGGATTAACTTGGCTTTCACTATTTTCAGCAAAGGTTCTTGGGAAGGTATCTTAGTGTGTTTAAAAATGGATTGAAATGCAAAGAGCAGCGATGCACACTTTGGTTTGAGGTAATGCTCGTGAGTTAGGTGCCTTCTCTTATCATCTAGCCAGCACCCAAGGTGCTTGTACTTTGGAGAAATGGATAGATGGTATTTGTTAAAGTACAATGTCCTGGGTTTGTTATTTTTCCATCTAAAAATCATGACATTGGTCTTCTCAAAGTTCACTGTCATGCCGTTTGTAGTACTGTGTGCAAATAGAGTGGGAACAGTAAATCTGACCCCTCCAAAGTCTAATACTTTCCCTATTGTTGCTTAGACTGGAGTGTGTATAGTAAATCTATCCCTTCTAAAGTCCAACACTTTCCCTTATGTTACTTATGTTTGAGTGGGAATAGTCTGGGTTCCGCCTCCAGTATTTCGAGTGTGGTGGTCAGACTGCCATAGGACCACCGCGTCTGCCAGGATCCATCATCCAGCGATGGTAGTGCAGCTGTAAGGAGCAGGAATATGCTGCCGGTGCCGCTGAAGCACTGCAGAGAATTTTCTGATTTGCTTTTCCATCACCCATTTCAAGGCAGTGAGCCTGTCATGAAAGGGGTGGCAGAGATGCAAATAGGGGGGCCCTAACAGGGCTCCCGGCTGCTTCTGGGCCGGGGGTGCATGTGGGGAGGCACATGTTGTGCCCCCTGGAATTGCAACCCAGTTCTTGCATGGTGTGGCATGCAATACATGGTGTATGCCACACCGTACAGGAACGTGCTGCAGGCGTTGTCACGGCGGTGGTTTGCTGTTAAGGCTCTCCTACGAGCCTAGCACACCCGCCGCCATGAGACCGCCACTGTACCACACTCATAATCAAGTAGGCGGGCACACCACAGGCTTGGTGGTCCTCCTGAAAGCACAGTGGAGGCGGTGCTGCAGGAGGACCACCAAGCTTGTACTAAGGCCCAAAGTCTAACCCCTCAAAAGTTCAAGAATTTCCCTGCTTTTGTTTTCATTTGAGTGGGAATGGGAGAACTTAGCAAAGAGTCATTTCTGAAGTGCATTACTTTGCTAGACATATTGGTCTTAAACCACCCGACCTTGGGGCATATTTACAAGGGCTTTATCTCCTCTTTTTTGGCTTACAAAGCCAAAAAAGCGGAGATAAAACCAGCACCCTTTTTACAAGAGGGTGCTAAAATGCATAATCGCATGTTAGCACCCTTTTTCCCAACGCCTCACTTTGCATCTCCAATGTGATGCACAAAGGGTGTTACTGGGCGTACCCAAGATGGACTACCTTGCAAATATCGCTGATGTTTACATTGCGATATTTACAAGGCAGCCCCATGATTTTAGCACACATTAGATTTTGGCGAACCTAACGTCTGCTAAAATCCTGACTTAGCCATCCCTAACATAGGGGGTGGATTATGCTGATACGACCCTGTGGGTCATATCAGCAAGGTTATCGCCCTTTTGCAGGGAACATTGCTGGTTTTCCAGCGATGTTCCCTGCAAAAGGGCGATAACCTCGCTATCTCTGGAATTTTTATCGCCCTGGAGTAACGCGTTGTTAATAACACGCTACCAGGGCGATAAATACCAGAGATAGCCTGCGATAATATAATTATTATATTAATTAATTAATTGTTAATATACCCCCTTGTGTTAAAAATATATAAGGCCAAATGTATTCCAATGGCCACTTTTGGTTGCGAAATTTGGGAATATGCCAAAATTGATCAAATTCAAGTAGTTGAAAACACCTTTTTGAGGAATCTTTTGGCTGTAGGTTAAAGCACCCCAGCTGAGATCATCCATGGGAAACTGGGAATCTCCTTTATTTCTGACTTCTTTGGTGTGTGCCCGCTTCTTTTGTTGTGTTTCTTCTGATCAAAAGAGGATGTACATTCAAATAGATGAATCCTACAGGATTGTCTGCTTTTAGACAAAGCTGACCTTATACCATGAATCTGGTATATAATGAAAACTTTCACGTAAGTGGGCCGCAGAGCCTTTTTTTATCATCCTGTGGTATTACTAAAAAGGACTCTATCTGGATTAAGCAGGCTTTTGTTCAGAGGGTGATTGCAGACGGGAGAATACTCTTTAACGATCCAGTCGTTTCGTGGTTATGTTATTGTGAAATCAGTCCCGGGCAATGTAGCCTTATCTCCTATTCGACATGTCTTATTTCCAATGGAGTCTTTTAACAACTCTGATACTGAATTTCTTTCATCAGTTGTTATTTCCAAAGGGCGGTCTGGTTCTCTCACTCCACCCTGACTCCATGTACCTGTGACAGTATTTCCATGTGTACTTCCATGCACATAGTACTTTTATGCCCAACATTCTTTGCCCTGTGGCACCAATATTTAAGGCCTATATTATCTGCATATGGTTTTAACCAGATTAGACTCTCCTATCTATTTCTATAGCTTTTGGCTACACCCAAATTGTGTTTTTTCATCTGCCGTTTTTTATCTGGGGTTTTAAGCATTACTCAGTGGATATCTATTTGTCTGCTTACGCTTATGGAATGTTCTGTAAACATGTTTTTCTTTTTTATATCATTTTTATGTTATTGCTTTTTAATGTGACTGCTCTTTAATTTATTTTTTGTGCTATTGTGTCTGATTATTCATTCACCCTTGCTTGTTTATGTAGGGACCCTTTTATTCTGTACTTGCACGATTTTCTTAGAAAATCGAAAATAAAGGTTTATTGACTTGACTTTAGTGGGAATGGTAAATGTAACCCCTCTAGAGTCCAACACGTTTCCTAAGTTTGATTAAATTGGAGTAAGACTAGTCAATATCTCTTGTTTGAAGTCCAGCATTTTTACTAATGTTGCTTATTTTTGATTGCTGTTATTTTTTAAATATTGTTTATTTTTTCTTTAAGGTTTGTATGATTTATAAAATTCAAATTTAATTTATTTTTAACATTAAATTTACTTTTTAAGTAGCTGTGATATATGTGTTTATCAATCTATGTCTGCTACTTTTCAATTCTAAGTTATACTAAATATTTGTAATAACATGTAAAAGCTCTTTACATTTTGTTTTTACATTTAAAAATTATGTGTATGTACAGATATATATACAGACTCATATATATATCAATATATATATATATATATATATATATATATATATATATATATATATATATAGCATGTCCACAGTTGCTCCTTCTGGACTGCTTAACCCGAGAGAGGTGGCGCAAATGTCGGCGGAGCACGCCGACTCGTAATGTCCCCACAATCAACCAATGGTGCGCTCTCAGTAACCAAGAAAGCAAAGTCCGGGATAGTGCCAAAGAGAGGTGTTTATTCCTCACAACGCGTTTCAACTCGTTGCAGAGTCTTGTTCACGTAAGGAAACAACCATGAGTGAGTAATGGATAAAGTTTTTCCGGGGTAAACAGTAACAAAGGACAACAACATAGGTTACACTGATCAAGTGGTCAAATCGGCAGACATATTGTAGTGGCACCAAAGTAAAAGATTGTAATGCTGTTACATATGAATAAAGGTAAAGTACATATGAAAGTAAAGGTAAAATACAGGTAAAATACCACACTAGTATGTATTAGAATGTAGGTGCATCAATATGTCAAAACATAATGAATATACAGGCAAATCCCGAAAGGAAATGACGTTGGTTCGTGTCTTCAACTGTTGCCAAGTGGCTGCCGATTACGAGTAGCCCAAAGGAATTACGCTCCAAGTTGCCCCAAAATTATACATACACAGGGCTAAGGTGTGCCAGTTAGTTGTATGATGAGACGGACATCTGATATGTCAAAGTGCAATTAAGAGTGAGTATGCATGACGGGGATGCTGTATAAATGTCGCTCGTCAATATGTGAGCTCAAGTGAGCAGAAACAGCAATACCCCTGACTGAAAATGGCACACATCAACACAGGGAGCGGATACACGACAAGTCATGGCAAGTGCCAATGGACGTATAATAAAGAGTCCGTTGGAAATCAATTTCAGTCAGTTTAAAATAACATGTGACCATACCCCAGCCGAAGTGAACTTCATCCAAACAAAGTGAAGTGGCGGGGGAAAGGGTAGGAGGCCCGTGATAGTGCTCGTTGGCGATTGGGCTCCTTCCTTCCCTCCTGTGAAATAGAAAGAAACAAAAAACAGATCTTAGTATCTAAAAATGGCAGATATGCAAGATATCAACAAACCATACCTTTGTTTCTAATCAAATATGTGCATTGCATGGAGAGAGAAAACAAAGACGACAGACAGACAGTAGAGGTCAACAAACATATCTGATACAAGAATTTACAATTATGATCATCATATCAATGCATCCAGGTGAGAGTCAAAGTTGACATTGGCAATGACATACAGAGTGACATTGGAATGGGCAATTGGAACAGCCGAACTCAGTCGGTTGTAACTATGTGCTGAAACAAAGATCAAGGAAGTCAGGTACGCTAGTGCAAGATAAACATTCATTTCAAATGTACCGCCATCTCCTCGTCCTGATTCAAACCCCCAGGGTGTTTGGTCTGAAAATCCACGATGTATCTGGATTCTCTCTGTCTAAGTTTCAGAACCCTGTCACCACCTCTGGGATTATTCTGAATTTGCTCTAAAATGAAGAATCTCAGGAGACCTGGATTGGAGAAATGTCTCTCAGTAAAATGGCGAGCCACAGCATATTTCTCATCTCCATGGGAGATGGCACGGTAGTGTTCTAGTATCCGTTTTTTAGCCATAAGGGTTGTGCTGCCAATATACCATAATCGGCAGGGACACTCGATCCCATAGATCACAAATGTGGAACTGCACGTGAGGAATTGTGTGATTTCCTTGTATACCCCATTGCAACTGACCTTTTTACATAGATAACTGTTTCTACAGGCCTTACAGTGACCACATGGATAGAAACCCTGCAGACCATGTTCTTGCCTTTGGGGGTACCTGGTGACATCATTATGCAGGAGTTGATCCCTGAAATTCCTCCCCTTTCTATAAGTGATACTGGGTCTATTAGGGATGAGGTCGCCAATGATCGTGTCAGCTTTGAGGATGTCCCAGTTCTTATTGAGAATGCCCTGTATTTTACGGGAGTCAGCGCTGTATGTCAAGATAATCCTAGTCTCAGTATCTCCTGCAGACATGGTCAGGGTTGTATTGGAAAGAATGGTATCTCTGTTAACCCTGTCAGCTCTACCCTTGGCTTCGTTCAGTACCCAATTTGGGTACCCTCTGGCTCTAAAGCGTTCCAACATACATGTGCTCTCTAGTTGATAAGCTGTTTCAGTATTGCAGTTCCTTTTTGCTCTGAGCAGTTCACCATAGGGGATGCTCCACTTGAGAGTGTCCGGGTGGCTGCTCAGAGCATGTAGGATACTGTTGCCAGCAGTGGCTTTCCAGTGTAGGGTGGTAAGTATGGATTTATCCTTGATAATGAGTTTGACATCAAGGTATTCAGCCGAATTCTCACTGATGGTACTGGTGAGGATAATGTTATAGTTGTTAGTGTTGAGAAGTTTGATAAACTCCAGGGCTTCCGTTTCGGTACCTTTCCAGATGAGAAACAAATCATCTATATATCTTAACCACATCACTGTCTGTTCTAGGTAATCTTTGAAGGTAGGGTTGGCAAAAATCTCTTCCTCCCACTGGCCCATGAACAGATTCGCAAAAGATGGCGCAAAGCAAGAACCCATCGCGGTACCCGTAGTTTTCCTATAGAGGGTACCGTCAAAGAGGAAAATATTGTTAGCCAGACAAAATTCTATCATGCCCAAGATCATCTTACTGTGTTCCCTGTAATGTAGGGGCCTGTTATTCAAGAAATGTTCACAGGCCTCGAGGCCTTGTCTGTGGTCGATAATGGTATATAGCGATTGCACATCTAGGGTAATCAGTAAACATTTGTCAACAAGCTGTAGATTGTTGATTTTACCAAGAAAGTCTTTCGTATCTTTGACATAACTGGGCAGACTGATGACAAAATCTCTCAGAAAATGATTGACATATTTAGATATATGCTCAGTTACACAGCCCCTTGATGACACAATGGGTCGCCCTGGTGGTTTAGTGTGGCTTTTATGTACCTTAGGTAACAGGTATAAAACTGGTAGAATAGGGTGGTCGTTCTTTAAGAAACAGTACTCATCCCATTCTAAAATACCCTTATCTCGCCAGGTAGTAAGCATATCCCAGATAGTAGTGATACTTTTGCTGTAGGTGGCGGTGTTAATGGGTGTGTAGTATCTGGTGTCCGATAGTTGTTTCTGTGCCTCAGCTATGTAATCCTCCCTGTCCATGATCACCACATTCCCTCCCTTATCTGCTGAGCGTATGATAATGTTGGTATCGTCACCAAGTGACTTGAGTAGTGTTCTCTGTTGGACTGACAAATTGGGTTTATAGTGGCGGTTCTTCTTGTGTCTGTATGTACATAGAGTCTTACTAACCATATCTTGAAAAGTATCAATGTTGTCATGCGGCAACATGGGCAAGAAGGTGGACTTGGGCTTAAAACCTGAGTGTGCCGAGGAGTCTGTGGTAATATTCAAATCCTCTAGGATTTGGGTGGTAGTCAGATTAACCTCAGTGGGTATGGAGTCATGTAGGTGTTGTTGATTGGTATTAGTATCAACATTGGTGTCGATTCCTCGACCAAGATCCAACATGGTAATCAGAGTATCAATATCTCCAACATCCATGTTATTGCTACTTATGGGAGTCTCCCTAATGCATTTACTAGGGTGGTCTAATCTCTTGAGTTTATGCCATTTTTTCAATTTTAACTTCCTAGAGAATTTTAATAAATCAATCCTAGTGCCTGTATAATCAAATTGCTTAGAAGGGCAAAAGGAGAGTCCCAAACATAAAGTGAGTTTTTCAGTCTAAGATAAAGGTCTCTTGGAGAGATTTATAATAGTTTTATTCACCATCTCTGGATCCATTAGTACATCTTCTTTGGGCGTGATCTTCTGCTTCCCATTGCGCCCCTTGCCCTGCCTCTTCCTCCATCGTTGGAATATCCTGATTCTTCTATTCCTTCGTTTGCGTTTCCTCTGCCGCGGCCTCGGCCCTGTCCCCGGCCCCTCTGACGTCGTGTTGTCAGCATTGGAGTATTCTGTATAGTCCTCTGGCTTCGCCGGATGTGCTGATACTCCTCTAAAAAATTGATTTGACGAGAAGGTTGATTAGTAGGAATCTTGGTCTCCACCGAGACATCCGATTCTGTGTCACTGGTCAGCGAGGTGGTAGGTGCTTGTGTTTCACACAGATTGTCAGTGGTTGTCAGTTTGGTTGGTTCCGAATTATATAAATGGTCATATTTACGGCTGAAAGTTAAGATCCTGCCACACTCGTAGACCCTGTAGTCGCGGTCGAGTTTCCTCTCCTTTCGAGCTTTGATGTCCTCTTCGTATTTCTTAAGGCGTTCCTTTATAGTGTTCATTGTACACTCAAGCTTGCCTGCTTCCATTGTTCTATTCAGTTCCGCCAGAATGTCCCGTATTTCCTTCATGATGTTATCCCTGTCAATCCATGCATATTTAACAAGGATTTCCAACATCCTTTTTGAGCTTAGTGCAGAATTCTTTGACCATTCGGATAACATCTCAGGGTTCGGGGTTTCATAAGTGGGGGTGGTAAAAATTCGTAGGCCTCTCGGTACCATGTCCTGGTCTATGTAGTTCTGTAGGGAAATTGCTTCCCACCACTTGGATATTTCGAGTCTTTTAAGCTTTTCTAATTTGCGCAATTTGTCATCCACTGGCTGCTTGGTTACTGGTATTGTTCCTGTGGCAGCTTTGGGGTGCCTCTTAGCGAACATAGCCTGTGCAGCTGCCCTCCTTTCTTCCTCTTCCTCCATGTCTCTTACACACCCCTATAGTGAATGTCCGTGTTACCGGAACTTGCACTTGTTTGGTTACCCCTGCTGAAATAGCAGGTTCCTCTTGCCCCTTGCGCGCTCAACGACTGTCAAAACCAGTTCAATGGAGTGATAGGGTGGGTTGGCAGATGGATGTCTTCACAGTATCTTTGATGTTGTCCGTTATGCGCACAGCCCAATACTCCCAGACGGCAAAACAGCTCGATGTACGGTAACCCACACGCCCCCGCTGCTTCCCAGGGAAAGGGGAGGGAGCCCCCACACAGGGAAACCCACCCTCGCCCCTAAGGGGCAGACAGGACAGGCCACGGGGCTTACCTTCAACCAAAGCTGTTGTCCGTGTCTTGGAACAGCGCTGCAATTCGGGCCGGTCAGTTTGCAATCCTCACAATTATAGCATGTCCACAGTCGCTCCTTCTGGACTGCTTAACCCGAGAGAGGTGGCGCAAATGTCGGCGGAGCACGCCGACTCGTAATGTCCCCACAATCAACCAATGGTGCGCTCTCAGTAACCAAGAAAGCAAAGTCCGGGATAGTGCCAAAGAGAGGTGTTTATTCCTCACAACGCGTTTCAACTCGTTGCAGAGTCTTGTTCACGTAAGGAAACAACCATGAGTGAGTAATGGATAAAGTTTTTCCGGGGTAAACAGTAACAAAGGACAACAACATAGATTACACTGATCAAGTGGTCAAATCGGCAGACATATTGTAGTGGCACCAAAGTAAAAGATTGTAATGCTGTTACATATGAATAAAGGTAAAGTACATATGAAAGTAAAGGTAAAATACAGGTAAAATACCACACTAGTATGTATTAGAATGTAGGTGCATCAATATGTCAAAACATAATGAATATACGGGCAAATCCTGAAAGGAAATGACGTTGGTTCGTGTCTTCAACTGTTGCCAAGTGGCTGCCGATTACGAGTAGCCCAAAGGAATTACGCTCCAAGTTGCCCCAAAATTATACATACACAGGGCTAAGGTGTGCCAGTTAGTTGTATGATGAGACGGACATCTAATATGTCAAAGTGCAATTAAGAGTGAGTATGCATGACGGGGATGCTGTATAAATGTCGCTCGTCAATATGTGAGCTCAAGTGAGCAGAAACAGCAATACCCCTGACTGAAAATGGCACACATCAACACAGGGAGCGGATACATGACAAGTCATGGCAACAACAGGTACCCGATGATCGTTGATACCAGATGGAAAGCACACGCGGGAACAAAGATGTAAAGTATTAAATACTTTATTAGTGCAGATCCCCCTTCTCTGACAGACGCGTTTCGCCTTACGGCTTTTTCAATGTCCCAAAAAAAAAAATATCTATATCTATATATATATATCACTTAAAAAACCATAGGTTTCACACATGTTATAGTTAGCTGGACATTTCACTCGTAAAAAACCAATGAAATTCCCCCGTTATAGTTAGTGCAGGCAACTATAACTCATGCGACCGCAATCCTCTGCTGATGACATCAGATATTACATCACTGTATTTAGACACTTATTTACCCATGTCTTCTTCCATGAATCTTTAGCTATACATATATTACAAATATTTATTTTTCATATAGACACATATGTCATCAGTGATGTAATATCTGACGTCATCAGCAGAGGATTGCGGTCGCGTGAGTTATAGTTGCCTGCACTAACTATAACGGGGGAATTTCATTGTTTTTTTACGAGTGAAATGTCCAGCTAACTATAACATGTGTGAAACCTATGGTTTTTTAAGTGAATTTGCAAGGTTTTTTAAATGCTAATTCGTAACTATAACGTGTGTGAAACCTATGGTTTTTTCAGTGAATTTGTACGTTTTTTTAAATGCTAAGTTATGTATTTATTAATTTTTTTTTTTTTCAGGTTTTTCACCGTGCGCGCACGGTTCGCAGTACGTGCCGTGCGCGCGCAGTGCGCGCACCTCGCGATTTTAAAAAACAAAACAAACATTTTTTCTCCCTTGTGGGTCCTTCTGTGACCCCCTGACCAAGGCTAGGGGGTCAGGAACTGTCCACTCTGCCCCCGTTTCACGTTCTCCACCTTTGTTTTTCACCCCCTCAGACTGCGAGAGACAAAATGGCGGCCGACACTTCCTGGTTTTGACCGATTCGAATGTTTACCGACATCTAACAACCAATCAGAATTGCGCTCGCGCACGGCAGGGTGCGCGCACTGTGCGAGCACGGTGCGCGCGTATAGATATTGATATGCTTTTAAATGCTATTTTCACAGGAAATACTGAACAGATTTACACCAGACCTGCAAAAGGCACTTCCTTGACCTTATGGCTACCTCTCTGCCAAATTTCACGTAATTCTGTTCAGCCGTTCGGGCTGTAGCTGCGACTAAAGGTCCTATGGAAAAATGCATAGGGAAAACATGTTTTGGGACCCCCCCTTTTTCTCGGCCCCCGTTCGACGAATCACCCCGAGACTTTCAGGGTAGGAGCTGAACGGAGCGCCCCATTTGTTTTGAAAATTTCGCGAGGATTCGTCAACCGGCGCCAAAGTTATTCTAAATAGAATTTTGAGATTTCCTATGGAAACTAGGTTGTAACTATAACTATCTACTGGCGACCGCCAGTAGATAATATATATATATACCTACCTGGTTACATCGAGACGTTGAGACAGCATATGCTAAACATCACCAAGATCACACCGAGAGTGTGTTGTCTCACGAACTGCATCTTGGGAGTTTGAGTGTGGCCAACGAAGGGGCGTGTGATCAATTACAAACTGGGACACTGCACTTAAAGAGGACACACCTTTGAGAAAGGCAAAATGCTGAAACGCGTCAGGTGCCTCTGGCACGTGATTACCTGCGCCAATTTGAATAAAAGCACTTTTGTCCAGGAACCGGGTCTTGGCGCATTTCTTCTTTGGATGTTGTTTTGCGGGAATCGCTGTCTCCCTTATTTGCTAAGACTGCCCTGCAGGGTTGGGGGTCCCCGTCGACAGCATCTTTCTGGACGATTAAAGTTGGGGGGCATGACCCGCTCGCCCCGCCACAAGCCTAAGGAATGCCGGCGATTATTGTGAGGAGGGGTGAGAAAGGGAGCGGAGCGAGGCAGATGCCTTGTTCAGCAGGTCCTGGACCCAGCGCTGATTTGAGATTGTGTGGTAACAACGTGTCAACAGAGGTGCACCAGTCTCTCTCCATTGTTGTGCCATACCTACCTGGTTACATCGAGACGTTGAGACAGCATATGCTAAACATCACCAAGATCACACCGAGAGTGTGTTGTCTCACGAACTGCATCTTGGGAGTTTGAGTGTGGCCAACGAAGGGGCGTGTGATCAATTACAAACTGGGACACTGCACTTAAAGAGGACACACCTTTGAGAAAGGCAAAATGCTGAAACGCGTCAGGTGCCTCTGGCACGTGATTATCCGCGCCAATTTGAATAAAAGCACTTTTGTCCAGGAACCGGGTCTTGGCGCATTTCTTCTTTGGATGTTGTTTTGCGGGAATCGCTGTCTCCCGTATTTGCTAAGACCGCCCTGCAGGGTTGGGGGTCCCCGTCGACAGCATCTTTCTGGACGATTAAAGTTGGGGGGCATGACCCGCTCGCCCCGCCACAAGCCTAAGGAATGCCGGCGATTATTGTGAGGAGGGGTGAGAAAGGGAGCGGAGCGAGGCAGATGCCTTGTTCAGCAGGTCCTGGACCCAGCGCTGATTTGAGATTGTGTGGTAACAACGTGTCAACAGAGGTGCACCAGTCTCTCTCCATTGTTGTGCCATACCTACCTGGTTACATCGAGACGTTGAGACAGCATATGCTAAACATCACCAAGATCACACCAAGAGTGTGTTGTCTCACGAACTGCATCTTGGGAGTTTGAGTGTGGCCAACGAAGGGGCGTGTGATCAATTACAAACTGGGACACTGCACTTAAAGAGGACACACCTTTGAGAAAGGCAAAATGCTGAAACGCGTCAGGTGCCTCTGGCACGTGATTACCTGCGCCAATTTGAATAAAAGCACTTTTGTCCAGGAACCGGGTCTTGGCGCATTTCTTCTTTGGATGTTGTTTTGCGGGAATCGCTGTCTCCCATATTTGCTAAGACCGCCCTGCAGGGTTGGGGGTCCCAGTCGACAGCATCTTTCTGGACGATTAAAGTTGGGGGGCATGACCCGCTCGCCTCGCCACAAGCCTAAGGAATGCCGGCGATTATTGTGACGAGGGGTGAGAAAGGGAGCGGAACGAGGCAGATGCCTTGTTCAGCAGGTCCTGGACCCAGCGCTGATTTGAGATTGTGTGGTAACAACGTGTCAACAGAGGTGCACCAGTCTCTCTCCATTGTTGTGCCATACCTACCTGGTTACATCGAGACGTTGAGACAGCATATGCTAAACATCACCAAGATCACACCGAGAGTGTGTTGTCTCACAAACTGCATCTTGGGAGTTTGAATGTGGCCAACGAAGGGGCGTGTGATCAATTACAAACTGGGACACTGCACTTAAAGAGGACACACCTTTGAGAAAGGCAAAATGCTGAAACGCGTCAGGTGCCTCTGGCACGTGATTACCTGTGCCAAGTTGAATAAAAGCACTTTTGTCCAGGAACCGGGTCTTGGCGCATTTCTTCTTTGGATGTTGTTTTGCGGGAATCGCTGTCTCCCGTATTTGCTAAGACCGCCCTGCAGGGTTGGGGGTCCCCGTCGACAGCATCTTTCTGGATGATTAAAGTTGGGGGGCATGACCCGCTCGCCCCGCCACAAGCCTAAGGAATGCCGGCGATTATTGTGAGGAGGGGTGAGAAAGGGAGCGGAGCGAGGCAGATGCCTTGTTCAGCAGGTCCTGGACCCCGCGCTGATTTGAGATTGTGTGGTAACAACGTGTCAACAGAGGTGCACCAGTCTCTCTCCATTGTTGTGCCATACCTACCTGGTTACATCGAGACGTTGAGACAGCATATGCTAAACATCACCAAGATCACACTGAGTGTGTGTTGTCTCACAAACTGCATCTTGGGAGTTTGAGTGTGGCCAACGAAGGGGCGTGTGATCAATTACAAACTGGGACACTGCACTTAAAGAGGACACACCTTTGAGAAAGGCAAAATGCTGAAACGCGTCAGGTGCCTCTGGCACGTGATTACCTGCGCCAATTTGAATAAACGCACTTTTGTCCAGGAACCGGGTCTTGGCGCATTTCTTCTTTGGATGTTGTTTTGCGGGAATCGCTGTCTCCCGTATTTGCTAAGACCGCCCTGCAGGGTTGGGGGTCCCCGTCGACAGCATCTTTCTGGACGATTAAAGTTGGGGGGCATGACCCGCTCGCCCCGCCACAAGCCTAAGGAATGCCGGCGATTATTGTGAGGAGGGGTGAGAAAGGGAGCGGAGCGAGGCAGATGCCTTGTTCAGCAGGTCCTGGACCCAGCGCTGATTTGAGATTGTGTGGTAACAACGTGTCAACAGAGGTGCACCAGTCTCTCTCCATTGTTGTGCCATACCTACCTGGTTACATCGAGACGTTGAGACAGCATATGCTAAACATCACCAAGATCACACCGAGTGTGTTGTCTCACGAACTGCATCTTGGGAGTTTGAGTGTGGCCAACGAAGGGGCGTGTGATCAATTACAAACTGGGACACTGCACTTAAAGAGGACACACCTTTGAGAAAGGCAAAATGCTGAAACGCGTCAGGTGCCTCTGGCACGTGATTACCTGCGCCAATTTGAATAAAAGCACTTTTGTCCAGGAACCGGGTCTTGGCGCATTTCTTCTTTGGATATATATATATATAGATATATATGCACCGCAAGTATCCCACATTCAAGGACGACGCTTGAGTGAACTGACGGAGACTGCTTGTTCATGCAGCATTCCTTTATTCTTTACAAACCGGAACATCAAGTACTCGTTTAAAATAACACCGCCCTACGCGTTTCGGAGCTCCTGCTCCTTGCTCACGGGCTCTCGGCATTGTTTGCAGATGGATTAGCGCGTGAAGACAGTCCGCCATTCATAGTCCTTTAGTAGGTGCAGCCCTCTAGTGGGCGTAATTCATCAGAACGATTTCTGGGACTTGTAGTCTTCGCCTCGCTATGTTTCATTCCCACAGTGGGTTCCACCTTGACAAACACAATTTTTGCACAATTTAAGCTCTCCAGTGAGCTACAAGAACCTGATTCCGTGAAATTTACAAGATACCAGTTCAAACCTGCACCAGCATCACAGTACAATCCGTGTGCAGCAGCCCACCTGGGTAGTGGTAGTTCGTCCTCACGGCCGGGACCGGCCGTTATATATGCACCGCAAGTATCCCACATTCAAGGACGACGCTTGAGTGAACTGACGGAGTCTGCTTGTTCATGCAGCATTCCTTTATTCTTTACAAACCGGAACATCAAGTACTCGTTTAAAATAACACCGCCCTACGCGTTTCTGCGAGGCGAAGACTACAAGTCCCAGAAGTCTTTCTGATGAATTACGCCCACTAGAGGGCTGCACCTACTAAAGGACTATGAATGGCGGACTGTCTTCACGCGCTAATCCATCTGCAAACAATGCCGAGAGCCCGTGAGCAAGGAGCAGGAGCTCCGAAACGCGTAGGGCGGTGTTATTTTAAACGGATATATAACGGCCGGTCCCGGCCGTGAGGACGAGCTACCACTACCCAGGTGGGCTGCTGCACACGGATTGTACTGTGATGCTGGTGCAGGTTTGAACTGGTATCTTGTAAATTTCACGGAATCAGGTTCTTGTAGCTCACTGGAGAGCTTAAATTGTGCAAAAATTGTGTTTGGCAAGGTGGAACCCACTGTGGGAATGAAACATAGCGAGGCGAAGACTACAAGTCCCAGAAATCTTTCTGATGAATTACGCCCACTAGAGGGCTGCACCTACTAAAGGACTATGAATGGCGGACTGTCTTCACGGGCTAATCCATCTGCAAACAATGCCGAGAGCCCGTGAGCAAGGAGCAGGAGCTCCAAAACGCGTAGGGCGGTGTTATTTTAAACGAGTACTTGATGTTCCGGTTTGTAAAGAATAAAGGAATGCTGCATGAACAAGCAGACTCCGTCAGTTCACTCAAGCGTCGTCCTTGAATGTGGGATACTTGCGGTGCATATATAACGGCCGGTCCTGGCCGTGAGGACGAACTACCACTACCCAGGTGGGCTGCTGCACACGGATTGTACTGTGATGCTGGTGCAGGTTTGAACTGGTATCTTGTAAATTTCACGGAATCAGGTTCTTGTAGCTCACTGGAGAGCTTAAATTGTGCAAAAATTGTGTTTGGCAAGGTGGAACCCACTGTGGGAATGAAACATAGCGAGGCGAAGACTACAAGTCCCAGAAATCTTTCTGATGAATTACGCCCACTAGAGGGCTGCACCTACTAAAGGACTATGAATGGCGGACTGTCTTCACGCGCTAATCCATCTGCAAACAATGCCGAGAGCCCGTGAGCAAGGAGCAGGAGCTCCGAAACGCGTAGGGCGGTGTTATTTTAAACGAGTACTTGATGTTCCGGTTTGTAAAGAATAAAGGAATGCTGCATGAACAAGCAGACTCCGTCAGTTCACTCAAGCGTCGTCCTTGAATGTGGGATACTTGCGGTGCATATATAACGGCCGGTCCCGGGCGTGAGGACGAACTACCACTACCCAGGTGGGCTGCTGCACACGGATTGTACTGTGATGCTGGTGCAGGTTTGAACTGGTATCTTGTAAATTTCACGGAATCAGGTTCTTGTAGCTCACTGGAGAGCTTAAATTGTGCAAAAATTGTGTTTGGCAAGGTGGAACCCACTGTGGGAATGAAACATAGCGAGGCGAAGACTACAAGTCCAAGAAATCTTTCTGATGAATTACGCCCACTAGAGGGCTGCACCTACTAAAGGACTATGAATGGCGGACTGTCTTCACGCGCTAATCCATCTGCAAACAATGCCGAGAGCCCGTGAGCAAGGAGCAGGAGCTCCGAAACGCGTAGGGCGGTGTTATTTTTTTTTTTTTTGAAACCGTTTATTACAATCTCAAATATATACAGGTATGGGCCTACAACCTTCCGGCCGGCCGCTAAAGTGACAGCAATTAGTGACATATATACAATAAGGCACTTGGCGTTACAGAGACGCTAGCAGGAGGTATCAACAACGTGGGCCACATGACACTGAGCCCACAATACGGTTTCGTTTTGTACAATACTAACAACATAAAACCACACCCGCAAGGCAACCCGAGAACAAGAGTGACAACATATGCTCCTCAAATGGGGGGACCCCAACCCTACACTAGAATCGAAGGAGGGGAAGGGAAATAGGTCCGGGACTGGGAAAACACTGTGCCCGGGATTGGGGGAGGGGGTCATCTAGGGGGACGGAGCTGGTGAAGCGGGAGGCAACAATGGCGGCTCGCAAATACCCCCGCGGTAGGCGTTCCAGGGGCCCCACACCTTCAGCCACGCCCCAGGCTTACCCCGCGCCACATACACCACTTTCTCTCGGAACATGCACCAATCCATGTGTTCTTTCCAGGCCGACACTGCCGGGGGCCTCTGGGATCCCCACAGTTGAGCGATGTCACGTTTAGCGATCATATAACCCAGCGTCACCCATCGCGTCTGTGGAACCGAATAGTCGGTCGGTTCCCACACATTCAGCAGGCATCTCCTTGCTTCAGGCACCAGCACGACACGCGTAACCGCTCGCAGGACCTCATGCACACCACGCCAGAATCGCTCCACCCTCGGACATTCCCACAGAATATGTAAAAAAGTCGCCAATGCACCGCACCCACGCCTACACAGTCCATCCTCGGCATAGCCCATACGCAGAAGCCCTGGCCCCGTCATATACACCCGGTGAAGTATCTTAAGCTGGACGAAGCGAAGGCGAGCCGGGATGGCCACCTCCTTCGGGGAGGCCACCGCGGAAATCCAGTCCTCTTCGTCCAGCTCCAACCCATCGGCAACCCAAGCCTCGCGGAGCCCAGTCAGTAAGCCCGAGCGGTCATTAATCAACTTCTTGTAGATGAGGGAAATCGTGCTGTCTGGAACGTGGCCATCTAGCACTCTATCCTCCAATGGGGAGGACTCCGGGATGGCGGCCACGTCTGGGAAGACTGAACCCAGAGCGTGACGGACCTGCAGGTATCGAAAGTATTCACTGCCCTGCAGCTGAAACTCCGCCTGCAGTGTCTCAAATGTTTTGAATCCTCCCCTCGTCCAGAGGTCCCCCACTGTACTAATGCCTATCGTGTCCCACCTATCGAAGCCCTTCGAGGTCCATAGGGAGCCCAACCTCTCAGACGCATACAACGGTGACGCCCGGGTCAAACGGTCCTTCCATCCCATAGCTGCATTGGCCGCGTGCCATACTCGCACCATGACACGCGTGGGTCCCGTAAGGCGGGAATCGGGCACGCTAGTGTAGAGCGCTCGATTATAATCGCCACCGGGCAGGAGCATCTTGTCCATTTCAAATGCCGGGTTTAAGGCGGGCCCGTAAAGGCCATGATTAATTGCAGCTAATTGGGAGGCCCAGTAATACCGCTTAATATCCGGGAGGGCAATCCCTCCGTCATACCACGGGAGCGTCAACTTTGCCAGGGCTATACGCGGCCTCCCGTCCCAGAACAGGCGGCGCTGCAAGCTCTCCACCTCACGGAAGTAGCGCGCCGGGACCAGATCCATCGAGTTCTGGAGAGCATACAAAAAGCGCGGCAAGGACATCATTTTGAACAATGCCGCCCGGCCGAGCGGTGAAAGCGGCAAGCGCCGCCAGCGCGCGACGTCCTCCTTCAAACGCTGGAGGGGGGGAAGCAAATTCCGCTCGTAGCGGGCCACCGGGTCCAGCGTAATATAGACGCCCAGGTAACGAAACCCCTGCGAGGCAATCTGGATCAAGCAGCCCCGCGGGAGAACAGGAGCCTCCCCGGAAAGCACATAGATACAGGATTTAGCCCAGTTGATGACAAGACCTGAGTTACGGCCGAAGGAGCGCAGAACATCGACCAGGACAATCAGTGATTTACGCGGGGAGGCTAAGTACAGCAGGATGTCGTCGGCATAGAGGGACACGCGGTCCTCATACTCAGGGGTCCAACGGAGACCACAGATAGAAGGGTGCCACTGCAGCCACTCTGCCAGGGGTTCCAAGGCCAGTGCAAACAGGAGCGGCGACAGGGGGCAACCCTGTCGCGTGCCCCGTCCCAGCACGAATGGGGCCGAGACTCGACCATTCACCGCCACCTGCGCCAATGGGTCAGAGTACAACAATTTGACCCAGCTGATGAATCCCGGGCCAAATCCAAATTTCGCCAACATCGCCCAGATGTACGGCCACTCGAGCGTGTCAAACGCCATGGTGGCGTCCAAGGACGCCAAGATGGCCGGCTCCCGCACGAATGGAACACGCGCGAGCACCCCGTGCAAGCGCCGCAAGTTAAGAGCCGTGTTGCGATGGGGAATGAAGCCGGACTGGTCTTGGTGGACCAGATCGCCCACCACGCCGACCAGCCGGTTGGCAAGCACCTTGGCGAGGATTTTAGGCTCCGCATTCAAAAGCGAGATCGGCCGATAGGATGTAACCCGGTCTCGCGGTCTCCCCTCCTTGTGGATGACCACGATGGTAGCTAGACGCTGGTCTGGCGGGAGGGAGCCCCGCGAGTGGGCCGCAAGGAACATCGCACGGAGGTGAGGTGCCAGTACATCCGGTCGCAGCTTATACAGTTCGATAGGAAGGCCATTCGGGCCCATGGCCTTGCCCGAGGCGACCGAGCGTATGGCGAGGGCGATTTCATCCGAGGTGGGAGCGGCATCCAACGAATCCCTGTCCTCCACTGAAAGCGAGGGCAGCGCGATGTCCCGCAGCAGGGCATGGGAGTCCTCCTCCGAGCAGGGAGAGACCGGAGAATATACCTCGCGGAAAAAATCCGCGAAGCAAGAAACAATGCCTTCCGGCTCAGTAATTCGTACACCATCCATCCTCTCAATCAGCGGGACCACACGACTAGCTCTCTCCTTCTTATCCAACCACGCAATCAATTTGCCAGCCTTATCACCCACATCATACAGTCGCCCCTGTTGCTCTCTGCTAAGGCCCCTGGCCGCCTCCGTGACGAGGGCCCTATAGGCCGCCTGTTTAAGGTGTAGAACATGCAGCGCCGCGTCAGTCACCCCACTCCCCAGATCGCCCTCCAATTCAGTAATTTCGGCCTCCACCCGGGTCACCTCCTCCTGTGCGCGTCTGCGGGCATGGGAGATAAAGGAGAGGGCCTCCCCTCCGAGAACTGTTTTAAAGGCTTCCCACAGGGAGATAGCCGACGGAACGGACCCCACATTCTCCTCAAAATACCGTTGCAATGACTTAATTAGGTCAGCGCGAATAGTAGGGTCACGCAGGTACCAAGCATTGATTGGGGCTACCCTGCCCTCTCCCCTCGGGAAGACACCCAAGTGCAACAGGAGCGGGGAATGATCTGAAATACCCCGCGCCAGATGGCGCACCTCTCCCACCCTCCCAGCATAGGCCGCAGGGACAAGGACATAATCAAGCCGCGAGAGGCTACCATGGGCACCCGAATGGAAGGTGTACTGCAGCTGGGTGGGATGCTTTAAACGCCAGCAGTCCACCAATCCCAATGTGTCCAAAAGGCCCGCTAACCACGCCTGTGCCCGGGGGAGGTCCCTAGGGGGATGACGATCCATAGTCCCAGAAGCCACCGCATTGAAGTCCCCCCCAACCACCAGAAGCCCCCCCGGGAGGTCAAGAAGGAGGCGTCCCAGATCTGCAAAGGTGGTGGACTGTAGCCCCGGTGGGACGTACACAGAGACAAAGACAACTACCCTGCCCTCCATCCTCCCCACCAAGACAGTGTAGCGTCCCCTCTCATCATGGCGCACCTCGTCTATTTCTAGCGGGAGCGAGGTCTTGATCATGATGCCCACCCCCCGCGAGCCCGATGTGAAGCCCGAGTGGGCCACCAAGCGAAAGCCACGGCGATTCATGGCACAAAAGGAGTTACCAATAAGGTGTGTCTCTTGCAGAAAGACCACATCAGGCGAAATCCGTTTCAAATACTGCAGGACCACACCCCGCTTGATCCTATCCCCCAGTCCGTTAACATTCCAGGACAACAACGTCAAATCCCTACCCCCCATCACATAACAAAGCCATCATTTGTCCCCCCCAGAGCATCTCAAAAACAACAATACAATAACGGGTTTGCCTTGCGGTAGAAACGAACCACACCCCACCCCAACCCACCCAACCCAACAGAACTCCCCCCACCCTGCACCCCTGCATGAGCCCAAACAGCCCCCCCAAAGTGCAGTGTGCCTGTCGCCCCATAGATAAGAAAACTAACTAGTCCCCCAGAGGAGGAGGGAGATCCCCCAAGAGACCCCACACGACCTCCACAGGAGGGGAACTTACCCTAACAGTCAATAGTGACAACAACGCAGTCCAGAGCAAGGCCTAC
The DNA here is from genome assembly GCF_964204655.1 of Triturus cristatus. NCBI lineage: Eukaryota > Metazoa > Chordata > Amphibia > Caudata > Salamandridae > Triturus > Triturus cristatus. Next base: position 457,264,576 of record NC_140580.1, on the reverse strand, counting down.
CATTAGTCCCTCAGTCCTGATCCGGCGGGCCCTCCCCACCAACCGCACCCCCCCCACCCCCCCGGTCCCGATCTCCGGGCAAAGTGTCTAGCCAGTCCCCGGCCACTTCGGGTCGATCAAAAAAGTGCGTGCGGCCATCCACCTCCACTCTCAGCTTAGCTGGAAAAAGCATTGCATATTTGAGATTCAGGTCCCTTAGGCAACGTTTAACACCAAGAAAGCTCAGTCTCTGTTTTTGGACTGCCGGAGTGAAGTCAGGATAGAAATTGATGTCCATATTGTCAAGTTTGACCGGCCCTTGTAGCCTGGAAGTCTGTAGGATAGCGTCTCTGTCCCGAAAATTGAAGATCCGGGCGATGAGAGGCCTCGGAGGGGCTCCAACCTTAGGCCTACCCCCGGGGACCCTGTGGGCACGCTCCACCGCAAAGAATTTACTCAGCCCCCGAGGCTGGAGATGGGTGAGAACCAGGTCCTCGACAAATAGATCCGCTGCCTCCGCCTCGCGTCCCTCCGGCACCCCGATAATGCGGACGTTGTTCCTCCGGGCCCGACCCTCGGAATCCTCCAGCCGACGATTCATCAGGGCGCTCGCCTGGCCAAGCCTGCGCACCTCCTGTTGGAGGGCCGCTACGTCCGTTGTGAGGCCCGTGGTAGAGTCGGCCAAAGAGTCGACCCGGTCGTTGGTTTTAGACAAATCAGCCCTCACGAGGCCCACGTCCACGAGGACCGAGTCAATCTTCTGCGCCAGAGTGTCGAAGCGCTGGTCCACCGAGGCCTTCATCTCGGCGATGGCACCCATGACGTCTCGGAGGGTCAGGTCCGTGGGCAGAGCGGAAGCATCAGTCGGGCCCGTAGGGGACTTACGCGGCGCCTCTGGGGATCCCTTCTGGAGGGTGTAGCGGTCCATACTGTTGGATTGCTGGGCCGCGCCACGGCGGGTCGATTTTATCTTAGCCCGATCGCCATCTTGTTTCGTGGACATAGTTTCAATCCCCAAGACGAGTCAATCTCCTCAAGAAACGGGGGGCCGACAATCCAGTTCAGGGGGTCCAGGGGGGAGCGACCACCGCTCCGCAGGACGGACCGCAGCTGGCGGACCGGCGGGGCACCCCGGCGAGACCACACCACCGCACACCGCCCCGCAACCCAACCTCGCCTGGCAGCAAGGAGGGCGCAAAAGCGAAAGTGAAAGTGCGGGGTACGCGAGTCACCCAGCCTTGCCCGCCGCTGTTGTTCACTTTGTGTCCGGATCGCCCCACAACTCCAGTACGGGGGGCCGGTGTGGAGAAGGCCGCAAACCTCAATCGATGCTCCTGACGGTGTCCGAGGTCCGATTTAAAAACGGAAAACGGGCGTCACCTCTGCTCGGGCTCACAAATACAGTCCCCTCATCTGGGACAGGATTCTGTCAGGATTTATGCAGGAGGTCGCGGAGGTCCTCGGGAGCCTCGCACCTATGCGGCCATCTTGGTTGCGCGCTAGGCTCCTCCCCCGGCGGTGTTATTTTAAACGAGTACTTGATGTTCCGGTTTGTAAAGAATAAAGGAATGCTGCATGAACAAGCAGACTCCGTCAGTTCACTCAAGCGTCGTCCTTGAATGTGGGATACTTGCGGTGCATATATAACGTCCGGTCCCGGCCGTGAGGACGAACTACCACTACCCAGGTGGGCTGCTGCACACGGATTGTACTGTGATGCTGGTGCAGGTTTGAACTGGTATCTTGTAAATTTCACGGAATCAGGTTCTTGTAGCTCACTGGAGAGCTTAAATTGTGCAAAAATTGTGTTTGGCAAGGTGGAACCCACTGTGGGAATGAAACATAGCGAGGCGAAGACTACAAGTCCCAGAAATCTTTCTGATGAATTACGCCCACTAGAGGGCTGCACCTACTAAAGGACTATGAATGGCGGACTGTCTTCACGCGCTAATCCATCTGCAAACAATGCCGAGAGCCCGTGAGCAAGGAGCAGGAGCTCCGACACGCGTAGGGCGGTGTTATTTTAAACGAGTACTTGATGTTCCGGTTTGTAAAGAATAAAGGAATGCTGCATGAACAAGCAGACTCCGTCAGTTCACTCAAGCGTCGTCCTTGAATGTGGGATACTTGCGGTGCATATATAACGGCCGGTCCCGGCCGTGAGGACGAACTACCACTACCCAGGTGGGCTGCTGCACACGGATTGTACTGTGATGCTGGTGCAGGTTTGAACTGGTATCTTGTAAATTTCACGGAATCAGGTTCTTGTAGCTCACTGGAGAGCTTAAATTGTGCAAAAATTGTGTTTGGCAAGGTGGAACCCACTGTGGGAATGAAACATAGCGAGGCGAAGACTACAAGTCCCAGAAATCTTTCTGATGAATTACGCCCACTAGAGGGCTGCACCTACTAAAGGACTATGAATGGCGGACTGTCTTCACGCGCTAATCCATCTGCAAACAATGCCGAGAGCCCGTGAGCAAGGAGCAGGAACTCCGAAACGCGTAGGGCGGTGTTATTTTAAACGAGTACTTGATGTTCCGGTTTGTAAAGAATAAAGGAATGCTGCATGAACAAGCAGACTCTGTCAGTTCACTCAAGCGTCGTCCTTGAATGTGGGATACTTGCGGTGCATATATATATATATATATATAAATTGGTACTACATGATCCAGAAAGCCACGGGAGTGGCCACGCCCACTGGGGCGGGGTTGTGACATTAAATGCCGTGCTGATGCCTCACAAGTCCGGCACCTCTGAAGAAATGCCTCCGGCATGAAACGCGTCAGGTTGGACTTCACCCCTGTGTTACAGCGCCCCCTCCTCGCTGTGTGTTCCTCCATAAAGATTGCTGGTTATTGACTCACCTGTTGTTGGGCTCCTTCTTAGCAGGCATCTTGGAAGTGGATGTAAGTGCGGCTGGCCTGAGCCGCGAAGTGAGCCCCAAGGCTGTTTCAGCCTTCCTGCAACGACGTTTAGTTACGCTGCTGCTTATGGGACAGGAACCTGTTATGGAGGAGTGATGTTGCCAGCGGGGACCCGAGTTCTGCAGCACAAGCCACATGTTTTTATTTTGCACAGAGGTTGAGCACGACACCTCACTGTAGGGAAATTGGTACTACATGATCCAGAAAGCCACGGGAGTGGCCACGCCCACTGGGGCGGGGTTGTGACATTAAATGCCGTGCTGATGCCTCACAAGTCCGGCACCTCTGAAGAAATGCCTCCGGCATGAAACGCGTCAGGTTGGACTTCACCCCTGTGTTACAGCGCCCCCTCCTCGCTGTGTGTTCCTCCATAAAGATTGCTGGTTATTGACTCACCTGTTGTTGGGCTCCTTCTTAGCAGGCATCTTGGAAGTGGATGTAAGTGCGGCTGGCCTGAGCCGCGAAGTGAGCCCCAAGGCTGTTTCAGCCTTCCTGCAACGACGTTTAGTTACGCTGCTGCTTATGGGACAGGAACCTGTTATGGAGGAGTGATGTTGCCAGCGGGGACCCGAGTTCTGCAGCACAAGCCACATGGTTTTATTTTGCACAGAGGTTGAGCACGACACCTCACTGTAGGGAAATTGGTACTACATGATCCAGAAAGCCACGGGAGTGGCCACGCCCACTGGGGCGGGGTTGTGACATTAAATGCCGTGCTGATGCCTCACAAGTCCGGCACCTCTGAAGAAATGCCTCCGGCATGAAACGCGTCAGCTTGGACTTCATCCCTGTGTTACAGCGCCCCCTCCTCGCTGTGTGTTCCTCCATAAAGATTGCTGGTTATTGACTCACCTGTTGTTGGGCTCCTTCTTAGCAGGCATCTTGGAAGTGGATGTAAGTGCGGCTGGCCTGAGCCGCGAAGTGAGCCCCAAGGCTGTTTCAGCCTTCCTGCAACGACGTTTAGTTACGCTGCTGCTTATGGGACAGGAACCTGTTATGGAGGAGTGATGTTGCCAGCGGGGACCCGAGTTCTGCAGCACAAGCCACATGGTTTTATTTTGCACAGAGGTTGAGCACGACACCTCACTGTAGGGAAATTGGTACTACATGATCCAGAAAGCCACGGGAGTGGCCACGCCCACTGGGGCGGGGTTGTGACATTAAATGCCGTGCTGATGCCTCACAAGTCCGGCACCTCTGAAGAAATGCCTCCGGCATGAAACGCGTCAGCTTGGACTTCATCCCTGTGTTACAGCGCCCCCTCCTCGCTGTGTGTTCCTCCATAAAGATTGCTGGTTATTGACTCACCTGTTGTTGGGCTCCTTCTTAGCAGGCATCTTGGAAGTGGATGTAAGTGCGGCTGGCCTGAGCCGCGAAGTGAGCCCCAAGGCTGTTTCAGCCTTCCTGCAACGACGTTTAGTTACGCTGCTGCTTATGGGACAGGAACCTGTTATGGAGGAGTGATGTTGCCAGCGGGGACCCGAGTTCTGCAGCACAAGCCACATGGTTTTATTTTGCACAGAGGTTGAGCACGACACCTCACTGTAGGGAAATTGGTACTACATGATCCAGAAAGCCACGGGAGTGGCCACGCCCACTGGGGCGGGGTTGTGACATTAAATGCCGTGCTGATGCCTCACAAGTCCGGCACCTCTGAAGAAATGCCTCCGGCATGAAACGCGTCAGGTTGGACTTCACCCCTGTGTTACAGCGCCCCCTCCTCGCTGTGTGTTCCTCCATAAAGATTGTCTTTTAGAGATGGATTTTTCCTAAAAGAGAATGATGGACGTGACCCGATCCTGACTGATAGGATACTGTCCTGTGTAAGGATATCCCACCTCTTTTTCAAAATGTTTTTCAATTGATTCGTTTGGGTAGAGAAGGTGGTTACAAATCTGATAGGTGTCAAATCAGTGGGGGCAATTGTTTGTATTGTAGATGCTTTGAAGAGGGCCTCAGTTCTGCTGATACTGTCTACCTTTCCTTCAGCCTGCTTATCATACTCTTTTTGGTGTTTTGATATTCTTTTTCGGTGCTACAATTTCGTTTAGCTCTAAGGAATGTTTCCATTGTTCGGGAGACATATGTCCAGTCATGTATTTTCTTTAACTAAGTTAGTCTTTATAAAAACGAACACTTTCATGTAATTCGAAGAACTATCCCCCTGTTGTGACCAAGTCTGTTCTCACTTTCTGTTTGTGCACGCTGCGACGTGCCCGGAACTAAGTTTGATATATACTTCCTGGTCCACAGGCGAGGTCATGTGACCAAGGCTGCTTGTCAGCCGAAACGCGTCTTCTGGTGTGAATAAACTTTACACTTTTTTTCTTGCAACAACGGAGTGGCTCGTCTTCTTTCCTTGGATGTATGGAGAGAACCTCGATGTAAATTATAAACGGCGGCGTCCGTTGACGAGCCCCGACCCGACTGGCTGGGCTTTCACTTTAGCGCCACATCTCCATTTGGATAGATAGATAGATAGATAGATAGATAGATAGATAGATAGATAGATAGATAGATAGATAGATAGATAGATAGATAGATAGATAGATAGATAGATAGATAGATAGATAGATAGATAGATAGATAGATAGATAGATAGATAGATAGATAGATAGATAGATAGATAGATAGAGCTTCCCACAATGTAGCCCAAGTTTAGACGCCAGCGCTCTATGGTGGGGTGGTGCGTTTGATCCGGCAGGGCCACGCCGGTAAACAATGAAACTAGGTTTTGCCTCTCGGCAAAGAAGAAAAACGCACTCTCTTGTACATAGAAGTTATTGCGGTTTTAATTTAGGATCTTGCCATGCCCAATGCGTTTCACCTTCACATAAGGTTTGATCACGCCATATGTGAAGGTGAAACGTGTTGGGCATGGCAAGATCCTAAATTAAAACCGCAACAACTTCTATCTACAAGAGAGTGCGTTTTTCTTCTTTGCCGAGAGGCAGAACCGAGTTTCATATATATATATATATATATATATATATATATATATATATATATATATATATATATATATATATATATATATATATATATATATATAATAGTAAGATGTATAATATTAGTTCATAGTATTATTTAAAACATCTTTGATATTAATTTTAATATTTAAGCTAAGTTATATATGTTTTGGTTATTTTTGGTTACTTTTGTTACATATATGTGTGTTTATATATATATATATATATATATATATATATATATATATATATATATATATATATATATATATATACATATATATATATATTACCTACTGGCGATTGCCAGCAGGTAGTTATAGTTAGGACCATGTTTCCATGGAAAAAGCGTTTTTTGATTTGCCAATATCTTTGACGCCACTTCATATACCTTCTTTTTCTGGCACTAAAGCACTTTTTCAAAGTTTAAAGTACTTCTAACTGAACTTGGGCATAACTAGGGAAAGGAAGTAAGGTCTGGAATTAAGTATTGTTTGCTTCTAATGAACTAGAACCGCGCTGTTGGCCAGTATAGTTACTGAGGTTATACCAAAATGATCTGCCAGTACAACAGCTGACAATGATTTCAGTTGGTTACAAACAGTTGCAACCCTAAATATGATGTCCTGAACATAATGATCCCTGTTTGGCACAAATGTACTGTACTCAAGCCGAAAGCACTTCTTTGCCCGTTACAGAACTTCGTTACAGTCAATAACGAAAAAGCATGGACTGGAATTAAGTACCTCAACCTATAAACGATATGTACAAAGTGGAAAATATTGTGGCTAGGAAATATGTCTACTCACCTGTTTAATTATAGCACAGTTTTTAGAAAGAATTATAAACACAAGATATATGAAGTATGGAGTTTTATATGTATATTCTGATTTTAAATGAAGCTATGTTTGTATTGCAATGGTTTTAATTAACTATGCAAATAAAAAAAACTTGAAACTTGATAGTTTGGCGCTGTTTTACGAATCTTCGCAAAATTTTCAAAACTAATGGGGCTCTGTGGCCAGCGCCTGTCTTGAAAGTTTTGGGGTGATTTGTCAAGCAGGGGCCGAGAAAAAAGGGGGTCCCAAAACGCGTTTTCTCCATGTTAATTTCCATAGGAACTTTTGTTGCGGCTACAGCCCGAACTGCTGAATGGAATTACACCAAATTTGGCAGAGAGGTAGCTCTTGGTCCAGAGTGCACTCTTTGCTTTAAATGGTGTAAATCAGTTCAGTAGTTCCTGAGAAGTTTAAAAATAAAAGATATCGCTATCTGGTGACCGAGGTGAATTCGCAAACCCTCCCGATCACGAGCTTCATTCAGATTGGCTGCCAACTCTCCAACCATCTTGTGACTTGGTAAAACTGAGTCACAAGAAAACAGTAAATAAAAGATAAAAACCAAGAAAAGGGGGCAGGGTAGAAATACCATGCCAACTGCCCGGGGCTTTTTTTTAAAAAACAAAATGTGTGGGGGGCTCCTGCCCCCCACGCTGCCCCGCGGCATTTCTTATTATGGGGTGGGGGGCCTCCCGGGCCCCCGCAAGCCCCTGTCACTGCCACCTCCCCAGGGCTATTTACTAAAACAATTTATTTGTATTAATATTTTGTAGTTTATGTTTTAAATAAATAACTTAGAATGATTTATATATATATATATATGCTGTATGTAAATATATATATATGTGTATATACAGCCAAGATCCACTTTATTCAACTGAGCTCAGTAAATCATAAAAGCTCATACAATAAATACTTCATTCAATAAAATCAGCGAGTGAAAATACATCCAATTCATCGAGAGCAATGAAACTCCCTTGGTACATAAAAACAAACTGTTTAGTTATCTAAGAAATTGCAGATATAATAAAGCAGGCCTCGCTAGCATAAAACCCAGTGATGAAAGTAAATGACGTATATACTTGTAATGCAGAGTATTGAATTTTGGACAGGAAAAACAATACGCAAATTGTCGATTGCAGCAACCATTTCACATGCGCAGGTTCCGATGGTTTATACCAACTGGCTATCACGCTGCAGGAAAATAAGTTGAAAGTCGCCTATGTAAAACTGCATATCCAGAGCTAAATATAATTTATATATATATGCTTTTTGCCAATAACATGTAACCCTTTTTTCTGCTCAAAAACCTGATATACCTCTTTGACACACCGAACATCAGTTTTAGAAATTCGTTCAGGGTGAGTAAAAAAATAAATTGGCATGCCAAGATCCCCAGAATACCTTGTTGTTCCAATCCCAAACAATCTTTCAGAATCCTTCAGTTAAATTCCAAATATTCTTTTAACCATACAGAAAACCTCTGCAGGTACAGACTCCGACATCCTCAGGATTTTTATTAAAGATTTATTTTAAGCAACCTGAATGGGGTAGCAAGACTTATGGCCCCAGATCTCTGAGCCGAATGCCACTGTTGGGACACATTTGGCTTTATAAAGCAACATTATGGAACTGGCATTAGGATGACCCTATCGTCTCGCAAAGCCATCAATACTCTGGTCCACTCTATTAAACAGCTTTACATGTGCACTGGTTAAAGGATCTAAATTTAATCACACCATTTTTCAGCCCTAGCACCGTTGTGTATGTTTTTGCCAAATTTGTTTTCAGACCTAAATTGTCTTTAAAATTATACAAATAATCTATTAAAATTTGTAATCCATGAGTACGAAATCGTCTGTGTACAGTAAGGCTTGGATCTTCCATTTCCCCACCAAAGGAACATCCTTACACTGTGCCAAAAACAATTGTTCTAACTGACTGAAGTATAATATAAAAAGCAAAGGACCTAAAATACAGCCCTGCGAAACTCCTCTCCGTAACTGAAAGTGGCAGGCTTAAGGCAGGAATTTGCAGATGGTAGGGGAGCTATGGATGAGCCATACTGGAGAGTAGTTTAACCAGTTCTTGCTTCTCTGCTGCAAGTTCAGCCATACTAAAATTTGGAAGAATGGCGCTTTCTGGGAGAAGATTATGCCACACTATGGAGAAAGTGGCCATGCTCTGGGGTGTTGTCCTGCACCTCATTGGACAGGAGTGTTCTCCTGCTTGACCCCAGATACCACTGAATGAATATGTGAGAGGTGCACAGCCTTTCAGATCTGCTGCTTGAAACTAAGAGAAGAAGAAGGCTTTCTAAGCTAGAAACTTGATTTGCACCATCAGGTCCTGCATTCTGACTGACTGCACCTGCTGCATTATCTGGAATGACAGCCCTTTGGATGCACCTAGCTTTAAGAAGAATAAAGAGTGGACTCCCTGCAAGCTACAGGTTAACAGAGCTCACCTGGACCATCACCACCCAGAGTCCACATCCTGGAGTAGGTCCAGTGGATTTGTAAGGATTTTGTCCAAGTGGATTGTGGGAACTGAAGTTCCAAACTTTCAAGGACCCTCTTGGAGATTTCAGACCCTTGGATTGTGTCTTGAACACTTTGGAACCCCAAGTGGAACTTCAGGAAGAAGTTTAAGAAGTTTGGAGAACTTTGGAGCAACTTTGGAAAAAAGCTTCAGAAGGGCACTGGCTCAACTGCGAGCACCAAGCTGGCGACCTTCAACCTCGAGCCGGCCTGCCCTGCTGGTTCATCCTGCTGAAAATTCCGGAGGTACGACTTCCATATTTTGACCAGAAGCTCCTTGGAAAGTAAGCCAGTGAGCCGTCACTGAACCGCACTGGTGAAGAGCATCTAGGGACCCCTGCAAAAAAAGCTTTAGAAATGTTTCTGAGTCAGAAGGAAAAATCTTGAACGAGGTCTACTGCAAGGGTTATCCGAGCAGGGCTCCATCCCAGTCGGCCTGAAGCTTTGACTTCCCCTGGTCAAGCGTGACCAGATGTCTCAAGGTGGTACTGTAGGTTTCTAAGTGCTATATATTGCTAAATCAATTTAAAAATCATATATCTCTGGTTCCCTGCATTGGATATTTCTTGTTTTGGTGTCATACTAAAGATATAATATTTCCTATTTTTGTAAATTGGTGTGCGATTTGTATTGTGTGATGGATCTTAATTATTTAATGAATTTGTGTTTTTAAATGCTGTACAAGCCTACCTGCTTGCAGCCAAGCTACCAAAAGTTGAGCATGGGAATAATTCACTGACCCTATTCTGAGCTCTAGAGTGTGTTAGTGGCATTATTGCCAGTGGTAGATGCATATTTAGCACTACTAATAACCCACTTTCTAACACTCCAGTTGGGAAATGTGGAACAATTTAATAAAGAAAAGGGCAGCTGGAACAGTGTCAAAGTCTGTATCAGCCAAGGCAAAAATGATGCTCTTAATTTAATGCAAAAACAACACTTGACGGACAGAATGCAGAATAATGTCACACATTCACTGCAGTACAGCCATCTGGGCCTAAATCCATTGTTTTTTTGCTCACCATGCCATTCCAGTTTGAACCCAGCCATATGCAAATCAGTCTTGACCCTGTGCCTCATGGGAACAGTCCAGCCTGAACTGCCAAGCCAGGTCCTCCATGGACTGGAACCAACCATCCTACGACCGGTTTCGGGGTTTCACCCCTCTTCAGCCAGGATAGCTTGATTCCAGTGGCATGGAGAGCACGGGACTCACGTCTGAGCATACCCGTCCCACTCGGGGTGACAAATGCAAAAACAACAATTGATGGACAGAATGCAGAACAATGTCATACATTCACCCCAGTACAGAGATCTGGGCCTAAATCCATCGTTTTTTTGCTCACCATGCCGTTCCAGTTTGAACCCAGCCATATGCAAATCAGTCTTCACCCTGTGCCTCATGGGAACAGTCCAGTCCGAACTGCCAAGCCAGGTCCTCCCTGGACCGGAAACAAGCAGCCTAGGCCCGGTTTCGGGGTTTCACCCCTCTTCAGCCAGGATAGCTTGATTCCAGTGGCATGGAGAGCATCGGACTCACGTCTGAGCATACCCGTCCCACTCTGGGTGACAATTGCAAAAACAACAGGTGATGGACAGAATGCAGAACAATGTCATACATTCACCCCATTACAGAAATCTGGGCCTAAATTCATCGTTTGTTTGCTCACCATGCCATTCCAGTTTGTACACAGCCATATGCAAATCAGTCTTGACCCTGTGCATCATGGGAACAGTACAGCCCGAACTGCCAAGCCAGGTCCTCCCTGGACTGGAAACAAGCATCCTAGGACCGGTTTCGAGGTTTCACCCCTCTTCAGCCAGGATAACTTGATTCCAGTGGCATGGAGAGCACGGGACTCACGTCTGAGCATACCCGTCCCACTCGGGGTGACAAATGCAAAAACAACAGTTGATGGACAGAATGCAGAACAATGTCATACATTCACCCCAGTACAGAGATCTGGGCCTAAATCCATCGTTTTTGTGCTCACCATGCCATTCCAGTTTGAACCCAGCCATATGCAAATCAGTCTTGACCCTGTGCCTCATGGGAACAGTCCAGTTCGTACTGCCAAGCCAGGTCCTCCCTGGACTGGAACCAAGCCTCCTAGGACCGGTTTCGGGGTTTCACCCCTCTTCATCCAGGATAGCTTGATTCCAGTGGCATGGAGAGCATCGGACTCACGTCTGAGCATACCCGTCCCACTCTGGGTGACAATTGCAAAAACAACAGGTGATGGACAGAATGCAGAACAATGTCATACATTCACCCCATTACAGAAATCTGGGCCTAAATTCATCGTTTGTTTGCTCACCATGCCATTCCAGTTTGTACCCAGCCATATGCAAATCAGTCTTGACCCTGTGCATCATGGGAACAGTACAGCCCGTACTGCCAAGCCAGGTCCTCCCTGGACTGGAACCAAGCATCCTAGGACCGGTTTCGAGGTTTCACCCCTCTTCAGCCAGGATAACTTGATTTCAGTGGCATGGAGAGCACGGGACTCACGTCTGAGCATACCCGTCCCACTCGGGGTGACAAATGCAAAAACAACAGTTGATGGACAGAATGCAGAACAATGTCATACATTCACCCCAGTACAGAGATCTGGGCCTAAATCCATCAATTTTTTTCTCACCATGCCATTCCAGTTTGAACCCAGCCATATGCAAATCAGTCTTGAACCTGTGCCTAATGGGAACAGTACAGTTCAAACAACCAAGCATCCTAGGACCGGTTTCGGGGTTTCACCCCTCTTCAGCCAGGATAGCTTGATTCCAGTGGCATGGAGAGCACGGGACTCACGTCTGAGTGTACCCGTCCCACTCGGGGTGACAATTGCAAAAACAACAGTTGATGGACAGAATGCAGAACAATGTCTTACATTCACCCCAGTACAGAGATATGGACCTTAATCCATCGTTTTTTTGCTCACCATGCCATTCCAGTTTGAACCCAGCCATATGCAAATCAGTCTTGACCCTGTGCCTCATGGGAACAGTCCAGCCTGAACTGCCAAGCCAGGTCCTCCCTGGACTGGAACCAAGCAGCCTAGGACCGGTTTCGGGGTTTCATTTGCAAATGGCTGTGTCCAAACTGGGGTGGCGTAGTGGGCAAAAGAATGATGGATTTAACCCAGATCTTTTGATTGGGGGAGAATGTTTGCATTGTCAGCATTCCGTCCATCATTTGTTTGCTGTAACGCTCTTAATTTAAGGCACTTTGTATGGAAAAGAATGCCATTCATTCTAGATGTCTATTTTTCTGCAACACAAGCTTATGACATTTCAGATTAATATCACATATTCACAGAAGCTCTTAGAGTGACTGTCTCATACATCAATTAGAAAGAACATGGCTATAATTTCTTTTCTCTGGTAGCAACTAGACTTTGGAAATCCTTTTCATGCTCTGGTGTCCCAATTCTGAAAGCCATTCATACAACGATGGTCAATTTATGCGTGAATAAAGCATGATTTTCGGATGGAAATTCTCATTTGCGATTCTCAAATTATGGATTTACACTGGTATAAAAATGTATTCACAGACACACACAAACATAAACACCCACAGACATATACACACACTCAAACACACTCAGAGTTTTGCCTTTATTGGTATTCACAATCTTTTCAGTGTCTTTGTCCCAGTGGACATAGTTGTATATTTATTACTGCGAAAGGTGGAATTAATGCTATGTAAAATGCTGCTTGTGTAGAGCCCACTCCCAAAATTATTGAGATTTTTCCACAGGGAAATATATTTGCCTTAGAAAAGATTAATAAATATTTTGAAGTGTACTAAAACAATGATACTTCTGCATCAAACTTCTGCATACATGATTACACACTATAAACAATTATTTATGGAAAAATATTTTCTCATGGTGGTTATCACAAATTCACAATGGAATTCCAAGGAACCTGAATATGAGAATTTGTGGCACTCTCTTTTGTGTGAATGATATTTCTTTAATTAGAATAACCCAGGTGTAGGGTGCCGGTGGGTACCGCCCTCTTATCCAGGACGTAAATCCAAATACTGTGTTTATTCCAAGGAACCTGACATATTCACACCTTCTGAGGTACATTCTAGGACACCTTTGTGAGAACCAAAAATGTCAGAAAAGTAATCTAAATGTTGTAGGAAGTCTACAGAAGTAAATTTCTCACTTTGTCTGTGAATCGTACCCTCTGGGGTACATTAATTAGGATGTTGTGCCAAGTTTTCATCACAAAAGTGATACAAATCGAGACTAAATCTTTTAGTTCCAATTTACTTACCAATGCATAACTTGTTTTGTGCTGGTATATCACTTGAAAGTAGCAGAAAGCAGCGTTAGTTTTGGTTTCCATCAATTAGAGCCAAGGGGGAGTTCCATGGGTGCTGCGTGGGCATTCCCATGCAACCGCCCATGGATTTTGATGCAAAACCCAATTTACTGAAATAGGTAGACAGGGTTTGGCATAAAAAGTACCTCCCTTTTGAAGTAGGTGCTATTAAGGAGAAAAGCTTCAATTTCTTCTTTCTTTTCCAACTTTGCATACGTGCTGCATTATACAGCACACTACAAAGGCAGAAGTGTGTTAAAGTTAGTCTAAGCTTGGCATTTTGTACTGGAAGGGTACATTTCCAGTATAAAACCTATACTAGACTCATGCAGACACCTTTGATCGATGGTGCAGAGGGTTGCGCGTGACGCTCAGCAGCTTGATTTCTGCCAGTACTAGGGAAAGAGGAGGAGAGTGCCACATCTCTGATGATCTCTGTAGATATGGTGCTCTGCTGCTCTCTCCTTTTCATGCAATGCAGTGCAGTATTTTTGACTTATGTGCTGTATTGCATGAGAATCTAGTAAATGGACCCTTTTGTGGCACTGGGTAGTTTAAAATTATTTAAAAACCATTTAAAAAAAGCATCAAAAGGCCTGTTTGCTTTTCAAGTTCTCTTTAAGTAATGACCGGAAGCTGTTCAATGAGGATGTGCTGGGTCCCATGAGCTCTGCAAGTTCTGGTTACATCAAAACATAATATGGTCTTAGACACAGTCATAGAAGAACAGGAGGACCAATGATTGCACTTTGTAAATAACCATATCCTATCCAATCTTCCTAAGGAACACATCCTGAGGTGTCTAACTTAACATTCATTGATTGTTTTGATTACAGGCGTCTACCCATAGAAAGGATCTGTATGTTCTGTCATCATACTTAAAGTTTTGTTGACAATTCATGTAATTGCCATAAGAAAATGAAACATATGAACATGTTTACAGGGAACCAAGAGTGAATGCTTAGAAGTAATTTCCTCTGTAGCTTTTTTTTTTGCTGAGGAACTGGTCTGCAGAAAAAAAGATTTCTTGTTGAATATCTCATATTGTGTCTAGATCAACTCTATATGAAAAATAATTCTGGTACTTGGGGCTACATTCACACATACAACGAATGAAAATGAGATGATAATTACTGGATGATTAGAACGGGACCACAAGCAGATTAAAGTTTGAATTGCAACAAATTGCACAGTTTCTGACATGTTCCTAATTACTAGCTAGGATTGTCACATATTTAACATAAGACGCATAAAACTATGACTAATAGCCACGGACTCCTGAAGTCATTTCCAAAATTGGCAGTTATTGTTGAAAACATGTGGTGACAAGAAGAATGAGAATCTGATTGAAACTCACTTGCCATCAGCAAGGGAAGATGCACCTTGACAGTCACAGACTGGCAAATCCGAGCAAGTCAAGTTAAATTCAAGCCATTCTAAATGGTCCTTGCGGAAGAAAAGGGATGTTAAAGCATCCCATGCTAAATAAAACGCCTGCTACAGGTATAAAGCCTTACATGCTGCAGTGGTGCTAGTGTTATGGTCTAAACACGGCCATTTTAGATGTGAACATGATGAACATAATCCTCTAAAACAACAGGGTATTAACAATTTGCGACCACTATGGGGGAATATTTACAAGCTGGCGATAAAAAATTATCGCCGCTTTTGCGGCCGTTTTCGGCCGAAAAGCGTCGATAATTTTATCGCCTAATTAGCAAGGTCACGCTGAAGCATGAAACCTTGCTTTAGTGTCGGGATTCCTAACGCCCAGCTTTGCATCTCTCATGAGATGCAAAGTGGGCGTTCCTGACCTAACATGACAGGAGAAATGTCGCTAAGCGACATTTCTCCTATCATCAAGCCCAACGCTATAAAGCATAGTGGCAGGAAAAGTAGCGATAACCCCTGTCATCGCTACTTTCCCTGCCGCCTGCTTCAGGACTGAATTAGCCATGATATCCTATGGAAGGTGGATATCACGGCTAAGTTTGTGAGTCCCTAGCAGCAAGCTAACGCCACACTACGTGAGATTATCGCTGGGTTTCCAGCGATAATCTCACGTTAGGCAGTTAGCGCTAGGATTTTTATCGCTGAGGAGATAAGGGTTGCTAATAGCACGCTATCTCAGCGATGAAAATCCACGTTACCCGGCGATAATTATCCTCACGCTAAGAGCGCTGAGCGATAATTATCGCCGGTTGTTGCTGATATGCCCCTATGTGAGCAAATCCAGACATATACAACTAACTTACATAGCTAACAAATTGATCACAAGCAAAGACTGACCCAATAATGGTCGAACTGCTACAGCACAAAATAGACAGCCACATAGACTAGTCTGTATCACTTTAATTTAGCATGCCCTGAGAAGCAGAAGGAACATTTTACTGTGTTATCTAGGTCAAGAAATAATTTGCTTAAATGTTTGCACTTATACCCGCGCTACAGTATCCCTCACTCAATCACCTATCTCCTGAGGATTATTAGACACCTAATGTTCACTATTGTCGATTTCATTCTTTTTAATACGTTTATTTGCTAGTCCCATCTATGCTGCGCTGGAAAATGACAAAAGCCTTTTATCAATCTAGGCACAGTACTACAGTTTTGGATTGGTTATCTACCACCCAAGCCAACCTGGAATGAATCACAGCAGTCACTGACGGATGTGTTTCACTCTCACTAGAGTTTGTCAGAGGAAAATAGCTTTGTCCAGACACAAGAGAACACCTAGTATAAGACAAAGTAATACCCTTACAGGCTTTGAGTGCCAGATAAAATATGCAAAAATTGAAGTAGGGGACACTGGGTAGTTCCCAGGTTTTAGGTGGAGAGCAGTTCTACAACACCAAACAACACACTAAAGCTGTCCACCGCAAATGTCTGTTTTTCTAGTGGAGTTTTTAAACATAGGATTCGCATGCACCATCAACTCTGAGGTACAAAAGTGACAAAGTCTTTTGTCATTTCGAATATGTGCTAGAACAACAAATGGATGACAAATTAAAAACTGGTGGCATAATTTAGAGAAATACGGGGCATATTATCAAGGACGGTGTCAAAATTATTGCTGGTTTAGCGGCAGAAAACTGCCGCTAAAGCGGGGATAATGGGCTTGATAATATGCCCTGGAGAATTCCCATAGAAGCCCATGTTCACACCAGAACATGGGCTTCTATTGGAATTCTCAAGGGCATTTTATCAAGCCCATTATCGCCTCTTTAGCAGCAGTTTTCTGCCTCTAAACCGGCGATAATTTTTAACGCCGTCCTTGATAATATGCCCCTACATAATCTACGAAGTAAAGGTTTTAGGAAGAGTGTGTAGAATTTTTTACTATTTGTAACCTCTCAGTGTGTTTCAGAACTATGAGTTAAAGCTCCAACTGACCTGATTTGCTCATAAAGCTCTACACAAAAGTATACCTGTCAAGAGTAAATGCTTGTATTACTGAGTAATTTTATGCCATGAGTGACTGGAATAAAGCAGGAGTAAACCACATACAAGTCAGTCAGTTTGTGAATGCCCACAAGCTTAACAATCCTTTCCCATCATGAATCGTTTGCAAAGTGTGTGATGAGCGCAAGGGATCTATCTACTCTCTTATCTTTTCCTCTTTATATCCTAGGTGAACCCATAACAAAGAAAAGAAAATAGGCTTATGGATAGAGGGAGTAAAATTACAAACAAAACTCAAATTTGCATGACATATTTCAGGGACCCATATGCCATAAATCCATGTGCCTTGGACATTTATGTGGTGTTTAGTCCGTGACGCAAGCAATGGCTTACATCGGCCATTAATTGACTATTCTGACCCATTGTTCTCAATGGAATTCACAAGTTGGTTGAACTGAAGATGATGTGGTTAGAACAATGTTTTGAAAATTAAAAACCCATCACTCGTTGTGAAAGCAAATATTATTGTTTCATCAAATGTCAAGGTAACAACTCAAATTATGTTTTATCCGAAACAAGACATTAGAGGAAGAAAGCCATCGGATGAAAGAAAGGGTGTCCTTGGTGCTAGGATTTGAAACCGAATATTAATCTCTCTTTAATAATGGCATAGCAAAACAACGCAATTGTGTACGTGCAATTAACAATAGCATCACTGACTGCAGTTCGGCGCCCACCTTATTTTCCTGTGCTGCAAATATGGGGATCACAAAGAGGGTAAGAGCTGCTAGTCAGCGTTATTGACTGGCTACAAGGGAGTTCTGATTTCAAGACCTAAATTGGAATATACCTTCGTTTACTTGAAATGTTACATTACATAAATGTGTCCCGTCTATTATCTTTATGTGAGCTCCCCAAGGAAAGGCTGTTGGACATCACATTATTAACTGCAGCTTCTTTTTCCCATAATGAATTTGCAGTAACACCCTGGCTAATCCAGATGTTCGAGGGTTGGCAGCGGGTAGGCTGCCTGCCACCTTTTCATACTATGAATCTAACATCAGTGCCATTTCGGTGTGTGACACCAAAGCCAATTCTCCACGAACAATGGGGCATATTATCAAGCACGGCGTTAAAATTATCGTCGCTTTAGCGAAGCGCCGGTAATGGGCTTGATAATATGCCGCAGAGAATTCCAATAGAAGCCCATGTTGACACCAGAACATGGGCTTCTATCGGAATTCTCTAGTGCATATTATCAAGCCCATTATCGGCGATAATTTTAACGCTGTTTCTTAATAATATGCCTCAATATTCGTCTGGATTGTACATACACTTGAGCACACAGTATGAGTGACTGCTCAAAGGATTCTTATATGCTGTGTGTTTGGTATAACATAAGTGATGTCTACTCAACAGCACATAACACAGGTTTCTTTTGTTCCATATTGCACACCTATGGAAACACAGTGGGGCAGATTTACAAGCCACTTGTGCCACTTTTGCGTCACTTTTCCCATGTTAAAAGTGATGCAAAAGTGGCGCAAGGGGCTTGTAAATCTGCCCCAGTTAATGTATTAATTGAGCTCGATTGCATAGATTGCACTGGTGCCAATGCAATTTTCAACTAAGATCTGTACCACTTAAAAATGTCAAAAACAATTTTTTTAGAGACTGATGAGTAGAATAGTAACATAGGGCACCAATCTGCTAGTCCAAAAGTCAGTGCAAATCTGTTAAGAAAAATGGAAGCAGTGCAGTTTAATGTGATCCCGGAGTCATTAATTATTGCACTTGAGCTATCTCTAAACTTTGACCCTTAAGTAGCGCATGATTAAAAAAAAAACTGTATTCAAAAAGCTGTGTTCGCATCCACATTTGAAAGCACAGTAATAATCTCAGCAGGTATTTAATTAATTTTAAACTTTTTTATTCTTGCAACGAGAAACCAAATATTTTTTTTTTGGCTCTTTAATGGAAATTACATCTAGTGAAATATCTTGTTGTGTTAAATACACCTCTGAATTATTCATCCACTTCTTTTTATGTGCACTGCCAATCGCAGACTCATTCATGCACACGCACTCATTGTATTCACCCTCCATCGGTGAAGGATGGTTATCATTTTCATAAAAAATGTAATCTCTGCTGTTACTTCACTGATGACACTGATGCATAAAGAGCGAAAAATTCAGAAACAAGTTCAAAACTGCACACAAAGGCAAATGAGGGGCTGTATCAATCAGCAAAATAAAACAAAGGTTAAGTGATAAATGATTGGACATTCTGTAAAATAATTGCATGACATACCTGGAGCTTATCTGCTCATTTATTCACTTCTGCTTGTTTCCATCTATTTATCTCCGACTAAGTGTAAAATTCCATTAAAGTGCATTTCATTTTTCCCTTTGTCTGCTTGGTTCAGCTAGCATCGCTGTAATTACATTTTAAAATATTGGTTATGAGACAGACATTTGAAAGTTCTGTTTTCATATTGAACTGTTAATAAAAAGAACTGACTGGAAAATAAGTGACCCATGGTAGGCAATGCAGGTGTGAATGTAAAATATATAATATGTTGGGTATGTGTCCATATATATATATATATTCACTGAAAAAACCCTAGGTTTCAGGCACGTTATAGTTAGGAATTAATATTTAAAAACCTTAGAAATTCACTGAAAAAACCATAAGTTTCAGGGGCGTTATAGTTAGCTGGACTTTTCACTCGTACAAAACCATTGAAATTCCCCCGTTATAGTTAGTTCAGCTAACTATAACTCGCCCGCCCTTAATGCACTGCTGATAACGTCACATATTACATCACTCATGACATGGTCAGTGACATCACTCATGACACCACTGATGACATCACTGATGACATCATCAAGTGAATGTTTGTTTTTCTGAAAATTACATATGTTTTATATATGTATATCTCAAGGTCGATGGAAGAATAAAAGGGTATATAAGTGTCTAAATGGATGATTTGTTTTTGAAAAATTTATTGTATAACTGACTGATTAAGTGTACCTTAGTGAATACGTAGTGCATAGGTGCATGAATGAGTGACTCACTGTTTGTATGTGTTGAAGACAGCATGTGTGCAGGACTGTATGGGTGGATGAGTGTGTGCATGGGTGTGTTAGTGAGTGAATGACTGTCTCAATAGTGTCTTTATGAGTAACTACATATGTTTTAAACTAGTATACGTGACTATTGGTGTATATAAGTGAGTATATGTGAGAGTGAGAGATTGGAAGAGTTCCTGTATGAATAAGTATGTGTTTCTATAAGTGATTGTTTAAAAGACTAAGTATGTGTAAGTTTCTGTAGAAGTAAGTGTGGTGGTGTGTGTATAACTGTATATACAAGTAAATGGATGTTTGATTCTTTATTAGCATGAGTGACTATGTGTGTGAGTAACTCTATGGATGAGTGGCGTTGTGTAACAGGATGTATAGGTGTATGAGTACATTTGATGAGTGAGTACATGTATGAGTGACTGTATAGGACTGTTGGTGAATGAGTGGATGTGTATGTGGATCTTAGAATTACTGAATAGGTTGTTGTAACTGGTATTGGTATGTCCATTGTTTTGAAAATTTTAGTTTCTATTTTTGAATGTGTGTATCAAAGGTTATATTAGGGGGAGAGGAGGTCTGCCACTCTATCACAAGGATGATGTCATCAGTGATGTTATTTGAGATGTCATCAGTGATGTCATGAGTGATGTCACTGACCATTTCATGAGTGATGTAATATGTGACGTCATCAGCAGTGCATTGCGGGCGCGCGAGTTATAGTTAGCTGAACTAACTATAACGGGGGAATTTCAATGGTTTTGTACAAGTGAAAAGTCCAGCTAACTATAACGCCCCTGAAACCTATGTTTTTTTCAGTGAATTTCTAAGGTTTTTTTAAATGCTAATTCCTAACTATAACGTGCCTGAAACCTATGGTTTTTTCAGTGAATTTCAAAGGTTTTTTTAAATGCTAATTTCTAACTATGCCTACAGAGATAGGACATGTGAAGAAAGAAGAAAAAACACACAGAAAGAAAAAAAAGAAATGCAGAAAGAAGCAACAGAAGTCCTCATAGCCGAAGAAAAGTGCAGGAAGAAGGATAACGTGCAGAAAGAACAAACAGAAGAGCAGAAAGAAGTCTTGTTGCAAAATCATCCTGTACCCTCAACTTTTTCAGACGGATACTGGTGGTAACTGAGTCTGACTAACCAGTCCTAGAGCCAGTGCTATGTTAAAAGACACTCAGAATACAGTGAAAACACCTACATACACTAGGGAACACTATGTGTTGGGGTCCCCCTGTGATTAGCATGACCTCCTCTGTAAGCCCCTAGTATGTAATAGGGCAGGGGATTAAAACTACCTTTTAAAACGCGCCACAGAGCGTGTTTGCACACGTCACCTCAGGCCCCGTCCCCTCCCTTCCCCACTGTGTAAACACGCCCTGTGGCCGTTTTAAGTTGGGAGATAAAGTCCCCTTGAATCCTGAGGGTCCCTAGGGTCCAACTAGACCGCTAGGTACCTCCAGTAAGCGCCACAGAGCTGCGTTGCAGGGAGGTGTAAAAAGTGGCACGGCCTGGACCACCTCTCTGCAGTGCAGCTCAGTGGCGCTTACTGGAAGCACCTGGTGGGCTAGTTAGCCCCCAGGGGCCCTCAGGATTGAAGGGAAATTATTTCCCCAACTTAAAACGCGCCATAGGGCGTGTTTGCACACGTCACCTCAGGCCCCGTCCCCTCCCTTCCCCACTGTGGCCTGTGGCTGTTCTAAGTTGAGAGATTAAGTCCTCTTGAATCCTAAGGGTCCCTAGGGGCAAAATAGCCCACTAGGTACGTCCAGTAAGCGCCATTGCAGAGAGGTGTAAAAAGGGGCACGGCCTGCACCACCTCTCTGCAACGCAGAGCAGTGGCACTTACTGGAAGTACCTGGTGGGCTAGTTGGCCCCCAGGGTCCCTCAGGATTGAAAGGGGATTATTTCCCCAACTTAAAATGCGCCACAGGGCATGTTTGCACACGTCACCTCAGGCCCCGTCCCCTCCCTTCACCACTGTGTAAACGCGCCCTGTGGCCGTTCTAAGTTGAGAGATTAAGTCCCCTTGAATCCTAAGGGTCCCTAGGGCCAAACTAGCCCACTAGGTACCTCCAGTAAGAGCCACAGAGCAGCGTTGCATAGAGGTGTAACAAGGGGCATGGCCTCAGAACACCTGTCTGCAACGCAGCTCCCTGGCGCATACTGGAGATACCTGTTGGGCTAGTTGGCCCTCAGGGACCCTCAGTATTGAAGGGGAATTAATTCCCCAACCTACAACTGGCCAGGGGGCACGTTTGCAGAGTGCTGCAAGGAGGGGGCGTGGCCTCCGGCACGATGCTGGTCTTTTATTTATTTTATTTTTTTAAGAAGGAGGGCTGTGTGGCCCCCCTTCTTTTTCTAATTTATTGGCCCTGGGGACCCCGTCCCCCAGGGCCTGCACCCTAATTTTTTTTGTTGAAAAAAAAAATTTGGAAGGGGGTCGCGTGGCCCCCCTCCCAAGGCCTTAATCGGCCCCGGGGACCCCAACCCCCGGGTCATGGCCTTTTTAAAAAAAAAATCTTTAGGAGGGGGGCTGCGTTGCCCCCCTCCTCAGGCCACTTATGGCCCAGGGGACCCCATCCCCCGGGGCCGGCCTTTGTTTTTTATTATTTAAAAAAAATATATATTTATAGAAACACCTAGGACATGCTGGACAAACCGTATGTACCTATTACCATGACGATTTGTGTGATATGCACTAAAAGGCGACTATGCATACAATGAATCCACGTGGAACGTATTTACACCGCTAGTGAAGCTCTGACGTGTCTGACGCCCTACCGTGCCAAATCCCAGCACCCCCGCCGGTGGGTACTCTCCAAGTAGACACCCTTGTCGTTTATTTATACAAACATGGGTAGCTATTGACAGGCACATTTAATACACATGCACACCAAGCCATTCAAATGGGATTCGACAAAAATTCGACCAAACTATGAAAGAAACCCCCATCATGGTTAATAAAACACACATCCACCGCCGGATGTGTAATTCTTTTTATTTTATTCTCTGGAAAGGAGACGAACCTCACTTGAGAGTCACAGCGTGCTCCTGGCTGAGCCCAATGCTGTGTTACAACCACCAGTGCCCGCCGAGTGCCACACACCTCTGTGTTGTATTCCACCAGCTAGTGCGTACGCTATGACACTCTCTAGCCCATGTGCACTGTAACACCACCCCGTGAATATGTCATGCCACACTTCGCACGGGTTATATTGCCCCATCTAACGTGCCTTCCTTGATGCCTATGTTATAACTTACAGCGCTATGCCATACATATTACAATCCGGGATCCATATCTTTGTCACAGTGCATATGCAACGTTACACTCCCCAGCACATATTTTATATTACAACTTTAGAGACTAGTTAGTTTACACAACACTGCCCTGTGCATATTACACTCCAAGGATCATATCGCATAGCACGCGCTAGTCCCTGTGCTATCTCACGCTCTCCAATGAATCTGTCATTGCGCACAATGTATTGCATATTATATTTCACCCCCGGTTCATCTTATATCACACTTTTTGGTGCATAGTTTATACCATATACTATATCTAGTTTTCATTTTCAAAAGTGAGCCTGGAGTCACAGTCACAAACGTCCTCTTCTTCCTGAATAAAAGTGAGATTATGCTGCATACTTCTTATT
Organism: Triturus cristatus; assembly: GCF_964204655.1. NCBI lineage: Eukaryota > Metazoa > Chordata > Amphibia > Caudata > Salamandridae > Triturus > Triturus cristatus. Next base: position 457,240,837 of record NC_140580.1, on the reverse strand, counting down.
TTAAGTAGTTCGCACAGACACACATTTTAAAAACAATAAAGTTCCTAATACCTACCTTCTCTGAACAATTATCTTTCTGCCCCATCCACGTCCTCCCTATCCTCTCTTTTCTGAATCCATGGACTAGCCTCCTCCCTCCTGCCATGCATGGTCTGATGTGCTGCCACTGACCTCCATTTAGCATGATGTACCAGTCCACTCCTCCTGCCCTCCATTGCCCAATTCTATGGCCCATCATTCACCTCCTGCTTAGCCTCTGTGCTTAGCTTGCTGCCCCATTCTCCTTCCCCCAACCCTCCGATGTCTTTGTGCATGCCCATGATCCATCCTTTTTGCCCACCATGTTCCATGGACCTGCCACTCCTATCTACTCTGAGTGTTCTGTTAAGCTGCACTCCCCTCTCACCTGCCTTGCACTGTCAGATGACTGTAACCTGTCCCTGCCACCTCCACCCTGCCTGTCCACATGCCATGCCCCTATCCCCTTCCTCCTGTCCTCCATGGTCCATTTTACTGCCACACCCTTCTGCCCTCCCTGGCCTGTTGTGCTGCAACTGCTCCTCCTGCCTGCCCTGCGCGGTCTGTTGTGAGGCCCTTTCCCCTGAACTCTCTTGTCTGTGCCCAGGTCCTGACCCTTCCTTCTATCCTCCATGGTCCTTTGTGCATGCCCCTGCACCCTCCTTCTTGCCCATCATAGCCATTGTGCTGCCACTAACCCTCCAGCTTGCCATGCATGGTCTTCTGTGCTGCCATGGCCCCTCCCACCTTCCCTGTGTGGTCAGCCAGCTGCCCCTGACCCCCTCCCACCTTCCCTCCATGGTCTGTGTGTATGCCATCATAGTCTCACTGTTGCTCTCCATGGTGTGTATTGTTTCTAGTGCCCATCCTGCCTGACCTCCATGGGCATCTTGCTGCTCCTTCCCTGCCCCCTTGCCCCCAGCCCTCTGTTTCCATGTGCAGACCCCTATTCTCTCCTTCCTGGGTTGTCTGTTCCATTGTAATGCCCCTGATCCGTCCCTCCTGCCCTTTATAGTCTGTTATGCTGCAGCTTTCTCTCTTGTCTGTCCATTATGGTCAGCTAGCTATCAATCAATCAATCATTCGCATTTATAAAGCGCGCTACTCACCCATAAAGGGTCTCAAGGCGCTGGGGAGGGGGAGGGTCAGTGCTCGAAGAGCCAGGTCTTGAGCTGCCTTCTGAAGGAGAGGTGTTCAGGTATGGCGCGAAGGTGGCTGGGCAGAGAGTTCCAGGTCTTCGCTGCCAGGAAAGAGAAGGATCTTCCTCCGGCGGTGGCTTTGCGGATGCGGGGTACGGCTGCCAGGGCCTGTCCGGCGGATCGTAGAGTGCGCGGAGGAGTGTAGAAGGAGACGCGGTTGTTGATGAGTTTGGGTCCGAGGTTGTGAAGGGCTTTGTGTGCGTGGGTGAGGAGTCGGAAGGTGATCCTCTTGTTGACGGGGAGCCAATGGAGTTTTTTCAGGTGTCCTGAGATGTGGTGGTGGCGAGGGATGTCCAGGATGAGTCTTGCGGCAGCGTTCTGGATCCGTTGGAGTTTCCTCAGCAGCTTGGTGGTGATGCCCGCGTACAAGGTGTTCCCGTAGTCCAAGCGACTGGTGATGAGGGCGTGGGTGACGGTCTTTCTGGTGTCAGTGGGGATCCAGCGGAAGATCTTGCGGAGCATGCGGAGGGTGTTGAAGCATGCTGAGGTCACCGAGTTCACCTGTCTGGTCATGGTGAGGGATGAGTCCAGGATGAAGCCGAGGTTGCGTGCGTGGTCGGTGGGTTGGGGAGTGCTGCCTAGGGCAGGGGGCCACCAGGAGTCGTCCCATGCGGTGGGGGTGGGGCCGAGGATGAGGACCTCCGTCTTGTCGGCGTTCAGTTTCAGGCGGCTGTCTGTCATCCAGTTCGCCACTTCCTTCATTCCTTCATGATGTCTGGTCCTAGCTGAGGTGGGGTTGTTTGGGAGTGATAAGATGAGCTGGGTGTCGTCGGCATATGATATAAGGTCCAGTCCGTGTTTGCGTGCGATGTTCGCCAGGGGGGTCATGTAGATGTTGAAGAGAGTGGGGCTGAGGGAGGATCCTTGCTACCATTGCCTCTTTCCCCTCTGTTCTTTGTTGTCCATGTGCATGGTCCTCTCCCCTCCCTATTGCTTTCTATGGATTGTTGTGCTGCACTCCCGTCCCGTATGCCCTGTGTGGTGTATTGTGCTGCTGCAAACCCTGATGCCTGCCCTGTAGGGTCAGTTTGGTGCACCTCTCCATGTCCCTCCTGTCCTCTGTTATCCGAGTCCATGTCCCTACCCCAATTCCTCCTGCATACCATGATCCAATGTACCATACTTGCGAACATTTTGAACTTGGTATGAGGGAGATTTTGAAAAAAAACTGGGGTATTGATTTTCCCCTTTGAGTTACATTGAAAAAGAGGAGATTGTAGACAGGAGACAGATGAAATAAAGCTCATTTGAGCTTAAAAACATTGGACGTTTCCTGGCTGAAACGGGTCTGTTGGCATGTATGGTTGTACTACCACTGCCTCTTCCTTCTGCCCACAATGGTCTATTATATTGCCACAGCCTCTCTTGCCAGTCCTGTATTGTTGGTTTGTTGTTCCTGCCCCCCTTTCCACTGCCCTCCATAGTCTGTTGTGCTGCCACTGCCCTTCCTGCCTGCCCATTGTGGTCAAGTTGTTGCCTCTGAACTCTCCTACCTGCCTTCAATTTTCAGAGTCCGTGCCCCTAGCCTCTGCCTCTCAACAGTATCCCAATGAACAACTAGATTGCTAACATTCTACATTTATTACAAAAGTGTGGAACGCCTGACGTCATCTTGATGTAATCAAAACTGTAATATCTAGAGCATTTCCTTTAGAAATTACATATATGAGAGGGTCTTATTTGCATCAAAATTATGGTTAGTGCTCTAAAAAACTAAAATGAGGACATATTTTCTGAGTTTTCAAATAGCGACAAAGAACTTTTACATTATTTGTAATCTTTATGTTTTTTTATCCAGTTGACCACTTGATTAAATGTTGCACTTAGGGGAGAGGATGTGGTGTTACTTCCAGAGCTGCAGACTTTGCAACTGGGGAACCAGGTTGGAGTTTCTGCTTCAGCTCAACATTCTGTGATTCTGGTCAAATCACTTAATCTCCCCACGTCTACAACCAAAATGAATTTGATCTTGTGTGATGTAACCAATGCTCATGTAAAGCACTTCAATACCTGACAAGTCTGCACTATATAAAACTGCAAATACACAAAAAATAAGTGTTTTGCACACTTCTGTCATTGGGCTACATGTGGGCTACATCCGGGTGATATGTGTGCTGCATTTGGGCTCTTTTGTCTCTGGTGGCCATCTTGGGAGATGTATTTGTTATGAAGTTTCATAATTTCCTCATTTACTGCAGTCTCCTCAGTAGGAAATACTTTCAGTTTTTTACTTTGATTGCATCAAGAAGGTATTCAGATATATATGTCACACATTTGCCATAAATTCTGAATGTTAGCACTCTAGTTGCTCATTAGATCACTGTAGTAAAGCTACTGCTCACCACGGAAGTCTGCTGCTGGTATTAAAAGTGCATGTTTCAGTCTGCATATCAGAATTTTTTAATGAAATAGAAGAGGATTTGAGAAGTCACTCAAAATGTGCCCTAATTTTTCTTTCTTCAGCACTAATCATAATTTCTATGGCAAAATGAACTCCCTCATTGTGTTCCTTTTTAAATTAAGTGTTACCAGTTTATTCCAATCAAGATGGCTTCAGGTGTGCCATACTATTGTCATAAGTAAGACAGTAAGAGCTCTAGTTGTTCTTAAGAACACTCTGGGACATTCTGTCATTGGGCTATACTTGGGCTACATCTGGGTGATATTTGGGCTACATTTGGGCTCTTTTATCTCTGGTGGCCATCTTTGGAGATTTATTTGTTATGAAGTTTCCTAATTTCCTCATTTACTGCAGTCTCCTCAGTAGGAAATACTTTCAGTTTTTTACTTTGATTCCATCAAGAAGGCATTCAGATGTGTCACACATTTGCCATAAATTCTAAATGTTAGCACTCTAGTTGCTCATTAGATCACTGTAGTAAAGCTTCTGCTCACCAGGGAAGTCTGCTGCTGGTATTGAAAGTGCATGTTTCATCTACATGTCAGACTTCTTTAATGAAATAGAAGAGGATTTGAGAAGTCACTCAAAATGTGCCCTAGTTTTTCTTTCTGCAGCACTAATCATACTTTCTATGGCAAAATGAACCCCCCCATATTGTTCCTTTTTAAATTAGATGTTTTAAGAGTTACCACTTTATTCCAATCAAGATAGCTTCAGGTGTTCAATACGTTTGTCATAAGTAGGACTGTTAGCGCTCTAGTTGTTCTTTAGAACACTCTGGGAAGCTGCAGTAGAACACAAAGGAATCAACTGACAGTCTCTGCCCTTGTTGGATGTACATGTTTTACTGAGAATGACTGAGAAAGATAATGTGAATTTACAGAAAATATGCTCTCAGTTTAGCTTATAGATCACCTTCCAAACCTCTGTGGGAAAAGCATGAGAAAATAGTTTTCTCTCAAACATGATTCACGATATCACAGCAGAAGGCTTTTTCACATGGTAAAATCACCTTAGAACACACCACAATTCCTAAAATGATTATGGTACCCTCAATAAATGATTTATAATGTAACTAAAGTCTTAAAATCTTCTATTAACTGCAATGCTTTTTAATGAGGTGCTATCATGCATATTGGTCCCAAGATGGCTGCCAACACTTCTTGGATTAAGTACTGACAGCCAATCAGATCTCACGATGAGATGTGTGGTTAGGCTCTGCCCAGATATATCTATCTTTTTAACTCCAATTTTCTCAGGAACTACTAAACGGATTTACACCATTTAAGCAAAAGGCATGAGTCTGAACTGAGGACTACCTCTTTGCCAGATTTGGTGTAATTCTGTTTAGCAGTTCAGGCTGTAGCTGCGTCAACAGGTCCTAGGGGAAAATGCAAGGGGAAAACGTGTTTTGGGACCCCCCTTCTTTCTCGGCCCCTGCTTGACAAATCACCGTGAAATTTTCAGGATAGGAGCGGACCGGAGCTGGCCAAAAGTTTGGAAAATTTCGCTAAGATTCATCTATCGGCGCCAACGTTATTCCAAATAGAATGTTGCGGATTTCCTATGGAAAATAGTTCCTAACTATAACTACCTATTGGCGACTGTCAGTAGGTAATATATATATATACATATATATATATATACACATACATACATACATGCATACATACATACATACATACATACACGCTAATGGTCCCAAGTAGGTAGTCATAGTTAGGACCATGTTTATGTAGGAAAAGCATTTTCGGACTTGACTATATTTGTGGCACCGTTTGACAAATCTTCGCCATTTTTTTTTTAGTACCCCAGTGAATCTTGTTGTGCATGGTAAGTTTCGGGGCGATCAGTTAAGCATGATCCAAGAAAAATGGTGGGTCAAAAAATGGGTATCTCCCATGTTAATTCCCATGGGACCTTTATTCACAGCTGCAGCCTGAACCCCTGGAAGGAATTAACCCAAATTTGGCAGAAAAGTAGATTTGGTTATGCAGATCACGCTTTCAGTTATTTGGTGCAAAACCGTTCAGTGGTTGTAGAGAAATTTAAGGGAAAATGTAAGTGATATCTGTGGCTGTCAGAAATCCCCGAATAATGATAAACTCATCTAGGGAATGCAGACGTGTGGTTGGCTGCCAACACTTCAACCAGGAAGTGTTGGCAGCCATCTGGGTCTCCCTTCAACCGAGTCCCACAAACAAATGTATAAAACAAAAAGAGGGCAGGGTAGGAACACCATGACCCCCTACAGTTGGTATTGGGGTCCCAGAGGGACTACACAACGCTAAAAAAGCATGTTGCTGATAAATTACTGATATTCATGAATTTGCAGGCTGCTGTGCTTCCTTTTAATTACCCCCTGCCCCTGCGTGGTCCAGGTCCTGAGGACAAACCTTATAAATAGGAGTGGGCACCCTCATAGGGCTTATCAAAGCCCTGGGGACCATTACCTCCCCAGGGCACTGCTTATAATGTATGTGAGCAGGCCCACTCAACTTGCCCACACCGCGGGGACCACTACCTCCCTGGGGCAAAAGTAATTAAAAGAAAGCGGGGCCTGTGCAGGCCCCTCACAGCCCTGGTGACTGCCACCTCCCCGGGGAAAAAGTAATTAAATGAATGAAAGGGGGCCTGTGTGCCCCCCCATAGCACCAGGGACCATCACTTCCCTGGGGCCCTTCTTATAATGCATGCGTGCGGACCCACTGGGCCTGCCTGTGCCCCAGGGACCACCACCTATCTAGGGCGGTAATAAATAAAGGTAATAAGGAGGGGCCTGCACTCCCCCCTGCTGCCCCAGGGACCGCCAAATCCCTGGGGCACTGCTTATAATGTATGCGGGCAGGCCCATCTCGGCTCATCCGCGCTGACCTCCACCTCCCCAGGAACCGCCACCTCCCTGGGGCTGAAATGAATAAAAATTATGCTGGGCCAGTGCGACCCTCCTTCAGCTTAAGGGACCACCACCTCCCCAGGGCTAAAATAAATTATTGTAGGGGGTCCATAGTTGGCCCCCCGGGGATAACCACCTCCCCGGGGCTAAGTTCTATGGAGGAGGACGCAATTACCCCTCATGGAGCCATTTATGGCCCTGTTGACCGCTTCCCCCATGGTTGGCTCCTGCTGTGAAACAGCTCCAGATTGCATAAAGCATAGTTTTCAACTGTTTCCCTGCACACAAATATACGTGCAGGGAAATAGATAAAAACATTGCTCCTGAAAGCAGGGAGCTGCTATTTCAAGAAGATACTTACGGGAGCAATACCAGGGACCTCAGGGGCATTGAGGCTTCCCTGCGGTCCCCAACATGGCTCACTGGGTGCTCTGGGTAGGCTCCACAGCACCCAAAAGTGCTAAATAGGCAAAACAACGGTCAGAAAAGAGCAGATAGAGGTAGAATAAAGGTCATAGATGAGTAGAAAGAGGAAGAATAAAGGTCAGCAGCAAATAGATAAATGCACAATATAGGGCAGCAATGAGCAGAAAGAGCAGCAAAAGGTAAAATAAATGTCAGAAATAAGCAGAAAGAGGCAAAGTAACGGTCAAAAGTGAGCAAGATATGGCAAAAAAAAGCTCAGAAACAAACAGAAAGAGGCAATATTAAAGTCAGAAAACTGGCAGCAAGAAGCAGAATAAAGGTAAAAAATGAGCAAAAACAGGCAAAATAAAGGTCAGAAATGAGCAGAAAGAGGCAGGGTAAAGGTCAGAAGCGATCAGGAAGAGGCACAATATAGGTCAGAAACTAAAAGAAAGAGGCAATATAGAGGTCAGAAACCGGCAGCAAAAAACAGAAAAAGGGTCAGAAGCGAATAGAAAGAGGCAAAATAAAAGTAAGAAGTGAACTGTACGAGGCAAAATAATGTGCAGAATGATCACAAAGAGGAAAAATAGATGTCAGGAACAGGAAGCTAGAGGTAACATTGAGGTAAAAAACAATCAGTAAGATGCAGAATAACCCCTTAACTGCTGAGCCTCCCTCCCCCCCCAGTGCTGATCCCTTTTTTGGCTATTTGGGGTAGTTCGTGATTAGGCCTCTGTAGTCATTTTTTGATCGCATAAGGTATCCGCGCCAAATTTGCGTCCTTTTCTTCCAACATCTTGGGGATTCTAAAGGTACCCAGGGTTTGTGGTTTCCCCTGGAGGGTACCCAGAAATTAGCCAAAATACAGGTAAATTTTGCTTTTTGAAAAAAAAAAAAAATGTCCTCACATTTCTGTGGTGGAAACTTCTGGAATCTGCGTGGATCCACAAACTTCCACCCACCTCACGGTCCCCAAAGTCTTCTGAGAAAAATGGTACCTCACTTTTGTGGGAGGCCCAAGTACCCCCGACAGGAAACGGCCCAAAACACATTGTGGACACATCACATTTTCACAGTGAAAACTGACTCTTTTTTTGCAAAGCGCCTAGCTGTAGATTTTGAACCCTAGCTCTGTCAGCACCTAGGGAAACCTATCAAACCTATACATTTTTTAAATCTAGACACCCAGGGGAATCCAGGATGGGGTGACTTGGCTGGCTCTCACCAAGTTCTGTTACCCAGAGTCCCTTGCAAACCTAAAAATTGTCCAAAAAACCCACATTTTCCTCACTTTTCTGTGCTGGAAAGTTCTGGAACCTGCGTGGATCTACAAAATTCCATCCAACCCGCGTTCCCCAAAGTGTTCCAAGAAAAATGGAACCTCACTTTTGTGGGAGGCCCAATAACCCGTGACAGGAAGCGGCCCAAAACACAACATGGACACACCACATTTTCACAGTGAAAACAGACCCTTTTTTTGCAAAGTGCCTAGCTGTAGATTTTGAACCCTAGCTCTGCCGGCCCCTAGGGAAACCTATCAAACCTATACATTTTTAAAAACTAGACACCCAGGGGAATCCAGGATGAGGTGACTTGGCTGGTTATCACCAGGTTATGTTATCCAGAATCCCTTGCAAACCTAAAAAATTGTCAAAAAAAACACTTTTTTCACATTTCTGTGGTGGAAACTTCTGGAACCTGCGTAGATCCACAAAAGTCCACCGACCCCCCGTTCCCCAACTTCTTCCAAGAAAAATGGTACTTCACTTGTGTGGGAGGGCCAAGTACCCGCGAGAGGAAACGGCCCAAAACCCAACGTGGACACACCACATTTTCACTGGGAAAATGTATCCACTTTTTCAAAGTGCCTAGCTGTAGGTTTTGGACCCCAGCTCTTCCAGCACCTATGGAAACCTATCAAACCTATACATTTTTTAAAACTAGACACCCAGGGGAATCCAGGATAGGGTGACTTGGCTGGCTCTCACAAGGTTCTGTTACCCACAATCCCTTGCAAACCTAAAACATTGTAAAAAAAAACAAATTTTCCTCATTTTTCTGTGGTGGAAATTTCTGGAACCTGCGTGGATCCACAAAATTCCACCTACACCGCGTTTTCCAAAGTCTTCCGAGAAAAATGGTACCTAACATGTGTGGAGGCCCAAGTACCCACGAGAGGAAACGGCCCAAAACCCAACGTGGACACACCACATTTTCACAGTGAAAATTGGCCCATTTTTTGCAAAGTACCTAGCTGTAGGTTTTGAACCCTAGCTCTTCCGGCACCTATGGAAACCTATACATTTTTTTAAACTAGACACCCAGGGAAATCCAGGATGGGGTGACTTGGCTGGATCTCACCAGGTTCTGTTACCCAGAATCCCTTGCAAACCTAAACAATTGTCCAAAAAAACACCTTTTCCTCACATTTCTGTGGTGGAAACTTCTGGAACCTGCGTGGATCCACAAAAGTCCACCCACACCGTGTTCCCCAAAGTCTTCTGAGAAAAATGGTACCTCACTTGTGTGGGAGGCCCACATACCCACGACAGGAAACGGCCCAAAACTTAACGTGGACACACTACATTTTCACAGTGAAAACTGACCCTTTTTTTGCAAAGTGCCTAGTTGTAGATTTTTAACCCTAGCTCTGCCAGCATCTATGGAAACCTATCAAACCTATACATTTTTGAAAACTAGACACCCAGGGCAATTCAGGACAGGGTGACTTGACTGGCTCTCATCAGGTTCTGTTACCCAGAATTCCTTACAAACCTAAAAATTTGTCCAAAAAAACACATTTTCCTCACATTCTGTGGTGGATAGTTCTGGAATCTGCGTGGATCAACAAAATTCCACCCACCCCGCGTTCCCCAAAGTCTTCCAAAAAAAATGGTACCTCACTTGTGTGGGATGCCCAAGTACCCGCGACAGGCAATGGCCCAAAATATATTGAGGTGATATCAAAATTGCCTATCACAAAACAACCTGGTTTTGCAAAGGGGTCACCTTTGGATTTGGGCTTGTGCTCGGCGGCAAGCTAGGGAAACCTGCCAAACCCACACATTTCTAAAAACTAGGCACCCAGGGGATTCCAGGGAGGTATAGCTTGTGTGGATCCCCTATGTTTTCTTACCCAGAATCCCCTGCAAACCTCAAATTTAGCTCCCCCAGGTGGAATTTTTAAAAAAACAATCTCCGGTGCGATGCACCGGAGGTTTAAAGGGGTCCCTCCCTGGTGACGGCCAAGAGACGTGCTCCGCACCAGGGAGGTAGTGCTTGTGTCGGCCATTTGCCGACGCAAGCACCAAAGGGGCTAGAGGGCAGAAATTAGCAGCAAGAGGCATAATAAAGGTCAGGAGCAAGCAGAAAGAGGGAAAATAACAGGTTGAATGAGCAGAAAGAGATAAAGTAGAGGGCAGGAGTGAGCAGAGATAATGGAGAAAAGCATGCAAAGAATGAGCAGAGAAGGCAGAAAACTGAGGGCAACAGAGGGTAGTGGACTATGGACAAGGTGGACAGGAGGACCATGACAAGGGGAGCTGACACGAGGACTTGCTCCTGTGTGCCCCTCCTTTTTTACCATGTACCCACTGACAGATACACTCATGCTCCGACTCATAGACCCATTCAAGTGCTTGTGCACCAATTCACAGATCCACTGAGAGACACACACACACTCTGAGACTCACTCACACACTCATGCTCCCACTCACAGACCCATTCAGAGAATCACACAGCCACTTACCGACCCACTCAGAGACTCTTGCATGCTCCCAGTCACAGACCCTTACAGCAGCTCACACAGCCATTCACCAACCTATACAGCCACGCACTCACACACTGTCAAAAGTTACAGGCTACTGTTAGGAAATAAAATTAAAAAAGTCAAAACTCACTTAAAAAACAAAGGTTACAGGGACGTTATAGTTAGGGAATAACATTACAAAAATATAGAAATTCAGAAAACAACCAAAGGTTACAAGGACGTTATAGTTAGGAAATAGAATTTTTAAAAATCTTAGAAATTCCCCCCAAAAACCAAATGTTACAGGGAAGTTATAGATAAGCTTAAATTTGACTTGTACAAAACCTATGTATGCTTGTTGTAGTGAAATGGCGCGGTGAGTGCAATCTTTAATTGGTATGCTTTTATTGATTTTTTGGCCCCCTCGTGGACCTCGCTGAGTGCCATTGTACCACATTGCATTATGGGACATGTGGTCCCTCGAGAATGCAAATATTTCCCTAAGTGGGTCCCAAGTGGTACTACGGCATTCAGTGAGGCCCACAAGGGGGCCAAGAAATCAATAAAAGCATAGCAATCAAAGAGAGCACTCACCGGGCCATTTCACTCGAACAAGCAGCCTTTGAAACTGAGGTTTACAGCAAGCAGCCTTTGAAAAAGAGGTTTATACCTTGAAATGTGTCAGGCCCACAGAACGAACCAGAACATTGAGGCAAGTTGACTCGAAGTCGCAGATGGGAGGCGAGCCGTAGAGTGCTCCTCTAAGCTCTTGGGCACTTTGTTTGATAAAATATATATATATGTATATATATATATAAATATCTATATATATATGTGTGTGTGTAGATATATTTTGTATATAGATCCCGAGTTTGGCGGACACCACGTACGCCTCGTATTAGTATTCAAACACTCCTCTCTGAGTCAAGAAGAAGCCTGCACTCACGTTCAATAGTAAATTTCGTGTTTAACTCGCAGCACTTGTTTAAAAATAACTGGAACACATTTTGCCTGTCCTTGCAGCCTTTCCCAACCTCAAAATACACCAGAATTTTCCTCATTTAAAAGAAAAGCTACCCACAGGTGTTGCTCATTGCGTCGACAAGAGCTACTGCAGTTTTCTTCAAATTACAATATTTAAAGGCACATTTCTGTTTGCATGCAGCCACCTATAGTAAAGCGAAAATTCTTTTACTTTTCTCAGCAGTTTGAAAATTGTATAATGTAAATGTCTTGTTTTTTCAGATTAAATGCGTGTGCGGCATTCTCTATACATTTTATCGATAATCTCCCTGTTGTGTCCACTTTGCTACTTGCTGAAGTCCTGACAATCATTATCAAATTCAATTTATACAAATTTGCAGGTAAATTTACCTCAAATGTTAAATGTCTGTTATCAGCTCTGCACTTTATAACATAATTTTCAGCAGTGGTAGAACAATCCTTTTGAAGTTGCAGCACTCGCCTCCTTACATGATTGCAGAACTGCTTGAGTTATAGATTAAAAAAACAAGTACTGTCAGTGTGATGCCATGTTCCATTTGAATGCACTGTTCATCATAAGTCTGCAACAGCGCCCGGCTCCAAGATTACATATGGTCCAATGTAATGGCTCCCTGCAGAACTCAAGTTCCCTCCCAGGGCAGCCATCAGACTCCCAGCATCGAACCATCACCGCTGCTAGTAGCTGCACATAACTGGAGAGAAATTATTCCAATGCACTTTGGCCAAATTTGACATCTCCAAGATGGGAGATCTATACCCGGAGGGACACATCTTTTCAATATCTGAAGATGCTTGTTTCCAAGAGATACCCTTTATGGACAACTTCATATAGGGGCGACTTCGTTCCACACTGCGTGCCGCTCCGCCTACCTACCCTTTAGAACCCGACACTTTCAAGCCCCTGACATTGCTCATAGAAAACGAGACTGGTGCCCACCTCACATCTAAACTTTATAAAGAAGATGCCAAACTGAGACCGGCAAATGATGACAAAATATGTGCTGCATGGGAGAAGGACTTAGGCCGCGCCATCACTGACGAACAATGGGAGAAGTGCTGTGCAGTCACGAAAGACGTTTCACTTAACAGCAGGCACAAAGTTCTCCACTTTAACTTCCTACGCCGTACTTATTTTACCCCTGCCCATTCTCACAGACTGGATCCGTCAAGATCCCATAATTGTCAGAAATGTAATGCCTCATACGCAGATTTCACACACCTCGCATGGACATGTCCCAAACTGACGACCTATTGGGAGCAAGTTCACAGTGCACTGGGAGGCATGACTAACCTGACTCTTATCCCCACACCGGCAGTAGCACTGCGGGGGTACACAGTTAATTTTCCCAAAAAGGTCCAGCGATTTGCATCTCTGGGCTTACTACTTGCTAAAAGGGAAGTGGCATTGACCTGGCGCTGTAGAGCTGCCCTTAATCTGAAGGGGTGGCTACGCAGCCTAGCATATAGCAACGTCAATAGTAAAGTGTATGCTAGCATGATGCCGAGTTCATCTCGTCCTAAGGACATATGGGGCCCATATCGGGCGTATGTGGAGGCAATGCGACAGAACTCACTCTCTCAATTGGAGAAGGGACTGGTTCCGGAGGGCATGGAGTAACTACCGTACTGGGTCACTCCTCTTGTGCCCTTTATTGGGGTCATTGCCATGATGACGGTTGGGGCTTTGTTTTTTCGGAGTTGGGAAGGGATACCAGGAGGTGACTGTATTGCTGATAATTGAACGGAACTTCAGGGGAGGCTAATGGGACCGAATTTTGGATGATGTAGTATTGCAGGCATCTTGAAGCTCCAAATGATATACGTACGATATTTGTGTATAAAATTTTGCTTTTACAACTTATCATTGTGATTGGCAGTGACTGAACAATACTGTATTGTAACTGGGTAATATCTAAAAAAAAAGTTTTAAAAAAAAGGAAATCATCGCTGCTATTAGCCATTTCCATCTAGCATGTTCCAGTGTAGTTCTCCGGGGCTCGCCAACATTAGTATAGATCCTGAGTGTGGCTTTGCTGGCTAGCATCCTGACCGCCCGTGGTGCAGGTAAGTGGCGGCTACCATGTATGCCTTGTATGAATATTCAAAAACACTCCTGTCCGAGTCAAGGAGAAGCCTGCACTCACGTTCAGTAGATAATCTCTTGTTTAATAAGTGGCAGCACTTGTTTAACCCCTTCGCTGCTAGGCCTTTCCCCCCCTGTGCTAAGCCTTTTTTGACTATTTGGGGTAGTTCACGCTTAGGCCCCTGTAACTTTTTGACCACATAAGGTATCCCTGCCAAATTTGCGTCCTTTTCTTCCAACAACATGGGTATTTTAAAGGTACCCAGTGTTTGTTGATTCCCTTGGAAGTGACACAGAAATGAGCCTAAATACAGCCACATTTAGTTTTTTTGGGGAAAAATTGGAAAAAAGTGCTGCAGATGAAAGCGTCTGTTTTTTTCCCTGCAAATGGTATCAGCAAAGGGTTTGTGGTGCCAAAATCACCATCTTCCCAGCTTTCAGGGACAGACAGACTTTTGTCAGAAAACCAACATTTTTTCCACAGTTGTGGTATTTTACTGGGACATAGCCTATTTTTGCTATTTTTTGTGCTTCCAACCTCCTTCCAGTTAATGGTAGAAATGGGTATGAAACCAATAATGGATCCTGGAAAGCTATACATTTTTAAAAAAAGTAGACATAATTCTGAATTCAGCAAGGGATCATTTGTGTAGATCTTTCAAGGTTTTTTACATTGAAACTAACAGTTGAAAATTGGAAACATTGAAAATGAGTTGAAAAAAACAGCCATTTGTGCCATTTTTACCTGTAACTTCTTCTGTTTGACAGATGTTTCAAAGCAATATACCGTTACATTCACTGAACACATCTGGTTGTGGGGATATATAGGACTTGTAGGTTCACCAAGAACCCGACGACCCGGAGCAAATAACTGTGTACCGGGTATATAGCAATTCATTTGGGAAAATATAAACAGTGAAAAATCAGTATGAAAGACACCTATGTATGTCTGAAATGGGAACAAAAGTGAGGTATATTTTTACTCGGGAGACCTAGGGAAATGCTAGGTGGTAGGACATTTGTGCCAGCACAGTGATCCCACAAGAAAATGTGTGGAAAAAGTGATTTTTTCAGCTAAATTTAAGGTTTGCAGGGGATTCTGGGTAAGGAAACGTTGGGGGATCTACGCAAGCCATACCTCACTGGCCTCCCCAGGGTGTCTTGTTTTCAGAAATGTGTGGGTTTGGTACTTTTCCCTAGATAGCCAAAAAAAAACAGGTGCCCCCCCCCCCTGCAAAACCAGGTAGTTTTATGATAGGTAATTTTTAAGTCTCCACAGTCTGATTTGGGCCATTTCCTGTTGCAGCCACTATGCCTACCGACACAAGTGAGGTACCATTGTTATCGAGAGACCTGGGGGAATGCTCGGTAGAAGGAAATGTGTGTCAGCCTTGTGATCCCACAACATTCCCTCAAACAAAAGTGAGGTATCTTTTTACTCGGGAGACCAAGGGGAGTGCTAGGTGGTAGGACATTTGTGCCGGCACAGTGATCCCGTGTGTGGAAAAAGTGATTTTTTCCAGCTAAATTTGAGGTTTGCAGGGGATTCTGGGTAAGAAAATGGTCAGGGGATCCACACAAGTCATATCTTACTGGACTCCCCAGGGTGTCTAGTTTTCAGAAATGTGTGGGTTTGGTAGGTTTCCTTAGATGGCCGCTGAGCCTAGGGCCAAAAACCCAGGTATCCCCCTGCAAAACCAGGTCATTTTATGCTAGGTAATTTTGAAGTCTCCACAATACGTTTTGGGCCCTTGCCTGACGTGGGTACTTGACCCACCCACACGATTGAGGTACCATTTTTATCGGGAGACCTGGGGGAATGCTGGGTAGTAGGAAATTTGTGTCAGCCTGGTGATCCTACAACTTTACCACACAACAATCTGAGAAAAATTGTATTTTTTCAGCACAATTTGAGGTTTGCAGGGGATTCTGAGTAGGGGAACGTTAGGGGATCCACGCAAGCCATACCTCACCTCCCCCCATAAACCCAGGTAGTTTTATGATAGGTAGTTTTGAAGTCTCCACAGTACGATTTGGGCCATTTCCTGTTGCAGCCACAATGCCTACCAACACAAGTGAGGTACAATTTTTATCAGGAGACCTAGGGGAACGCTAGGCGGTAGGAAATTTGTGTCAGTCCTGTGAACCCACAACATTCCTACACAGAAAATTGAGGAAAATAGGATTTTTGTTCAGCTAAATTTGAGGTTTGCAGGGGATTCTGGGTAAGAAAACGTTGGGGGATCCACACAAGCCATACCTCCCTGGACTCCCCAGGGTGTCTAGTTGTCTGAAATGTGTGGGTTTGGTAGCTTTCCCTAGTGGGCCTCTGAGCCCGGGGCCAAAAATCCAGATGACCCCCCCCTCCCCCAAGCAAAACCAGGTTGTTTTATGATAGGTAATTTTGAAGTCTCCACAATACATTTTGGGTGCTTGCCTGTCGCGGGTACTTGACACACCCACACGAGTGAGGTACCATTTTTATCAGGAGACCTGGGGGAATGCTGTGTGGTAGGAAATTTGTGTCAGCCCAATGATCCTACTTTCCCACACAAAAATTCGAGAAAGATTAGATTTGTTTAGCAAAATTTGAGGTTTGCAGGGGATTCTGGGTAGGGAAACGTTGGGGGATCCAGGTAAGCCATACCTCACCGGACTCCCCAGTGTCTAGTTTTCAGAAATGTGTGGGTTTGGTAGGTTTCCCAAGATGGCCGCCGAGCCCGGGGCCAAAAACTCAGGTCACAACCCCTTGCAAAACCAGGTTGTTTCCAAATGGGTAATTTTGATGTCTCCACAATACGTTCCCTGCCGCGGGTACTTGGCCCAACCACACAAGTGAGGTAACATTTTTATCGGGAGACTTGGGGGAATGCTGGGTGGTAGGAAATTTGTTGTTTCTTTCTGAAGCGTGTAAAGTTTGGCACAGTCATGCAAGGAACATGTGACAGTCACATTTTGAGGTTTGCAGGACATTGTGGGTTAGATAACGTGTTGGGATCCACAATAGAGACATCACCATGTACTCCCATGGGTTTACGAGAATATCTAGAGTTGGTAGGTTTTTCTTAGATGGAATGTACACCTTGGCAGAGAAAGGCAATAAATACAAATATTACTGCACAACCATCTATTGTTCAAGCACACACACATACTGGTTGGATTTGGCATGAGGGCGAGTGATGTTCAGTATATAAAATGCTATTGACAAGAGATTTCACAAAAATGAAATGCACCATCAATAATTGAAAGGACAAAAACTGAACCAGTGACTCACAGCTCGTGAGCTGTAAAGCCGCATCAAGGCCCCAACCGCTTTACAGGCCATTCACACAAATTTCATACGTGATACACACAAGACCATTCACACCACCAGGCACGGAACCAACACATTACAACATTCACAAGGTACACCCTGCTTGACAAAGACAGAAAAGATAAATATTACTGCACAACCATCTATTCCTCAAGCACACATGCATACCAGTTGGATTTGGCACGAGGGTGAGTGAGGGTCCAGTATATACAATTTTATTAACAAGAGATTTCACAAAAATGAAATGCACTGTTAATAATTGAAAGGACAAGAAACTGAACCATTGACTCACAGCTTGTGAACTGTAAAGCCACAACAAGGCACCAACCTCTTTACAGGCCATTCATACACCTTTCATACGTGTGACACATACAAAACCATTCACACTGCCAGCCGCGGGCCCATCACATTACAACACTCACAACAGCAGACATCGCCATTCAAGGGCCTATCACTTTCACACGCCCACATGCCTGACACATCAACCACACCAGCTGACAGATTACGTGGACTGGCGTTTGACTACCAGTGTGTGTAGTGACCAGCAGCAAGTCACTACTTACACACCGCCAGCCAAGCGCCAGTCACACACACCACCAGCCAAGCGCTAGTTCACACACACTGCCAGCCAAGCACCAGTCCATTCACACTACCAGCCAAGCACCAGTCCATGCACACCACCAGTCAAGTGCCATTCCACGCACACTGCCAGCCAAGCGCCAGTCCAAGCACACCGCCAGCCTAGTGCCAGTCCACGCACACTGCCAACCAAGTGCCAGTCCACGCACACCGCCAGCCAAGCACCAGTCCACGCACACGGCCAGCCAAGCACTAGTCCATGCACACCACCAGCCAAACGCCTGCCTACACACACCCCATCACATTAAGTTTTTTTTATACAAAAGAGAAAACGCAAACAAATTGTAAATAGATACAAATCTACTAACACAAAATGTGAAATTAAATACATTGCACTAATGTCAACCTTGAAACTGAAATGTATTTTTTAAACAATACGGACCAGGCAGTTCACTTTGGTACTCATGGATGCTCCCAAAAATTATTTTGCGTGTGGTGCATTCTAAAACAAGCAGGCACACACAGTGCAGGGTTAGAAGGACACTCGGGCAGTACATACAAGTCTTCTTCTGCGTACCTCTTCGCCAACACACTCTACATATCCTACTGGGAAAGTCTTTTGAGGGTGTGGGTGCCTAAGCAGTCGCTTCCATTACATTAAACATTAAAAATAAAGTCCCTGGTGCCTAGCGGAGGTTTCTGCCCCCCCAGGGGGCAGAAAGGCCAAAAGAATGGGCCGATCTGCCCCCAAGGGGAGCCGAGAAAACATGCACAATCTTTACCCCCTTTGTAAGTGGCCCTTGCCCAAGGGGTCACTTCCAATAAAATTAAATAATTCCCCGGTGGCTAGTGGGGGCATTTCTGCTGCGCGATCATGAAGCAGAAATGCTCTGCACAGAGACATCAGTGGAGAGGAAAAACTCTTTCCTCTCCCCCGATGGCTCTGTGCCTGCAGGAACCCCCTCCTGTGCGCACTGACGTCATGGGATTCCCATGGGGGGGGTCAGGTGTGGCAGCGGAAACTTCTTCCACCGACATCCCCCTTTGTGGGAAGTCGTTGGGCTGCCTTTTGGAGGAGCACCAGCACTTCCCCCTTGGGTGGGTGCCATGATGGAGCGGTTCCATCATGAGCACATGACCACCGTGACTCATGACGGAACTGCTCCGTCATAAGCAAAACGGTTAAAAATAACTGGAACATGTTTTGGCTGTCCTTGTAGCCTTTCTCAACCTCAAAATACACCAGATTTTCCTGCATTTAAAATCTGCCCACAGGTATTGCTCATTGCGTCGACATAGAAGAGCTACTGCCGTTTTCTACAAATTACAATATTTGAAGGCACATTTCTGACTGCAAGCAACCACCTGTGGTAAAGTGAAAATTCTTTTACTTTTCTCAGCAGTTTAAACATTGTATAATGCAAATGTCTTGTTTTTTAAGATTAAATATGTGCGCTGCATTCTCTATACATTTTATCTATAATCTCCCTGTTGTGTCGAGTTCACTACTTTCTGAAGTGCTCACAAGAATGTCATATGCAACTTACACACATTTGCAGGTAAGTTTGCCTCAAATGTCCAATGTCTGTTATCAGCCCCGCACTTTATAACATAATTTTCAGCAGTGCTAGAACAAGCCTTTTGCAGTTGCAGCGCTCGCCTCCTTACATGGACACACAGATAACAGTAGTTAACACTAAACTCATGTCTAAACTCTAAAAAGACTGCTAAGAACACTCTATTGCATGTTCGGAGTCATCCCAAGAATTTGATAAACAATATCACGTTAGGTGAGTTCTTTTGGGCTCTCAGGAACTGTAGTTCAGATTCAGATTATCAGTAAGAGTGTAGCACTGTGACTGCTCGCTTCAGAGAATGTGGCTATAAAGATAACGTCATAAAAAATGCCCTAGCCAAAGCAAATAATAAGAGCAGGGAATCTGTACTAGCCCCCCAAAGTGTATCTGAGACTCAGGTCAACCCTACTCTAAGGTTCATTACTACTTTTAATAACAAATCTGCAGACATAAAAAAAAATGCCTCAAGAAACATTGGGACATTTTAAAGACAGAACCAACTCTGAGCAATGTAGTAGATGATTACCCTAGAATCACTTTTTGGAAAGGGAACTGATTGTGTTACAGATGTTGTAAAAATGAGATAACTAACATCAAGCATACTGTGTCTATTACACAGGACTTTTTTACTTGTACTCCCTGCAAAGCCTTTAAATGCAGTACTAATGTAAAGAAAGTCTTTTCTCCAGTTACCAAGACATACAGAATGATTAAGAAACATTTATCATGGTCATCATATTTTTAGTTTATGTACTTACCTGCCCATGTGATAGATTCTACATGGACAGCACCATGATTCCTGCAAAGAAAAGGGTGTTGGAGCACATGAGGGCAATTCAAAATAGAGATAACTAAAATCCAGTGGCACATCATTTTGAAGAGGCCCACAACAGCAATAGAAACCTATTACATTTTTTATAGACCACATCCCTAAATCCATCAGAGGTGGAGATAGAGTACAAAAATGTAGTCAACTGGAGTCCAGATACATTCTGGAATTAGACACGCTTGTTCCATCAGGTTCGAATACTGATGAAGAAATGTCCCGTCATCTAGGGGAGCAACATAGAGGTTCCTGGTTCTTACAGTTGTTCTAGTCTTCTTATGATATGCTTTATAGATCCATAGTTATGCATTTGTACTCCTCTGCTCTAGAATAGTTCATGTTATCACATATCAATAGATATTTCCTACTTTCTTTATTTTCTTGTCTTTTTTTTCTGTCTTAGACCTTATTTTACATTTCTATATATTCTTCATTTGAGATCTATCTAAGTTCTATTCATGTTTTTCATGTTTTCTCTTCTTCTGTTTCTACTTTTTCCATTTTCTTTTTCATTCTAATTTTTTCATTTTCATACTTCTCCCCTCTTTTAATCTTTCGATCTTCAGCTAATGGTTGGTTTCCCTTTTTTCCCAAAAATCTATAGAAAAAATCTATAAAAAATCTAGAATAGACTTATAACTCAGTTTATTTGGCCTTTACTGAAACGTTTTGTAATTTGTAACTAGGTTGTCTGATTTTAACAGATTGTTTTGTCTGTGTTTTACTATTTTCCCATAGGACCAGCAGAGTGGTGACATGTGAAGATCTGTGCATATAGAGAGTTTAGAAGCTATTGTAGGATCAGGATCCTTTCTCCTTTGCGGAGTAGTTGCAGTATCTTTTATAGACTGAGTATTACTCATAGTTAGTATGATAATATCTTTTTGTAGTTGATGGTTATTTTTGCTTATCAGCTTTCATCAGTAACCCATTAAGAAAGAAGATAAGTGTGGCTTTTATTACAGTGCCAAAACTTTGCCCACTGGGGCTGAATTGATTGATATTTTATTTCTAATACGGTGACTGATGACAGTCAATATATTGGTTTTTAAATTATGCATATCATTGTTGCCTGCTTATTTGTACAATATGCTTTCCTAGTTTTTCTATTATGTAATCTATTCAATTTTCCAATAATTTCCTTTTATTTTTCAGCTTGGCGATTGTGGGAGTGTACATATATTGATTGTGATTGATGTGATCATTTGTCCAATGATTATTTGGACAAAAGTAGGATACAGTTGGTTCTGATTGTCAACAACTTTGCTTTTATTCGCATGTTGATGTCACATCTATTGGTATGTGCTTCATGCCACAGTTTTGTTTATTGTTTCCACTGGGGCAGTATTGATGTTACGTACTTAGCATCTAAACATTGACATTGTGGTAATCTGCCAGTCCTTTATTGATATATGCTATTATATAAATATGATTCAAGTCAAGTCAAGAGATACTGTATTCGGCCACTAAAAGCCATAAAAGCAAACATTTGATAAGAGATACCGTAATTAAAAGATCCCACATATACAAATAAAAATCACTCAGGTAAATAGGCTAAAACCGACAATACAAACAAGTACAAGTAAAAATACATTTTTAGAAGCCATCACTAAATGTTATGATAAACATAAAATACAGCGGGTAAAATGCACGAGTAATAAACCGTTAACTCAATAGATGGACTAGGGAGTTGCCATAACAGGTACAGGTTGGCACATATAGTTCCCAGAACACAGTTAACAGATACAGCATGGCAACTGCTAGGACAGCCTCTTCCTACATCTTGTGGCCCCTGTTAAAAAGCTTGTGACCCCAAAACAAACCATGGTAGAAGAAAGCATTTGAATAGATAGTAAAGCAGGCCTTACTTGGGTAAATTGACAATTTCTGAGCAGCGGAAGTATAAACCTTTCCCGTAGGGGGGTCATAAAAATCACAGAAAAAATAAAAGGTAGAGTATCCTGCTCTGAAAAATTGTCACAAGGGTACAGCACTGCTTTAGTTCACCATGTTTCATATAGTCTTTAGGAAAGATTAATAACCAGGGTACCAGATTCAATCGGACTCTGGTTAACGCAAAGCAATGGTATGCGTTAGTGACAAGCAACAAGTATTGCTGTACCTGTGGGCTCATACTCAGTGTAACAAACCTTCTCACAGTGGGCTTAGCTAGCTCATTACCTTCCGTAAGCCCCTGCCTTTTGGCCCGAATCTGTAGCTTAATGTCTCAAATGGCTATCGGAATCATTAGCAAAAGATGATGGGATGCACAAAAATAATTCCTTCATGTTAATCATGCTCATCCAAGAATGCGTGCTAACTGGATATATGCCTTGCCCCAAGTGGCACATGGATACTAAACAATTTTTTGTGGGGCAACATTTTGCCCCAACCCAGTTGCAGAGCTCAATGTGAATATACACTTCATCATATCCTGTACTCCTATTTATTCCAAGGACTCTGTGTTTTACGCCACATCTCAATGCTTCCATCAAAATAATTCCACACGTAGCATGTCACCCTACGTGTGGAATTATTTTGATGGAAGCAGTGCAGGATATGAAGAAGATGCGTATATTCACATTGAGCTGTGCAACTAGGTTGGGGCAAAATGTTGCTCCACAAAACATCAAATGGCTATCAGGCCTAGGGGCATAAGATTAACATACAAGTTGGGGCAGCCGAACCATTTAATTTGCTCCATAATATAATTTAGCCAGGGGATACATAAGGCCCCCTTGTGTGCAATGCAGTCTGTGATGACAACTTGATTTAATGTGGGGGTGGGACAAGCTCAGATTCTCAGCCAGCACAAGAGCGGGGCAACGGCAATCAGGTCTGATTCTCTGGGGGTCCGTGTGACTCCCTGGTTGGCCCGCGCACCTTGTTGTCGGTGCTGTACTTTGGATTTGTACCTGTCACAACGTCGAGATAGTGCTAGTTGGAGCTATTGTCTTCTGAGAGCTATATTTTTGCAAGAAACATTTTACAAGTAATATTTTGAATTGTGTGTGTTGGATTTTTGTTGTTTTGGTCTTGTTTGGTTTAGATAAAGGTACTTTATATTTCTTAACTGCCGTGGTGTCCATTTCTAGTGTTTTCACTGTGTCACTGTTGGTTATATACATTGCCTCTGTAGTTTAGCCTGACTGCTCTGTTCCAAACTACCAGAGGGAGAGCACAGGCAAACTTAAGTGTGAACTTTACTCATCCTGAAGGAAGGGGCCCTACTTTGACAGGGTGCAAGCCACTGCCAACTAGAGACCCCCATTTCCAACAGTGTCTGAGTGCTCTCCCCTGAGGACCTTAGAAGTGCATTCCTGAGATTGTTTGGGCCTTAGAAGAAATGTCAATCCTTTTCTGCAGAAAAATGGCAAAGTACCTTTCTGTTTTGTGACTTAAAAACCTTTTTGACCTTTTTGACTTCAAGACTTTATTGAGGCCAATCTGCTTGATGTATATGACGAGGTCTGTATTGTAGGTGGACTCATATAGCTCCTAGGTCCTGGTCTACCCCTCCCATAGACTGTAACTGGATCTTGTGATTTTGACACAAATTCTGCTTCACAATTTTTGAATTCCCACATCTTGTCCCCCTTACTGAATCTTTGTTGCTTTTGTGTGAGTTTGTTTATTGCATTTTATGCTATTTTTCTAATTTGGTGTGGGATTTTCATTGCCTGGTGTTTCAACTTTATTAGTGTTTTGGTTCTGCATTAATGCTTTACACATTGCCCTAAGTTAAACCTATGTGATCTATGCCAGAGCTACAAGACAGGGTTGGAAAAAGGTTAATTGGGGGATTACCCTGACAAGAGTTGTAATTATTATTTGAGGTGGACAGTCAACCAACCCCAATGATAGTCTAGTTTCTTACAGTCATCATCAGGGTGGAATAGCAGAGCTAAAGGTAGTACTTACCATTCTACTATAGAATAAAATTGAAGTAAAAGACTGAGGCCTATCCTATTTTTACTAGTGCAAATAATATATATCTATGCACACGATGTAGTACTTGAAAAGGGTATTAGATGATCTCCTACATTTATAAGATGGTCAGTGCTCACACTCAATATTCTCTGCAGGTGTGATCTGTGGACAAAATGCCTAACTGAAAGATTTCATTTGTAAAACACTGTGCATTTGCACTTAAGAGAAATCTCTATGAAGTGCTCTTACCATAAAGTACAAGGTGGGAGAGAGGGAAAAATAAGACAAATATATGAGTAGTGAATGTTGTTGCAAACCAATTAAAAAGGGTCACCTCCACCAAGTAGGAAAAACATAAATCAGAGAAGGCGCTCTTCACAATACTCATTACAGTTTGAATGACCAGGACATTATATTTAAGAGTGATCCTGCTAAAAAGGTGGAGCAATAATTAGGAAAATGATTAACGGCACTAGTTACAGAATTAACGGCCATAAGTACTAAGCATTTTCCCATAGACACAGAATGGGTAAAACCCTTTGATACATCTGGCCCTAAGCCTCGAATATTTCTATTTCCGGCTGTGCAAAAATGTGAAAACAGAATAATCAGAGTCAATTACCTGAGAAACGCATGGTTAAAAAATATGGGCACAAGGTAGAATTAACAAGTGCTTGTTTCCACCAGCTGTGTTTCACAACTCTGCAGGATGACACTTTGGAGGTTAAAGAGGGCATCAAAATTGTGGATGGTTACAAGGAAGCACACTAAAAACTTGGAGAGAAAATGAATGGAAATGGGCCTATCATTTTTAAAAAATTGATCGCTTCGGAAAGTGCGCAGTACAATTTGGTTACAAAAGAGAATATTAAAATGCAGTGGTCCAAACAATGAATAACCACAAAAGGAGTATATGTTGGATAAAGCCTCGATGGATTGAGTCAGCACCATATACACATGCACAAGTTAGGAGAACCGGATACGAATCTCGGCAGGGACGGTCAACATCCTGTGATTCTGGGAAAATCACTTAACCTCCCCATGCCTAACAAAATTAATGTGTTAATCTGTGAAACTGCTGCTCATAGTAAAAACTGCAGTTGGTAAGAAGAAGTTTCACATTCAAAATGCATTGGATTTCTGCAAGATAAGTCTCAATAGTGCAAGTGCGTGCATAGTGTCCACAAAATTACAACTTACATTTTCCCCTCTTAACCGCTTACCGGGCCCCTATAACACAGGTGTGTATGACCAACCAGAAAACGCTGAATTTCACCAATTCATTACACACCATAAAGTGTGGAAAGGTAAAAACAGAAGTGCCGACTCATAACAATGTTACACCAGGGTCGGATTGGTAACGCGGGCACTCGGGCAATGCCCGAGGGGCTGGTGTCCAGTTCCAGTTGTGGGCTGCTTTTTTGAGCAGTCTGGGGGGCCGATTTGGGCGGTTTCCGCGTTGTTCGATGCCGCTAGCGGCCCAGTGGGTGCCTGAGTGACCTTTCTGGAGGCAGATGCGCGTCTGTTTCCTCCCTGTGGTCAATGGGCAGAGGTGTCACTCCCTTTCTCTCACTGGACCGGCCCATTTATGTGTGCATATGAGCAGGGGCAGGGGGCCTGAGCAGAAGTGGCTTCACTTGTTTTCAGGTGTATTTCACCAGTGTGAACTAATCCGTGCATTTTTTTGAAACCCCCCCCCCCCCCTTGTTTAATAAAATTTCGCCGAAGCAGTGTTTTGCAGAAAGAAGACAATATGCAAATGTGGGCCACTTTTTTTTAGCGTGTCCGGGCTGACTTTTAATCCCAATCCAACCCTGTGTTACACTGGTCAAGTTTCATTTATGCTCTTGTTCACTCTGTCCCTGGCAGGAACAAAGACGGTTTGTGAGAACCATAACAAACAGCAATTGACAAGTGCAGTGGCCAATAAAGGAGAACTCACAGGACCAATTGCGCTTATGTTCCTGGAATATAAATGGCCAAGCATCTAAAATGCTTGACTCAGACTTCATAGCTTATATTCGATCTTTTGATTTAATAGCGCTTCAAGAAACCTGGCTTGCCGAGCCCCCGCACCTGCAAGGATACCTACGTTTCTTCTCCGGCGCAAAGAGCTTAGCTAAGTATGGTCACTTAAGAGGAGGTTTGGTAACATATGTAGCTAAAACCAGCTTTGCGATGGCCAAAGCAACCGGGCACTCGGCGACAGCTGCACTCGCAGTTAATCTGACTTTGACAACAAGACTAGGTAAAACAATTAATAACTGCATCTTGGTTAATGCTTATATTCACCCCAAAGGAAAGAAAAAAACAGCGGAGGAGTTATATGCATATATTGAAGAGTGTATCACGGGGGAAAAAACAGGGAATTTAGTACTCACTGGGGATTTCAACCTCAATCTTATGGGAACAACACAAGAGGAGGGTACCATGGCACAAAATACATTCTGGGCACTACCACAACAAAGCAAGCCACTAACAGCCGTTCAATCAAAATTGGGAAAGAAGGTACTTGAGGCATTAGAAAACTTTAACATCAGGGCATTAAATGGCAGGTTTGCAGGGGATAACCCGCCAGCTTCAACTTTTCACTCAAAAAAAGCGAATAGCACGCTAGATTATACCTTCATGTCACTTCCACTCTTCCAATTCGTAATATCCTATCAGATAGGAATCCAAGCAGATAGCGATCATTGCCCTCAGGAAATCACTATGGACCTTGCTAAGCCAACCTACGAGCGTTCGACAGCTCCTAAAGAGTTCATTTATACCAAAACTTTTAAAAAGATCAAGTATTCGACCGCAATGGGCGAATTTTTGATTGGACTGGCAAAACAACACTATATGGAGCGCACAGGCCCTAATGAAGTAGTGAAATGGGTGCAGTTTACTACCGCCTTGGGGCAATATGCAACAAAACCCAAACTGCGCACAAGGACGAACAAGCTGGGCACCCTTCCTCAACCATACAGAGTGAAAATTAAAGAAACAAAATACTTAATCTCTAAGTTAAGGAGAACATCACAGCAGGACCACAACAACAAAAGGATGCTGTATCAACTCTCTGAACTAAAAGTCTCATTTAATAAACTTAAGTGGGAAGCAAATAGAACCTTAGAGGAACAACTCTGGGCAACCCTTCATGAGGACATAAAAAAGAATGATGGTGCAAGGTTTTGGAAAACAATAAATTCATTAACGCACCCTGCAAAAACGGAGATAACATCAAACATCACAGAGGCAACTTGGGCAGCATATCTCGAAAACCATTTTAACCGAGATCTGTTGGCCAATCAGAACATGAGCAAACCTTTTCCTGTGCGAGCCCAGGACGTTGGCAATAGGTTACAATGGTGCCCAATCGACCAGGACACGGTGGGGGACACAGATCATATATCATTGGTACCCATAATAAAGCGGCAAATAAAGAAAGGAAGAAGGGAAGGCGCGCCAGGCCCAAACGGGATCCCGCCCGTCCTCTTCAAACAAGATATGGATTACTGGGCAGCGGCACTTGAACCTCTCTTTCGGGAGATCAGACATACAAACATCTTGCCAGATACTTGGAAGGGCTCCATCATTGCCCCCATATATAAAGCAGGGGATAGGGGCCTTCCTCAAAATTATCGGTTAGTTGCTCTAATCGATAACGATGCGAAGTATTTTGCAGGTCTAATCTTGGAAGAACTAAAGGAATGGGCCATGAGGAAATCTCTCATACCTGTCAATCAAACAGGCTTTGTTAAAGCAGTGGGGACTACAACAAACATACTGACGATGGGTATGCTTATTGATAAGGCAGAGATGAAAAAATTGCCTCTGCACCTCTGCTATATTGACTACAAAGCAGCATTCGATAAGATTAATCGCAACCTACTATGGACAAAACTCAATGATTGGGGTATCCCAATAGGTTTGTTGGAGCTGTTAATTAATTTACATACAGACACTTGGATTCAGATCAAGGTGGGGGACGGCTCAATGTTGTCAAGGCGGATACAAACTAATAACGGCCTTAAGCAGGGCTGCGTGTTGGCCCCCACATTGTTCAACCTGTTCTTGGGGGACTTGGTGCCCCTACTAAACAACTGCAACTCACACTCGCCAAAATTAGGAGGCCTCAAATTACCATGCCTCTTATATGCAGACGACCTGGTGTTAATAAGCCATACAAGAGTTGGGCTTCAAAATCTTCTGAATACGACCCAGAGATATTCTGAGTTAAACGACTTAACAGTGAACCTCGAGAAAACGCAAACAATGACAATCAGCAACAACAAAAAGAAGAAAGTTTTCTCGTGGTTCTGGAAAAACACCCGCATCAAAGACACCTCGTCGTATAAATATCTAGGCGTGAAGATAGACAGTGGTGGCCAATTTAGCGAACAAAGGGCTAGCATAAGAGGCAAAGGCACCGTTCTGGCAATCGCCTTAAAAACACTAAACAACAACCTCTCCGGCCCCTCTCTGACCCCCTTACTACATGTCATACGTGCCAAACTGTTACCAACACTAACATATGGGAGTGAGGCCCACCGAGGCAGAGATGCCGTTACACTTGACAGCACAATCGTGTCGGCATATAGAATCATCTTCAGCCTCCCAAAGCGATCCTCCCCAGCACAGATCAGACTGGAGTTTGGAATTGGGTCACAGCTTTTGGTACGACAGGGGGCATATATCTGCTCTTGGGATAAAGTAAGAAAAACGACCGAAGGGACGCTGAACGAATATCTATGGAAAGAACTAGAGCAGACCCAAAACTCACCAGCTGCAAAATACCTGGAAAAAAGCATAGTGAACACCGGGCTGGCGGAGCTCTGGGCGTCCCCTGCAGATCATACAACATTCAACAAATTGGTGAAAAAATCGATCAAGCTACAGTCATGGGTTCAGGATAAAGCCATACTATCAAAAAGATCTCACGCTTGGATGGTATTAAATACATACCTGACAAAAGCCTCCCAGCCTTACCTTGCCCTAGGTTACACAAAAAAAATCAAACTGTGCTTTTTAAGATATAGATTGGGCCTGCTACCATGCATCCTACATCTTCCTCACTGGCTGAGATTGAAAGCAGGACCATTATGCAGGTTATGCGGCACTGGGGCAGAAGACATGTTGCACCTGCTATGCTCGTGTGAGGAACTGCAAGAAGAAAGGAAGCTCCTGCTGAAACGCCATTTCATTCTACAGGGGGTACGCACACGAAGGAATGCAGTGTTAACCTGCTTCTCAGCACAGGATCCTCAGCTGAGCTGCAGATTTGTGAAATTTTTAAAAGTAGTAGAAAAAAAACTACCAAAAATTGATTCATGATTAATTCAGCAAACAGGACATATGATTTAACTTACATAGATTAACTATCTATGCTGAAGATTTTAATGAATTTTATTATGTGTTATTGTATCGCATTGGTTTTAATTAACTGTGTAATAAATTATAAACTGAAACTGAAACTGTTCTAAACCACGTTTCTTTGTGCAATCAAAACTCGTGTGCTATGTACTGAAACATTTTGATTCACATTGACCTTTCATATTATTAATTATACAAAGAGATGTAACACTAATAGGGGCATAAAGGGTTCCATGTTGTGCTTGCAAGTTAGGTAATTTATAACAAGCGTTTGTAATGCAATAGGTCTCGCATTTATGCGAGTTTAAGCTATTGACATTGTAAATGACAATGACTTTTATTTATGCTTTAAAAACAAAAACAAAAAAAGGCATTGTTACTTGCAATGTCAATAGCTGAAACTCGCGTAAATTGCAGGTCACTCTAAATGTCAGCAGCCAGCAGGTAGCTGAAACTCGCGTAAATTGCAGGTCACTCTAAATGTCAGCAGCCAGCAGGTTTCTCACTCACGCATGTTGGTGGCTAAATGTATGGTTCAGCTGCACACTTTTGACATGGGACATGCTTTATTGGTGGTATAGAATGGCGGTGCCTCTTTTAATAGAAAATATGTTGTCACTATGAAATTACATCCCACAAGCCAACTCCTGGCGCACACCAAGAATTCTGCAGACTTGCTGGTGTACATCACCATGTAGAAGAAGAAAAGTAAATGGCTCTCATAGAGATTCTGTGAGGCTTGTCTACTTTCTGGAGCTTCTACTCCTTGCCCTTAAAGGCAAACGTGAGACTGTTGAATGGCCAGGCAAGGGTTATTCTCTATGATATTATCAGTGGTTAAAAGGATGAGTGCTGGGACTTTGACTATCCCAGCCGTTTTGGTGACTCAAAGTCCATATCCCTTACAAAATATTGTGAGGTGCATTATTTTGTGCTGTGCCATTGATGCCAATTATTTCACCCGGAAGACCCATAGAAAGAGAGAAGCAGAAGAGGACATCCTACAGATTAAAGTCCTCTTAGCAAGCTGGGACCTGCTCAAGATGTTTGATTTGTTCTCCATTCCATCCATCATTTGTGTGCCTTTTGCTTTCTCACCCTAAGTGCGCTGGTTATGCCCAGACGTGGGTCCCAGGCTCACTGTGCCCTTAGATTCAAGCTAGCCTGGCTGAAGAGGGGTGAAACCCAGACACCGGTCCCAGGATGCTTGTATCTGGTCCAGGGAGGACCTTGCATGGCAGTTCGGGCTGACTGTTCTAATGAGGAGCAGGGTCAAGACTGATTGGCATATGGCTGGGTCTAAACTGGGGTGGCATGATGAGCAAAATAATAATGGATTTAACTGAGAACTCTTGACTGGGTGTGAATGTTTGATTTGTTCCACATTCTGTCCATCATTTGTGTGTCTTTTGATTTATCACCCTAAGTGTGCCAGGTATGCCCAGGCATGTGTCCCGGGCTCACTGTGCCACTAGCTTCAAGCTAGCTTGGCTGATGAGGGGTGATACCCCGAAACCGGTCCCAGGATGCTGGTGTCTGGTCCTGGGAGGACCTGGCTTGGCAGGTTGAGCTGGACTGTTCTTATGAGGAGCAGGGTCAAGGCTGATTTGCATATGGCTGGGTCTAAACTGGGGTGGCACGGTGAGCAAAAGAACGATGGATGTAACCCAGATCTCTTGACTGGGGGTGAATGTTTGATTTGTTCCGAATTCCCTCCATCATTTGTGTGTCTTTAGCAGGATGGGCCCTGGCAAAGCAAAAAATGTGCACTGAGCCAGGCCCCTATAGAGCCCTCTATTTGTGTTATTCACCAGCTGAAGAAACAAACCCATAACTTTCTTCCTGTCACATGCTAATGCTGCAACTGAGTCACCAGAAGTCCCTTTTGTGACACAGGCCATAAGTGACATGTGGCTACTGCTGTTTACTATTGTGTTTCAGGGAATAAAGCACCATTTAATTTCAAGTGAATAACTAATGTGTTACCATTAACTTTTAATCTTACCTTGTCATGTTTTTGTATTGCTTTTGGCCCTAGGTAAAGGAGCCAAAAAACTGTTAAATAAAATAGCCTACTGATTTTGATTATGCTTTGCACAATGAGACCTTCAATTATGAATATGTCAAATCCAGAATGCCATTTCACATGTATAAATTCCATAGGCATGCCTCAGGTCAAGGCTTCTTGGGTCACACCCGTTTTACGACCTCACCGCTATTGCAAACCTTAGAAGCAGATGCGTCTCTTTGGAGGAAAATCAATGGTAATCCATTATTATAAATGCAAATGTGGGCCACCAACTAAGGGGGAGAATCAGAACAAATTTGGTGAAAATTTATTTTCTCCATTAAATTAAATTGCATTGGAGTTGAGGAAGAAAGTTAAAATAATGTTTTGGTTGAAAGAAAACCATCTCTTTTTCCCCACAGAGGTGTTGTGGTCTGGACTCACTTGCGCGTTTACAAGCCACTGAGTCGACTTGTGGAGCCACGCTCACCATCATCTTCATTTGGCAGGCAGCGCGTGCTACCCACCGGAAAGACTGGTGCCAGAGCAGGGTTATTACAGTGCAGAAAACAGTGAGTGCCACCGGAGTGTGAACAGCACCTAAGAGCTTGCAAATAGAAGGAAAAAAAACAATACCGGTTGCAAAACACCTTCTGGTACGGCTTGTTTGAGCACTTTAATGGTGCGTTATAAAGGGCAGATAGAAAAGAAAAACACACACATTTTGTTGTGCCTCAACAGACAACAGCCACCAAATTCATCCACAGGGATGCACTTTCGTTAAGTGGCATGTCTTTCATCATGGTTTGAGAACACGACTCTTACCCTAAGCTGCACCACCATCATCTTCCCTGACAATGCATTTTGAATGGTATCAGTTTGGCATGGCCATTGAAAGAGACTGGAATGACAAAGTCGTCTAACATCTGTTCTGTCACTTCCTTAGTTTGTGGTACAGAGCTAAAAATGTGATTGTATATAGCACTAGAACCCACAGACTCAACCAAGTGTACCCTGAATTGAGGCTTCCAGACCGTATTTCGATGCTGCTTGTGTCGGGCAGCAAAACATTCTTGCGTAATTCAAGTTTTATATTGTGTTAATAGCCCCTTCAGCCCTTGACGAAGAGTAGAAACAACTTACGTATACAATCTGTGCTCATTTACGTCTCTCCTCGTGATCTGATTCAATTACAAACTTGCACACTTGGCGTGTAGCTAAAACCGAGTCTCCTCCGTTATATATCTCATCAAAGTCTACTGCCCAACTTTTAGCAATGCTGGGCTGCTTGACGAGTGGACTTTCCCCGCCTATAACTGTGCAGAGGCCCGGGGCTTCCTTCCTTCTCCATCGTCCCTGCCCTGCCCCCACGCAGTTAATACGCCTGTCTCCAGCGAGCAGGCTCTGAATGCGGGCAGTGTAGTAATGTCAGAGGAAGGAAGGCTGGCAGCTGCTGTGCCTGGGCTCTGCAACACTTACAGCCAACAGCGTCTGATGTAATTGCAGGAATCAACCAGCATTTGCAATACAATAGGTCCAATTGCATTGCAAATGGGTAAGTTTAAAACTGAGCGTGGCGCCACTTCAAGGACACAGTGCTCGGTTTCTTTTTTTGTTTTACTTTAACACTGAGCCCGGTGTCCTTGAAGCGGGTGCTGTGCTCAGTGTTAAAGTTAAAATTATATCAAGAAACCGAGCGCGGTGTCCATGAAGTGGCGCCACGCTCAGTTTTAAAGTTAAAAAAAACAAAAAATCAAACAGAGCGCAGTGTTCCTGAAGTGGACGCCGCGCTCAACATAAATGTAAAATATAATTAAATAAAGTGAGCACGGTGTCCCTAGCGGGCGCCTCGCTCATTAAAGTAATAAAAAACATACAATTTAGAGCACATATCGCTGCAGACGTCATTGTACCCGTCCATTTTCTAAATAGTGCATGCTTACCAACTAATTGGAGGAGACAGTGTAACGCCGCAAGTAAACGATCCAGTCCTGATGGGCGGTCTCAAAAGGAGACAGGGCGGTAACAAGAAGGGACTAAGAAGCCTCATTAACAATCGGTAGCCAGCATTTACCATGGAGGATGACGCCAGTCAAAGAAAAATATGGGCAGGGCTGCCACACCACTTCTAAAACATACCCTAATACAGCATGCCTTGCAAAGCGACAGCGTATGTGCGCTGCAACGCTAGGCGACACCTAAAAAAGTACATGTACATCTACAGATACCCAGTGGAGATTCCAATGTCCATCTTATATGTTATTTTTAGATTTTGTCGTAGCTTTATGTTCACTAAGGGCAAAGGGTTGCACAGCTGTTATGAGAACAGTGGGCAATGGACAGAGAAGACACAAACCACGTCACCTTTCCTTATCTCATCACTTCCTGCCTTCCTGCAGAGTGTTGCCATCCCTTCACATCATAGTGCAGTGTAAACTAGTGTAAGCATTGCATGGCGATCATATTCAAGGAATGGTTGGCTTGTTTAATGTGCCTCTATGAGTCTACTAGCTGGGCCTTAAACACCCAGTAAGCATTCAGGCTTTACAGGTTCTAACTTATCCCCTCTCACTGTGTGGAATTAGTTTGTATTAGGCATAGTTTTAAAGTCATTTCAGCTTGCTAAACTCACATGGGCCTCAGTGCTTCCAGCAGAGACATCTGTGTGAATAAGGAGGCATTGATTATGTGAACAGTGATTTTGCTTAATGTGCCACTATTCCCCCAAGGGCATCGAGAGAACCAATTAAATAAATCTCCTTTAAGAAGTAGCACTGGGGAAGAGTGAGTTATGCCAGGCAGGCACCACTCCAGCACGACTGGCCTTCCAGAGGCTCCCGCATAACAAACATAACCACTTTGCCCATTCAGAAGTGTATGTCCAGGGGGGCGTGGCTTGGCGCCCGAGCGAGATGGCGGCGCACGGGTGAAGCGCCCGGTGTCTCCTGAAGATTCCATGTATTTTAACCAGCGCGAAGAGGCGCTGTCGGCGGACACAGATGGCGGAATACTCCCCCAGCGCAATGTAACCCTCGGAGCCCCCTTCTGTCAATGGCAAGTGTTTTTTTTTCCTTCCTGCATTTCCGTTTTTGCGGCCGCGTAGTATCGCGTCCGCCATTTTGTTTTTTCTATTTGTACCGCGATTGAGTTTTTCAAAGGAATGAAGTTGCGGATCCCCTTTATTTTGTTCCTTCTGCATCCAGCAGTTTTTGTGAGGAACAATTTTTGTTTAAATATCAGGAACTTTGCTGACAATGCTGCGCTTCCACTGCGATAAACTTTAATGAGGGTCCTGTGAGGTATGAATTTGACAACCATTTTGTGTTTTACCTGCAATTCCAACAGACTTCCTGCGCCTGTGTTCCTCACTTATTGAATTCAACTGAGCTGTGTGAGGATTGCTCATTCTCAGCTTTTTCTAAGGAACACTAGGTCTATATTGGTACTAAAACGCTCAATAAAGTAGCGACAAATGCTCTTTGCCCCATTGGTAATTTCTTTGTTTATATTCATCTGGACTGAAGGCTTTAAACAACGCTTTATGGGCAGACTTAAAGCTTTCAACACTCCTTCATCCAAAAAAGTTACTTTTATAAAGAATTCAAAACTTTTTTCTGAATTTTCTAAGCTTGACATTTCTTTACGGTCCACTCCTCGCAGCTTAGAAGCGACAATGGATCCCTCTTCTGGGAATCCTGGGAAATCAATAACTAAACGTCTCAAGAAAGATCCTACCTCACCACCCAAGTCAGCTTCGCCGGTATCAATGGAAATGTTACTCGAAGAGATTAGAGCCCTCCGACCCTTTATGGAAGAGACGAATTTCAAATTGCAAGTCTTAACAGAGAATTGGTCTCAATTGGATACAAGAGTTTCTGCAGTCGAGAACTCCATTTCTTCCTTTCAAGAAACATGTGTTCAGGTTTCTCAGATACACTCACAAGTCTCTACGCTTCAGAAACAGGTTGAGGAGTTGGAAAACCGCAACAGACGGAATAACCTACGTATTTACGGACTGGGAGAAGGACTTGAGGGATCTGACCCATTGACTTTCTTTAAATCTTTTCTTCCCAAATTGCTTCACATGCCTGAAGGAACTATCATCAACATTCAACGCGCTCACAGATTGGGACGTCCCTCATCTATTGCTTCACCATCGCAAAGACCAAGAGGAGTCATCTTATATTTTTGGGAATATACAGACTTGTTGAAAGTTTTATCAGCAGTCAGAGCATCTCCGAAAATTACTTGGTCAGGTTCATCTATCTTGTTTGCAAAGGACTACGCCAAGGCTACCGCTAAGAAACGTAAGGCTTTCCTCAATATGAGCCCTGACTTATGTTCTCTGAGAGCCCAATATGGCTTATTTCATCCATGTCTATTCAAGGTCACGTTTGACAACAGAACGGCAACATATGAAGACCCGATACGTCTCCAAAGCTTCATTAATTCATGCAAAAAAGATGTTATGGATTCGTCAGGACCCTCGTCGTTATTTAATGCTTAATTAATTGTGCTTGTTTTCTTTTGTTCCCTCACAGGTTGCCTCAGGCTTCTACTCTTCTCTTCATAGTTTCCTTATACTCAAGACTTGTCTCCTTAGACTGTTGTGAAGCTTATTGTTATCACAGAATTTCGCTTGATTTTACTCGGTTTAATGGTATCCATTTGCTCTCACGTTTTCCTGTATGCTTTAATATTTATTCTAGTTTGTTGTCATTTGTCTCCTCTCCACAGATTTAATTTCCTTGTAACGTGGTTTCTTCCTGATTCTCCGTTCGGTTGATCCTGGATGTGTCGCCTACTCCATGTGGTTCCATCCCCCCTCCTCGTGTATTCCTGAATCTCCCCCTTGTAGGTATGTTGTTTCTCTGTATTTCCTTTTTCTTTTTATCTGTCCTCCATGAATCCTCTTGCTTCTCCTCTCCAAACAATCTCCTTTATCTCCTTTTAGGTGTCTTTACTCCTTTTAATCCCTTTGTCTTTTTTCATTACACTCAGTCTCTTTTTTCGGTCTCTCCTATTATTGATGTTTTCGCATCTCAATTCTCATTGTTCCTTACTCCTGTCTCTATTCGCTTACTTCTTCTTAGCATCCTTTTTTATAATTTTCCTATCCACTTATTTATTTCACTACTCCTTTATTTTTTCCTGTTGATGCATCAGGTACACTTGTTTCTCCTTTTTTCTTTTGAATCTTTATCTCAATATATATTATTTACTGTAATGCATCATAGGATATATTCTTGCTTCTTTATTTTTAATTTACGTTCAAGTGAGTTGGGTTATTGGCTTGCATTTGTTGCATTCATTATTATTTCTAAGATGTTATGTCATTGAAATGAGTATCTTGGAATGCTAGGGGACTCAATTCTCCTATTAAGAGGCAAAAGATCCTGACCCATTTAGCAAATTTGAATGCCGACCTGGTATTTCTCCAGGAAACGCACTTTACAGAGCTGGAATCGTTGAAAATGAAAAAGAAATGGGTAGGGGATGGTTTCTTTTCCATTGGTGATGGCAAACGTAATGGTGTCATGATACTTGTCCGTAAACTGCTCCTTGTTAAACTTATCTCACAGGAGTCTGACACCGCAGGGCGTTGGCTTAGTGTTAAGCTATTGCTGAAGGATGTTCCGGTCTCTTTATTTAATGTCTATGCCCCTACTGGTGCTGACTCCTCCTTTTGGTCTGCACTAACACAGCAGATTACTCTTTGTAAGGAGGATAATTTTATATTAGCGGGAGAGTGCAACCAAGTATTTGACCCCTTTATAGATCGCAATTCTAAAGCTTCAATTATCCCTAATAAATCACACAAATCCTTCGTCCATACTATTAACCATCACAGTTTATTAGATGCATGGAGACTATGCAATCCAATCACTAGAGAGTATACCTTTTATTCCCCGGTTCATCATTCACAATCACGAATCGATTAGTTTTTTGTCTCACATAATATTTCCCAAGCATTAATTAGTGCAGAAATAGGACCTATATTATTATCTGACCATGCCCCTGTTTCAATTTGTCTTGATATCATACCCAAGGCTAATGTTTCCAAGTGATGGCATTTTAATAACGCTCTCTTATTGGACGCGATATTTCCTGCCTCATTTACTACCTTCTTTAATGAATACTTCTCAATTAACCAAACTGATTCCCTTCCCTTCTCAGCTATTTGGGATGCCTTTAAGGCCTCAGCAAGAGACTTTATAATAAATTATGTTGCTAGAAAACGCACAATGGCACGCAACGGACTCAAGCTCTCCTATAAAGAGACTGGAACATTCTTTTTATACCTCTAATTCAAAAGATGTTTTGAATAATCTCATAAAGGCAAAATTACAGTTTAACAAAGAATCAACTGACAATGCTTCATTATATTTATTAAAGTCTAGTGCAAAATTCTATGGGGGTAAGAACAAAGCAGGGAAAATTCTAGCTAATTATTTGAAAACTAGAAACAACAAGTTGAACATTGACTCTATTTATGATGATCATTCAGTTTTACAATTTAAAGATGAAGGTATTTTAAATGCTTTCGCTTCTTTTTACAAATTATTATACTCCTCCGAAACAAATCCTATGGACCTCATGCTATACAATTTCTTCTCTGCTATACAAAAATCTCAGCACTTCTCTCCTGATCTATCATCACTAGAATCTGATATCTCACACCAAGAATTGCTCGATGCGCTTAAACACCTCAAAAAAGAAAAAGCACCTGGACCGGACAGTTTTACGGTTGAATTTTTTCTTTACTTCTCCAAACTTTTGTTGCCCAAGCTGTTACTTTTGATTGATTCGTTTTGTCTTCTGGAAAAATCAGTTGGTTCTTTTTCAGAAGCACACATATGCCTCATACCCAAAGAAGGTAAGGATCCCAAGCATTGTAAAAACTATAGACCTATTTCTCTCGTAAACATAGACTACAATTTTTTTTCTAAAGCATTAGCCCTCCGTTTGGAATCTTACCTACCACATATTTTAGGCAAAGAACAATCTGGTTTTGTTAAAGGATGCGTCATTACAGACAATACACGATTATTTTTTGATATTCTTTCTAAAGCTTCACATTTGAAACATCCTCTTGCAGCAATAGCCTTAGATGCCGAAAAGGCTTTCGATAGAGTTGAGTGGCGTTATCTATTTTACACCCTTAAATGGTTTGGCTTTGGTCCTAAATTTATATCCCTAATTTCCCTATTGTATTCAAATCCACGCGCCGCGGTGGGCGCTAATGGGTTAATCTCCTCATTTTTTGATCTCGGTCGAGGTGTACGGCAAGGATGCCCTCTTTCTCCTTTTCTTTTCAACCTAGCCCTTGAGCCTTTCATTTCCAAAATCCTTCAAAACATGATTATACATGGTTTCGAGACACCCACAACTCATATTAAACTTGCGGCTTATGCCGATGACATTTTGCTTTTTATTTCAAACCCTAATGAATCTGTTCCTGCATTTTTAACAGAAGTACGCTCCTTCTCCCTTATTTCTGGATATAAATTAAATAGTGATAAATGCGAAATTCTTCCCTTGACTAAATACACTTTTAAAGCAGACTTTACATCAACTAATTTCACATGGAAATCCAACCATATTAAATATTTAGAATTACAATTCGCGCCTACGATCCCAGGTACGGTAGCATCATGTATGAATACCTGTATTCAGAAAATCTCGGAGCTTACTACTAAATGGCATCCTCTTTATTTATCTTGGTGGGGTCGCCTCGACAGTATAAAGATGATGCTTTCCCCCATAGTGTTATACACCATCTCCAACATACCGGTTCTTCTCTCCTCCTCCTTTCTATGGAATAAGAAGAAACCCTGCATGTCTGTGTCCAGATTAATCCGTCCTAAGGCCGAAGGGGAGTTAATTTTCCCAACTTTATTGCTTATCAAAAAGCCTTTTTATTGTGTCAAGCCTCATTCTGGATATTGGACTCCACAGATGTTTGTCCTTTATGGACGCCGGTTGAAAACTCATTTTTATCTCCATTCTCTTTTCAAGAATACTTATCCTTTTCCCGCAAACCTCAAACTCTTTCTACTCCCATACTTAAACTCACTTCTAAACTTCTGGACTCACTCTACCCTCCGACCCACAGCACTCTAGCCTCCTTCCTCGCTTCACCTATTTGGCACAACATAACCCTATTAATACGCAACAGGCCCTTTTACTGGAAGACTTGGAGACAAAAAGGCTTAGTTTGGATTCATCAACTATTTACCAATTCGGAGTTCATTCCCTTTGTATCGCTCAAGCAATTATATGATTTACCTAATTCATTTTTACCTAAATATCACATTCTTAGAAACTCTGTTCTTGACACTTGTCCCCATTTAATTAATACCTCTTCTATAGCCCACAACTGTACTTTTCCTACAGATTTCTCTTCTTTACTTCGCACCTTACCTAAGGCGTCCAAAATATATACTTTCCTCCAGTCTCCTGACAAAAATAGGCTAATATCAAAGACAGGGCTAGCCTGGGAAAAAGATTTTAACACATCCTGGTGTCTTTCTATGTGGAGTAATTTATGGATCAAGATCCGTAAATCCACACGAGCAGCTAGTCTAACGCAAACATTATTCTATATTTATAATAGGCTTTTATTGATCCCAACTGCCTTGAATAAAAGATTTGCCTGTGTACCCGATACTTGTTGGACTTGCCATTCTCCAAATGCTGATTTATTCCACTTGTTATTTTCTTGCCCATTAGTGCATGACTTTTGGAAGCGTGTGTGGTCTCAAATCAATTCCATTTTCGGTACTAATGCTCCCTTCTCTATCATTAGCATCTTTTTAGGAAGTATCTCACTGATATGGCTTGAGCATTCACACAGTGTTCGAATTATTGATCTGTTATTGGCGGCTGCTTTTCAACAGATAACACGGAATTGGAAGGATTTCTCAAAAATTTCTTACAAAGCATGGTGGTACGATATTTGTCATAATCATAGATTGGATACTTTCCTTATCTATCCCACACATTTGTCCACACAACGTCTACTATTATGGTCACCTGTAACAATGTTTTTTGACACTTGTGCTAAACGATCTTCTTCATTATCTCCTGCCCAACAAGAAGTGCTTAAACCCCCATGAGTCCTCCAGACATTCCCATTTTTTCTACTTTATCTGTTGTTTATTCCATTTTGATCCTTTTTAAAGTTATTGTTTGACTATATAACACTTTATCATGTATTACTTATTGACTGAGTATATGATGTATTGATTGGTGAACACATATATGTATTGTATATTGACACCTCTATGTTTTCAATACATTTTTTCTTTTGAACTTAAAAAAAGAAGTGTATGTCCATCCCACATTCCTGAAGCTCACAATCACGGAAAAAGAACCAAGCTCAAGGTGTTATTTTGTGTTAGTGGTTTGCGGACAACATAGGTAAACATTTGCCACGTATAGCAACTTGCTTTTACACAAAACTATCAAGAGGTTGGGAAGGTACATCAAGTTCTCATTATTACCCCTTTTTGTGAACAAATTATTCACAAGACGTTATTGTCCGACTGAAGGCTAAAAGT
Source organism: Triturus cristatus (assembly GCF_964204655.1). Taxonomy (NCBI): domain Eukaryota; kingdom Metazoa; phylum Chordata; class Amphibia; order Caudata; family Salamandridae; genus Triturus; species Triturus cristatus. Next base: position 457,199,925 of record NC_140580.1, on the reverse strand, counting down.
TCTAACATGTAATGCTCCTATGCCTCTGGTGACTGGTGTGAATGTTGCTATTCACTTTAATTAAATTGTTTACATGTCAACAGTTTTAGATGAATCACAGTGGATTATCTTTCATGGTTTTGACACGTGAAGCAAGCAATTTGAATAGTGAATTTGCCTCTGATAGTTATGCATATCCGTTTTGGAGTGTGTCCTCTGCATCAATGTCACATGGCAAGAGGGGAAGTGAAATGAGGGTATGCTCATGAATCAGATGTTTCTCTATTATGCCTGGAACCGAAAAAGCGCTGGCACATTACACATTCTAATGGCTATATTAGAAATAAACCAATGAGTGGGACATGCAGTGAAGGAGAGAGGCTGCCAGACAGAAGGAGAAAGAAAAAGCGTTAAAGCGAGTGAGAGTGAATGAAAAAGACAGAGAATGCAAATAGAATTAGACAACGAAAGAGGGAGGGGGAAATAGATAAGAGGGGGCTAGTGGGTTGTGAAGGGCTATAAGAGGTGGCGGTGACAGGATAGATGGCAGAGGCAGGAGAGATGCAACACAGGAAATATGACTAAATCTGCAAAGACGATATGCTTCACATGTGCTACCCTTTGTTAAAAAATGATCCCTTGCGTTAACCCACAATTCACATCAGTGTGAGCATGGTGGATAGACTGCTCTTTATGCAAATGAATCCTGTTGAAAGGATGGGTGGTAGGAGGGTGGTCCATGCCCAATGAACAAAGGGCAGCTGTCCTCTCGAATAAAAGTACATTTGCCGCCCACTGAGATGATTGCTGCTTTCTGTCATGGTTCCCAGGTTGATTAAGGTTAGCGGTGGTTCCAGCAGTAGTAGTATGCTCACTGTGTTATGCCCAGGGTCATGCAAATCCTCTTTTCCACGTTGATAATAGTGAGCGGAATTCTGAAACTGCTTATTCACTGTCAAGTTTTTAATCCTGAAACATGTGGAAGGCCGATGTTTTTTGTCACTGATTTGCTTCCTTCTTGAGACAGTGTGTAGTGTTTCATACTGTAACACGCAATGTTTGTAAGACACTTTTGTTATCAACTCTATAAATTAAGTGTGTTAATTAATGGAGAACATTACTAAAGCTCATAGAGCAAGGCAACACTTTGTCACTCTATTCTGAGAATTCACAAAATAAATTAGCAGTATCAGACTTCTTGTGGGCTATTTTATTTTGTCAATATATGTTGTGTGTGTGGCAAACTTGAACTGACGCAGACCACGCCGTCTGTGAGAAGGAAGCTAACAGCAGTGCTCCCCATACCGTAATATTTTATATTATTTGTATTTAAGTTCTGCAAATCTCTTAACCACTGTTATCATGGCACTAAAAACCAAAGATTCCTAAAAAGTGCACAAAACCATCAAAGCCTCCATAAGCTACAAGATTGGTGGGAATAGTCAATTTTCAACAGCCCTCTGAATTTCAGTAACAAGGGTTCAGAACAGAGATAGAGACAGGATACCCCATCCTGCTGTAGCTGGGAGCGAAAAAGCTCTGTCAGCCAGCGGTTTTAGGGGAGAATTGGGGGCTGCCGAAGATGGAGATTTGCAGATCTTGGTGCACAGTACTATGATATCACTTATAAATGATGGGAGAACAGTGAGCTGTCGGAAGAGTAAAAGTCTTAGTGAACCAGAATGAGTGATTTAAAGAGAATATACTCCTTCACATTGGCCCCTATACAGAAGCAATAACAGGGGAATGTGTTCTCTATAGTTGACACCGGTAGCTAGCCTCACTGCATAGTTCTGAATCAACTGCAATTTATTAATTAGACAAGAGTTGAAACCCAGGTAAATAGCATTGCGGTAATCTAAGCAAGAGGACACATAGGCCGAGTTGGAATAGACAAAAGTTCACCACCTGATTCTTGAGTTGCAAGAGTTAGTGCAGAGACAATTTTTATTCCAAGTGTTTTCACCACTTTCACTGGGACAGCAGCTAGACCCAGATTTGGCAAGTGTAAAAAAAACTTAAAAAATAAATTCCAGGAGTTTTCTTGATCTTAAAATCTCAGTTTGAGAGCATTTCTGCTCATTCATCATTGAGCCTTTAAGAGGCATTCATGAAATTTGGCTGCCGCAGTCAATGGGTCACCTTGAAATTTAACATGTATTTGAGTAGTGTCTACCTATACAGAGATGCTAAAACCAAAAGGCTCATTGAGGTGAGCCAAAAGGATAACATAAAGGTTAACAAGGAGTGCGGATCAGATGGAACCTAGAGGCCCCCCGAAGGACACGGTTATTCAGAGGACTCATAAGCACCTCACACCACTCTAAATAATGTCTGGGATAGAAAGCTTGCAATCCATAGTAATGCTTGGGCAGTAAATCCTAGTTCAGAAAGCCTGGTCAGAAGAGCATATTGAAAGCTGCTGTGTGGTCTAAAAGGATTACGGCAGCAGGACTAATAATATCGCCAGGCAGCTGCAGATCGTCCGGCACTAACTCAATGGTCTGGCCAGAACTATAGCTTTCTCTGAAGCTCATCTGAAAGGGATGCAGTAGTCCGTTGTTGGTCACAAAGTTAGAAACTTGTTGCAAGTTCATCCTTTCTATTACATTACTGAGGAATAGCAGTTGCAAAATAGGTCTATAACTTGATAAGTCATCGGGATTTAGAGAGGATTTCTTCAGAAGCGGGATTACAGAAGCCTTTTTTAAGTATCCGGGACATGACCCTCTCTAAAATATGAGTTAACGAAAGGCTTTGCCTGGATGGCATTCTACATGTGATATGCCTTTTGCAGGACTGCTATAACAGGGTCTCTAGGAGAACCCAAAGGTTTAGTTTGAGTGACCAACATGACAATTGTGTTCACATTTAGAAGAGAAAAAACTGCTAAAGGAAATTAGCATTATCTGGACAAACAACCAAAGAATCTGTTGGTACTTGAAGAGAGATGACAAGGGGCAGCTGGATATCCTCACTTTTCTTTATGTAGAAATTCTGAGTTTGAACGTATAGCCTAATCCTGAGGAGATGGATCACAGAGACTTTTGATAACAGAGAAAATAGCTTTAGCGAGGTTGGTAGAATCTAAGATTGTCTTGAAAGAAAACACAGATATAGTCTTCTGGAATTGTATTTGTGTTTCAACTTTTTCCATTCGCCCTCAGCACTGGGATTATAAACCTGACCCTAGCGGGGTTCGGTCACATGCAGCGATAACTTAAGAACTTTCAACTCTGATGTGTACTAGCCATTGTCTGAACATTTTTCGTAGTCATTTCCGTGGCTGGAGCTAAGATGTCTGCCAGAGATTGAAGCAGAGTATAGTACTGGTCCACCAGGTCTGAAATGGAGCAAGCAACTTCAAATGAGGTGAGTCGAATGAGGGCATGGCATTACAATCCTAATCTGACACCCTTCGCAACAATGCTGGAGAGAGGAACACCTTGATATTGGCTGACTGGAACCCATCGGTGAGTCCTCCCACCACACTTCACCTCACTCTGGTCACCTTGGTTTTTTGCTGTCCTCATGGATGGCCCAGTTCCTTCTCTTGACCCGGCCTAGATAGATCTCCTGGGCACCCTTTGGAGCCTAAATTTCCTGCCCTTACTCAGTATTAGGCTGTCAACCGTTGGCAGTGCTACAATATATTAACAGCGTTCTTTCCCTCCGCAGGTTTCCCCCCCCCCGGGACTCTTCTGCGGGAATTGTTTCCAACCTCTCCTTCAGCACACCAAGACTAGGGTGCAACTCCCTCCCCTCACTGTAATTGGTCTCCAATATTCACACAGGTTCCTCCCTCCTCCCCTCTTTACCCCCCCCCCCATCCTATTTGACCTCGCCGGCTCCTGATACTACCTTTACACTATCTTCTCCTTTTCCTTCCTTCTATGCAGCACTCATTATTTTGTAACCTGGTCCTGGACTGACCTGAACTGAATACAGGTCGAAATACCGTCAACCTCCAAGCCCAATTTTGGGCGCAGCTTTCGTGGTGCATCAAAATGACCTACCTTCTCTAAATCTTTGCAAATGAATTGGAACAACAAAAAGTTCCTTGTATATATTGACATTTCTGTTCCCGTTGTGCCGTGTTTTCACTTGTCACTTGTCACTTGCGCCGTTTACCTTGTTTTTCACGAGCACAAATGTGCACAAGTTTGTACAGGTTACATGTATATTCAATGTAATAGAGTGGCGTCATTGCTTTTCTCTACTTTGTTTAAATACAGATCACTCTTTGCATTTGTTGCTACAACCATTAATGGGTCCCTATCTCCTCCTTTTTGCAACTAGCGTGCATGCTTTCCAAAACAGTCTTTAAATGCTACCTGTTGAGACATTGTTGTTTGTTATACATACTATTCACCCAGATTTCAACTGGTTTTACGGGTATCCTCCTGTGGTCTGGTTTCATCAAGAGAGGAACTTAAGTATTAATTTTGCATCTTTGAAAATGAATTGTAAAGAGTATGCCCTAATGGTCAATCCAGGGAAATAGGTAGGGCATATAGGTCTGGCAGCTCAAAGAGTCTAAACAAATAACGTTGAGTGAAGACCCAAATTATGGGTAGGAAAAAAAGGGTCTGGGAATAAGATCCAAAAATGTGAAGACATCCAGAAACGTAGTTGCCAGAGGGGAGGAAAGTTGATCAAAGTAAATACTTAAATGTCATAGGGGGACCAAATATGAGTCAGGAGTAGCTGATTGGGCTAGGCCTAATGCCTCTGACTCATATGCATCCACAGTCACAGAGGATAGATGATAGGCTAAAACGTGCAGCAAAAAAGTACCTGAGGGATCTTTAAAATGTATAGTTTGCACTTCCAGTGCTGGCCCATAGCACCTCTTTTACCTGAGCAGTTTGTTTCATGATTTGAAAAACCCAGAGGTGGAACATCTTTATAGACATCCTGCTTAAAGTCAGTAAACTAATTTTACAAAATACACAGAAAATCTAGGTCAAAATTCACCATACATACACAATCACACAATACATGTTCCGTATACAAAGGCAGCCTGCACTGCACGTCTGCTTGTTGTGTGCTAGCTGTTTTGAATGTAACATATAAGGGAAGAATGTACAAATGTTGTTCATGCTATAGCCTGTTGGAGAACGTTGCAATGCTGGATACAACGTTATACCACGTATCCTTTCAGGGGATATTTTCACTGCTCCTCATCATGTTTTTCTTGTTTGGTGTGTGAGGATCACCTCCACTTCTACTGGATGTGATGAGCACATATTGTGTATTAAAAAAGCAAGGACGTGATTTGCCTGTGCTGCAGCTGGTGTGTGCGTTTGTGCATGCAAGAGGGACATTTGCACAGCTGATGCCCATGCTACAACTCCTCTGTGTGGCATAAACGTTCGCACAGGTGCCACAGACAGTATTTCTTTTCCGTGTACATGTGCACTGCAGGCACACTGCTACTGCCTGTGCTGCAGTAGTTCTCGCCCTCTGGCAGAATTTTGCTTTCTTTCTGATTGTGCTGCTTGCGGCTGATTTATTGAGATCTGTGTATGTTGCTTCAAGCCAGTGGCGTCACTAGGGTTGGTGTCACCCGGTGCGGGTAACTCATGGTGTCACCCCATCACGACTTACCGCATGGACCTCCTCCGCTCCGAGTCCACTAGTGGACACAGTTGGCAAATAACGGAACCATACAGAATCCTTAGTAACGTTTGTAAATTTAGGTCCTCTATTTACAAAGGCCATAGAAGGGTTTTGGACCGCCTACCTGCACCTGGTGGCATCACCTGAGAATAACCCCATGAACCACAGTGAGTACCGAGTGGTGGGAAGAGGGCCCACATATGTATTGAGCCATACAAAAAACTTTGTGCCTTCTGCTGAAGGTTTTTTCTTCATGTTGTTTAGGTCATCAGGAGGAAGGTCTTACCTTGGGGCACCAAAAAACTCCCAGAGGCAATGTCTGCTCAATAACATGTTGCTTTATTGTGGAGGCACGTGCAGACATGCAGCATTATATGCTTGGCATCCGTCATGTTCTAAAGCTGAACGTCCCAATGCACACGGACTCATCTCCGAAAATAAAATGCTTCCTTTTTGTGGCCTTATGTCACCAAACCACACTGTGCCCACTGCACTCAGTGAGATGTCACAAAACCCCATTCTTATTGTTTGTTTTCTTTGGGTGTCATTTTAGTTTGCCCATTGAAATGGCCACTAAATTTGCACAGACATTCAGTTTTACTGATAAAACTATATTGGTGACAAATGATGATGTGTGGAGCTTGGGTTTCATCAATGAGTTGCGTGTTCTGATTTGTTTTAACCCTATTTAAATCTGTGTTTCCATAACTCTTCAGAACTAAATGGGCTTTGTGCTTGGTTTTCTCACAGGTGAATGTGTACATTTAATTTACAGGTATCTACATTTTGTTGTGGGTTACACAAAATGATAGCCTTCCCTTTCGCACTCCCTGTGCCTGGCAATATTGTCATATAATTCACTTTACTTCTCTGACCACAAAGTGAGAGAAGTTTGTAAATACCAATCCTTCACGTTGAAAAAAACATAGGAAGCAATTTGTCAGACGTCAAATGTCAGGTCATGTCCTCTATCTTTGAAGCATAGGAAATGTGACAAGATAAATACAGAATTTACAAGCATCTTTGTATATTGCTCGGACTAACTTTCAAGACCCACCAAAAGTAAGCTCGACCCTCCAGTGGGTCCTGAGCCACAGTTTGGGAAACGCTTTGCTGCTAAGGCATGCAACCACAGGTAGGGAAACACAAATGCAGACAGACTATTTGTGCGGTGCCTCTGTGTAACCTGTCACTTTCTGTTTGTATTTTTGTCTGTGCCCTGGATTTTTTGTCCTAAACATCTGGTGCTGCTTTTCTTTTTGTTCCTCAGTTTACAGTGCAAGTGCCTTGCCACATGATGGGGTTGGGGTGAATACCTAGTGGAACTGAGCTGCTGACCTAGGGAGCAGGGGTTGAATCCTTGTCTAGGCTTAGCAGTTTTTGTGGGCAAATCACTTAATCTTTCGCTGCTTAAAAAATGAAATAATGTGTACGTAGTATGGTTTTGTTGTTAAGTGCACTAATGCCCTTGGGTCAGTTTCACGCTATAAAAAAACTGCATAAAAAAATGTCCAGTCTGGGGTGACCTAGAAAGAATCATGCTCCACTGAGAGACCACATACATTGTCTGTGTTCGTTTATGCATGCCTCTGTTTACATACGTTAGCAAGTTCTAGTCAGACTTGCTGACTTTGTCAACGCTCGTTTTAATAGGTCCAGCAAAAGTAAATAAACTGACTTGAAATTTGCTGGAAAATCCTTATATGCATGTGGTTACTCACGCCATAAACCCCTTAGGTATGTGGTGTTTACGTTTAAAAGGCATACGTTTCATGACGTTTTTACAGTGGGTAGTTTAATAACAAGAGGTGCATGGCACAGTGGCGCAACCGCCCTGACCTTTCTCAGTACCTATCAGCACGTGATGCAGGTGTACTTGTGAGTGGGTGGATGCAGGGGTACTCGTGAGTGGGTGACATTGCCTTTGTCAGACAGCAGCCCTCATGCATGCATCTCTTCCCAGGGGCATCCAAGCTGACTCCAGGTGAATCACTGTAATGTTACATGAACTGTAACTGCAGTGTGTGTGGTCTTCCGGGTACTACGAGCAGCCTGATTGGATTACACGAAACATCTTACCTTTTAAGACTTCACTGTGGGGGTGGCTGGGCCCCTATCGTATGGGTTCTGCTTCTGCAAATCGCCCAGCAGCCCTCCCCTGCCGAGATTGTCTCTGTCTTCACGCAGTCTAAGCGCGTGGTGATGGTGCGCGTCAGAGGAGCACAGCGCGGGGGCTGGCCCAGGGCCGTCATTGGTAGCGCTATAAGATTGACGGCCCTGGGACCCACAAACTGGGTACGCCACCGCCGCGCATCGCACCATCACCACTATGCTAGTAGGTGGTGATTGCGTGGCGCTGGTGTGCACTGCAGTATTTGTTCCTCTGAGTCCTGATTATAAAGCAGTCAGAGGCAAGGCTGCAGAGCTGTGTTACACTTACACAGCGTAACCAGATTGGTGTCACCCAGGGCCGGCTTTAGGGCTGGTGGCGCCCTGTGCGACAATGTTTGTTGGCGCCCCCCCAATGACCACCTCCACCTCGGATTCTCTCACTAGCACCCTTTAACAGTGACCAATCTCCATAACCACACCCTCTCAGATGCATTGAATTAGTTATACAGCACCACTCATACCAGTGTAGGGTGTCCAAGCACTTTGCATCACACACACATTACACAGAGACAATCAATCATACGTGTGTAAATCAGTGTATAGGCAATGTTACATAAGCCAAAGGACTAAAACTGTAGGAGTCACATGTCATCCATACTGGTAGGCAGTATAGTTTAAGAGTGCTTGGTGTGGAGAAGCACAAACTCAGAGTCGAAAAAGAAACAGCCTAGTTGGGAGTTTTCTTTAAAAATAAGAATCGATTTCTAGCCAAATTAACCCTTTTTGCAACATTAATCAATGCTCTAATAATGTATATTTTGCGGTGTGTATGCAGTTCTAGGATGAAAGTTAATAGCTCACTATCCTATATTAGGACTTTAAGTTATAAATTGCAAGTAACAAAAGGATGTCTCTTTGGAAAGCAGTAACCTGCAGATCTGTTTACATCATACGCACTCTGTAATCTACTTGGTACACGTTCTTTGCAGCAGGCACATTAACCCGCTGCACTAACTTCACATAAAAGTCAAAACCTCATCTATACAAAATGCTGATCTCTCTCCAGGAAGATAATTAATCACACGAGTTATCTTAACATTTATGTGAGGCCTGGTAATTGATGGGGGAAAGAAACGCTGCAGCAGGTGCTTCAAAAGCATAATAAACTTTCGAACACGGTGTCTAAAGCCGGCCCTGGTGTCACCCCATACGATGGTGTCACCCGGTGCGGTCCGCACCCCCCGCACCCCCCTAGTGACGCCACTGCTTCAAGCGGCACTGCACCTGCACTCGGCTGATTCGTGCAGATCAGTGTGTGTTGCTGTAGGCAGGGTGCACCTGTTCTGTATGTGTGGGGAAGCTTGTAGCCAATGCTGCACCTGCTTCCTGGGTGTTATGAACGTCTACAACGCTTCCATCCCTGCTCTATAACTTGTGCATGTGTTGAGCTTGCAACCTGGTGCCTGCGCTACACCTGTTCTAGACGTGTGGGTAAAATGTGCATGCACTTGACCTACCAATTCTTTACGGGACAGATGTACTAACAAGCTGTTGTAACTTATGCACTGAAATTTTGTGACCACGAATTTATTTTGCGACTCGAGCTACGAATTATAAGTTGAGTCACAAATTAAGGCATCAGATGAGGTTGCAGAACAGCCCGCCTACTTAATATGCATTAGGCAAATACACATTGAGCCTCCCTCTACCTTCACTGGAATGGTGGCTTGCAAGGGGAATTAAACCACCATCTCTGTCAAGGTATGTCAAAGTGTATTTTTTTTTTTTAAAGCAACCCGATTTTTATAAAGGAAACATAGCAGCTTTAAAAAAGAAACATTTTTAACCGAGTTGTAAGGAAGCAGTGAATCACAGCTTACTCCCATGAAGCTGCCACCTTGGTTCCCAAACGGGAAGAATTCCAAAAGGAACACCTTCCCCGTTGCGAATCAGTCATCACCCCAACTTGGGAGTCCGCACCTGGTCAATGATTTGCACCCAGAATTCTGCTCGCAAATCATTGATACAAAGATTATCAAGTCACAATTTGGAACGGACGCATCAAACATGCCTCTCCCAAATTGCAAATCATGAATCATTTCTAAACCCATGTGGTAATTCAGTAAAATGTTTCAGAGTCACTAAATTGATTTAGTTCATTAGAAAACGTTTTTTTAAGTCGCAGACCCTTTTATTTAGCGAATCGGAAGGGTTGGCGCTGGTAAAAAAGGTTTGTAAATGTGACCCTATGCTCTTAATGTGTAAGAGGTGTTTGCAAGTTTGCCACATAGGGGCCTATTTACAATCTGCAATCTGTAGTATTTGTGTTGCACTACTATAGTCCTATCAACCTACTCCAAAATACCATTCACAAACATAGGTGCAGAGGCTCTGCCTCTGCCACTCCTCCCTTTTACTGTGCACAAATCTCTGCCCCAACTACAGAGATCTACACACATGAAATCTGATTTACGTAGTGATTTGTATGAGTTTAGCAATGTTGTCACACTTATTACATAAATAATATTCTTTTTATATTATTAAAGAGGTTTTTTTTTTGTAATACGCCTAGACGCCCTTGGGCATTTATACGCTACACAAATTCACAAATCAAATAAAATCAATGAACTCAAATCAAATTAATACACGGCACACTAAGTGAAAGTGAAAAAATATGTCCTTTAATTTTGAAAAGTTTGTCCATTTTGGAGGGGAGTCAGTTTTGTGGTCGGTATTAAAACTCTGTCTTCAAGTTAGAGGGGCTTGTAAAATTGTCACTTTTTGTGACTTTGTAATAGCACAATGCCTTGTTAAATCTGTCCCGTATCGAGTGGGTTTATGCTCTCAGTATCTGTTCCAGTCACTGATTGCTCTGTTCTACGCACATTCAAGCTTTAGTGACCCATACATCCTTGGATCAGAAACACTGATAAAGATGGATGGGCGCAGCATAGGTGGGGCTGCCTACGAGGTATGTTGAATAAACATCTTAGGCCCAGGCCTGAATTCAACAGTACAACATGCCCTTATTAAAGAAACGCATCTCTGTCACTATAAAGTTCTAAATAATGTTTACAAAACAATTATATTTAGATTAGCAATTTAATTTGGAAAATGTAGTCACTCGTGTTAACAGCAGCGTGCAATAAGTGGCAGAATAGCCCACTGTACACAGTGACATTACTCAGCTAATTGCTTCCCTGGCAGGGCTCTCCCTTCTAGAACGGCTTGTTAATTGGAGCTATCATTTGACTTTTAGAGAGAGATGCTCTGAGAAATTCTGGCTGACAGCCCAGATGAAATGGATCTGGCTAGAGGAAACCCTTTCGAACCTTTTCCCGCATCGCAAATCCATCAGGCAGTTTACTACATTTCGCATTCGCCTCTGCACAAGAGAGGAGGAGGAGAAATGCTTTGATGGTGCAATCTATATATATAATGACATTGCCTTGTTAGCTGATTCCATTATGTGCCACATTCCAGGAATTATTGTGCCTTTCTTTGCTCTAAACACCCCAACAAAAACCTTAAGCCCCGACGCTGTTTGTGTGAGGCTCAGAGGGACGTCCCTATAAAGGAGATTATGTCGATATTTTGTATATGAAGAGTAATTTACCGTATTACTGCTACTGGGAAATCTCCTTTTAAACACAGGCATGTTATATCAAAGGCTGGGTTTTGGCGAGCTCAGCAGAAAAAAAACAGTTTTATTTGCTGCTCGAATTTATAGTAGAACAGGGCTTGACTTGCATCAGTTTCAAAGGACATTAAAAATGTGAAAACATCATCGAGTACGCGGGACAGTGAACAATCCTTCTGCTAAGTAATGTGCTACCCCTCCGAGCTAGTCGCGACTGAGCTATATATTTGTACTAGATTATTTAAGAGTAAAGAAGTACACTTAAAACCTTCAACACAGAAAAAATAAATTATCCCTTGAAAGCCATTTGTTGGTGAAGTCCAATGAAGAAAGAATGGGTATTGCATATTACATGGGTGAGTACATTTTAGTTTTTAGGTCTATTGCTATTTAGTCTACCATACACAACCGTAGATGCCTGTGTCAACAGACCTATTGTATCTAGTACAGACTTAAACTGGGCTTTGTGTCCACTCCTTGTTCATGCTTTATTAGCTTTCTTTTGTGTCTTATCCCCCTGCTCCTGATTCAATTGATTTCCTCCATATTCTTTTGTTTGTCACACCCAACAAGCATTTCATGTTCTGTCTCTTTCTGCTCATTTCCTACCCTCCACTCTCTTTATTAAAACATTAACCCCATCCTCAAGCTTGGTTGGTCCTTCAACAATATCTTGGAATGATTTTTGTTAAAGGGATAGAACAAACATTTCAGGATTACTACCCTTCATGGGCACGCAGACGCAGCCCTATTGAAGTCATTCCAAGATGGCTGCCTGCAGGCATGTTTATGGCCGGCAGTCATCAGTGAAAAAGCAAGCATTGGCACGCCAATAGCACTGCACACATCAGGGGTAAGAATAATTGACTTTACAATGCTTGTTACCAATGCAAGGCAGATTAGGTCCCTTAGTAATGAGTGCAATGTGTAGCTAGACCTCGTTGAGAGTCCACTGGTATTGTCAGTGCTGCCATCTTTCAAAAGTTCCCCATGATCGCATTGTAGAGCACTCTTATGGTGGTTTGCTAAAGCAGGTTGCTCCTGGTGCAGGTTTTGCAATGAGAGCGAGCTACATAGCAAGTATAATGAATGCACCGAGATAATGCAAAACAGTCAAGATTTTGCTTTCCTAAGAACTTCTGAAATGCAAATACAGATAAAGAGAGAAATGATGATGCAGTCATGAAGTTTCAGTCTGTGGTGTCAAAGGTCAGCAGAAAATCTATAAGATTTGTGTAATACTTGCGATGCAGATCATCTTCTCCGTACATAGCAAGAGGGAAGTGTAGTGGTAGGGAAGGAGATGACAATTCCTTCAGTCCCGTGGGAAGTGCGATCTTTAGGGCCAATGGATTTTGGGCTTACTGGTGATGTGAAAGATGTAGAGCCTGATATATAAAACCATTGTGCAGGCACAAAAGCTATGATTTTCAAAATGTCAAGCTTTGTGACCATAAAAACCCAAATGGCATTGTATTATAGTTATAGAATGAATTGCTAATATATTTGTGATTCGAAATATACACTTTGCAAATCACTAGGAATCATTACAAAAAGGTTGTATTAAATGGGAAGACCCCTTCCTACTGGTTCACAATCAAGTGCCTCAGTATATTGTGACTGCAATTGCAAACTATTCAAACAACATCCTACTAGGGTGTTGTATCTTTTCCCAAAAGGTTAGATGTACATGAGCGACAGCTTCTACTCTGTGAATGTGGGCTGTGGGTATTGAGGGGTGAGCAGGCAGCTCTCCAGTGGGCTGCAAGATGCTACCCCCCAGTGCTCCTCGCATTTTGTCTATTTTATTTTTTGATTGCAGCCTCTGCTCCTTCAAGCATAGACATGTCAGTCAGGAAACTTTGTTCGGAAGCGTTGCAGCAACCATAAAAGCATTGTATAAAACAGTCAGCAGAAAATGCGCAGTACATGAGGTAGATAAAAAATATAAAAATACGAATAACGACTAATAATAGACAGCTGGACGTTGTATAATATGAAGCGAATACAAAGGATGAGTCGGGTGTTATTAAATAGTTATCTAAGAATACGGCGTGCATAATCAATTTGATAGCAAGTCAACAATGGGGCTTAATTTAGCATGGACCTGCGAGCTCGAACTGCAGATTTTAAAGAACGACCCGACATGTACAATAATTTCTTCATTATCAAGAAGCAACACAAATCTAAAAGCAGGTCTGCACTGTTTAGGAATGTAGCAATATTTTTTTAAAGTGGGACTAAAAAAAGTTTGTAAATCTTGTGTCAAATTACAAAAAAACATCAAATGAAGCATAGATGGGGCACAATCTAGTTCCGAGGCTACTCACAAAACCAATGGGAAAGCAAAGGAGATGTTTCATAGTATCAGACCTTAAGTGGAATAACAGAGAACGTTAAAAAAAGACTGGGTGCCAAAATAACATAATCAGTAGGGTGATTAAACTCGGACAGACTAAGATAACTAGTCGCGATTTGTGTCCCCTCCGGACGCCTAAGCCTCTGAGAGTCCCAAAATAGACTACATGCTTGAGCCACCGTTTTTTTACAAGTGATAATACAGGAAGAAGGGTCAGTGAAAAGGGAATGCATCCCAATGTTAAAATGCGCAGTCCGAACATAAGCAATCCAGGGGATTTGTGATCCTCTGTCCAAAGAAAGACAGTCCAAAATAATATCTCTAGTCAAGTCATCAATGCGCCAAATTGAATTCCAGCGAAGGACTGGGCGGGTCCTAATTAGGTCCATGACATAGAGACGCCCTAGTTCATTGTGCAGGATCAAATGTGCGGCAGATAGAGGGATAGAAAACACGTTTCTACAAAATCTATTTTCTTCTTGTTGAATAACCAAACAGTTTGAGACCACCCCACACCTCCACCCCATGCATTGGGATTTATAAACTTGTAGCAGTGGTAAGGCAGAGCCTCCCCCATGGATTGTGGAAGACTGGAAAGTGACCCATTAGCTGCAGCAAATTTAGCCGTGCGGTGTACTCTACAGTTTTCCATGTACTTCACCATAGGGAGATCTCAACTGCAGTGCTAAAGAAAATCGCCTACATATGAAAAGTTACTAGTGGTAACCTTACACTTGTGAATGTGGCTCTCCCCCCTGTTTCATGGGTGCAGACATGTAAGTCTATACTTTGTAGTCAAAGTATACTCAGAAATGGTGAAAGGACAAAAATAGTAAATTTATCATGGAATGCATGACTGTATTAGATTTGTAGATCTAATCATGTGTAAGTTTACCTTTGTGAACCTTTGTGTTACTCTTTATTTCTTTAACTGGCAAATCCTCTAAATTAAATTGATAGGTAAAATACTTCTTGCCCTGAAATGGCTGATCTGAGGCTATTTTGTCACATGAATATAATGTAGGTATGAGGATACAAGCTATTTACAGATTTTAATGGGGATGTAACATCTCTGTAAGGGCAGAATGTAAGTGAAGCCCAGTTCATTAAATGGACAGTAGTCATGATAAATGCAAAAATGTGGTAATTACAATATGCTACTTCACAATCCTAGTTGCACAACTATCTAGTCTAGCAAACCTCCTATTCATGTGAAAGCTGATCAGTCTCTGAAACTGTGAAGATTGATGATTTGTGCATTTTCTGCATCAGCAGCAGTGATCTGTTTGGAGGATCTTCCTGGGTATGGTCTTCCTTTATTTTGCATATGTACAAGTAAGCAACGCAGTATTCATCTACAAGAGGTTACAATACAGCAAATAACATCAATTTGACATATATCATTGTTAGACCTGTCATGCTTAGGGTGGTCTTCCCCCAGACTGTTTGCCAATTTCCTTTCTGTTTTTCTTATTTTGTTTTTGTTGGCCTTATGACTCTGTGCACTATATCATTGCTAATCAGTCCAATCCAAAAACATGGTAAAATTGGCTTACACATGATTAGCACATTTAATTTACTCATAAATCCCTTGTAAAGTGGAATACCGTATACCAAGAGCTGGTAAATTAAATGTTACAAATGGGCCTGCCGCGTTTACTATACCACCTAATTAAGTAGCCTTTTTGAACATGTCTGCTGTTGCAGCCTGTGTGCTGTTTTAAACTGCGAAATCAGCCTGGTAAAAGAAAAAACCTTTGTGGTAGACCTGGCCTCTGGCCCCCACAGCCGCAGTCGACTGGAACAAAATTAAATAGTCTTCCGTCACCACAGCTGGGCTGCCCCACCACGGTAGGCCAGAAACATGGGATTTGTTGATCCACACCATGGTGGTAGTCCTGGACGGAGCTATCGACTTCAAGGAACTGTATTTTATGTCTATTTTGGCTTATTGGTATTTTGGATTACTGTATGTTGAATTGTTGGTTTGGTCTTGTTTTGCACAGATAAATACTGGGGGGCAGATCTGCAAGCCCCTTGCATCACTTTTGCGCTGCCGTTGCATCGCTTTTTGTGACGCAGCGTCGCTGTAAACAATGTACCATGTTGCGTCCCATTCACAACGTGACGCATCTAGGGAGATGCATCATGTTGTAAAGCCCTGAGCCACATTATACCTGCATCAGGTATAATGCATGCAGAGTGGGTGTTCCCATGCAGGAAAGCCTTGTAGAAGGGATGCAGTGAAATCTACAAGATTTCACTGTGCCACTTCTAGGATGCCACTGCGTCAAAACCTTATGCCTGCTTGGAGCAGGCGTAAGGAGTGACACAGCACAATAAGTATAGGTCACCCTATGCATTGCTGGAGTTGCGTCGTGCTTGTGACACAACTCCAACAATGTGTGACTTTTGCGCCAACAGAGATACAGGGAAACCAGTTTCCTGTAAATCTGCCTCTGGATATTTGTTTAAACTGGTGTGGTGTCCCGTTGTAGTGTTTTCACTGTATTACTGTATGTTATGTGCAAATGCTTTACACACTGCCTCTGAGATAAGCCTGACTGCTCGTGCCAACCTACCAAGGGGGTGAGCAGAGGTTATCCCCTAGGAGATAAGAAGCCATGGGTCTCTTCAGGAAAGCCTGCAGAGACGGGACCCCACAAGTGCTTTGTCTTTGAGCAGATGGGTCACTTGAAGGGAGATCTCAAGTGCCCTAAGAGGGCACAGCCACCCACCAGTGGGCAGTCCAAGGTGTTGGCTAGTGTAGCACTTGGGGAGGAGGGGTACCCAGAGGAGGGTGGGGATCCTGCAGAGATGGCCCTTGTCTTACTAGGGGACAGTAAACCAGGTGCCTACAAGCAGAAGTACTGCGCCTGGGTGACCATCAATGGGAGAAGGATAGAGGCTCTCGGAGATACTGGAGCAAGTGTAACCTCAGTCTGTTGTCACCTGGTCTCCGAGGGGCAAGTAGTCCCTGGGGCATTCAACCAAGTAGTTGCAGTGAACAACTCAGAGCGCCAGTGTAAGGTGATGCAGGTTCCCTTTGAATGGGGGGTCTCAGCTCCCTTGAGGGTGGTTGTGAGCCCTAACATACCTGTAGATTGTCTGCTAGGTAATGACCTGGAGCATTCCTTATGGAATGATGTAGAGTTCCGTTTTCATTTGGAGATGCTTGGGTTGCAGAGTGGGCTTCCATGAGTACGCGATCCATAGCAGCCCGTAAGGATGATGAGAAGGACCAGGAGCCTGAAACAGTGGCCCAGGTACCTGCCAAGCAAATGGGCAAGGGGTGCGGCAAACCCGCCCCTGAAGTTCCCACGGTCTAGAAGGAGGCTGACCTTGAGGGTGACGCCCTGCACCTATAGGGAAGCAAGTGGCTGAACTAGGGGAGCTATCTGATCTGACCCAATGGCAGCAAGAAGGGGGTCCCACCAGGGAAGAATTCTGCAGGGAGCAGAAGGAATGTCCTTCTCTAGAGGGTTTGCAGCAGCAGGCTGCAAACCTGGCAGTTGGTGAACAGTCTGGGTCGCACCCGATCTACTGGGAGAAGGGTCTCCTATACAGCCTAAGGTCGCTGATCCTGGGTCAGCCTGTGTGCTGGTGGTACCCCAGCACTTCAGGACCTTCCTGCTGGATCTGGCTCAGGAAGTGCCTTTGGCAGGATATTTGGGGCAGGACAAGACCTTTGACAGGATTGTCATCCATTTATTTTGGCCCCAAATGCCAAGGCAGTCTGATGCTCATTTTAGGTCTTCCCAAACTTGGCAGGCAAATGGTGAGAGTGGGAGGAAATGTAAGGCTCCTCTCCAACCTTTTTCACTTGTTGGCACCCATTTTGAGAGTGTGGGGATTGACATTGTGGGGCCCATGGACTTCAATTCAGCCATGGGCAATAGGTGCATCCTGATGTTGGTGGACCATGCCACCCGGTACCCAGAGGCTATCCCTCACAGGACAACGACAGCGCCAGTGGTGGGCCGGGCATTAATGGGAATCTTTTCCCACATGGGGTTCCACAGAGAGTTGGACCGGGGTACCAATTTGATATAGAAGTATATGACATCCATGTGGCAGGAGTGTGGTGTAACCTGCAAGGTCACCTCTCCTTACCACCCCCAAGGTAATGGGTTGGTGGAGAGATTCAACCAAACCATAAAAGGCATGATTAAGGGTCTAACATAACCCATGAGGCATAAGTGGGACATCCTCTTACCATGCCTTCTTTTTGCAATCAAGGAGGTACCACAGAAGTAATTAGGGTTCTGTACCTTAAAGCGTCTGTATAGGCAACCTGTGAGAGGGCCTTTCAGTTTGGTAAAGGAAGGCTGGGAGATAGCTCACAGGAAAAATCCCCAGGATGTATTTAGCTACATGCTGGCCTTCAGGAGCCAAACATGTGAACATAGAAGCCAGCCAGGAGTAAATGAACCATAGGTAAGACCAGAATGCTACTCTGGTAGAGTTTCAGCCTGGCCAGAAAGTGTGGGTCATGGCCCCAGTATAGCCTTGCACTCTTCAGGACAAGTGGACTTGGACTTTTGAGGTGGTGGAGCGCAAAAGTGATGTGACTTATATGGTGAATTTGCAGACTTCCAGGAACCCTTTGAGGGTCCTCCATGTGATCCGTCTCAAACCTCAATTTGAGAGGTCTGAAGTGAGCATGCTCTTGGCAACAAATGATGTGGTGGAAGAAGAGTGAACCTCTTCCTGACCTCCTGTCTACCAAGGAGCATGATGGGTCAGTGAAAGCTGTGAACCTCTTGCCTACTCTGGCCCCAGAGCAGCAGAGTGACTGTCACCAGTTGTTGGTGCAGTTTGTCACCCTGTTCTCCCTGACGCCAGGTGTCACCCATTGGAATACTCATGATGTGGACACTGGGGGCAGTCCTCCCGAGAAACAAAATTCACGGGCTGACTAACAGGGTCAGAGCCAGCATCATAAAAGAGGTTTTTAAGATGTTGGAGTTAGGGGTGATAGAGCCCTCCAACAGTCCTATGGCCAGCCCAGTGGTCTTGGTCGCAAAGGCTGCTGCACCCAGTGTCACTCCTAAACTTTGGCTCTGCATGGACTACTGTCATATGGCCGATAGGGACATTGTCGACATCGCTAAGTTGGCATGAGCTCTGCTGCCATGATGCCGCTTTTGCGCACGTTACAACATGAATTTATTTTGCAAGACTCTGTTTATGCCTTTCACATGCGAACTGTCTGCTTTGTGCGTTCTCTGTCTGTTCCTGGAGTTTAGTCTGAACACATTGAGCAAGGTCGATAAACAATGCCCCTTGTTGTTCTGTTCTGGCCAGTCCTTAGCACCTAGACAAAACATGCTAACACAGCTGCCACTGCTGAAGACTCGTGCTTTGATATTATGGGAATGCATGTTTGGTTAGCACACACTTGGAGAGGGACCTTTCCAGAGAGAAGAGCCATGCTGTTCCTATGATGTAGAAATACCATCTTGGCACCAAGGTATGGGGTCTGCTAACAAAGCCCAGAGATCTTCTTTTATATAACAATACTTGTTCTTACCAAGGGGAGGGTGGTTAGGCCCTATCACCCTTTATCCACTGTCTTTATTAGATGACATCTCCCTTTATGATATATGGACTTGCTACAATGCTAACTGTGTTGAGTACATGCATTTTGCTGTTTGTATTAGCTTGTATACTGTGTTATAGAGCCCAATAGTTAAAATAAATATTTTAAACTATACTCGTGTCTCAGGCAATTCTTATTGTGGACAAGTATGAGTGAGTGAGCGAAAGGGTATGTCTTGTTACTGCGATTCCTGAGAGAGTTGGGAGTGTTGTGTTCTGGGGCGTCTAATCTTTTGCATCTTTGTGATTGTATAAGAGAGCGAGTGAGACACTATAGCTAGTCGGTCCTGGGATTGTGGGTACTGAGGCAGTAGGAAGGCTTAGCCCCTAATCACCCAGGTCACGTATTCCTGCTCATAGTTCTGTGTATGTGCAGAAACCCTGCAACACGACTGTGGGCTCAAAGCCATCACCAGGACTGACGCACACCCTATTCCCAGAGCTGATGAGCTCAGAGATTGGTTGGAACCTGCCATGTTCCTCAGCACATTTGATTTAACATCTGGGTACTGGCAGATTGCCTTAACTGATGGTGCCAAGGAGAGGTCTGCATTCTCAACACCAGACGGGCACTACCAGTTCCGGGTGATGCCCTTTGGGTTAAAAAATGCCCCTGCCATCTTTCAGAGGTTGGTCAACTAGGTGTTGGCTGGACTGGAGGATTTCAGTGCCGCCTACCTGGATGACATTGCAGTGTTCGGTTACAGATGGGAAGATCACTTGCACCACCTCTGAGAAGTGTTGAAGGCTCTGCAGAGGGCAGGCCTCATGTTCAAAGCTAGTAAGTGCCAGATCGGGAAGGAGTCTGTGGTGTACTTAGGGCACCAGGTACGAAGTGGCCAGGTTGCGCCCCTACAGCGTAAGATTGACACCATTCTGGCTTGGGAGCGCCCCAAGACCCAGACTGAGATGAGAGCCTTTTAGGCTCTCATGGGTTACTATAGGAGATTTGTCAAGGGCTATGTCACCATTGATGCCCCCTTGACTGAGATGACTTCCAGGAAGCAGCCCAGGAGGCTGATCTGGATGATGCCTGCCAGACAGCTTTTGATGCCCTAAAGGCAGCCATGTCACAGCGCCCATACTCAAGGCACCGAACTTCTCCAAGAAATTCGTAGTGCAGACTGATGCTTCAGAGCATGGTGTGAGAGCGGTGCTCTTACAACTGAACGAAGAGGGCCTAGACCAGCCTGTAGTCTTCCTTAGCAGAAGACTACTCCCCAGGGAACAGAGGTGGCGTGTCATTAAGTGAGAAGCTTTTCCTCTGGCATGGGTACTGAAGAAGCTGAGAACCTACCTGTTTGCGACTCAGTTCAGAGTTCAGACAGACCACAGGCCCCTCAGATGGTTAATGCAGATGAAAAGTGAGAACCCAAAAATGTTGAGGTGGTCCATCTCCCTATAGGAAATTGACTTCGCGGTGGAACATCACCCTGGCACAGAGCACGCCAATGCAGATGGTCTGTCCAAGTTCTTCTGCCTTAGTGAAGAGAACTCTTAGGTGTTTGGGTAGTTCTCCCTACTTTCAGCTGGAGGGGACATGTGTTAGACCTGGCATCTTTTGGCATGTTTCACATGTCTTTGTGCTTTCTGGCCTCCTGTTTTCAATGGTATGTTGGACTTCATTTTGCTGTTTTAGTGCCTCTACACACTTTCTTAGTGCTATACTGTGTTAAAGTGCAAGTGCTCCTACTGTAAATTATATTTATGGATTGGTGTTTCCATATTTGACTTATTTGATTTATTACTAAGTCTCTAGTGCAGTGCACGGTGTTTGACCAGGGCCTGTAAGTCAAATGCTGGTAGTGGACCTGCAGCACTGATTATGCCACCCACACAAGCAGCCTTTCAAAGGTGACTCAGACCTGCCACTACAGTGTCCACACACAGTTTTTACTGCCATGTCGACCTGGCAAGTGCGCCCACTTGCGTGGCCCTAACCTTCCATTTTCTTACATGTAAGGCACCCCTCAGGGAGGCCCAAGGTACCCCCATGGGTTAGGACAAGTCCTGGTGTTTGTGACATGTCCTGATGGTGAATACTGCTAATTTTGTTTTTGACTATTGACAGGCTATCTGTCCCATAAGCAAACATGGGAGTTGCTTTGTAACATCTTACAAGCCTAACGTTCCACTGGTACAACATAGAGAAATAGAATTTAGTATGCCTGAACTCAAGATTTAAAAATACATATTTTATTAAAGATGATTTTTATATTATGTGTTTGAAAATACCACTTTAAGAAAGTGGGCATTTTCTTGCCTGACCATTCCGTGTGCCTATTCTGGTTACTGTATTGACTGGTGTTGGAGCGATAGGGGCTGGGGACGTGCATTCACTGGAGACAGCCACAAGGGGGGTTGAGGTGTGTCCTGCCTTTCCTGGGTGACTCTAGTTGAGTTGAATGGGCCTGGTCTACATTTAGAGTGGTGGGGGTGGTTTTCACTAGCACCTGAATATGCAGTGTCTCCTCTGCACAATGCTGTCTCCACCTCCCATAGTAAAACTGGGCAAGAGAGGGCAGAACTGGTTTTGACTGGGCAAAGAGACCCTTGCCACAAAGAGAACAAAGTGTAAATGGGGTGTAAATATTGGGGTCCTGACCCCAGGACTTTAGCACTCTTTTGGATCAAGGAACCTGCCAAGAAGAAGTGCTGGAGAAGCTGTGAGGAGGGACTACCACTTTGCTGTGTTGGCCTGCAGTAGCTGCTTTTGTCTTGGGCAGAGAAAGGACTAGACTGAACTTTCCGCAATCTTCTCTCTGAGTGTTTTCAAGGGCTTGAAGAAAAGCTTGCCCCCTATTGATAAAGTCTCAGGAACAACAAAGACTTCGCCTTCCTCTGGGTACCGCCTCTGGGGCCACGTGTCTCAGTTGCCACGGAGAGATACCGCAACCTAACAATGTCACCAAGACTGTTGGTGGTTCCATCAGCTGAAGGCATGGCAGAAGGCACTGCCGCACTTCGCACCGCGACCCTGGTCTCACAGATGACGATGTCTGCTGCCAACACCGAGTCGCAGCATGCACCGCGACCTGTGTCTACCATTTCGCTCCACTGCTCTGGTCTCACCGTCAATGCCGTTGCCAGATGACATCACTACCGCAGTCTGCCCCATGATCTGGAAGCACCGCTCATAATCTAGACGAGGCACTGCCCCATCCCACACCGCAGCCTTGGCCCATTAATGCCAGCACCATTAACTGCTGACCTTTGACGGATGCCGTTGCTTGCACTGTGACCGTCAGCACTGCAACGAGCACCGCCCCACGTTGCACTGCAGCCCCGGTCTCACCGACGCCGCATGATGACCGCCACCGAGCCACTGCCTGTACCGCGTCCTGAGGGCACCACACACTGCACTGCCCCACTTCACACCGCACCCTCAATGCCCACTGTCGCCGGCCCACAGCTCCACGGTCGGCCAGAACAAAAGGTACTGTTTAAAGGGTCTTCTGATACCACAGCCGGGCCACACCACTGTGGTCAGCTGGAAAAGTGAGATTTGTTGATCCACATCACCGTGGAAGCCTCGTACGGAGCTATCTACTTCAAGGAACTGTATTTTAACAGTATTTTGACTTATTGGTATTTTGGATTACTGTGTGTTGGATTTTTATCGTTTTTGTCTTGTTTTACACAGATGAATATTGGATATTTTTCTAAAATGGTGTGGTGTCCTTTAGTAGTATTTTCACTGTATTACTGTATGTTATGTGCAAATGCTTAACACGCTGCCGTTGAGATAAGCCTGACTGCGTGTGCTAACCTACCAAGGGAGTGAGCAGGGGTTATTTTAGAAGCATATCCCTCTTATCCTTACTAGGAAAAAGGGTCTCTAATTGGACAGGGTAACAAACTGCCAACTAGAGAACCCCATTTTTAACACCTTGCCAGGCTAAAACTCCCTTTTTAATAAATATGCGTCACTGCTAAGATAGGTTTTAAACAGCCCGTGGGGCAGGGTGCATTGCATTTAAAAGGTTGGACATGTACTTTGAAGTTTTACATGTCCTGATAGAGAAAAACTCATAAATGTGTTTTTCTCTACTGTAAGGCTTACCTCTCCTATTGGATAACACTGCGTTATATTGGCTGTATTTCAAAGTACTACATAATTTCATATTTTATTTTGCAATTTACATGATTGTTGAAACTTTGATAAGCTCCATGCAAATCAAGACCTTTCAGGCCCCTCCTTCAAAAAAAATAGTTTTGTAATCAGTATGCAGGTTTCAATACAATATGATGACAAAATATGAGTATTTCAGACCCTAGCACTTTTTATTTGATGCTATAACATATATAACATCCTCATTTCTTAACTTGTACATCCCTCTAGCCTCTACCTTGAGTTAGTTTATATGCATTTGTGTTTAAGTCTCCACATAGAGATATTTTCTGTTCCTCCATTGTGTGCTTGAGTCATATCCATATGTTACCATTCAATTTCTGTTCCTGTATATTATATGGCCTTTCTTCCATTGTAATTCTTGTGGTCTTGGCTAGGTGGAAACAACATATTCAAACACCAATGTTTCATGTTTTAATGAGGAATCAATTTTCCTGCTTCCATCATGTGACTGGTGTTAGTACCATAAGACTTTCAAACTATATCCAAGAGATATTATGTGAATGTTGTTGAAAATGGTGCTAGATGTGTGATTTAAGATTGTCCTATTATTTAAACAGTGTTAACCCCATTACTTTTTCACACTGCGCTCTGCCTTCCAACCTCCAGTAATCCACATGGGCATTTGATTGCATTAATGCAATGTTTATACTCACACTCTCCAAAACAGGTTAATTTCCTTTTCTTACCCATATCAGAATGATGCACGTTTTCTAATTTGATCCTCAATGTCAAAATTTGTTAGAGAAGGTAATTGACATATAACACTAAAGGTTGGAATAAGGAATCTATTCCTGATATTTTTGGTTAAAAATGTAATTTATCATCATTCTGCATCTTAGTAATTATATAAATGTTTGTTCTTGTTTGTGATTCTTGTAATGGAAAAGGCTATACTAGTTTTGTAATCCAGTCATATAATATTTCATCCACAACAATTCTTGCAATCACATTTTGTACCCAATCAAAGAGTTCTTGTTTAGTTCCTTGTAGGTGTCTGATCATGTAGATCTTATATTCCTTTTAAATCATAGTAGTGTAATTAATTGTGACTATTTTTCCACTCTTATTGGTCATTGTGCTATCACTTTGTTATTTTATATTGATTGTAGTGCCCTTCTTTCATACATTGGCAACTTGGGTGTCTAGCTCCAGCATATTTCAGCTCTTTCAACTCTGCTGTGACTAATCTTTCAAATAATTCTACTATTCTGTTTGTTATTGGTGGCATATATTTGGTTTAGGCTTAATGCCTCTGGTTTGTCATATGCCTGTTGTATCTTCTTATGGGCAGAGTTATCCGGCCGACTGCTGAGTCTCCACAGTCATAAAATTACTATGTAGATCTAGGTTATATTTAATCAGTCAGGCAACAAGAGGGATATTACCTAAGGAATAGTACTGCTGTTAAAGCCTGATGTAGGGCAGATTTGTGTAATACAAGAGAAAACTCTGCATTTTGAGGACTGAGCATCCTCAACCCCCTTCAGGGTCATTATTTTCAATGTCATGCTCAATGTCTACATGTTATGTGATTCATGTTATATGTTCTGTCTACAATTGCCATTAGGAATCAGGAATGCCAATTTCTTAGACATACCAAAGTCTCCGTGGCATTGAGAAAGTTGTGTAGCCAGATGAGAAGAAAAGAAGGAAATGCTAATATATGGTCCTATAACCTTAAAGGTCCACGGTGAGGGACTCCTCCTGTGACGGCAGGTTCTCCCAACAAATCCAACATGGCGGCTGCCATGTTCCGGACCGGAAGCAGGGTGAACGTTCCAGCAGACCAAACCGGAACCTACGGACCACCAAGCAAGGAGAAGGTGGACGGAGCCAAGGACAACAAGGAGACACGGGGGATTGAATTTGAGGTGGAAGTCTTGGAGACAGAGATGGAAGAAGGAGAGAAGACCAGAGAATCGTTCCTGATCTAGGAGGACCATCAGAGAGGATACCGCTCCAGGAGCAATGCACTTGAGTCCAGCACTCTAACAGGAGAAGCGGAAGCTGGGACTCCCACCCCCACAGCCCAGGAAGGTCGTGGGTCCGGGCAAGTGCCACGAGCATGATTCTTTTCCTTTATGGGTTGGTTGACAAGGGTTATGGGCCACACCAACCTGAAGCACTTAAAACCCTCCTTGCACCTAGGTACGGCACATAGAGAGCACGGGTGACGGGAGCACTCTTCCCTAACACGACACCAGACCAATTGATCTGACTGTGTCCTTTTGTTTTATGATCCTTTCTTTGTTTTGGTACCATCCTGAGGAGAAAAGCCAGGCTGCGATGGAGCCTTATCAAGCCGTCAGCTTCCTGTGGACATGGACTTCCTTTGTTTTTACCCAATTTAAGACTTTCGTTCCTCTTCATCCCCAAGCTCAAGAACAGAAATAGGTGCCCAAGAACTATAGGGATAAACTGTAAAAGAACATTAATAAAAGATCTAACACTTCTTATATTGACTCCAGTGTTCTTACTAAAGGGCGGGTGGGGCGACCGGATTGGTCACCAGCTCGCACACACTCACTACACAAGTACAAGCAGTTGTAAGGTTGGCACTGGCCACTTCTTGTGTGACACATCGAGCCTGCTCAGGCTCCTTAGCTAACAACACTATTAATGTTAGGGCATCTGTGCCCATGCTTAGATGTAGGAAATCTGAAGCTACAAGTTCCAGAATACCAAGTGTTGTTAACTTAAAGACGAAAATTGACTTGGTGACACTAATTCCTTTTTGCATGTTGAAGGTTCCCAGAAAACTGTAGTCCTGTTAGTCATCTCTTCTAGAATGGACTATGGAACTACTCTCTATTTCAGTCTCACCATCAATTAATTATATGCCCTATAAACTGCCCACAACTCCATCTCTGACAACTTTAGCCACATGCAGTTTTTGTGGGTTGAAACATAATACAATTATGAAGTTCAATGCCTCACTTTCCAAGTTCCTCCCCAGGGACTACTCCTACCCTTTCTCAAGGGAGATTAAAGTGCTACTTGCGGGGGCGTGGCCAAGCCGAGCATGGAGTAGGACGCGAGCTGCTGGGGCTCCGGGCTGCCGCCGGCTAAAACAAGCTTTTTAAGGCACTTCGACGGCCGGTATACGGCCTCCCCTGGGTGCGAGAGGCTAGCGGAACTGGAGGGGACTGCCGCTGCCTAGTGTGACGGGCTCGGGGAGTGCGGCTGGCGGCACTGGAGGCTGGACGCTGGGCGCTCCCGGGCGCGGAGGAGACGGCCGCCATTTTGCGCGATCTGCGCTGGGGAGCACTGCTGGGTCCCGTGGACTGCCCGGGAGCTTGAGCCTGCCGAGAGGACCGTTTGGCCGGCCTGGAGGTGATCGGAGGTGTCGGAGAGCGGGGGCTGAGACTCCCTGGTACCGGTCGAGGGCAGCGGCGCTGGGACGTCTGCTCCGGTGGGCGAGGCCGCCATTTTGGGACCCTGCACCGCTGAAGCTGCGGCCTCTGCAAGCGAGCGCCGGACCCTGCTGCGCTGGACTCCGCCTGAGGTGAGGAGGTCGGCGGGAGGCATCGGCCCGCGGGGCGGCTCACCCTGACTGTGTAAAGCCTGAAGTAGCGGGGGGAGCCCTGGCGGCGGTGGGCCCGGGCGCTGGAGTGTCCCTGGGAGCGCTGTCCTCGTGGTGGCGGCGGCTGCGGTGGGAGCGCTTGGAGGCCTAGAGCGGGGGAGGTCACTACAGCCCTGAATTTGAGCCCTGGGCCGGAGGCGGCCTGGCTGGTCGGTCCTCGCGGGCTGTGGCCGTGGGCCTGGAGGCCGGACTGGGCCCAGGATACTAGCTCGCCCCCCCTGCTGGACACTAAGGAAGAGCGGGGCTGAGAGGCGCGGCGTCAGCGGGACTTGAGACAGTGGTACTGCTTGGCTACCGGACCCCCCCTAGGTAGTTGCTGAGCTGCGGGGGCAGCGCGCCTCTTGGAGCGCCGGACGCTGTGCTGTTTGCTGCCTGCGGGAGTGGGGAGGGCCCTGGGTCGGAGTCTGGTGGGCCCGGCGACCTGGCGGCGTCCGTGCCCTGAGGGCGACTCATATCGGTGTGGGCCACGAGGCCTTGGTCAACTGCTGCACCTGAGGCACATCCGCTGCGGCGCTGCGACAGGGCCCGCGACTTGGAGTGTGGAACAGCCCTGCGCTGGACGTGACTCGACCTGGCTTGTACACCCTTCGGCGCTGGCTGGCCCTCCGGGGGCGCTGAGTGGACGGGCCGCCTTGCGGCTGGGGTCTCCCTGTAGAGGCGGCGGATAACTTCATAATGACGCGCACCAAGCCGGGAAAAGACTCATCGGCGCCCACGAAAGATGCCACAGTAAAGGACCTTTGGAACAAGCCTGGAGGAGCGCCGACGGGCTCGCAGACGGTCGGGGCTGGTGGGTCGGCGGAGCCAGTGACACAGTCCTTCATGGCGCTCTTCATGCAGGACCTCAAGTCCGAAATCGGCTCGCTGCGCACGGAGGTCCAGGCCTGCGTCAAGGAGCTCCGAAAAGATGTGGGGGAGCTGGGAGACAGGGTCGACGACATGGAGAAGACCCTGGACGCTCGTTCGGAGGATCAGGAACGCCTGTGGCAGAGGATAGCGGCCCTGGAGGAGCAGAATGTGGAGCTGCAGATCAGGCAGGAGGACTTGGAAAATAGGGGGCGCCGCAATAACATTCGCATTAGGGGCGTCCCGATTGGCGCGGAGGGGGCAGACATCATGACCTTTGTGGCGGACCTTCTGCATGAACTCCGGGGGGATGATGACGCCTCTCCACCGACTCTGGACAGGGCCCACAGAGTGTCGGGCCCACCCGGGAGGCCAGGTTTGATTCCCGATATCCTGACGCGGGTCCATTTCTTTGTCGAAAAGGAGGCTATTATCAATGCGACCAGAGACAGGACGGACATCAAATTCAACGGGGCTACGATCCAGCTGTTCCAGGACCTGGCCCCCACGACCCTCCGGCGCAGGCGGGCCTTCCGGCCGGTTACGGACAAGTTGCGAGACCTTAACATTCGCTATCAATGGGGACACCCCTTCGCCCTCATCTTCAACTGGGAGTCCAGACGACGGGTGCTGCGGTCCTACAGGGAGGCCGCGCAGCTACTCCAGATCCCGGACTCCCCTCCGGCCAGCCCGGTGCGCGGTGCCGCGGGGCCTCGTGCCTCGCTTAAGCCTAGCTGGTCCAGGGTGCGCCGGGCGGGGCGCTCTTCCTCCCCTGCTGCTAGTCGCTCCTCGAAGGACAAGCAAGACATCATACGCCACATTAGGTCCCTGGAGGCCGGATCTTCGCCGGCGGGGTCACAGGAGCCCGCTCCCTAGTGGACTTCCGGGCATGCAATCCGGGCTCCTTCTTCCTTGGGAAAATGAGATGGCCCGCTCTGGGGCTACCGGCTGTTGGTGCGGGAAGAGATTGTGGCCCTCTCGCTGTGATCGCTGTTGCAGCTCCTGAGGCCGGGCGGCGGCCCGGGGCTCCTTCTAACTTGGAGAATGGCGGTAGTGCCGACGGACCCCCACTACTATTCCTGGGAGAGTGACATCTCTGGGATAGCCTGTGCTGAAGTGCCTGGCCACTCCCTAGACTGGAATAGTCCTTGTTGGCCATGTTGGCCGTTTTGTGACTCTAGTTCTTTCGTTTGCCCCTGTTTCTTTGATTTTCTCCCTCATTACTTCCTAACCCTCTGGCGGGGGGGCTCTGTGGGGGGGCTGGGGGTGGCGGGGGGGACATCTGCAAATGCTGACCCATGTCTATGACTACTGTACCCTCCTGGAAGGTCGTCTCTTTGAATGTGCAGGGGCTCAACTCGCCTAGCAAACGCCATCAGATCTGGAGGTATCTGCTCCAACAGGGGGCGGACGTAGTATTCCTGCAGGAGACGCACCTTCTGCGGGCTGATGTGGGTCGTATGGCCCATCCGCGCTTTCCTCATAGATTTTGGGCCTCCGCGGCCACCAAGACAGCGGGGGTTGCTATTTTCTGCCGGGCGGGATTCTGTCATGGGGACACACAGGTGCGTAGAGACGCTGCGGGTCGGGTCCTGAGGGTGGAGCTCACGAGGGGGCACCGTAGGCTTACGCTCTGCAATCTTTATGCACCCAATCAGGGGCAGGACGCCTTCCTGCGCGGGGTCATCCGGGAGTATCTTGACCCGGTGGATTCGGACCTCATAGTGGGGGGGGAATTTAATCTGGTTTGGGACGCGGAGCTAGATCGCTGTGGGGGAGGCTTCCGTGGCGTGGGGGCCCTGTCGGCTACTGTGAAAAAATCCCTTACTGCTCTAACCTTGGTAGATGTGTGGCGTTACCACTCCCCGGGGCTGAAAGACTTCACCTTTTACTCACACGCACACCGCTCCTACTCCCGCATCGACATGCTCTTTGTCTCCCACTCTTTGCTCCCAGACACTATATCGGTTTCGCACTCGAGCATTTCGGTCTCCGATCATGCCCATGTGGAGATGTTACTCCACGAGCGCTCCACTCGCGCCTCCGGTCCGCGCCGCTGGCGGTTCCCGGATCATGCTCTACGGGACCCGGGAGACAGGGAGGAAATAAAGACGGCCATCTCGGAATACTTCGAGCACAACGAATTGCCGGAAACTCCCCTCCCCCTCCTATGGGATGCTTTCAAGGCCACGATACGGGGTACCCTCACGGCTATATCTGCCGCGCGGACACGGGAGGCCCAACTGTACGAAACCAGACTCACCCGCGAACTCCAGACGCTGGAGAAGATGGACCAGACCCGCCCATTGGCGGCCCATAAGCGGCGGCTGGCGGTCCTTAGGGGTCAGTTACGGGCACACCGGACGAATAAGGCAGAACGGGCACTTCTTGCGCTCCGGCAGCGCTTTTACATCGGCGGGGATAAGGTGGGAAAGGTGCTAGCGCGGCGGTTGCGCGCGAGAGCGGCCAAGGCCCACATCGCGAAGTTACAGGGGGGGAGGTGCATGGGTGACCACTGAAGCAGCGAAACTTCGGGCGTTCCATGAATACTATTCCTCCCTATACGAGAGAGACCCACCGGACCCTGCATTGATCACAGAGACTCTGGGTAAATGTGAATGGGAGCCGCTGAGTAAACATCACTCCGAGCTCTTAGAGGAGCCCATTACGCTGGAAGAAATAGCGGGAGCCCTGGGCGATCTTCCGCTAGGCAAGACACCTGGGCCAGACGGGCTACCGGTGGCGTTCTTCCGTGCCTTTCTGCCACAGCTACAACCCTACCTTCTCCGTCTCTTTAACTCCTTTGCAGAGTCGGGAGGGCCATCCCCGGACATGGCGATGGCTGAGATTGCCCTCATCCCAAAGCCAGGGAAGGACCACACCCTCTGCTCCTCATACCGGCCCATAGCCCTGTTGAACACGGATCTTAAACTATATACTAAAATCCTTGCCAAACGGCTTAGTGTTCATCTCCCGCACCTCGTGGACCCGGATCAGGTGGGGTTCATCCACCAACGCCAGGGGGCAGACAATGTTCGTCGCATTGCCCACATAGTGGGAAAGGCCAGGCATTGGGATATCCCGGCTTGCCTGTTGTCCCTAGACGCTGAAAAAGCGTTCGACCGGGTAGATTGGGAGTTCCTTCGAGCAGTTTTACGGAAAGTAGGGATTGGGCCCAAAATGGAAGCACGCATCATGGCCCCAACGCTGCCCCGGCAGCCCGGGTGCGCGTGAATGGCCAACTTACGCAGCCTTTCCCCATCTGCAGGGGCACGCGGCAGGGTTGCCCCCTATCGCCTCTGCTCTTCGCCCTGGTAGCAGAGCCCTTAGCTATTCTCATTCGCCAGGCGCCGGATGTCAAGGGTATCTCCCTTCGGGGACGTGACCATAAGGTTGCGCTCTTCGCTGACGACCTCCTCCTCACGCTGTCTGCTCCCTCAACCTCGCTCCCAGCCGCGCAATCGCTGCTACGCACCTACGAGCGTGCCTCCGGGCTTAAAATTAACCACGCCAAATCTTGGGTGCTCAATCTCACGATCCCGGAGGCGGAGGCGGCGGCGTTGCGGACGAGCACCCCATATCAATGGGCGAGCGACTCCGTGGGATACCTTGGTCTCAACCTGACGCCGGACCTAGCCACCTGGACGCAGGCCAATTGGCCGGAGTGCAGGCGCTCTGTCCTGGACGACTTGCGCACCTGGAAGGCACTGCCGCTTTCCTGGCTTGGTCGCCTCAATGCAATTAAGATGTCCGTGCTGCCAAAGATTCTCTACTTGTTTCAGACCCTGCCGACTCCCATCCCGGAACATTACATCCAGGGGTTACAAAGGGACTTGATTTCCTTTATTTGGGGAGGTAAGAAGCCGCGATTCTCTAACAAAATACTAAAGCTCCCTCGGGATAGAGGCGGCCTTGCTTGTCCTAATTTACTTGATTACTACTGGGCGTCACACCTCCGTTATGTCCTGGAGTGGGGGGCGTGGGAAAGCGAGAAAATTTGGTTCCACATGGACAGGGCAGTTACCTGTCGCCCGATTTGGGATCACGCTTGGCTGCCCCGGGCGGCGCGTCACCGTAGTGCGTATATGGCGATCCCCACTAGGACGGTCTTAGAGATTTGGGATAAGGTGGCGGTCCGCAGGGGCCTCACCACCTTCCCCTCACCGCACACCCCTTTAGCTCGCAATCCCCAGTTCCCGCCGGCCTGCTGCGCGCCATACTTTGAGAACTGGACGGAAAGTGGCTGCCGGACGATCCGAGATCTTTTCGAGGGAGGGACCTTCAAATCCTTCCAGCAATGCCAAAGGGACTTTGGGCTGACAGACAGGGACAAGTTCCAATACGCACAGCTTCGGCATTGGGTGCAGGGCTCTTCGCTGATGTAGGCGGCCACGAGACCTCTCACCCAGTTTGAACACTTGGCGCGCACGTTTGGCTCATATAAGGGCCTAGTCTCTCGAGTCTATAAAGTGCTCCAGCATTCTCAGCGGCCAGGCCTACACCCGTACCAAGAGCGATGGCAGAATCTTTCGGGCTCCGGGATTAATCCCGCCCAGTGGACGAGGCTCTGGAGCGATATCCCTAAAACCTTCCGCAGCATTCCCCAACAGGAATCGGCCTACAAGGCGATGACCCAGTGGTACTACACCCCTGTCCGACTGCAGAAGATGTTCCCCAAGGTGTCCCCGCTGTGCTGGCACTGTACCCAAGCGCCAGGAGACTTTATCCATATTTGGTGGACATGCCCGAGTCTGACTACCTATTGGAAGGAAGTCCTCAGCCACATCAAGAGGGTGCTGGGCTACCCCCTGCCAGAGGACCCCCTCACGATTATTTTGGGCCTTCGGCCGACGTCGCGAAGGGCAATGACAGGCCGTGATTGGCACCTGAGCCTTCATATGCTAGGTGCTGCAAAACAAACGGTGGCGGTGTACTGGAAGAAGGCGGAGACACCGTCCATCAACGTGTGGTTCGCTCGTCTTTGGCAGGTTTTGGCGATGGAACTGCTTACAGCCCGCCTTCAGTTTAGAGATACCAGGTTTAAGACCCTCTGGTCTCCCTTGGTGGACCATTTGGGCAGGATAGAACACGCGCGAATGAAACCGCCGAGACTGCGGGCCTTGAAACTGTTTGACGACGAGATCTCCCTGACGCGCTCCGAGGTTCTCACACAGCCGGTGGCATTGACACCCTCGAAGTTGGGGGGTCCCTAGCTGCGGGTGGGCTTGCCGGGGTCGGACCCTACCACGGTGCAGACATGCTTCCCCACAGGCTGCGTCCCTTAGACTTGGACTTCCCTTTCCACCCCGCTGCGGTGCCTGCCGTTCTGCTTCCCCTTCTCCGCCGCTCTCCCCCTCCCCCCGCCACGTCCCCCCCCCGCTCTCTGTTTACTTAGTTTGTCCTGTCTTCAGGACGTGTAGAGGTTAAGTGCGGTAATAGGGCCTTGACAACCCAATGCGGTGGCGCGACGCTCCTCCATCCAACCCCTTCCGACTTTACGCGCTTACATCGGGACACTACACTACCATACATGAGCTACCCAACACATGGTGTACACACGCGGCACGCAGCAGCCCCGGCCTAGCGGCTGGGTGGCCCCCAGCTGTGGGATCCGTGTCGGAGATTGCCGTGCAACACCAGCTACACTTGCCCTACCCGCCCCCCCAGCGGGCGCATACGCGGCTTTAGGTAGGATATGGGGTGGTGGGCGCTCTGGGTATGATACGCTGAAGGCAGAGAACCGGAAGGGGAAAATATGTGATATGTTATGCTGTAAGGCCTTTGTTAAATGGAATTTGATCTCGTTCGCTGCCGGCCAGAATGGTTGTAGGCACACAGCTGTGTACTTTGAGCTCACCTCTTTTTCTAAATAAAAACAAAGTTGAATATAAAAAAGTGCAACTTGCTGCCCCCTGTTCATCTAGTTCTCCAAGGCAAAGTAATCAGCTGTAAGGTAAAATGTCACTTTAAGATTTCTGCTACCCTTAACATAAGTCATCTAAAACTGAGGAGGAGGACAGGTGAGGTGAAAAACTGAGGACACAACATAGGAACGGTGGGGGAAAGAGTCACAGAATTAGGAAAGTGGCTTGTGAATGCTAGTGTTTCATTGAAAGGAGGGCCAATGGAGCAATATGAGGTTGTGGGAAGAAGCTCAGTGATGTTCATACACTCTATCCTGGCACCACCACCAAAGTCATGCAGAGGCTCCGGATAACCCAGAACGCAGCCACAAGACTCATTCTCAACCTACACAAAAGGACCCACATCATGCAGCACCTGAAGGACCTTCACTGGCTCCTGATCCAGAAGAGATGCCAGTTCAAGCTCCTGACCAACATGTTACAAAGCCCTCCATGACCAAGGACCCACCTACACGAACCACTGCCTGCATTTCCGCCTACCTCCCAGGATCCTCCGCTCTGCACACCTTGCCCTCATACAGATACCTTGCATATGCCACCACTGCTCTGGAGGTTGCTACTTCTCCCACCATGCCACTAAAGTCTGGAATGCCCTCCACCCCCGCACCGCACCTTTGCTGATTCACTTTAGGAAAGGGCTCAAGACCTGACTTTTCGACTGAGACTGACAGGACGCGCCTAGATACCCTCTCAGGTGACCTGCCGCAGTCTATAAATTCATCTTTAATTGAATTGAATTCA
Source organism: Triturus cristatus (assembly GCF_964204655.1). Lineage (NCBI taxonomy): Eukaryota > Metazoa > Chordata > Amphibia > Caudata > Salamandridae > Triturus > Triturus cristatus. Next base: position 457,165,383 of record NC_140580.1, on the reverse strand, counting down.
TGTTGTAATAAGGGGTACAATTAATTTTTCTGCTGCATTATCACCCAAGGTTAACACAAACAATGCCAGTAGCAAGACGATATGCATGTAGTTCCATAACTCTCAAAGCCAACAAAGCCATGAGAGCCAGACTGCAAGCAAACTGGTACACAGAAGAGCTCAGGCTCACCAAACACCAATGCATGCAACTTGAATGCAGATGGAGACAAAACCAGAATGACACCAACAAGAGAACCTTCAAATCTACCCCCAGACTCCACAGTCAGCAAATCAGAGCCACCAAATGATCCTGGGCTGGCCTATCACGTCAAAGCAGCACCAACAGTGCCAAGGAAATTGTTGGCATGGTGGAACACTCCACTTCTCGGGCAGCAAGATCCACCAGCGTAACCCCCTTTTAGGACCTCTGCGAACCCAGCTGTCCTTATTCAACAGCAACAAGATGGCCATAATCTATGAAAACTTCGAGCCCCAACTGGACCCTTCTTCCCTCACAACTCTCCTGTCCATCTCTAACATCACTCAGAGGACCACCTTACCCCCCAACACCACAGAAGAAAACGCAAAGACCATTCAGTCTATACACTCTGGAGCACCCTCAAATACCTGCCCTTACCATATCCTCATGAAAGGACTGTACCCCATAAGTGCAGCAGTAAGTCTGATCCTGTATAACTCAATGATCACAGCCACCTACTGGGTCATGTGGAAGCACACCACAGTACCACCCCATCAGGAAACCCTCAGCAGACCCAAAAACACTAGTCAACTACATGCCTATCTCCCTGCTACCCTACCCAGTAAAAATCAACAAAAGATGATGAACAAATGCGTGACAACCCATTTCACTGATAACTACGTCCTTGATGCCACTCAATCCAGATTTAGGTTCAACCACAGTACAGAGACCAAACTCATCGTCTCCATAGACAACATTCTGACAATCAAGGATAGAGGTGAGACCACAGCAGTAGTCTATCTGTAGCCTTCAACACCATCTCTCACCCCATCCGCATCCAACAACTGCATGAAGTAGGCATCCAACATCCAGCACTTTGCTGGATTTGCCCATTCCTGTTAGGCTGTACCCAGTCGATCAGCCTGGCCCCTTTCACCTTGGATGCCATCAATCTCATCTGCGGTGTTAGATATGGATCTGCACTCAGCCCCACACTGTTCAACGTTTACACGACCCACACACCAGCATCATCTGCCCCCATGAACTCATCATCATATGCTATGCTGACAACACCCACCTCATACTCTCCATCTCCAACAAAACACTAAACACCCAGACTAATTTTTTGATCTGAGTAACCAAAGTCGCCTGATGAATTAAAATCAACTACCTTAATCTCAACACAGATAAGATGGAAGTAGTAATCTTCGTCAAATACACCGCACTATGGGACTTCACCTGGTGGCCTGACGAACCCATACCATTTCCAGTCACCTATGCAAAGAACCTCGGAATGGTAATCAACAGCCAACTCCCCAAGACTGGCCAAGGGAACGCAGTCTCCATCTCCTGCTTCCACAAACTTAATATGCTCAAGAAGATCATCAAATGGCTCTGCATCAATACTTCAAGAACAGTCACACAATCCCTCATCACCAGCAGGCTGGACTATGGCAATTACCGCTGTGCTGGATACATTACCTCCACAACTGCATGAACTTCCACAAACCTACCGGACACCTCCGTTAAGCTGGATGCCTACTTTAGCACCCTCCCTTGTATACCCAGATCCAGATCCTGCAGTCATGCCTTCTCCTACATTGTTCCTTACGTCCTGAACAACCGGTCCCAGCACATTGGATCCTCCTCAGTTCTTAAACCTCCATGCAGCTCCTGCTTCAGTGCCAGGATACCCTTCCTGGTGAGTTGTGTGATGTACAAAAACAGATAACATAACATGACATAATGTCACAAATTTACAGGTCGCCACAATCTGAAAAGAAATGTTCATTTTTTTAAGAACCGATTTGTAAATGAAGGCCCCTTGGTGGGCAGGTCTATTTTCCGTCCCAGTACAACCATGCCTAACTCAACCAAGCTCTTCTGCGTTAGGGTGCAGGGGTCTGTGAGGTAACATGGGCCTTCAGTCCTGATAACCGGTGCACCATTTTCAAATAGGCTTGCGCTCCACTACACAAGTAGGGATTAGGGCAACTATGTAAGGAGTTTTAAGCCCCTGCAGGTCATATACAGTGCTCCGGCTGTCACCTGTCCTCTTCAGCGCAGTCTTAGCTGCCTTTCAAAATAGGAGCATCTTTTGGACAGAAATGCACTTCTGAATAGAGCACATCTAAGACACTGACGTAGAAGAGAGTTCTTGAAGAAAGGGCGCACACTGCTGTATTTCTGAGCTGATCTTTAGATAGAGGGAGACAAATATGAGAGGCAGTCTGTTGAGGAGGCGTGGCTTATCGCACGGCACTAAAGGGACCCTGTGCTAACGCAAGAAAATATAATGTTCAGTGCATTGTACATGCTGACCTCACACCTTCCTTCTGACTGATATCGGGCAGGAGCAAGGAAACGCGTTAGTCTCTCCAGCAGCAAGTGACTCTTGACAGGCGTGTGTGATTAAGTACTCTACTGAGATGCCAAAGTGGAAGCTTCTAGGAATAAAAATGTGCTGATGTACGATGAAATGCGCGCGCATAATGAGAGGTGACCATCATCTTTGTATCAAATGTCCGGACTTCCAGATATTTTCTAAATTATTGTATCAGTGGGGAAAAGTAAACTTAACACCGATCCTACCATTCAATTTTATGAATCAATTCAGCTGTATTTACTTAGTTCCATTAGGAGTATAATTGTAGTTCCTTAAACGTTTGCCCAATTTTCATGTCTGCATTTTTTTCAAATAGTTTTTATTTTTATTGAATAGAAAATTGAGTACCAAGTATACATGTTGTATACAAAAGATAAATAACATTGGTAATCGAAACAAACAGGTAAAACATACAACCATATTTAAAGGATTAAATAGAAAAGATTAGGGTACTTATTAATAAATTGGTTAAAATTGAGGGTAGGAAGAGGGAAGCAAGAGAGTAGAGAGAGAAAAAGAGAAAAGAAAGAAAGAAACATAGAGTTTCAACACTGTCTCAAACAATTAAACCTGACTTACTATGGTTACCTTTTACTACTTTCCTACCTGCACATTCTTCCTTACAATAATAACTTTCTGATCATCTTCTTTCCTTCTTTCTCATGTCTGTATTTTTAAGTGTTGTTTGGAGAGACGAAAAAGGTTCTGTTTTTGTGTTTGCATATCTTCTCACCGCCAGAAACAAACCCTGTGAGGCAAAATAATACCAGGGATTCTAAATTCTAAATTCTTAAGAATAAATGTAAGGAGGAAACATCTTTCAAAAGAAATATATTCCAAATGCGTGTCTGCTCGTGTTAATTATTTAAACATTGTATAATTGTACTGGGTAGCATATTATTGTCTGTGGGGCAATAATATGCAACGCTACTCTTTCATAAACAGAAACAAATCATATTTCATGTTATTTGATTTTCTGGGTACATTACTCGCACTATCAGACAGTGCACAGCTTGAGATCAGAAGAAGACTACTGAGGTCCCTGTGTTTAATCTGGCATTGGGATCAGAGCCATTATCACACCACAGCAGCCTGCAGTGCCGGCCTTGAAGGCATACACACGAGGAAGGTTGGAATTCCAGTGATACTGAACTTTATGGAGTCAGAGATGATATAAAGAGGGCATTTACACAACTGTTTTTCGATTCCAGAGAGTCACCGTAGACAATGGAACACTGTTTGAGACAGGATACGCAGGAATACATGTTCGAATAGCTGAAGAATAAATGCTTCTACTTGGGTGTTTGGGAACACCACTGTATCCCTTTATACTTTAGATAAGAAAGCTTATGATTTTTTCTTTTTGTGATCCTAATGTTGAACAATTGAATAAAACTGTTTTGTTTTCAATAAGACCAATCAGTTGATGGCAATTTACTACTTTCAAGGGAAGTTGCGGTTCACACTTCCTCCTAAGGGACCATTGTCTCTTTTATTACTGTATTTATTTCCCAGATCGCAGGGTAATTGGGTTGTCCCTTGTTCTTCATATACAGATCTTACACTAACAGACTGCCAAGCTATATGTGTGCCAGAATCTGGCATCGATTAACATATTGAGCTCAGCTTCAGAGGATATACATTGTAATCTATGAACCTCACATACATCTACACTGACAAAAGGGTGTTACTGGTATTCCCTAAATGGTATATAATAAGCATCAAATAATTTTTATTGTGTGGGTAATAAAAACCACTACACAACAATGAAATACTGTACATGTTAAAATACACTAATACACTAACAGTTCATCTTTAATAAAAACATAATAATAAAAAGAAATAATGGATATGTTTCCACTGACCATACCTTTTGTGCAAATTGATGTTGCATCTGACTTTGGGTAGAAAAACCCTCTCTTCTATAGAGGAAATCTCTCTTAAATCATCTTTGTAATAAAGATCTAAACATATTGTTATTACTTGCAGATAGTGGTCACTTTTTGCGCAGGGATGTATTAGAAAAGAGATGATCTGCTCCAGGAGTCTGGGAGACAGTAGTGTGTAATTTAGCACGCTGGAGAACCTTCTAGCTTTCTGTGTAGTTGCCGCAGGAATATCCAGAAGAAAACATCCAGTGAAATTAATCAACATGCAATTAAATATTGCAACCCAGAAACACTTCTACGGGACCATCTGCGGGATCTTAAAAAAATGTTTCATTTACCTTATACTGACCACTGCAAATATGCTAAAGTGAGTACCTCATTTAGATCCCCAATTACAATGTAGTCACTATCTGGGTAGGCCGACTGTTGATCCTTAAAGTGGAGGTACAGTGTTTTACTGGGTGTTTCCTGGGTTAATATTTCTTTAACATGATCAGGAAGAATATATACATTGTAAACCATAATTCATGTTTTATTCCTGCTGTGAAATTTGTTATTGGTTACTAAGATGTAATTGAAAGCTTAAACTCAGAAAGGTGAGCTGAGAATCGTATTTAGTCCTAGGAGCGCCTGGTAAAGGGTTCCTGCCTATCTGCATATGTTGGTGACCGTTAGGAGCGCCTGGTAAAGGGCTCCCTAATTACTTTGTAATCGCACTGTGAATCGCTGTACATTGTGACATTTTTTAACTCACTACTCATTTGTACATTTTAAATATAATTTGCGTCGTGCACTCACCCATTTAGCAGCACAGAATCCCCGGTCCACCACCGATAATTCGGATTGAGTGGAGGGATCACGTGCAACAGGAAGGGCCCGGCACTTCCGGTTAGCCATCCAATCAGCTGCTGGCAAAAATAACTCAAAGCCAGATGCAAAGCGCAACGCGCAGCGGATGCGCTTAAACTCAGAAAGGTGAGCTGAGAATCGTATTTAGTCCTAGGAGCGCCTGGTAAAGGGTTCCTGCCTATCTGCATATGTTGGTGACCGTTAGGAGCGCCTGGTAAAGGGCTCCCTAATTACTTTGTAATCGCACTGTGAATCGCTGTACATTGTGACATTTTTTAACTCACTACTCATTTGTACATTTTAAATATAATTTGCGTCGTGCACTCACCCATTTAGCAGCACAGAATCCCCGGTCCACCACCGATAATTCGGATTGAGTGGAGGGATCACGTGCAACAGGAAGGGCCCGGCACTTCCGGTTAGCCATCCAATCAGCTGCTGCCAAAAATAACTCAAAGCCAGATGCAAAGCGCAACGCGCAGCGGACGCGCTTAAACTCAGAAAGGTGAGCTGAGAATCGTATTTAGTCCTAGGAGCGCCTGGTAAAGGGTTCCTGCCTATCTGCATATGTTGGTGACCGTTAGGAGCGCCTGGTAAAGGGCTCCCTAATTACTTTGTAATCGCACTGTGAATCGCTGTACATTGTGAAATTTTCTAACTCACTACTCATTTGTACATTTTAAATATAATTTGCGTCGTGCACTCACCCATTTAGCAGCACAGAATCCCCGGTCCACCACCGATAATTCGGATTGAGTGGAGGGATCACGTGCAACAGGAAGGGCCCGGCACTTCCGGTTAGCCATCCAATCAGCTGCTGGCAAAAATAACTCAAAGCCAGATGCAAAGCGCAACGTGCAGCGGACGCGCTTAAACTCAGAAAGGTGAGCTGAGAATCGTATTTAGTCCTAGGAGCGCCTGGTAAAGGGTTCCTGCCTATCTGCATATGTTGGTGACCGTTAGGAGCGCCTGGTAAAGGGCTCCCTAATTACTTTGTAATCGCACTGTGAATCGCTGTACATTGTGACATTTTTTAACTCACTACTCATTTGTACATTTTAAATATAATTTGCGTCGTGCACTCACCCATTTAGCAGCACAGAATCCCCGGTCCACCACCGATAATTCGGATTGAGTGGAGGGATCACGTGCAACAGGAAGGGCCCGGCACTTCCGGTTAGCCATCCAATCAGCTGCTGCCAAAAATAACTCAAAGCCAGATGCAAAGCGCAACGCGCAGCGGACGCGCTTAAACTCAGAAAGGTGAGCTGAGAATCGTATTTAGTCCTAGGAGCGCCTGGTAAAGGGTTCCTGCCTATCTGCATATGTTGGTGACCGTTAGGAGCGCCTGGTAAAGGGCTCCCTAATTACTTTGTAATCGCACTGTGAATCGCTGTACATTGTGAAATTTTTTAACTCACTACTCATTTGTACATTTTAAATATAATTTGCGTCGTGCACTCACCCATTTAGCAGCACAGAATCCCCGGTCCACCACCGATAATTCGGATTGAGTGGAGGGATCACGTGCAACAGGAAGGGCCCGGCACTTCCGGTTAGCCATCCAATCAGCTGCTGGCAAAAATAACTCAAAGCCAGATGCAAAGCGCAACGTTTAGCGGACGCGCTTAAACTCAGAAAGGTGAGCTGAGAATCGTATTTAGTCCTAGGAGCGCCTGGTAAAGGGTTCCTGCCTCTCTGCATATGTTGGTGACCGTTAGGAGCGCCTGGTAAAGGGCTCCCTAATTACTTTGTAATCGCACTATGAATCGCTGTACATTGTGACATTTTTTAACTCACTACTCATTTGTACATTTTAAATATAATTTGCGTCGTGCACTCACCCATTTAGCAGCACAGAATCCCCGGTCCACCACCGATAATTCGGATTGAGTGGAGGGATCACGTGCAACAGGAAGGGCCCGGCACTTCCCGTTAGCCAGCCAATCAGCTGCTGGCAAAAATAACTCAAAGCCAGATGCAAAGCGCAACGCGCAGCGGGCGCGCTTAAACTCAGAAAGGTGAGCTGAGAATCGTATTTAGTCCTAGGAGCGCCTGGTAAAGGGTTCCTGCCTATCTGCATATGTTGGTGACCGTTAGGAGCGCCTGGTAAAGGGCTCCCTAATTACTTTGTAATCGCACTGTGAATCGCTGTACATTGTGACATTTTTTAACTCACTACTCATTTGTACATTTTAAATATAATTTGCGTCGTGCACTCACCCATTTAGCAGCACAGAATCCCCGGTCCACCACCGATAATTCGGATTGAGTGGAGGGATCACGTGCAACAGGAAGGGCCCGGCACTTCCGGTTAGCCATCCAATCAGCTGCTGGCAAAAATAACTCAAAGCCAGATGCAAATCGCAACGCGCAGCGGACGCGCTTAAACTCAGAAAGGTGAGCTGAGAATCGTATTTAGTCCTAGGAGCGCCTGGTAAAGGGTTCCTGCCTATCTGCATATGTTGGTGACCGTTAGGAGCGCCTGGTAAAGGGCTCCCTAATTACTTTGCAATCGCACTGTGAATCGCTGTACATTGTGACATTTTTTAACTCACTACTCATTTGTACATTTTAAATATAATTTGCGTCGTGCACTCACCCATTTAGCAGCACAGAATCCCCAGTCCACCACCGATAATTCGGATTGAGTGGAGGGATCACGTGCAACAGGAAGGGCCCGGCACTTCCGGTTAGCCATCCAATCAGCTGCTGGCAAAAATAACTCAAAGCCAGATGCAAAGCGCAACGCGCAGCGGACGCGCTTAAACTCAGAAAGGTGAGCTGAGAATCGTATTTAGTCCTAGGAGCGCCTGGTAAAGGGTTCCTGCCTATCTGCATATGTTGGTGACCGTTAGGAGCGCCTGGTAAAGGGCTCCCTAATTACTTTGTAATCGCACTGTGAATCGCTGTACATTGTGACATTTTTTAACTCACTACTCATTTGTACATTTTAAATATAATTTGCGTCGTGCACTCACCCATTTAGCAGCACAGAATCCCCGGTCCACCACCGATAATTCGGATTGAGTGGAGGGATCACGTGCAACAGGAAGGGCCCGGCACTTCCGGTTAGCCATCCAATCAGCTGCTGGCAAAAATAACTCAAAGCCAGATGCAAAGCGCAACGCGCAGCGGACGCGCTTAAACTCAGAAAGGTGAGCTGAGAATCGCATTTAGTCCTAGGAGCGCCTGGTAAAGGGTTCCTGCCTATCTGCATATGTTGGTGACCGTTAGGAGCGCCTGGTAAAGGGCTCCCTAATTACTTTGTAATCGCACTGTGAATCGCTGTACATTGTGACATTTTTTAACTCACTACTCATTTGTACATTTTAAATATAATTTGCGTCGTGCACTCACCCATTTAGCAGCACAGAATCCCCGGTCCACCACCGATAATTCGGATTGAGTGGAGGGATCACGTGCAACAGGAAGGGCCCGGCACTTCCGGTTAGCCATCCAATCAGCTGCTGGCAAAAATAACTCAAGGCCAGATGCAAAGCGCAACGCGCAGCGGACGCGCTTAAACTCAGAAAGGTGAGCTGAGAATCGTATTTAGTCCTAGGAGCGCCTGGTAAAGGGTTCCTGCCTATCTGCATATGTTGGTGACCGTTAGGAGCGCCTGGTAAAGGGCTCCCTAATTACTTTGTAATCGCACTGTGAATCGCTGTACATTGTGACATTTTTTAACTCACTACTCATTTGTACATTTTAAATATAATTTGCGTCGTGCACTCACCCATTTAGCAGCACAGAATCCCCGGTCCACCACCGATAATTCGGATTGAGTGGAGGGATCACGTGCAACAGGAAGGGCCCGGCACTTCCGGTTAGCCATCCAATCAGCTGCTGGCAAAAATAACTCAAAGCCAGATGCAAAGCGCAACGCGCAGCGGACGCGCTTAAACTCAGAAAGGTGAGCTGAGAATCGTATTTAGTCCTAGGAGCGCCTGGTAAAGGGTTCCTGCCTATCTGCATATGTTGGTGACCGTTAGGAGCGCCTGGTAAAGGGCTCCCTAATTACTTTGTAATCGCACTGTGAATCGCTGTACATTGTGACATTTTTTAACTCACTACTCATTTGTACATTTTAAATATAATTTGCGTCGTGCACTCACCCATTTAGCAGCACAGAATCCCCGGTCCACCACCGATAATTCGGATTGAGTGGAGGGATCACGTGCAACAGGAAGGGCCCGGCACTTCCGGTTAGCCATCCAATCAGCTGCTGGCAAAAATAACTCAAAGCCAGATGCAAAGTGCAACGCGCAGCGGACACGCGCAGCGGGCGCGTCGCTGGCGCGCCAAAGGCGCGCCAAAGGCAAGCCCGTCTGCGCCCGTCCGCGCCTGGACCGCGCCTAGGGCCCCCCCCCTGATCCACCTAAGCTAGCTCAGCTACCTACTTCTCTAACATACACCAGAAGACAGCTGCTAAACATCAGGAGCATCTCCAAGAAGTCACAAACCTGTCCATGCTGCACCACTATACCACCTCAAGTGCTAACGCCATGCAATAATTGCACACCCAGCTCTGGGATACCACTCTCCACCTCTATGGGTCCCTCTACCATCCCAACAAATAATTATATTGTCACAGCCGCACTTATTAATGTCCGCTCTTTACCTAAGCATAAATATGAAATACTTGCTTTTCTGGAGAATCACAATCTTGATCTCTTATTTCTTACTGAAACCTGGGCCGACCCATCATCAGGGCCTGACTTTGCTGTTGCAACTCCAAACGATTTTTCTGTTAAAAGACTGGACAGAAATAACAAAAGAGGCGGAGGTATAGCTCTTATACATCGTGATATTTACAATATCAAAATAGATCCTATTTTTATCAATATCTATGAAGCTTTCTCCTTTGCCATATCACTCACCAAAGCATTCACATTCAAAGGTATATTATTATATCGCCCTCCTGGATCTCGAACAGACTTCCTCTCTTCTTTATCGTCCCTTGTAGAGCCTTCCGCAGGAGAAGCTAATTTCACTATTCTAGGTGACTTTAACTTTCACCTAGAATCCAATAATGACGAAAATACATCTGCTCTACTTTCTGATTTCGACTCCATTGAACTCTCTCAACTGGTAAACAAACCGACTCACATAGCTGGCCACACTCTCGATGGACTTTTCACCAACAATAAACACATCTCATTAGGAAATATCCTTCCTTTAACATGGACTGACCATTTTGCAATTCTTTTTAACATTAACACTGAACATAAACCACATAATCAGACCACCATTCCCTCGCCCGTCAACTTTAAAGCCTGGAACAGCATTTCCTCAGAAAATATTAAAACACATCTGAAAGCTACGCATCAAGATCTCCCAGACAATCCTGAACATGCAGCCATGCTTTACACACAATGGCTTCGCCTAGCTTTTGACACACTTGTCCCAATAAAAAACACTTCCAAAAACAGGAAAACTCCATCCGCCCCCTGGTTTTCTGAGAAATTAAGGCTAGAAAGACAGAAATGTCGAAATCTGGAGCGCCACTGGCGCAGAAACTACGACAATATATCTAAAATTCAGTACAAGGAAGCACTCTCCAACTACAAAAAACTATTAATAACGGAAAAAAGTAAATTCTACATTAATCAAATCGAATCCTCTCAAGACTCCACGAAAAAACATCTTTACAAAGTGGTTACCAAATTATCAGGTCTAGACACATCTCCGTCATTAGCACCAACTCAAACCCTCTGTGATAATCTTGCCAGCTTTTTTCAAAACAAAGTCATGAACATTTATTCCAGTTTTTCTGCACAACCCACTATGTCCAACATTGATCCTTCTTCACACAAGTGTTCAACATCTCAAAACAACAACCAGGACGTCTCTCCCTCCTTCTCAGAATTAAAAAAAATCACAATCGAACACATAACTGACCTTATCTCCAAATCCAAATCCGGATCTCCCAATGACCCTTGCCCAGCTAATATAATAAAAATCATTCCAGAAATTATAGCCCCAGAATTGGCCAAAATTTGCAACTCCATGTTTGAAACAGGAATATACCCCTCCATCTGGAAAGAAACAGTAATCAGACCTCTCCTAAAAAAAAACAACCTTAATCCTTCTGACTGTTGCAATTACAGACCCATAGCAGGTCTCCCTTTTCCAGCAAAAATCATAGAAAGGGTGATGAACACTCAGTTGGCCGAATACATCGAAAACAACAACTGCTTAGATGAAACCCAATTCGGATTCAGGAAAGGACATGGAACAGAGACAGCTCTCATTAAAACAGCGGATGAAATACGAACAACTATGGATAAGGGTGGAGCTGCAGTCTTGGTGCTGCTGGATCTTTCAGCAGCATTTGATACGGTGGACCACTCAATCCTAATTAACCGTATCTCAGCCATAGGGATCAAAGACAGAGCCAAGGCTTTACTAACTTCCTTTCTAACCAATCGATCACAACAAGTAAAATTGGGCAGTTTTCTCTCTCCTCCCTTTTCCCAACCATGCGGTGTCCCCCAGGGTTCTTCACTAAGCCCTACGTTGTTTAATCTTTATGTCGCAGACCTTGCTAGAATCATAAAAGCTCACGACCTGTGACTTTCATCGTATGCTGACGACACCCAGATTGTTATAGAAATATATGAAAATGGAAATTCAATCGCAAACAATTTTAAAAAAGGAATGTCCACCATCTGCACTTGGATGTCAAAAAACTGTCTGAAACTAAACTCCGACAAAACTGAGGTGATGATATTTGGAAAGCCATACCCCTGCTGGTCGACCTCCTGGTGGCCAGAGGAACTAGGCTCCCCCCCGGTTCCGGTCACTAAGGTCAAAAACCTTGGAGTTTTATTTGACGATAAGTTATCATTCATGCCTCACGCCAATTATATCACCTCGTCCTCATTCTACACCATCAGAATGATAAAGAAGCTTCTACCCTTTCTTCCTCCTAGCGCAGGAAAAACTCTGGTTAGTACCCTTGTCATGTCTAAAATAGACTATTGTAATGGTCTACTTATTAATGCACAAGAAAAAGTCCTGCAAAAATTACAAATGGTACAGAATGCTGCAGCTAGGATTCTCTCAGGCACTCCCAAATTCAAACCTATCTCAGGAGTCATACGACAGCTTCACTGGCTACCCATCAAGAGCAGGACTAAATTTAAGGCATTATGTATAGCCTATAAATCAATCCACGGCTCAGGCCCCGAATTCCTTAAGAAAAGCTTTTGCCTGTACAGACCCAGCAGGACCTTACGTTCTAGCTCTAATCAGCTGCTAATGGTACCTAGAACCAAGAAAGCCACCTGGGGCGACAGGAGATTTGTCGTGGCTACATCCAAACTCTGGAACAAACTTCCGCTTCATATCAAAAGTTCCCCTATATTATTATCTTTTCGGAAGAACATAAAAACATGGCTTTTCCAATAATACTCTCCGTCTCTCCTGACTGGTTCGTTTAAGTTGTCCTATAGCGCCGAGACACCCCCGGGTAGTTGCGCGCTGAATAAATTGCTTAAATAAATAAATAAATATCACTACTGTTAATTATGTATGGCCCACCATATTGGTGATACATGTTTCAAGACCACCCAGTGGTCTTCCATATTCAAAAGCTTCACAGCAGGTTTCATCTTAGAAGTGTGACCATTTAAGGAGAGTTCCTCTTTTGTCCAAGTTTCCTGTAGGCATTATATTAAATCTGTTTATCCATCCCATTAGCTCTTGTTCAGCTTTAAGTTTATAGGCACCTGCTATAAGCAGTGACAGCTCCTGCCCATTGCCACCGAGGTATTTAGATTTCTTAACCAAGGAATTCCTTAGGACACTTCCATTATCGAGTACTATCTTATTATGAGAAGAAATCTGTATGAAAATAGACAGTCTTAATGGATTGGGATACATCATTTCGACATCTTGAACTAGGTCAATACCCCACTCTAAAAATGTCTTTCATTGAGATTTAAGAAGCTCTGCAGTTTCGCATTTGTAGCACCTTATTTTAGTCTTTTCCATTTACCAATACCCTCAATTTCCTTGATAAAGGTCACACTTTCAGCATCACTTGTCTTCATATTGACCAGTACTGGAATTGCCACAAACAGTTGCAAAAGATTTCCCCTGTTTAAATATCATCATGGCTTTCTTTTATATAGTGTGACCTCAACAAGACACTGTGAGCAAGGGAATTGCCAACTCTTTTTATGTGATTAAGCTCCCTGGAGGGGTTTACCTTTCCTAGGTTTGGGTTTCTATTTGTGTCATGTTGATTCGACTTAGCCGGCATTCTTTCATGAGGAGAGAATGGATATCTTTCTACAAAGTGCCCCCACTTCACTGTGATCCTTTCTGTGTTCATTGCTCCAGGGGATTCCCTAGGAGGCTCATTACATTTCAGCAGAGGAAGATAAATGAAATCTAGTTGTATAGAAGAGGTGCTAGAGGCAGTCTAAATATTTGGTGCTAATATCTTAATATTTGTGCACCCCTTTACATTTGTTGGACAGTAAGGGCCACAATCTGATTCACTTGAAGCGCTCATTTAATTACACATTGCGTTTCAGCATCCTGGTTCATTAAATATAAAGGTTGGGATTTATGCTCAGAATTGTGATGTTGTATGGAGACATCCTTCTTTGATGAAGATTGTTGATATGCCTTACAATCTGATTCCCCCATGTTCTTTTGCGTGGGCGTACTTACTCCCTCAAGTCCGGCCGCTTCAGTTTTGATGCTTAAGTTTGAGTGGGGATTCACAGTGCTCTTTGGTGCATTCCTGTAGTCAGTTATGGGAATTGCTCACTCAGAGGGTGAAGATTGATTTAAACACACAGTTTCAGCCATGTCATGCTTCTTTCCTGACACTACCAGCTCAGACTGCTGTGAACCCTAGGTCCGGTTGTAAAAAACTTTATTAAGTTTCTATTGAGCACACTCTTGTCCTTTTTAAGGAGTTTATGAACCCTTTTTTTTTTTCCTCGAGGTTGCGTCCTATCACTCTTTAATTTATTAACTATATGCTCCTTCTTAGGCTGCCTCTGGGGCTCAACAGAGTGCTGTTTGTCATTAAATTGAATGATTGAGTCTGAAGCAAGACAGTTATTATGTACAGCCTCCTTCAAGGGCAACGTTGACCTTAGTTTTCTTACATCGAAAACAATGCTCAAATGAGGATTATCCATTTTTTTTTGCAGTGTTGTACAGGGTTTTCACCAACACATGTGTTACTCATATCCTTTACCATATTTGTAATGTCCATTGGTGGCTTAATCATCATTTTTCTCCTTAAATCCTTTTCAATCTGCATCCATGCTGATATATTTGTATGTAATATACTAGGTGAAGTACCTAATTTTTCAATAATGTCTGCACAAAAGCAGTTGTTAGTAGATGAGACAGAAGTCCTCATCTTTGTGAACAACACCTTGCCATGGAACGATGCATGATGGACTGCGGAACTCGGCCCAAACCCCACCCTGACAGACCACGCCCACAATGTCTGCATCATATTTGACAGCAAGCTATCTATGAAGAAACAGGTAAATGTAGTCTCATCCACCTGCTTCCACACCCTACACATGCTCTGCAAGATCTTCTGGTGGCTCCCATTCAATACCAGAAGGGCCATCATACAAGCCCTCATCACTAGCATGCTGACCTATGGGAACACACTCTACAAAGGTATCACCGCACGCCTACTGAAGAGACTACACACAATACAAAACATAGCGGCAAGACTCATCCTCGTCCTCCTAAGATGGACCCACATCACACCGCACCTCAAGAAGCTACACTGGCTCCTGATCCAGAAGAGATGGAATTTCAAGATGGTGACTCACACATGCACGGCCCTGCACAACAAAGGATCAGCATACATCAACAAATGCATGCCCTTCCACCAAGCCAACCAGACATCTACGATCCTCCTCCCTCTTCCTCACAGACATCTCCCCAGATCTGCCAATGCAACAGCCGAGAATGCTCCTGAAACACCTGGTGTGCTTGGAACAACCTTCCCCTGCATTTCAGGGCCACCTCATCGCTTCGGGAATACAGGAAAGGACTCGACCTGGCTGTTTGAATAAACAAGGCAGCTGGCAACTACAGTGCCTTGAGACCCTCATGGGTGATTTGCCATGCTTTATAATTTCTTGATTGATTGATTGATTGACAGATTGATGTCTTGTACACCTCAATTTCCATATCATCAGTCCATACTACAGATGGATGATCGAAGGATTTTCGGTACTCACTATTCTCAGATCCCACTGATTTTATCTCAGCAGACTGTCTGAGGCTATCAAACTGGGTGGCCTGTTGGGATAAAGCCACACTCAAACTAAGGTCCTGATCACGCTCTGCTTCCTCCAAAGGGCACACATAGACAGCATATATTCTACTGGCCTCCCACTTGCTAATAACCCCACCCTGCCTCCGACCGAGAACGAACTTGTGCAACACCAACTGCGCGGGCTGGGCCTGAGAACAATGGGAGAGGTGTCAGTGGAATGGCCAATCACTACTATACCCCACTATGTAGAGTGGTTATCCTGTGGTGAGGTGTTTTTCAAGAGCCAAGTCACTAGTCACTTTCTACTATATACTGCTGCATACTATTGAAAACTGGGACTGGAGTGGTCACTTTTTCCTAAAGTCCTAAGAGAAAGAAGTAAAAGTTGTAAGTACCGTAATGAAGGAGAGTGTATATTATGTGATTTAAAAAAATGTACAATCACAAAAGTCTTGCTAGATTGTGGTAGATAGGTAGGGGTGGTAGAGAAAACTGTTTATAGAGTAAGATGTCAGTGAACAGGCTTATGTGTTTGAATACTCTACTATCCACATTGAAGGATGCAGGCCTGTTGTCCATCAGAAATACACTAAATGCTCAAGCTTGAGAGACTGTCAGTCGTGAGAGTTTCAAGGGAATGTAAAAAAAGGGGTCAGTAAAAATCTGAAGTACATAAAATCTACAACAGGGTATGTTCATTGAATATGCAAATTCCATTATAAAAGTACGTTCTCAAAAGTTATTTTGTACTTACATTTAGAGCTCTAAAGCTATATCAATTTACAGAGAAATCTGTACCAAAAAATCATGGATGATGTCATCAGTGATGTCATCAATGATGTCAAGTAAGATGTCATCATTGATGTCATAGAACATATCATGAGTCAAGTAATATGTGAGGTAACAAGCAGGGCGGGGCGCAAGTAATAGTGCTACTAACTTCTAAATTTCTATGGATTTTTCAGTAAATTTTTAGGGCCTGTTTTTATCAAAAACAATTTTTTTTATTCAACATAACTATAACGTTACGTCACCATTCACCATTTTTTTTTCTGTAAAAAACTTATATATATATTTGGCAGTTGCGAGTATAGTTAGGACCTAATTTCCAGAGGAAGAGAATGTTTTTGTTTTGCGAATAACTTTGGCACCTCTTGACAAAACTTCACAAAATTTCCAAAACTAGTTTGCCATTCACTTCAGCTGCTCTCAGGGTGATCCATCAAGAAGGGGCTGAGAAAAATGGGGGGTCGCAAAACACTTTTCCTCCAAGCAATTTCCCATGGCCATTCTAGACATGACTACAGCCTGAACCGCTGAATGGAATTACACCAAATTTGGCAGAAATCTAGATCTTGATCCGTAAAGAGTGCTTTTTGTGATGTGGTGTAAATCTGTTCAGTAGTTTTGGAGTTATTTAAATCAAAAAACAGTAATTATATCTAGAGACGTGGATTCATGCCAAGCGCCAACAGCAATGCTGTGATTGGCTGGCTGCAACCTGAGAGGAAAGTTGCAGCTGCCATTGTGTGCACTGGGACATCGTTCCCAGGGGGGAAAATATTTAAAAGTGATAAAAGGGGTCATTATAGAGGTTCCTTGAGAAAATTGGCCAAAACCTTTTTTTGAGCGAGCTCAAGTCCACAGATCCATCGTGACCCCCTGTGTGCTCTGCAACAGATCCACGGATCCAGACCCCAATTAAGATAATACATACACTCACACACAGACCCACACACCTACTAACACAATCACTCATACATGCACACACCCAGTTAAACCACCCACAACCACTCATACACCCACTCACATACCCATATAGCTACTCACACACCCACTCACAAGCCCACAAAACTACTCACACACCCACTCACAGAGCCACACAGACACTTACACATCTATTTGCATACCCACTCACATACTCGTACAACTACTTACACACCCACACAACCACTCACACACCCATACAGCCACTCGCACACCCACAAAACCACTCACACACCCACTCACAGACCCACACAGCCACTCAAGCACCCACTCAAACACCTATACAACCTCTCACATGCCCATTCACAGACCTACAATACCACTCACACACCCACCCATAAACCCACATACCCAATCCCACACACATTCACACACCCACCAAACTAACACACTCACATACCACTAACACACCCACACCACCACTCACACACCCATACAGCCACTCACACACCCAATCACAGACCCACAAAACCCCTCACACACCCACTCACAGACCCACACAGCCACTCACACAGCTGCAAACACACAGACTCACCCACCCACTTACACATCCACTCACCCACACACAGACCCACCAAACCACTCACACCCATGCAACCACTCACACACCCCACTCAAACACCCACTCACATACTCACAACCACAATTACACATCGACCCAACCATTCACACACCCACTCACACACTCATACACCCACTAACAGACTCATGCACCCATTTACACACCCACTCAAGCACTTACAAACCCCTCACAAATCCATACAGCCACTCACACACCCACATAGCCACTCACACACCTATGCACACACTCACACAGCAACTTCCACACCTACTTGCACACCCACTCAGCCACTCATACATCCACTCACACACCCATATAGCCACTAACTCAATGAATGTGTGAATAAAATACAATTAATTGTGAAAATATATATTAGTAAATTAAACTTATGGGTTTAAATTGCAATACAATTTATATTTAAAAAAATTGGGAAATTCATTAAAAAGCCAAAGGGTACAGGGACATTATAGATAGGAAATAAAATTAAGAGAACCTCAGAAATTCACTCAAGAAAACAAAGGTTAAAGTGACATTATAGTTAGTTTCTGATTTTTCACACACAAAACCATAGAAAATCAGCAGATATAGTTACCTAAGCTAACTATAATTTACGCTCCTAGTAATGCACTGCTTATTACCTCACATATTACATCACTCATGACATGGTCAGTGACATCACGGACGACATTGCAGATAACCACTCAAATGACATCACTGATAGTTGCTGAATTTCTATGGTTTTGTGTATGAATTCTGAACCTAACTATAATGTCCTTGTATGCTTTGGTTTTTCAGCGAATCTCTAATATATATATTAATATAGTGTCCCATAAGGAATTCCGGCCACATCCACCAAATGGGTCTTGTCATCGTCAATGGGAAATAAATAAAAATACTGTTGGTATTATAAGAGGTCTGCGCTCGTATGTATATGTATATTCTCAAAAGGCTGGCCTCCCAATAATCCAGAGTTCAAGCGATTTTTACATATATGACCTTGTGTGCCCATGTGGTCTCAGGTATGTGGGCAGCAGAATAGGCTCTGTCAAGAAACGCATTTTGCAACACTATAGGGCAATTAAGAACTTTGACCAAACATACCCTGGTGCGATACATTGGGCCAGCCAACTTCAACAAAATGCTGATCTTATTGTTTTTTTTACAATTGACAGGATTGATAAAGCAGCCAGAGGTGGCAACAGGGAAAGACGTTTGGGGCAAGAGGAGTCGGAATACATAATTCTGCTCTGCAGCATGTACCCTGAAGGCCTGAATGAGAGTGAGGAGCTTCACATACATATCGGCTAATATGGTACTTTACTGAAGTCTTTCTCATTCTCTCCTTTCCTATTTCCCGCATGATGAAACTAGATGTCTCATACTTGATCTATAGCACGTGTCTTCCTTCCCCCTTTCCCTGTTTCCCTCCCTTCGTGAATTAAGGTGATTTAACCATTTAACCATACTTCTGAGTGTATCTATGGATCTTTTGATACATTGGAGTATTTCTTCAATATGCTATCTACCCCTTTCCCCTACCCCCACTTCCAGAGTACCTTCCATCAAGGTTATTTCTGTCCTTTTTTCAATTATGTCACAATTCTCTATTATAGCACACTCTATGGACTGCTCAGTTTGAGCAGGAGATCACAAATTTCAGGTTTATGCCATACTGAGAATGGGGATTTGTACTCATATATGTATGAGACTGGTATTTTTTGTATTTTGCTTTATGCACCTTTTTTGAAACTCTGATTTGTGCAACAGGCCACTTGGCCAATTACTTTCTTGTGGTTCTTTGCTCCAGTCTGGTTGCAGGATTTGTTACATTAACACTTGACCGTAATATGTTTCTGACCAGGCTGTTCTGAATTACATGTTGTGAGCCACGTGGTTAAAAATGTGATGATTATATGTTTCTTTCAGACAAAAGAAATTTACCACTATGTAATTTTTGATTAGGTTGCACAGATCTTCAGCTCTGGAGCCACTTGGTAAGTAACAATGTGATTATTAGTTGTTTATTTTCACATGAAAACTTTTGCTAATATGTTACTAGATCTTATCACTATTTATTTGTTTTTCATTCACAATGAAGAAAATGTGTATAGATAAATATTTATTTAATATTTTGTGTATATTGTGAACTAGTATTTCCAGTCTGCTTTCACATTTTCCCTGTAACAGGCGACATTATGTTTGTGTGTTTTTTCACTGTTCATCACTTTAGAGTTTATTTCTAGTGTTGGTTAGGCACAATTGGTAAATGTCTGTGACAAAGACATTTTCAGGTCAAAACATATTGCTGCAATAAACTTTATTGACTGTAGAACACTGTGTGCGGTCCTGCGCTTTCCTTTGGATTATTCGGAGGCGTGCCTTTTGAAACTATTACACGGGACCCGGACCCGTGATACCGCACCAGACCCATTTGGTGGATGTGGCCGGAATTCCTTATGGGACACTATATATATATATATATATATATCTATATATATCTATGTCTATATATATATATATATATATATATATGTCGATATCTCGCGCTGCAGGCAACGCAGGAAACAGTCGCACTCAGGATCTTGTTTTAAGCAGATAAAGAATTTATTGACTTGACGCGTTTCGACACACTGGCTTTGTCAAAAAGTCATACACTCGAAAACAGGCAGCCATGTCTTTTAAAGAAGCCTTTCCTGGTTACCATCCATGAACATAGAAAACATTTTTACATTCATGCGAGCAAGTCCTGAACACCTCTTGTTGGAAGAAAGACTATCCAATCTTAACAACAAAACTTTATCGTTACAAGTTGACAAAACGATCACATAGAGGTTTCTAAATTAAATAGAATTCATAAGTGAATTAAATATTATTGCATAATCAACAATAAAGAAAATCAGCTTGTGTGTAAAGAAATATATTTATATAATTCAAAAATGCCAAGTGGCAGATATCTATATATATATATATTATCTACTGGCGGTCGCCAGTAGATAGTTATAGTTAGGACCGTGTTTCCATAGGAAATCTCAAAATTCTATTTTGAATAACTTTGGCGCCGGTTGACGAATCCTCGCAAAATTTTCAAAACTAATGGGGCGCTCCGCTCCGCTCCTTCCCTGAAAGTCTCGGGGGTATTCGTCAAGCGGGGGCTGAGAAAAAGGGGGGGTCCCAAAACGTGTTTTTCCCCATGCATTTTCCCATAGGACCTTTAGACACAGCTACAGCCCGAACGGCTGAACAGAATTACTTGAAATTTGGCAGAGAGGTAGCCATAAGGTCAAGGAAGTGCCTTTCGCAGGTGTAAATCTGTTCAGTATTTCCTGAGAAAATAGCATTTAAAAGCATATCAATAGCTATACGCGCGCAGGGTGCGCGCACAGTGCAAGCCCTGTGCACGCACCCTGCCGTGCGCGAGCGTAACTCTGATTGGTTGTTAGATGTCAGTAAACATTCGAATCGGTCGAAATCAGGAAGTGTTGGCCGCCATTTTGTCTGTCGCACTGAAAAGGAAAGGTGGAGACCATGAATAGGGGGCAGGGTAGGGAGTTCTTGACCCCCTAGCCATTGTAAGGGGGTCACAGTAGGACCACGAAGGGCAAAAAAATAGATTTTAATTTTTTTTAAAAACATCGCGAGGTGCGCACACCCAGCGCGCACCCGCAAAAAAACATTAAAAAAAATAGAATTAAAAATCACGTTTAAGTGTTTAGATATTAGGTGGCTCTAAAAAGAGCCCTTGTGTTTATTGAGTGTTTTTCGGTACCTACAAGTAAGTACCGATGCAGAGTCTAAAGTTCAAGAGGAAGACTCTGTTCCCTTCATCACTGAAATGTACACCGTCTCCTCTATAAATGTCTTGCATGTTGTAACGCAAGTTGTTGTGGTATATAGAACCCATACCATAGTCTCTGAGGAAAGCAGAAACAGACTTATTGACGTGCTTTCTTGCTTTGTCAATCTGCGGACAAAATTGGTTGGACCAGTTCCACTTTTGCCTTTGGCATATATTAGAATATACAAAGGCAGTTTGTGGAAAAAGTGACATCAATTGCAGAAAGGTGTCCTTAATAAGCATTTCCAGACCTACCCCAGTTAAAGTGCCTAGGTCATTTCCACCACAGTGCACAATAATAAGGTTAGGCTGTGGGAGATGTAGAAAGGTTTTCACCAAAGGCATTAATTGGTGCCACTTTAACCCTCTCTGACCAATCCATTTAATGTCTACATTTGGCAAAGCAAGGTCTTTGAAAATACCTCTTTTTTCTGCATACTTTTCACTCCAGAAGACATAGCTATGACCTACAATCCACACTGTAAACATCTTCCAAGGAGAACAGGATGCACTCAGGAGGTGTCTTTCAGTAGAATGGCAATATGAAAAGAAAGACAGTTGAAAGATGGAGGCATACATACTTTTTTTAATAAAAAGAACTCCTTGGCTGATTCAAACCATCTTACAGTTAAAACTAGGCTGTATGTTTAAATTTTTAAAAGCATGTTTTGGATTGGTACAGAAAAATGTGTTCTCACTGAACATTACTTTGGATTTGCTGTTAGGTTTGAAAAGTCAAGCACTCTTGCTCTTTGGATTTGAAACATTGTGTGCTGAACTTCTGACCTCTCTGCTCACACCTGTGTTCCATGAGCTGTTGCTATGGTAGCAGGCAGAAGTCATGTTGGGGGAAGGGATGATTTGGAAAGGGGTTGAAAGTTGCAACCAATAGAAATGTGTGATTCCATTTGAAAAAATGTGGGAAGGACTGTGATTTTACATTAACATGTATATGTGGGAAAAAAGAGAGGGAAAATTGCCATTTACTGGTTGTGGAGAGAGGAGAGAGGTGTACAGCTCTGAGATTCTGGCTCTGATAATCTGCTGTTTGAGTGCCACATTTCTTTCTCAACTAATTAATTTTAATGGTGAGTTATGAGTTTGAGAGGGGAAGTATGTGGTGTATTTTGATATAAATAATAAAATTGTCATTCTTGTTTTAAAGTTGTGTTTTACATTTTGTGATTTAGGAGAAATTTAACTGTCTTGAACTAGTAAGATATTATGGAGTGTGTTTTCACTGTAAGTTAAGGTGTGGTGGTATCACTGAGGAATACTGTTTTGTGCCTAGAATCACATCATGAATGTTTCTAACAAACAGGATTTGTTGTCAGAGAT
Source organism: Triturus cristatus (assembly GCF_964204655.1). Taxonomy (NCBI): domain Eukaryota; kingdom Metazoa; phylum Chordata; class Amphibia; order Caudata; family Salamandridae; genus Triturus; species Triturus cristatus. The sequence goes on along the minus strand of NC_140580.1, from coordinate 457,142,303 downwards.
TTAATTTGCGTTGCTGTTGTTCTGTTAGCCTTGCACTCGCAGAAAAGCGGCAGTTTGTTTGCTTAAAGTGTGATGGTTAGCATTCAGCAGAAATTAGTTACTCACAACAAAGAGGCAAATGGAAACACATTTGAAAATTGCATGGTACATTTTCCTACCACTTTAAAAGTGGTGTTTTACATTTTATGTTAAGGAAGATATTTAAGTGCCTTGAACATGTTAGATATTATGGAGTATGTCTTCACTATAAGTTAAGGTGTACTGCTATCACCCAGGAATACTGTTTTCTGCCTAGAATCACACCATGACACAGTGTGCACACAGGAATTGTTATCAGAGATTTAATTCGTGTTGGTCTTGCTCTATTACCCTTGCACTTGTAGGAAAGGGGCAGCTTGTTTTGTTCAAATGTGTTGGTTAGTACTCAGCTATCGTTTTCTGCCTAGAATCACAGCATGAGTCTGGTGGACAGAGGAATTGTTGTCAGAGATTTTATTTGTGTTGCTGTTGTTCTGTAAAACTTGTACTTTCAGGAAAGGGCCAGCTTCTTTTGTTCAAATGTGATGCTTAGCACTCAGCAGAAATCACCATCTCACAAATGAGAGGCAAATGTTAACACATTAGAAATCAACAGGGTAGATTTTCCTTTCAATCTTGTAATCTGTGAGGTAGTTCCTACATGTAAAAAACTCTAATTGACCTTTACCAAAGATGTACTCTTACACACATATCTGCAGTCTTCATGCACTTGTAAAAGTCTCCATGCAGATTTCTCTTGCAACTGACAATACACAGTCACCAGAAACACACTGTTTGCACACATGCAGCAGCTTCTCCTATACTCCCATGCATAATACTCAGCTCTGTGTTGTATTTCAGATAGCAGTGTGTAACGCAAACACATTCAACGTCATCAAGGCTCATTTCCTTTGCTCTACTTTAATCACTCACCCTGTAACACATGCTGATGGTCTCAAGTAGCTATTAGGACATGTGCTCTTTTTTGCCTCTCTAAAATATAAGGGAAATGTGTCAGGCTGTCTCAGTAATTATCACTTGCTCCATCCACAGTACTAAATGTGCTTTGAAATTGCCAAATGAAAAATCGTTTTCTGCCTAGAATCACAGCATGAGTCTGTGTGGACTGAGGAATTGTTGTCAGAGATTTTATTTGTGTTGCTGTTGTTCTGTGAAACTTGCACTTTCAGGAAAGGGCCAGCTTGTTTTGTTCAAATGTGATGGTTAGCATTCAGTAGAAATCACTATCTCACAAATGAGAGGCAAATGTTAACACATTAGAAATCAACAGGGTAGATTTTCCTTTCAATCTTGTAATCTGTGAGGTAGTTCCTACATGTAAAAAACTCTAATTGACCTTTACCAAAGATGTACTCTTACACACATATCTGCAGTCTTCATGCACTTGTAAAAGTCTCCATGCAGATTTCGCTTGCAACTGACAATACACAGTCACCAGAAACACACTGTTTGCACACATGCAGCAGCTTCTCCTATACTCCCATGCATAATACTCAGCTCTGTGTTGTATTTCAGATAGCAGTGTGTAACGCAAACACATTCAACGTCATCAAGGCTCATTTCCTTTGCTCTACTCTAATCACTCACCCTGTAACACATGCTGATGCTGATGGTCTCAAGTAGCTGTTAGGACATGTGCTCTTTTTTGCCTCTCTAAAATATAAGGGAAATGTGTCAGGCTGTCTCAGTAATTATCACTTGCTCCATCCACAGTACTAAATGTGCTTTCAAATTGCCAAATGAAATATCGTTTTCTGCCTAGAATCACAGCATGAGTCTGTGTGGACAGAGGAATTGTTGTCAGAGATTTTATATGTGTTGCTGTTGTTCTGTAAAACTTGCACTTTCAGGAAAGGGCCAGCTTGTTTTGTTCAAATGTGATGGTTAGCACTCAGCAGAAATCACTATCTCACAAATGAGAGGCAAATGTTAACACATTAGAAATCAACAGGGTAGATTTTTCTTTCAATCTTGTAATCTGTGAGGTAGTTCCTACATGTAAAAAACTCTAATTGACCTTCACCAAAGATGTACTCTTACACACATATCTGCAGTCTTCATGCACTTGTAAAAGTCTCCATGCAGATTTCGCTTGCAACTGACAATACACAGTCACCAGAAACACACTGTTTGCACACATGCAGCAGCTTCTCCTATACTCACATGCATAATACTCAGCTCTGTGTTGTACTTCAGATAGCAGTGTGTAACGCAAACACATTCAACGTCATCAAGGCTCATTTCCTTTGCTCTACTCTAATCACTCACCCTGTAACACATGATGATTGTCTCAATTAGCTGTTAGGACATGTGCTCTTTTTTGCCTCTCTAAAATATAAGGGAAATGTGTCAGGCTGTCTCAGTAACTATCACTTGCTCCATCCACAGTACTAAATGTGCTTTCAAATTGCCAAAGGAAATATCGTTTTCTGCCTAGAATCACAGCATGAGTCTGTGTGGACACAGGAATTGTTTTCAGAGATTTTATTTGTGTTGCTGTTGTTCTGTAAAACCTGCACTTTCAGGAAAGGGCCAGCTTGTTTTGTTCAAATGTGTTGGTTAGTACTCAGCTATCGTTTTCTGCCTAGAATCACAGCATGAGTCTGTGTGGACAGAGGAATTGTTGTCAGAGATTTTATTTGTGTTGCTGTTGTTCTGTAAAACTTGTACTTTCAGGAAAGGGCCAGCTTCTTTTGTTAAAATGTGATGGTTAGCACTCAGCAGAAATCACTATCAGAATAATGAGAGGCAAATGGTAACACATTTCAAATCAACAGGGTAGATTGTCCATCCACTCCTGCAATGGGTGAGGTAGTTCCTACATGTAAAAAACTCTAATTGACCTTCACCAAAGATGTACTCTTCCACACACATCTGCAGTCTTCATGCACTTGTAAAAGTCTCCATGCAGATTTCTCTTGCAACTGACAATACACAGTCACCAGAAACACACTGTTTGCACACATGCAGCAGCTTCTCGTATACTGCCATGCATAATACTCAGCTCTGTGTTGTATTTCAGATAGCAGTGTGTAACGCAAACACATTCAACATCATCAAGGCTAATTTCCTTTGCTCTACTCTAATCATTCACCCTGTAACACATGCTGATGGTCTCAAGTAGCTATTAGGACATGTGCTCTTTTTTGCCTCTCTAAAATATAAGGGAAATGTGTCAGGCTGTCTCAGTAATTATCACTTGCTCCATCCACAGTACTAAATGTGCTTACAAATTGCCAAATGAAAAATCGTTTTCTGCCTAGAATCACAGCATGAGTCTGTGTGGACAGAGGAATTGTTGTCAGAGATTTTATATGTGTTGCTGTTGTTCTGTAAAACTTGCACTTTCAGGAAAGGGCCAGCTTGTTTTGTTCAAATGTGATGGTTAGCACTCAGCAGAAATCACTATCTCACAAATGAGAGGCAAATGTTAACACATTAGAAATCAACAGGGTAGATTTTTCTTTCAATCTTGTAATCTGTGAGGTAGTTCCTACATGTAAAAAACTCTAATTGACCTTCACCAAAGATGTACTCTTACACACATATCTGCAGTCTTCATGCACTTGTAAAAGTCTCCATGCAGATTTCGCTTGCAACTGACAATACACAGTCACCAGAAACACACTGTTTGCACACATGCAGCAGCTTCTCCTATACTCCCATGCATAATACTCAGCTCTGTGTTGTACTTCAGATAGCAGTGTGTAACGCAAACACATTCAACGTCATCAAGGCTCATTTCCTTTGCTCTACTCTAATCACTCACCCTGTAACACATGCTGATTGTCTCAAGTAGCTGTTAGGACATGTGCTCTTTTTTGCCTCTCTAAAATATAAGGGAAATGTGTCAGGCTGTCTCAGTAACTATCACTTGCTCCATCCACAGTACTAAATGTGCTTTCAAATTGCCAAAAGAAATATCGTTTTCTGCCTAGAATCACAGCATGAGTCTGTGTGGACACAGGAATTGTTGTCAGAGATTTTATTTGTGTTGCTGTTGTTCTGTAAAACTTGCTCTTTCAGGAAAGGGCCAGCTTGTTTTGTTCAAATGTGTTGGTTAGTACTCAGCTATCGTTTTCTGCCTAGAATCACAGCATGAGTCTGTGTGGACAGAGGAATTGTTGTCAGAGATTTTATTTGTGTTGCCGTTGTTCTGTAAAACTTGTACTTTCAGGAAAGGGCCAGCTTCTTTTGTTAAAATGTGATGGTTAGCACTCAGCAGAAATCACTATCAGAAAAATGAGAGGCAAATGGTAACACATTTCAAATCAACAGGGTAGATTGTCCATCCACTCCTGCAATGGGTGAGGTAGTTCCTACATGTAAAAAACTCTAATTGACCTTCACCAAAGATGTACTCTTCCACACATATCTGCAGTCGTCATGCACTTGTAAAAGTCTCCATGCAGATTTCTCTTGCAACTGACAATACACAGTCACCAGAAACACACTGTTTGCACACATGCAGCAGCTTCTCCTATACTCCCATGCATAATACTCAGCTCTGTGTTGTATTTCAGATAGCAGTGTGTAACGCAAACACATTCAACGTCATCAAGGCTAATTTCCTTTGCTCTACTCTAATCATTCACCCTGTAACACATGCTGATGGTCTCAAGTAGCTATTAGGACATGTGCTCTTTTTTGCCTCTCTAAAATATAAGGGAAATGTGTCAGGCTGTCTCAGTAATTATCACTTGCTCCATCCACAGTACTAAATGTGCTTTCAAATTGCCAAATGAAATATCGTTTTCTGCCTAGAATCACAGCATGAGTCTGTGTGGACAGAGGAATTGTTGTCAGAGATTTTATATGTGTTGCTGTTGTTCTGTAAAACTTGCACTTTCAGGAAAGGGCCAGCTTGTTTTGTTCAAATGTGATGGTTAGCACTCAGCAGAAATCACTATCTCACAAAAGAGAGGCAAATGTTAACACATTAGAAATCAACAGTGTAGATTTTTCTTTCAATCTTGTAATCTGTGAGGTAGTTCCTACATGTAAAAAACTCTAATTGACCTTCACCAAAGATGTACTCTTACACACATATCTGCAGTCTTCATGCACTTGTAAAAGTCTCCATGCAGATTTCGCTTGCAACTGACAATACACAGTCACCAGAAACACACTGTTTGCACACATGCAGCAGCTTCTCCTATACTCCCATGCATAATACTCAGCTCTGTGTTGTATTTCAGATAGCAGTGTGTAACGCAAACACATTCAACGTCATCAAGGCTCATTTCCTTTGCTCTACTCTAATCACTCACCCTGTAACACATGCTGATGCTGATGGTCTCAAGTAGCTGTTAGGACATGTGCTCTTTTTTGCCTCTCTAAAATATAAGGGAAATGTGTCAGGCTGTCTCAGTAATTATCACTTGCTCCATCCACAGTACTAAATGTGCTTTCAAATTGCCAAATGAAATATCGTTTTCTGCCTAGAATCACAGCATGAGTCTGTGTGGACAGAGGAATTGTTGTCAGAGATTTTATATGTGTTGCTGTTGTTCTGTAAAACTTGCACTTTCAGGAAAGGGCCAGCTTGTTTTGTTCAAATGTGATGGTTAGCACTCAGCAGAAATCACTATCTCACAAATGAGAGGCAAATGTTAACACATTAGAAATCAACAGGGTAGATTTTTCTTTCAATCTTGTAATCTGTGAGGTAGTTCCTACATGTAAAAAACTCTAATTGACCTTCACCAAAGATGTACTCTTACACACATATCTGCAGTCTTCCTGCACTTGTAAAAGTCTCCATGCAGATTTCGCTTGCAACTGACAATACACAGTCACCAGAAACACACTGTTTGCACACATGCAGCAGCTTCTCCTATACTCCCATGCATAATACTCAGCTCTGTGTTGTACTTCAGATAGCAGTGTGTAACGCAAACACATTCTACGTCATCAAGGCTCATTTCCTTTGCTCTACTCTAATCACTCACCCTGTAACACATGCTGATTGTCTCAAGTAGCTGTTAGGACATGTGCTCTTTTTTGCCTCTCTAAAATATAAGGGAAATGTGTCAGGCTGTCTCAGTAATTATCACTTGCTCCATCCACAGTACTAAATGTGCTTTCAAATTGCCAAATGAAATATCGTTTTCTGCCTAGAATCACAGCATGAGTCTGTGTGGACAGAGGAATTGTTGTCAGAGATTTTATTTGTGTTGCTGTTGTTCTGTAAAACTTGTACATTCAGGAAAGGGCCAGCTTCTTTTGTTAAAATGTGATGGTTAGCACTCAGCAGAAATCACTATCAGAAAAATGAGAGGCAAATGGTAACACATTTCAAATCAACAGGGTAGATTGTCCATCCACTCCTGCAATGGGTGAGGTAGTTCCTACATGTAAAAAACTCTAATTGACCTTCACCAAAGATGTACTCTTCCACACATATCTGCAGTCTTCATGCACTTGTAAAAGTCTCCATCCAGATTTCTCTTGCAACTGACAATACACAGTCACCAGAAACACACTGTTTGCACACATGCAGCAGCTTCTCCTATACTCCCATGCATAATACTCAGCTCTGTGTTGTATTTCAGATAGCAGTGTGTAACGCAAACACATTCAACGTCATCAAGGCTAATTTCCTTTGCTCTACTCTAATCATTCACCCTGTAACACATGCTGATGGTCTCAAGTAGCTATTAGGACATGTGCTCTTTTTTGCCTCTCTAAAATATAAGGGAAATGTGTCAGGCTGTCTCAGTAATTATCACTTGCTCCATCCACAGTACTAAATGTGCTTTCAAATTGCCAAATGAAATATCGTTTTCTGCCTAGAATCACAGCATGAGTCTGTGTGGACAGAGGAATTGTTGTCAGAGATTTTATATGTGTTGCTGTTGTTCTGTAAAACTTGCACTTTCAGGAAAGGGCCAGCTTGTTTTGTTCAAATGTGATGGTTAGCACTCAGCAGAAATCACTATCTCACAAATGAGAGGCAAATGTTAACACATTAGAAATCAACAGTGTAGATTTTTCTTTCAATCTTGTAATCTGTGAGGTAGTTCCTACATGTAAAAAACTCTAATTGACCTTCACCAAAGATGTACTCTTACACACATATCTGCAGTCTTCATGCACTTGTAAAAGTCTCCATGCAGATTTCGCTTGCAACTGACAATACACAGTCACCAGAAACACACTGTTTGCACACATGCAGCAGCTTCTCCTATACTCCCATGCATAATACTCAGCTCTGTGTTGTATTTCAGATAGCAGTGTGTAACGCAAACACATTCAACGTCATCAAGGCTCATTTCCTTTGCTCTACTCTAATCACTCACCCTGTAACACATGCTGATGCTGATGGTCTCAAGTAGCTGTTAGGACATGTGCTCTTTTTTGCCTCTCTAAAATATAAGGGAAATGTGTCAGGCTGTCTCAGTAATTATCACTTGCTCCATCCACAGTACTAAATGTGCTTTCAAATTGCCAAATGAAATATCGTTTTCTGCCTAGAATCACAGCATGAGTCTGTGTGGACAGAGGAATTGTTGTCAGAGATTTTATATGTGTTGCTGTTGTTTTGTAAAACTTGCACTTTCAGGAAAGGGCCAGCTTGTTTTGTTCAAATGTGATGGTTAGCACTCAGCAGAAATCACTATCTCACAAATGAGAGGCAAATGTTAACACATTAGAAATCAACAGGGTAGATTTTTCTTTCAATCTTGTAATCTGTGAGGTAGTTCCTACATGTAAAAAACTCTAATTGACCTTCACCAAAGATGTACTCTTACACACATATCTGCAGTCTTCCTGCACTTGTAAAAGTCTCCATGCAGATTTCGCTTGCAACTGACAATACACAGTCACCAGAAACACACTGTTTGCACACATGCAGCAGCTTCTCCTATACTCCCATGCATAATACTCAGCTCTGTGTTGTACTTCAGATAGCAGTGTGTAACGCAAACACATTCTACGTCATCAAGGCTCATTTCCTTTGCTCTACTCTAATCACTCACCCTGTAACACATGCTGATTGTCTCAAGTAGCTGTTAGGACATGTGCTCTTTTTTGCCTCTCTAAAATATAAGGGAAATGTGTCAGGCTGTCTCAGTAATTATCACTTGCTCCATCCACAGTACTAAATGTGCTTTCAAATTGCCAAATGAAATATCGTTTTCTGCCTAGAATCACAGCATGAGTCTGTGTGGACAGAGGAATTGTTGTCAGAGATTTTATTTGTGTTGCTGTTGTTCTGTAAAACTTGTACATTCAGGAAAGGGCCAGCTTCTTTTGTTAAAATGTGATGGTTAGCACTCAGCAGAAATCACTATCAGAAAAATGAGAGGCAAATGGTAACACATTTCAAATCAACAGGGTAGATTGTCCATCCACTCCTGCAATGGGTGAGGTAGTTCCTACATGTAAAAAACTCTAATTGACCTTCACCAAAGATGTACTCTTCCACACATATCTGCAGTCTTCATGCACTTGTAAAAGTCTCCATCCAGATTTCTCTTGCAACTGACAATACACAGTCACCAGAAACACACTGTTTGCACACATGCAGCAGCTTCTCCTATACTCCCATGCATAATACTCAGCTCTGTGTTGTATTTCAGATAGCAGTGTGTAACGCAAACACATTCAACGTCATCAAGGCTAATTTCCTTTGCTCTACTCTAATCATTCACCCTGTAACACATGCTGATTATCTCAAGTAGCTGTTAGGACATGTGCTCTTTTTTGCCTCTCTAAAATATAAGGGAAATGTGTCAGGCTGTCTCAGTAATTATCACTTGCTCCATCCACAGTACTAAATGTGCTTTCAAATTGCCAAATGAAATATCGTTTTCTGCCTAGAATCACAGCATGAGTCTGTGTGGACAGAGGAATTGTTGTCAGAGATTTTATTTGTGTTGCTGTTGTTCTGTAAAACTTGTACATTCAGGAAAGGGCCAGCTTCTTTTGTTAAAATGTGATGGTTAGCACTCAGCAGAAATCACTATCAGAAAAATGAGAGGCAAATGGTAACACATTTCAAATCAACAGGGTAGATTGTCCATCCACTCCTGCAATGGGTGAGGTAGTTCCTACATGTAAAAAACTCTAATTGACCTTCACCAAAGATGTACTCTTCCACACATATCTGCAGTCTTCATGCACTTGTAAAAGTCTCCATCCAGATTTCTCTTGCAACTGACAATACACAGTCACCAGAAACACACTGTTTGCACACATGCAGCAGCTTCTCCTATACTGCCATGCATAATACTCAGCTCTGTGTTGTTTTTCAGATAGCAGTGTGTAACGCGAACACATTCAACATCATCAAGGCTAATTTCCTTTGCTCTACTCTAATCATTCACCCTGTAACACATGCTGATGGTCTCAAGTAGCCATTAGGACATGTGCTCTTTTTTGCCTCTCTAAAATATAAGGGAAATGTGTCAGGCTGTCTCAGTAATTATCACTTGCTCCATCCACAGTACTAAATGTGCTTTCAAATTGCCAAATGAAATATCGTTTTCTGCCTAGAATCACAGCATGAGTCTGTGTGGACAGAGGAATTGTCAGAGATTTTATATGTGTTGCTGTTGTTCTGTAAAACTTGCACTTTCAGGAAAGGGCCAGGTTGTTTTGTTCAAATGTGATGGTTAGCACTCAGCAGAAATCACTATCTCACAAATGAGAGGCAAATGTTAACACATTAGAAATCAACAGGGTAGATTTTTCTTTCAATCTTGTAATCTGTGAGGTAGTTCCTACATGTAAAAAACTCTAATTGACCTTCACCAAAGATGTACTCTTACACACATATCTGCAGTCTTCATGCACTTGTAAAAGTCTCCATGCAGATTTCGCTTGCAACTGACAATACACAGTCACCAGAAACACACTATTTGCACACATGCAGCAGCTTCTCCTATACTCCCATGCATAATACTCAGCTCTGTGTTGTATTTCAGATAGCAGTGTGTAACGCAAACACATTCAACGTCATCAAGGCTCATTTCCTTTGCTCTACTCTAATCACTCACCTTGTAACACATGCTGATGCTGATGGTCTCAAGTAGCTGTTAGGACATGTGCTCTTTTTTGCCTCTCTAAAATATAAGGGAAATGTGTCAGGCTGTCTCAGTAATTATCACTTGCTCCATCCACAGTACTAAATGTGCTTTCTAATTGCCAAATGAAATATCGTTTTCTGCCTAGAATCACAGCATGAGTCTGTGTGGACAGAGGAATTGTTGTCAGAGATTTTATATGTGTTGCTGTTGTTCTGTAAAACTTGCACTTTCAGGAAAGGGCCAGCTTGTTTTGTTCAAATGTGATGGTTAGCACTCAGCAGAAATCACTATCTCACAAATGAGAGGCAAATGTTAACACATTAGAAATCAACAGGGTAGATTTTTCTTTCAATCTTGTAATCTGTGAGGTAGTTCCTACATGTAAAAAACTCTAATTGACCTTCACCAAAGATGTACTCTTACACACATATCTGCAGTCTTCATGCACTTGTAAAAGTCTCCATGCAGATTTCGCTTGCAACTGACAATACACAGTCACCAGAAACACACTGTTTGCACACATGCAGCAGCTTCTCCTATACTCCCATGCATAATACTCAGCTCTGTGTTGTACTTCAGATAGCAGTGTGTAACGCAAACACATTCAACGTCATCAAGGCTCATTTCCTTTGCTCTACTCTAATCACTCACCCTGTAACACATGCTGATTGTCTCAATTAGCTGTTAGGACATGTGCTCTTTTTTGCCTCTCTAAAATATAAGGGAAATGTGTCAGGCTGTCTCAGTAACTATCACTTGCTCCATCCACAGTACTAAATGTGCTTTCTAATTGCCAAAGGAAATATCGTTTTCTGCCTAGAATCACAGCATGAGTCTGTGTGGACACAGGAATTGTTGTCAGAGATTTTATTTGTGTTGCTGTTGTTCTGTAAAACTTGCCCTTTCAGGAAAGGGCCAGCTTGTTTTGTTCAAATGTGTTGGTTAGTACTCAGCTATCGTTTTCTGCCTAGAATCACAGCATGAGTCTGTGTGGACAGAGGAATTGTTGTCAGAGATTTTATTTGTGTTGCTGTTGTTCTGTAAAACTTGTACTTTCAGGAAAGGGCCAGCTTCTTTTGTTAAAATGTGATGGTTAGCACTCAGCAGAAATCACTATCAGAAAAATGAGAGGCAAATGGTAACACATTTCAAATCAACAGGGTAGATTGTCCATCCACTCCTGCAATGGGTGAGGTATTTCCTATATTTAAAAAACTCTAATTGACCTTCACCAAAGATGTACTCTTCCACACATATCTGCAGTCTTCATGCACTTGTAAAAGTCTCCATGCAGATTTCGCTTGCAACTGACAATACACAGTCACCAGAAACACACTGTTTGCACACATGCAGCAGCTTCTCCTATACTCCCATGCATAATACTCAGCTCTGTGTTGTACTTCAGATAGCAGTGTGTAACGCAAACACATTCAACGTCATCAAGGCTCATTTCCTATGCTCTACTCTAATCACTCACCCTGTAACACATGCTGATTGTCTCAAGTAGCTGTTAGGACATGTGTTCTTTTTTGCCTCTCTAAAATATAAGGGAAATGTGTCAGGCTGTCTCAGTAACTATCACTTGCTCCATCCACAGTACTAAATGTGCTTTCAAATTGCCAAAGGAAATATCGTTTTCTGCCTAGAATCACAGCATGAGTCTGTGTGGACACAGGAATTGTTTTCAGAGATTTTATTTGTGTTGCTGTTGTTCTGTAAAACTTGCACTTTCAGGAAAGAGCCAGCTTGTTTTGTTCAAATGTGATGGTTAGCACTCAGCAGAAATCACTATCTCACAAATGAGAGGCAAATGTTAACACATTAGAAATCAACAGGGTAGATTTTCCTTTCAATCTTGTAATCTGTGAGGTAATTCCTACATGTAAAAAACTCTAATTGACCTTTACCAAAGATGTACTCTTACACACATATCTGCAGTCTTCATGCACTTGTAAAAGTCTCCATGCAGATCTCTCTTGCACCTGACAATACACAGTCTCCAGAAACACACTCTTTGCACACATGCAGCAGCTTCACCTACACTCCAGTGCATACTACCTAGCTCTGTGTTATGTTTCAGATAGCAGTGTATAATGCAAACACATTCAACGTTACCAAGGCTCATTTCCTTTGCTCTACTCTAATCACTCACCCTGTAACACATGCTGATTGTCTCAAGTAGCTATTAGGACATGTGTTTTTTTTTGCCTCTCTAAAATATAAGGGAAATGTGTCAGGCTGTCACAGTAATTATCATTTGCTCCTCAACAGAAGTAAATGTGCTTTCAAATTGCCAAGCAAATATCGATTTCTGCCTAGACTCACACCATGAGTCTGTGTGCACACAGGAATTGTTGTCAGAGATTTAATTCATGTTTCTGTTGTTTTGTAAGACTTGGACTCGTAGGAAAGGATCAGCTCATGTGATAGGATTTGAAAAGTTTAAAAAAAAATTTGTAAAGAATTAAAATTACATAAAGGTATTTATTTTTTATTTTTTCCAGGTATTGCTGAGCAACACTGAAAAAATATAAAGATGCCTATAAAGTCAAGAAAGAGAAAAGAAAAGAAACAACAATTATATTTGAAGACGACTGGTACAAAAAAAATAGGAGGCGAAGCGTGTGTTGGAAAACAGAAAAAGTCTTCTGGTAAGCAAACTAAAGAACTTTTAAAAAATATCTTCAAAAAAAAAAATGATCGAAACATAAATTCAAACAGTGTTTCAAGTACAAACAACAACAGGGTCGACAGCAAAAAGAAAATGCTAATGTAGACTCAGAAGTAAGAAAGAGTAACTTAACACGGAAAATAGATTTTAAAAACATTCGTCGAAAAATGTTTCAGAGAAGAGTGATGTTAAATTTGCTAAAGGATGTGAAAAAGTATAAGAAAAAAACAAAATTTTATAAGAAAAAGAAATTAATAGAAAATATTGTTACCAAGGCATTAGAAATAAAAAAAAAACTATTCATTTTAATTTTGAACAGGATGCGTAGATTAGATAAATTAGTCAATGCAATGAAGTCACAAAGCAAAAGGAAAAGAGAAGTAAAAAAAGATAACTTTTGTAAAGTGTTCTTAGGAGAATGGAAGCATAGTTCAAGTACTGAACCATTTTTTAATGAAGAGAGTTATCTTCAAAGTAATAGTTTGTTGCATGCAGTTGACACCAATGGAAGAGCATATGAAGTTAAGGATGGTTGTGTAATGGAAAAGGAGAAAATGGTTCCAAGAAATGAGGAAGAAGTGATGGCTGATGAGGTTATGGGGAGACGTCCTAAAGCCCCAGTGTACACTTGGAATTGTAGTAGTATTTGTACTGTGCGTCAGGAATCTATTGATAAATTACGTGACTTTCTAAGAGAATATAGTAAAAAGAGTGTTAAACAGAAAATTAAGGTGCTTCAAAGACTAGATCCATGCAGAGTGAGAGAGAATACAGGTTTGCAAGGACATTCTCTGGCTTGTCTATCTAGGAAAGTGTGTCAAAGTGTTTTTCACCATTTTAGGATGCTCGCTGTTCATCATACTGAAATGAGAAAGTTTGTGAGAACATTGTATTTTGCTAAAAGTCCAGCACTAAAGTTGAATGAGTTGAATAATGCTCTGTTCCGTGGATCTGTATCAGATGTAGTGAAGGTTACTGATGAGATTCAGTTTTGTTACTTTGGTCCAGAACAAGGAAGTGCAGAAAATGATACAGTTATTGATGAAAATGTAGAAGAGAATGTAGAACTTACTGTTAGTAAAAATTTTGATGATGAAATGACAAAATTTGCTATCATCTCTAATGAAAGACCAAATATTACTTGTATTTGTTGCCGGAGAAGCCATTATAAAAATCAAACAAGGAATGTTGATCTGTATAAAAAAAGTGAAAATGAAGATAATTATAAGTGGAAAGATTTTGCAACATATATATTTCTGGAAAATTGTTTTGAATTGGGTGAAGATCAGCGTATTTGTAAATACTGTTATAACAAGTTAGAAGAAAATAGAATGCCAGCAAGAGCTGTACATAATAAATTAGAATTGGTTGAAATTCCTCCAGAGCTTTCGGATTTAAATAGGTATGAGTCTATACTTATTCAATGTGTCCATCCGTTTCAGACCATAGTGCGTATGGAGCCAAAAACTGGTAAATTACCACCTTCGGATTTACAAAGAGGTTTAAAAGGAAGAGTTGTGTATTTGCCATTGGATTTGAAAAAAAATATGGAAACAATTGATGCAGATACTTTGGAAACTGAACCATTAGTTATTCTGGTTAATGGTGTACCTACAAAGAATAAGAAAATTTGGCAGGAGCTGGTGGATGTACGAAAAGTACAAAGAGCAAATTTGTATTTGAAAAAAAATAATAAATGGTATGAAGCCATTTATATGGATGAAGATGAAGAAGAAATACTAGAAGACAAAGGAATACCAACTGGGCAAATTGAAAAAGTGGATAAGTCAAAAGAAGAAGAAATTTATGAACATTTCAGCATACATCCTCTTCATTCTAAAGAAGTTATGGGAAACACTATTGATCTGTTTCAGATGAAGAAAGCAAAAGGAACTCCTGTGAGTGTATGGGAGGAGAGCTTGGAAGCTCGTTGTTTTCCACAACTGTTTCCTACAGGAGAAGGTGGACGATATAATGAACGTCCAGTACAGATTCCTGCTTCGGAGTATCGGACTACAAGATTATATGCAGAAGATCCCAGATTTCGTCAAAGTATTCCTTATTTGTTCCATCTTTTATTTGAGAATTGAAGTGTATGTTACGGAATTTAGGAACTCCTACATGGTTCCTTACCCTGAGCTGTGCTGAGTACGCTTGGGATGATTTACTGGATTTTCTGCGAGAGGCAAATTCAAACATTGAAAACATCCAATACAAGACAGCAGGAGAATTGTGCTCATTAGATCCGGTTAATGTTTGCAGATATTTCAATCACAAATTTGAGGCTATGATGTCCTTCAACTGCAATAAAAAAATCCACCTCTTGGAGAAGTTGTGGATTTCTTTTGGAGAAAAGAGTACCAAGCAAGAGGTGCTCCACATATTCATATGCTGTTGTGAATCAAGGATGCCCCAAAATTTGGAACAGATGCTGATGAAGCAGTTTTATCTTTCATTGAAGGATATGCAACATGTGCTATACCTAAAAGCACAGAAGAGAAAAACTTAAAAGAGAAAGTTTTATGTTTCCAAAGTCATCGGTGTGGAAAATACTGTCGACGAAAGTACAAGAGTAAAGATAAATTCTACACAAAATGTCGATTTGGATTTCCACGACCTGTTCTTTCAAAAGGAAGAGTAAACAGTTTTATGTCAGCTGTGCGACATACTATTACAAGAAAATCGCCTAAGAATACCTACAACCTAAGAAGAAAAGAAGAGTCAAAATATATAAATGACTACAACCCAGTCATTTTATCCAAGTGGAATGCTAACATGGATATACAGTATGTGGCTGACAATTCTATTGCTGTTGCTCGGTATGTCACGTCTTACATCACTAAATCTGAGAAAACGGAATTGAAAGAAATGTGGGAAGAGATTTCTCACGAGAAGACTGTCAGTAAGAAGCTATACAGTTTCAGTTTACAGATGTTATCGCATCGAGAAATTGGATCCTACGAATGCTCAGATAGGTTATCATCTGCAAGCCTGTACTCGAAATCCAGAAGAATAATTTGGGTAAGTTTAGGCCTTGCAGGAATGCGAAATCGGGTACTGAAATCTATTCGAGAAATTGAGTATTTACCACAGTTCGAACCAGAAAGTACAGACATTTTAAGAACAAACATGTTGGACACATATTACCCACAAAGAAGTCATCACCTTGAGAACAGGTGTCTTTATGAAGTGCTGCAGAACTTCATTTTTAAACGGAATGCCACAGAAGATATCAACAATGGAAAATATAAAGTCCGTGGTGAGGAGGGATGTTTGGTGAAGCAAACAAAAGGAAGTTTGATAAATCAACGGAAGCTGAGTTGTGACACTCCTGACAAAAAGGAATTTTACCACTTGGCACTTTTGCAGCTGTTTAAACCATGGCGTTCAGAGGACAAACTACTTGGAGAATTCCAGAGTTATGAAGATTCCTTCAGTGCTAGCAAAGACAGCATAGAATGCAGTACTTTCACAATTTATGTTCAAATGTCAAATGAAGAAATTGAACAAGAAGCAACAATTGCAGCTGAAGAAGCTAGAGACAGTTCTCAAGACAGTCAAAGTTCTGGGACATTCAGTCAAGATCCTCTAGGACAACCAATTGTAGAAAATGAAGCAGCAATAGCCATGAATGAAGTGGAAACAGCTATGCATCAAGCTCAGGAAGAATTAGTAGACTTAACATATTTGGAGCAGCAACTGAATGAAGAACAAAAACAAATTCATGAAGAAGTCAGGAAAAAAATTGATCACGGATTACTACATGAAAAGAAAGAGTGCTCATGCACATCATTTGAACCAATCAGGATGTATGTGAGTGGACAAGCTGGAACTGGAAAAAGTTTCTTAATTATTGTAATTAGAAGCTACCTACAGAAGAAAATGGATTCCATTTTGTCTTGTGTTGTTACTGCTCCAACTGGGTTAGCAGCGTATAACATAAAAGGAGTTACCTTACATCGTTTGCTAATGTTACCAGTAGAGCATGAGAACAAAATACAGTACCACAAACTAGCAGGAGAAGCATGCTTGGAAGTTTCAAGAGTATTGAAGAAATTGAAAGTACTCATTATTGATGAGGTAAGCATGGTATCAAACTTAATGCTTGCCTTTGTGCATTTAAGAATGCAGCAAATTCTGAAGACAGAGTATGACGTGTTATTTGGAGGAAAACACGTCATAGTTTTTGGGGATCTTTTGCAACTTACTCCAGTTAAAGGACAACCGGTATTCCATACTCTTACACATGAAGACACGAAAAAGTCGTTAGGAAGTATAGGCAATGTAAATATTTGGACATATTTTGAGTATAAGGAACTCATTACCAATATGAGGCAAGCCAATGATGAGGACTATGCAAGTATTCTGAAAGATATAAGAAATGGACTACTCACAGAACATGGCAGAAAAGCATTACAGAGTCGATTGCTGAGTAATTTGTTTACAACAGAAGAAATAGTTCCTGAGAAAATATACAAGAAAATTGCTGAAAAAAATACTGTAATCTGCTTAATGCCAACACTACATGAATGCTCTGTATTTAATCAAGAACTTTTGAAATTGGAAAATGAACAGATCAGAAAACTGGAAGCTGTGGATAAAATTCAACATGAACGAATAACTATTATAATGACAGGCAAATTGGCTACTAAATTGGATTCTCTGGAGAAAAACATTTCAAAAACAGCTGGTTTGGAAAAGAATCTTTATGTGTGTATGAACTGTAGAGTAATTTTAAGACGCAATTTGGATGTAGAAAAAGGTTTAGTGAATGGAGCTATGGGTAAAGTTGTGGGTTTTGTAAAGTACCAGAAAAAAATGGAATTGAATTCTTAAAAATAAAATTTGATCAGATTGAAGAGGTTAAAGTGATTAGTCGTTGTTCAGTTTGTTTTTTGCTAGTGAAAGACTTATATGTACGTAGGAAGCAGTTTCCAATTTCTCTAGCATATGCTGTAACTATTCACAAGTCTCAAGGATTAACTGTTGATAGTGCTTTTGTAAACATTGGGTCTACTGTGTTCAAAGAAGGTATGGCATATGTTGCTTTGTCACGCGTGAAAAAATTATCTGGTTTATTCATGATAGACTTTGATGACTCAAAAGTAAGTGCTGATGCAAACTGTGTAAAGGAGTATAATAGATTAAGAAAAAGCTATGCTCCTCATTTAGGTCAGTATCCTGTGTTTGAAAAACGTGTTGTTTGTCGGAAAAGGAGATTTGAGAATATCTGTAATGAGGATGTACAGAAGAGAAAACAAAAAGACAGTGATGGGACTGCAAGCAAAAAGAAAAAGGACAGTGTGGAAGAGGTTGTTGGTTGTCATTTTGAAAATAGCTCTGGTGTCAACTGCTACGCAAATGTAGTGCTGAATGGTGTATTTTATCTTGAAACTTTGCAAGAGCAGTTAATACTAAATCATGAAAAAAGATTCTGTTCTTTGCTGAGTCTCCTTTATGAGAAGCTGAGTAATGATAAAAATAAAATAGAAAGTGCTTCTGATGTTAGAAATCTTTTAGATGTATGTTCTGGATGTACACAGTTTACACAAAATGTCCAGCAAGATGCACAGGAATTCTTGATGTATATCCTGATGGTACTGGAAGATGAAGGAGTAGAAGTAGAACATATGTTTGGTGTCTCTTATACATGGGAACATTGTTGTCATAACTGAATGAACACAAGCAGTAGTAATGTAGATTCTGAAAGGTTCATATATTTACCATTACCAGAAAGTAAAACAGTGACTTTTAGTAAATTAGTTAAAGATGCTAATCACAACATGGAATGTTCTAAATGTAAATCTGAAATGTTGTCAACGTTATTTTTAAAGAAATATGGACAGTATGTAATTTTAATGGTACAACGTTGTAGAGCTGATGGAACAAAATTGGAAACTTTACTAAAGAAGTTTGTTGGCAACCAATTATCCATATCTGGGAAAACTTTTGTTACAGTTGGAATATTTTTTCATGATGGTCCTTCTATAACTTCTGGTCATTACACAGTTTATCTTAAATGTGAAAAAGGATGGACACTGTGTAATGATTCTCAATTGATTTTCAAGCAACGTTTGCCTTATGATTTACCCAATTCTTACTTAATTTTTCTGAAACCCAAATTTTAAATCCTAATATCATCATCGGAAGAAAGCATTATTAAAATTTAAAAGGATTAAAATTGGATATTTCACTCAAAAGGGATTTTAAACTTACCAATTGGCTTAAAGGAAAGGTAAAACAAACAATTATGGACTTCTTTGACAGATATTATTTTGGAAAATGTTCTTTTGCAACAAGGTTTACAGACGTTATTTTTTGAAAATTGTTATTGTTCTTAAAAGGTATTTTTAACATTTCTATTAAGGTATGTTTTAGTGAGGATACATTTGGGGCTTTTTTAAACAATCTTTCAGATTGTTTTTTTTTTTGCCCGCTGTTAAATGATGAATACAATTGATATCACTATTTTCAGTGAAAATCAAAACATTCTGAAAACAGCAAAAAAAGGGCAAAAAATTGCTTTGCTAAATATGAAAAAACATGTACTGTTTAATAAAGTGTATTGTTGAATATTAATACTTTTTTTATTTTTTTCAGAACTAGAAAGAAAATTTAGAAGATGTTATTCAGTTTTCTTTGCAATTGAATAAAACCATTTATTTCTAAATAATTTACTTTGATGGTCAGGTAAGTTTAAAATATCTGTATGTCTCACTCCTGCTTTTCTCGTTTCTCTTCCCTCTCACTCTTCCTGCTTTACTACTCTTTTGTAACTCCCTCACTCCTTCTCTATTAGTCCCCTACCTTTACTACCTCCATCACTAATTTTTCATCCATGTTTCTTTCTCTGTATCCATATGTCTTAGTCTTTTTAACTGCCTTACTCCTTCTCAGTTGTTTGCTTTCTGTCTCTGTATCTGTCACTCTCTGTTTGTCTGTTTTACCCTTAACTTCCTTAACATCTCTGGGACAGATTTACAAGCCACCTGCACCACCACTACGTCATTTTTCTTGACATACTAGTGGCGCAGGGTGCTCTTCCATATTTACAAGGAGAGGATAAGCCACTCTGTGTGTCTTTTCCTCTCCTTGTAAATACAGCCAATTCAAATGCAGCACTAAAATGAGCTATTATCTTTTTTGATAGGTTTAGGGTACCTATAGGTAAGTACTGATGCAGAGTTTAAAGTTTAAAAGGAAGACTCTCTTGCCTTCATGTGTGAAATGTACACCATCTCTTTTTTAATTACTTTGCCACTCCCCTCTCTTTGTCAGGGAGTCCCTGAATGTTTACTAAAGATGAAAAAAATGATTATTTTTTTTTAAAAAACCCCATTGGGTCCGCGCACCCAAAAAACCCCCCCAGAAAAATAGATTCAAAAAACAAGTTTTTGTGTTTTGATTTTAGGTGGCTCTAAAAAGAGCCCTTGAGTTAATGTAGGGACAGAGGAAGTGAAAAACGAAAAAAAAAAAAAAAATTATGGCCTTTCGCAAAGATGCTCTTCAAATTTTCTTTGAATGAGATCAATACTGCTCTCACCCAAAGAAATAAGAAGACCACAATCCATGCAGTGTGTACTCATCCTCCCAAAACAAGGACGAATATCCAGAGGTGTGGAAGAAGGTGAAGGCACCATTGCAAAAGAAGTGCTCGCCTGAGCTGCCGAAGATGTGCTCGGCTGAGCTGCTGCAGATGTCGTCGGCTGAGCAGGTGGAGGGTTTGCTCCAGAAGCTTGACGAAAAGTCACAGGATGCATTGCCTCAACGTGCCTCATCATAGTGTGAATACTAAAAGAGTACTTCTTATTAGCATTCCCACGTGACAAAGTGCGCTGACACAGTGTGCAGGTGACCTTTGGTGCATTCACCTTCTTTTGTCCCTCAGGAAAAGTGAAAAACTGCCACATAAAGGAGTCTTTCTGCTTCCTCTGCCTCTGTCTCTCAAGAGTGTCCTGCTCACTCTCAGAAGGTGGTTGGTGCTCTGCAATTGTCTCACAAAAACAGAGTAGCTCCTTCTCCAAGGGAATCAGAACTAACAATGAGGGTAGTGGGTGTGATTTTGGAAGAATCTGAAACTGAAAGTACTTTGAACCAATGAAAAGTGATGTTTCTTGATCACATGAGTTGCCATGAGGGGATTGGGTGTGGAGTTGAAACAATCTGAAACTGAAAGTAATGAAAACCAATTAAAAGTGTTGTTTTATTAATCACATAACCCGAGGTGCGCGCACTGAGCAAGCTCCGAGCGCGCACGGTGCAATTACACATGCGCGAATGCGTACGCGCGCATACGTACTATGCGTGTACGTAACGCGCATACGCAGCACGCGCATATGCGCGAACGTGAGCGCGCGTACTCTACGCGTATACGGAAGTGTACCGCGTGGAGCACGTACGACGCACGCATGCGTACGTACGTACGCATGCGTACTGTGTGCGAGCTGCGATCGCGCACTAAAACGTATGTATGCGTACGTAGATAACGTATGCCTGCATACATGAAAAGTGTACGCAAACGTACTAGGTGCGCGCTCTGAGCGCGCACCCTAAGAATAAAAAAAAAAAAAAAAAGTGGACATAACTTAATAGAGGATATTAACTATGCTGTTCAACTTTATCCAAATTCAAAGTAAAAAAAAAATGAGCCACAGCAAATTAAAGGATACAGATAATTTATAAATGTATATATAGGGAAATTTTTGAAAAAGAAATATATAAAAAATATAATAAAAAAATAAAAAATTAGCATTTAAAAAACCTTTGAAATTCAATGAAAAAACCAAAAGTTTCACACACGTTATAGTTAGGAATTAGCATTTAAAAAACCTTGCAAATTCACTGAAAAAACCATAGGTTTCACACACGTTACAGTTAGGAATTAGCATTTAAAAAACCTTGCAAATTCACTAAAAAAACCATAGGTTTCACACATGTTATAGTTAGCTGGTCATTTTACTCATAAAAAACCAATGAAATTCCCCCGTTATAGTTAGTTCAGCTAACTATAACTCGCACGCCCGCAATCCACTGCTGATGATGTCACATATTACATCACTCATGACATGGTCAGTGACATCACTCATGACATCACTGATGACATCTCAAATGACATCACTGATGACATCACTGATGACGTCATCCATGAGAAAAATTACCACATCTTCTTACACCATAATATAACCTTTGATACACCGAGTAAAAATTTAAGACTTCCATTCTCAAAACCATATATACTGCAATACCAATCATTACATACCCACTTATTAACTCTTTGGTCTTCATATACCTCCACTTGCTCACTTGTAAAGTCACTCATACTTACAGTCACTCCATACAAAACTATACTATACATTTAAACACTTATATAGACACTCACACACTAACAAGTATCCATAGAGCTACTGTTACACCAACTCAGTCATGCAAATAATCACACTCCCATTTTCTCACCTATGCAGTAAAACACACTCAAGTTCACTTACTCATAAAAATAGTATCACACTCTTACACTCTTATAGAATCATTGATACAAGCACACACTCATCCATACAGTCACTTTCACAATCGTACACTCTCATATCTACTCACTTATATACTCTTACACGCACATATACTGCCTTTCACATATGTAGTTAGTCACAAATGTACTACTGAAATATATATTAAATCCCTAACACACCCATACATACACTCGCTCAACCATACAGTCCATCACAGATGCACTCCTAAAACCATTCACCCATAGAATCACCAACTCACACATCTATGCATAGAGTGACACACACCCTACCCACACAAACACTCACGAACCCATACTGATACTCAGACAACCAATCAATTACCCATATAGAGACTCATATAGCTGTTCTCAAAACCATGCAGCCACTTATACACCAACATACAGACACATACACACATTTACACAGTTTAGTCACTAGTCTGCAGTAAGATACATTTAATGACTTACTTAAAGAATAATGTTATGCACCACAGAAAATCATCCATTTACACACTTGTACACCCACTCATTCTTCGACAGGACTTTCCCTATATATATAAAACATATTGAAATTCTTGAGAAACACATACTCACTAGATGATGTCATCAGTGATGTCATCAGTGATGTCATTTGAGATGTCATGAGTGATGTCACTGACCATGTCATGAGTGATGTAATATGTGACGTCATCAGCAGTGGATTGCGGGCGGGCGAGTTATAGTTAGCTGAACTAACTATAACGGGGGAATTTCATTGGTTTTTTACGAGTAAAATGACCAGCTAACTATAACATGTGTGAAACCTATGTTTTTTTAGTGAATATATATATATATTTCGAGTAAAAACTATATGGAATCATGCAACGAAAATAACATTGAAATGAATACCACTTGGGGGTTAAATGTAACCTAAAACGAAAATTTGTACTCATTTTTCGCTGCACCTTGAAAAAAGTGATTATTATAAATGACATAGAATTTGGTAAATGAACTGCCCCTTTAACAAACTGGAAGTATTGACGGTTGTCCTTTCTCAATGTTTTAGGAGTTACGTTATATTTGAACAAACGAACCCACTGAGACTACAGCAAGCGGCATATGATTAAGAGTCGTGGGACTCGAAACGCGTCATGCCTGTTGTCTTTTCGAATAAAGAATCTTGTTTAACACGGATGGTGTGGGCTGTATCGCGTTGTGGAATAAACGCGTTTGCTTTGGGATTTACTAGAGGTGTCTGACACACCTCAAAACGGGCTCCGATCCACGAGGAAGCGGCACTCCTTTTGTCAGGATGTTGGTGAAGCGAGTAGCTTAATGGAATGCCCTCCGGCTGTGTAACTGGACAGGAACGAAGTCTTTGATGGAAGGGCCATTGTGTGAGGCCCGCCACAAACCTAGTGAATGAACATGGAAGCAGCAAGGATTTGCATGAGGAATTTTTCCTACGCACTCCGTGCTAGAGGTAATGAATTTTGAAAATCAAATAACAGCTGTATAAAGACTCAGTGGTAGCGGGACTTGACTTTGAAACACTGTGACCAAGTATCGGAACTGTCCCTTTAAAGCAAGTGTTGCACTTGGTACACGGTGAGACATTGTGCAGTTTTGCCAAAATCGACATTGAGAACCAGTAAGAATGTAACGGGCAGTTACAATGTACTCTGGGAATTGAAGTCCTAAATTTCGAGTAAAAACTATATGGAATCATGCAACGAAAATAACATTGAAATGAATACCACTTGGGGGTTAAATGTAACCTAAAACGAAAATTTGTACTCATTTTTCGCTGCACCTTGAAAAAAGTGATTATTATAAATGACATAGAATTTGGTAAATGAACTGCCCCTTTAACAAACTGGAAGTATTGACGGTTGTCCTTTCTCAATGTTTTAGGAGTTACGTTATATTTGAACAAACGAACCCACTGAGACTACAGCAAGCGGCATATGATTAAGAGTCGTGGGACTCGAAACGCGTCATGCCTGTTGTCTTTTCGAATAAAGAATCTTGTTTAACACGGATGGTGTGGCCTGTATCGCGTTGTGGAATAAACGCGTTTGCTTTGGGATATATATATATATATATATATATATATATATATATATATATATATATATATATATATATATATATATATATATATATATATATATGCAGCAATTCTCGCTTTTCAGCGAAGTTAAGACGCACTCTCTTGTTTTCAGGATAAGTTCAGGCGGATTTATTAAACATGCCCTACGCGTTTCGGTCAAACAACTCTGACCTTGTTCACGGGATTAGTGAAGTGCAGAGAAAAGTTCTTCTTTTATTTCTATCTGCACACAGTTACTTCCTGTTTCGTGTTTTAGTGCATTGTGGTTAATATAGAGTATACATTTTACATAGTGACATTAGTGAGTTAGTGTGCTTGTCTCTTTTACATTTTGAGAGCAATATTTATTTATATTGTTCTTTCGGCAAATTTATGCATTTTATCCGTATGCTTGTTTCTTTATTCATTTATAGATCTTATTTCATGCTCCTTAGTGAGCTGTTTAAATTTCTTCCTGATTCTGGTGTCATGCATGATTTTTGTACTCATATTTTGCTTCCAATTCGTACTCATTAGTGAGTTTTGTATTCATTTTAATGTTTCATTTGAGGCACTGGGATGGGTTTTAAAGATGTACATAAAGTTCTTCGTCCTGATTTAGACCCCACGGATCTAAAGTTCTGAAGGTGAGTATGTGTCTTGATTCTTTTTGACGCAAGGTCCTTTCGCGATTTCCTCCCCTTTCTGAGTGTGGTATTTGTTCTATGGCCCAAAATTTGAGACATTCCCATTGACTATCATGTTCTTTCTCCATGTGTTTGGATATTGCGTTTGAACGATCCTTGTGTATGGTGGCTCGAATATGCTCAAGTATTCTTTCCTTAACCTCAAAGATGGTGCTTCCGATGTAACGTAGCTTACATGGGCATTCCACCATATAGAAGACGTAGTTGCTTTTGCAAGTGGGATGTTGCTTGATCTTCCATTTAGTACCCTTTTGGATATCCAGTTCTTTCATATGTTTTGCAATTTTGCACGCCTTGCATTGTTTGCATGGCCAAAAGCCTTCTCTTTGTAGCCATGTTGTGGTTTGAGTTTCTTTAAAATGGCTGTGCGTGATTTTGTCAGCAATATTTCTTGCTCTCCGATATGTTACATTTGGGTGGTCTCCCATGATCTTTGCCAATGATGGGTCAAGTTGTAGGATATTCTGAAGACATTCAAGGCTTGACAACTTTATTGACAATGGGGGCTGAAACACCATCACAAGAGACAGCAGTCTTACTAGAGTTAGAAAAATCACAACCGCCCATAATTCCTAACTATAACATGCCTGAAACCTATGGTTTTTTCAGTGAATTTCTTTTTTTTTTTTTTTTTATATTTTTATTTTCATCATCATAGTAGGCACAAAGATACAATAAGACAGAAGCATATATAAAAATATACATCAACCATATGATGAATTCAGAAAAGAAAAAAAAGAGAAAAGAAGAGAAGGGGAAGTAAGTAAGTAAGTAAATAACATATAACATATGGAGAAGGAAAGCAGAAGTAATAAAGTAAGCAGGTAATCATGAAGGACCATATAAACACAAATTGAGGTGATCGCCAAATGATATAGAGTAATATGATCGCGAGGGCTCTGAAAAACCTTTACAACTCAAGTTACATAATCACAGAGTCAATATAAAATATGTAAAATATAATCAAAAGGACATTGGTCGCCAAAGTGCTTCTAATTTGACCAGGGAGCGAAGTCCCCTTGTATTTGCCAGGGCAACCTCTAAACCATAAGTTTCTTTAATTATCACCCAAAAATCCTCAGCCTGAGGAGGTGTGGGAGAAATCCAAGCCCTAGCAATAGCTAATCTAGCAGCCGCCATTAAGATTGAAAAGAGACGTGCTAAGCCTGAATTATTTTCTTTGCAGCCCAACATAATTTCAAGATCAGTCAATGGTTGATTCAGTCCAAGTTTTAACTGAAGTAACTGTTCGATTTTCTGCCAAAAGACCGTCAGTGAAGGGCATGAAATAAACATATGTAGCAAATCGGCAGCGTACAATCCGCATTTAGGGCAGTATTTTTTATCTCCCACCATACTGCCTTGATCCCATTTAGCGATTCTAGCCGGTGTGTAATATAGCATACAAGTAATACGTAATTGCTGGAGTTGCAAGTTAACAGAGTGCACCGAGTCCTTTACATTAGCTAGTGCTTGTTTGATCATACTAGGGGAGACCACTATACCCAGAGTTTGACTCCAACGTTCGGCTAATTTTACGCTACCGTCTAGTTTAAAGCTAGATAAATGAATGTACATCATACCTATTAGAGACTTGGTCTTTCCTCCATATATACAATCCCAAATATTTGACTGAGTGAACTCAATTGCAGCAAAACTTGTAGTTAAATAGTCTCTTATTTGCAAATATTTGAAAAATTTTTTTACCGGTAGCTTATACCTTATACGCAGATTTTCAAATGATATGATTCCTCTCTCGTTATAAATTTCGCCCAAGTATGAGATCCCATATTGACTCCAAGATTTGCCTGCCTGATCCTGAAAAATCTCAGGGAGCAATGGGTTCCCCCACAATGGAAATTTAGTATGGATTTTGGGTAGTTTACACTTAAGAGACATATCTCTCCATATAGCCACGATATCCCTCAAAGTCTTAAACTTGACTCTCTTAAAATAATTTGGATCATTTATTCCATACAAAAACATGTCCCTCTGATTACCTAAGATAAGCTTGAATAATGGGTTAGACTGGTCCAGACCCAACAAGCAACGAAAACGACCAATAAATGAAGCCCAGAAATATATTTTAAAATCCGGGAAACCCAATCCTCCTTGTTCATACGAAGATTTAAGTAGCTCAATTGCTCTCCTAGGTTTTTTATAACCCCATAGAAAGCTACTACATATGCCCTCAAGTTTTTTGAACAAATTGTTAGGAATTTTCAACGGGATGGAACGAAACAAATATAGGAATTTGGGAAGTATTTTCATTTTTATTAAGTTAGATCTACCCAGTAATCCCAAAGGAAGCCTGTGCCAAAATTTAAACAGCTTAGTAGTTGCCTGCAAAAGTGGTAGATAATTGATGTCTATGATCTGTTTAACATTAGCAGTTATTTTTACCCCCAGATAGGTTACAGTAGTGCACGCCCCAGACATAGCATTTTGAATCCCTGCTGTAGTAAGTACTTGAGTTTTGTTCACATTCAGCTTGTACCCTGAGACATTGCCGTATTTCTCAGCTTCATCTGTAATCTTATTCACGGCCTCTCCTGGGTTAGTAGCATAAACCGCTATGTCGTCAGCATATGCTGTGAGCTTAAGTTGAGAGGTGCCGGAAACCAACGGATCAATATATGCACAAGATTGAAGGATACGTAGAAATGGCTCTATATATAGAGCAAAAAGTAGTGGAGACAACGGACAACCTTGCCTGGTCCCGCACAATATCCTGAATGATACTGACCTAGAACCCATATAAGAAAGATTCGCTTGTGGGTTACTATATAAAGCTTTTACACAGGACTGGAACTGCTTACCAATACCTATCTTTGATAGAATAGCCCATAAAAATTCCCATCTGACACGATCGAATGCTTTTTCAGCATCTAATAAGATCATACCTAAATCAATTTTCTTTTGCTCTGCATAGTCGAATGAGCTAATAGCCATGTTGACGTGGGCAGTAGTATCCCTCCCTAATATGAATCCGTGTTGACTTTTAGAAACTAAGTCCGTCATGAGCGGGGCTAAACGATTTGCCAAGATCTTAGAAAATATCTTCGCGTCCGCGTTAATAAGAGAAATTGGCCGGTATGAGCCACATTCAGTTGGTGGTTTACCCTTTTTTAAGAATAACACAATCTGTGTCTTATTCCATGATGCCGGCACCTCACCATTAATAGCTACATATTGGATCACACTAGTGAGAGGTAAAAGTATATTCTGTTTGAAAGATTTATAGAACTCTAATGGTATTGAGTCAAAACCAGCCGCTTTCCCATTAGGCAGTGATGACAATGCAGATTCAGCCTCTTCTAACAAAACCGTTTCTTCTAATGTAGTAATTTTCTCGTTGTCTGCAGGCTGGAGGCCGCAGTTATTAATATAACCTAGTATCTCGTCTTGATTAGAGGGCCATGTCAAAGAATATAACTGTTGATAGAACTGCAAAAACTGGTCTAGGATATCCGATGTTTCCGTATACAGTATCCCATTTGTTCCCTTAATAGCATCAATCTTAGTTCTAGCTTTTGCCTCTGCAGTCTGATATGCCAATACATGTCCTATATGCTCCCCATACTCATACTTCTCTAACCGATGCTTACTGTAGTTTGCGACCATTTTTTCTCTTAAGTTTTTTTTAACTGCAACTCTTGCATCAATTAAAGAAAGAAGCATACTTTCCTGAGCCTTTAAATCCTTACTCTTAACCACCTTCACATGTTCTCTCTCAATGTTACGCAAATTAAGTAATAAATTCCCCATTTCGCTTTTTCATTTTTTATTCTGTAAGAGAATATATTTCTGTGTGATGCCGCGAACAAACGCTTTCATAGTATCCCAGACAATTATTGGGGATGCGGAACCTGTATTTATTCTAAAAAATTCCTCTAATTGCTGTGTAGTACTCAGCAGATATTCAGTATCAGTCAACAAGTACCTGGGGAAGGAGAATTGCCTGATCTCCTTATCTTCGATTTTAACCTGAAAAGAGAAAATAATAGGGTTGTGGTCGGAGGTCACCCGGGGACATATTTCCATTTTTGATGCTATGAGTACGCTATCAGACACCAGGGCCATGTCAATCCTGGAGTATGACTTATGAGGAGCCGAATAGTAAGTATAGCCCGGTATTAAAGGATATATATGTCTCCAAGCGTCCTTAATGGACTGAAGCCTCATCATTTGTATGATTGCTCTGCGAGTTTTACACATTCTTAAGTTGCGCCTATTCCCAGTAGAGTCTATATGATAATCTATGACGCAGTTGAAATCCCCCAAGATTAATTTTTCCCCCTCCCAGTTTAATAATTCCAAATTGAGGAATTCGAAGATAGCAGGATCGTCCACATTAGGGCCGTATACAGCACAGATCACATATTTCTTACGCCCTATAATCAGCTGAGCTATTGCCCAGCGCCCCCATTGATCTGCCTGTTTGTTAATAACTTCGCAAACAAACTTTTTATCTTTTAAGATAGCTACTCCTTTAATACATACAGTTTGAGTAGTACTAATGATTACATCTAACCCCAGATCCGCCAATAAATTCCGGTCTTTGTAAGACAAATGTGTTTCTGTCAGGACCACTAATTGAGACTGATACATTCGTAGCTCCTCTCGGACTAGCCTTCGTTTAACTGTACTATTAAGGCCAGCGACATTACAGACCAGACACTTGATCCAATTCATGATTAAGTTTTATCTTTTGTGTTAATCCTCCTCCTACAATAATAATTGTCAAGAAAATTGAATGAGCTATGACATATAATTTATTATTTATACTGCGCAAAACTAAGAAAAACCTTCCCCATTCTTTAAAACCATAGTGCCCCAATGATGACGATTTTCTCCCCCCCTTTAACCTCAAACTCCCTCCCTGACCCTCACCAAACATGATTCAAATCTAAGGGTGACACCACACCCCGTCTCCTAGAAGAACCCCCCCCTTATTAACAGCTGCCGCTGGAAATGGCAGCGCTACAGAGCCACAGCCCAGCTAATTATAATGATAGTCATAATCATAATCCTAAATCATAATTCACAGTTTCTATAAGTTTCTACAAGTTTCTACCAATACTGCAAGAAAAAAAAGGGAGTAAGCGAGAGAAGAAGAACCAGAGTCCACAGACGCCATAGAGCAGACCTCCCTTCTATCCCTTCTATCCCTGTTCGGCAGCTTCTGCCCGCCATTTGGCTATTGCCGCACTTGTTTCCTTTTCTTCCAAAAAAATATAGGTATGACTACCCTTAAGAACTTTCAGACGTGCAGGTTCTTGTAAAAAAGCCTGAGCGCCGAGAGCTTTTATAGGATCGATAAATTGGCGCAGTCTCCAACGTCTGTCCATTGTAGCCTTACTCAAATCTGATCTGACGAAAAAAGAAAAAGAGTCTACTAAGACTGGAGCATTAGGTCGTGCTTTTGTTGACACTGCTGGTCTTAATAAAAAGTTCCCAAAGTAGATCAAAAAAGGGCGAGGATATTGCCCTCCCTTATTCCTCTGAGTTAACGGCAGTCTATGGACCCTTTGGAGTTGAGAGTCCCAGTCCCAATCAGGGAAAGCTTTTTGAAATAATTTAACCAAGAACCCCCTCGGGTCTGAACCCTCCGCTCCTTCTGAAATACCAAAAAGTCTAAGGTTCTGTCTTCGCTGGCGATTTTCAATATCCTCCAACTTAATTTGCATATCCGAGATCTGTCCCTCATGCTTTCTGGCAGAGACATCTGTAAGTGCCGATAGGTCTTCGGTTGCGGAAACTCTCTGCTGTAATTCAGTTATATCTTGAGTTAACCCGCTAATTTTATCAGTCATTTCCCGCAGGGATTGTTGGATTTTGTTATTATCCTCTCTGACCTGTGTGTAGTGCAGCTGCGCCTCTTGTCTTTGCTCAGCTAAAGACTGTAAAATCAAAGAGAGTGATGGTGCTGCTCCCTCATGACAGCCAGCAGTTCCTGCCTCAGATAAGGCCGTCTCCCGAGTAACTTGGGACTGGGTTTCCTTTGGGGAATACGCATCATTGTGGCTTAAGGATTTAGGCTGTGCTCCTCCTGGGACACCATGCCCGGAACTAGCTTCTGATATCAAACCACCAGAACGAGGTATTGGTGAATTAACCCCATTACCGTTAACACCTGAGAGTCTTAATGCCATGTTTCGCACTCCACCTTTTGCTTGCACCCACTTCCTAAGGGGGCTATTATCAGAAATAGCTTTCCCTATTGGAGGCACATTATGTAGGTGGAGTGTACTTTTCTTGGATTTATTCTTAACTTTCCCTTTGGCCTTTTTAATAGTCAACGACTTGCTCCCCGTCTGTACTGGGTACTCGGCTGGTTCTTCAATATCGTCAAATGAAGCCGAATCATTAGCTTCGCTTTCGCCTTCCCCTTCTTCTGTGACGCTACCTTCTAAAACAAGAGTCTGACTCCCACCAGCTATCGCAGCCATGTTATGCTCACCAACTTCTATGCTTTGTCTCGAGTCGGAAGATGTGGGCTCCGTTACCTCTCCCTCTTCCTCTTGTCTGCTGGCCCCCTCATCATGCTGTACTGATGGCAAAGGCAAAGACTCAGGTTGCGAGCCCTCCGCACCCTCTCCGCTACTTGCGACAGGCACACTAACATCACCATCCTTGTCCGCTACCAACAAGACAATGTCTGTTAAAGGAGCAGCAGAGCTAGATGCAACAATGTTACCATCTGTTATCGCGGAGAGTAGAGTCTCCGTAACATTGTTGCCAGACGAGCACTTGCCTGCCAGGAGCTCCGGAACTCTCCCTGTTTGTAGGAGATGCGATAATGGCTTGCTGGTTGTGATGCCTGATCTCTCCTTGCCACCAGCACCCGTGAGCAAGTTTCCCTCTCCTTTTCCAGCGATGTTGCGGCCGGTGCGAGTACACCGCGGGGTCGTTTTCGGCGGCGCCATGCCTTCCCTGCGTTCAGAGTCTACCGCGGCAAAAGAGGTGAGACCAGACCAGTAGAGTGTCGAGCAGCCAGGTGAGCGTCTTGGGAGGGAACGGTAACCAGCCAGCAGCCGCTCTAGCGCTCTCCGCTCGAGTTTTAAAAGAAAAAGCTGCCACATTCGTTCGTTCAGCTCAGAAATCGCCGTAGATTTTCTCCGCAAGTATTTCGCTTAAAATCTCAGCATCGCGCGTATTGTTACTGGAGGTATAGGGAAACCATCAGGGCTGCAGCTCTCCGTGGCGGCTTCAATCCGCCATCTTGGTTCCGACAGACAAACTTTTCAGTGAATTTCAAAGGTATTTTAAATGCTAATTTCTAACTATGCCTACAGAGATAGGACATGTGAAGAAAGAAGAAAAACGCATGGAAAGAAAAAAAAGGAATGCAGAAAGAAGCAACAGAAGTCCTCAAAGAAGAAGAAAAGTGCAGGAAGAAGGATAACGTGCAGAAAGAACAAACAGAAGAGCAGAATGAAGCCTTGTTGCAAAATCATCCAGTACCCTCAACTTTTTCAGATGGATACTGGTGGTAACTGAATCTGACTAACCAGTCCTAGAGCCAGTGCTATGTTTAAAGACACTCAGAATACAGTGAAAACACCTACATACACTAGGGAACACTGTGCGTTGGGGTCCCTCTGTGATTAGCATGACCTCCTCTGTAAGCCCCTAGTATATAATAGGGCAGGGGATTAAAACTACCTCTTAAATGCACCACAGGGCGAGTTTGCACAAGTCACCTCAGACCCCGTCCCCTCCCTTCCCCACTGTGGAAACACACCCTGTGGCCATTTTAAGTTGGGAGATTAAGTCCCTTGAATCCTGAGGGTCCCTCGGGTCCAACTAGACCACTAGGTACCTCCAGTAAGCGCCACAGAGCTGCGTTGCAGAGAGATGTAAAAAGGAGCACGGCCTAGACCACCTCTCTGCAACGTAGCGCAGTGGCGCTTACTGGAAGCACCTGGTGGGCTAGTTGGCCCCCAGGGCCCTCAGGATTGAAGGGGAATTATTTCCCCAACTTAAAACGCACCACAGGGCGTTTTTGCACACATTAACTCAGGCCCGTCCCCTCCCTTCACCACTGTGTAAACACGTCTTGTGGCCCTTTTTAGTTGGGAGATTAAGTTCATTTGAATCCTGAGGGTCCCTAGGGTCCAACTAGCCCACTAGGTACCTCCAGTAAGCGCCACAGAGCTGCGTTGCAGAGAGGTGTAAAAAGTGGCACGGCATGGACCACCTCTCTGCAACGCAGCTCAGTGGTGCTTACTAGAAGCACCTGGTGGGCTAGTTAGCCCCCAGGGCCCTCAGGATTGAAGGGGAATAATTTCCCCAACTTAAAACGCGCCATAGGGCGTGTTTGCACACGTCACCTCAGGCCCCGTCCCCTCCCTTCCACACTGTGTAAACACGCCCCGTGGACGTTTTAAGTTGGGAGATTAAGTCCCCTTGAATACTGAGGGTCCCTAGGGGCAAAATAGCCTACTAGGTACGTCCAGTAAGCGCCATTGCAGAGAGGTGTAAAAAGGGGCACGGCCTGCACCACCTCTCTGCAACGCAGAGCAGAGGCGCTTACTGGAAGCACCTGGTGGTCTAGTTGGCCCCCAGGGTCGCTCAGGATTGAAAGGGAATTATTTCCCCAACTTAAAATGCGCCACAGGGCGTGTTTGCACACGTCACCTCAGGCCCAGCCCCCTCCCTTCACCACTGTGTAAAGGCGCCCTGTGGCCATTCTAAGTTGAGAGATTAAGTCCCCTTGAATCCTAAGGGTCCCTAGGGTCAAACTAGCCCACTAGGTACCTCCAGTAAGCACCACAGAGCTGCGTTGCATAGAGGTGTAAAAAGGGGTATGGCCTTAGAACACCTGTCTGCAACGCAGCTCCCTGGCGCATACTGGAGATACCTGTTGAGCTAGTTGGCCCTCAGGGACCCTCATTATTGAAGGGGAATTAATTCCCCAACTTACAACTGACCAGGGGGCATGTTTGCAGAGTGCTGCTCCGGCGCGATGCCGGTCTTTTATTTACTTTATTTTTTTAAGAAGGAGGGCTGTGTTTTTCTAATTTATTGGCCCTGGGGACCCCATCCCCCAGGGCCTGCACCTTCATTTTTTTTGTTGAAAAAAATTAAATTGGAAGGGGGCCGCGTGGCTCCCCTCCCAAGGCCTTAATCGGCCCCAGGGACCCCAACCCCCGGGTCATGGCCTTTTAAAAAAAAAATCTTTAGGAGTGGGGCTGCGTTGCCCCCCTCCTCAGGCCACTTATGGCCCCAGGGACCCCATCCCCCGGGGCCGGCCTTTGTTTTTTATTATTTAAAAAAAAATATATTTAATGAAACACCTAGGACATGCTGGACAAACCGTATGTACCTATCACCATGACGATTTGCGTGATATTCATTAAAAGTCGACTATGCATACAATGAATCCACGTGGAATGTATTTACACCGCTAGTGAAACTCTGACGTGTCTGACGCCCTACTGTGCCTAATCCCAGCGCCCCCGCCGGTGGGTACTCTCCAAGTAGACACCCTTCTCGTTTATTTATACAAATATGGGTAGCTATTGACGGGCACATTTAATACCCACGCACACCAAGTCATTCAAAGGGGATTCGAGAAATATTCGACCAAACTATGCAAGAAACCCCCCTCACAGTTAATAAAACACACATCCACCGCCGGATGTGTAATACTTTTTATTTTACTCTCTGGAAAGGAGACGAACCTCACTTGAGAGTCACAGCGTGCTCCTGGCTGAGCCCAATGCTGTGTTACACCCACCAGTGCCTGCCGAGTGCCACACACCTCTGTGTTGTATTCCACCAGGTAGTGCGTATGCTATGACACTCTCTAGCCCATGTGCACTGTAACACCACCCCGTGAATATGTCATGCCACACTTGCCTTCGCACGGGTTATATTGCCCCATCTAATGTGTCTTCCTCGATGCCTATGTTATAACGCACAGCGCTATGCCATACATATTACAATCTGGGATCCATATCTTTGTCACACTGCATATGCAATGTTACACTCACCAGCACATATTTTATATTACAACTTTAGAGACTAGTTAGGTTACACAACACTGCCCTGTGCATATCACACTCCAAGGCACATATCGCATAGCACGCGCTAGTGCCTGTGCTATCTCGCGCTCTCCAATGAATTTGTCATTGCGCACATTGTATTGCATATTATATTTCATGCCCCGGTTCATCTTATATCACACTTTTTGGTGCATAGTTTATACCATATACTATATCTAGTTTTCATTTTGAATCGTGCTCTCCTTCTCTGAACAGTTAGCTTGCTGCCCCATCCACCTCCTCCCTATCCCTGTTGTCTGAATCCATGGACTAGCCTCCTCCCTCCTGCCATGCATGGTCTGATGTGCTGCCCCTGCCCTCCATTTAGCATGATGTACCAGTCCATTCCTCCTGCCCTCCATTGCCCAATTCTATGGCCCATCATTGACCTCCTGCTTAGCCTCTGTGCTTAGCTTGCTGCCCCTATTCTCTTTCCCCCTGCCCTCCGATGTCTTTGTGCATGCCCCTGCTCCATCCTTTTTGCCCACCATGTTCCATGGACCTGACACTCCTATCTACTCTCAGTGTTCTGTTGAGCTTCCACTCCCCTCCCACCTGCCTAGCATTGTCAGATGACTGTAACCTGTACCTGCCACCTCCACCCTGCCTGTCCACATGCCATGCCCCTCTCCCCGTCCTCCTGTGCTCCATGGTCCATTTTACTGCCACACCCTTCTGCCCTCCCTGGTCTGTTGTGCTGCAACTGCTCCTCCGGTCTGTTGTGAGGCTCCTCCCCCTGAACTCTCTTGTCTGTGCCCAGGTCCTGACCCTCCCTTCTATCCTCCATGGTCCTTTGTGCATGCCCCTGCACCCTCCTTCTTTCCCATCATAGCTATTGTGCTGCCACTAACCCTCCCGCTTGCCATGCATGGTCTTCTGTGCTGCCATGGCCCCTCCCACCTTCCCTGTGTGGTCAGCTAGCTGCCCCTGACCCCCTCCCACCTTCCCTCCATGGTCTGTGTGTATGCCATCATAGTCTCACTGTTGCTCTCCATGGTGGTGTCTTGTTTCTACTGCCCATACTGCCTCACCTCCATGGTCATCTTGCTGCTCCTGCCCTGCCCCCTTGCCCCCAGCCCTCTGTTTCCATGTGCAGACCCCTATTTCCTCCCTCCTGGCCTGTCTGTTCCATTGTAATGCCCCTGATCCGTCCGCCCTGCCCTTTATGGCCTGTTATGCTGCAGCTTTCTCTCCTGTCTGTCCATTATGGTCAGCTAGCTACCATTGCCTCTTTCCCCTCTGTTCTCTATTGTCCATGTGCATGGTGCTGTCCCCTCCCTATTGCTTTCTATGGATTGTTGTGCTGCACTCCCGTCCCGCATGCCCTGTGTGGTGTATTGTGCTGTTTGCGAGCATTTTGAACTTGGTAAGAGGGAGATTTTGAAACAAAAACTGGGGTATTGATTTTCCCCTTTGAGTTACATTGAAAAAGAGGAGATTGTAGACAGGAGACAGATCAAATAAAGCCCATTTGAGCTTAAAAACATTGGACGTTTCCTGGCTGAAATGGGTCTGTTGGCATGTATGGTTGTACTACCACTGCCTCTTCCTTCTGCCTACAATGGTCTATTATATTGCCACAGCCTCTCTTGCCAGTCCTGTATTGTTGGTTTGTTGCCCCTGCCCCCCTTTCCACTGCCATCCATAGTCTGTTGTGCTGCCACTGCCCTTCCTGCCTGCCCAGTGTGGTCAAATTGTTGCCTCTGCACTCTCCTACCTGTCTTCAATTTTCAGAGTCCGTGCCCCTGGCTTCTGCCTCTCAACAGTATCCCAATGACCAACTAGATTGCTAACATTCTATATTTATTACAAAAGTGTAGAACGTCTGACGTCATCTTGATGTAATCAAAACTGTAATACCTAGAGCATTTCCTCTAGAAATTACATATATGAGAGGGTCTTATTTGCATCAAAATTATGGTTAGTGCTCTAAAAAACTAAAATGAGGACATATTTTCTGAGTTTTCAAATAGCGACAAAGAACTTTTGAATTATTTGTAATCTTTATGTTTTTTTATCCAGTTGACCACTTGATTAAATGTTGCACTTAGGGGAGAGGATGTGGTGTAACTTCCAGAGCTGCAGACTGACTTTGCAACTGGGATACCAGGTTGGAGTTTCTGCTTCAGCTCAACATTCTGTGATTCTGGTCAAATCACTTAATCTCCCCATGTCTACAACCAAAATGAATTTGATCTTGTGTGATGTAACCAATGCTCATGTAAAGCACTCCAATACCTGACAAGTCTGCCCTATCTAAAACTGCAAATACACAAAAAGTAAGTGTTTTGCACACTTCTGTCATTGGGCTACATATGGGCTACATCTGGGTGATATTTGTGCTGCATTTGGGCTCTTTTGTCTCTGGTGGCAATCTTGGGAGATTTATTTGTTATGAAGTTTCCTAATTTCCTCATTTACTGCAGTCTCCTCAGTAGGAAATGCTTTCAGTTGTTTACTTTGATTCCGTCAAGAAGGTATTCAGATATGTCACACATTTGCCATAAATTCTGAATGTTAGCACTCTAGTTGCTCATTAGATCACTGTAGTAAAGCTACTGCTCACCACGGAAGTCTGCTGCTGGTATTAAAAGTGCATGTTTCAGTCTGCATATCAGAATTTTTTTATGATATAGAAGAGGACTTGAGAAGTCACTCAAAATGTGCCCTAATTTTTCTTTCTTCAGCACTAATCATAATTTCTATGGCAAAATGAACCCCCTCATTGTGTTCCTTTTTAAATTATTTAAGTGTTACCACTTTATTCCAATCAAGATGGCTTCAGGTGTGCCATACTTTTGTCATAAGTAAGACAGTAAGTGCTCTAGTTGTTCTGAAGAACACTCTGGGACATTCTGTCATTGGGCTATCCTTGGGCTACATCTGGGTGATATTTGGGCTACATTTGGGCTCTTTTGTCTCTGGTGACCATCTTGGGAGATTTATTTGTTATGAAGTTTCCTAATTTCCTCATTTACTGCAGTCTCCTCAGTAAGAAATACTTTCAGTTTTTTACTTTGGTTCCATCAAGAAGGCATTCAGATGTGTCACACATTTGCCATAAATTCTGAATGTTAGCACTCTAGTTGCTCATTAGATCACTGTAGTAAAGCTACTGCTCACCAGGGAAGTCTGCTGCTGGTATTCAAAGTGCATGTTTCAGTCTGCATGTCAGAATTTTTTTATGAAATAGAAGAGGATTTGAGAAGTCAAAATGTGCCCTAATTTTTCTTTCTGCAGCACTAATCATAATTTCTACGGCAAAATGAACCCCCTCATTTTGTTCCTTTGTAAATTAAATATTTTAAGTGTTACCACTTTATTCCAATCAAGATGGATTCAGGTGTGCCATACTTTTGTCATAAGTAAGACTGTTAGCGCTCTAGTTGTTCGTTAGAACACTCTGGGACATTCTGTGATTGGGCTATACTTGGGCTACATCTGAGTTATATTTGTGCTACATTTGGTCTCTTTTGTCTCTGGTGGCCATTTTGGGAGACTTATTTGTTATGAAGTTTCCTAATTTCCTCATTTACTACAGTCTCCTAAGTAGGAAATACTTTCAGTTTTTTACTTTGATTTCACCAAGAAGGCATTTAGATGTGTCACACATTTGCCATGAATTCAGAATGTTAGCATTCTAGTTGCTCATTAGATAACTGTAGTAAAGCTACTGCTCACCAGGGAAGTCTGCTGCTGGTATTGAAAGTGCATGTTTCAGTCTGCATGTCAGAATGTTTTAATGAAATAGAAGAGGATTTGAGAAGTCACTCAAAATGTGCCCTAATTTTTCTTTCTGCAGCACTAATCATACTTTCTATGGCAAAATGAACCCCCTCATTTTGTTCCTTTTTAAATTAAATGTTTTAAGAGTTACCACTTTATTCCAATCAAGATGGCTTCAGGTGTGCAATACGTTTGTCATAAGTAGGACTGTTAGCGCTCTAGTTGTTCTTTAGAACACTCTGGAAAGCTGCAGTAGAACACAAAGGAATCAACTGACAGTCTCTGCCCTTGTTGGATTTACATGTTTTACTGAGAATGTCAGACTTCATTCTCACATGACTGAGAAAGATAATGTGAATTTACAGAAAATATGCTCTCAGTTTAGCTTATAGATCACCTTCCAAACCTCTGTGGGAAAAGCATGAGAAAATGGTTTTCTCTCAAACATGATTCATGATATCACAGCAGAAGGCTTTTTCACATGATAAAATCACCTTAGAACACACCACAATTCCTAAAATGAGTATGGTACCATCAACAAATGATTTATAATGTAACTAAAGTCTTACAACCTTCTATTAACTGCAATGCTTTTTAATGAGGTGCTATCATGTATATTGGTCCCAAGATGGCTGCCAACACTTCTTGGATGAAGTACTGACAGCCAATCAGATCTCACGATGAGATGTGTGGTTAAGCTCCGCCCAGATATATCTATCTTTTTAACTCTAATTTTCTCAGGAAGTACTGAACGTATTTACACCATTTAAGCAAAAGGCACGAGTCTGAACTGAGGACTACCTCTTTGCCAAATTTGGTGTAATTCCGTTCGGTAGTTCGGGCTGTAGCTGCGTCAACAGGTCTTATGGCAAAATGCATGGGGAAAATGCGAGCGCAATTCTGATTGGTTGTTAGATGTCGGTAAACATTCGAATCGGTCGAAACCAGAAAGTGTCAGCCACAATTTTGTCTCTCGCAGTCTGAGGGGGTGAAAAAAAAAGGTGGAGAACGTGAAAAGGGGGCAGAGTGGACAGTTCCTGACCCCCTAGCCTTGGTCAGGGGGTCACAGAATGACCCCCAAGGGCGAAAAAAACATTTTTTTTTTTTTGTTTTAAATTGCGAGGTGCGTGCACGTTGTGCGCACGGAGAACCGTAGGAGCTCGGTGCGCGATGCGCACTGAGCGCCCACAGCGCGCGCACGGTGCGCGTAGCGCACCGATGTGCGCACGGAGCGCGCACGGTGAAAAACCTGAAAAAAAATAAAATAAATAAATACATAACTTAGCATTTAAAAAAACTTACAAATTCACTGAAAAAACCATAGGTTTCACACACGTTATAGTTATGAATTAGCTTTTAAAAAACCTTGCAAATTCACTTAAAAAACCATAGGTTTCACACATGTTATAGTTAGCTGGATATTTCACTCGTAAAAAACCAATGAAATTCACTTATGACATATGTGTCTTTATGAAAAATATTTGTAATATATCTATAGCTAAAGATTAATGGAAGAAGAGATGGGTAAATAAGTGTTTAAATACAGTGATGTAATATCTGACGTCATCAGCAGAGGATTGCGGTCGCGTGAGTTACAGTTGCCTGCACTAACTATAACGGGGGAATTTCATTGTTTTTTTACGAGTAAAATGTCCAGCTAACTATAACATGTGTGAAACCTATGGTTTTTTAAGTGAATATATATATATATATATACTACTAGCGGTCACCAGTAGGTAGTTATAGTTAGGACCAAGCTTCCACCATAGGAAGAGCATTTTTTGTTTTGCTTATAACTTTGGCGTCGTTTAATGAATCTTCATGACATTTTCCAAACTAATTCTTTGTTCATATCAGCTCCTATGTTGAAAGTTTGGGGTGATTAGTCAAGAGGGGGCCGAGAAAAAGAGGGGTTCCAAAATGTGTTTCCTCCATGCAATTTCCATAGGAAACTTTAGACATGGCTACAGGTCGAACGGGTGAACGGTATTACCCCAAATTTGGCAAGGAGAAGGGTCTTGGTCTAGAAAGCACGCTTTTGTTTATTTGGTGCAAATCCGTTCAGTAGTTTTCGAGAAATAACTAAATTTGCAGATATCGATATTTGGGAATTCTGCCATTTGATTGGCTGAGGCCTTACGAGCACAAGATTGATGCTTATTGGCTGCGAGCGGTTGCAACTAGAAAGTGTTGGCAGCCATTTTGTGATTCCGTTGAAACGAGTAAGGGGGAGAAAGGGGGAAAAGAGTAGGAAACAGGAGGATAGGAGCACTGTAACCTCTGTGGGAGAATGCGAAAAGAAGTAGTCACTCCTACCGGAGTGAAAGTGCGGTGTTGCTCAGGGTGACATGGTGCTGGAATGAGATGCTGCTACACTCAGGTATGAAACCGAGAGCCAAAACCGTGAGTTCATTGCTGTAAAGTGATGTGCTCTGGTCTTTGTAGCATACCTGTGGAAGTAGTGTTAGTAGTAACCCTGGGCGGACAACTACGCTACGCTTGCGTAGTTTGCATAGTTTGTGCAACTTCGCGCTATGTGAATTGCATGTAGCACAGTGCAAAAATGCGTAGCGTAGTTGCCATGTTTTGCTCACTCGCGGTCCTCAACGTCAAGTTGGCAACCGCGTGCGCGCAAAATGAAATCCCGGTGAGACTTTTTCCTCGTTTGCGATCAGCAACATCAAGTTGCCGATCGCGAGCGTGGAAAATAAACCTCCCGGCGAGATTCTCATTGCGGCGAGGTCAGGTTTCTCATTGCGAGTGGTCGAGTATGCTCGCGACCGTTCTCAATGAAAAACTACCAGTCCGCGTTGAGAAAGCTGCCGCTCGAGTAAAAATCTACTCGAGCGGCAGAAAACGACAGCTCGCACTGTGCAAGATGCCGTTTTCAATGATTGCACAGTACGGACAAGCATCCGGCACTGTGCAATCATCGCAAACAGTGCACAACGCAGTTCGTGTAGTGCTACATGTATCTCATGTAGTGCGAAGTGCACTTCGCGTAGCTACGCGTATCGCTACTACGCGAACTGTGCCCAGGGTTAGTTAGTAGGCGTTTATACCATACAGGGAGTGGGAAGCGAACTACTGACCTCTACCATGCTTTTATATTATACCGGAAGTGGGAAGCGAAGTACTCACGCCTACCGGTGTGAAGACTCGGGGATCAAACCGACCTGATTGCTGTAAAGTGATGGGCTCTGGGCACTGTATCATACTGGCTGCTGTAGTATAACTGTGTAAGTAGTGTTAGTATGCGTTTATACTATACAGGGAGTGGGAAGCGAACTACTCACCCCTCCTGGTCTGAAGACTCGGGGATTAAACCGTGAGCTCATTGCTGTAAAGTGATGTGCTATGGGCACTGTAGAATACCTGTGGAAGTAGTGTTAGTTTGAATTTATACACTACAGGGAGTGGGAAGCAAACTACTCACCCCTACCAGTGTCAAGACTCGTGGATGAAACCATGAGCTCATCGCTGTAAAGTCATGTGCTCTGTGTAGTATTCCAATGTAAGTCATAGTAGAATGTTAGTATGTAATGCTACTATAATTTAAAAATGTAATGTTAGAATGTAGGGCTGTCATGAGGGGAATCTTGGGGAGTTTGTACACGGTGCTGGAGAAGACGATTGCCTTGCTGTCTGGTCCTGTTGGTGGCTGTTTAAGCTGTCTTCTTTTCCTGCAATAAATCTACTTATCGGACCCACTGCTGCATTCCTCTTCACTACATATATTTGGCAACGAGCGGGAGAAGGTAAAAAGAAGGCAGCACTCACCAAGATTTTGAGCTTGCTTGCATTCTGCTGAAGACCAGTTTTCTTGGTGAAGCTGTTGCTACTCATCCCAGGTCCTCGGCTCATCGAACGATGTTATCCTACCTTTGGTAGGATTTATATTTTTAGATTTTGGGCTTCCTCTGCCTCTTCACTACACTCTGGTTGCTGTACTACACGTGTGCAAGTAGTGTTAGTAGGCGTTTATACTAATTCTGTAGTTCTGCATTAACCAATGCATCATGGCCCTATGGAGCGCCACCTCCCAGGCGCAGGTCATACAATGTCCTGGGGTGTGCATCCGCGGGACATTTATGTTTGCTATTACAGGGCGGGAGCATTGCTTCCACCCTGTGATAGTAAATTCTTGTTTGCCTTGTTGAAGTGAGAGGAGGAAAACCTCGTCTCGCTTCAATAAAGCTGATCCGGATGGTAAAAATGGAGAAAACAAAATGAAGCGGGGTCTCACCCGTTCATTTAAATGAGCCCACTGGTGGGTAATGTTCCGGGGCCAATCCTATTATTATATTGCGGGGTCTCTGCAGCACTGGGGACCTTAATCTCACATGTAAATTAGGTGCGGGAGGGCACCAAGACAGTTCGCAGACTAGGGGATCGACACCTCCCCGGGTATTGTTTACGAATTGTTCGGGGGGTTTCGAGGCCAACTCAAGACCAGGGATCGGCAACCTCTGGGGCTTTACTTAAATATGCAGGGTGGGCCTCGCCAGTCATTGAAGTCTCGGTGGCCCTAGGCAGTGCCTTATTGGGTCTGTAATCACACGGGCAGTACTCATGGTTTTATAAAGTGATACACTCATAGAACCCTTGCCGTTGTAGTATTACCCAGGCTTCATTTATGTAATAGTCTGTTGGTTTATATTTGGTAGGTGCACCACAAAATTACAAATGTTTTCCCTCATAACCTCCTATCAACCGCCGATTTTCACAATAAACTACAGACAAGTGTTGTCAGAAAAAGAAGACCCATACACTCACTTATTTATTGGTAAAAAAAAATAACTTTATTAAAACAACACAAACAAATGGAAACGTAACTTTATTCAAACAAACAACAGTAAAACATGAAAGAAGTGGGTGGAACTCCTCCGGAAGCAGCGTACAAGACCTGCAAGAGAAAAAAGAAACATAAGTATGTGTGCCATGTCCAAGAGATAAAGAAAGGTAGTCAGAATGAAAGGAAGAAAGTGAGAATGGGACAGAGAGCGAGTGGGTGGAAGGGAGAAAGGGAGGGAGAGTCAAAAGAACAGAGGGAGGAGGAGACAGAGTGTCAGCCTACTGCACCCAGCCCTCACTGTTCACCTCCTGTCACTCGTCTGTCTGGGATGCTGGGGTCCACAAGAAACAGTGCGGTCCAGCAAGTCTTTAAAATGAAACAGAGATATGAATGAGGCCAGAGATTATATTATTATTTACGGCAACATCGCTTGCCTGCACCTGTGCACTCAGGCTGCTGGACCCCAGG
Organism: Triturus cristatus; assembly: GCF_964204655.1. NCBI lineage: Eukaryota > Metazoa > Chordata > Amphibia > Caudata > Salamandridae > Triturus > Triturus cristatus. The sequence continues at coordinate 457,098,238 of NC_140580.1, read as the reverse complement.
CCCTTCCCCCGCACTCTGCTCAAATGCAGATCCTGCGCACCGATGCTTCCCTGCCCACCTGCCACAACCGGTGTGTCCAACAACGTGCCGGAGGGAGCTCCGACTCCGGGGTGCCTCTCAGGGTGGCACAGCAGGTCTCCGGTCTGGGACGGGGTCTTGATACCACGATGGAAGGTGTCAGAAAGGCCAGAGCATCAGCACCGGTTGAGCACCTGCTGCATGCTTTTTCATGCAACTAACTCAGTGTCTTAAAATGGAGAAATAATATAATGGTGGAAACGTCTTCAGGTAAATGAAGGTTTATTTCAAGCTTCAGACAGAACACCAGTTGAGTGCATCCTTCCTTCTTGAAGTAAGATCTACCAAATGTTAGTGGTAATCATGGTTCAAAGAGGAGTTGGAGTACACGAGAATACACAAGGTTAAATAATAATGTTATGCCAACGTTCACATACAAAGGAACAGAGCGCATTCTAGAAGCATAATGTGCGCGTGCAATGCAGTGGTACAAGCCTGTGTGCATGTACACCATGGGGCCGATTCTGATCCGGGTCGGAAGGGCACCGAACGCGATCCGGCTGGAAAATCTGCGAGCCGTACGCGTGTTTTCCGCCAGACTCGTACAGCTGTACGAGCGAGCAAGTATGATGTGAGCTACGTGAAATTCACCGACTGAGTCGTTTCCGGGTCCGAACCGCTCCGTACGTCTCGGTCGTAAGCTAACCGTGGTGTGCAATGGATGCGATTCACGACCGAGCCAGTACGATGCACGCGTCGGACAGCCGGTGCGAGCAGGACAAATCGTCCGGGCGGATGCCTTTGGGGGTCCGTGTCAGACCCCCTGTCACCCGCAGCCCTATGACTCGGACACAGGGGGAGACGCATGGGTCTCCCCAACACAGGCATGTACGGTGCAGATGGCACCGACGCGTACCCACTGTAGGGGGCGCACTTGTCGGCGACGTAAGCATTCAGTCAATGGGAGCCCATGTACGCGTCATACGACTGGCTCCCATTGACTTCTATGTCATACGGCCGCATCGTACTCGCTCGGATCCGGCTCGGTCAGAGTGCTTTCCGACCCGGATCAGAATCGGCCCCTTAGAAGTCAGCTCACTACAGTGCCCCAAAAGCCAACGCCACATGTCTGTAGGGCTGCGCTGCCCGCTGGCTCAGGCCTACAGAACGGTCCAGCAGGTCCTTAAAATGAGACAGAGATGGGACTGAATGAGGTCAGAGATCACATCATTACGCACAGCAACATCGCTTGTTTGCACCTGCGCACCTAGGCTGATGCACCCCACCCCTCCTGCCACACCGCGCTCAGTTGCAGCCCCTCAGCCCCTGTGCACACAGGCCCCACTGCTCACCTGCTGTCATTGGTGTGTGTCCAAACAGGACGGCCAGCAGGGATCACAATTCAGATGTAGTTTTGATTGCCAGGAAGATGTACACCTCATGGATCTCTTTTTTCTATTTTGCATTGTGATATGCGAGTTGGATGCGGCCATATCACCTGAAGCAGTGTGGAAGAACTGGGACATGTGGCGTCGTCGTTATCCTATTTATACGTACGCAAAGTGGGCTGGGCTTATGTACGGCAGGCCAGCGTAGGGGTGTGAATAATTATTCCGGGGACCTGGGCGTTGTTCAGCTCCTGCCTGTCCAGGAAGTGTACTTATGTGTGTGTCCCTGTTGCAGTTTTGACGTTGCACAATCCGCAATTTACATTAATGTAGCATGTACCGGGAGGGCAGCAACTATCGCTAATGAGATGCTGTCCGAAAGCATTGAATGGACAACATCACATGTTGTTGTCAAGGTTGTGGATATGCGCAGACACGCATGTCAATGGTGTGCGGTATTATTGAAAGTGTTGCTATCGCAAAGCGCACACATGTGAATGTGCTCAGATGGAGGGAGGATCAGCAGTGAGGCTACGTCATACACAGTGATAACGCTCATTACAGTCAAGCAATGCATGTCGAACGTGAATCTGAAAGTCTCACAGATGACACACTACTATACTGATAAAGCCTGACAACACAGCATACTGCAAAACAAATCTACACATTACTCTTTACTGTTTGTCACATGTGATCTAGGATGTGCACTCTGCCCGTGGCTGATGATACCCCTTGGAGCCACCAATACCCAGGCCGAAAGACAGAACAATAATGCGCGCACACACACACATCAGGGGCATCGTGTAACACACATTTGTTTTTTGATGTAACGTTTCAGATGCATGGCTATCACATGGAAGGCTACTGTACAGAGCATGATTATTAATCAAGATAGTCGTTGCATGTTGTTTGTACTATAAGATATGTGTACACAGCAAAAAAGTTTTCAAAAAAGCTCTGTAAGCAGAAGAGGTGTCTCTCATCAAACGGTGTAGAGAGAATGACTAAAATGGGTGGGGTCTTCCAATTGTTACAATGGGAAATGTTAAGAACCAATCGAAAGCTTTTTTTTAAGGTCACATGGCAATCGCGCACCGAGCGCGCAAGGAGGCCGCACCCAACGTGGTTTTGAGAAAATATATTTACCATAATATCAGTTTATTACAGTTAGAAATATATAAATGTGGAAAATATTTTAGATTATTGCTTACTCTCATATACACTTTAAACTTATTTAGATATAGCTTTGAGAAATACATGAGGGAATGGCGTACACGGCGCAATATCATATATCTATGACGTAACACAGGGCCTGGCAGCGTTCACTCGTCGCATACGGAATGGCCAGCCGGCGGGACCCAGTACGTAGATGACGTAACGCGCGTATTGGTACCGCGCAGCCATCGCATACCAAACTAGGAGCTGGCGCGACCTTATACGTATATGATGTTAGGCGGTACATGGTCGGATACGAAATGTGCATCCTTAACGAGTTTCGCAATATGGCGGATAGGGTTCGAGTGGTCATGGAGCTTGGTACACTACCGGTACGGGAGTCTAGTTTAAAAAAAATATATACATACTTTTTTTGAAGATATAAAAAATTACATAATTTTTCAAATTTAAACAAAAAGTATAATAGAGTTCCAAAATATTACAATACAAATATAGGTTTTATAAATATGAAATTAACATTTAAAAAACCTTTGAAATTAACTGAAAAAACCATAGGTTTTACAGACATTATAGTTAGGAATTAGCATTTAAAAAACCTTAGAGATTCACTGAAAAAAAAAACATAGGTTTCAGGGACGTAACAGTTAGTTGGACATTTGACTCATATAAAACCAGAGAAATTCGCCCTTTAGTTAGTTGAGCTAACTATAACTCGTGCGCCCGCAATGCACTGGTGATGAAGTCACATATTACATTACTCATGACATGGTCAGTGACATCACTGATGACATCACTGATGACATCATCCACGTGATAATCTGATGCACATACTGATGGCCTAACAAAAACTTTGATACACGCACTCTAAAATACAGCCTACTATTTTTGAAACCATAAACACAACTATTCCAGATACTACATACCATAAACACAACAATGCCAGATACTACATACCACCCACTATTTCCTAGGTCTACACTCACATCTACTCACTTATACATGCAGTTACTCATCAATACAGTACTATAATATGCACTCATACACATATACATACAGTCACAGTCCGCCACTCATCATAGAGTTGTTCACACACCTAATCAGTTATGGAAAGAATCAATCACATAGCCATTTACTCATGTATACAGTTATACACACCAACTGCATTATTTGTACACACACCACATCTCTTATTTATGCAGATACTAACACATACTTACTGTCTTATACAATCACTGATACAAGCAGATACTCTTTTATACACCCACTCTTCAAATAACTTACTCTCACGTGTAGTCATTTATATACTCCAACACACACATATACTGCCTTAAAACATATGTAGTTACTCACACATATCCCAGTGAGACATTCATTCACTCACCAACACACCCATGCATACACTAACTCACCCATACAGCCCTTCCCAGATGCACTTTTTAATCCATACAACCAGTGAATCACCCACTCAGACATGTATGCACAGACGCACACATCCCCCATCCAACCATACAGCCACTCAGGCACCCATACAGATACTCAGACAACAAATTAATAACCCATATAGACACTCATGTAGCTACTCACCAACCCATGCAGCCGCTTATACACCAACTGAGACACTAATATAGACTTTCACACAGTTTAGTCACTAACCCATACATTCAGTAGCACATGTTCAATCAAAATATTTAAACTCTACAGAAATACACATTCACTGGATGATGTCATCAGTGATGTCATCAGTGATGTCATTTGAGATGTCATCAGTGATGTCATCAGTGATGTCACTGACCATGTCATGAGTGATGTAATTTGTGACGTCATCACCAGTGCATTGCGGGCGCGTGAGTTATAGCTAGCACAACTAACTATAAAGGGTGAATTTCTATTTATATGAGTCAAATGTCCAACTAACTATAACGCCCATGAAACCTATGGTGTTTTCAGTGAATATATATATATATATATATTACCTACTGGTGGTCGCCAGTAGGTAGTTATAGTTAGGTCCTATTATCCATAGGAAAATAGTAACATTCTATTCCCAATAACTTTAACGCCGGTTGACGAATCTTCACAAAATTTTCAAAACTAATGGCCCGTTCCAGTGAGCTCCTATCCTGAAAGTTTGGGGGTGATTTGTCAAGAGGGGGACAAGAAAAAAGGGGGGTCCCAAAACGCATTTTCCCCATGTTTTTTTCCCATAGGAAATTTTAAACACGGCTACAGCCCGAACTGCTGAACGGAATTTCACCAAATTTTGCAAAAAGGTAGCCCTTGGTTCAGAAAGCGCCCTTTTTTTTAAATAGTGTAAATCCGTTCAGTCGTATCCTGAGAAATTAAAAAACTGGTGGTCAAAAAATCATTTTCCCATAGGGAACTTTAGACACGGTTATAGCAAAAACTGCTGAACGGAATTACACCAAATTTAGCAAAAAGGTACTGCTCGGCTCAGAAAGCGACCTTTTTAAAAATGGTTTAAATCCGTTCAGTAGTTTTTGAGAAATTAAGAAAGAAAGATAGTGATATTTAGAGGCATGGTGGATCTGCACACTCTCCCCATCACAAGCTTTATTCTAATTGGCTGTCAACACTCCAAACCAGGAAGTGTTGGCAGCCATCTTTTGCATCAGTAGAACCGAGGAACAAGAAAACAGAAAAAGAAACACGAAAAACAAGAAAAGGGGGTAGGGTAGAAACACCCTGACCCCCTAGGCCTGCTCAGGGGATCTCACAAGGACCCCCAGGGCCACAAAAAGCATTTAAAAACAAAATCGGTGAGATTCACGCACCCAGCGCGAATTTCGGCCGAAAAGTTTACAAAAAAAACGAAGCACAAGCTCCCACGCTTCGTTTAATTAAAGCCCCCGGGTGGACCAGGTCCCAGGGGCAATGTTTATATTAAAATGGGGGTCCCAAAGGGGCCCCCCAGCCCTGGGGACCGCCACCCCCTGGGGCTTTTCAAAAATATTTGGGGGGGCTCCTCCGGACCACGTGATTGCAGAGACTCTCCACTCAATATAGTCCTACTGGAAGCAGGGGGAGATGGAGAGATGCATGCAGAGGGGGAGACGGTGGAGCCCGGGCGGCGAGGAGCTGAGCTGCACACAGACCCCAGCCTCTTCCGGCACCTGGGCTGCACGAGAGGACTCGGCGGTGGCGGAGGGCACCTCTCCTTTCCGGGCTGAGCCGGAACTTCAGGGAGGGGTCAGGGAGCTGGGTGAGGGCTCAGTGCCGGCTGAGGTCCCCTCCAGACAGTGCCAGGGTTGTGGGAGAGGGATTTGGTGGTGCTAGCTGAGAACACTTCTCCCATCCATGCAGAGCCGAGTCTGCAGGAGAGGGCTCGGGGTGCCGGCTGAGGGCTGGGTCAGGACTGGTGACGCTGGTCCCCTTCAACGTGATCAGGCACTGCAGGAGAGGGCTTGGATTACCGACGAAGGGTACCTCAGTCTCCCCTCCAACTAGAGCCGGGGCTGCAGGTGGAGGGGCTCGGTGCGGGCTGTGAACAGCGCTCCCTCCTCCAACCAGTGCCAGGGCTGCAGGGGGCAGAGAGGGGGCTGCTGGAGGGCTCGGTGCGGGCTGGCACTCCGCTCCCCTCTATCTGGAGCTGGAGCGACAGGAAAGGGCCTCGGTGCGGGCGGAGGACTCGAGGTGCAGCCTGAGGGCAGCGCACCATTCCAGCCAGTGCTGGATGAGCTGCAGGACAGTGTTGGGGTGTGTCTGAGGGCACCCAATCCCTTTTGTGCATCAGAACCGTGGCTGCAAGAGAGGGCTCAGTGCACGTTGAGGGCACAGCTTCCCTCAACCAGAGACGGGGCTGTAGGTAAGGGTTCTGACTGCCCTTTGAGAGCTCGGGTGCAGATCAAGGGCAACGGTACCCTCCTATCTGTCGGAGCCGAGGCTTCACGAGAAGGCTCGTGATACCAGCCCAGGTGAGGAGGTGAGGGTTCAGCATATCGCCCGAGGGCTCCGAGTGCAGACCGAGGAGGTGCAGGAAGCCCCCGCTAATTTTTGCCCCCGTTCATTTTTCTCCGTGACTCCTCTCCTCGATTTCTTCTGTCAGGTCTGTCCTCTGTCCCCGAGTCTCACTCTCTCTTCTCCCTTTTCTTTCAATTCCTGCTTCCACCCATATTTCTCCTCTTCTCTCATTTCGCTCTTTGTTGACTCCCCTTTCTATTGTGTCTTGTTTTGTGTGTCCCGGCTCACTCCGTTCCATTCTCTTTTGTCCGTGTTCCGCCTTTCTCCTTAAATCCCTTCCATTCTCTTTTTACTCCTTCCCATTTCTGTTTCTTTCTTTCCTGAATGCAAGCCCCCTGCCACCGCTCACCCGCCTTCTTAGCATTTTCTGAACAGACTGCATACAGACATGCATGCACACCTGCATTCTCACACACACCCTGACGCACACACTGTTCCTCTTCGCTCCCCGCTCCTTTTTCTTCTGTCAAAAACTGGCTTTATCTTGCCTGCTCTCTGCCCCTTATGTCTCTTCTCTTCCATTTTTTTTTTAAATATTTCGGCGCTGTTCTTTTGTCCCAGTGGTCTAAAAGGATGATGGCTAAGGACCATAGATTTTGCAAATGTGGACCTTGTTTCGTTCATACATGTTCTTTCCTTCTCTTCTCTTTTAGTTTCTCTCTCATAGAGTTCTCTCTGAGCCTTTCTCTTTTCCCTCTATCTCTCGTAGAGTTCTCTCTGAGCCTTTCTCTTTTCTTCTCTTTTCCCTCTATCCTTCTGCGCCTTTCTCTTTCCTCTTTCTCGTGCACTCTCTCCTTTCTGTACCGTTCTCACTTTTCCGTTTTCTTTTTATGACCTTCTCTCTTTTTGTCCCTTTGACCGGTCATTCTCTTTTCATTCCTCTCACTCCCTTCTTCTCTTTCTAGCCCTCACACACACGCACTCTCTCGTATACACAGCTCCCAATCACAAACTACGTTCGCTTACTGTGGCAGACTTTTTCTGTTGCATTCAGACTTACTCCTGCATGCAATGCGATCTTCTGATCAGCTACAGATCAATACGTTTTAAGGCATAAGCAAAGTGAGCAATTGCCCACAGATCACCTTTTAAGCACCCCCCCTTCCAAATTGATCTATTTATAATCTCACCTTTGTCTGTTTCACTATCTCAACCTCTCCACTATCCATTACATCTTAAAGATCTTGGTGTCCCAAAGTGAAGACGTATATCAACTGTTTTTGAGACGGAATGTAATATTTTGGACTTTGTGCAGACTTTATTTAGCACAAAATGTATGATGAAATTCATGGTGGCTCTGAAGAAGGGCCCCAAACTTTACTTGGCCTAGGGCCCCATAGCCTGTTATAAAGTCACTGCCAAAGGTGGCCCTCCAGGACCCTGGAATACCTCAGCAGAGGACTCCAACCCCTGTGCCAGAAGAAGGAGGCGAGTTATAGCCAAGACAGATAGTATAATTGAGAGGTGCAGTGCAGATTGAGAGCTGTGGTGCAGCGGCCAGGGCTGCTGACTTCAGAGCACAGGCTTCACGGTTCAATTCCGGGCTCTGGTTTCAGCTCACCGCCCTATGTCTCTGTGCAATAGTTCACTTAATTTCCACAAGGGCTCCCAGCGCCTTGAGACCCGTAAGTGTGAGTAGTTTGCGCTTTACAAATACGGATTTAAATATTATTTATAATCTATAGGCCCTTGCCTCGCACAACTATAACAGGCTTTGGAGCTTTTGAAGGAACCGGGGTCCGTCCTGTTGGAATTCAAACCTGCACCAGACAGGTTACTGTTTGATTTCTTCAGGGCACTCGAACCCACTGAGCTACATCTCTCGGAATCAAATATGCCAGAGGGAAGGTGCCTGGGCCGCCCGGGATTATGTAATGCCAAAATATAAGATTTCCCATTTTTCTATCCTCGGAGAGGTTCATAGTGGTGTCCTGAAAGAAAAGCACATATCCCAAGAGAAGAAAATTAGACCTAAAAAGTGCAGATAAAAGTAAGAGTTTGAAAGTAAAGATTACCATCATGGTGTGGGGCGCCCCCTTCAGGAGGTTGCGCCTGTACACTTCTGTGTAACTGTGCGTGGCCTTCCGTCCTTGCCTTTTTTGCGTGCTTGTGAGGTAGTCGCTCACGAGCGCTACGGGGAAACTTTAATTCATTCATAAGTACTTTAAAATGAACCTATATTGAAGCAGGGCGGGAGCGCAGAGGAACATATAATTCACACTCTCCAGGCGGCCAGGCTTCCTTGAGGATGCCAACGTAGTCACAAGGAAAGCGTGCTGACCACCAAATAACTTTATTCCATAATTTCAGTTAAGTAGAACTTTATTCTATTTTTCATGAAAAAAAAGTGGACATGATGAAATTAGGCAAACAAGAAAAATAGGAGGTCTAAATCCCAACCACCACAGGTTACAGAAACCGATGAATAAAAAAAGTTCTCATTCCAATATCAAAGGATTTTTTTTACTCATCCAGGGCTGCACAAGGCCAGACTCATGTGGTTTATTCACGGAACTGGAACAAGTGCTCCAGTGAGTGACTGCCCTAGCACCCACACGTGAGGCACATGCAAGTGATTATGTGGCTGTCCCAGCGGAAGCACGAAAGAGATGCCGAGGGCTGGAGAAGACAATTAAGCGGAAGCCCACAGCTGGGCGACTCGAAAACAGCAGCGTCGCCGGGATCATTAAGTACCTGTGGGCGGACCCCTGCTGGGGGCCGCATCGACCCTGTAGATGAGCAGTATGGATGACGTATTGGTACAGAGTGCCTACTGCAGAGGCGGCTGGGGGCTTGTGCGTTGGGCACCTGGGCTGTGCTCCCATTCAGGAATACGCTGAGACGCACTTAGCCTCGTGCTGCACTTGCATCAAATGAAAATAACGAGTTTTGTTTTCTATACTTCCCTCAAACCTTTCAGTGCCTGAGCCCGGTAATAACAGATGTTATAATTACCCTCTCTAGGTATGCTAATTAGTGCCACTCTTTGTTTTGAGTTGCTTCTAATTCATTTTCTTGTTTCCCATGTAGTTCTGTGCCACAATCATGAATGAATGACTGAATGGGGGCACTTGTTAGCCGGGGGATATGGCCAGAGTTGTCTCATTCTCCCATCAGGCACAAGAGACCACTCAGAAAGAGTACCTGTGTCGGAGTAACAAAGGAGTATAGTTGTTATATAAATGCTGCATCACCCTAACAGAGGAAAATTATTCAGGCATAAGAGTTGCGAATATAAAAAATACCCATACCAAGAAAATAATTCCTCTTCGATAGTGGAAAACACCTTATTTGTGTGGGAGGGTGTGCACACACAGGCTCAGACCAACCATCTCCATTAACCCAGTGCAAGGGCCCAAATGTGCTGAGTCATTTTGTGGTGGCAAACCTTGTGAACCACAAAATTAGATGGTTTGTGATCACAAAATGGCTTACTTGTATTCCCTAAATGCAGTTTGAGATTCAGTAAAGTCTTAGTAAACCGCAAAAGGGTATTAGAAATGGATAATGAAATGCAATTTGAAAGGGTGGCGCTTAGGGCATCCCTTCCAAATTGCAACTCAGTGTAAGATGTATCAGTGGTTTGTGAGCGCAATTGAATTGTGACCAGCACCTCAAAGGAGGTGGCAACTCATTCGCAAAAGTGAAGGGGCCGCTTGTGACACTTCGATTCTGAGTGAATGCGACCACCGAAATGGATAGTACACCTGGCGCAATATTTTGAATATAAGAAAATAACTGCAATGGCAAACGTGTTACTTTGGAGGCCTGCACTAGCCCTTATGAATACCAAGGTTGTGATGTCTTCATGCCACTTCATGCCTCTTATTTCTACCCTTAACGTATTGTCTAATTACTCCACTCTTGCAGGTTCTTTTTCATCCCTGCTTCTCCCTTTATCATTGTTTTCCTCTCCTCCTCTTTCCTCCTCACTTCTTCCTTTTTGCCTTCTGTCTTTTGATCTCTGTTAAAGTTTGATGATGAAAAATAAGTTATGGTCCTTAAAAATGAGTGACTGTGCCCCTGACTTGAAACTATTGGCACAAATAAAGCCCTTCTTGATACAGGATTGTAACCAAAAAGCATCCAAAGGGGAGAGCTACTTAATACTGGAGCAAATAGCCAGCTACTGGAGCAAGTAGCCAACTGGATGAATAAATTGTGGCTTAAGCTGAACGGAGCTGAAACTGAACTCATGATCCTTGGGAACAATTCCTTTCCCTCTAGGGCTCTGGGTGGGCTAGTTTGTCTCGGCCCCCCTCCGACGCCGAAACCAGCTATCAAAAGTTTGGGAGTGTGGCTGGAAAACACTCTGTCTACGGAGCCCGAACTACTAAACTTTCTGCCATTTGCATTGTAATCCAGCATATGCTGTGCAAGATTTTGCCTTTGCTCCCTCGGCGCGCGTGGTTGCTGATAGTCCAGGCTTTGATTCTCTCTTGACTGGACAATGGAAAAATGCTCTACCTGGATGCTCCTAAGGCAGTTACTCAAAAATGACAAGTCGGGCAAAATGCTGCTGCATGCACGCTGTTAGGCAACTGTAGGATTGAGTCAGCCTGGCAGGGTTTGATGGAACTCCACTGGCTACCTGTTGCCCAAAGAATTGAATTCAAATCTTTGTGCACCTGACCACCCTATTTCCTGCCAACTTGTTATCCCCTACTCCCCCACAAGGCTTCTTAGATCCACCAACTCATACCTGGCCACTGTCCCTACTATCAGAAGAGCTAGAAGTAGAGGATGGTCTTTTTGCTTTAATGCAGCTAAGTTCTGGAGTGTCCTCACTTGGCCATCTGATCCACAATCAATGAGCTGTGTTTTTGAAAATCCCTTAAGACCTTGCTTTTTAGGAATTTGTTTTCTTGGTACCCCAAGCATCATCTCTTAGTCCCACGCATTTCAACATCTACATGGCTCCCCTCGCCACCATCGTCAGACAGCATGGACTCAGCATAGTATCCTACGCCAACGACACCCAGCTTATCCTCTCCCTCATGAAGGACCCCGAAGCCACCAGACTCAGCTTCCAGGAAGAAATGAAAGACATTGCATCCTGGATGAGCAACAGCTATCTGAAACTCAACTCGTAGAAGACAGAGCACCTCGTCCTCAGAACCACCCCCTCAGCTTGGGACAACACCTGGTGGCCCATCACCCTTGGCAACACCCCACCCCCACAGGCCACACCTCGAACCTTGGCATCATACTCAACTCCTCCCTCACCATGACCCAGCAGATCAACGCTGTCACCTCCACCTGCTTCAACACCATCTGCATCCTTTGCAAGACCTTCAAATGTATTCCCTCCGAATCTAGAAAGATCGTCACTCACACACTCATAACAAGCAGACTGGACTACGGAAATGTCCTCTAAGCTGGAATCAACAAATCCCTGCTACGCAATCTCCAGACCATCCAGAACACCACAGCCAGACTCGTCCTCAGCATCCCACGACATGAGCACATCACCCAACACCTATGAGACCTCCACTGGCTCCCCATCAAGAAAAGAGATTTATAGAAATCTAATGTGCCAATATTACAGTTCCCTTGTAGGCCAGTGCAGGACACTGCGGGGGTTGATGCTGGAGATCGACTGTACTGCAATCACCATCCTGGATCAACATCAACATCTTGTCATTACCGCCTTTTATCCATTACATTATGCCTATGAGAGGCTAATGACTTATCATGAACATTGGTTTGTGAACATCAAGAGGGGATAACATGGTGTTGCTATATGTATTTAACAACTACGGCCACACAGCGATGGCGGCTGCTAAAATGAAGGTTATGTGGGATGGTGGTAGTCCTTCTTCATTGTTTTTTCAAAAAATATGAGCCACTGGGAATGTGCAGTAATAAAGTATAAATGGATCAAGCATTATGATGCTCATTTGGAATTAACAGGCATTGAAAAAGAGATTGCCGAAAGGCGTCTGTCTGTCTTCAATGATAGATGAGTGCAATATTGCCCTGTGAGTGCCCGTCTTTACTTTCAGAATTGTAAAATAAATATTGCATGAGTTTCACCCTCACGAGCGGTGCACCCATCCTGGAGTTTGGCAGCTTTGGTGAAAGTTGTGAGATATATATATATAAATAGCAAAACACACAAGATGATGGACGGAATGTTGCACATTGGCAAAACATTCACCACCAGTCTCAGATCTGGGTTTAATCCATCGTTATTTTGATCACCACGCCACCCCAGTTCAGACATGGCCATATGCAAATCAGTCTTGACCCTGTGCCTCATGGGAACAGTCCATCCCGAACTGCCAAGCCATGTCTTCCCTGGACCGGAATCAAGCATCCTAGGACCGGTTTCGGGGTTTCACCCCTCTTCAGCCAGGATAGCTTGACTCCAGTGGCGCAGTGAGCACGGGACCCATGTCTGAGCATACCCTTCCCACACAGGGCGAACAGCAAAGCACACAAGATGATGGACGGAATGTTGCACATTGGCAAAACATTCACCGGTCCTAGGATGCTTGATTCCGGTCCAGGGAAGACATGGCTTGGCAGTTCGGGCTGGACTGTTCCCATGAGGCACAGGGTCAAGACTGATTTGCATATGGCCATGTCTGAACTGGGGTGGCGTGGTGAGCAAAATAACGATGGATTAAACCCAGATCTGTGACTGGGGGTGAATGTTTTGCCAATGTGCAACATTCCGTCCATCATCTTGTGTGTTTTGCTGATATATGTATATATATATATATATATATATATATATATATATATATATAATATATATTTTATATATATATATATATTCACTGAAAAAAACATAGGTTTCAGGGTTTTTTTAGTTAGCTGCACTTTTCACTCGTACAAAACCATTGAAATTCCCCCGTTATAGTTAGTTCAGCTAACTATAACTCGCGCGCCCGCAGTGCACTGCTGATGACGTCACATATTACATCACTCATGACATGGTCAGTGACATCACTGATGACATCACTGATGACATCTCAAATGACATCACTGATGACATCACTGATGACATCATCCAGTGAATGTGTGTTTTTCTGAAAATTGCATATGTTTTATATATGTATATCTCAAGGTCGATGGAAGAATAAATGAATATATAAGTTTCTAAATGGATGATTTGTTTTTGAAAAATTGATTGTATAACTGACTGATTAAGTGTATCTTAGTGAATACATGACTTAGTGAGTAATGTTTAAATATGTAAATATCTGTATCAGTCTCTCACTTTGTGTATAAGTGGCTGCATGGGTTGGTGAGTAGCTACATGAGTGTCTATATAGGTTATTAGTTGTTTTTTGAGTATCAGTATGAGTGTCGGTGGGGGTATTACGTAGTGCATAGGTGCATGAATGAGTGACTCACTGTTTGTATGTGTTGAAGACAGCATGTGTGCAGGACTGTATGGGTGGATGAGTGTGTGCATGGGTGTGTTAGTGAGTGAATGACTGTCTCAATAGTGTCTTTATGAGTAACTACATATGTTTTAAACTAGTATATGTGACTATTGGTGTATATAAGTGAGTAAATGTGAGAGTGAGAGATTAAAAGAGTTCCTGTATGAATAAGTATGTGTTTCTATAAGTGATTATTTAAAAGACTAAGTATGTGTAAGTCTCTGTAGAAGTAAGTGTGGTGGTGTGTGTATAACTGTATATGCAAGTAAATGGATGTTTGATTCTTTATTAGCATGAGTGACTATGTGTGTGAGTAACTCTATGGATGATTGGCATTGTGTGACAGGATGTATATGTGTATGAGTACATATGATGAGTGAGTACATGTATGAGTGACTTTATAGGACTGTTCGTGAATGAGTGGATGTGTATGTGGATCTTAGAATTACTGAATAGGTTATTGTGACTGGTATTGGTATGTCCATTGTTTTGAAATTTTTTGTTTCTATTTTTGAATGTGTGTATCAAAGGTTATATTAGGGGGAGAGGAGGTCTGCCACTCTATCACAAGGATGATGTCATCAGTGATGTCATCAGTGATGTCATTTGAGATGTCATCAGTGATGTCACTGACCATGTCATGAGTGATATAAATATGTGACGTCATCAGCAGTGGATTGCGGGCGCGCGCAGTTATAGTTAGCTGAACTAACTATAACGGGGGAATTTCAATGGTTTTGTATGAGTGAAACGTCCAGCTAACTATAACGCCCCTGAAACCAATGGTTTTTTCAGTGAATTTCTAAGGTTTTTTAAATGCTAATTCATTAACTATAACGTGCCTGAAACCTATGGTTTTTTCAGTGAATTTCAAAGGTTTTTTAAATGCTAATTTCTAACTATGCCTACAGAGATAGGACATGTGAAGAAAGAAGAAAAAACGCACAGAAAGAAAAAAAAGCAATGCAGAAAGAAGCAACAGAAGTCCTCAAAGATGAAGAAAAGTGCAGGAAGCAGGATAACGTGCAGAAAGAACAAACAGAAGAGCAGAAAGAAGCCTTGTTGCAAAATCATCCTGTGCCCTCAACTTTTTCAGGCGGATACTGGTGGTAACTGAGTCTGACTAACCAGTCCTAGAGCCAGTGCTATGCTAAAAGGCACTCAGAATACAGTGAAAACACCTACATACACTAGGGAACACTGTACGTTGGGGTCCCCCTGTAATTAGCATGACCTCCTCTGTAAGCCCCTAGTATATAATAGTGCAGGGGATTAAAACTACCTCTTAAAACGCGCCACAGGGCGTGTTTGCACACGTCACCTCAGGCCCCGTCCCCTCCTTTCCCCACTGTGTAAACATGCCCGGTGGCTGTTTTAAGGAGGGAGATTAAGTCCCCTTGAATCCTGAGGGTCCCTAGGATCTAACTAGACCACTAGGTATCTCCAGTATGCGCCATAGAGCTGCGTTGCAGAGAGATGTAAAAAGGGGCACGGCCTAGACCACCTCTCTGCAACGCAGCGCAGTGGCGCTTACTGGAAGCACCTGGTGGGCTAGTTGGCCCCCAGGGTCCCTCAGGATTGAAGGGGAATTATTTCCCCAACTTAAAACGTGCCACAGTGCATGTTTGCACACATTAACTCAGGCCCGTTCCCTCCCTTCACCACTGTGTAAACACGCCCTATGACCGTTTTTAGTTGGGAGATTAAGTTCATTTGAATCCTGAGGGTCCCTAGGGTCCAACTAGCCCACTAGGTACCTCCAGAAAGCGCCACAGAGCTGCGTTGCAGAGAGGTGTAAAAAGTGGCACGGCCTGGACCACCTCTCTGCAACGCAGCGTAGTGGCGCTTACTGGAAGCACCTGGTGGGCTAGTTAGCCCCCAGGGGCCCCCAGGATTGAAGGGGAATTATTTCCCCAACTTAAAACGCGCCATAGGGTGTGTTTGCACACGTCACCTCAGGCCCCGTCCCCTCCCGTCCCCTCCCTTCCCCACTGTGTAAACATGTCCTGTGGTCGTTTTTTAAGTTGGGAGATTAAGTCCCCTTGAATCCTGAGGGTCCCTAGGGGCAAAATAGCCCACTAGGTATGTCCAGTAAGCGCAATTGCAGAGAGGTGTAAAAAGGAGCACGGCCTGCACCACCTCTCTGCAACGCAGGGCAGTGGCGCTTACTGGAAGCACCTGGTGGGCTAGTTGGCCCCCAGGGTCCCTCCGGATTGAAAGGGAATTATTTCCCCAATTTACAACATGCCCTCAACTTTTTCAGACGGATACTGGTGGTAACTGAGTCTGACTAACCAGTCCTAGAGCCAGTGCTATGTTAAAAGGCACTCAGAATACAGTGAAAACACCTACATACACTAGAGAACACTGTGCGTTGGGGTCCCTCTGTGATTAGCATGACCTCCTCTGTAAGCCCCTAGTATATAATAGGGCAGGGGATTAAAACTACCTCTTAAATGCACCACAGGGCGTGTTTGCACACGTCACCTCAGGCCCCGTCCCCTCCCTTCACCACTGTGTAAATGCACCCTGTGGCCGTTCTAAGTTGAGAGATTAAGTCCCCTTGAATCCTAAGGGTCCCTAGGGTCAAACTAGCCCACTAGGTACCTCCAGTAAGTGCCACACAGCTGCATTGCATAGAGGTGTAAAAAGGGGCGTGGCCTCAGAACACCTGTCTGCAACGCAGCTCCCTGGAGCATACTGGAGATACCTGTTGGGCTAGTTGGCCCTCAGGGACCCTCAGTATTGAAGGGGAATTAATTCCCCAACTTACAACTGGCCAGGGGACACGTTTGCAGAGTGCTGCAAGGAGGGGGCGTGGCCTCTGGTGCAATGCCGGTCTTTTTTTTTTTTTTTTTTTTAAGAAGGAGGGCTGTGTGGCCCCCCTTCTTTTTCTAATTTATTGGCCCTGGGGACCCCATCCCCCAGGGCCTGCACCCTCATTATTTTTGTTGAAAAAAATAAATGTGGCCCTCCCAAGGCCTTAATCGGCCCCGGGGACCCAAACCCCCGGGTCATGGCCTTTTGCTTTTTTTATTCTTTAGGAGGGGGTCTGTGTTGCCCCCCTCCTCAGGCCACTTATGGCCCCAGGGACCCCATCCCCCGGGGCCGGCTTTTGTTTTTTATTATTTTAAAAAAATATATATTTATAGAAACACCTAGGACATGCTGGACAAACCTTATGTACCTATCACCATGACGATTTGCGTGATATTCATTAAAAGGCGACTATGCATACAATGAATCCACGTGGAATGTATTTACATCGCTAGTGAAGCTCTGACGTGTCTGATGCCCTACCGTGCCTCATCCCGGCGCCCCCGCTGGTGGGTACTCTCCAAGTAGACACCCTTGTCGTTTATTTATACAAACATGGGTAGCTATTGACGGGCACATTTAATACACACGTACAGCAAGCCATTCAAAGGGGATTCGACAAAAAACTATGCAAGAACCCCCCCTCATGGTTAATAAAACACACATCCACCGCCGGATGTGTAATACTTTTTATTTTACTCTCTGGAAAGGAGTCAAACCTCACTTGAGAGTCACAGCATGCTCCTGGCTGAGCCCAATGCTGTGTTACACCCACCAGTGCCCGCCGAGTGCCACACACCTCTGTGTTGTATTCCACCAGCTAGTGCGTATGCTATGACACTCTCTAGCCCTTGTGCACTGTAACTGCACCCCGTGAATATGTCATGCCACACTTGCCTTTGCATGGCTTATAGAGCCCCATCTAACGTGCCTTCCTTGATGCCTATGTTATAACGCACAGCGCTATGCCATACATATTACAATCTGGGATGCATATCTTTGTCACAGTGCATATGCAACGTTACAGCCCCCAGCACATATTTTATATTATAACTTTAGAGACTAGTTAGGTTACACAACACTGCCCTGTGCATATTACACTCTAAGGCGCATATCGCATAGGGATGGAGTCGATTAAAAACAAAATATATATATATATATATCCAACTCTCTTGAACAAGAGAAAATAGGGTCGCACTCCGCAGAATATAAGAACTGTTTTTTATTTCAGCCCATATAAAGTTTGCAATAAATCCAAAACAAAGCGACGCGTTTCGGTCTTGCCTCAAGACCTTGCTCACGATACTGTGGCTTGGTTTGCATGCACATTTCATAACTATTTTTTTTGAAAAAACAAGAGCATTTCCTGTCATGTGACTTTGAGTGCATTCTGGGAATTGTAGTTCCCAACATCAGATTAACATAAGCTTTTAACGTTATCAGCATGTTTAAATCATTAATGATGTTAAAGGAAAACCCCATTCAACATGGTATATGTAAAGCAATATTCTGCAAACCATTAGTGCCACAATGAATGTATTTCAATAAATAAAAGTACCTCCTTCATTTTTGAAAACAATCTATTGGGCATCCCATAAATTACGTACTTTTATTTATTGAAAGTCTTGAGGCAAGACCGAAACGCGTCGCTTTGTTTTGGATTTATTGCAAACTTTATATGGGCTGAAATAAAAAACAGTTCTTATATTCTGGGGAGTGCGACCCTATTTTCTCTTGTTCAAGAGAGTTGGATATATTGTAATGGTCTGGGCTCGACCGTAGGATACCGCACTGGGGAGAGCGCCATTCTTTCCGACGAGGCGAGCCAGCAACGTGGGACATATATATATATATATATATATATATATATATTATCTACTGGCAGTCGCCAGTAGATAGTTATAGTTAGGACCGTGTTTCCATAGGAAATCTGAAAATTCTATTTTGAATAACTTTGGCGCCGGTTGCCGAATCCTCGCGAAATTTTCAAAACTAATGGGGCTCTGCGCTCAGCTCCTACCCTGAAAGTCTCGGGGTGATTCGTCAAGCAGGAGCCGAGAAAAAAGGGGGGTCCCAAAACGCGGTTTTCCCATAGGACCTTTAGTCGAAGGTACAGCCCGAACGGCTGAACAGAATTACTTGAAATTTGGCAGAGAGGTAGTCCTCAGGTCAGGCATGTGCCTTTTGCATGTATGGAGTCAATCTGTTCAGTATTTCCTGAGAAAATTGCAGTTAAAAGCACATAAATATCTATAGGCGCGCATCGTGCGTGCACCGTGCGCTCACCCTAACGTGCGCGAGCGTAATTCTGATTGGTGGTTACATGTCAGTCATCGGTCGAATCGGTCGAAATCAGGAAGTGTTGGCCGCCAATTTGTTTGTTTTGGGTGCAAGAGTGAAAAAGAGAGGTGGCAAACGTGAAAAGGGGGCAGGGTAGAGAGTTCCTGACCCCCTAGCCTTTGTCAGGGGGTCCCTAAAGGACACCGAAGGGTGAAAAAACATTTTATTTCTTTTTTAAAAAAATTGCGGGGTGCGCGCACGGTGCGCGCACGGTGAAAAACAATAAAAAAAAATAATAATAATACATACATAACTAAGCATTTAAAAAACCGTACAAATTCACTTAAAAAACCATAGGTTTCACACATGTTATAGTTAGGTGGACATTTCACTCCAATGAAATTTCCCCGTTATATTTAGTTCAGATAACTATAACTCGCGCGACCGCCACTCTATCACAAGGATGATGTCATCAGTGATGTCATGAGTGATGCCACTGACCATGTCATGAGTGATGTGACGTCATGAGCAGTGGATTGCGGGCGCGCAAGT
The DNA here is from genome assembly GCF_964204655.1 of Triturus cristatus. Classification (NCBI taxonomy): domain Eukaryota; kingdom Metazoa; phylum Chordata; class Amphibia; order Caudata; family Salamandridae; genus Triturus; species Triturus cristatus. The sequence continues at coordinate 457,078,632 of NC_140580.1, read as the reverse complement.
TATAGTTATCTGAACTAACTATAACAGGGGAATTTCATTGGTTTTTTACGAGTGAAATGTCCACCTAACTATAACATGTGTGAAACCTATGGTTTTTTAAGTGAATATATATATATATATATATACATATATATATATATATATATATATATATATATATATTCAGTGAAAAAACCATAGAGTTCAGGCATGTTATAGTTAGAAATTAGTATTTAGAAAATCTTTGAAATTCAGTGAAAAAAACATAGGTTTCAGGCACGTTTCAACTAAAGCCTATGATTAAGGAGCAAACTGGCTCCGAAACGCGTCAGGCATATGAAGATTGGGCAGGGGGAATGCCGGGTCTCTGAAAATAAAGATTCAGTGGAATCAACTGTTGGTGGAGTGCATCCTTGCTTGTGGACACCTTTGGGAATATATATATATACATATATATATATTCAGTGAAAAAACCATAGGGTTCAGGCATTTTATAGTTAGAAATTAGCATTTAGAAAATCTTTGAAATTCACTGAAAAAACCATAGGTTTCAGGCACGTTATAGTTAGAGATTAGCATTTAAAAAAACCTTAGAAATTCACTGAAAAAAACATAGGTTTTAGGGAAAGTTATAGTTAGTTGGACATTGCACTCGTACAAAACCCGTGAAATTACCCCGTTATAGTTAGTTCAGCTAACTATAACTCGCACCCCTGCAATGCACTGCTGATGACCTCACATATTACATCACTCAAGACATGGTCAGTGACATCACTGATGACATCTCAAATGACATCACTGATGACATCATCCAGTGACTGTGTGTTTCTGTAAAGTTTACATATGTTTAATATATATAGGGAAAGGCATATTGAAGAATGAGTGGATGTATAAGTGTCTCAAGGGATATTTTACTAGGTGCGTTTGAACTGTAAGTTTTATCGTCATCGTGATACCCTGCATTCCGCATAATCACTGGATTACCCCCACTATACCTACCTGGTTATAAAACAGCATTCTGGGACTTGCAGTTCACACGCACCATTTGATCTGCAACAGGTGAGCTAAGGCATCTGCTTTGGGGTGGAGTGGACCACAACCTATCCGTTTGTGGCAGGACATTGAAAAAAACGATGGCGTGCACACCTCCTGAATACTGCTGGCGCTGAGGAAGGCTTACCTAGCCGAAATGCATTCGCCGTTGCTGTACCATTTTGAATAAAGATGCCTCCATGGTTTCCCCTATTGCGGCCTCTTCTCTTTCTTTGGAGGAGGTTCCTGTGATTTTTCAGCGCGGTGGTCAGAGACGCGCTTCAGATGCCCCCGCATGGTCAAGTTGGCCTGGTTCCCACTGGCTTCTGCTGTGGCAGATTTTTTCGTTTTCCAAGGGATTGGATGTACCAGAGCCCACCTCTGTGTTTGAGAAGAGATAGGGCGGTGGTGGAGTTATTAACTCCACGCTGGGCGAGCTGAACTGTCAGATTTGCCCCCGCCGAATGGATTCCTGAACTGGGGGTTGATGCGGTTGGGGACCCAAGGGGGCGCCTGAGTTCAAGTATTTTACAAGCAGGAAATTGGTTTTATCGTCATCGTGATACCCTGCATTCCGCATAATCACTGGATTACCCCCGCTATACCTACCTGGTTATAAAACAGCATTCTGGGACTTGCAGTTCACACACACCATTTGATCTGCAACAGGTGAGCTAAGGCATCTGCTTTGGGGTGGAGCGGATCACAACCAATCTTTTTGTGGCAGGACTTTGAAATAAACGATGGCGTGCACACCTCCTGAACATTGCTGGCGCTGAGGTAGGCTTACCTAGCCGAAATGCATTCGCCGTTGCTGTACCATTTTGAATAAAGATGCCTCCATGGTTTCCCCTACCGCAGCCTCTTCTCTTTCTTTGGAGGAGGTTCCTGTGATATATATATATATAAAAATATGGCAGACTTGCTTGGCACGAAATAAAAATTGGAATTTGCACTGATTCTTGGTGGTCCGCTCTTCGTCCTTTGGTCCGTGGGAGACTAGTGTTGGTGGCGAACCTCGTCTATATATATATATATATATATATATATATATATATATATATATTACCTACTGGCGGTCGCCAGTAGGTAGTTATAGTTAGGACCACGTTTCCATAGGAAATCCGCAACATTCTATTTTGAATAACTTTTGCGCCGGTCGACGAATCCTCGCAAATTTTATAAAATAGGTGGGGCGCTACGCTCCGCTCCTTCCCTGAAAGTCTCGGGGGGATTCGTGAAGCGGGGGCTGAGATAAAAGGGGGGTCCCAAAACACGTTTTTCCCATGCATTTTTCCATAGGACCTTTAGACAGGGCTACAGCCCGAACAGCTGAACAGAATTACTAGAAATTTGGCAGAGAGGTAGTCCTCAGGTCAAGGAAGTGCCTTTTGTAGGTTTGGTGTAAATCTGTTCAGTAGATTCTGAGAAAATAGCCTTTAAATCAATATATATATCTGAGCCAGCTTACGGTGCGCTTACGGTACGCTTACCGTACGCATACGGTGGCGTGCGCGAGCGCGATTCTGATTGGCTCTTAGATCTTAGTAAACATTCGAATCGGTCGAAACCAGGAAGCGGCGGCCGCCATTTCGTGTGTTTCACTCAGAAAAAAAGAGTGATAACAAGAAAAGGGGGCAAGGAGGAGAGTTACAGACCCCCTAACATTTGTAAGGGGGTCAAAGAAGGACAGAAAAGTACAAAGAAAACATTTATTGATTTTAAAAAAAATCACGGGGTACGCGTACGGTAAGCGTACGGTAAAAAAAAAAAAAAAAAAAGAAATGAAAATCAGATTTAAGTGTTTAGATATTAGGGGGCTCTAAAAAGAGCCGTTGTGTTTATGAAGTGATTTTTTTGTGGTACCTACAAGTAAGTACCGATGCAGAGTCTAAGGTTCAAGAGGAAGACTCTGTTCCCTTCATCATTGAAGTGTACACCATCTCCTCTATAAATGTCTTGCATGTCATAACGCAAGTTGTTGTGGTAAATGGAACCCATACCATAGTCACGGAGGAAAGCAGAAACAGATTTGTTGACGTGCTTTCTTGCTTTGTCAATCTGCGGACAGAAATGATTGGACCAGTTCCATTTTTGCCTTTGGCATATGTTAGAAAACACAAAGGCAGTTTTAGGGAAAAGTGAAAACAGTTGTGCAAAGGTCTCCTTCATAAGCATTTCCAGACCTACCCCAGTCAAAGTGCCTAGGTCATTGCCACCACAGTGCACTATTATGAGGTCAGGGTGTTGGATGTGCATGAAGGATTTCACCAATGGCATCAATTGGTGCCACTTTAACCCTCTCTGACCAATCCATTTAATGTCTACATTTGGCAAAGCAAGGTCTCTCACCATATCTGTTTTCTCTGCATACTTTTCACTCCAGAAGACATAGCTGTGCCCTACAATCCACACTGTGAACATCTTCAAAGGAGAACTGGATGCACTCAGGAGGTGTCTTTCAGTAGAATGGCAATATGAAAAGAAAGACAGTTTGGAAATGGAGGCATACATATTTTTTTTTTAAAAAAAAGAACTGATTGGCTGTTTCATACCATTCTAGAATAAAAACTAGGCTGTATGTGTAAATTAATAGAAGCATGTTTTGTATTGGTACAGAAAAATGTGTTACCAAAGAACAGTACTATGGATTTGTTGTTAGGTTTGAAAAGTCAAGCACTCTTGCTCTGTGGAATTGAAACATTGTTTGGCGAACTTCTGACATGACTCCACACAGCAGTGTTCCATGAGCTGTTGCTATGGTAGCAGGCAGAAGTCAAGTTGGGGGAAGGGTACTAGGCAGAAGTCAAGTTGGGGGAAGGGTACTTTTGGAAAAAGGTTGGTTTTCAACCAATAGAAATGTGTGATTAAATTTGAAAAAAAGGGGCAAGCACTGAGATTTGAAACTAACATGTATATGTGTGGAAAAAGAGAGGGAAAGTTTGCCATTATCTGGTTCTGCTGAGAGGAGAGAGGTGTAGAGAACAGAGATCCTGGCTCTGATAATCTGCTGTTTGAGTGCCACATTTCTTTCACAACTAACTAATTTTAAAGGTGAGTTTAGAGTCTGAGAGGGGATGTATATGGTAAATTAAGAAATGAATAATAGAAATGCAATTCTTTTTGTTGAAGTTGTGTTTATTATTTTCTGTTTTGGGAGAAATTTAAATGTGAGGAACATGTAAAATAATATGGACTATGTTTTCACAATAAATTAAGGTGTACTGGTATAATAAAAGAATAGTTTAAGGGTTTGAGGTTGGACTCAGTAATGCAAATACATTCAGCATCACTAAGGCTGGTTGCCCTTGCTGGAGTGTAGGCAGACACCCAGGTTACAAATGATGCTGGTCTGAAAAAGCAGTTTGGACATGTGCTTTGTAAAAAATCTGAAAAGTGGATTCATAATGTGTCAGTCTGTAAAAGTGTTTATCACTTGCCAAAAAAAAGAGCAGTAAGTGTGCTTTCAAATTGGCAAAGAAATTTCGTTTTGTGACTAATGTGAAAACATGACTCTGTGTGCAAATAGGAATTACAGGCAGAGATTTATTGCGTATTGCTCTGGTGATTTCACAGTTGCATTAGATGGAAAGGGGGAGACATTTTTTGGTGCAGAAGCAGACTCTTAGCACACAGGTAGCTGCTTACCATGTGGAATCATGCACAGTATTCACAAGCGAGTGGGGTTTGAGGTTTCAGTCAGTAATGCAAATACATTCAGCATCACTAAGGCTGGTTGCCCTTGCTGGAGTGTAGGCAGACACCCAGGTTACAAATGATGCTGGTCTGAAAAAGCAGTTTGGACATGTGCTTTGTAAAAAATCTGAAAAGTGGATTCATAATGTGTCAGTCTGTAAAAGTGTTTATTACTTGCCAAAAAAAAGAGCAGTAAGTGTGCTTTCAAATTGGCAAAGAAATTTCGTTTTGTGACTAATGTGAAAACATGACTCTGTGTGCAAATAGGAATTACAGGCAGAGATTTATTGCGTATTGCTCTGGTGATTTCACAGTTGCATTAGATGGAAAGGGGGAGACATTTTTTGGTGCAGAAGCTGACTCTTAGCACACAGGTAGCTGCTTACCATGTGGAATCATGCACAGTATTCACAAGCGAGTGGGGTTTGAGGTTTCAGTCAGTAATGCAAATACATTCAGCATCACTAAGGCTGGTTGCCCTTGCTGGAGTGTAGGCAGACACCCAGGTTACAAATGATGCTGGTCTGAAAAAGCAGTTTGGACATGTGCTTTGTAAAAAATCTGAAAAGTGGATTCATAATGTGTCAGTCTGTAAAAGTGTTTATTACTTGCCAAAAAAAAGAGCAGTAAGTGTGCTTTCAAATTGGCAAAGAAATTTCGTTTTGTGACTAATGTGAAAACATGTCTCTGTGTGCAAATAGGAATTACAGGCAGAGATTTATTGCGTATTGCTCTGGTGATTTCACAGTTGCATTAGAAGGAAAGGGGGAGCCTTTTTTTGGTGCAGAAGCTGACTCTTAGCACACAGGTAGCTGCTTACCATGTGGAATCATGCACAGTATTCACAAGCGAGTGGGGTTTGAGGTTTCAGTCAGTAATGCAAATACATTCAGCATCACTAAGGCTGGTTGCCCTTGCTGGAGTGTAGGCAGACACCCAGGTTACAAATGATGCTGGTCTGAAAAAGCAGTTTGGACATGTGCTTTGTAAAAAATCTGAAAAGTGGATTCATAATGTGTCAGTCTGTAAAAGTGTTTATTACTTGCCAAAAAAAAGAGCAGTAAGTGTGCTTTCAAATTGGCAAAGAAATTTCGTTTTGTGACTAATGTGAAAACATGACTCTGTGTGCAAATAGGAATTACAGGCAGAGATTTATTGGGTATTGCTCTGGTGATTTCACAGTTGCATTAGATGGAAAGGGGGAGCCATTTTTTGGTGCAGAAGCAGACTCTTAGCACACAGCCAGCTACTTACCATGTGGAATCATGCACAGTATTCACAAGCGAGTGGGGTTTGAGGTTTCAGTCAGTAATGCAAATACATTCAGCATCACTAAGGCTGGTTGCCCTTGCTGGAGTGTAGGCAGACACCCAGGTTACAAATGATGCTGGTCTGAAAAAGCAGTTTGGACATGTGCTTTGTAAAAAATCTGAAAAGTGGATTCATAATGTGTCAGTCTGTAAAAGTGTTTATTACTTGCCAAAAAAAAGAGCAGTAAGTGTGCTTTCAAATTGGCAAAGAAATTTCGTTTTGTGACTAATGTGAAAACATGACTCTGTGTGCAAATAGGAATTACAGGCAGAGATTTATTGCGTATTGCTCTGGTGATTTCACAGTTGCATTAGATGGAAAGGGGGAGCCTTTTTTTGGTGCAGAAGCTGACTCTTAGCACACAGGTAGCTGCTTACCATGTGGAATCATGCACAGTATTCACAAGCGAGTGGGGTTTGAGGTTTCAGTCAGTAATGCAAATACATTCAGCATCACTAAGGCTGGTTGCCCTTGCTGGAGTGTAGGCAGACACCCAGGTTACAAATGATGCTGGTCTGAAAAAGCAGTTTGGACATGTGCTTTGTAAAAAATCTGAAAAGTGGATTCATAATGTGTCAGTCTGTAAAAGTGTTTATTACTTGCCAAAAAAAAGAGCAGTAAGTGTGCTTTCAAATTGGCAAAGAAATTTCGTTTTGTGACTAATGTGAAAACATGACTCTGTGTGCAAATAGGAATTACAGGCAGAGATTTATTGCGTATTGCTCTGGTGATTTCACAGTTGCATTAGAAGGAAAGGGGGAGCCTTTTTTTGGTGCAGAAGCTGACTCTTAGCACACAGGTAGCTGCTTACCATGTGGAATCATGCACAGTATTCACAAGCGAGTGGGGTTTGAGGTTTCAGTCAGTAATGCAAATACATTCAGCATCACTAAGGCTGGTTGCCCTTGCTGGAGTGTAGGCAGACACCCAGGTTACAAATGATGCTGGTCTGAAAAAGCAGTTTGGACATGTGCTTTGTAAAAAATCTGAAAAGTGGATTCATAATGTGTCAGTCTGTAAAAGTGTTTATTACTTGCCAAAAAAAAGAGCAGTAAGTGTGCTTTCAAATTGGCAAAGAAATTTCGTTTTGTGACTAATGTGAAAACATGACTCTGTGTGCAAATAGGAATTACAGGCAGAGATTTATTGCGTATTGCTCTGGTGATTTCACAGTTGCATTAGATGGAAAGGGGGAGCCATTTTTTGGTGCAGAAGCAGACTCTTAGCACACAGCCAGCTACTTACCATGTGGAATCATGCACAGTATTCACAAGCGAGTGGGGTTTGAGGTTTCAGTCAGTAATGCAAATACATTCAGCATCACTAAGGCTGGTTGCCCTTGCTGGAGTGTAGGCAGACACCCAGGTTACAAATGATGCTGGTCTGAAAAAGCAGTTTGGACATGTGCTTTGTAAAAAATCTGAAAAGTGGATTCATAATGTGTCAGTCTGTAAAAGTGTTTATTACTTGCCAAAAAAAAGAGCAGTAAGTGTGCTTTCAAATTGGCAAAGAAATTTCGTTTTGTGACTAATGTGAAAACATGACTCTGTGTGCAAATAGGAATTACAGGCAGAGATTTATTGCGTATTGCTCTGGTGATTTCACAGTTGCATTAGATGGAAAGGGGGAGCCTTTTTTTGGTGCAGAAGCTGACTCTTAGCACACAGGTAGCTGCTTACCATGTGGAATCATGCACAGTATTCACAAGCGAGTGGGGTTTGAGGTTTCAGTCAGTAATGCAAATACATTCAGCATCACTAAGGCTGGTTGCCCTTGCTGGAGTGTAGGCAGACACCCAGGTTACAAATGATGCTGGTCTGAAAAAGCAGTTTGGACATGTGCTTTGTAAAAAATCTGAAAAGTGGATTCATAATGTGTCAGTCTGTAAAAGTGTTTATCACTTGCCAAAAAAAAGAGCAGTAAGTGTGCTTTCAAATTGGCAAAGAAATTTCGTTTTGTGACTAATGTGAAAACATGACTCTGTGTGCAAATAGGAATTACAGGCAGAGATTTATTGCGTATTGCTCTGGTGATTTCACAGTTGCATTAGAAGGAAAGGGGGAGCCTCTTTTTGGTGCAGAAGCTGACTCTTAGCACACAGGTAGCTGCTTACCATGTGGAATCATGCACAGTATTCACAAGCGAGTGGGGTTTGAGGTTTCAGTCAGTGATGCAAATACATTCAGCATCACTAAGGCTGGTTGCCCTTGCTGGAGTGTAGGCAGACACCCAGGTTACAAATGATGCTGGTCTGAAAAAGCAGTTTGGACATGTGCTTTGTAAAAAATCTGAAAAGTGGATTCATAATGTGTCAGTCTGTAAAAGTGTTTATCACTTGCCAAAAAAAAGAGCAGTAAGTGTGCTTTCAAATTGGCAAAGAAATTTCGTTTTGTGACTAATGTGAAAACAAATGTAGTAATATATTTAAATAAAATAAAGGAATTTTTTTTTTTTTTTTCAGGTATTGCTGAAGAGCAGTGAACAAAATTTAAGATGCCTACAAAATCCAGAGTAAAAAAAGAGCAGAAAAAAAACCTATATTTGAAGACAACTGGAGGACCTAAGTTAGTTGGAGATGCTCATGTTGGGAAAAAGAAAAAATCTTCTGGTAAGCAAACAAAAGATTTTCTAAGGAACATATTCAAAAAAAGGAAAAATGTACAAAATGTCTGTACTGGAAAGAATGATTTTAATCGAAAAGGACAGGAAAAAATTGAGAATTTAGTTAATGCAAATATACCTTCTGCAACTAAAAAGATAAACTTAAACAGAAAAACAGCGTTTAAAGAGATACGTAGAAAAATGTTTCAGAGGAGAGTTATGTCCAATTTGATAAAGGATGTGAAGAAATATAAGCAAAAGGCAAAGTTTTATAAGAGAAAAAAAGAAATTGAAGCCATTGCAGCAAAGGCATTAGAATTAAAAAGGAAACTATTCATTTTAATTTTGAATAGGATGCGTACATTAGACAAAATGGTTAATGTACTGAAATCACATAGCAAAAGGAAAAGAGTAGTGAACAGAACAAACTTTTGTAAAGTGTTTTTAGGAAAATGGATGCATAGTTCAAGTAGTGAACCTTTTTTTAATGAAGAGAGTTATTTTCAAAGTAATAGTTTGCTGCATGCAGTTGACACCAGAGGTCGTGCTTATGAAGTGAAAAATGGTTGCATAATGGAGAAGGAGATAATGGTTCCAAGAGATGAGGTACAAGTGATGGCGGATGAGGCTATGGGGAGACGTCCTAAAGCCCCAGTGTACACTTGGAATTGTAGTAGTATTTGCACTGTGCGTCAGGAATCTATTGATAAATTTCGTGAGTTTCTAAGAGAATATAGCAAAAAAAGTGTGAAACAGAAGATTAAGGTGCTTCAAAGTCTAGATCCATGCAGAGTGAGAGAGAATACTGGTTTGCAAGGTCATTCTCTGGCTTGTCTATCTAGAAAAGTGTGTAATAGTGTTTTCCATCATTTTAGGATGCTGGCTGTTCATCATACTGAAATGAGAAAGTTTGTGAGACGGTTGTATTTTGCTAAAAGTCCAGCAATAAAGTTAGATGAATTGAATAGGGCTCTGTTCCGTGGAACGGTATCAGATGTAGAGAAGGTTGTTGATGAAATTCAGTTTTGTTACTTTGGTCCTGAACAAAACAGTGCAGAGAAGGACACAGTAAATGAGGAAGAAGTGGAAGAAAATGTAGAACCCTCTGTAAGTAAGACATTTAATGATCACATAACAAAATTTGCAATAATCTCTAATGAAAGACCAAATATTACTTGTATTTGTTGCCGCAGAACTCATTATAGAAAACAAACCAGGTATGTTGATCTCTACAGAAAGAGTGAAAATGAAGATAATTATAAGTGGAAGGATTTTGCCACCTATATATTTCTTGAAAATTGTTTTGAATTGGGTGAAGTTCAGCGTATTTGTAAATACTGTTACAACAAGTTAGAGGAAAATAGAATGCCGACCAGAGCTGTACATAATAATTTAGAATTGGATGCTATTCCTGCTGAACTTTCTGAATTAAATACATATGAGTCTATACTCATTCAATGTGTTCATCCGTTCCAGACCATAGTACGTATGGAGCCCAAAACTGGTAAATTACCTCCTTCAGATTTACTGAGAGGTTTAAAAGGTAGAGTGGTGTATTTGCCCTTGGATTTGAAAAAAAATATGGAAACTATTGATGCGGATACTTTGGAAACTGAACCATTAATTATTCTGGTTAATGGTGTACCTACAAAGAATAAGAAGATTTGGCAGGAGCTGGTAGATGTACGGAAAGTACAAAGAGCAAATTTGTATTTGAAAAGGAATAACAAATGGTATGAATCAATTTATATAGAAGAAAAAGAAGAAGATTTACAAGAAGACAAAGAAACACCAACTGGACAAATTGAAAAAGTGGACAAGTCAAAGGAAGAAGAAATTTATGAACATTTTAGCATACATCCTCTTCATTCAAAAGAAGTTATGGGAGACAATATTGATCTATTTCAGATGAAGAAAGCAAAAGGAACTCCCGTGAGTGTATGGGAGGAGAGCTTGGAAGCTCGATGTTTTCCCCAGCTGTTTCCTAAAGGAAAAGGAGGACGATACGATGAACGTCCGGAACAGATTCCAGCTTCTGAGTATCGGACTACAAGACTATATGCTGAAGATCCCAGATTTCGACAAAGTATTCCTTATTTGTTCCATCTTTTATTTGAAAGCGACTTGTCTGCACTGTCTTATGCAGTAAATCACATTTTAAAAAGTGGAGTACATTTACAAAATGTGTCTGCTAAGGATTTTATGGAGAAAGTGCAGCACCGAGATGATCATTTGGAAACACAACTGATCAATCTGATGGCTTGTCAGCGTGGGACAAATGAATATTGGTACCGACGCCATGGTGAATTAAAATGCATGTTACGGAATTTAGGAACTCCAACATGGTTCCTTACCCTAAGCTGTGCCGAGTACGCTTGGGATGATTTACTGGATTTTCTACGAGAGGCAAATTCAAACATTAAAAACATCGAATACAAGACAGCAGGAGAACTGTGCTCATTGGATCCGGTTAATGTTTGCAGATATTTCAATCATAGATTTGAGGCTATGATGTCCTTCATCTGCAATAAAATAAATCCACCTCTAGGAGAAGTAGTGGATTTCTTTTGGAGAAAAGAGTACCAGGCAAGAGGTGCTCCTCATATTCATATGCTGTTGTGGATCAAGGATGCCCCAAAGTTTGGAACAGATACTGATGAAGCAGTGTTATCTTACATTGAAGAATATGCAACATGTGCTATACCAAAAAGCACAGAAGAGAAAAAGTTAAAGGAGCAAGTTTTACGTTTCCAAAGTCATCGGTGTGGAAAATACTGTCAAAGGAAATACAAGAGCAAAGATAAATACTACACTAAATGTCGATTTGGATTTCCTAGACCTGTTCTTTCAAATGGAAGAGTTAACAGTTTTATGTCAGCTGTGAGACATACTATCACAAGAAAATCACCTAAGAATACCTACAACCTTAAAAGAAAAGAAGAATCAAAAAATATAAATGACTACAACCCAGTGATTTTATCCATGTGGAACGCTAACATGGATATACAGTATGTAGCTGACAATTCCATTGCTGTTGCTCGATATGTAACGTCTTACATTCCGAAATCAGAAAAAACAGAATTGAAGGAAATGTGGGAAGAGATTTCTCACGAGAAAACTGTCAGTAAGAAGCTGTACAGTTTCAGTTTGAAGATGTTATCGCATCGAGAAATTGGATCCTACGAATGTTCAGATAGGTTATCTTCTGCAAGTCTCTACTCGAAATCAAGAAGAATAATTTGGGCAAGTTTAGGCCTTGCAGCAATGAGAAATCGGGTACTGAAATCTGTTGGAGAAATTGAATATTTGGCTGAGAATGACCCAGAAAGTACAGATATTTTGAAATCAAACATGTTGGATACATATTACCCAAAGAGAAGTCATCATCTGGAGAACATGTGTCTCTATGAAGTGCTGCAGAACTACATTTATTCACGGAAAGCCGCAGAAGACATCAACAATGGAAAATATAAAGTCATTGGTGAGGAAGGATGTTTGGTGAAGCAAACAAAAGGAAGTTTGATAAATCACCGGAAGCTGAGTTGCGACACTACTGACAAAAAGGAATTTTACTACTTGGCTCTTTTACAGCTGTTTAAACCATGGCGTACAGAGGATGAACTACTGGGAGAATTTCAAAGCTATGAAGATTCATTTAATGCTTGCAAAGACAGCATACAATGCAGAACATTCACAACTTATCTGCAAATGTTAAATGAAGAAATTGAACAGGAAACTACAATTGCAGCAGAAATAGCTAGAGACAGTTCTCAGGACAGCCAAAGTTCAGGAACACTCAGTCAAGATCCCCTAGGACAACCAATCGTTGAAAATGAAGCATCAATAGCCATGAATGAAGTGGAAACAGCTATGAATCAAGCTCAAGAAGAATTTATAGACTTACAAAATTTGGAAAGACAACTGAATCAAGAGCAGCAACAAATTTATGAAGAGATCAGAAACAAAATTGATCACGGATTTCTACATGAAAAAAAAGAGTGCTCATGCACATCATTTCATCCAATCAGGATGTATGTAAGCGGACAAGCTGGAACTGGAAAAAGTTTCCTTATAAAAGTCATCAGAAGCAACCTACAGCAAAAAACGGATTCTACTTTGTCTTGTGTGGTTACTGCTCCAACTGGGTTAGCAGCATATAACATAAAAGGAATCACCTTACATCGTTTGCTAATGTTACCAGTGGAGCATGAGAACAAAATACAATACAACAAGCTAACTGGAGAAGCATGCTTGGAAGTTTCAAGAGTATTGAAGAAGATGCAAGTTCTCATTATTGATGAGGTGAGCATGGTATCAAACTTAATGCTTGCCTTTGTGCATTTAAGAATGCAGCAAATTCTAAGGACAGACTATGACGTGTTATTTGGTGGAAAACATGTCATAGTTTTTGGGGATCTTCTACAACTTACTCCAGTTAAAGGACAACCAGTGTTTAATACTGTGACACATGAAGACACGAAGAAGTCATTGGGAAGCATCGGTAATACAAATATTTGGTCCTTCTTTGAGTACAAGGAACTTACAACTAATATGAGGCAAGCAAACGATGAAGAATATGGAAGTATTCTGAAAGATATCAGGATTGGACTACTCACAGAAGCTGGCAAAAAAGCATTACAGACTCGGCTGCTACATAATTTATTTCCAAAGGAAGAAATAGTTGCAGAGAAGATATACAAGAACATTGCAGAAAACAAAAGTGTCATCTGCTTAATGCCAACTCTACGTGAATGCTCAATATTCAATGAGGAGCTTTTGAAATTGGAAAAGGAAGATATCAGGAAATTGGAAGCAGTGGACAAAATTGAGGATGGAAGAATTACTGTCACATTAACAGGCACACTGAAAAATAAATTGGATTCACTAGAGAAGAAGATTTCCAAAACAGCTGGATTAGAAAAAAATCTATATGTTTGCATGAACTGTAGAGTATTTTTAAGGAGAAATTTGGATGTTGAAAAAGGTTTAGTTAATGGAGCTATGGGAAGAGTTGTGGGTTTTATTAATTATCAGAAAAAAGATGGAATTGAATGTTTAAAAATAAAATTTGATCAGATAGAAGAAGTTAAAGATATTTGTCGTTGTACAGTTCGTTTCATGCTTGTGAAAGACTTATATGTACGTAGGAAGCAGTTTCCGTTTTCTCTAGCATATGCTGTAACTATTCACAAGTCTCAAGGATTGACTGTAGATTGTGCATTTGTGAACATTGGTTCAACTGTGTTCAAAGAAGGTATGGCATATGTTGCTTTGTCACGAGTGAAAACATTATCAGGTTTATTCATGATAGACTTTGATGATTCAAAAGTTAGTGCTGATACAAACTGTGTAAAGGAGTATAATAGATTAAGAAGAAGCTATGCTCCTCATTTAGGTCAGTATCCTGTGTTGGAGAAACGTGTAGTTTCTCGTAAAAGGAAAAATGAGAATATCTGTAATGAAGATGTAGAGAGGAGGAAAAAAAAGAGGAGTGATGTAATTGCAAGCAAAAAGAATAAGGAAAATGAAGAACAGGTTGTAGGATGTTATTTTGAAAATAGCTCTGGTGTCAACTGCTACGCTAATGTAGTGCTGAATGTTGCATTTTATCTGGAAAGTTTGCAAGAGCAGATAATAGTAAATCAGGGAAAAAGATTCTGTACTGTGCTGAGTCTCCTTTTTGAAAAGCTGAGTAATGATAAAACTCAAATAGAAAGTGCTACTGAAATTAGAAAAGTTTTAGATGTATGTTCAGGACGAACACAGTTTTCTCAAAATGTACAGCAAGACGCACAGGAATTCTTGATTTATTTTCTTCAGGTACTGGAAGAAGAAGGGGTTAACATTGAAAATTTATTTGGTCTCTCTTATAAATGGGAACATAGTTGTGAAAACTGTTATAATATATGTGGCTCTAATGTTGATTCTGAAAGGTTTATTTATTTAACATTGCCAGAGAGTAAAACAGTCACTTTTGCTAAATTAGTTAAAGATGCTAATCATAGCATGCAATGCAGTGAGTGTAAATCTGACATGTTTTCAACATTAATTTTAAAGGAATACAGACAGTATGTAATTTTAATGATGCAACGATGTAGAGCTGATGGTTCAAAATTGGATACTTTAATAAAGAAGTTTACAGGACAGCAATTATCAATTTCAGGAAAAACTTTTGTAACAGTTGCAATAATTTTCCATGATGGACCTACTGTAACTTCTGGTCATTACACAGTTTATCTTAAATGTGAAAAAGGCTGGACACTGTGTAATGATTCCCAATTGATTTTTAAGCAACGTTTGCCTTTTGATTTAGTAAATTCCTATCTAATCTTCCTGAAACCTAAATTTTAGAGAGATTTGACAACATCTGGAGAGAACAATTTTACCATTTTATTGGATTACCATTTGGAATTTACAAATAAAAAGATTTAACAAATTTTCATTTGGCCTAATGGAAAGGTAACCAATTGTAATGTGGAATTTTTCCATTTTTTAAGGAAACTTTGGAAAACCAAAAATTTAGAAAAAATCGGTAACATCTGCACAATTTAAGTTTTGGAATGTTATTGGATTGCCATTGGAAATTTTTTCAAAAAAGATTTTTAAAATTACTATTTGGCCATGCGGAAAAGTAAACAATTCTATTGTGGACTTATTTAATTATTAATTAATCTTTCGGAAACCAAAATGTTACAGAGAAACGGTGACATCTGTACAATTTAAACTTTTGTTTTTTATTGGATTACCATTGGAAATTAAACAAAAAAAGAATTTTAAAATTACTATTTGGCCTAAAGGAAATGGAACCAGATGTATTGTGGAGTTATTTGACATATATTATTGTGATTATACTTCTGAAACAAAAATATCAGACGGTATTTTAAAGAAATAAGTATAGATATTAGATGATATTTTTTTAGAATATTATGCATTTCTTTAAAGTTATGTTTATGAAAAAAGAGATTCTGGGCTTTTTTAAAAACAATCTTTGAGATTGTTAATTTTTTTTTGCCTGCTGTTAAATGATGAATGCAATTGCTTTCACAATTTATAGTGAAATGCAATATTTTCTGAAAACAGCAAAAAAAAGGCAAAAATATTTTTTGAAAAATATGTAAATATGTGTACTGTATTATTAAATGTTTTATTAAATTTTAATACTTTTTTCTTTTTTTTCAGATTGAGATAGAAAATTTTCGAAAACTATAACCATTTTAAAAGCAATTAAAAATAAATTAAATGAATAAATCTTTTTTTGAGTGGGTATGGTAAGTCAATAATGTCATGGTCCCTTTTTTCCACTTCTCTACAATCACATTTGCAGTTTTTAATTGTTGTCTCTCAAGGACCTTGTAATGTGATAATTGATTTTTAGTGTTTTTTTAAAAAAAAAAAAAATTACGCGTACCGTACGCGTACGGTAAAAAAAAAAAAAAAAAAAGTTTTAAAAAAAATATATAAAAAATAGATGAAAGGTAAGGTTGGCTCTTAAAAGAGCCGTTGTGTTCATGCAGGGACAGAGGAAAGAAAGATTGGGAATATTAGACGGTACGACAAGTGTGCTGATCTATTTTACTGTTCACTAGGGAAACACTGGTCTCCCTATAAGTAATTAGATCGTGACAATGGGCGCACCGTACTTCAACCCTCGCAAACCGAGGGTTAATTTCCAGAGGACCAGAAAAAGGAGATGCTCCCCCCACAGATGAAGGGCTCACCTGACCTGCAGAAGAAGGACTCGGCTCTGCAGATGATGGTCCAGGCTGAGCTGCTGTGGATGTGCTTGGTTGATTTACTGAAGGGTTACCTTCAGTAAGTCGAGCATGTGTCCTTCTGTGTACATCCTTAAGGTGTCTCATCATGGTGTGATTCCCAAAGGAATACTTCCTGTCAGGATTAGCTCTTGAAAGTACACGCTTACACAGCTTGCAAGTCACTAAGGGTGCATTTACCTTTTGCTGGCCTTCTGGAAAAGTAAAATAATCCCATACGTAAGAGGTCTTTTGTTTCCTCGCTCTCTGCCTCAAGGTAGTGCTGCTAGCCTCACTCTCAGAAGAGCTCTGCTGTTCTGCCATCGTATCACAAAGACAACCCAGCTCCTTCTCCTAAGGGATCACAAGCAGAAATGAGGGGAATGGGTGTGGTGTAGGAGAGTTCTAGAACTGAAAGTAGTTTCAACCAATCAAAAGTTGTGTTTCATGATCACATGACCTACCGTACGCTTACGGTACGCTTATGCCAAAAGTACGCATGCGCGTAAAAAAGACACGCGCTTGCGCGCATGCGCATAACAGTCACTCCCCGACACTTCCGCGTAACGTGCGCGTGTAGCGTACACGCGTACGCGACCCACGCGGAGTACGCGCGGCTACGCAAATTGCGTAACTATACGCAAACAGCGTAGATAAATTACGGACATTGCGTAAACCGTACGCTTACTGTAAGCTTACGGTACGCGTACTAAAAAAAAAATTTAAAAAAAAGGAAAAAATGTATTGCTAATAAATTTTACCTGTTTATTTTATAAAATATATTTAAAAAAACATATTATAGAATTTTAAAAATTTAACCATAGTCTTTAAAAAAGGATAGAAAATTAAAATAAAAATATGTAAAAAAAAATAGAAGAAAAAAAAAAAAATTAGCATTTAAAAAACCTTGCAAATTCACTGAAAAAAACATGGGTTTCACACACGTTATAGTTAGGAATTAGCATTTAAAAAACCTTTGAAATTCACTGAAAAAACCATGGGTGTCACACACGTTATAGTTAGGAATTAGCATTTAAAAAACCTTAGAAATTCAATGAAAAAACCAAAGGTTTCAAACATGTTATAGTTAGCTGGACATTTCACTCGTAAAAAACCAATGAAATTCCCCCGTTATAGTTAGTTCAGCTAACTATAACTCGCGCGCCCGCAATGCACTACTGATGACGTCACATATTACATCACTCATGACATGGTCAGTGACATCACTCATGACATCACTGATGACATCTCAAATGACATCACTGATGACATTATCCTTGTGACAGAGTGGTAGACCTCCTCTCACCCTAATATAACCTTTGATACAAACATTCAAAAATAGACACTAAAATTTTCAAAACAATGGACATACCAATAACAGTTACAACAACCTATTCAGTAATTCTAAGATCCACATACACATCCACTCATCCACCAACAATCCTATACAGTCACTTATACATGTACTCACATATCATATGTACTCATACACCTAAACATCCTGTAACACAATCCCACTCATCCATAGAGTTACTCACACACATAGTCACTCATGCTAATAAAGAATCAAACATCCATTTACTTGCATATACAGTTATACACACACCAGCACACTTACTTTTACAGAAACTTACACATACTTAGTCTTTTTAACAATCACTTATAGAAACACATACTTATTCATACAGGAACTCTTCCAATCTCTCACTCTCACATATACTCACTTATAAACAACAATAGTCACATATACTAGTTTAAAACATATGTAGTTACTTATGAAGACACTATTGAGACAGTCATTCACTCACTAACACACCCATGCACACACTCATCCACCCATACAGTCCTGCACACATGCTGTCTTCAACACATACAAACAGTGAGTCACTCATTCATGCATC
Organism: Triturus cristatus; assembly: GCF_964204655.1. Lineage (NCBI taxonomy): Eukaryota > Metazoa > Chordata > Amphibia > Caudata > Salamandridae > Triturus > Triturus cristatus. The sequence goes on along the minus strand of NC_140580.1, from coordinate 457,060,361 downwards.
TATGCACTACGTAATACCCCCCACCGCACCATGAAGACACTCAGACACTCATACTGATACTCAAAAAACCAACTATTAACCTATATAGACACTCATGTAGCTACTCACCAACCCATGCAGCCACTTATATACAAAGTGAGAGACTGATACAGGTATTTACACATTTAAACATTACTCACTAAGCCATGTATTCAAAAAGATACACTTAATCAGTCAGTAATACAATCAATTTTTCAGAAACAAATCATCAATTTAGACACTTATATACTCATTTATTCTTCCATCGACCTTGAGATATACATATATTAAAACATATTTAATTTTCAGAAAAACACACATTCACTGGATGATGTCATCAGTGATGTCATTTGAGATGTCATCAGTGATGTCATAAGTGATGTCACTGACCATGTCATGAGTGATGTAATATGTGACGTCATCAGTAGTGCATTGCGGGCGCGCGAGTTATAGTTAGCTGAACTAACTATAACGGGGGAATTTCATTGTTTTTTTACGAGTGAAATGTCCAGCTAACTATAACATGTGTGAAACCTTTGGTTTTTTATTGAATATATATATATATGAAGTCCAAACGCTGTCTCCCACTTCCTGACGGCGAGGAAGAAAGCACACGGACACCAGCGCGTGCTTCGTAGGATTTTAATAGACGTCAGCACCCACACAGCACGCCATTACGCGTTTCGGCCACAAGATGGCCTTGATCACACAAAGTAACTGCCGTTTCTATTGTCCTTATATATTGAGCACTCTATGACCTTGTGATGCTAGTGATACTAAACATAGAAGAAATATATACATGGTAAGTAGAGTCGATACAAGGTATACAAATATACTTGCAATCATTATATCCTGGGTTTGTAAAAACAAGGATCCACTATGTTGTCTTTAACTTATGTCTTGTTTTTGCCATTTTGAACATTGGAGGATGTACAAAACATACACAATGAACAATAAAGAGAACTGGTTCTAAAGTGCGGATGTTGGTTGTGCAAATACGCAGGTTTCTAGTGCAATTTATAGCTATAAGGTGCAAAATATACATTCATAGTGCAAAAAATGCAATTGTGCAAAATACGCAATAATGGTGCAAAATACAAGCAAATGCATGATATGTGCACATGGCAACTATGTAGTGAACCTGATACACAAAGTTCATGAGTATATGAAAAAAATTGTGTCTCTCCAATAGATGACTGGGAAACCGAAAAGAAAAACTGATCGGGAAACCCAGGATACTGTTAAAATAATTTACCAATGTATAAAACTTAAAAGCTTTGTCAAAGGTGAGAAGAGTGCAAATAATAATAGGGTCGGAAGAAGAGAAAGGAGAAAAAAGGGGAGATAAAAAAATATTTTGTTTTTATATTAAAGTACAGAAAAAACCAGTACATATGTACATAATTTTGATTTTAAGTTCAACAATCCACCTGACCATTCATGTGATGAGGCAAAAAATTGGGCAGATCCGGTTGGGCTGATCTCACATAGAGTATAGTTGGCAAAGATGAAAAAAGCCTAACTGAGTAGATCATCAACTTTAGGAACCGGAAACCGCCAACATCAGAGAAAGGAGTTTTTTTTCCTCTTCCCTTTGAGTAAAGAGACAAAAGAGAAGAAAAAGAGCGGATTACTACAGACAGCAAGCCAAGAATACTATTGTCAAGTACTAATAGAAAAAACCTGTACAGATACCTTTAAAAGTAATGAGGATGAGGATTAAGAAAATGAACAGAGCAATGAAAATACCCCAGACAAAGAACAACGAACAGAAGATCATAGCATAAATTATCAATGGATGATCTACGATTATCTGTTGAGGCTTGAAGGAGTATTATATAATGTAGACTGCAGGAACTCAAATGAAGTTGTGCAAGTCCTCAGTGTTGTTCAACCCTGTAGGTGCTTTGCTATCAAACTCGAGTATGTATTTAGTGTCGAGCTGTCTGAGTAACTTTTCTCTGTTGCCCCCTCTCCGTTGTACCGGAATACTCTCGATAACAAAGTATTTGAGGCAACTGAGATCATTATTGTGTTGTTTTTTGAAATGTCGCGCTACAGGGTACCTGGGATCATTGTTCACAATTGCCCTTAAACGTTGTAAAATTCTGACATGGGCTTGCAGTTTGGTACTTCCTATGTAATTCAACCCACATGTGCAGTAGAGAACGTATACCACAAAATCAGATCTGCAGGTAAAATGACCCTTGATTTGTCTGGTGTTGGAACTGAAAGGGACTGAGTATTGAGTGGTATTTTGGCCGAATTTACAAGCCCTGCAGCTGGTGCATTTAAAAAAACCACTTTTGGGTTTGATCCATGAGCCACTAACAGGGCTTTGAGTACTGGACCTCATAAGTTCCCCTTTCATAGTTTTGGCCCTTTTAAACGTAAGTACTGGTTTAGAGGGTAGTGTTGGGGCCAAAACACCATCAGTGAGCAAAATCGGCCAATTTTTATTGACAATGGCCCTGATTTTGTGATGCTGCTTGTTAAAAGTTGTAATAAAGTGCGGTGCACCGGTGATTACATTGTCTGGTCCATTAACTGAATTATTGACACTCATGTTGACAGATTTGTCCTTTATCAGTGTGTCACTGGGAATAGATTCCACTTTCTTATAGGCTTCCCTGAGAGTCCTCTCAGTGTAACCTCTTTGCATTATCCTGCTCATTGCCTCTTCTGAACATTTGGCCTTCTCCTACGACGTGCTACAAATGCGTTTAATACGGAGGAGTTCCCCATAGGGGATACTTTTTATGAGGTGTAATGGATGGGCACTGCTGGCGTGTAAAATTGAGTTGCCAGCAGTGGGTTTTCTATGCAGGGATGTCTCAATCTGGTTCTCGACAATCGTGATCTTAGTGTCTAAAAACTCGACAGAGGTTTTATCAATGTTGGAAGTGAACTTGAGATTAAAAACATTGTTGTTTAAAATCTCAATAAAACTCATCACACTAGTAAAATCACCATTCCAAACCATAAAAACATCATCAATATATCTGAGCCACTCAACAATGTTAGAATTGAATACAGCAGCATGGGTCCCCATGAGAACCTGCTCCTCCCACCAGCCAACATGCTAACAAGCGTAGCTGGGGGAGAAGCAAGCTCCCATGGCGACTCCCCTCTTTTGGGAATAAATGTCATTTTCAAACATGAAATGGTTGTTATTCGGTGCCCACTTAATGAGTTCTAAGAGCATGACATTGTGGCTGTGAAATTTGATGGGTCTGCGGTCCAAGTAATGTTTGGTGGCGGCAATTCCAGTACCATGTTCTATACTAGTGTACAGAAACTCTGGTGCCGATTACGATCCTGTAAAAAAATTCCCCGTACGACTCGTATCCGGTCTTTATACCGTACGAATCGTACAAGTGCCGTACAAACTGCCAATCACGATTTGCATGGTAAAAAGTCCATACGAACCGCATTGGGAATTATTCCCCACAAGTCCTCAGGTCGGAAAATGTGTCCGACTCGTCCTCGGACGATTTACCGTACAAATGTGAAAAGTGAAGTCCGACCGTGGAATCACGATCCATCTCGTGCGTCCGATGTTACAACCGTATGGAAAAAACACCGTCCGCACCGAACTCCCATAGCAACCATGGAGACATGTGCCTGCATTTGCGCCCAACACCCCCCCAGCCCTCCTATGTACGAGTCGAATCCCCACCCGTGTATGTACACCCGTGTATGTACGAGACGTACCCCCACCCGTGAATGTATGGAGCGTACCCTCACCCCAACCGTGTATGTATGACCCGTACCCTCACCCACGTATGCATGGAGCGTACCCCCACCCCAACCGTGTATGTACGACCCGTACCCTCACCCGCGTACCTATGGAGCGTACCCCCACCCCAACCGTGTATGTACGACCCGTACCCTCACCCGCATACGTATGGAGCGTACCCCCACCCCAACCGTGTATGTACAACCCGTACCCTCACCCGCGTACGTATGGAGCGTACCCCCACACCAACCGTGTATGTACGACCCGTACCCCTACCCCAACCGTGTATGTACGACCCGTACCCTCACCCGTGTACGTATGGAGCGTACCCCCACCCCAACCGTGTATGTACGACCCGTACCCTCACCCGCGTACGTATGGAGCGTACCCCCACCCCAACAGTGTATGTACGACACGTACCCTCACCCGCGTACGTATGGAGCGTACTCCCACCCCAACCGTGTATGTACGACCCGTACCCTCACCCGCGTATACATGGAGCGTACCCCCACCCCAACCGTGTATGTACGGACCGTACCCTCACCCGCGTACGTATGGAGCGTACCCCCACCCCAACCGTGTATGTACGACCCGTACCCTCACCCGCGTACGTATGGAGCATCCCCCCACCCCAACAGTGTAAGTACGACCCGTACCCTCACCCGCGTACGAATGGAGCGTACCCCCACCCCAACCGTGTATGTACGACCCGTACCCTCACCCACGTATGCATGGAGCGTACCCCCACCCCAACCGTGTATGTACGGACCGTACCCTCACCCGCGTACGTATGGAGCGTACCCCCACCCCAACCGTGTATGTACGACCCGTACCCTCAGCCGCGTACGTATGGAGCGCACCCCCACCCCAACAGTGTAAGTACGACCCGTACCCTCACCCGCGTACGTATGGAGCGTACCCCCACCCCCAACCGTGTATGTACGACCCGTACCCTCACCCGCGTATGCATGGAGCGTACCCCCACCCCAACCGTGTATGTACGGACCGTACCCTCACCCGCGTACGTATGGAGTGTACCCCCACCCCAACCGTGTATGTACGACCCGTACCCCCACCCCAACCGTGTATGTACGACCCGTACCCTCACCCGCATACGTATGGAGCGTACCCCCACCCCAACCGTGTATGTACGACCCGTACCCCCACCCACGCATGCATGGAGCGTACCCCCACCCCAACATTCTAAGTACGGAGCGCACCCCAGGCCCCAACACCAGCACCTTCACACAACATCGCGCATGTACGAGTCGTACCAAGCCAGACACAAGGACAGCACTGTACAACAAAATGCCCAAAGTACACACCGTACACACGCTAAAAACGCACGTACACAACCAGGACAAAGCAAAACAACACAAGAATACACCATTCGAATGGCACAAAGCCACAAAACATGTCCAACAAGCACAAAAACAACACATTCACTGACCTGCAACTGCCAAAATCCCAAACAGAGGCCCAAAACACAACCACTCCTTATAACACACCCACCCAAACTTCAAACACAGCCACACCCACCAATGGACCAATAAAAAGGGCCCACACACACAAACCATGAGCCTTTGCAACAGACTCACTGCTGCCAGACCCCACAGACAACCTACAGCACCATACTAGAACCTTTACTACACCTTACACTTGCACACCTTCACACACCCACCTTCACAAACACCCCCTCATCACATTCACACACACACCTGCACAACCACACCCACACACCCACAACCATCCACACACACCCCCACACCATCCACACCCACACCCCTCACCATGCCCACTAACAAGAATCCAAAGTTCACTAGCCGAGAGTTGGAGGTCCTTGTCGATGAAATCCTCAGAGTCGAGCCACACCTCTCTGGAACATTGGTCAGACAGACCAGCATTTCAGAAGAAACAGCCATGTGGCAGACGATTGTCGATGCTGTGAATGCTGTTGTGGACACCAGAAGGACCAGGCATGAATGCCATGCCAGGTGGTACGATCTGCGGAGGAGGGTCCGAGCCAAAATGACCGACGAACACAACCAGGCCAACGTCACTGGAGGAGGGTCGCCCCGCAGACGCGTAGAATACCATCCCTGGGAGGAGAGGGTGATGGCCATACTGCAGGTGGTGGCAGTGGACCGATTAGAAGGACTCCGAGACCCGGGTGAGTACACAAACAACTCACCTCACATGGGGGGAACGCCATCCACAACCAAACTCACAAACAGTACGCAACCACCCCAAGCTATCGCATGACTCAACCACACTCCATGAACACGCACATGCCACTGGCGCCACCATGCCCCATGCACCCAGCTGGACAATGGCAAGTCACAGGCCACAGAAAACACAAACACAAGACACGGTAAGCCGGATGGCGGGAGTGTCGGCCCCAAAAATTACATAGTGCAACTCAGAAGCAGAGAACAATGCCCCCTGCCCATATGGGCTAGGTCACAGCCAGACAAACAGTGTGTCCCCACACAGGAAAGACTTGCCAGCAAATGGCGGACGCCTTGCATTAACACATGGGGGTGACGGCACGTTCTTGCACATGACAGCAGCTAATGAACAGCCAACACTGTGAAAGAGTGGCAGCACACACCACCACAGCAGCAGTGCAGACACAGACACTACACCCAATGGGTGCCTGCAGATCAGAAACAAACTCAAATCAACAATCCAAGGGCCATTCAAAGATCTGCTAACAGTGTGTGCCCAGGAAGCTGGGCTGAGGTGACAGAGGGTGACACACAGAGGGAGGGGGACAGAGAGGGAGGGAGACACAGGGAGACGGACAGAGGGAGGAGGCTGACACACAGAGAGAGGGAGAGGGGGACAGAGAGGGAGCGAGAAAGGGACACACAGGGAGAGCAAATCAGCCTTGTGGGGTGTGGGAATGTCTGCTCGTCAGCAGGTGGACTGCGTGCATGTAGACAAGGGTGGCCAGTGCCAGAACTCCCCCTCTTCTCCATGGCAAAACACAGGGCCATGTCACAACCTGTGCACGAGCACAACGACAGCTACCTGCATTATCTAAGTGTGTGGAACCACTCCATGTGCCCACGTACAGTGCAACACGGAAGGCGCCAATGCATGGCTCGCCACACCTGTCCACTCCACTGCTGACTGCAGTCACAATTGACGCAGCAAGTAAGACTGTGCCACACATAGGTAAAGTCGCAAAAGCTGTGGCCAAGGGACATACCCATGCACAAGTGCACTGTGAGTGGAATGCAAGACATATCCAAATTCCCAGAGGAAATGTGCCAACTTCGAAACCAATGAAACATGGATGTTGCATGGAACAAAATTAACATTGTCTCTCTCACACACAGGTCAATGTCGTGGATCACCCCCCAACACTGGGGGGGAAGACTCACAGGACCCGGCTCGGCGGGATGACGGAGCCACCAGCAGTGACGACTCTCACCACTCTGTGGACGAACCCGACCCCGACCAACCTGGCCCCTCTGGTGTCCAATGACCTGCAGCACCTGCGTCAGGTACAACTGGGCCAACTACCACCCCCACTCCTGCCACATCCCAGGAGACACCCAGGATCCCTGCCCCACCACCACAATGCAGCCAGGCTGGCCAGGAGGGACACGGTGTACCGGGCACCCAGGAGGAGGCAGGCGACAACGCCAATGCCACCCCTCAGGGGTCCCGGAGACCCGATGTGCCCACAAGGGCAGGCCAGGTGCAAGTGGGCTGGGGTGGTGGGAGTGGAGGACGGCGGAGGCACGAGCCTGACCAGTTGGCTGCGGAACCGGTATATTCCCATGTCCGAAACATCCTGGACACATACCGGCAGGACACCACGGGCATGCCCCAGGTTGTGTCCACCCTCAACGAGATGAAGGGGACCCTCGATGAGATCAAGACCCAGCAGGCCCAGCAACATGCAGAGCAACATGCCTGTCTACTGCGACACCAAGGGCGGATGGAGGACAGACAGGCTGAGCTCGTGACGGTGTTCACGGGAATTCACAGTACACTCCGTCGGATAGCCGACAACATGGGCAACCCTCCCTGTGCCATCAGGCGTAGAACATCACCACCCACAGGGAGGGATCAGGAGGAGGAGGAGACATCCGACGGAGCATCCCAAACATCGTCACGGCCTGCTTCTGAGGGTCCCCGCAGGAGGGCGAGTCGTCCACGGAAAAGACCGTGAGGGTCGGCGCAACAGCACCATCTCCCAGGACACCTGGCCTGGCACCTGGCCCACTGGAGCAACAGCAGCACAGCAGCAAAAGACATTCTCTGCCACATGGACTTGCTGGTCACTGTCTGACCAATGTTGACAAAGGCTGTGGCATGGACTCTGAGGATTCCAAATGGCAAGGACACCAACTCCCCTAGTGAACTTTGGATTCCACACATCCGGAAAGCCCCTCATGTCATACCCCCCCCCCACCCCAACCAAAATAAAAAGTCACACCATAAAGAGAAGATGCCTACTTTTTGCATTATTACCTTACATGTGTCTTGTAAAGTCTAACCATGCCTGAGTTCTCATTTGACTTCAACCATCCACACCCTGGGGCCTGAGTCTGGCACAGGACACACATGGGTCACATTGTATTAGGCAAGCCAGACATGGAGCACCATACACACCCGTGATGGGCCCAACCAGCTGAGGGGGTGGCCGCACAACCGTGCCGACAGACATTTTGAGTACAGCGACAGCCATGCGCAGAGGTCAGGGATCATGTGGAGTGTCCTGTGGGGCACCCAGGTATGTGTGGACAGGTGGCAGAACCATGTCCTGCAAGCTTGAGTCAGGTGGATGCAGAGAATGGTGGCCTGGCCAACGTTGGATGCATGGGGATGGCACATGTCACAATACCCACACAGTCATGGACATCATGCACAACACACAGTCTAATCCCACACACACCGCTTGCATCTTGCTACTCTACACATAGACACATAGCCACTATCACGGAAAACCATGCCAGACATGCCGGATGCACCGTGGCAACACACCAGCATTGACTGAGAAGAGGCACCTTGGAGGCATAGGGACACCTTTATTGGTCATGTATTCGGGATTGCAGAGGCAACTCGGAGTACACATGAACGGGTCATGTGGAGTAACATGTGGGTCCAACACTGGAACCCCCCTTCTGCAGCACAAATGCGTGATAGCCATGGAACTGACACACAAGTGTCGGCTAACAGCTAAACACCCCCTGCTGCTCACGGAGAGACTGCCATACACCATTGATCCGCTGATGTGGAAGTCCCACACCATGTCAAGCCAATGCAAACCGTATGTGTCCGAGGGCAGTGTAACACACATTGATGCCATCATCACATTCCACAATCCCATCACTGATGACTGTCAACAAGTCAGACCATCTATTCAGGTGTACCCAGCTGCATGTCATGTGTACCATGGTGATGCGACATGTCTGCAGAGGAACCAAACATCGACAGGGGCAGTGTGCATACATCGTAAACAACTGCCACACCCAATACACCCCTGATGCATCCCTTACCCTAAGGAGACTTCCAAACTTGTCCGTGCGTGTAACGCTGAGTCAGCACACGATGACGTGTCCATGAGGAATAGCAGTGCCACAACAATGCAACCAGCAGACGGCATGCGCAAGTACCTGGGGATGAGAGACACACAAGAAGTCAGCCACAAAAAGCACAGCCACTTGCATGTGCATGTACTCGACACATGTAAGGATGACAACATGCTAGGTCACAATTATGACTGGGGAAATACACATCACTGGCACCATCACTCCAGTGACACATCCACACACACCTCTGACTCACGTGCCATACATGCAGATGGACACAAGTAGGACAGGAGAAGCGGTCGTGCTGGAAGTCTACGCAAAATACAGGACAGACAGAGTGTACCCACCAACAACACATGCTCATTCGTTGCGCAGCTGCGTCATCATTTCAGGCACCCTGCTACGCCTCATGATGTAGGCATCGTGTGCTGATCCTGGAAAACGAGCACAGACATGTGAAATCACCATGTTGGACAGACACACCACAAGGGCATTGATGGAGTGGTAGTGTTTGCGATTCCTGTACGCTACCTCCTGTGCCTGTGGCGGTACCAAAGCCACATGTGTCCCATCTATGGACCCAATGACATGGGGCATCCCTCCCAGGGCATAGAATCCACGCTTGACCCCAGTCAACATTTCAGGGGTTGGGAAATGGATGAACTCATCCAGGTGAAGCAACATGGCCTCTAAGAAATCATGCAGCACACGGCAGAACATGCTCTGGGACATGCCACCAACATGAGCTATGGTATTTTGAAAGGTACCCGTGGCAAGAAAATGTAGGGCTGCCATTACCTTCAGCTTGGGTGTCAGTGCCGTAGGATACCTGTGCAGCGGTTGCAGGTGTGGTGCCAGCCTCGCCATCAACTCCAGAATCAACGGTTGGGGGAAGCGGTAGCACCGGATACAGTCATTCTCCCGCATGTCAGCCAAGTCCGGAATTGCTCGGGGAAGAGGCGGCGCTCTGCAGTAATTTGGAAGTGACAAGGAAGAGTGAGTGCACTACTACAACAATTTTTGGGTGCTGAGCACATGTTAATCTGTCAATACACATATGCGACATACGGAGTGAGGTATGTGCCACATGCCCTGGACACGTATGGCTGCCAGGTGACACTCCTACCAAGACCCAGCTACACACGGAGATTGTGAACCTCCACATGCCATGGCATGGGATTAGCTGTGTCCCAGTGTAAGTGAACAGCCAGACGCAACACAGGAGTGACATACATCAACACATTAGCAGAAGTAGGATGTCAATTGCAGAGACTGGTAGCGGAACACTAGAGCCACAGGTCACATGACATTACACTAGGACAGCCCACACACCTTGCCAATAAGGTGTACATGTAATGACTCACCACACATTCATAGAGAGGATGCAGACATGTCCTTTTTACGCTACTCCGTGCCCCATGCATACATACGCACCTCACATCCGATACCACATGTGGCCTGGTGTGCGGAACTGTGTGCCATGTCCATCTACACACAGACACATGTTGGTTGCTGCAACAGCTGATGCTTTTGAGGGAGCTCCAACATCAAGCTAATGGGCACCCCCACACATACATGACATAGTCACATCGTGCACCGTGGGTAGTCACATGTCTGCTGTGGTAACCCCAGTAGCGGGCATCAGGGGACACTTGCGTGTGTCGTTGACTGTGCCATGCCAGTGACGCTCATCCCAAGTGTGCAGTACGACATGCACACATGTCAAAGGAGTTAAGGGCATGCCTGGCACACATTGCACCGTCACACATAACATCTGTACACATCTCATCATACATCTGGTGCCTTCTCCACTCAGGAGTAATGTGCCACATCACAGCCTTTCACACCTGTGCCCCACACATGTAGTAATGCCCAGACAATGCCTTGATGTCCATCCATGGACAAGTATGTCAGCCCTATTCCTTCCTGTGTGCTGCCTGTCACCACTGTGATGTGTGAAAGGCACCGTACTTTCGCTCAGAGGGCCTGTGTACGTTCCCTATCACTATGGGAGTGCTGCCGTATGTGTACCCATAGTGATAGTGAGCGTACAGGCGTGTGTACGGTCCGTACCACTATGAGTACGCATAGGCGAGAACACCCATAGTGATAGTGAGCGTACAGGCGTGTGTACGGTCCGTACCACTATGAGTACGCATAGGCGAGAACACCCATAGTGACAGTGAGCGTACAGGCGTGTGTACGGTCCGTACCACTATGAGTACGCATAGGCGAGAACACCCATAGTGACAGTGAGCGTACAGGCGTGTGTACGGTCCGTACCACTATGAGTACGCATAGGCGAGAACACCCATAGTGATAGTGAGCGTACAGGCGTGTGTACGGTCCGTACCACTATGAGTACGCATACGCGAGAACACCCATAGTGATAGTGAGCGTACAGGCGTGTGTACGGTCCATACCACTATGAGTACGCATACGCGAGAACACCCATAGTGATAGTGAGCGTACAGGCGTGTGTACGGTCCGTACCACTATGAGTTCGCATAGGCGAGAACACCCATAGTGATAGTGAGCGTACAGGCGTGTGTACGGTCCGTACCACTATGAGTACGCATAGGCGAGAACACCCATAGTGATAGTGAGCGTACAGGCGTGTGTACGGTCCGTACCACTATGAGTACGCATACGCGATAACTCCCATAGTGACAGTGAGCGTACACGCGTGCGTACGCTCACTTTCACTATGGGTGTTCTTGCGTATGCGTACTCATAGTGATACGGACCGTACACGCGTGCGTACGCTCACTTTCACTATGGGTACGCATACGCAAGCACACCCATAGTGATGCGGACCGTACACACGCCTGTACGGGCCGTTGCTATGCATTTGTGGTGCCCTAGGGCCCCGGGACGCACCGTACCTGTGTGTGAAACTCCAAATTACATAGGGGACACATGAGGGACAAGTATAAAGGCCTACATGCATGCTGTTTGTCATGGAGACCAAGTTTAAACTTTGAATTTTTTTAAGCAGGTGCACAGCAGTAGTCAGTTTGAATGAATCTACTTTGTTGCAATGTGGTTCTGGAGTTGACATCATGCTCAAGAAAAAAACACAATGAGAACCCACTGACTGTGCTAGGTTTGAAGGGATTGGAAGAAACATAGGATGCAAATGTGAGTGACCAATCACTCTGTACTCCTGTGCATGAAACAGGCCAGCAAGGCAGATATAAGGCAGCCAAGTCCCATGAGAGAGCACTTGCCTGCACATCTTTGGATTCGACGACCCAGCTGCTGCTACTGATTCCCTGGAACCATGTCAAGGTCTGTGGAGAGGTCACAGCCTTTCACCCTGGAGGAGAACCTGGCTTTGCTGGATGTGATCCTCCCACAGTACCCCCTGCTGTATGGGCGACCAGTGTATCAGGTGAGTGCAGAGTCTACTAGCACAGACTGTGTCCCTTGTTTGTGACTGTGATTTCTGGCATTGTGTCCAGGTGTGACACACATGCTATGTACTGTAGGGGGGGTCCCAGGGGGGAATGCCTGATGTCTCCCAGCCAGTGCATGCTGTGGTGCATGTCTGCCGTCCTCACTTGCATTGTGTTTACTGTGACAATCACTGCATGGTGCATGCCAAATTCTGCCTGTCTTGTCCTCCTGGGAATGTAGCCTCTACAGTCCTCATTTTATGATGTGGTCAGCCCAGTGTGACAGGTGACTGTACCCACAGATGTGTGTTAGTTTGGTGTACCTGTGCTGAGAGTGTCCACATGATGTGTTCGTACCCTGGACATCGGTGTGTGTGTAAGTCCCCTGTCATGTGGGTGGGTGCATATGTGGAGTGTGGCACCCGGGCTGCATGAGGGATGGATGTACCCTGCCCATGTGATGTGAGCAGGGAGCAGTGCTGTGTGTCTGACGTGCAGAGCCAGTCCCACACCTGTGAGCCCCTCCCCGTCTAGTGGCACATGTGCAGAGTGAGGTTTGTCGCTGCATTTGGCAATGGCAGGTGAATGTCCTGTGCCTGTGTGTGTCTGTGTACTCTGCTGCGGTAGCGTCAGTGGCCTGTGGCATGTGACTGCTTAGAGGTGCTGCACATTATCCTGGTGTAGCTTGTGATGCACAGTGTGAGCCTGGATCATTGATTGTGTCGTTGCCCTCATTCCACCTGTGTCCTTTCAATGGCACGTACTGCTTTTGCCCTTCGCCAGAGGATCATGTCCCTATGACAAAGGTGCAATGCGTTGGATGCATACTATGCCTTGTTGTGAACAGCAAATTTGTTCTAATATGTGTCTCTGTGACATGTGCCTGGTGTATTGATGTAGTGTCACTTGTTCATCCTCACAGGTAGGCACCTCTGCCAAGAAGCAGATATGGATGAACGCTGTCAGTGCCGTGAGGAGGACGGAGGGTGGCAAGCGGCGCCTGGCCCAGGTGAGGAAACGCTGGCAGGATATCCGGTGCTGGACGAGGAGGATCGCACGGGTCCTGCTGGGGGACTCACCTGAGACCCATAAGAACCGCGGGCGCCGCCGTCTGACCCACATCCACAAGCGTGTGCTGGCGGTGGTATTTCCAGACTTGGACAGGCGCTTACAGGAGTAGCAACAGCAGGAAGGGGGTAGGTACATGTGTGTTTGTTGTGTGTCACCAGCATTTGTAAGTGCACAGTTGCATGGATACACTGCCAGGGTTTAAAGGTGCTGTGCAGATCCAGTTAACCACAGTATAGCGGTGCTCTCCTGCCTCCCTTCCCCTCCTTGCAATGTGTACCCTGGTCTGTGTGTAGTCACTCCATCACAAGGTTATGTAGGCTGGCGCTTTCTCCACGTGAACTATGCCTGTAGCATCATGTGTGGGGGTGGTGTGTAACAGGTTTTGGGACCTTGCCTGTGCCCTGTCCAGTTCAGTACATGTGGGTTCCATGTCAGTTGGCACTGATGCTGATTCCAGACATAGGAGTTAGTCTCTCAAGTGCCATGCCTCACAGCACGCATTTCCTATGTTGTGGCCTGTGACATGATGTGCATGAGTGTGCGATACGCATAGTGCAGGGATGGTGGCGTGTGTTGCAGTCAGTCCCATTCAGGACCATGGAGTTGTGTAGCCACTACTGTCCCCTGGGGCATATTTTCCTAGGTGTCATGTGTGTCATCACAAAACGTGGACACTCTCAGTGTCTACAGCATAGGTTGTGCTCTGTGCCATTGTCCCCTGGCACCATGTATATTGACGTAAAATGTAGTACAAGTGTCCACTGTACAGCCTGACCTGATTTTCCTTGTCCATACTCACGGTGGCCAGTGCCTGTGTGTCTTGTTACAATCATCTGATGATGACCATTTGTACATGATTATTTGGACAGGCGCACCTTGGGTATTTGGCGTCCAATCTTGCATTTATGCAGCCCCTGTGTATTTCACCCAGACTAAGAGATGTAAGTGCTTCCTGTGTCTCAACAAATTGTCTCATGTAGGGGGTGGTTGGTGCGGGCAAAGCCTACATGTCCAAACCTGAAATCTCCTTGCTAGGTGTGGCCAGTGTGTGATGTTTGTCTGGACATACACTCAAGGTGCAGTGAGCCAGTCATGGTGGGCATGTTTTCAGTATTACCTATGCAGCATGTGCCTCAAGTTCATGGATATGGTCCCTGCTCATCCCTATTTTCAGCAACGCTGTGTGGTGTAGATGCAGTGCTGGATTGTCCCCAGGGCCTGGCTCCTCTGTCAAACTCCATTTCATGTCATTTGCTATTGTGTCATGCTCTCCATGGTTTTTCAGTGGCATGGTGGGTCAACCAACTGTGTGTTGCATGCCCTACATCTGTACCTTGTTTTGAAGATGTTACTGATCTTTCTTTTCAGGCTATGCACTGTAACCTATGTAGATTGGACTCATGTGACATATGTATGCAGGTGTATGATTAATTGCTGTCTTTTCACCTTGCCCACAGCATCGTCGGGGGACACGGAGGGAGACATGAGCACAGACGGAGCGGAGGGACAGAGCACCAGTGCCAGCGTTGACATCGTGGCTGGCACATCGAGTGGGACTGAGGCGGAGGAGAGTGAGGCCGAGGACCTGTCCACTGGCACGACAGAATATGAAGCTGACGGGTCCGAGGATGATCTCTCCGAGTGAGCGGATGCTGCACCAGCAGCTGACAGCGGCACAACATCTCAGCCCGCCCCCTCCATTGCCATCAGCCGCCTCCCACTTGCTCGTGTCCCTTCCCAGCGTGCCCGGTCACCACATGTCTCCTTCCTGCCAGGCACCGCACCCCCTGCCCCTGTCTCCACTGCTGCCGCCAATGCCGAGTCAGTGGACATCCAGCGGCAGTTTCAAGTTGGTCAGGCTGCGATTCCTAATGTCCTCCATGGCCACAGCCAAGTGCTGAACAACATGGAGGCATACTTGGAGGGCATTTTTTCATCGCAGGCTGACCAACGCAACTTGCTGAGGTCCATTGACTCGACACTGACTGCAGCAGTGGGTCTCCTGCAGCGCTACGTCCAACCCCCTACCCCTGACCCATCCACACTTCCCACTCCCATGCCTGTCCCACGTACACCCAGACGTCAGCATGCACCCACCACAACAGACACAGGCACCACACCAGCAGGGAAGGTCAAACGCACACCTCCTGGCACGCACACACAGGGTGAAGTAGGCACACCCACTGGGTCGGGGGGCAAACGCAGCCAGAGTGGGAGTCCGCATTCCACCAAGTCCACTCCCTCCAAATCCCCTCCCCTCAGCTCTCCTGGCCACATATCCGGCAAAGACTCCTTCATGGCCGCTCTGTCCCTGAGCCCCACTGTGACACCACCCCGCAAGCGGTCAAGGGAGTCCCCGGTCAGGGTGGTTGAGTCCCCCCCCCTGTCCACACCCTCCCCCTGTGGCGCTGCGACCCATCCCTCCGCCCCCCCCCCCTCCTTGGGGCCTGTGGTTCCTTCGGGTGCAGGGGAGTCGCTGGAGGACCTTGCAAAGGTGTGCAGCGCCATCCTGGCCTCCGCCTTTGGCCCTGACCCACCCCCTGTGGAGGAGTCCTCCATCCCTGCACCCACGACGCCTACCCTTCGCCCTCATGTCCCTGCGGTGCCTGGTCCTTCCCCCCCACATGATGCCCTCCCCGCTCTGGAAGACGAAGGAGTCTGACTGTGCAGGCAAGCTAGGGGACACGCGTCCCACTGTGTCCCCCATCCAGCTGTGACTCATGGACTGCCCAATGGGCTTTGTAAATATTGAACTTTCTCCACAAATACTATTTTTGCTAATGCTGAATAAAGCCTTATTTTTTTTTCTTAGAACCCTACTGCTTTTGTGGTATTGCTGTTGGTGGGGCTGCTCCATGATTTTGGGTGGTGATCATGTGTTGGGTGTGTGGGAAATGTAGTAGTGTGCTGGTCATAGGGGGTACCCTGGTATCTGTGTACCATCACAAGGTGTTAGCTAAGTTTCTTTGTTCATGTAGCCTGTTACTGCATGGTGAAATTGTCCCAAGGTGTGTTCCTTTCTCTGTGTACCCTGACATCTTCCCTGCAGGGTGTTTCCAATGTGTTGTGCTGAGCTGTGTCTACATTAGCTGGGTGTGTGACGGACCCCTTTAACTTTGGCCATGCATGCAGAGCGATGTCTCCACCTGCATCATTCGTGGCATCCTTGGTGATAACTGTACTTGTGTATGTAGTCTGTTGACATGACTTCATGTGGACATGTTCCCTTTTAGGCAGTATGCATGTGTGTACTCCCAGCCTCGCACGCATGTGTTACATGTACTGCAGGGTCTTTGTGCACCTGACTGACAATTGTGGCCATTGGATCTGTGGGTACTCCACCCTTTTTCTTTCCATGGGCACTGCTGGGGGCCTCTGCACCCACCCCTCCTGTGTCTGGGCACTGCTGGGAGGACTCTGCACCCACCCCTCCTGTCTCTGGGCACTGCTGGGAGGACTCTGCACCCACCCCTCCTGTCTTTGGGCACTGCTGTGAGCGTTAGGCACCCACCCCTCCTGTGTCTGGGTACTGCTGGGAGGACTCTGCACCCACCCCTCCTGTGTCTGGGCACTGCTGGGAGGACTCTGCACCCACCCCTCCTGTGTCTGGGCACTGCTGGGATGACTCTGCACCCACCCCTCCTGTCTCTGGGCACTGCTGTGAGCGTTAGGCACCCACCCCTCCTGTGTCTGGGCACTGCTGGGAGGACTCTGCACCCACCCCTCCTGTGTCTGGGTACTGCTGGGAGGACTCTGCACCCACCCCTCCTGTGTCTGGGCACTGCTGGGAGGACTCTGCACCCACCCCTCCTGTCTCTGGGCACTGCTGGGAGGACTCTGCACCCACCCCTCCTGTCTCTGGGCACTGCTGGGAGGACTCTGCACCCACCCCTCCTGTGTCTGGGCACTGCTGTGAGCGTTAGGCACCCACCCCTCCTGTGTCTGGGCACTGCTGGGAGGACTCTGCACCCACCCCTCCTGTCTCTGGGCACTGCTGGGAGGACTCTGCACCCACCCCTCCTGTCTCTGGGCACTGCTGGGAGGACTCTGCACCCACCCCTCCTGTGTCTGGGCACTGCTGTGAGCATTAGGCACCCACCCCTCCTGTCTCTGGGCACTGCTGGGAGGACTCTGCACCCACCCCTCCTGTCTCTGGGCACTGCTGGGAGGACTCTGAACACACCCCTCCTATTTCAGGATATGTACGCTTAGAACATACATGGGTGTGGGTTCGCTCCATGCATACGAGGTGGGGGTACGGGTCGTACTTACACGGTTGGGGTGGGGGTACGCTCCATACGTACGCGGGTGAGGGTACGGGTCGTACTTACACTGTTGGGGTGGGGGTACGCTCCATACGTACGCGGGTGAGGGTACGGGCCGTACTTACACTGTTGGGGTGGGGGTACGCTCCATACGTACGTGGGTGAGGGTACGGGTCGTACTTACACTGTTAGGGTGGGGGTACGCTCCATACGTACGCGGGTGGGGGTACGGGTCGTACATACACGGTTGGGGTGGGGGTACGCTCCATACGTACGCGGGTGAGGGTATGGGTCGTACTTACACTGTTGGGTTGGGGATACGCTCCATACGTACGCGGCTGAGGGTACGGGTCGTACTTACACTGTTGGGGTGGGGGTACGCTCCATACGTACGCGGGTGAGGGTACGGGTCGTACTTACACTGTTGGGGTGGGGGTACGCTCCATACGTACGCGGGTGAGGGTACGGGTCGTACTTACACTGTTGGGGTGGGGGTACGCTCCATACATACGCGGGTGAGGGTACGGGTCATACTTACATGGTTGGGGTGGGGGTACGCTCCATACATACGCGGGTGAGGGTATGGGTCGTACTTACACTGTTGGGGTGGGGGTACGCTCCATACGTACGCGGGTGAGGGTACAGGTCGTACTTGCACTGTTGGGGTTGGGGGTGCGCACCATGCATACGGGGGTGGGGGTACAGTCCGTACAGATCCGTCCCCAGCTATGTGATGCTTGTGCGGGCCGTACCCAGGCCTTTGCCACGTGGGTACAGCCGTCCCGCCATTGTTGGGGTGACGTAGGTGTGGGCGTGGTACGACTCGTACCCACGCTCTTAGGGCGTGGGTACGGGACGTACCTGTATTGTTGTGTTGCTGGTTCGCGTCGTCAAGCACTTCCGTTGTGGCGGACGCTGGCTTTGCTGGACACGCCCCCACCCCCTCGTAGTGACCAGGGCCTCGGGGTCAGGTATGTTCAGGGCATGTGTGCTGTGTGACTTTGGTGGGGGTTTTGTGGCCTGCCCCTGGTCCTGCCCCCCCCCCTTTCCCTCCTCCCTTTGTTGTTCTGACCTTCTGCGGCGTCTGCGTCGTAACCTGTAGAGGAGGTCCACTGCTATGAGGGCCGGGATGACACGTAGGTTCGGGTCCATGTCTGTCCGTCGCGTGCAGGTACTCCTTGTTCGCGTCGTCCTGATTTCCCGGCAGTTTTTGGCTGCCGGAAAATATTCACCGTGCGGAATGACGTCGGTGCGAATCGTAATTCCTGGTTCGTGAATGGCAGGCTGCGTGCGTCCCGACGTCACGTCGGCGCTTTCCCGGATCACATTTGTATGTTTATTTTCGTCGGTCGGGGTTTTGTACGATTCGTACGGAAATGGTATTTCTGTGCGAATCGTAATTCCATGTTTGTATATTTTTTCGGCCGGGTACGCGTCGGACGGGGAATATGCTCCGTCCGACGGTTCGTACCCGGTTTTTACCGGATCGTGATCGGCACCTCTATGTCTAAGGTCACCAACAGGAAATCCTCATGCCATTGAATGTTAGTTAGTTTCCTGATAAAGCCACCAGTGTCTTTTATGTAAGTAGGTAAATCTTGGACTAATGGTTGTAAAAAATAATCCACATACCTACTCGCATTCTCACTGATGCTCCCAATGGATGAGATGATTGGTCTGCCCAGTACCGGCTTCACTCCTTTGTGGATCTTTGGTATAAGGCGAAGCGTAGGGATGATTGGAAACTCATTAAAAAGGAAATTGAATTCATGGCTCGAAATCAGTCCCTGCCTTTTGTAGGAATGCAACATTTTCTTCAAGGACTCCTTAGAGGTGTTGTAGATTTTCATGCTGATTTTTTCATAGCAGTCTGTATCCGAAAGCTGCCTTTTAGCTTCAGTCCTGTACTCTTCCTTAGGCCATATGACCACGTTGCCCCCCTTATCAGACATACAGATCAAGAGACCAGGATTGTCATTCAATTTGCGAATAAGGTTCTTATATTGTAAATCCTGTTGGTTTATCTTCCCGTTTTTGGAGCTTGTGGCCCGGTAAAGGTTTTTTAGATCATTGGTAACCATCTCCTGGTAGATATCGATGGTGTCCTTGGGCATCATGGGAATAAAACTTGATTTTCCTCTGAACGGACTGAGGCCGGCACATGGCTCTGTGCTAATGATTGTACACATTCCCCAGCACACGTGATTTCAATACATATCAATTTCTGATGTTATTCACATATGATTAAAGACCACATTAAATCAAACAGTCGTTTGTTTCTTCTTAGTCTTTTTCCAATGGATTGACTGAATAGCAGTATATAATGTGACGATAATTCCGGATCACACTAATCCTGTGGAGTGAGGTAAAATGAAAATCTGCTGGGCAGATAATTCTCCTCTCGCACTCGAGGAGAGACGGCGTGAGGAGCGAGGACGCAGATCGGCGTTTGGAGCAAAAAGATTTTGGAACAAGAATACCGGGAAACAGAATTATATAACCAGCAGATTTTCATTTTACTTCACGCCACAGGATTAGTGTGGCCCGGAATTATCGCCACATTATATACTGCTATTCAGTCAATCCATTCAGCCGTGAACAAGTCGCATGTACAAACATACTGAGGCGACGAAACACGTGCTGGCTTTGGCTTTGGAAGAGTTCACTCATTAAAGACTTGGAAAAAGACTAAGAAGAAACAAACGACTGTTTGATTGAATGTGTTTTTTAATCATATGTGAATAACATCAGAAATGGATATGTATTGAAATCACGTGTGCTGGGGAATGTGTACTATGTTCTTTTGTTGCTTCGGCCACAAACAATAGGGAGGCAGGTGGTTCTCTCAATCCCTTCAGCACCGTTACTACTCAGAGCTCAACCATAGATTTTGCTAGTGTGAAATTTCCGATTGCCGCCTACACCCTATTACCCATACCACCATTCCAAGTAGAGTTATACATATATATCTTAGCCTTAGTACCCAATTCAGTTATATAGTGTGACATCGCACTTCTCTGAGATTTTTCCATTGTCACCTCCTCCTTTGCGTGGTATGACCCTGTCAATGCCAAAGAAAGAGCAACTAGAGCAGAATCATAGCTGTGTCTTTTGAAATAATGTCTCGCTGCTGGATATGTGGGGTGATAGATAGATAGATAGATAGATAGATAGATAGATAGATAGATAGATAGATAGATAGATAGATAGATAGATAGATAGATAGATAGATAGATAGATAGATAGATAGATAGATAGATAGATAGATAGATAGATAGATAGATAGATAGTCAGATAGATAGATAGACAGATAGATAGATATCAAAAACAACACCTAAAAGCAAATGTAATTAAGCACATACTCAAACCAATACATACGTTTATGTTTATAGTAGTGTCTGTCAAAGTACTAAGGGTAATGGGATATATATCTCATCTGAAAAATGACCTATGACATTTGTAATTGTATCTATTTCATTAAGGTTGAGGTCATGTGCATTGTATTTGGTATTCGAGTTAAGGTTCACTTGGATGTTGTAAAAGCAGTCCAAACTTGTGATTCTCAGCTTTTTTGCTTTCTATTCGTAAGCATGATTTCACCATATCTGTTGCTTTTAAGTGAATTTCAAAATTTTTATTGAAAGATTTGTTACTGTGTAGTAGCCAAAGCTGACCATAACTTCACTGTAACCTTTGTTTTTTTTCCATGTATGCATACAAATTGAGATTGTCCCATGGTGTCCAAGGTGATAAGTAAGGAGAAAAATGCTTTCTATTCCAGACAAGTGGCTGATATGAGGACAAATAAATCAGATACGACTTTCTTTAAAGTTTTTGAATGCCATCAGATGGATAATAGACAACATACTTATTGAAGTGCACCAATTCAAAGAGCATTCTGCATTTTCAGGCATTATATATACCCTGGTGGGTCCTGGGGCTTCGGCTGGGACATTACAGGCTCATAATCAGACTGTGTGAGTCCCTGCTGGGTATTTATTGTGTATGAGACCACAAATGCTCCCTGCCTCACACACAAAAGGTACCACCTGCAAAGAGATGTCCTGCTGCTTGACCTTAGCATTTTGCTGATATAATAGGGGAATTACTGTTCATAGAGAATGTGAATATCTGATGCACTTCAATGAGACTCTTGAATAAGAGATGTTAACTTTCTCTCATCATTTTTTTTCCAAGGATTTACATTTCATTTTAATAAAGTTCTTAAAGAATTTCTACCACCTTTAGAGAGTGACCAACATTCTTCTATCGGGAATATCTAGTAGTATCTGGATACGCATCGAAACAAGTGCTTTCTGACTTTCTACCGACGGCAGCAATGCCCAGTTAAATCTCATTTGCAAATTGGCATCTAAATTGTGAAAAAGTAGTTATGTAGCAGTGTTAGGAATCACATCGCCTACCGTCCGGATCCATTGCTATTGCTTTTCACAGCATGCCTGGAATTGCTTATACGAGATCATTTTTGGAAGCATCAATGGGCTTTCCCTTTGAAAACCGGCTTAATCGGTATTGTTAGCAGTTAAACAATGCTACATGGTGTGACAAAAATACAATTAACACTCCAAACTGAACTGCTGGAGGGCAACCAACTGTGATCCCTTAATTTAGACCAGAGGAAAAAAAATAGAGGAGGCATTACCACGGTTACAAAAATAAAACTGGAGCACAGAAATAGGCAGTGTATTAGAGAACTCCTAGCGCACAGTGACAGTGGAAGTAATTGTTTTTCTTCCAACGAGTAACTGCCAATATGGAATCAAAATGTTTCCTTTAAAGTGCCTTCCGATGAAACATCCCCTCCATTGCTTCTGAGGAAAAAACGTTTTTTTTTTTTATTCGTCTCTTTTTTTTTACTTTTGGAAACTGGATCAAGACTGGAGAAAGCTTTTAGCTAAAGCTGAGATAATAAATAGAAGGGGGCCTTGTAGTTGCACAAAGAAACAAGTATGGACAGCAAATAAAAATGGATATGGAGGCTGATTCACCAAAATATGAGACGTTAGTAGTGGTAGTGATACTATGCACCGCTTAACGACTGCAGTTATCATAGGTATAGAGAAGCAAATCAGCCATGCGTGGGAAGCTTTCATTAATCTCAGGAGCTGATAGTTTCTCAGGCCACATTCCAGACCAGTCAGAGTTGAGCGAGGTCCAAGTCAGACTTGGCCCTGCTTTAGTACGAAAAGGCCAGACTGAACTACCAGGACGGGTCCCCTCCAAATGGGAAGACCAGCAACGCCAACCCAATTTTAGCCTAATATAGCGCTATGCGTGAAGTACAAATTGAATTCAATTCTGCAGTGAACATGGCATTCCTTTCCGGGCTTCCCTTTCACGCCTTTTACTTAATACGTAAAAAGTCATGGACAGAATGCTTTAATCGATATCAGCCACTTATAATTACTTACGGTTTGATTCCAGTCTGTGATTTTTTACCCATAGTGGATTTAACACTCTAGAGAGCGACAAATCATATTCAAATCAGCCTTGGACGTTGCTCCAATAGGAACAGTCCAGTTTGCAAGTTAAGACCATCTAGACAAGCTTTCGCAAAAGGTCATATCAAGAAAGGGAGTTATTTTAGTCACATGAAGTAGGGCCTGCTGTACGTCTAATATCACTTAGGTCAGGTGAGAAGACAACTGTACAAAACATAAAAAGGAGTGAATAAGACAGTTCGAGTGTGGGTAGGCGAAAAACAGTAACCGCGGGCGTAGTGTGCGTAGCGGGGCTACGTGGAGATCCACGGAGTTGAAAACAAACTCTGTGGAACTCCGCTATGCAACCTGCCTCCACCCCCCAATTATAAAAAGTAATGAAACATTATTAAAAAATAAATTGAAAACCACTAACCTGGCACGCGGTGTCCCCGGGCTGCCCTCCTCCTCTTCTTCACCCTCTCACTAATCCTTGTGAGAACTGCGCATGCGCGGGCACGCACGCTTGAGCAGTTTTCACAAGGATTACCAATAGGGCGAAGAAGAGGAGGAGGGCAGCCCGGGGACGCCGCATGCTACGTAAGTGGTTTTTAATTTATTTTTAAATAAGGTTCAATTACTTTTTATAATTGGGAGGTGGAGGCGGGGGCTGGCCAACTCCGCTTCGCTGTGGAGTGTGCAGAGATTTGCCTTCTCTGCATTCTCCGTGGAATGCAGAGATGGCAAATCTCCGCACACTCCACGGGTGGAGCGAAGGTCTCCGCCCGGAGTCAAAAAACAGTGCAGTATACATAGGCCTCTAGTGAAAAGCACACAATGGAGTCACGTGCATTTATGAAGTAATACCACTAAGAAATTCAGAGGCAAGACAAGGGGCATGATGGAAGAGTAAAGAAAAAGGACATAGTAGCCACTTGCAAGGCGTACCAAAGTATAAAGCAACCAGAAATGGACATCCAAACACAGAGCTCTGATTTGCCAGTGGTGAAAGTGGTCGGAATTGATTGGTTTTGATGGCTTATTCCTAATTAAAATATTCTCTTGGAAGAAGACTAAAACGTATGAAAACTCTAAAAATGCAATGTGTGCACTTCAACCGTCGTAGAAATATGCCTATTCATATCCATACAATTTAAAAGCCTTATGCATTCACAGCAATTCTCAGGAAAGCCAGAACTCATGAACTCATCACATGCGAACAAGCAAAATCCGACATAGGAAAGATGACCAGCAGAACAAAGTCATGACACTTGTCATCGCAAGAGGTGTAACGCACTGAAAAAAATAGGTAAGGAATGTGAAAAAACACGAAAATAAGTTAAAGAACATCAGCTTGTCAACCCAGAAGGATACAAGTTGCAAAGTCATTGTCAAGCAACATATGTGTATACTAAAGAGAGTGAATCAGAGTCTTCTGACAATCATTCTGCAACAGTCAGGAACACAATCAAAAGCACAACGTCCCCTATGATATCAAGAAGCTGTAGCACATCCATATTTGCCCCAATCTGTGGTTGATTACTTGAATGTAGAATGGACAATGATCAGCAATGTAGTGATACAAAATATAATAAAAGATATTAAACACAAAAGGAGAACAAAGAGTAGAGAGAGGCAGCTCTTAATAAAACAGCTACAGGTGTCAAAATCACCTTTAGTGTGACATAGAGGGGACAGAAGTGTTGCACATCTGCTAATATGATGGACAAGTTTGCCTGGTATGGGTTTCCATAGAGAAACTAGGGTTGTCCTCTGGTCCTTGCCCTTTCCTTAGGACATCTTAAAAGGGAAATGTGAAAGTTATACATAGTTGAACCTATTCCTTAACCGCAGCTTGTAGCACTACAGTTATGTTTTGTAGTACTACAGCAGTAGCACAAACGTGCTACAAAACACTGATTCACAAACTTACATATAGGGCCCTATTATGATGTCGGTCGGAAAGCCTCTGACCAACATCTTAGGTTTGCATTCCGATTACCTTATTACAATGAAGGCGATCAGAGTGTAAACCGGCCATTCCAACCAAAACTTAAGTTTAACTGAGATAAAAATCTATCTTTACTACTTGTAAATGTCCTTTGTGAATACTGAAAGTCATAAAGTTAGACTTTCGTCTCAATCTACCTTTGTGAATCAGGCCCTGCATGTTCAAGTATGCCTAGCACTATCATAATACACATGTGACTCAATATTACTTAAA
The DNA here is from genome assembly GCF_964204655.1 of Triturus cristatus. NCBI lineage: Eukaryota > Metazoa > Chordata > Amphibia > Caudata > Salamandridae > Triturus > Triturus cristatus. The sequence continues at coordinate 457,034,656 of NC_140580.1, read as the reverse complement.
AGAGATCTCTTACCATCTAGGTACATGCAAACATGCCCTATAATTTAGCAACACCTACCCTAAAGGGTTTTTAATACATACCTGTCAAGTTTCACAGGTTCAAGTGTTAAGTACACTTACAGTGCATGTTTTTTCCTCTCAATTATGGTGCCGATTACGATCCTGTAAAAACCGGGTACGAACCGTCGGACGGAGCATATTCCCCGTCCGACGCGTACCCGGTCGTAAGAAGATAAAAACATGGAAGTACGATTCGCACGGAAATACTATTTCCGAACGAATCGTACAAAACACCGACCGACGAAAATATACATACAAATGTGATCCGGGAAAGCGCCGACGTGACGTCGGGACGCACGCAGCCTGCCATTCACGAACCAGGAAGTACGATTCGCACCGACGTCATCCCGCACGGCGAATATTTTCCGGCAGCCAAAAACTGCCGGGAAATCAGGACGACGCAAACAAGGAGTACCTGCACGCGACGGACAGACATGGACCCGAACCTACGTGTCATCCCGGCCCTCATAGCTGTCGACCTCGTCTACAGGTTACGACACAGACGCCGCAGAAGGTCAGAACAACAAAGGGAGGGGGGAAAGGGGGGGGCAGGAGCAGGGGCAGGCCACAAAACCCCCACCAAAGTCACACAGCACACATGCCCTGGACATACCTGATCCCCAGGCCCTGGTCACTACGAGGGGGTGGGGGCGTGTCCAGCAAAGCCAGCATCCGCCACAACGGAAGTGGTTGACGACGCAAACCGGTAACACAACAATACAGGTATGTCCCGTACCCACGCCTTAAGAGCGTGGGTACGAGTCGTACCTCGCCCACACCTACGTCACCCCAACAATGGCCGGACGGCTGTACCCATGTGGCAAAGGCCTGGTTACGGCCTGCACAAGCATTCCACAGCGTGGGTACGGATATGTACGGACCGTACCCCCACCCCCGTATGCATGGAGTGTACCCCCCATGCCAACTGTGTATGTAGGACCCGTACCCTCACCCGCGTATGCATGGAGCGTACCCCCACCCCAACAGTGTATGTACGACCCGTACCCTCACCTGCGTATGCATGGAGCGTACCCCCACCCCAACCGTGTATGTACGACCCGTACCCTCACCCGCCTATGCATGGAGCGAACTCACACCCGTGTATGTTCTAAGCGTACATATCCTGAAATAGGAGGGTTGGGTGCAGAGTCCTCCCAGCAGTGCCCAGTCATAAGAGGGGTGTGTGCAGAGGCCTCCCAGCAGTGCCCAGACATAAGAGGGGTGTGTGCAGAGTCTCCCAGCAGTGCCCAGACACAGGAGGGGTGTGTGCAGAGGCCTCCCAGCAGTGCCCAGTCATAAGAGGGGTGTGTGCAGAGTCCTCCCAGCAGTGCCCACACACAGGAGGGGTGTGTGCAGAGGCCTCCCAGCAGTGCCCAGTCATATGAGGGGTGTGTGCAGAGTCCTCCCAGCAGTGCCCACACACAGGAGGGGTGTGTGCAGAGTCCTCCCAGCAGTGCCCAGACACAGGAGGGGTGGGTGCAGAGGCATCCCAGCAGTGCCCAGTCATAAGAGGGGTGTGTGCAGAGTCCTCCCAGCAGTGCCCAGACACAGGAGGGGTGGGTGCAGAGTCCTCCCAGCAGTGCCCAGACACAGGAGGGGTGGGTGCAGAGTCCTCCCAGCAGTGCCCAGACACAGGAGGGGTGTGTGCCTATCACTCCCAGCAGTGCCCAGACACAGGAGGGGTGTGTGCAGAGTCCTCCCACCAGTGCCCAGACACAGGAGGGGTGGGTGCAGAGGTCTCCCAGCAGTGCCCAGACACAGGAGGGGTGGGTGCAGAGTCCTCCCAGCAGTGCCCAGACACAGGAGGGGTGTGTGCCTATCACTCCCAGCTGTGCCCAGACACAGGAGGGGTGTGTGCAGAGTCCTCCCACCAGTGCCCAGACACAGGAGGGGTGGGTGCAGAGGCCTCCCAGCAGTGCCCAGACACAGGAGGGGTGGGTGCAGTGTCCTCCCAGCAGTGCCCAGACACAGGAGGGGTGGGTGCCTAACACTCACAGCAGTGCCCCTGCAAAGAAAAGGGTGGAGTACCCACAGATCCAATGCCCACAAATGTCAGTCAGGTGCACAAAGATCCTGCAGTACATGTACCACATGTGTGCGAGGCTGGGAGTATACACATGCATAGCGCCGAAAAGAAAACATGTCCACATGAAGTCATGACAACAGTCTACATACACAAGTACAGTGACCACCAAGGACGCCACGAATGATGCAGGTGGAGACATCGCTCAGCATGCATGGCCCAAGTCTAACGAGTCCGTCACACACCCAGCCAATGTAGACACAGCTCAGCTCCACATATTGGAATGACCCTGCAGGGAAGATGTCAGGTTACACAAAGGAAGGAACACACCTTGGGACGATGTCACCATGCAGTAACTGCTTACATGAACAAAGTTATGTAGCCAACAGCTTGTGATGGCACACAGATACCAGGATCCACCCTATGACCAGCACAAGACTACAATTCCCACACACCCAACACATTATCACCACCCAAAATAATGGAGCAGGTCCACCAACAGCAATACCAGACAGACAGTAGTGTACTAAGGAAAAATAAATTGCTTTATTCAGCATTCAAAAATCTGTTTGTCCCTTGAAAGTTCAAAATGTACAATGCCCATAGGGCAATCCAAAGTTCAAATCCAGGTGGGGGACACAGTGGGACGCGTGTCCCCTAGCTTGCCTGCACAGTCAGACTCCTTCATCTTCCAGAGGGGGGGGCATCATGTGGGGGGGAAGGACCAGGCACCGCAGGGACATGAGGGCGAAGGGTAGGCGTCGTGGGTGCAGGGATGGAGGACTCCACCACAGGGGGTGGGGCAGTGCCAAAGGCGGAGGCCAGGATGGCGCTGCACACCTTAGCAAGGTCCTCCAGCGACTCCCCTGCACCCGAAGGAACCACAGGCCCCAAGGAGGGGGGGGTCAGAGGGATGGGTCGCAGCGCCACTGGGGGAGGGTGTGGACAGGGGGGGGACTCAACCACCCTGACCGGGGACTCCCTTGACCGCTTGCGGGGTGGTGTCACTGTGGGGCTCAGGGACAGAGCGGCCATGAAGGAGTCTTTGCTGGATATGTGGCCAGGAGAGCTGAGGGGAGGGGATTTGGAGGGAGTGGATTTGGTGGAATGCGGACTCCCACTCTGGCTGCGTGTCTTACATTTGCCCCCCGACCCAGTGGGTGTGCCTACTTCACCCTGTGTGTGCGTGCCAGGAGGTGTGCGTTTGACCTTCCCTGCTGGTGTGGTGCCTGTGTCTGTTGTGGTGGGTGCATGCTGACGTCTGGGTGTACGTGGGACAGGCATGGGAGTGGGAAGTGTGGATGGGTCAGGGGTAGGGGGTTGGACGTAGCGCTGCAGGAGACCCACTGCTGCAGTCAGTGTTGAGTCAATGGACCTCAGCAAGTTGCGTTGGTCAGCCTGCGATGAGAAAATGCCCTCCAAGTATGCCTGCATGTTGTTCAGCACTTGGCTGTGGCCATGGAGGACATTAAGCATCGCAGCCTGACCAACCTGCCACTGCCGCTGGATGTCCACAGACTCGGCATTGGCGGCAGCAGTGGAGACAGGGGCAGGGGGTGCGGTGCCTGGCAGGAAGGAGACATGTGGTGACCGGGCACGCTGGGAAGGGACACAAGCAAGTGGGAGGCGGCTGATGGCAATGGAGGGGGCGGGGTGAGATGTTGTGCCACTGTCAGCTGCTGGTGCAGCCTCCGCCCACTCGGAGAGCTCATCCTCGGACCCGTCAGCTTCATATTCTGTGTTGGCACTGGACAGGTCTTCGGCCTCACTCTCCTCCGCCTCAGTTCCACTCGATGTGCCAGCCAAGATGTCACCGCTGGCACTGGTGCTCGGTCCCTCCGCTCCGTCTGTGCTGATGTCTCCCTCCGTGTCCCCCGACGATGCTGTGGGCAAGGTGAAGAGACAGCAATTAATCATACACCTGTATACATATGTCACATGAGTCAAATCTACATAGGTTACAGTGCATAGCCTGAAAAGAAAGATGAGTAACATCTACAAAACAAGGTACATATGTAGGCCCTACAACACACAGTTGGTTGACCCACCATGCCACTGAAAAACTATGGAGAGCATGACACAATAGCAAATGACATGAAATGGATTTTGACAGAGGAGCCAGGCTCTGGGGACAATCCAGCACTGCATCTGCACCACACAGCGTTGCCGAAAATAGGGATGAGCAGGGACCATATCCATGAACTTGAGGCACATGCTGCATAGGTAATACTGAAAACATGCCCACCATGACTGGCTCACTGCACCTTGAGTGTATGTCCAGACAAACATCACACACTGGCCAGACCTAGCAAGGAGAAATCAGGTTTTGACATGTAGGCTTTGCCCGCACCAACCACCCCCTACATGAGACAATTTGTTGAGACACAGGAAGCACTTACATCTCTTAGTCTGGGTGAGATACACATGGGCTGGATAAATGCAAGATTGGACACGAAATACCCAAGGTGCGCCTGTCCAAATAATCATGTACAAATGTTCATCATCAGATGATTGTAACAAGACACACAGGCACTGGCCACCGTGAGTATGAACAAGGAAAATCAGGTCAGGCTGTACAGTGGACACTTGTACTACCTTTCACGTCAATATACATGGTGCCAGGGGACAATGGCACAGAGCACAACCTATGCTGTAGACACTGAGAGTGTCCACGTTTTGTGATGACACACATGACACCTAGGAAAATATGCCCCAGGGGACAGTAGTGGCCACACAACTCCATGGTCCTGAATGGGAATGACTGCAACACACGCCACCATCCCTGCACCATGCGTATAGCACGCTCATGCACATCATGTCACAGGCCACAACATAGGACATGCGTGCTGTAAGGCATGACACTTGAGAGACTAACTCCCATGTCTGGACTCAGCATCAGTGCCAACTGACATGGAACCCACAAGTACTGAACTGGACAGGGCACAGGCAAGGTCACAAAACCTGTTACACACCACCCCCACACATGATGCTACAGGCATTGTTCACGTGGATAAAGTGCCAGCCTAGATAACCTTGTGAAGGAGTGACTACACACAGACCAGGGAACACATTGCAAGGAGGGGAAGGGAGGCAAGAGAGCACCGCTATACTGTGGGTAACCGGATCTGCACAGCACCTTTAAACCCTGGCAGTGTATCCCGCGGTTCTTATGGGTCTCAGGTGAGTCCCCCAGCAGGACCCGTGCGATCCTCCGCGTCCAGCACCGGATATCCTGCCAGCGTTTTCTCACCTGGGCCAGGCGCCGCTCGCGACCCTCCGTCCTCCTCACGGCACTGACGGCGTTCATCCAGATCTGCTTCTTGGCAGAGGCGCCTACCTGTGAGGATGAACAAGTGACACAACATCAATACACCTGGCACATGTCACAGAGACACATATTAGAACAAATTTGCTGTTTACAACAAGGCATAGTATGCATCCAACGCATTGCACCTTTGTCATAGGGACATGATCCTCTGGGGAAGGGCAAAAGCAGTACGTGCCATTGAAAGTACACAGGTGGAATGAGGGCAACGACACAATCAATGATCCAGGCTCACACTGTGCATCAGAAGGTACACCAGGATTATGTGCAGCACCTCTAAGCAGTCACATGCCACAGGCCACTGACGCTACCTCAGCAGAGTACACAGACACACACCGGCACAGGACATTTACCTGCCATTGCCAAATGCAGCGACAAACCTCACTCTGCACATGTGCCACTAGACGGGGGGGGCTCACAGGTGTGGGGCTGGCTCTGCACGTCAGACACACAGCACTGCTCCCTGCTCACATCAGATGGGCAGGGTATATCCATCCCTCATGCAGCTGGGGTGCTACACTCCACATATGCACCCACCCACATGACAGGGGACTTACACACACACCGATGTCCAGGGTACGAACATATCATGTGGACACTCTCAGCACAGGTACACAGAACTAACACACATCTGTGGTTACAGTCACCTGTCACACTGGGCTGACCACATAATCACATGAGGACTGTAGAGGCTACATTCCCAGGAGGATAAGACAGGCAGAATGTGGCATGCACCATGCAGTGATTGTCACAGTAAACACAATGCAAGTGAGGACGGCAGACATGCACCACAGCATGCTCTGGCTGGGAGACATCAGGCATTCCCCCCCCTGGGACCCCCCCTACAGTACATTGCATGTGTGTCACACCTGGACACAATGCCAGAAGTCACAGTCACAAGAAAGGGACACAGTCTGTGCTAGTAGACTCTGCACTCACCTAATACCCTTGTCGCCCATACAGCAGGGGGTACTGTGGGAGGATAACATCCAGCAATGCCAGGTTCTCCTCCAGGGTGAAAGGCTGTGCCCTCTCCACAGACCTTGACATGGTTCCAGGGAATCAGGAGCAGCAGCTGGGTCGTAGAATCCAAAGATGTGCAGGCAAGTGCTCCCTCATGAGACCTGGCTGCATTATATCTGCCTTGCTGGCCTGTTTCATGCACAGGAGTACAGAGTGATTGGTCACTCACATTTGCATCCTATGTTTCCTCCAATCCCTTCAAACCTAGCACAGTCAGTGGGTTCTTATTGTTTTTTTTCTTGAGCATGATGTCAACTCCAGAACCACATTGCAACAAAGTAGATTCATTCAAACTGACTTCTGCTGTGCACCTGCAGAAAATAATTCATACTTTAAATTTGGTCTCCATGACAACCAGCATGCATGTTGGCCTTTATACTTGTCCCTCATGTGTCCCCTATGTAATTTGGAGTTTCACACACAGGTACGGTGCGTTCCGGGGCCCTAGGGCACCCCAAATGCATAGCAACGGCCCGTACAGGCGTGTGTACGGTCCGTATCACTATGGGTACGCATACGCGAGCACACCCATAGTGATACGGACCGTACACACGCCTGTACGCTCACTATCACTATGGGTGTGCTCTCGTATGCGTACCCATAGTGATACGGACCGTACACACGCCTGTACGCTCACTATCACTATGGGTACGCATACGCGAGCACACCCATAGTCATACGGACCGTACACACGCCTGTACGCTCACTATCACTATGGGTACGCATACGCGAGCACACCCATAGTGATACGGACCGTACACACGCCTGTACGCTCACTATCACTAAGGGTGTGCTCGCGTATGCGTACCCATAGTGATACGGACCGTACACACGCCTGTATGCTCACTATCATTATGGGTACGCATACGCGAGCACACCCACAGTGATACGGACCGTACACACGCCTGTACGCTCACTATCACTATGGGTGTGCTCGCGTATGCATACCCATAGTGATACGGACCGTACACACGCCTGTACGCTCACTATCACTATGGGTACGCATACGCAAGCACACCCATAGTGATACGGACCGTACACACGCCTGTACGCTCACTATCACTATGGGTACGCATACGCGAGCACACCCATAGTGATACGGACCATACACACGCCTGTACGCTCACTATCACTATGGGTGTGCTCGCGTATGCGTACCCATAGTGATACGGACCGTACACACGCCTGTACGCTCACTATCAGTATGGGTACGCATACGCGAGCACACCCGTAGTGATACAAACCGTACACACGCCTGTACGCTCACTATCACTATGGGTATGCATACGGCAGCACTCCCATAGTGATAGGGAACGTACACAGGCCCTCTGAGTGAATGTACGGTGCCTTTCACACATCACAGTGGTGACAGGCTGCACACAGGAAGGAATAGAGCTGACATACTTGTCCATGGATGGACATCAAGGCATTGTCTGGGCAGTACTACATGTGTGGGGCACAGGTGTGAAAGGCTGTGATGTGGCACATTACTCCTGAGTCGAGAAGGCAATAGATGTATGATGAGATGTGTACAGATGTTATGTGTGACAGTGCAATATGTGCCAGGCATGCCCTTAACTCCTTTGACATGTATGCATGTGGTACTGCACACTTGGGATGAGCGTAACTGGCATGGCACAGTCAACAACACATGCAAGTGTCCCCTGATGCCCGCTACAGGGGTTACCACACCAGACATGTGACTACCCACGGTGCACGATGTGTCTATGTCATGTATGTGTGGTGTGTTCCCATTAGCTTGATGTTGGTGCTCCCTCAAAAGCATCAGCTGTTGCAGCAACCAACATGTGTCTGTATGTAGATGGACATGGCACACTGTTACGCACACCAGGCCACATGTGGTATCGGATGTGAGGTGCGTATGTATGCATGGCACACGGAGTACCGTAACAAGGACATGTCTGCATCCTCTCAATGTATGTGTGGTGAGTCATTACATGTACACCTTATTGGCAAGGTGTGTGGGCTGTCCTAGTGTAATGCCATGTGACCTGTGGCTCTAGTGTTCCGCTACCTGTCTCTGAAATCGACATCCTACTTCTGCTGATGTGTTGATGTATGTCACTCCTGTGTTGTGTCTGGCTGTTCACTTACACTGGGACACAGCTAATCCCATGCCATGGCATGTGGAGGTTCACAATCTCCGTGTGTAGCTGGGTCTTGGTAGGAGTGTCACCTGGCAGCCATACATGTCCAGGGCATGTGGCACATCCCTGACTCCGTATGTAGCATATGTGTATTGACAGATTAACATGTGCTCAGTACAAATAAATTGTTGTTGTAGTGCACTCACTCTTCCTTGTCACATCCAAATTACTGCAGAGCGCCGCCTCTTCCCTGACCAATTCCGGACTTGGCTGACATGCGGGAGAATGACTGTATACGGTGCTACCGCTTCCCCCAACCGTTGATTGAGGAGTTGACGGCAAGGCTGGCACCACATCTGCAACCGCTGCACAGGTATCCTACGGCACTGACACCCAAGCTGAAGGTAATGGCAGCCCTACATTTTCTTGCCACGGGTACCTTTCAATATGCCATAGCTCATGTTGGTGGCATGTCCCAGAGCATGTTCAGCCGTGTGCTGCATGATTTCTTAGAGGCCATGTTGCTTCACCTGGATGAGTTCATCCATTTCCCAACTCCTGAACTGTTGACTGGGGTCAAGCGTGGATTCTATGCCCTGGGAGGGATGCCCCATGTCATTGGGTCCATAGATGGGACACATGTGGCTTTGGTACCACCACAGGCACAGGAGGTAGCGTACAGGAATCGCAAACACTACCACTCCATCAATGCCCTTGTGGTGTGTCTGTCCAACATGGTGATTTCACATGTCTGTGCTCGTTTTCCAGGATCAGCACACGATGCCTACATCATGAGGTGTAGCAGGGTGCCTGAAATGATGACGCAGCTGCGCAACGAACGAGCATGTGTTGTTGGTGGGTACACTCTGTCTGTCCTGTATTTTGCGTAGACTTCCAGCACGACCGCTTCTCCTGTCCTACTTATGTCCATGTGGTTTCCATGTAGGGGACGCTGGCTATCCCAACATGCCATGGCTGATCACACCTCTCCGCAACCCATTAACGCCGGCCCAGCTCCACTACAACACCGCCCATGGCCGGACAAGGCGAGTGATAGAGAGGACATTTGGCCTCCTGAAGAGCCGATTCAGATGCCTCCACAAGACCGGCGGCGCCCTCCCATATGCCCCGGCGAAGGTCTGCAAAATCTTCATGGTCTGCTGCATGCTGCACAACATGGCAGTTGAGAAAGCTGTGCCACTCATCCTGGATCAAGATGATCAGGACCATCCACCCGTGGAGGACGAAGGGCTTGGCAATGGGGCTAGTGATGTGGAGGATGTGGTTCCGCAAGAGGACATCCGGAGTCGGCTCATACGTGACTTCTTTGCTTAGTGGTGAGTACCAGTGTCTGAGTGTGCACGCATTGGTCCCCGTGTGGCATGTGTTGCGATGTGTGTGTTCATCTGCATGTATGCCACGTGAGTCAGAGGTGTGTGTGGATGTGTCACTGGAGTGATGGTGCCAGTGATGAGTGTATTTCCCCAGTCATAATTGTGACCTAGCATGTTATCATCCTTACATGTGTCGAGTACATGCACATGCAAGTGGCTGTGCTTCTTGTGGCTGACTTCTTGTGTGTCTCTCATCCCCAGGTACTTGTGCATGCCGTCTGCTGGTTGCATTGTTGTGGCACTGCTATTCCTCCTGGACACGTCATCGTGTGCTGAATCAGCGTTACATGCACGGACAAGTTTGGAAGTCTCCTTAGGGTAAGGGATGCATCAGGGGTGTATTGGGTGTGGCAATTGTTTACGATGTGTGCACACTGCCCCTGTCGATGTTTGGTTCCTCTGCAGACATGTCGCATCACCATGGGACACATGACATGTAGCTGGGTACACCTGAATAGATGGTCAGACTTGTTGACACTCATCTGTGATGGGATAGTGGATTGTGATGATGGCATCAATGTGTGTAACACTGCCCTCGGACACATACAGTTTGCATTGGGTTGACATGGTGTTGGACTTCCACATCAGAGGATCAATGGTGTATGGCAGCCTCTCCGTGAGCAGCAGGGGGTGTTTAGCTGTTGGCCGACACTTGTGTGCCAGTTCCATGGCTATCACACATTTGTGCTGCAGAAGGGGGGTTCCAGTGTTGGACCCACATGTTACTCCACATGACCTGTGTATGTGTACTCCGAGTTGCCTCTGCATTCCCGAATACATGAATAATAAAGGTGTCCCTATGCCTCCAAGGTGCCTATTCTCAGTCAATGCTGGTGTGTTGCCACGGTGCATACGGCATGTCTGGCATGGTTTTCTGTGATAGTGGCTATGTGTCTATGTATCGAGTAGCAAGATGCAAGCTGTTTGTGTGGGATTAGACTGGGTATTGTGCATGATGTCCATGACTGTGTGGGTATTGTGACATGTGCCATCCCCATGCATCCAACGTTGGCCAGGCCACCATTCTCTGCATCCACCTGACTCAAGCTTGCAGGACATGGTTCTGCCACCTGTCCACACATACCTGGGTGCCCCCCAGGACACTCCACATGATCCCTAACCTCTGCGCATGGCTGTCGCTGTTCTCAATATGTCTGTCGGCACGGTTGTGCGGCCACCCCCTCAGCTGGTTGGGCCCATCACGGGTGTGTATGGTGCTCCATGTCTGTGTTGCCTAATACAATGTGACCCATGTGTGTCCTGTGCCAGACTCAGGCCCCAGGGTGTGGATGGTTGAAGTCATATGAGAACTCAGGCATGGTTAGACTTAACAAGACACATGTAAGGTAATAATGCAAAATGTAGGCATCACCTCTTTATCGTGTAACTTTTTATTTTTGTTGGGGTACGGGGGGGGGGGTATGACATGAGGGGCTTTCCGGGTGTGTGGAATCCAAAGTTCACTAGGGGAGTTGGTGTCCTTGCCATTGGAAATCCTCAGAGTCCATGCCACAGTCTTTGTCAACATTGGTCAGACAGTGACCAGCAAGTCCATGTGGCAGATAATATCTTTTTCTGATGTGCTGCTGTTGGTCCAGTGGGCCAGGTGCCAGGCCAGGTGTCCTGGAAGATGGTGCTGTTGCGCCGACCCTCACGGTCTTTTCCGTGGACGACCCGCCCTCCTGCGGGAACCCTCAGAAGCAGGCCGTGACGATGTTTGGGATGCTCCGTCGGATGTCTCCTCCTCCTCCTGATCCCTCCCTGTGGGTGGTGATGTTCTACGCCTGGTGGCACAGGGAGGGTTGCCCATGTTGTCGGCTATCCGACGGAGTGTACGGTGAATTCCTGTGAACACCGTCACGAGCTCAGCCTGTCTGTCCTCCATCCGCCCTTGGTGTCGCAGTAGACAGGCATGTTGCTCCGCATGTTGCTGGGCCTGCTGGGTCTTGATCTCCTCGAGGATGAACACAACCTGGGCCATGCCCGTGGTGTCCTGCCGGTATGTGTCCAGGATGTTTCTGACATAGGAATATACTGGTTCCGCAGCCAACTGGTCAGGCTCGTGCCTCCGCGTCCTCCACTCCCACCACCCCTGCCCACTTGCACCTGGCCTGCCCTTGTGGGCACATCGGGTCTCCGGGACCCCTGAGGGGTGGCATTAGCGTTGTCGCCTGCCTCCTCCTGGGTGCCCGGTACACCGTGTTCCTCCTGGTCAGCCTGGCTGCGTTGTGGTGGTGGGGCAGGGATCCTGGGTGTCTCCTGGGATGTGGCAGGAGTGGGGGCGGTGGTTGGCCCAGTTGTACCTGACGCAGGTGCTGCAGGTGGTTGGACACCAGAGGGGCCAGGTTGGTCGGGGTCATCCACAGAGTGGTGAGAGTCGTCGCTGCCGGTGGGTCCGTGATCCCGCAGAGCCGGGTCCTGTGAGTCTTCCCCCCAGTGTTGGGGGGTGATCCACGACGTTGACCTGTGTGTGAGAGAGACAATGTTAATTTTGTTCCATGCAACATCCATGTTTCATTCGTTTCTAAGTTGGCACATTTCCTCTGGGAATTTGGATATGTCTTGCATTCCACTCACAGTGCACTTGTGCATGGGTATGTCCCTTGGCCACAGCTTTTGAGACTTTACCTACGTGTGGCACAGTCTTACTTGCTGTGTCAATTGTGACTGCAGTCAGCAGTGGAGTGAGCAGGTGTGGCGAGCCATGCATTGGCGCCTTCCGTGTTGCACTGTACGTGGGCACATGGAGTTGTTCCACACACTTATATAATGCAGGTAGCTGGCGTTGTGCTCGTGCACAGGTTGAGACATGGCCCAGTGTTTTGCCATGGAGAAGAGAGGGGGATTCAGGCACTGGCCACCCTTGTCTACATGCACGCAGTCCACCTGCTGACGAGCAGACATTCCCACACCCCACAAGGCTGAATTGGTCTCCTTGTGTGTCCCTTTCTCACTCCCTCTCTGTCCCCCTCTCCCTCCCTCCCTGTGTCAGCCTCCTCCCTCTGTCCGTCTCCCTGTGTCTCCCACCCTCTCTCTCCCCCTCTCCCTCCCTCTGTGTGTCACCCTCTGTCACCTCAGCCCAGCTTCCTAGGCGCACACTTTTTGCAGATCTTTGAATGGCCCTTGGCTTGTTGATGTGAGTTTGTTTCTGATCTCCAGGCACCCATTGGGTGTAGTGTCTGTGTCTGCGCTGCTGCTGTGGTGGTGTGTGCTGCCACTCTTTCACAGTGTTGGCTGTTCATTAGCTGCTGTCATGTGCAAAAACGTGCCTTCACCCCCATGTCTTAATGCAAGGCGTCCGCCATTTGCTGGCAAGTCTTTCCTGTGTGGGGACACACTGTTTGTCTGGCTGTGACCTAGGCCATATGGGCAGAGGGCATTGTTGTCTGCTTCTGAGTTGCACTATGTGATTTTTGGGGCACACACTCCCGCCATCCGGGTTACTGTGTCTTGTGTTGGTGTTTTCTGTGGCCTGTGACTTGGCATTGTCCAGCTGGGTGCATGGGGCATGGTGGCGCTAGTGGCATGTGCGTGTTCATGGAGTGTGGTTGAGTCATGCGATAGCTTGGGGTGGTTGCGTGCCTGCTTGTGAGTTTGGTTGTGGATGACGTTCCCCCCATGTGAGGTGAGTAGTTTGTGTACTCACCCGGCTCTCGGAGTCCTTCTACTCCATCCACTGACACCACCGGCAGTATGGCCATCACCCTCTCCTCCCAGGGATGGTATTGTACGGGTCTGCGGGGCGGCCCTATTCCAGTGATGTTGGCCTGGTTGTGTTCGTCGGTCATTTTGGCTCGGACCCTCCTCCGCAGATCGTACCACCTGGCTTGGCATTCATGCCTGGTCCTTCTGGTGGACGCAACAGCATTCACAGCATCAACAATCCTCTGCCACATGGCTGTTTTTTCAGAAATGCTGGTCTGTCTGACCAATGTTCCAAAGAGGTGTGGCTCGACTCTGAGGATTTCGTCGACAAGGACCTCCAACTCTTGGCTAGTGAACTTTGGATTCTTGTTAGTGGGCATGGTGAGGGGTGTGGGTGTGGATGGTTGTGGGGGTGTGGGTGTGGATGGTTGTGGGTGTGTGGGTGTGGTTGTGCAGGTGTGTGTGTGAATGTGATGAGGGGGTGTTTGTGAAGGTGGGTGTGTGAAGGTGTGCAAGTGTAAGGTGTAGTAAAGGTTCAAGTATGGTGCTGTAGGTTGTCTGTGGGGTCTGGCAGCAGTGAGTCTGTTGCAAAGGCTCATGGTTTGTGTCTGTGGGCCCTTTTTATTGGTCCATTGGTGGGTGTGGCTGTGTTTGAACTTTGGGTGGGTGTGTTATAAGGAGTGGTTGTGTTTTGGGCCTCTGTTTCGGATTTTGGCAGTTGCAGGTCAGTGAATGTGTTGTATTTGTGCTTGTTGGACATGTTTAGTGGCTTTGTGCCATTCGAATAGTGTATTCTTGTGTTGTTTTGCTTTGTCCCGCTTGTGTACGTGCGTTTTTAGCGTGTGTACGGTGTGTACTTCGGCAATTTTGTTGTACAGTGCTGTCCTTGTGTCTGGCTTGGTACGACTCGTACATGCGCGATGTTGGGTGAAGGTGCTGGTGTTGGGGCCTGGGGTGCGCTCCGTACTTAGAATGTTGGGGTGGGGGTACGCTCCATACGTACGCGGGTGAGGGTACGGGTCGTACATACACTGTTGGGGTGGGGGTACGCTCCATACATACGCGGGTGTGGGTACGGGCCGTACATACACGGTTGGGGTGGGGGTACGCTCCATACATACGCGGGTGTGGGTACGGGCCATACATACGCGGTTGGGGTGGGGGTACGCTCCATACATACGCAGGTGTGGGTACGGGCCATACATACGCGGTTGGGGTGGGGGTACGGTCCGTACATACACTGTTGGGGTGGGGGTACGCTCCATGCATACGCGGGTGTGGGTACGGGCCGTACATACACGGTTGGGGTGGGGGTACTGTCCGTACATACACGGTTGGGGTGGGGGTACGCTCCATACATACGCGGGTGAGGGTACGGCCCGTACATACACGGTTGGGGTGGGGGTACGCTCCATACATACGCGGGTGTGGGTATGGGCCGTACATACACGGTTGGGGTGGGGGTACGGTCCGTACATACACTGTTGGGGTGGGGGTATGCTCCATACATACGCGGGTGTGGGTACGGGCCGTACATACACGGTTGGGGTGGGGGTACGCTCCATAAATACGCGGGTGTGGGTACGGGCCGTACATACACGGTTGGGGTGGGGGTACGGTCCGTACATACACGGTTGGGGTGGGGGTACGCTCCATACATACGCGGGTGAGGGTACGGGCCGTACAGACACGGTTGGGGTGGGGGTACGGTCCGTACATACACTGTTGGGGTGGGGGTACGCTCCATACGTACGCGGGTGAGGGTACGGGTCGTACATACACGGTTGGGGTGGGGGTACACTCCATACATACGCGGGTGGGGGTACGGGCCATACGTACGGGGGTGTACATACACGGGTGGGGGTACGTCTCGTACATACACGGGTGTACATACACGGGTGTACATACACGAGTGTACATTCACGGGTGGGGGTACGGCTCGTACATACACGGGTGTACATACACGTGTGTACATACACAGGTGGGGGTTCGACTAGTACGTACACGGGGGCTGGGGGGGTCGGCGCGTATGCGGGCACATGTCTCCATGGTTGCTATGGGAGTTCGGTGCGGGCGGTGTTTTTTCCATCTGGTTGTAACATCGGACGCACGGGATGGATCGTACTAGCGCAGTCGGACTTCACTTTTCACATTTGTACGGTAAATCGCCCGAGGATGTGTCGGACACATTTTCCGACCCGAGGACGTGTGGGGAATAATTCCCAATGCGATTCGTATGGACTTTTTCCCATGCGAATCGTACTTGGCAGTTTGTACGGCACTTGTACGATTCGTACGGTAAAAAGACCGGATACGAGTCGTACGGGGAATTTTTTTACAGGATCGTAATCGGCACCTATGTGTCTTCTAGTCCTCTTTTAAAATGGAGTAAATAGAACTACAAGTTCCAGAATTAAAAAAAATATTCTTCCTCAACAGCACATGATTTAGACACATACATTTTACACATCTTATAATACATTGTTGAGTATAAGTTTTTTCTGGCAATTGGACCATGCAGTAAAACTGCACATATACGATATACCATTCCAGAGCAACACATTCTGAACCAACTTCTCACACATCGAGTCTACACCTAAAATAAAATGTTACATGCTCATACACTCAGAAATCAACCTACACACTTAATAATAAATATATAAAACTACTCACACTACCATTAATAGATAATTTCATGTACTTCCAATAATTTTCAATAAATTTCACAGTCGCTTTTAACAACCTCACATAGACATATGCCTTTTCAATTTTTTTCCCCCCAAAGTTAAATGTAATTCACAAACCTGAAAATTGAGTTAGTTGATGTAATAGTTGTTTTTGCACTGAGTAGATAAATTCAATAGTCTAAGGAAATATGAAAACTAAGCATCAGAATGGCACACCACTCTAATACAAAGCAATCATAAATGGCAGCCTTTTCAACTTTGCACTCTCTGATACTGCAAAAGACAGCAAATAAAAAAGTATCTTTCATATTTTAGTTTTGCAACTCCTCTTCTGAATCTATACTATACATTAACCCTCTCATGACTTTATATAAACAAGCCCAGCATGGTAGGGTATTTATGCATATTCGTGACTTATTCCCGATCATTGCAATGAATACCAGAAAAAAAAACGGGAGTCTAAAATCTTACTTACCTAGCTTGTTTTATGAATTTCAAAAGTA
Source organism: Triturus cristatus (assembly GCF_964204655.1). NCBI lineage: Eukaryota > Metazoa > Chordata > Amphibia > Caudata > Salamandridae > Triturus > Triturus cristatus. Next base: position 457,017,888 of record NC_140580.1, on the reverse strand, counting down.
TAGTACAGTTTACTACCAAGCCCTCATCAGAAAATGAAACCCTTTTTATGCAATAATCAGTATAAAAACCTCAAATTTCTAAAAACTCTCTAACACCCTTCCCCAATACACTCTTTGCACAGTCTACAAAGCTACCCACTATAATCAGTAGGTCACAAGTTCACAGCACATTCTAGAAGGACCATACTAGCTACAAAATGAGCTGCAGCAGGTGTGGTTTACATGACAGTACAAAAATCATATCCAACTTGTAAAACAGTAAGAATGAGCGTAAGCAGCATAGATGATGAATCAAATCACTGACAGAATATCGAAGGTCAGAATATAGACCTACAGAAATATTGAAGCAAGATTATCGAAGTCAAGAATATCGACGTCCTATCTACATTATGGTAAGTACAAAAATCTTGGAAAAAAAATATTGATGTCACAAATATCTTTGTTAACCCCTTCGCTGCTGCGGACATTCCGCTGCAGCGCTGGGAGGGCAGGGGGGCAGCGCGGTGGGCCTGTGCTCATGACGGAGCCGCTCCGTCATGAGCCACAGTTGAGCTGTGCTCATGACGGAACGGTTCCGTCATGACTCCGCCCATTTGCGTTGTCGCCCCGCACAGGCGGGGAAACAGCGCCGCGCAGGCAGAGCGGACGCCAACAGGATTGTCATGACGGAACCGTTCCGTCATGAGCACACGCCAACCGTGGCTCATGACGGAACGGTTCCGTCATGAGCGGGGAAGGGGTTAAAAATATCGTTTGTTATTTAAGTGAAAAAATAATGTAAAATAAAGTAAATATTACATATAATTAAAATAAAGAGTTACATTGTTTTTAAATGTTTAACAATTATAAATAATATATATATATAATGTAAAAATAAATTAAACATATACATATAATATATAATATATATACTTACTTACTAATAATTTTTAATAATTATTTTAATAACTTATATATATATATTGAAATATATAAATTATAAATACATCTATACACATTAAATAACAATATAAATAACAAATAAAAAAATATGGTTTTTAATATTAATTATATACTACATTAACTAAAATAATATAAAAAAAATTAGATAGCAGAGGTAATGAAATTACTATTCCAACTGAAAACAGTGCAACAGTAGGGAAAATGTTGGATAGCGTAAGGGTAAAAATTACTATTCCCACCCCAGTGGGTGCAGCATTAGGGAAAGTGTTGGAGAGCGTAGGGGTAACAATTACTATTCCCACCCCAGTGAGTGCAACAGTAGGGAAAGTGTTTTCTATAGTGTAGGGGTTAAAATTAATATTTCCACTCCAGGGAGTGCAACAGTAGAGAAAGTGTTGGATAGCGTAGGGTTAAAAATTACTATTCCCACCCCAGTGAGTGCAACAGCAGGGAAAGTGTTGGATAGCATAGGGGTAAAAATTACTATTCCCACTCCAGGGAATGCAACAGTGGGGAAAGTGTTGGATAGCGTAGGAGTAAAAATTACTATTCCCACTCCAGTGAGTGCAACAGTGGGGAAAGTGTTGGATAGCATAGGGGTTACATTAACATACTTATTAAATAAATACTTTTTGTAAAATAAATAACATATTAAAAATTAATTAACTAACAAATTAATAATAAATACCAATAAAATAAAATTAATAATTACCTAAATAAATTTAAATTACTTCTCACCCTATTCCCCCATAAACACACAACCCACTACACATTAAAAAAAGCACAATTAATTTAATTTTCAATTAATCTATTAATAAAAAGTAATTACCAATTAATAAATTAACAATACATTAATTAAAAATAAAAACAAATAAAAAATAATAATAAATTGTGTATAATTAATATAATGATAAATTAATCAATTAATACAAATTAATTACTAATTAATACTTAATTAACAATACATTATTAATCAAGAACAATAAATAAATAAATATTAATTCATTAATTATAATTAAATTACTTCCCTCCCTATTCTCCTATAAACCCACAGCCCGCTCTGATACTAAAACACAAAATTTACTTTAAAAAATTGACTAATTTCTAAACATTTAATACATAGATTTTAAAATAATAAAAATACATTACAAAAAATGTGAAACATACATATAAAATACATACTAAAATACATAACACTAATATAAATATCGATACTATTAACAACCAAATTTTTGCTAACAATATTACTTACTTCGATATTACTAACTTTGATATTAAAAGAAAAACGATATTACTAACCTTAAGGTCGCTATTCTGATCAATGATCTTCTTGACATCGATATTCTGTCCCTACGATATTAAAAACTCGATATTATTGAAGGTCGATATAAAAATTTCGATATTTTGACTGCTCACCATCAACAACAACAAAAACTGCATTTTGACATGCATGGAATCTATAGAAGTGATGGAGTTCACTTTACAGACTAAGGCGACAGAATGTTTCTCAGCAACTCGAAACTTTGCATCTAGTCTTATGTGTAGCGGTCATATACACACAATGAACACAAAGGCTCTTCTCAGAGCCACCCTAGTGCCCAAAATGTTGTTCATTTTCATTTAAAACAACTTTTAAAACTTGTTTTTGATATTTGCGACATCACAATATTCGTTAATACTTCGCAAAAACGCAAAACAAAAGCAGACATTCAATAGCCAACAGGCCATTCAAAACTTATAACTAAATAATTGATTCTAACCATCACAGTAGATACATTACATTCTAAATAACTCTACAAAACATGTATGAGTCTCAGACTATGTCTGTGACAGTGTGTTTGAGTTTTGGAGTGGGATCTTAACTGAGGGGGTGAGTGCGTCAGTGGGTCTGTGGGTCGGTGTATGAGTGTCTGAGTGAATCTGTAAAAGGTTACAGGAGTGTTTGAGTGGGTGCATAAGTATCTGAGTGGGTGCATGAGTCTCTGATTTGGTCTCTAATTGGTTGAGTGGGTCTGTGAGTAGGTGAATAAGTATCTAAGTGGATCTCTGAGTGGATGCATGAGTCTCTCTGTGGGTCTGTCAGTGGGTGCATAACTGCTTCAGAAGCTCTGTCAGAGGGTATATGAGAGATTCACTGGCTCTTTGAGACCGTATGTGTGTGTCTGAGTGCATTTGTGAGTGAGTGCATTAGGCTGTGAATTGGTCAGTGAGTGGGTGCATTTGTGTCTAAGTGGTTCTGGGAATGGGTGCATGTGTGTCTGAGTGGGTTTAAAAGTGAGTGTATCAGTGTCTCATTGGGTCTGTGAGTGAGTGTGTGAATCTCTGAGTAGGTCTGTGAGTGGGTTCATGAGTATGTGAGTCTTTGTATCAGTCTATGAGTCTGTGCACAAGTTTATCTGTGGGTTTTTGAGTGGGTCCATGACTATCTGAGTGGGTCTGTGAGTGGCTCATGAGTCTGTGAGTCTCTGAGTGGGTCTCTGAGTGGGTGCATGACTCTTTGAGTGGGTCAGTGAGTGGCTGCATGAGTTTGTGAGTCTCTGAATCAGTCTGCGAGTGGGTGCATAAGAGTCTGGGTGGATCTGTGAGTGGGTGCATGAGTGTCTGTGTGGGTCTGTGAGTGGGTGCATGAGCATCTGAATGAGTCTGTGAGTGGATGCATGAGGGTAAGAGTGTATCTGTGAGTGGGTTCGTGAGTCTGAGTGCATCTGTGCATGGGAGAATGAGTCTTTGAGTGGGTCTGTGAGTGGGTGCATGAGTGTCTTAGTGAGTCTGTGAAGAAGTGCTTGGATCTCTCAGTGGATCTGTCAGTGGATGTGTGGGTCTCTGAATGGGCCTGTGACTGGGTGTGTGAGTGTCTGAGTGGGTCTATGAGTAGGTGTGTGGGTCTCTGAGAATGTCTGAATATGTACATAAGTCTCAGAGTGGGTCTGTGAGTGGGTGTGTGAGAGTGTGAGTGTATCTGTGAGTGGGTAAATGAGTCTGAGTGCATCTGTGAGTGAGTGCATGAGTCTCTGAGTGGGTTTCTGAGTGGGTGCATAAGACTGAGTGGGTCTGTGAGTGGCCAAAAGGGTCTGTGAGTGGATTTGTGAGTCTCTCAGTGGATCTGTGAGTGAGTGGATGGGTCTCTGACTGGGTCGATGAGTGGGTGCATAGGTCTCTGAGTGGGTCAGTGAGTGGGTGAATGGGTCTCTGAGTGGTTCTGTGAGTGGGAGAGTGAGTGTCTCAGTCAGGCTGTGAGTGGGTGTGTGAGTGTCTAAGTGAGACTGGGGATAGCTTTCTAAATATATATAGTATTTTTAAATTTTTCAGTGATATTCACAAATTCGTCACAAGGTATATTTGCAAATTCATCGCAACATTACCCAGCAGCGACACTAGCAGTCGGCATGCATTTTCAAATATCAGGTGTGGAAACAAAACCTCTTTCTCCACATATTATACACATCAGGGATCCCTCAAACACCCCTATATTGCAGCCATGAGGTCAGGTTGCATTCAACCTCAGCTCTCATGACACTTTCTCCCATTTCATTTCAGCCCCTGGGGAAATGGTGGCCACTACTCTCTGTTCAGGTTGCAGCCAGCCAATCACAGCATTCCTGTTGACACTCACATTTGCGGTTAATTGCGAAATCGTCATGAATTAGCTGCGGTCGCAGATACATAAATTTGGATTTCCCTATATTTCTCACCAACTACCAAACAGACTTTCACCAAACAACTGAAAGCATAATCTGCAGACCAAAGCTACATTTCTACCAATTTTGGTGTAATTCTGTTCAGCAGTTTGGGCTGCAGCCATGTCTAAATAATCTATGGGAATTTACATGGGAAACACACTTTTTTTTTTATACACACTTTTTCTTTGTCCCCACTTGACGGATCACCCCAAATCTTTTCATGCACAACACAACATGGTCCTAACTATAACTACCTACTGGCGACTGCAGTAGGACATATATATTTTACATGAAACATAAGTAATATTAACAATTCAGTTCCAAAACATTAAATACATTACGAAACAAATAAAATAAAAAAATAAAAACACATGTACAAAAAACATTATACACGTTTTTTAACAAATAAAAATATAAACAAATACTAGAAAATTTAATTCATAACCAAATATTAATACAAAATATATTTAGCCAGTATTAGGGCTTTTATTGGCATCTGGAATTAATAGATATACTATTCCCACTCCAGTTTGTGCAACAGTAGAGAAATTGTAAGACTTTGGAAGGGTTAAAATATTAATGCCACTCCAAACAGCACAACAACGGAAAGAGCTTTGTACATCAGAGGGGTTAAATTTACTCTTCCCAAACTAGTCTGTGCAACAGTAGGTAGAGCATTGGAATTGAATAAGTAACAATAAATGAATAACTAATTGTTAATTAATTACTACTTAATTAACTTCCCACCCTATACTCCTATAAACCCAGTTGCCCGCACCTAAAATGTTACTAAAATATATGATTATTACACAATTTACTTAATTCAAAATCAACTATATAACTAATAATAAATTATGCATTAATTACTTTCATGCATGCTGGTCCCGCTGCGAGGAATCACGGGTACGGGCAGAGAAGAATAAAACTCCTCTGATCCTGCACTAGGACGATTCACGTTCTAGTGTTCAGGATCTTGTTTATCTCACTTCCGGGTCCTTCCTGTTGCTCGTCTGGTTCACCGCCGGGTTTCCAAGGTTTCCTGTTTGCATCGCGTCAATCCTGCAATTCCCTCAGGCGTTCTCGAGCCCCGCGTCAATCTTCTGTCTCCTTCTCAATGTGTCTCGTGGTTTGGGCATCTCATTTCCATGAAACCAAAGAAAAGAAATAGTCATTAAGACGTTATTAGCGTTTCATGCTGAAAACAAGTATTTATGTTAATAAGTGATTTATACTTATCTGTTGGGAACCAGGTCCCTGGAGATCAATTTTTTCTGTTTTCTTTGCCTCATTGTATTCCTGCAAACAAAAGGAATTTCATGTTATTAACATCTAATTAATTAGAAGTTTAAGGTCTGGGGGGCGTGGCTTGGCGCCCGAGAGATATGGCGGCGAGTGAGTGAAGCTCCGTGACGCATCCAGAAGAATTTAATCTCCGAGCAGTCTCACTCTCTGTCGAGGACGTATGCGGATATCGGAAGGTGCCGGGATGCTTTAGGACGCTCGGCGACCTTTTTTGATGCAGGATGAAGCTTTAATTAGATGCAGTGAGTTATTTGCGGTCCCGATCTTATCGCGGCCGCCATCTTGAATCGCTCGCGCGATTACACATCTCCTCACAAGAACTCCATAAACAAGCCCTAATTGATAAAGCTTGCTCACCACAATTCTAGAAGGTTTTTCATGGCAAATGGATGTCCTCTTTGAAGCAATGGTGGCGTTGGCACTAAGTTCTCCGAATTGAGCCCGTTTTTTCAACACTTCTAATCCAGATTCATGGCAGCCATTTTAGGAGCACAATCACTCCCCAGAACTCTCCCTCAAATTACTGCATAATGTTACCACGCTCCACAACAACTGCTTGCTCCACTCTTTGTGTGCCCTGGATTGGGAAATTTCAGATTTTTTAATGTTGGTTCTTTCAAGCAAAAATTTTACTGCACAATGTCGCATTTTACTACTTGATCTTCGCCTAAGAATTGATGAGGCAAGATACGAAGTGGACATTTTAGGCTCACCACTAAAGTTTCATTAGCGTCTACTCTCTCCTGCCCCTATACCAAGGTTTTAAAGGAGGTACCTCATATGCTTCATGACTATTTCACTTAAATAAGAGACCTCAGTGTTTTGGCTTCATAGGTTTGTTCACATGGTCAACGCCTGGGCCTTTCAAATGAATGCTTTCGTCATTGTGGTTGCCTCCGTTTTCTCTTTTTCTTCCTTTTCCTCGATGTGTAGCACACACTTCCTGTTTGCCGAGAGCGTCAGAGGAGAATTAAATGTCAATACGGCTGGTTATTCTTAGTGACAAAATGCAAGCCTATAACAGTCTCTGTTCTCTCTTGATGTGTGATGCATTTCTCCTGATGGATGGGGGATTCTGGAGAGTTTTTCTTACGAATACGGCTAGACTTTTTCAGATGCTAAATACGACTCTGCAGTGAACCTCATTTTTTCTTGATGAATGTTGAGCATTTCCTGATTTGCAACAAGGAGGAAATGTTATTGTAAATGCGGCTGGTCCTTACAGAGGATGACATGTGTGCCTGTAGCTACTGATATATTATTATAGTGATGCTGGAGGGGCGTGGTTAGCGCCCGATGGGTATGGCGATATTGGAGTGAGGCTACCGGAACCGGCGAGACGAATTTACGCTCACAGGCTACTTGATATGTCGCTAGCCAGAGAAGTGCTCCACTGACATATTGCGCATCTTCAGAAAACTTCATTTACTGCCCCCCAGACTCTTCATGGGGAAACTCCGGAATTTAAGCTGGCTACTACTTCTCAGCTACCTGTGGACTCAGATACGGATTCTCCTCCTCAAGACATGGTAGACGCCTCAGCACCAAAATCAGATTTAATACGAGGAGCCATCCCAAAAGCATGCAACAAAGGAAAGCTGCCGTCCTCTTTAGCTTATTCTAAACGTCTGAAGAAGGATCCACCATCCCCAGAGAGTCAATCCTCATCCTCTTCCATGGATCTCATTTTGGAAGAACTTCGTGCATTCAAACCCTTTATGGAGGCTACCACAAAGAACATGCAGGCTATGCAGGAACAATGGTCGTCTTTGGAGTCACGTGTTCAAACTTTGGAAACTGGAAACTTCCACTGACTCTTTGCAATCTTCTTGTTCTCATATTCCGTCAATGGAGGCGGAGATACTTCTACTTAAACGTCAGATGGAGGATTTGGAAAATAGGAACCGTAGGAACAATCTGCGCCTAGATGGTCTTCCAGAGCTTACAGAGGGGTCAAACCCCACCGTCTTCTTCCAATCCTGTCTGGCCAAGATCTTAGATGCTCCGGCCTTAACTTCTGTTAACATCCAAAGGGCTCATCGCCTTGGCCCGAAGACCACTAGTAAGCCTAGAGGTGTCATTATGCTTTTCCTGCAATTCACTGACCTCTTACAGGCCCTTTCAGCTGCCAAGCTCAAGAAGCAAATTATGTAGGAAGGTCATCGCCTCTATCTTTCTCAGGATGTCTCCAAGTCCACTGCAGACCGAAGGAAGACATTTTTGGACATGCGTCCTCAACCACGGGCCCTGAATGCTAGATATGGCCTATTACATCCTTGTCTCTTCAAGGTCACATATAGAGACAGAACAACCACATATGAGGACCCTGCAGCCTTGCAAGCGTTTCTCCAGAGGCAAGGCCAAGATGTTATGGATGTATCCAGACCTGGTTGACAAGACTTACTATTTCTTCTTGGAACTCGTTGTGTTATGATTCTGTTATTTCTTCATTATCGCTGATCTTGTGAATTCCCTAATGTCTCTTCTTCCGATAGTCGGTTCACTCTCATGTGTCCTCTGTATAGTTCAATTGTAGTTTGTTTTTTCTTGTTCCCCTGCAACACGTTTTTCCCTTCAATTGTATATCTCTCTTGTTTCTACAGATATCTCCCTCCTTCTTCCAACCCAGATGTGCCATGCTACTTTCTATATGCAACGTTTCTGGCTTCATGGTATTTGAGGTTTTGATGTCTACTCTGGATGTTGTCGTCGCTGTCTCCCGGTGCCACCCCCTTTCTCGTTCTTGAATTTTCCGTTCCGTAAGTATGTTTTTCAGTCGTTCGTTTCGAATGTGTACTGTCTTTTTGCTGGTTTTTGTTTCTGTCCTTTTTTCTATACTTGATCTCTTACTTTTTGCTCTTTCCTTCCTTTTTTCGCTTTCTTTCACCACCCATCTTCCCTTCTTGCTCCTTCCTTTCCTTGGATTCAGTATTATTTTCATAGTGGTTCCCTCCTTCTTTTCCTTTCCTTTTCTTCTTCTTTGCTTTCTCTTCTTCTGCCCTCTCTCCTTCATCAATTCGTTACAATTCTCACAGTTCTCTCAAGTTATTTTTCCTGCAGTAATAAGCATGTTGCTGTTATCTGTTTTTCTTTGTTGTTCCATTCCGTGTTACATCGTGGAACGTTAAAGGTTTAAACAACCCCATTAAAAGGCAAAGGGTTTTATCACATTTAGCGAGACTAAAGTCTGATGTTGTCCTCCTTCAGGAGACTCATCTCTCTGAAACGGAGGCTTTGAAACTCAAGCGTTGTTGGGTGGGCCATGTTTTTTGCTCCCCCACAGTTTCCAAGAAAAATGGTGTTGTGATTTTATTACATAAAAAGTTAAATGTTTCCTCAATTTCTCACGAATGTGATGTTGATGGTCGATGGGTTATTGTTACACTGCTTATAGATAATATTCCTATCACTCTTTTTAATGTGTATGCCCCAACTGGGATTGACAGATTATTTTGGCCCTCTATTTCAACTAAGCTGTCCTCCCTTTCTGGAGATTACATACTTCTCGGGGGAGATTGTAATCAAGTTGTTGATCCCTTCCTCGATCGTCATTCCAATGTTAACTTTATCCCCTCTAGGATGCACTCTCAATTTGTTAATACCTTTCAAAATAATGCCTTGGTGGATATCTGGAGATTATGTAATCCTGATCTCAGAGAATACAGTTTTTACTCCCCTCCACATCAGTCACAGTCCCGCATTGATCATATCTTCCTTAGTAAATCCCTATCCCAGCACGCTATACGCTCTGACATTGGTTCCATCCTAATCTCGGACCATGCTCCGATTCATGTGGACCTTGACTTACTTCCTTTTTCCCCTCACTCTGGCAGATGGCGTTTCAACAATGCTTTGCTTTTGGAACCTACTTTTTGTTCTGAATTTACTGCCTTTGCCACTGAATTTTTCCTTCTCAATCATACCCCTGATTCCTCTTTTGTTACTGTTTGGGATTCTTTTAAAGCAGCCTCTAGGGGTTTTAATATTAATTTTGTAGCCCGACGAAAGAAACTCCAAGAAGCCAAATCCGAACACATTTTAGCCAATATTAAGATTTTAGAGCTTGATTATCATGCTTCTAAATCTGAGACTTCTCTTAGAAAGCTTATTGATGCGAAAATTTCCTTCAATAGGTTTACAACTGATGTTGCCTCTAACCTTTTGCTAAAACGTAATTCCAGGTATTATGGGGGTAAGAACAAAATGGGTAAACTGTTGGCCAATTACTTAAAGATACGAAAGGAGCGTACAAAGATCGAGTCCATTCAGACTTCCACTGGGAATTCTTGCTTTAAAGATAAAGATATTCTTTCTGAGTTTGTTAAATTCTATAACAATCTTTATACCCCCGAACACATCCCGAAGACTACGGATCTTCTTTCATATTTTCATTCACTTCCCTCCCCACCAGCTTCTCATGTTGATTTTACTGTCTTAGAACGGGACATTTCACTTTCTGAAATCTCCCATGCTGTTTCTAAATTGCGACACAGTAAGTCTCCAGGCCCAGATGGTTTCACTATTGAATTTTACAGCCACTTCGCCTCTCTACTGCTCCCTAAATTGTTACTATTATTCCAAACCTTCCTCGCAGCGGGTTCTTCCAGCGGCTCCTTTCATTAGGCTTTAATCTGTTTAATTCCCAAAGAGGATAAGGACCACTCGTTATGCAAAAATGATAGACCAATTTCTCTGGTTAAGACGGATTATAAAATTCTAGCTAAAATTTTGGCATTACGCATGGATCCCCTTTTACCCGATCTCATTGGCCCTGAACAATCAGGCTTTATCAAGGGCCGTCTTTCATCTGACAATTCCCGGGTTTTTCTTAATATTCTTAGCAAGGCTTCCTCTCTGTCGCTTCCCTTCGCGGCTGTTTCTTTGGACGCGGAGAAAGCCTTTGACAGGATTGGATGGGATTTTATGTTCCAGGCCTTACGTTGGATCGGCTTTTCTTCTAAATTCATCTCCATTATTTCTTTACTCTATACTAATCCCCAGGCTTCCATTTTTGTCAACGGAATGACCTCGGATTATTTTTCGTTACACAGGGGAGTGCGACAAGGCTGTCCTCTATCCCCCCCTACTTTTTGTTATAGCCTTGGAACCCTTTCTTACCAAGATTCGTCTGGACAACAGTATTTCTGGTTTTAAATTTGGTTCACGTCAAGTTAAACTCTCAGTCTATGCTGACGATATTCTTTTTTATTGCTCTGATCCTGTTTCCTCTATTCCCTCTTTTCTTCAGCAGGTGTCTTCTTTCTCCGCGGTCTCTGGTTATCGCCTAAATGCGGATAAGTGCGAGGTTTTACCTTTAAACCCTATTTGTCAAAAGCATCTATTTTCCCAAACGGGTTTCTCATGGCAACCATCTAAGATCAAATATCTGGGTGTTTGGTTCGCTCCTCTCTTGTCTGATACGCTCAAATTTAATTTTGATTATATCTTCAAGAAAATGGACACGGCTATTCAACGTTGGAACCCGCTCTTTCTGTCCTGGTGGGGTCGGCTCAATTCTATAAAAATGATGTTATCCCCTCTTCTTCTTTACACCATTTCCATGCTTCCAGTACACATTCCAGCTTCTTTTTTTAAACGAATTGATTCCTTGTTGCTGAAATTCTTATGGAATGGCAAGCGGTTTCGGATAGCTTTGGCTTCATTGCGCAAGGACAAAGCCCAGTCCGGGGTGCGTTTTCCGGATTTCAGAGCATATCACCGAGCTTTTTCTTTGAAACAATCGACCCGTTGGCTCTCTTCTGATCTTCTGCACTATCTGCCCGTCTGGTTAAGTATGGAATCTTCCTTTCTGTCCCCCTTTACCTTTCGCGAGTTCTTATCCTTCATGTCTTCTTTAGTTCGCTTTCGTACGCATGTTATTTCTCATTCCCGCACTCTCCTCCTCCCTTACATATTATCATCTTATCCCTCCCTCCTTTCCATCCACGAACAACCAATATGGCACAACTCTCTCTTCAAACTTCGTAATCGCACCATATTTTGGAAGACATGGAATTCTCGAGGATTACGTTGGATCTCTCAATTAATTTCCCAAGATACTCCTCTTTCATTCCAAGAACTTCAATCCTCTTTCTCACTGCCCTCTTCTGCTCGATCGCAATATAATGCCCTTCTCCCAGTCTTGATCTTATATCTTCGCTCCCTGGCGCCATCCACCGATATTCCTTTGGATCATAAAGCTACTTCTCTATTATTGGAGTGACAGACTAAAATCTAAAATCGAGAATGCTTGGGAACTGGATCTCTCTCAGGATTGGCCAATACCTTTTTGGGACAGAATATGGGCTAAACTTCATAAGGCCTCTAGAGCTGCTAATACTATCCAAACCTTATATTTAATTTATAATAGAACTTTATGTACTCCATATACTCTATCCCGTTTTTCACCTGACTCATCCCCTATCTGTTGGTCCCGTTCTTGTCCCGTTGCAGATCTCAAACACATGTTGTTTGAATGCCCTCCAATCTCCAAGTTCTGGCACCTAGTTTGGATGCAAATACAAAAGATATTCCAATTTCAAATTCCCTTTTCCCCTTCGCAAGTTTTTCTAGGTTCCTTATCACCGAGTATCCCGCGATCTTCGTCCCATTATCTATTACTTGACCTTCTAGTTGCTGTGGCTTTCCATACCATTACTTCTAATTGGAAGCGGGCTGCAAATGTCTCCTACCAATCTTGGTGGAATGCAGTTTGCTTCCATCATCGTTTAGATACTAATTACGTATCTCCCGTTTCCCTAGCAATTAAACGCGACCTGATTTGGCTCCCTTTGGTATCCTATCTAACCTCCTTTGCTCTACCACACACCTCTCCAGACCCTGACACGGTTGAGGTGCGTAAGCCACCATGATTTTCTCGTTCTTTCATGCCTTTTTGTTATGATATTACGTTTCTACTATATTATATGGTATTTTTCATTCCTATATTTAGGTTTTATTCGTGTAAGCTTCATGCTTGTTATATTTGCTTTATTGAGAGTGTCTATTGAATTGTTTATTTTTTGTATATGCTTATCATGATGATTATTCCCCTTTCCCCTTCCCTCTCCTTCCCTTCTTTATTTCTTCAATAAACTCAAACTTAAAAAAAAAGAAGTTTAAGGTCTGTTTCAGAATACGAAAGCTTGTATATTCATTGGGTAACACAGGTATTTAGGCACTAAGAAGATCTCAGTTTGAGATTCCTGTCCTAAGAGTCATTAGTAGTCTTAGGTGGGTGTTAAATGCCTTCTCTATTGTGACTACTATTCCCTAACAGTAAGGGTACCTTGTTTTATTCCTTCCCTTCCTTTTGTTCTAGACCAAGACTATTGCACTCTGCAAGACCACTTTATTATCATTTAGCGGAAGAAGGGAACAATTAGGTACTTAATGATTGTGCACTATTTATATAATCATTAGCATTTCACTTTAAACATTTTCACTTACACTTTTTATCTTTTTCCAGGTAGGGTTTTTTTCCTGGTTGCCTGGTCCTGTCCTTGAGTGCGGTACGACGTGGGACATATTTTCTTTTCATCCCTATTTTCCCTTCATCCCCGGTTTACTGTTGTTGCTTTGACTTGGTTGGGTATAGCAGTGACCTATAGAAGTCAGGACCTCTCATCCTTGCATGACGTTCCTGCGGAAACTTGAGTAACTTGACAATTGGTATTTAATTATTACCTAATTAACTTCCCACCTTATACAAACATAGTAACCCGCACCACAAATGTAAGTATAAAAAAAATCAATATTACATAATAATCATTCTAAATATCAATCACATACTTATTTAAAAAAATAATTATCTATTCATTAATTATTACTCAATTAACTTCCGATCCTGTCCCCCAACAAACCCAACAACCCGCTACAACACTATAAATGTAATTTTAACAAATATATTGCAAATTGTAAATCACTTAAAATTATAAACTATATTTAAAAAACATGTATAACAATTATACAAACAATACTTAATATTTAAACTAAAGCACATTAAATTAATTTTAAAATGATAATCTTTACAACTATATTATTGAAAATGCTACTTACAACAATGATATTCTTAATGATATTACTTACCTCAAAAAATGATATTCTTGACAACAATATTTCTGCATCACAATATTTTTGTTTCACGATATTTTATCGTAATACCTTGCTGGTTCTGAAGGTGTTAACACAGATCCGGTAGTGGCAAGGGAAAGAATGGTAGGATAAGAACAAGGTTCAGAATCTTTTCCAGTGGATGGAGGTGACAGAGTTATAAGCAAAGAGAAGCACCAGGATAGGCGACTTTTGAGTAATGTCAGCAACCCATGCCAGCTTTAAATTGCTGGTAAACAAAACTATCAAGCTGGCCTCACTAACTGAGGATAGGGCAGCACTGGCAGGCAGAGCTCATGGCTGGTTTGTTTTGCACAGTGACGACACAGCAGTACTGAAACCCTACTTCCATAAGGGGTTTTCCAACTCAGTTAAAGAAAAATTATTGAGATACCGTCTAGGTTTACTACCGCCGTGGTAGCGCAACACAGCCACAACCTGCTGCCACTTGTGTGGAATGGGGAAAGAAGATATGCTGCATTTAATATGTATTTGCAAGTAATTAATGACTGAGCAAAGAGCAATGAATAAGTATGTAAGTAATAAGTTTATTGATTAGTTAATTAAAACCTCAACAATTTTTGCATAAAAAAGCGTGATTGCGTGATATTGCAGCTACCTGGGCGCAGGCTAAATCCCCAAGCATCGCAAAATGGTGCGGGGAGTGGACTGGTGTGTCACACAGGAGAAACCCTTATTCCAGGCCCGGGATGCCCAACCAAGTACAACAAAGACTGGGGCAAATGGTTAAATCAACTGGACTAATTGAACTAAAGTTTGCTTATGTACACATTTGTAATGTTATTGCATCATGAATGTGCTTTCAACCATTTATTTGTATGCATTCAAAACTAACAACTGCGGTAATGTCTTGTAACATTGATAAAATGTCTTGTGCTGTTAAGTTGTTTGATCTTAAAATCAATAGAATTGATTGTTAAAAAAATAAAAATAAAGCGTGATTGAGCCAAATTCATAGTTAAAATATCAAGAAGCATATCATAAAAACATGAATTCCTGCTTATTATCAAAGTCAGTAAAAGGACAAAGTCTTTGATCTTCCGATCTGGCTTAAAATATTCTTCTCGAGCTAGTTGCCTATGCAGAGTTCCAACTAATTAACTCTGCGTGTAAAGTTGGGGCAAATCATTCAGGGTGCAAAACAAGAGAATTTGGTACAGGAATGTTAGCCTGGAGCTCTGGGTCCATGCTGACATAGGTGGTCAAACAATCTTCCATCTTGCATAGCAGCTTAACAAGTGCATCCTCTATGAGCTGGTTCAGTGGACAGAGGATAGCAAGAGGCGTGCAAGTTCCATTCTTGGGTGTAAACATTTTTGAGGAAGATGCTTGTTCGCTGGCGGATAAAGTGCCTAGTGCATTATGGATGAAAATGTAAAGACTTTGATCACTTAATTCGATGAATAGCCTTAGCAATGAGTTATATTTTTTTTTATAATGGTGTATTTCAAAAGGAAGATTTAGGATGAATGGTGCTTGGCCTTAGTGTTTATGATTCACTGGGCCGCGATGCTGCATGGTTCTTTCAATGCGGTGACTTGCACTTGTTTGGCGTCAGTGGACCGTAGCATTCTTCAAGGGACATACCATTGGAATATGCACCTAAGGAACTCAGGACCAGCTCCATTAAAGGCCTTAAAAATGGTACGTAGTGCCTTAAAGTGTGTTCTTTGTTTAACCGGGATCAAATGCAATTTCTTGAGTTCCTCTTTTACGGAGACAAATTTTGGCATTCCTGACAGCAATCTGGCAGCTGCAACTTGGGCTAGTTGGAGCCGATTAATATGCTGCTTTTGGGCATTAAGATATAGGCCGTTACAGTAGTCCTGGCACAACATTATGAGGGCCATTACCACTGTCTTGAGACTGCTCTCGGTCAAGAAAAACTTAATTTTTCTTATGATTCTTAGGACCATAAAGCAGGCTGAGATCACCATACTTATTTGGTCGCCCATGATGAGTTTATTGTCCACCAATACCCCAAGATTTTTGGCTTTCCTTTTGGGTATGGGACAAGAACCAAGGTCATCCGGCCACCATTCAGGTGCCCACACACGAGGATTATTCCCAAACCTTATGACCTCGGTCTTGCTGGAGTTCAGTTTTAAACAATTAGAGGACATCCAGCCCAAGATTGCACTCATACAGTCTTGGAAACGCTCCCCTGTTTCCTTTTCCCCTCCCTCAGTCAGTGACAACACTATTTGCGTGTTGTAGTGGAGGAGGTGAGTTGGAAGCCAAAGGACCTGATAACTGCTGCCAGGGATGCCACATATATACTAAAGAGCATTGGGCTGAGTGATGAGCCCTGTGACACCCCACATGGAAGTGAAAAAGGTTTGGACGTATTACCATCCAAATCCATGGTTTGCGACCTATCAGATAGAAATGATTGTAGGAGTTTCCATGCTTGACCTTCAACTCCAATGTCAGACAGCTGGTCCATCAACACTTTGTGATGGACCGTGTCAAAGGCCGCAGACAGGTCCAGCAGAATCAGTATGACATTGCCTCCCTTGTCTACGGCGTCTCTAATCTCCTTTGTGGATTTCAGCAAGGCCAACTCAGTGCTATGGTCTGCTCTGAACCCATATTGAGATGGGTCCATAGAGTTTTTAGACTGAAGAAATGCACTGAATTGGATGTTCATTGCCTTTTCCAAAATGTTGGCAGGGAATGGGAGCCGTGAGATCGGCCTGTAGGGATTGGGATCTTTAGGGTCCAGAGTCTGTTTCTTCAGTAGGGGAAGAACAGAGGCTTTCTTCCAAATTTTGGGAAATATGCCCGAAGTAAAAACGGCATTCAGCAGGGGCGTAAGTGCCATTCCAATCACCTCTGGAATTTGTTTAATAACCTGCACAGGGCACGGATCATTGGGGGCTCCTGAGCAGATCGAATTCAGAACATTAATCGTTTCTGATATCTCCAGGGGTGTGAATTGGTCAAGTATCAGTAGAGGGACGGGACTGTCCAGTCCCTTCAAATGATAGTGCATCTGTGCCTTTTTATTGGCTTGGGTGAAAGAAGAAAAGATGATTTCTACTTTATGCTTAAAGAAATCGGCAATTATATTGCAGAATTCTGGGTTGCCCTGGCTCTTAGGAGCATTAGGAGTAGACAGTTTTTTAATGGTTTCGAAAAGTTCCTTTGAGTTAGATTTGGCTAACGCTATTTGTATTGTAAAAAACCTTTTTTTTGCTTCTAATAGAAACAGCTTATAAGTGGTGATGCAGTGTTTATATCTTTCCTTATCTGCATCTGCGTACCTTTTACACCATACCCGCTCTATTTGCTTACAGGCCAGTTTTTGTTGCTCTAAGCTCATCAGAGTACCAGGGAGCTGACGGTAGAGCTCGTTTAGGGGTCCACTTTTTTTCAGGGGCTAGGTGGTTACAAGTTGTGCCTAGCCATTGATCATAGGCTACAGTGGCATCTTCCACTCCCAGCGGAAGAGGGCGCATTGAGCTCCTCAGGGAATTTTCAAATGTCTTAATGTCCAGTCTTCCCCAAGCCCTAGTTACAATCTCCTGGGTAGGTTTCATACTGGCTGAGTGGCCCCCATAGCTGTTCAATACAAATTGAATGGCACAGTGGTCAGACCACGAGAGCAGGACAACTGAGGTGCAAACTAAGTCGCAGTTATTAGAATATATCCCATCCAGGGTGTATCCTTTTTCGTGAGTCAGGGCCTTCACCAACTGCTTGAGGTTTCCAGCCCCCATAATTTGCTCCAGCTGATTGGTATCTGGATCCAAAGGGCTTTCCAGATAAAAGTTAAACTCACCCAATACCGAAAAAGACTCTAGGCATAGCCCTTCCTCCAGCAAGGTACCTATTGTATCCAGAAATCCACTTTTAGGTCCAGGTAGGCGATAGAGTAATATACCTTTAAAGGTTCTGTGGCATGCTGAGTGAATATTAAAAGCTAATGCCTCACAGGACGTGTTGGAGGCAGTGAAAAAGTTGGGTTCCACTGAATCATGGTAGAGGACTGCAAGCCCTCCCCCTTTTTTATGTGGCCTATCCAATGTGTAACAATGAAAACCTGGGGGAGTTGCCTTCACTAGGTCTGGTCCAGATGCATGATCTGTCCATGATCCAGTAATGAAGGCCAGCTTTACATCAAGTTCCTCCAATAGTAGAGCACATTCCGTGCTATTTTTAATTAAGGATCTAGCGTTGAATAAAATACATTTTAAGGGACCTGCATCAATGGCACTGGTCTTCTTGACTGACCTGACGCCAGGGCCAAAAGCTGGCAGGTCAAGGATGCAGGAGAGCTGTCGCCGGCAACTAAAGCAAGAAGTACTTTCCATGCCTTTATCATGGGGGGTACCCCCCTACATGTCCCATACCAGGTGGCAGGCACTGTGCAGTGCCTGCCACGCAGTGCAGGAATATGCTGGACATGCCTTTTTGGAGATCGCGGTGGTGCTGCTGGCAGCAGCAACCGCTGCAATGTTAAAAGCCGCGATCGTACCGCCGTGGTCGGATTTCGACTGCGGAGCATACTAATTGGACCGGCGGTTATGCCCCGGTCCTAGTGGGCGGTGTTTTCACGCTACCATGGCGGTCAGAGTGATTTTCCGACCGCCATCCTAATAGACCCTTTAGTTGGGTAGATTGAATATCATTCTTATCGATCTTGAAACTGTACTGTCCAGAATTACTGTGTGTCTTCCCCTCAGGCACTCGCTCCCATAAGTAATAGCTGGATTGAGCTTTGCTTGTAAAACCTGTACCAATGGGGTAAGACTTGGGCCAGTAGTTTTGTTTTTGAAGGATTTTAGAGCTCACGTAATTGAGTTGCCTCTTCTCTTGATGGCTTTTTTTGTGCGTTAAATCTGTCTTTGTTGTCTATTATCACTCCCAAGTACTTATATTCTTCTACTGCTTCTATTGATGTGCCACCCAAATACCAATGGTGACTGGATGTTCTCTTTTTCGGGTTTAATCGCATTACCTTCGATTTATCAAGATTGATAGTTAGGCCATTGATAGCTGAGTAGCTGCTGGTTGTATCGAAGTGGTGTTGGAGGCCGATAGGAGTTCAGCTGAACAACACAAGGTCATCAGCATACTACAGATTGGAAAGAGAAACCCCCTTATCCTAGGAGGATGTGAATTACAGATGTTCAGTTCTGTTGAAAGATCATCCATATATAAGTTGAAAAGCGTTGGGCCGATACACACCCCTTTTTCAGCCCCTCTGTTGTTGGAATTTTTCTGGACAGGCAATTTACGTCTCCCAGCTTTATTTGGACCCATGTGTTGGTATGTACGGATATTATCTGGTTTAAGAGAGCAGATGGTATTTCCAGTTTCTCAAGTTTGGACCAGAATCTGTTCCTGTCAATGTTGTCGATAGCTGATGAATAATCGATAAAACACAAAAAGAGAGGGAGTTTTCCTGCTTTGGCGCCACCTATTAATAGCGGCAGGGCTAGTATGTTAGATGTAGTTCCCATGCCTTTGCAGAAGCCTGTCTGGTTGATGGGGATGATCGATTTGTCGTTTTGCCTTACTTACTTACTTACTTTCTTTAAAAAAAAAAAAAGAGCAATGAAACGACCACTCTTTAACCATAGACGAATCTGAACTTGCCAACAGGCGGTGCTAGCATGTTTTGAGCCCAAAGATCTGCAACTAAATTGCCATTTTTTGAGGTTTTTAAAGAAAGCAGAAAGGAAATTAATAGCAATGTCAACTCACTGTGGCAATCCAGGTGCACAATGAAGGACCTGTTGAAAACTTGCACAAATGGAAGTTAGACGGAGGGTCAATGCCTGCACATAGGAATCTGTTAAAAAAAGTGCCACCTGGAAGTCTCTGCAACAAAAAAATGGGGCAGTGCTGGCCATGTATGCAGGAATCCTGGTGTGGCCCAACAGGATTGCTCTCTGACCTGATAGTATGCATTTAGATGGCTTGACTACTTCTGCACACAGGCCAGACAGACTAGAAGTGGGCTGAAAGGGATTGGTCCTTAAACTGAACTGAATGGAAAATATGCGCCTTATGAATGCTTTGGTCGCTACTGCATGTCAACATGTTATGTTATGTTAATGAAACTTCTAGAGCGCACAAATACTAAGATGTCTTGGCGCTAGAATAGGTGAGCTTTTCAAAATGTCAGCAACCCAATCCAGCTTTAAAAAGCTGGTAAAGAAAACCATATGCAGGTAGACGGGGTCTACCCACTATTTTCTCAGGTTGTATACCTTTGCCCCTGCTAAGAAGTAGGACCCCAGTGCCATAAGCTAATCTTGTCCTGGTGTAATTTTCCAACACCGGGAGTCATTTAGCAGTGCCTGCACTATTGACTGGTTTCCGGCGAGCAACAATATGCAGGTGGTGGATGGGCTTTTTTATTTTGCCCTCCAGCTGGGACCAAGACGAAGGGCTGAATTAAAGCCCATCAGCTCTCGTTTTGTACAAGTACAATCAGGTCTAGGAGCTATCTGCAGCCTCACACTTAGGTGCCACTATAGTAGAGGGGAAACAGAGGCACCGAGTTTGTTATCACTTCACAAACATTTATGTGAAACTACGATTTGGGCGCAATGCACTGTAAGAATATCAGCTGTACTGGACTGTGGGTGTATTTACACGAGTATTAAATACCCAATTTTTTATTTAATTATATCACTAATGCCACTTACTGTAAAATCACTACCTGTGATGCCATATGCGATGTCACACACTGTGATGTCACACATCTTGATGTCACTTACATACTGTCTAACTCAGTTAGACCCCAACTTCTTTTTTTAGAACTTGTGCCCTGCAAGCATCCCTCGCATACAGACGAGGTACAGGACTATCAGCTGCAGGGGAAGGTTCTTTCATAGATATAGCACATACAATACAGATGCAACTCACACACACATAATACATACAGCACTGTCAGCAGCAGTGTAAACTACTGTGAAGCATAGAATATTCTCACTTACCCACTTTTTATCCATGTAAAAGGTAAATGAATGACTGACTTTTGGGTGTGCAGTTTAGCCTATAGCATATTACATTGAACTTATAGAGACAGTGAGGCTGTCTTTCATCTCTTATATTACAAAATCCTTAAACATTTGCTCAGTTGAAGGAAATATGAAGGAAAGAGAGAAACATGGGTCAATCAGCATGGGGAAGAAGGCTGCAGAAATAGATTAGAGCGAGAAGAAAGATGTCAGAGGCACATATAGCTGCTTTCATCCTTTCTATACAGTGTCACCACTACTCATATTATTCCTTAGCATACCAAATCAGTCTAGAAGCATCCAATTCCTGGCACCTGCAGCATACAATCTCACTGTAAGACACAAATAACCACAGAGCATGGTAATTTTGTTTCAGAGAAAGGGATGAAAAAGAATAAAGTTGAGGGCATTGTTGAATGGAAGAACATTATTGATGGGCATGGGACAGATAGAAATATGTGCTCAATAGAATAGCAGCCAGAAAAGGAGGAAAGAAGAAAGGGAGAACTGGCACGGACTGAGATCAAGCATCAGGAGAAGGCAGAAATAAACATAGGCAAAAGGAACCTTAACACAGTATTTTGGGTCCTGAAGAAAATGGTAGTGAAGAAAAGCGGGGTATTATGCAGTGAGAGTGGTTAGGCTTCACTATGTAGTGCAACACAAAAAGATGATGGACAGAATGTTGAACATTGTCAAACATTCACCCCCAGGCAAAGATCTGGGTTTAATCCATCGTTATTTTGCTCTTCACGGGATTCTAGTTTGGACCCAGCGATATGCAAATCAGCCTTGACCCTGTTCCCCATGAGAACAATACAGCCCAAACTGCCAGGCGAGGTCTTCCCTGGACCAGAAAACAAGCATCCTGGGGCCGGTTTAGGGGCATCACACCTCATCAGCCAATCTAGCTTGAAACGGGTGGCGTAGCAAGCACGGCACCCATGTCTGGGCATACCCTTTCCACTTAAGGTGAAAATGCAACACAAAAAGAGGATGGACAGAATGTTGAACATTGTCAAAAATTCACCCCCAGTCACAGATCTGGGTTTAATCCATCCTTATTTTACCAGCCATGCCATTCCAGTTAGGACCCAGCCACATGCAAATCAGCCTTGACCCTGTTCCCTATGGAAACAGTCCAGCCGAACTGCCGGGCCAGGTCCTCCCTGGACCAGAAAACAAGCATACTGGGTCCAGTTTCGGGGCATCACCCCTGATCAGCCAGGCTAGCTTGAAACCGGTGGCGTAGCGAGCATGTGACCCCTGTCTCTGCATACCCCGCCCACTTAAGGTGAAAATACAACACAAGTGGCATAGTGAGCAAAAGAACGATGGATTAAACCAAGATGTTTGATTGAGGGTGAGTGGTTGAAAAGTTTCAGCACTCCATCCATCATCTTGTTGTGTTTGCTATGTTTGCCCTAAGTGGCCAAGGGTATGCCCAGACGTGGGTCCCTTGCTCGCTGTGCCACTGCAGGCCCAGGTGACCCTTTGAACTCCCATGCCCTGGGTACCACTGGTACCTTTTACAAGCGACTTATAAGGGGGATACCAATTCATATGTATCATATTTTAGGGAAAGAGAACTGGCCCTGGGGCCTGGGTAGCAGGCTCCAGTGCACTTTCAGAGTCATAACCATCGGCAGTGGTTAAAAAGTGTGGGGGTGACCATACAAAAAGGGCACTTTCCTACAGGTAGCATCTGGTGGCATCAGAGAGGCTAAAAATCCACATGTGACCAGGCAGCATCTTATATAAGGAAATGTATATGGAAAGCATTAGCTCAGTGCAGCAACGCTGATCATTTCTGGCTTTTAAATCAATAGCTAAAATTAGTAAAAATATTGCAACAGATGGACAGCATCACATGGACCTCAGCGTCTTAGAACTTAGTCCCACAGAGTGAGATTCACATCATTTGCGAAATAGGACATTTGGAAAAGTAAGCCATCTGGAATGGCATAAGCACCACTAATGTGATTGTCGACTGCAAAACAAAATCCCACACTCAGCTCCCTGGGTTCAAGAAATTCAAACATTCCTTCAGAATGTTGACAGCTACAGGCACACTCCCTAGTCAATCAATCAATCAATCAGTCTTTATTCGATTTAAAAATACAATCATAAAAGACACAAACATAGTACCTACAAACATACATTTCAATAAATACATTAAAATACCTTATTAAAAGTACCTTGTTAAAAAAAACATTAAACAATTCAATAGACTGACATATAGTAGTAAAAAGATTTTTTGGGTTAAAATTGTCCCTGGTGCAACTTAAAAGTGGGGAAAACCCGAACGCTGGATTCATTAGGGACCATCAAGGGAGCGCTTAATTGATTTTCTCCGCAATGCCCATGCCCAGCCCAGGTACTTTGCCAATGCGATGGAGACCAATATCAAAGAGCTAGTGCGCAAAATGCGTAAGGCTACAGTGCTGCTCCTTGTGCCGAGAGATCTACACATTGGTGTAAGCCAAACACGCCTTGGAATAGCAAGTGCCAGGCAGACAAACAGAAAGTGGGGAGATGTTTCCATCGCAGCCCCACATGCAGGACATTGCATTTCCGTGTTCGCGGCCCACCTTCCAGTCAAAGATCTAAGGGGCAAAGAACCAGCTCTAAACTGGAAATAGAGTTTCCTGTCACCCACATTAGTCACCACATCCCAGTATTGTTCCAGATAGGGGGATTCTTTGAACTCCAAAAATTACCCAGACATCCCGGTTGCTTTATTCAGTACCTGGGAATCTATTCTTTCCCAGTATGCTATTTTAAGAGAACTTTTTGATGGAAACTGGGCAGGAGCTGGGTCGGTCCACAACCCTTCCATACCCATGTCTTTTAAAGACGCATGTAAGTTCTTCAGCCACTCAATTTTGTGAAAAACATCAGATTTTATAATGTCGTTCAGGCCCTTGGCATAGTGGGAAAGTTCAGGAGTAGTCCAAAGCCTCCGCCAGTATAAAACCGGACGGAGTCTTGCAATATCCTTAATGGACCTCCTACCCAGATCATACCTAAGTGGGATCAGAGGGGTGCTCTGAGGAAGACCAGTAATTCTACGCAGGAATTTGTGCTCCACATTTATCAAAGTCGCTAGTTGTTCAAAGCCCCAGAGTTCCGCCCCATAAAGGACAGAGTTTAGGGCCTTAGCTTCATAAACTTGCAAAACCGGGCTTATTGGTTTCGTGAATGACCTACTAAATTCTCTGGTCAAAGCACCAGTAATCTGCTTAAATCTTAGGGAGGCCATTTCCAGATGTCTGCGCCAATTATTTTTATTTGAGATTTGCAACCCAAGATACGTAAAACTGGTCACTAATTCTAAGGGTTGCCTATTCATAAATACTCTTTTCCCTTGGAAGCTGCTATGAGGGTTAAAGGCCATAAACTTCGTTTTTGCCACATTAACCTCTAAACCATGATCAAGGCAAAACTCATCAAACAGGCGAAGGGCTTTTTGCAGACCATTAGATGTTCTGGATACGATAAGCGTATCGTCTGCAAACAATAATATGGGGATGGAAACACCAGCCAACCTTGGAGCGTCGGTATTAGCAGAAAGCATAAGTTCAACTATCCCATTAATATAAAGTCAGAAGAGCGTGGGTGCCATAGTGCAACCCTGTCTCACACCACGCTCGACTGGGAACTCAGATGTGTCTTCCCCCGCTCCACCCCACTGAATCCTAGCATAGTTAGACTCGTGCAGACGCATCACCATAGTCAGAATTTCTTTGGGGAGACCTAGCCTCTCTAGGACTGCCCACAGCCGGTGTCGTGGTACAAGATCAAAGGCAGCCCCTAAGTCAACAAAAGCTACATAAAGACTGCCATTCCCCAATGTCACCACCTTCCAAAGGAGCTGGACAAAGTAAAAGACTTGGTCCACCGTGCTGGTTAGTTTCCGAAAGCCAGCTTGGAAGGGTGACAAAATGTTGTTATCATCCATCCATTCTTGAATTTGGTTCAAAACCATCCTCCCTACCACCTTCTGAACGGAATCGATGAGGCTAATGGGCCTATAGTTTCCCGGGAGCGACCTGTCGCCTTTCTTGAATACAGGTATAATAACTGCCCCCCTCCAAGATTTTGGGACTGGCGCGCCTACAGCCACAGCGTTAGCCAATAGGGTTATATACTTGCTCCAGTTACCCTTATTGTGGAGAAAAACGTCCGAAGGAACCCTGTCCTGGCCGGGGGCACGTCCACTGGTGACCGAGCGTAGAGCCCTACTGGCATCTTGGATGCAAAAGGGACCCTGGGAGTAGAAAACATAATTTGGCACCCATGCGAAGTTAAACAAAATGTTACAAGCATATTGAGGTTTGAAATATTGAACCCACTCTGCCTGCGAAACATAGTTGAAGGGGCTATCAGAGCGCCCACCACAGCCCCACTTAAGAATGTTCCAAAATAGCCTGGAATCTCGGGTATGGCAAGCGCTTTTTAAATCCAGCCAGTGTTGCTCGTCCCAATTTTTTTTGGCCATCCTTACAGCTTTTTTATATGCTAGTCTGGCGGAACGGATACACTCCTGTCCACCATTAGACAGGGCTTTCACCAGGTTGGACCTGGATTCCCTACAAACACCGTCGTACCATCTGTTTTTCTTAGTTGGAGCCTTATTCGTGTTCCTCAAGGGCTTCGTAAAATAGGAACCTATTTCAGCAAACAACTTCTCATGGCATGCAGTGACTTTAGTATTGCCAGGATCTTGGAATAGCATACCCTCAAGCTCAACGATAGAATCAGCTAATTTGTTGTCTATATCGGCAATGGCCAGGGTGTTATGCTCGAGCTCCCCCCACTTAAGTCTACGCATATTATTTGTTAGAGTTACCTCAGGCAGGCACGGAACCATTCCACCAGCTATTGAGCGATTACTAAACCACCATCTATGCGCAACACAGATAGGGTTAGGTCGCTCTCGACTCTGGCCTCAACAACCATATCTAAGACTGGTTGCCATAATTGCAAGCTACATAGGACATAATCAATCCTGCTAGAATGTCGACCATTGTCAAAGGTCTTCGCCCCTGGCTTATCACCTGTCGTCCTCCCATTCAGGGCCCTCAAACCATACTCAAAACAGAGAGCATTGGTCCGGACAATAATCTCAGTCCACCTTTTGATTGGACTGAGGTCAAGCGCAGGTACCCCCCACAATTGGTCTTCCACAGCTTCGTTGCCCCACCCAGAATCAGGGTCTAGGAGCGGTTCAAAGGTGATATTAAAGTCCCCAGCTACCACTATTCGCCTCCCACCTGAGTGCTGGTCGATAATGGAGACCAAGAGAGCCAAAACCTGGGAGCCTGTCCTATTCGGGTCCCTCAAATACAAATTGTAGATATCTAAATCGCCAAGGGTTCCAAATGTCACCCTGACTAATTGAATATCTTCGGACCCAGTAGGTATTGCAGAAGCCTTTAAAAATATGGCCTGTCGGACCCAGATTGTCAGTCCTCCCTTTGGACGTCCCCTTAAACCCTGAATTGCGGGGACATAGAAGTTCAAAAATCCCTGTAGGAACTGAGGCTCACAGGTCCAGGTTTCCTGGAAAAGGCAGACATCAAAGTTGCCTATATAGCCTAGCCAATCCGGTGAATCCATTTTTGATTTTAAGCCTGCAATATTCCAAGAGACCATAGACCCCCCCTCCCTTCCTTGGCCTTGGACGTGGGCAGAGTTCGCACACAACTGCACGAGTCCAGATTGTGATCCCATAGGCAGATCAGGGGTTGTTATAACTACATCTACTATCTTATCCACCCCGATAACAGTTCGTTGAACTTAGGCCTTCCAACAGGGATACTTGGATTGGGAGGCGTAGTAAATAACTGCGGCCCAGGTGTCGGTCAGGCAAAAGCTACTGGGGAGCACAGATCATTTGCTTCCCAATTTTCCAGAGGTGGACTAAGTCCTACAGGGCAAGAGTTGTAAAAAAACCCTAGATCATGTTCCCTAATTTTTGACTGGTCGCAAGCCAGTCGGGAGCCACAAATATAGTGCACTGTACGACTATCTCCAAAGTTGACAATAATGGAGTGCCCTGGGACATCTTTGGGTCTTGGACCTACCCAGCTAACCCTTCTAGTAAAGAGGATCTTTCCATCTAAGTGGTTAGGAAGCGGTCTGTTCCTATTTAACCAAAACGTAACTTTGTTCTTTAGTTGCTGGTACGATTCCGAAACACCTTCCTGTAGTTCAGGGACTCCAGTCAGAACAGCAACATAGGGTGAACAGGCAGGGGGCAGATGAATATGAGTCCTAGGCAATATGCTGCTTTTGACCCCAGGTTCCGAGGACCTTATTTTGTTCATAGACTTTTTTCCAGCATTAATACTGGGCACACTTGAAAGATTGTCTCCCAAATTATCTATACATCGGTTAGTAAAGTTAGAGTTATCAATAACCTGTACCTTGGGGAGAGCGACCTCAGGTAAAACCCCATGCACTACTTCATTAGCAGGGGATGCCAGCGGGGGAGTAGGAAGGGTAGAGGACACCCCTACAGGATTGTCCCTTGCCTTGATAGCTAGTTTAATAACATTTTTAAGTGAGCAGAAATTATCCAGAACAGTTTGTTCTAATCTATCTACCTTCTCACTAACTAGCTTAACCCTTTCCAAAACGGGGAGAATCAGAGAACGGAACATTTTTTCTATTTCGAGAACCATATTACTCGACTGGGGCTGCTCACTATGACAAGTAATATTCCCACCAGGAGATAGTGGAACATCTCCCTGTGTTGCCCCCATTGGAGATTTTTCCGTAACATTAGGGTGTTTGGCCTTCCTCCCTCCCTGGGACCCCCTACTCGTTTCCTCTGGGCATTAGGGGGATTTACAATTCTTTTGCTAGCCCTAGTCTGTGGGTGGGTTAAAACTAATTTATTAGAGATAGGGGGGCTGCGAGTTGTTGTCGCAAAGTCAACACGAGATTCCCCAGGGGCATCACACACGATACTGCAGGGCTGCGATGTGGAAGGACTTATCCCAACATTCTCCTGCAGAGCTAGTTCGCCCCCGTTCTGGCCCACTATCTTCAAAGGAGATTTGGCCCCCGCCAAAATTCCCAAAGAAGAGCGTCTAGCTTGTGCTAACTCTACTGACAAGCGACGCTCAGTAATAGCCAGTTCGTGCTCTAGACATGATACAGCTCTTGTAATGAAATGGTCGAGTGTACCGGTCACAGACCCACCCCCGCATGTACGTTTACCTTTGGACGCCATTTATACTAAGCATACAATACTAGAGCCAATGCGCTCGTTAGCCTAAAAAGGACAATTACCAGAAGATAAAATGCAACTCCACTAGAACAAAATGCTAGCTGTACAGAATGGGCAACTATGAAGCAAAGCAAGTGGATGCAACAATCTCTTCCGAGACCGAACAAGGAGTCCTTCTACCTTGGATATAGTGTCACAGCAGCGTTAGAGATGTTGCCGAGTCCAGTCAGGATCGGTCAGAGACGGGCAAGGACGGGCCCGCCCTTGGCCCGGGCTTCGCCCGCGCGCTGCCCGCGCGCGTCCCGCGCTGCGTGAGCGCCTGTTCGATTTTAAGCAGGTCCGGCGCTGGGTAGCGTGGTCATCGGCAGGCGCCGGTACAGGGAATGCCGGGATTAGTAGTTTTCTTGAGCCGTTCCCCTCACGGCAATGAAGGTCCGTCAAAATGCAACCAGCGACCCCACAGCAGGCCGTTCCCCTCACGGCAGGTAGGTATATGGCACAACGTTCAACTTCTGGTAGGAGCGTCCCGCGCTGCGTGAGCGCCTGTTCGATTTTAAGCAGGTCCGGCGCTGGGTAGCGTCGTCATCGGCAGGCGCCGGTACAGGGAATGCCGGGATTAGTAGTTTTCTTGAGCCGTTCCCCTCACGGCAATGAAGGTCCGTCAAAATGCAGCCAGCGACCCCACAGCAGGCCGTTCCCCTCACGGCAGGTAGGTATATGGCACAGCGTTCAACTTCTGGTAGGAGCGTCCCTAGTCATTTCGATGGTTACATGCTGACAAAGGCCCTTCATTCTGCACCCTTGAAAGTAGACGAACTGACAGTGATGCAATTATGTTTTTTAGGCTAATCGCTGCTCCGCATGTCCATTGACAGATGAATGATATGGGCACCTGCCTCTATCACTTCTCTTGCACTGTCCTGTACAGCACTGTCCTAACTAAGGAGAAATATATGAATAGCTCAGAACCTACCTGAATAACAGGCCTCTGAACACTCTACCAACCCTTTCCCTTCCTTCAATCAAAGAAAATGGGTGTGTCAACACTTTGTACACCTTTCCACAGTGAACACTTGTAATTGGATGGTTTCTGTTAAATTTGTTAATTTGGTAAACAGACCCATTATTATGGTGTATGAAAACGTAAGACCAGAGTTATCATACTCATGTGAGGATGATGTTACTGATGGCTTACTAGTGGCAGGGAATAGTGACCTTTCACATGGACCTGGAGATAGTCCAACTTGTCCTCCATTATAATCTCAAGTTATTAGTATACAAGGAAAAACCCTAGAACCCTAGGGACCTGGGGTCCATAATAAAGTAAATGAGCAGTGGTCCCTTCTCCATTGATTTCAGAGGAGACCTTTCAATAGATGCAGGCAAGTGGCAGATTTAATGAAGATATACAACAACAAATTGGGTGCCGGTGACAAATGTGCCTGTGTTCTCTTAATTATGATGACGGTGATATCATATATAAAAGAATAGCACGACCCTCTGATTTTAATATACGAGGTAGCATGGGTCAGCATGCAAGTCAAATAATTGTTATTGTATATTTTGAATAAATCTGCCACTTAACTGCAATTATTGCTTGAGGAAATACTTTTTATTATCATCTCGGTTATTAAACACAGGTGCTGTTACCTGAGAACCTGAACCAGCACCTTAACAAGCTGAACATTCTTTTTCTGTGCTTCCCCGATGCATTTGTGTTTGTCTTCCACAAGACTTCATTGGTCAGATGTGCAAAGTGAGATTCCTGGGTTTCAGTAACACATTTTAGCTTTGTCAGATGGTACAGGATGCAATGGGTCCTCTGAGACCCAACTTAGGCACAGCAAAAGAACGTTTCAAGGAAGCCCAGTTGTCAGCCCCATTCATGATGATGGTGAAAACCTTCACATGATTGTTGGTGAGAGTGACAAGGAGGAACCAACTGCACATGCGTTTTATATTAGACCCAATTTTATACACAAAAATTGGATATGGGCCACAGGTTATCAAGTTCACAAGTTAGAGCAAAATAGCCCCCCTGAACCATGTGCATTGAATTTCTATTCCCAATATATCTACCACTTCCAAAACGCTCAGGTCTGTTGCCAACAGCATGAAGAAAGCATCCATGGTTTGGGAAAATTGAATCACATGAACCAAAGTTATTGTGTGACCCGAACCATTGTGAATGGACTGCCCTATTATACATAGGCTGCTGGGTGAAGGGTGTCCAATAGCTGAGACAACAGCCAAGTCACACCACAGTCTGCCAGTACTCTATGTTCCCCGTTGTCATCACTATTTTCCAATTAGGCAACTACCAGGGACTCTGTTATGGACTTTATTTTGCATTCTCTGCTGAGTGTTTAATTTAGAAAGCTTTAGTTTGAGTGCACTGTAAACAAGTCTGTTTGCTGCAGTACAGGTGGCTGATAATTTGGTTAAATCAACATGCATTGCTGCACAATCAACTAAAGGTCTTTGTTTCTATCTGTCCTTATTTTCTGCTGATATATCTGGTATTTTTTATTTATATAACATCAGCTGACTAATTATACACTGCTGCGCAATTACAGACCTATGCTTCCTTCTGCCTTCGTTTCTGGTCTGTCATGAGATGTGCCAAAAACAGCAGAGTTTAAGATTGCCACCACCTGTGACGATATCTCGCAAGATAAAGAACTCTTACAAGTCTACCTGAACTCTAGGTAAACATTTTGACTACAAAAGCTTAATTAGTTGTTTGTTCAAGTACTAGAGACATTGGCAAATGAAACTCACTACAGGCTCTCTCGAATCAAAAGACAGTGCAAGCAATAAAAGACATGGCAAAGAAGTGTTCTTTTATAGCTAAAAAATACACTGAGCATTATTACTAGTTGAGACTAACTGTCAAGTAAAATCTACGATTATTTCTTTTCAGGTGCCCTCAAAACCAATAAATTGTTTAATTTAAGTTCCATAACAACAAGTGTCTTTCAGATCACAGGTTACTTACTTTGTCTACCTCTTGTTCAACATCTTCTTCAAATCAAATCAAATCAGGAATATTTATTTAGCGCAACATATCACCCGAAAGTCTCATGGCGCTTGCAGAAGCTCAGGAGTTAGATTTAGCAGGGCCGGTTAAGAGTCGAACAGCCAGGTTTTTAGCTCCCCACGAAAATGATTATGACTTGATATAGCTCGCAGGGGCAGTTTATTCCAGAAAGCAGGCGCGAGGAAAGAGAAAGATCTCCCCCCCATTCTGGCTGCACGGATTTTGATGGAAGTTAAAAGAAATTTGTTGCTGGATCTTAGAGCCCTGCATGGTCGGTACCAACTGAGTTTCTTCTTCCAGTAACCGGGACCATTGCCGTAAATGTTTTTATGAGTTAGGCAGAGAATCTTGAAACAAGTTCGTTTTCTGACAAGAAGCCAGTGGAGGAGTCTCAGGTTAGGGGCCGAGGGGGATCCCGAAGGGAGATTCAACACCAGTCTGGCAGCCGTGTTCTGCAGGACTTGGAGTATGAGAGAGGAGGTCTTCATTTATAGAAGACAACAAAGCATTGCCATAATCCATGCGATTAATGATCAGGCCTTGAACTAATGGTTTCCTGGCTTCCATCGTGAGCCATTTAAAAAGCTTTGCGCAAATTTCGCATAATGACGAAACAGGAACCAACTAGGTGATAGAGTGTGCTAACTGTTCGTTTTGCTTGGGAGGCTCGATCGGGGCCAAGTTAGGAGGGAGGGAAGATAGCATTGTGGAAACCCCAAGGGATATCCAAAGTGGCCCACCCCCTGGCCTAAAGAGGCTGGTTACAGTTTTGGCGATCAGGAACGATATCTTCAATGTATGTTGCTTAATATTCGATCATTAAGTAAACACAAGTATCAGATCGAAGATATTATTCGAAGCACTAACACTCATATAATGTTTTTAACTGAGACATGGGCAGAAAACGCCTCATGTCCAGATTGGAACATAGCCTTACCTCAAGGCTACACGGTGATTTCACAAAACAGAGAAGGGGGAAAAGAGGGGGGTATTGCTATTGTTCATCGGGATTATATTAATCTGCGAATAAGTGCCACTACAGATCTTTCGGCGGAAGCCGTGCATTTTACCATCAGTATTAACAATGTAGTGAATGTTCAGGGCTTATTGCTCTATCGCCCCCCCCCGGTCCAAAAGCGATATTTGCTCAATCTTTGATGACTTACCTAGAGTCACAAACTGATCATGGCTCGTTCTTGCTACTTGGGGATTTTAATTTTCATCTGGAGCTTGGGGACAATTCGGACACGGAAAGACTTCTTGACAATCTTTTCACTTTTGGACTCGCCCAGTTGGTTACAGAACCCACTTATCAGGCGGGTCACACCCTGGACGGTATTTTTTCAAATGACTCCAACACAAATGTGGTAAAAGTTACTCCTTTGCCTTGGACAGATCATTATGCGGTTATGTTTAGGATTAGGGTCTCACTTCCACTGTTGCGGAAACAAATAAAATCCACTAAAGTCATGTCTCGACGGTGGAACAAAGTCAGTACAGATGACTTATTAGTGGCTCTTAGTTCAGGCCCTAGGTCGCCGTCTATGGATTGCAATACGGCTGCTTCCGATACTAATGATTGGCTCCAGACAGCAGCTGACCAGGTAGCTCCCGAAAGATGGTCTACCATTAGAAAACATAAGCAGACCTCTCCTTGGTACAATCCCCATCTTAAAGCCATAAAGGTGAAATGCCGGACAGCCGAACGAAAATGGCGGCAGGATTATGATACATTTGCAAAAACGACTTATAATACTGCCCTCAAAGAATACAAGATGGCTATCAAAGAGGCAAAAAAGTTGTTTTTTGCCAATAAAATAGACGAAGCAGGAAACTCTTCTAGAGAGCTGATTAAAACAGTCAATTTGCTCTCTAAAGCCCAACAGGGCACTGCTTTTCATCCTGATCAAACGATGTGTGATAGGATGGCAACTTTCTTCCAAAATAAGGTTCAAGTTATCTACGATAACCTTTCTGAAACCTGCCAGCTTCCAGATACAGTACGACACTCACTAGCGACAGTGAGACAACCCTCGAGGGAATTAACTAGCTTCCCCATGATTGGTCGAGAGGAAGTTGGTGATTTACTTCTCTCCTTAAAATCGGGATCACCTAAGGACCCCTGCCCAGCCACGGTGCTTCACCGGGTTGCAAATAGGATTGGGGAGGTACTCATGCCACTGTTTAATCAAGTTCTGGAGCTAGGCAGCTTTCCAGCTTGCTGGAAGATGGCCACTGTTAGGCCTATTTTAAAGAAGCCCACGCTAGACCCCACAGAGCTTAAGAACTATCGGCCGATTGCCGGCCTGCCCATAATGGCTAAGATCTTGGAAAAATCTATGAACAGAACCTTGACTGACTAACTCGAAACCAATGAAATATTGGATGTAACTCAGCATGGTTTTAGATCTAGTCATTCGACTGAATCTGCCCTGATTGTAGTTACAGAAGAGATCCACAGAACTATCGATCAGGGGGGAAATGCAGTCTTGGTTCTGATTGATTTGTCGGCAGCCTTCGACACCGTGAACCACACAGTGTTGGTTCAGCGGCTCCAAGATGTGGGTCCTTCCTGGACGGGAGAGTACAGAGCCTATGTTGGGAGGGTTTGCAATTGGAGAGCTTTTTCTTGCCCTGTGGGGTCCTCCAGGGCTCCGCTCTGTCACCTACCCTCTTTAATATCTATATGTTACCACTGGCCAGTCTGATTAGGAGGCATGGTTTTGAATTTACATCTTATGCCGATGACTCTTAGCTTATAATCTCCATGGTTAAACATCCAGAGAACACGGCTGTTAGGTTTCATGCCTGTTTGGAGGAGATTATAGCTTGGATGAATCGTAGCTTCCTAAAAATAAACACCGACAAAACAGAGGTTATTGAATTTGGCCATGGGCAACCTCGATGGGACGCTTCCTGGTGGCCCACTACAGCTGGGGAATGTCCCACCACTGCATCTAAGATCAGAAATTTGGGGGTTAGCTTTGATTGTAATTTAACTTTCTTGGCTCAAGTTAATAGTCTTACCTCCTCCTGTTTTTTCTTAATTAAAACCTTGAAGAAGATCTTTCCCTTCATTAGGAAGGAACAACAGAAATTAGTAGTAGTAGCTCTCTTGCTTTCCAAGTTAGACTACTGTAATGGCCTATTTTTGGGAATTAATAAGTCCCAAATGAATAGGCTTCAATCATTGCAGAATGCTGCTGCTAGATTACTTTTGGATATACCCAGAGGCAAGTCTACCTCTGCGGCTATCCGATCTTTGCACTGGCTTCCTATCCAGCATCGCGTTGAGTTTAAGGCCTTATGTTTGGTACAGAAAGCTTTCTACGGAGGAGGTGCTAGGGCTATGCGCATATTGTTTAGACCTTACATTCCGGCCCGATCACTAAGATCTGGCACCTTGAATCTTCTTTGCCTGGATAGGATTAGGAAGGCAAGATGGGGTGGTAGAGCGTTCTCCCACCGAGCGGCAAAGCTATGGAACTTGTTGCCTGTAGCCATGCGTCTACAACCTAATAGATTGGCTTTTAGGAAAGCCTTGAAAACTTGGCTGTTTGCGATAGTATAGGTGTATGTTACAGGCTATTGGCCTTGCCAGGTTCTCTTCCCTTAGCGCCAAGACGCCACGGCATACGAGCGCTCTACAAGCATATATCCTATCCTATCCTATTGACCTGATCTTTCATAGACAATTTATTATCTATTTGGATACCTAAATTACGGACTGATTGTTTTGGCTCTGGGCAGGGTCCCAGAATTTGGGGCCACCAGATATTAGACCAGTGTTCGTGTGCTTTGCCAAAGAGGACTATTTCAGTCTTTCCTCCGTTTAATTGTAGATGGTTCGAGTTCATCCATCTGTCGATGGGGGTCATACAATTTTTAAAGCGTGTTTTCATGTCAGTAGGATCCGGGCCGAGGGTGATCAGAACCTGAGTGTCATCGGCATATGACACGACATCAAAGCCGTAGGATCTGAGCACCTTGGCAAACGGAGTTAAGTAATGATTAAAGAGCATCGGGCTTAGAATAGATCCCTGAGGTACTCCCATCCTTACAGGTCTGTTACTGGAAACGATGTTGTCAATCTGAACAGCAGTAACTCGGTCAATTAGATAGCTCCTCAGCCATTTGAGGCCTTTCCCTCTGACACCAATCTACCAGAGTCTTAGGTCTAAAATGCTCTTGGAGATGGTGTCAAAGGCAGCAGATAGGTCTAACAGGATGAGAATAGATGATTGGCCTCTGTCCAACGCTAGCCTGATGTTATCTGTGACTTCTACCAGTGCTGTTTCAGTACTGTGTGCGGCCCTAAAGCCGGACTGTGACGAGTCCAGGAGACCATGATTTTCTAAGTGAGTGACAAGCTGTCTGTTGATCAACGACTCGAGCATCTTCCTAAAATAGGGGAGGAGCGAGATAGGGGGATAATTTATTGGAAGATTTGGGTCGGCTGTGTTTCTTTTAGGATGGGTCTGACTCTGGCGGCCTTCTATATCTTAGGGACAACAGCTTGTGACAGCAGTTATTGAATAAGTCTGTCAGGCGGTCCAGAATTACAGGTGCAATTATTGGAAGGAAATGCCGTGGTATAGGATCCACAGGTGAACCAGATTTAATTTTATTCATGGCTCTGATCACATCTTCAAGATTGCATAAAGAAAATTCTTCCAGAATGGGAATGGAACTAGGGGGAGTAGAGGAGTGATTTTGTGAGATATTGATAACTTCATGAGGTGGGAAGGAGCTGTGAATTATGTTTATTTTGTCATCAAAATATTCAGAGAGAGAGTTCGCCCAGGTCTGTGAAATGGAAATCGATGACTGTACTGGGGGCGATGTGAACTCTTTTAAGATGTTGTAAAGCTCCTTGTTAGAATTTGCTGCTTTTTCTATTTGGTTTAGGAGGAATAATCTTTTTGGTTGTTTAATGCTTTCCAAATAGATACGGCGGATACTTCTATATTTTACCCGATCTGTCTGATTCTTATTTTTCCTGCATTTCCGTTCCGCGGTCCTAGAGGAGAGTTTTAATTCCTTCAGTTGTTCCGTGAACCAGAGTGCGGTTCTGGATTTGAATTTAACTTTAGTGAAAGGAGCAATTTTATTTAAAGCACATGTTATGGCTCCCTCAAGAGAAGTTGCAACCAGGTCGGTGTTGTCTTCGTGGCATATGGGTGGAGGGTTAAAATGAGTTGAAAAGGAGATAGGAGTAACTTTACACCATGACCTTCGGCATTTTAATTCCTTATTTAACCCTTTTTTATTTTTCTGGGCTGGGATGGTAAATTTCTTCCCCTGGTACCCTCCCTAATGTCCCTTCCCTTTATCTGGCCACTACTATATGTTGTGGAACCCCCAATCAGAGTTGGTGATGCCGGAAGGTGGGATTTCTGGGAGGGTGTTTTTCCTGAGGATCCTCAACCCGTCATTCATGGAGTGTCTGTTATTTTGTCTTTGTACAATTGTTGATGACACTGATGAGCAATCAAAGATCTTCATCTCCTGCCATCCTCATTTCCTGCCATAGTGTCTGGTATTCTGTTTTTGTCTCTAAATTGACTAGTTAAGGGGCCTCCCTTTCCTGCTGGTTTCCTGCCAGAAGAAGTCTTCTGATTGTCGGGCAGCACTCTCCACATGCATTATGGGATATAAATACCATATTCAAAATATGGCCACCCATTTTGGCTTCATCAATCCGACTGAAGAAAGAGTTGTGTTTCCTGCTAGCACCGCCCATGGGTTCTGAATCCCGCTGCCTGTGACAAGAGCAACCTAGACACTTACTTGGGAGCTGATGGCTTGCAAACTCTCTTGGAATCCCTTTCCCCGAGACAACTTTCTACAACTTTGAACCCTGGTACCTGGTGTTTCAGCTAGTGTTGCCACACCTCCCTCACCTTGACTGTGACTATGATTCTCTCTCCATCGCTCAATGCTCAAGCTACTTCGACTCATTACACTAGCCTGATTTTAGTGTAATAGCCAAAACCCTTGCATTTTTGGTTCCTCCTTTCTTCAAGGACACCCTTACAGTTTGAATTTAAATGAGGAAGTGTTAGCAGAAGAAAAAAGGATCCCCAAGTGAACTCAGAATTCATTCTGTAATTCTTGTTTTACATTTTCTCAAGGACTTGCATCCAAAATAGTCTCTAAATGAACCTTTGCTGAAAAACAGCAATTGTTTTCTTCTGTCTAATTTTACATTACAGAGAATAGAATGGTAAACTTGAGGGTGGTCTCTGCAAATAGTTTTAGGTATTGTGGAGATAAGCCAAAAATAACTGCAGGAGGGCCAAGAAAAGCATGCTCAAGCTGATTATAAAGCATTCCTATATGGTTGCCTAAAGTGCTTGTATTCTCTTCTCACAGAGTAACCCTCTTGACAGAAGGAGTGTGCCCTGTCACTAGAATTTGTAGAGTCGTGGGCAAAATAATCAACACACACTGATTATTCTTTCCACAGGAGCTCCAGGTACCCCACAACCACCACTCTGTCTCTCTCTCGCTCCCAACCCCTATTTCCCTCAGGGTCAGTTACTGATGTCAGCTGTCCCTTCTGATACCTAGGATTAACCTCCATGGAAGTGGCGGAAGATCTTTGTTTTTGCAGAAGTCCTCACAATACCGGCATATGGCCCTCGGTGTGACATAAACTGAGACTCCACTCTCAGAAATTTGTCAGTGTCTCACTTCTAGATGTTCAGCGGGATGGTACCTTCTCAATTTAAGCTTGAGCTGTTGCTCCATCATACTCTAAATAGTAGCCTAAGTCTACGTCAAAAGTACAGTGGATGAGTTTATAAACTCTCCTAGGTGAAAAGAAGTGAGCCATAGTTGCTAGATTCTTTTTAGAACTGGGATTCATGAATTTGTTCTATGACACTGCAGTTATTATAATAATGCTGGTGGTTCAAATGATTAATAACAATATTCTATTATATGTGATACAACATTAAATATCCAGGAATAAACCACATTTCAGCTTCTTGAGTTCCTTTATAAATATCATGATTGCTTATTTGGGCAACCAAGGAATTCTTAATTTTTTTAGTTATGAGGAAATGTATGCTCAAGATATGGTGGTTTACTAACAAAGAGGCAACCAGGAGGGAAACCTTAGAGATGTCCTTCTATATTCAATAATGTCATAAATAATTCTTCATGTTACATGTATCAAAATATATGCACTGACTGGATTAATTCCTCTAAAGGACGAAAGCCATCACCCTCCACGAGTGGCATGTTTTATCATAGGGCTCCTCCTCACACTGATACCCTGAAGAGTTCCAATATGAAATGAAACCCTTGTTGCGGGGAGCTCTTGAGATGTGAAATATCTGTGGTGACCCCCCATGAGGAGTGATGTGGGTGCCAAGTTTAAAAAGGTGCAGGGGGAATCAAGTAAGGAGAAACAGGTAAAAATACCTTGTGTTGAATCCAGCTGGATCTCTGACTCTTTGTAACTACTATTATTTTTGGCATAGAGCCTTGCGGTCACTTCTATAGTGTGATCATCTTCTTAGTAACTATCACAGTTTACTCCTCCCTGTGTTGCAGCAATTAGTGGCCAAGCCACATAAATGTGGAATTAACAGAGCCATCTT
Source organism: Triturus cristatus (assembly GCF_964204655.1). Taxonomy (NCBI): domain Eukaryota; kingdom Metazoa; phylum Chordata; class Amphibia; order Caudata; family Salamandridae; genus Triturus; species Triturus cristatus. The sequence continues at coordinate 456,978,964 of NC_140580.1, read as the reverse complement.
CCCCTTTTCTTCCTGATTATGTAATCAATTGAGCCTTATTAAACCGTAACGATCAGCACATTATGGGGCCGATTCCGATCCTGTAAAACCCAGGTACGAATGGTCGTACGGAGCGTATTCACCATACGACTCGTACCCGGGAAATCCACCTTACAAACCAGCAAGTACGATTCGTACAGAAATACCATTTCTGTACGAATCGTACAAAACTATGTGCGGCGAAAAAATACCCACAATTCCGATCCGGGACATCGCGTACGTGACGTCCGGACGGAGTCAGGCAGCCTTTTACGGACCAGCAAGTACGATTCGTGCCTACGTCACTCCGCACGGCTAATATTTTACGGCAGCCAAAAAACTCCCGGGAAATTGAGGACGACGCGAAGACGGAGCACCGGTACGTGACGGACAGCCATGGACCCCATCCTACGTGTCATCCCGGCCCTCCTAGCCTACGACCTGGTGCACCGAAACTGCCGCGCATGCCGCAGAAGGTCAGAACAACACCCAGGGGCAAAGGGGGGGGGGGCCAGGGGCAGGAAACATAACCCCTACCCATTTAAAAAAAACTATATTCTGTACATACATTACCTCCAGGCTCTGGTCACTTCGGGGGGCATGTCCACCAATCCCTGCGTACCGCCACAACGGAAGTGGATGTCTACGCGTACCCGTCACCACTACAATGGTGGGACGGACCGTACCCACACTCTAAAGGGCGTGGGTACGGTCCGTTCCACCTTTGTAGTGGTGATGTAGGGGTACGCGTGGTACGGACCGTACCCACGCCCTCAGAGCATGTGCACGGTCCGGACCACCATTGCAGTGGTGATGTAGGGGTACGCGTGGTACGGACCGTACCCATGCCCTCAGAGCGTGGGTATGGGTCCGTACCACGCGTACCCCTACATCACCACTACAATGGTGCGACGGACCGTACACACGGCCTCAGAGCGTGGGTACGGTCCGTACCACCATTGCAGTGGTGATGTAGAGGTACGCGTGGTACGGACCGTACCCACGCCCTTAGAGCGTGGGTACGGTCCGTACCACCATTGCAGTGGTGATGTAGGGATACGCGTGGTACGGACCGTACCCAACCGATGAATGCGGGGGTACAGACCGCATCACCCGTACCCCTAGGGCACCAGTACATTTGTGAGACAAGGCGTACACACGCCACAAATGTTGGGTTAGGGCCTGGTGCAGCATATAACCAGTACATTGGGGGGGTGAATGGCCAGGACAGCAGTGTACTGCACCAAGGGTGCGGGTGGGTGGGTTGGTTTAAGCCTAGGATTCCCAGCAGTGGACAAAGACATGTGAGGTGTGGGTGCAGAGGAATACCAGCAGTGGACAGAGACATGTGAGGGGTGGGTGCAGAGGAATACCAGCAGTGGAGAGAGACATGTGAGGTGTGGGTGCAGAGGAATACCAGCAGTGGACAGAGACATGTGAGGTGTGGGTGCAGAGGAATACCAGCAGTGGACAGAGACATGTGAGGGGTGGGTGCAGAGGAATACCAGCAGTGGACAGAGACATGTGAGGTGTGGGTGCAGAGGAATACCAGCAGTGGACAGAGACATGTGAGGGGTGGGTGCAGAGTACTCCCAGCAGTGGACAGAGACATGTGAGGGGTGGGTGCAGAGTACTCCCAGCAGTGGACAGAGACATGTGAGGGGTGGGTGCAGAGGACTCCCAGCAGTGGACAGAGATATGGGGGTGGGTGCAGAGGACTCCCAGCAGTGGACAGAGACATGTGAGGGGTGGGTGCAGAGGACTCCCAGCAGTGGACAGAGACATGGGGGTGGGTGCAGAGGACTCCCAGCACTGGACAGAGACATGTGAGGGGTGGGTGCAGAGTTCTCCCAGCAGTGGACAGAGACATGTGAGGGGTGGGTGCCTATCACTCCCAGCAGTGGACAGAGAAATGTGAGGGGTGGGTGCAGAGCACTCCCAGCAGTGGACAAAGACATGTGAGGGGTGGGTGCCTATCACTCCCAGCAGTGGACAGAGAAATGTGAGGGGTGGGTGTAGAGTACTCCCAGCAGTGGACAGAGACATGTGAGGTGTGGGTGCAGAGTACTCCCAGCAGTGGACAAAGACATGGGGGTGGGTGCAGAGGACTCCCAGCAGTGGACAAAGACATGGGGGTGGGTGCAGAGGACTCCCAGCAGTGGACAGAGACATGTGAGGTGTGGGTGCAGAGGAATACCAGCAGTGGACAGAGACATGTGAGGGGTGGGTGCAGAGGAATACCAGCAGTGGACAGAGACATGTGAGGGGTGGGTGCAGAGGACTCCCAGCAGTGGACAGAGACATGGGGGTGGGTGCAGAGGACTCCCAGCAGTGGACAGAGACATGTGAGGGGTGGGTGCAGAGGACTCCCAGCAGTGGACAGAGACATGTGAGGGGTGGGTGCCTATCACTCCCAGCAGTGGACAGAGACATGGGGGCGTGTGCCTATCACTCCCAGCAGTGGACAGAGACATGGGGGTGGGTGCCTATCACTCCCAGCAGTGGACAGAGACATGTGAGGGGTGGGTGCAGAGCAATACCAGCAGTGGACAGAGACATGTGAGGGGTGGGTGCAGAGGAATTCCAGCAGTGGACAGAGACATGGTGTGTGTACATCATTATCAGATGACCACAACTCCATGGGTGAATGTACGCATCCCTAATTTTCGACTATGTCAAAAGTGCCATAACAACACATCACTGACAGCAGTGTCTTTTCCCCACTGCATGACACACCACATGTGGGTGTAAGGACAAATGACACATGCATACCCACCCCTGGCGGATGCAGCACAATACACACACAGAGATCATGCCACAAGACTGTATAGTCATGTCAATGCCTACTAAACTAAGAGAGCCAAAGGGAACACACACTGTCACGCACATCCCAGGACTGATAGGAATGTACAGGTGCTGGGACAGCCACCAAGATGTTGTCTCTCATGGAAGGAATAGGGTGGAGTTCCCACAGATACAATGTCCACAATTGTCAGTCAGGTTCCCAAATACCCTGCAGAACAAGTACCATATGTGTGCTAGGCTGGGATTACACACATGCATAGTGCGGAAAAGGGAAAATTACTCCCTGAAGGCATGGCAACATACTCAATACACAAGTACAGCGACTAGCAAGGATGGCACAGACGATGCAGCCAGAGACATTGCTGAGCAGGCATGGCCATAGTTGAAGGGATCCGTCACCAACAAAGGGAATGTAGACACAGGTCAGCACAACAATTGTGCAACTCTCTGCAGGGAAGATGTCAGGTGCCACGGAGGAAGGGACACACCTTGGTACAATGTCTCAAAAAACAAACAACACACACAACCACAGATCCTTTGCAGAGACCTTGTGATGGCACGCAGATCCCATGGGCCACCTCCTGACCATCAGACTCGAACCTTTGCCCAAAACATAACACAACTCCTGGAGCATCAGCACCAACATCAATACCTAAAATGCAATAGTGTGCAAAGTCAAAAGAAAATGCTTTAATCAGCATAAGATAAAAATTGTATCAACAACACTATATACAAAGGCCAATGGCCAGTCCAGATTAGAAGTCCTTGGGGGGACACATGGCCATGTGTCTTCCCTAGCTTGCCTGCACATTAGAACCCACAGGTTCGTCGACTGGGGGGGGCATCATGTGGGGAAGGACCAGGCACCGCAGGGACAGGAGGTGAAAGGGTAGGTGTGGTGGGTGCAGCGCTGCACGCCTCCACCACAGGGGGTGGGGCAGTGCCAAAGCTGGAGGTGAGCTTGGCGCTGCACACTTCTGCCAGGTTGTCCAGAGTATCCCCTGCACCGGAAGAAACCACAGGCACAAAAAAGGGGGTGGTGTCGGAGGGATGGGGTGTAGCGCTACTAGAGAAGGGGGTGGACGGGGGGGGATCAACTCCCCTAACCGGGGAGCGCCTTGCCCGTTTGCGAGCTGGTGAGCCAGTGGGGCTGAGGCCCAGCACAGCCAAGTAGCTCGCCTTGTCTGACTGTGTGGCAGGGGAGCCAAGGGGAGTTTCTTTGGAGGGACTGGGTAGTGAGGCATGCGGACTCAGACTGTGGCTGCGTGTATGCCTGTGTGGCCCAGACCCAGTGGGTGTGCCTTTATCCACCTGAGTGTGCGAGCCAGGAGGTGTGTGCTTGCCCTTACGTGTTTGTGTGCTGCCTGTGTCTGGTGGGGTGCGTGCTTGGGAATGTCTGGGTGTGCATGGGACAGGCATGGGAGTGGGAAGTGTGGATGATGCAGGGGTAGGGGGGACGAAGCGCTGCAGGAGACTCACTGCTGCCGTCAGTGAAGAGTCCATGGACCTCAGCAACATCCGTTGGTCAGACATCGCTGCTGACATGCCCTCCATGAACGACACCATCTGTCAGCAGTCTGGTGTGGCCATGGAGGACATTCAGCATCGATGTCTGGCCAACCTGCAACTGCCGCTGAATGTCCACAGATTCTGCAGTGAGGGCAGCAGGGAGGACAGGGGCAGGGGGTGCGGTGCCTGGCATGAAAGAGACATGGTGGTGCCCTGCACGGACAGAAGGGACCAGAGCAACTGGGAGGGCGGTGATGGGAATGGAGGAGGCGGTGACAGATGTTGTGCTGCTGCCAGGTGTTGTAGCAGCCTCCGCCCCCTCGAGGAGTTCAGCCGCAGACCCATCAGCGTCGTAGTCGGTGTCGCCACCAGACAGGTCCTCCGCCTGACTCCCCTCGCCCTCCGTGCCACTTGCTCCTGCAGACTCCCCAGCAGTGGTGGCACCGGTGCTGAATCCCTCCTCAAGGTCCGTGCAGGTGTCTCCCTCGGTGTCCTCCGATGATGCTGTGGGCAAGGTGAAGATACAGAAAATAATCAGTCACCTGTATACATCTGACACATGAGTCCAAACAAAATAGGTCACAGTGCATATCAGGAAAAGCATCATGAGTAACATCTACATTACTCCGCACATATGTAAGCCCTGCACTCCCCAGTTGGTTGACCCACCATGCCACTTGGAAACAAGGAAAATTAGGACACAACAGCAAATGACTTGATATCGAATTATACTGAGAAGCTAGTGTCTGGGAACAGTTGAGCACAGCAACACTATGAAGGCATGCCACCTCTTGTTTACTGTGAACGAAACAGTATTGGTGCACCCAAGGCTAAATAACAGACCGCAATGCTGAAGGAGTCCCCACAATCAGAGACCTGTGAGTACTTTGGAAACCCAAACGAAATACATTGTGATCCCTTGGGTATCACAACGCTTCACACAATCTACATGTTTAGAATGTGTGAATGTGCCACTTTGTGAACAGAACACACATGTGCCTGTATAAAAGAAGTCACACAAGGAGGCGCACACAAAACTACATTTACACAGTTATTGTATGAGCTGCCAGCCTTATTCAAACAAGCCACTGTTAGAAAGAAATTGGGTTTCAGTAAGTACATATACATGGCCCCACGGCAGTCTGGATGACTTGACACTCATAAGTTTGTATCTGCAACAACCAAGGACTTACCCAAATGCCACCATATGGGAACATGGATATGTATTACCTTAAAAAAAGTGTTATTCGAACTGTGCCTTTCTTTAATATGTGCCAGCGTGTCCCCTGAAAGTGTAAAGGTGGTTTCTTGTGCACTTCCGTGGGAGACATCTGTCATGCAGGCACATTATTGTCCTGCGCAACAAAACATCAAAGTCAAGCATTGAAAACATAAAGACATGTTGACAAGTGTAGTGAGTGCCAGGGTACAAGACTTCTTGACTAACAACTTGAATCATGCCACCTGTCACATGGCCATCCGTACCATGATGACACAGTTGCCAACACATCTGACCCACTGTCTGTCATGTGGAGTGGCACACATGTCCAAACACAGGACAATGCATAAGATAATGGGCCTGCAATTGTGTCAGAATAAGGAGCACCTGCAGTGAGGAGATACACTCATGGCAAGCAAGAATGTTCACACAGATGTAACCACACAAAGAACAAACTACGTAGCATCTGGACCACACACTGGTGCCAAAAATGGATGAGCAGGAATCATGTATTTTAACTTTTGACACATGCAGCAAAGCACTAAAATTAAACCCTGCACAACATGACTGGGTCACTGCATGTTGAGTGTCTGTCCAGACAATTATCACACACAGGTCAGACCTGGCAAGGAGCCATAAGGTTTGGACATGTAGGCCTTGCCCGCACAAACCCCTATACCTGACACAATGTGATTGAGACAGATCAAGAAGTTACACCTCTTAATCTGGGTTTCCTAAAATGTGCATCAAGAAATCCCAAATGTGATTGTCCCTAGGCAAGATGGCGGCGGCCTGTTAGACCGCTCTGAGGCAGCTCCCAAGCCAGCGCTCTAAAAATAGACTAAAAACAAACTATGGATGAAAGAAAGAGGTCCGGCTGTAATTAGAAAAATAACGATGAAAGTAAAAGGATTTACCTCATTCCTCGCTGCCCTTTAAAAGTCCCGGGTTGCGATCCTGGTATGATGTCCGAGAGCAGAGTGGAAGATCAACCTTTGGTGTCTGCTTCGGACCCGAGTCCATTACAGCTGCGTTTCTCGTTCTGTACTTCCCTGATTGGATTGCTTGCGTTGCGATTAATCGCCCGTGTCCAGGCCAGCGTGAAGCAAGACGGACCCCCAGAGATAGACCAACCGGCTCTGCCTTTCCGGAGTATCTCCCGTGTACCTTCTGGCATGGCGCCGAAAAACGCCGCTACGATAGCCGTAGCTGCAGCCAAGACCAGAGCAGCGAAGCAGGCTCTTCGTGACAAAGAGTTTGCGGTGAAGCGAGGCGGCACACGTTTGGAGGGCAGCGGCAGTGTTGCAGATCTCGGCGCGGGAGTTGGAAAATCAGCGGGGGCCCCAAGACAGCAGCTGAGTATGCCTGTAGCCGTAGCTGATCCATCCGTGATCGAGCTGCTCCGGAGGACTCCCGCTCCAGTGTCTTCTCCGGCCCATAACTTGAGAGGTATTTCTGGGTCTATAGCGGCACCTAGTGGACAAACTCAGAATGGCATAATTAAGGATAGGGAAACAGTGAATACTAGCGTGAATGCTTCTATAAGTATAGGAGAGGACGGCCCTATGCTATACAAGGAGCCTACAGTTGCATTGGCAGGAATAATAGACCTTAAGGCTGGGACAGACCCTAATGCTGGAACACAAGATACGGAGAATCTTTCCTTGTGTGATACTCCTGTTTTGTCTACTGTCGCATTAGCCTCTTCAACATCATTGATACAGACCACCTCAGCAGGCTTACTCACGCCAGCACCAGTAACAGTACGGGAAATTATTCCAACGGTCGGTACAACCCCAATTACTGTGGCTATGGCTGTGCAGGAAGGGCAAGTATTGCAACACCAACCTATATGCAATATGCCAGAGAATGATCTGGAGATAGCAGATCTTGGCGCCACTTCAAAAAATTTGGGAGATTTGCTGGAGGCTCCTGATGGCAAGGAGAAAGCTGATGGAGATGAGATAACTCCCGATCCAACGGACACTGACAGGGATCCTTCAGACTTCTACTCAATATCAGAAGGGATAGAAGACGCGAGATGGTCAGACGACTCTGAACTTGACATTGAAACTAACACTGGCTCAGAGACGGAGAGTGACCATGAGGTGAGAACGGCAGAATCCAGGGAAAATAAAAGAGCTACCATACGGAAGAAAAGGGCCCAGGGATTGACTTGGGATTACTCCCCCCCTACTGCACTGGGGTCTCAAGAACAGGCCACCGGCTCTCAATCGACGCAGCGGTGCTCTCCAAATCAACAGGATGCTACGCTCTCCACGGTGATGGATACAGTCCTCCTTGCTATCGCCTCCCATCGAGAAGAGACATCAAGGGATGGACGCAAAGCACAACTAGCTCATAAGGTCCAGGGTGTAGTGCGTAAACTGTCAAGATCAGTTAATACTTTTAACACCCGAATGACAGAAATGGAAGACCGTATAGTCACTAATGAGGCAGAGGCTGCAGCCACACAGAAACAAGTGGAATTACATGAAGCAGAATTGAGTGATGTAAGATGGAAGCTCGAGGACATGGAGAATCGCTTACGACGTAACAACCTACGCGTTCTCGGAATACCTGAAAATATTGAAGGTACTGATATTCGAGCCTTTATCATCCAACTTTTTAAAGATACACTTCCTGAGCTTTCTTCATGGAACTGGGAGCTTGAGGTGCAACGGGTGCATAGAACTCCGATCACCATGAGATCCACTTGGAAGCAAGAAAATTATCCACGAGCAGTTCTTGTATTTTTTGGAAATTTTCTTCTTCGACAAGCTATTTCGGATAGAGCCAGGCCAGAAGCTCGACGGACTAGGGACTCCATTTCCTATTTTGTGAGACCGGATTTTTGCCACACCACGGTGGAAAGGAGATGGCGTCTGCACAACTTATTAAACCCTTTATGGAGAAGAAAGCTCTAGTCTATCTTAATAACCCAGCCAAATTGAAAGTTGTATACAACGGCCAGACCAAATTTTTTACTTCGGAAGTAAAAGCCAAAGAATTTTTAGATAGTATCACTTAATGGTCTACTAGCGATGTCGAGAAACACTGATAATACAGAATAAAGAATTTTGGAAATTGGACTTGATGAAAAGGGAGAGGAGAATAGAGAGCGTATTGGACATTATTTAGATTTTATAAAGACATAATGATATAAAGATACATTAGATCTACTAGTCTTTATATGCTTCTATATGCCTCTCTATATCTTCCTTATTATTTTTTGGCTTTCTTCCCCCCCCCCCTTTTTTTTTTTTTTGTCTTCAATGTTATTTTTCAGTCTAAAACTTGGCTTGGGAGCATCTCTCCATCACTAAAGACTCTTATAGAGTCTAATTGCCTCACATTATGGGTGGGGGAGGGTGGAGGGTGGGGTGCAGGGGTTTGTAGGGAGGGGGAGGGGGAGGGGATATTGGGGGGGAAAATGCAGAAATGAGCTTGATCTGTAGTATAGGAACCTTCAAAGGCTTTTTTGTTATTCTAATTTTCTTAAGTGATTGGAGTTTTATATTAACTATTTTGACCGATCAGAACGGGGATAGGAATAACAAGGTAAATATCGAATTCAAAGTCGGCTGGTGGTGGTGCAAATTATTTAGCATTGATGGTACTGGTCCAATGGGGAATAGTTTTGAATGGGGAGAGTAAAATTGCGATGTTGGAATGTAGCGGATCTCAATGATGGGAGAAAGAGGGCCCAACTGTTTCAACTGCTACGTCAGGACCCTGTTGACATCCTGTGTATTCAGGAGACCCACATAGCTGGATGCGATAAAAATTTATTAAAAATTCCTGGATATAATCTGATGGCAGCAACATCTCAAACATCTAAAACACGGGGGGTGGCTATTTTGGCAAAACCCCGTTTGGGGAGTCCTAGACGTCGACTTGTTGACAAATATGGTAGGTGGGCTGTGGTTCAATTGGAATTGGATATAACCATCTGCTCACTTTATGGCTCTAATTTGGATGACCCACAACTCTTTATCGAACTTGAATTAGAACTGGCTTCTTGGGCTGGTCCACTTATCCTGTGTGGGGATTTTAACATAAATATAGAAAAATTTGTAAACAACAGACTCCCACAGAACTACAGTGGCCGGAAACCCAAAGTCTATAGAGCAGTATCCTGTCTGATGGATAGTCATGACTTAAGGGATACTTGAGATATTTTGAGGCAGAATGATAACGGCTTCACCTATTATTCCTATCCCCATAATAAGTATGCTCGATTAGATTACATTATGACATCAATACATAGGACAGCCCTAATTGACATAATTAAAGATCCCAAAACTATTTCTGACCACAACGCACTTACATTAATTTTTGAATTGGATAGCTTTAATAGATCTAATATCCAATGGTCATTTGACCGGAAGCTTTTTTTGAACCCAGATTATATCAACTATATTACATCAGCTGCTCAATCTTTTTTTGATTGTAATCAATATAGTGCACCCAGATTCAGTGTATGGGACTGTTTTAAGGCAGTAATCAGAGGAGAGACTATAGCGTATGTAGCTAAATGTAAGAAAACACAGGATAGTATTAATAAGCAACTTAAGGCGGAACTTATTAACCTGGAAATAGTACATGCCAAACAAATCCAGCAAGGAATATCAACCTCTGATACACTGCAAAAATTACTGATTTTAAAAACAGAAATTAATAGCTCGTTAACGCAAAAAGCAGCGGAAATATATCAAGCCAATAGAAACAGAATTTATGAAGCAGGGGAAAAAGTAGGGAGGCAATTAGCTCTTAAAACTAGACAAAAAGAGACATATAATAAAATAAAGAATATAGAATATGAGGGCCAACATTACACCTCCCCTCAAGATATTGTAGATGTCTTTCGAAAATACTACCAAAAACTATACCAAAACGATAACGAGCATCTATCTACAAGAGACACGAAAACCTTTCTTAGTGAGTGGTTGCCGGAACCAGAGCTATCTAGAATACTCGATCGAGGAGGTAGAGAAGAATTAGAGAAAGAAATTACAATGGTAGAATTAGAAATTGCTTTGTCGGATCTAGCTAATGGGAAGGCGGCTGGTCCTGACAAGATCCCCTTAGAGTTATATAAGGTGCTGGGCAAACAGATACTGCCCTATTTACTAGACCTGTTTCTAGGAATAGAACATCACTCAGCTACGCCAGAGTCTTGGAAACATACTAACGTAGCAATATTTCCAAAAAAGGGGAAACCCCCCCAGCTTCCATCTTCATATCGACCTATCTCACTTATAAACTCTGACTCAAAGCTATACTCCAAGATACTTGCAAACCGAATGAGGGGGATCATCGAACATCTGGTATCCCCATGGCAACACGGCTTTATCCCGGGGAGAGGAACAACTGACCATACCCGTAGAGCCATTGCCTTATTTGACATCATGGGCGCCACGGGGGGAGAGATGTCGATGGTCTTACTCGATGCCGAAAAGGCATTTGATCGAGTGTCTTGGCGGTTCTTATGGGAAATTATGGAATATAATAACTTCGGCCCAGGCTTCATTAAAGCCCTAAAAGCCCTGTATATCAGCCCTAGGGCTAAACTATCCATTGATGGCTTTGAGTCAGAGTTTATAGAGGTAAAAAGAGGCACTAGGCAGGGCTGTCCTTGTTCCCCGATATTATTTGCCCTAGTAATTAACCCTTTAATTTTAAAGCTCCTTAACTCCCCCCAAATACAACCAGTTAAGGTGGGTTCATATTCTACTAAAATATTGGCATATGCCGATGATATTGCTGTGCTTACAACGAAACCGGACGAAGCAGTAGCAGAAATAGAACAAATAACCCAGGTTTTTGGATTTTATTCTGGTTACTCACTTAATAGAGACAAAACCATGGTGTTATGTACAAATAATACTATATATGAAAGTCCCCACAAAGTCAAAAATGCAACCTATCTCGGTGTAATTATTTCTCCTGAGGTAAAAGAGATTAACCGACTTAATTATGATCCTTTGATCAAGGTAGTAAAAACAGATCTTAAGAGGGTAGATAACCTACATCTTTCAATAATAGGGAGAGCGAATTATATTAAAATGAGTATATTTCCTAGAATACTTTATCTGTTCCGGGCTATTCCACTGATTGCCGACGGTAGTATTATTAAAATCTTTGATTCCACGATATCTAAATTTATATGGAATTATGGTAAAATAAGGAGAGCATTACCATTATTAACTCTCCCCTTACATAGAGGTGGCCTTGGTATCCCGAACCTGACATTTTATCTCTGGGCGACATTACTCCAACAAATGGGCCCTCTCTTTAAAGTTAAACCGGCCAATCTACCCAATATAGACTCCTATATTCCTTCTATTTTTGAACTTGGATTAGGTGATAAATGTCAAGGGCTATTTTTGAAACAACTTGAAGCGTCCTATTACAAAAAGACCAAGTTTAAGGTGATTGGAGACGCATGGAAAATCTGGAAACTTGCCTCAAAACAATTAGGTATACCTAAAATAACAAGATGCACCTCTCTTTGGCATAGTAAGATAATTTCATCATCTCTGATAGATAATGTCTCTAGGAGATGGGAGAATCTAGGCATATATACACTTGGTCATTTTTTTGGACAGAATTTTATTCCATCTTTTGAGGGATTACAACAGAGATTTGATATTCCATCCACGGATTATTTAAAATATTTCCAAGTCTTCACCAATATCCGTAATTCTAAACTCAACATCAATTTAGATCGTTTTTATTTTTTCTCTATTATTGAGAAACGAGCCACTAGGATAGGTACTTTATATGATATATTCTCTCAATCCTCTAAAGACGATTTAGATCGTGTGGAGAGATCCTGGGCACAAAAACTTGGAAACCCAGATGTAGATATTGACTACTCCCTAACTCTTTACACAACATTATTTTTAGCACCTAACCTCAAAGCACAATATTTCAAAACTATTTACAACCTTTATTTTACCCCGGCTAAACTCTTTACCTGGGGAATGCGAGTAGATGATTGCTGCCCTAGATGTAGACAGGGACAGGCAAATTTAATTCACATGTTTGCCGAATGTCCGAAACTAGATAATTTACAAACATTGATTGGAGGATTTTGGACTCAAATATTCGGGCGGAATCTTAGATCCTCCGCTACCCTATTTCTTCTAGGTTATGACGAGTCCTTAGGGTACAGCTTGGAGGAACAGAGGATTGTCTTCCTGGGTACTGCCGTCTTTCGTATCATTTTGGCGGCTTGTTGGAAAGATCCCAATGTACCTACCTTTCAGATGTGGCTTAGTCGATTTCTTGCCACATATAAGCAGGAGATAGCTATATATAGCACAAGAGGTAGGAAAGCTAGAGCCCGGGGTACCCAGATTTGGGCCCCAATTTCCAACTGGTACTCCAATGTATGATCACCCCCCTGATAAGAGAAGGGCCGACATGATTTGATGATGTAAAACAGTGTAAAGATCTACTCTGTATCTTCTATATTTTATATCAATTGTGCATTTGTATTGTGCTGTAATGATTTTGTTCTTTTTTCTGATGTACTTTTGTTGTATTAAGAATTTATCCTTTTATTTTTTTGAAAAGAAATTGTTTGAATGAAACAGATCATGCTCAATAAAAAAAAAAAAAAAAAAAAAAAAGAAATCCTAAATGTACTCCACATCACCTCGTGAGGCTGCCAACACATATTTGTGACAAACAACCATCAACAGATAGTTGTACATAGACACACAGGTACTGCCCAGTGTGAGGATGCACAAGCCAAATGGGGTCACCCTGTCCAGTGGACACATGTAGCACACTTTACATTAATACAAATGAGGCCAGGGAACAATGCCACAGAGGCCAACCTATGCTGAACACACAGAGAATGGGCACAGTGTTGGATGACACACATGAATCAGAGGCAAGGGTGTCTCAGGGGACTGTAATGGGCACACTGCTCCATGGTCCTGGAATGATCTGACTGTAACATGAACAAAGGTCCCGGCACTATGCATATTTCCCACTCATGCACATCATGTCTGAGGCCACAACATCGGTCCTGCATACTGCAAGTCTGTTAATTTGAATCCTCACACTCCTATGTTGAGACTCAGCATCAGTGCCAACAAATATGGACCCCCAAATGACTGAACAGGACAGGGCACAGGCAAGGTACCAACACATGTCACAGACCACCCCCACACATGATGCAGAAAGCAATGTGCACGTGGATTAACTGGCAGCCTAGATGACCATGTGCAATAGTGTTTACACACAGACCCGGGAACACATGTCAAGGAGGGGAAGAGAGAAAGAACAGCACCGGTTGACTTGGGGGAAAAGGATATGCACTGCACATATAAACCCTGGCAGTGTATCCAGGCGACTGAGCACTTCCAAAAGCTGGTGACACACAACAAACACACATGTACCTACCCCCTTGCTGCTGCTGCTGTTTCTCCTGTAACCGCCCATCCATCTCAGGGAAGACCACCGCCAGGACACGCTTCATCTGGTGGGTCAGGCGCCGGCGCCTGCCGTGGCGGCGTGGAGGTGAGTCCTCCAGCAGGCCCCGGGCGATCCTCCGGGTCCAGCACCGGATGGTCTGCCACCGTTTTCTCACTTGTGCTAGGCGCCGACTGCGACCCTCCACCGATCTCACGGCCCTGACGGCCTTCTTCCAGATCTCCCCCTTGGCGTAGGCAGTTACCTGTGAGGATGACAAAGTGAGACAACATCACTACACCAGCTCCATGTCAGAGAGACACACATTTGAACATCTTTGAAACGTTGAACAGGGCATAGGATGCTACCAAGGAATTGCATCTTAGTCATATGGACATTGGACTCTGTGGAAGCCCCAATGCACTGCATGGTATGTAAAGTACACAGGTGGCATGAGGGGTGCGACACACTCCATGAACATGGCACACACTGTGCATCACAAGAGACACCAGGCACCTCCAAGCAGTTACATGCCCCAGCCCACTGACGCAACCTCAGCAGAGTACACAGACACACACAGGCACAGGTCAATCACATGCCATTGGCAACAGTGGATACAAACCTCACTCTGCACATGTGCCACTTGCCTGTGGGGTGTCACAGGTGTGGGGCTAGCTCAGCAAGTCAGACACACAGCACGGCTTAATTCTCACATCAGATGGGTAGAGCTGTTGCCTCCTCCATGCAGCTGCGGTGCAACACTTCACATAGACACTCACCCACATGACAAGGAACATTCACACACATCAATGTCCAGGGGGCATACACATCACTTGGACACTCTCACCATAGCTCCACTCAACAGTCACCTGTCACACCAGGGGGACCACTGAATCACCTCAGGACAATAGACAAAAAATGCCACAAAGGATTAGCCAGGCTGAATGTGTCATGCACTATGCAGTGAATGTCACAGTAAGCACAATGCAAGTGAGGAGTGCACACATGAACTACATCATACTCTGCATGGGAGACATAAGCCATCCACCCCCTTGGGACCCACTCTAAACAACATTGTATTTCTGTCACACCTGGACACAATGCCAGAAGTGACAGTCACAAAAAAGGTGCACAGTCAAAGCTAGTGGAGTCAGCACTCACCTGCTCCCCTGGTCTCCCATACAGGCCGGGGTACTGTGGGAGGATGACATCCAGCAATGCCTCATTCTCCTCCTGGGTGAATGGCTGGGCCCTCTCCACAGACCTTGACATGGTGCCAGAGGAAGCACAGACAGCAGCAGTGTTGTCGACAGGACTCTTGTGCAGGCAAGTGCCCTCTCATGGGTTCTGGCTGACTTATATCTGTCTTGCTGAGGGCATTCATTTGGAGGAGTACATAGTGATTGGTCAGATTCATTCGCATCTTACGTTTACTCCAATCCCTTTCCACATACACCAGTGACAGCATTTGCATCATTCAAAATTTCTGAATCATGTCAACCACTTTGAAACATTGTATTTTGTGGCCAACTGAATTTTCCGGGCCACCTGATGGAAAATTTGAACAGAAAACTCTGTATCCATGACAACCAGCATGCATTTAGTGCCTAATACTTGTCCCTTATGTGTCCCCTATGTAATTTTCAAATCCACACACAGGTACGGTGCGTTTCACACGTACCCCTATGGCACCAGTTGCACAGTGCCTTTGACACGTACGTGTAGGCACTGGTAGTACACGTTAGTGTAGGCACTCGTAGTACACGTACCCGTATGTGTACTATCAGTGCCTACCCGTACGTGTACTCACAGTGCCTACCCGTACGTGTACGCAATGGTAGTACACGTACCCATACGTGTACTCACAGTGCCTACAGGTACGTGTACTACCAGTGCCCACATGTACGTGTACTCACAGTGCCTACATGTATGTGTCCGCAATGGTAGTACACGTACCCGTACTACCAGTGCCTACCCGTACGTGTACTCACAGTGCCTACACGTGCGTGTCCGCAATGGTAGTACATGTACCCGTACGTGTACTACCAGTGCCTACACGTACGTGTACTCACAGTGCCTACACGTACGTGTCCGCAATGGTAGTACACGTACGTATCCGCAATGGTAGTACACGTACCCGTACGTGTACTCACAGTGCCTACACGTACGTGTCCGCAATGGTAGTACACGTACCCGTATGTGTACTACCAGTGCCTACACGTACGTGTACTCACAGTGCCTACACGTACGTGTCCGCAATAGTAGTAAACGTACCCGTACGTGTACTCACAGTGCCTACATGTACGTGTCCTCAATGGTAGTACACGTACGGGTACGTGTACTACCAGTGCCTACCCGTATGTTTAGGCACTGTGAGTACACATACGTGTAGGCACTGTGAGTACACGTACGGGTAGGCACTGGTAGTACACGTACGGGTACATGTACTACCATTGCGGACACGTACGTGTAGGCACTGTGAGTACACATAAGTGTAGGCACTGGTAGTCCACGTACGGGTAGGCACTGTGAGTACACGTATGGGTACGTGTACTACCATTGCGGACACGTACGTGTAGGCACTGTGAGTACACATACATGTAGGCACTGTGAGTACACGTATGGGTAGACACTGGTAGTACACGTACCCGTACTTGTACTACCATTGCGGACACGTACGTGTAGGCACTGGTAGTCCACGTACGGGTAGGCACTGTGAGTACACGTACGGGTACATGTACTGCCATTGCGGACACGTACGTGTACGTACGGGTACATGTACTACCATTGCGGACACGTACGTGTAGGCACTGTGAGTACACGTACGGGTACGTGTACTACCATTGCGGACACGTACGTGTAGGCACTGTGAGTACACGTACGTGTAGGCACTGGTAGTACACGTACAGGTACGTGTACTACCATTGCGGACACGTATGTGAAGGCACTGTGAGTACACGTACGTGTAGGCACTGGTAGTACACGTACGTGTGTACGGTCCGTACCACGAGTGCTCCTATGGGCACACAACTCTAGTGATACAGACCGTACACACGCCCTCAGAGCGTGTGTACGGTGCGTTTCACATGCTTACACTGTTAATAGGATGCCCACATGAAAGGAATGGAGGTCTCAGACCCGCAGAAGGATGTACATCAAGTCATTGTCATTGCTGTCCTACATGTGCAGGGCATAGGTGTGTCAGGCAGTGTTTTTGCACATGTCTCCTCATGTATTTGCACAACTGATGTGTGATGACCTGTGTACACATGTCGTGTGTGATGGGGCACTATGTGGCACACTTCCCCTTCACACTTTGCACATGTGTGCATGTAGTACAAACGTGTCACGCAAAGCATCACTGGTATGGCACAGTCACCACCACCCGCAATTGTCCCCTGATGCCAGGGACAGGGACACTGACAACTTACATTTAACGACCAGCGGGCACCGATGTGACTATGTCATGTGTGTGTCATGTGTTCCCATGAGCTTGCTGTTGGTGTCCCGTCCACTGCATCTGCTGTTCCTGCATCCAACATGTGTCTGTGTGTAGATGGCCATGGCACACATCTACGCACACCATGCCACATGTGGATTTCCACATAACGTGTGTCTGTATGCATTTAACTTGATATTTTGACATGAGGACATAACTGCGTCGTCTCAATGTCTGTTTTTTCTGATTTCACGTGTACCCCTTCATCGCAATTTGTGTGATCTGTACATTTTACCTTCCATGTGATCTGTGCGTCTAGCTTGCCGTCAGCTGTCTGAATGAGATGACATCCTTAAAATGCTGAAATGTGGATGTATGTCACTCTTGTGATTTATCTGGCTATTCACTGACACTGGCCCACAGCTCGTTGCAGGGCATGTCATGTACACTTGCCAATCAACGGGTGTAGCTGGCTTTTCATAGGAGTATCACCTAGCTGGCATACGTGTCCTGGATGTATTGCACAGACCAGACTCTGTATTTAGCAGATGTGTATTAGCAGTTAAGCATGTGCTCAGTTCATTGACATTGATGTTGTTATGTTCTCACTCATCGTTATTTATTCCCTATTTCTGCAGGGCACCGCCTGTCCCCAGACCAATGCCAGACTTGGGTGCCATGAGGGAACGTGACTGCATACGCCGTTACAGATTCACCCAACAGCTGATTGAGGACCTGACAAACAGGCTGGCACCACACCTCCAACCGCGACACAGTTATCCTACTGCACTGACTCCCAAGATGAAGGTGATGGCAGCCCTACATTTTTTTGCCACAGGTACGTTTCAATTCACCATAGCTGATGTTGGTGGCATGTCCCAGACGATGTTCAGCCGTGTCCTGCATGATGTTTTGGCAGCCATGTTGGAGCACCTGGATGAATTCATCCATTTTCCGACTCCTGAGGAGTTGACAGGTGTCAAGGGAGATTTCTATGCCCTGGGAGGGATGCCCCATGTCATTGGGTCCATTGATGGGACACATGTGGCTTTTGTACCACCACAGGCACAGGAGGTCGCCTATCGCAACCATAAACATTACCACTCTATTAATGCCCTTGTGGTGTGTCTTGCCAACATGCTGATTTCCCATGTCTGTGCACGTTTTCCAGGGTCAGCACACGATGCCTACATCATGAGGCGTAGCAGGGTGCCAGAAATTATGCTGCAGCTGCACAACGAACGAGCATGTCTTGTTGGTGGGTATACTCTGTTTGTCCTGTGTTTTGCGGTATCTTTGTATCTTACGGCATCTCGTGACCCACTTTTTTCCATGATGTTTCCATGTAGGTGACTCTGGCTATCCCAACATACCATGGCTGATGACGCCTCTCCGCAAACCCAGATCAGCTGCAGATCACCGTTACAACGATGCACAGGCGAGTGATTGAGAGGACGATTGGCCTCCTGAAGAGCCGATTCCGGTGCCTTCACAAGACATGCGGATCACTCCCATATGCACTGGTGAAGGTCTGTAAAATCTTCCTCGTATGCTGCATGCTGCACAACATGGCAGTGGAGAAGGCAGTGCCACTCATCCTGGAGCAGCATGAGCAGGAACATCCACCCGTGGAGGATGAAGGTCTTGGTCACGAGGCAAGTGAGGAGGAGGAGGAGGAGGAGGAGGAGGATATCTGGAGTCAGCTCATACGCAACTTCTTCTCATAATGGTGAGTCACTGGGTCTGAGTGTGCACGCTTGGAGCCTTGTGTGGCATGTGTTGCAATGTGTGTGTCCAGCTGACTGTATGTTAAGTGACTTAGATGTGTGTTCTGATGTGTCACTCGAGTGATGATGTCATTCCAATCATTTTAGCTGTGACCCTAATTATTATATTCGCATGGTGACAACATTATTCCTGTAGAGTAAATGACCATGTATGCGGATAACAATCTTTTAGCTGACTGCTTGTGTGTTTGTCATCCACAGGTTCTTGCACATGTTGTCTGGTCGTGTCATCATTGGCCTCCTGCTATTCCTCATGAGTATTGCAACGTGTGCTGAATCAGCGTTCCATGCACGGACATGTGGAAAAGTCATTTTGGGTGAGGATTGCAGCAAGGCATTTTGGGGTTGTTGGGTGTTTGGAATGTGTGGGGACTGCTCCTGTGCATGTTGGGTTACCATGCATACATGTCAACTCACCATGGGGCACATGACAGGTAGCATGACTCCCATGAATTGATAGTCTACCTTCGTGACAGTCATCTCTAATGGTTAGTGGATTCTGATGAAGGCATCAATGTGTGTATAACTTCCCTCAGAAACATACGGGATGCTACGGGTGGACATGGTGTGGGACATCCCCATAACAGCCTCAATGGGGAATTGCAGCCTCTCCGTGTGCAGAAGGGGGTGTTTGGCTCATCCCCTTAACTTGTGTGCCAGGCCATTAGGATTTACTACATCTGTGTTGTGAAGGGGGTGTCCAGTGTAGGTCCCACATGTTCAGCCAAATGACCTGTGTGTCTGTTCATATTGATGCTTTTCCCTTAGTGTGAGCCTGAGTAATAAAGGGGTTCCTGATCCTCCAAGGTGCCTCATCTCTGTCAATGCAGGTCTCTTGCCACTTTGCATGCGGCATCTCTGGCATAGTTGTCAAAGATTGTGCATATGAGTCTATGTGTAGGTTGGCTACATGCATGCAGGTCTTCATAGGTCAGAATCTCTATTGTGCATGAAGTCCATGGTTGTGTATGTATTTGGGGATGTTGGTCCCCACGACGGGCCATCAACGCCTACATTGCACGACCCTCATGTCCATGCATGACCCACATCACACTACAGTCTGAGGTTGTAGCCACCCTCCAAGCAATGTCTATCCGAAACTCAACCGCCTGCTCTCAGCCATACCCTAAGCGCACACATGACACCTTTGCATGCTGAGTGTGCAACTCCAACTGCCTACACAGCGCTGCCTCTCCTTCCAGGCCCTGTCACACCAACCAGATCATGTCCCTCCTGCTCCACACCGGCTCCGTACACCAGCAAGGCCATGGGAGTGGGACTCAGGCCTTCAGCATGTGGTATAGTGGTGTCATCTGGCACATGGCCCAGGGCTCATCTCTCAGCGTGTCAATCTTCAATGTGTCCAGGACCCCCCTCTCCACCATCACATGCACACACAACCTCATCATCATGTCGTATGCCATTGGCACCCAGGTGCTCCTCACCCTCACCAAAGATCCAGCTATTGCCAGTTCCAACGTTCAAGAAGGCATGAGGTCCGTGGATGAATGGCTGAGCATCAGCCACCTGAGGCTGAACTTGTACAGGACTGAGGTAAGCATCTGAGGATTGTCCCCTTACAGCTGCTCAACTCCTTGTGTCCCACCCGCAGGGGCCCTACACAAGCACCCAGTGGCCACGACACAAGATGTTGTGCATCATGGATTTGTCACTCACATTTGCCATGCAAATCACCATCATCTGTACCTCATGCTGCAGCACACTCTGCATGATGCACATGATCCTCTGATATATCCACTCCAAGGAAAGACAGACCATCCCCCAGGTCCACGACACCAGCCGTGTCAACAACTGCCCCGCCCTCTACGGAGCAAGTACATCCTAACTCATGGGAAAATTGTCCACATCCAGGGTGCATCTGCACAACTCAGCTTCAACATCCCGCGGCCCATCAACATCACTGTCCACCTGAGATAGCTGCAAGGGATCACTGTGTGCTGCAGGATGACCTTCACACTCCTCACACACACTCAGGAGGCAGTCAACAACCCTAGAGCCCAATACCAACCTCGTACGTCTGCCATCCAAGACCCCGTTGGCCCAACGCTATGCATCCAAACTTGGCCTGGCCACCATTCTTCACATCCACAACACTCCAGCATGAAGGAGATGGCTCTCCCACCTGGCCAAACATACCTGGGACTCACTCCCCGGGAACCTCCACATGAGCCATGACCTGTAGGCCTTCATCATCGTCTTCCTGATTGGTGTGTGCGCACAGTACTTCAAGCACCCCCTCAGCAGCTTGAGGCTATCACGGGTGAGTATTGGGCTCCAAGGCTGTATTGGATGATACATCGTGACCCATGTGTATCCTGTACCGGACTCAGATCCCAGGGTATGGATGGCTGGAGTTGGTTCCACAATGAGGCATAGTTTGACCTTAACAAACACGTATGTTGTGGACTAATGCAAAATGACGGCAACGTCTCATGAAAAAAAAAAAGTTTTATTCTCGGTGGGGTGCGTGTTTTGGTAGATGACATAAGGTGCTCCAACGGGTGCATAGAATCCAAAGTTCACAGGGGAAGATGCTATCCTTGGCATTTGAAGGCATCAGAGTCAAGACCACAGTGATGGTCATCATTGGTCAGACTGTGACCAGCAAGTCCATGTGGCAGAGAATGTCATTGGATGTGGTGCTGCTGTTGCACCAGAGGGCCAGGTGAGCTGGGAGATGTGGATGGTCCGCTGCCTCTCACGGTCTTTTCCGTGGACAACCCACCTTCCTCCGAGGACCCTCAGATGCAGGCCTTGACGATGTTTGGGACGCTTCGTCAGACGAATCCTCCTCCTCCTCCTCCCTCCCTGTGGCTGGTGCTGGTCTGCGCCTGGTGTCACAGGGAGGGTTGCCCATGTTGTCGGCGATCCGACGGAGTGAATGGCTTATGTCCCTTTGCACCGCCATGAGCTCAGCCAGTCTTGCCTCCATCCGTCCTTGGTGTTGTTGTTGACTGGCGTGTTGCTCGGCCTGCTGATTCTTAATGTCTGTGAGGATCGCCTGACTGATGGCCCTGGTGTCATGCCGGTATGCCTCCATGATGTTGCGGATGTGTGACATACCGGTCCCTTCAGCTGGCTGGTCAGGTTCTTGCCTCCGCCTGCCTCCACTCCCACCACCCCTGCCCACACGGGCCTGGCCTGCCGTTGTGGGCACATCGGGTCTACGGGACCCCTGAGGGATGGCGGTGTTGGTGTTGTCTGCCTCCTCCTGGGTGCCCGTCAAACCTTGTCCCTCCAGGTCAGACTGGCTCAGTTGTTCAGTGTGGGCAGGGCTCCTGGGTGTCTCCTGGGATGTGGCAGGAATTGTGGTGGTGGTTGGCACAGATGTACCTGAAGCAGGTGCTGCAGGGGCTTGGACACCAGAGGGGCCAGGTGGGTTGGGGTCATCCGCGGAGTGTTGTGAGGTGTCGCTGCCGGTGGGATCAGGTTCCTCCCGAGCCTGGGACTGTGGTTCTTCTCCCCCATTGTTGGGGGGAGATCCATGACGTTGCCCTGTGTTTGAGAGAGAGACAATGTTAATGCTGTTTAATGCGACATCCATGTTTCACACATATTCTATTTGCCACAGTTTCTCAAGGTAGTTGTATGTGCCTAGCATTCACATCAATGTTCACTTGTGGATGGGTATGTTGCAGGGGACTGATTGAAATGTTCTCCAGGGTGTTTGACATGTCTAATTTGGGCTTGGATGCTTCTTTGGCTGTGGCTTGATCTTGTTGTGTCACATGTCCATTGTGAGAGTGTGTAACTTTATTGGCTGCCCCGGGGGTGTATGCTTGTGTAAGGGGTGAGTGATCATCCCTCAGCCCGACGCTGTTCAACATCCACATGGCCCCCCTCACACAAGTGGCCCACCCCGACCACCTCAAAACCATCTCCTATGCCGATGACACCCAGCTCATCCTCTCCCTCCCCAAGAACCCTCACACCGCCAAAAAATACATCCACAAGGGCTGTGGTCCATCGCCGACTGGATGCGGAGCGGCCATCTGAAACCGAACTCGGACAAGACGGAGGTCCTCATCCTGGGACCCACACCTTCAGCCTGGAACGACTCCTGGTGGCCGATCGCTCTGGGGACAGCACCGACACCCACCCACCACGCACGCAACCTAGGATTGATCCTCGCATCCTCCCTCTCCATGTCCAAGCATGTCAACGCAGTCTCCTCCTCCTGCTACGACACCCTACGCACGCTCCGCCGGATCGACTGGTGGATCCCGACCGAAACAAGTAGAACAGTGACACAGGCCCTCATCAGCAGCTGACTGGACTATGCCAATGCACTCTACGCAGGACTCCCATCCAAACACCAACGGCAGATACAACGCTTCCAAAAAGCCTCCGCACGACTCATCGACAACGCCCCCGCCACAGCCACATCACCCCCCTCCTGAGTGACCTGCACTGGCTCCACATCGACAAGAGGATCACCTTCAAGGTCCTCACCCACTCACACAAGGCACTCCACAACTCCGGACAAGCCTACCTGAACATCAGACTCAGCTTCTACAACCCCACCCGCCAGCTCCGCTCCGGTTTCCTCGCCCTCGCAGCTATTCCCCACATCCAATGTACGACCGCCTGTGGGAGATCCTTCTCCTACCCCGTCGCCAAGACCTGGAACACCCTCCCAACCAATCTACGACTGACCCAAGACCTACTTGCTTTCAGATGACTCCTCAAGACCTGGCTCTTCCCCCCCCCTCAGCACCTGAGATACTCACAGGTAAGTAGCGCGCCTTACAAGAACCCTGATTGATTGTTGATTGATTGACGGTGCCTGCTGGTGGGTGTAGTGTGATTTGGCAGTGGGTCTCCCAGGTGATGTATCTGTCCCCCCATGGAGCATGCTGCCATGTCAGTCAGTGTGAGTTCCTGTCCTGGGTATCTGAGCTGGTTGTGATAGTGTTAGATTTTGCAGTTGTCACAGGAGGGCCTTGTGCTGGCTACAGCAGGGCCAAGTGTCAGCTACCTTGTCAGTACTTTGCCAGTCCCTGTGCATTGCGCATGGTGCATGGGTATGTACCTGGGCCATATGGGCTGTGGGCAATGGTATCTGTTTCTCAGTTGTACAATATGTTTGGTGATCCCCACCCTCCCAGCATCCCGGACATCCAGTCTTGGGTTTGTGGTTTGTGTAGGCTGGGACATGGCATGGCCTTGCTTTGTGAATGGGGCATACACATGTTAGTGGCATGAGCGTTGTTTTTGAATGTGGTTGTGTTCAGTGAGGGCTTGGGGGTAGGTGTGTGCATTTGTTGTAGTTGGGGTGTGGATGCCATTACCTCCATGTTACGTAAGTTGTTTGTGTACTCACCAGGCTCGGCAACTCCTTCAACTCCGTGTACTCCCACCGGCGGAAGCAGGGCCATCACCTTCTCCTCCCAGGGATGGTAATGTACCGGTCTGCGGGGCAGCCCACCTCCTGTGATGTTACTCTGGGCGTAGTCCTCGTTCATTTTGCGCTTGACTGCCCTGCGCAGATCGTACCACCTGGCTTGGCATTCATTCCTGGTCCTTCTGATGGGCGCAACAGCATTCACCCGATCGACGATCCTCTGCCACAGGCGTGATTTTTCAGCTATGCTCGACTCTGATGACTTCGTTGACAAGGATGTCCAGCTCCTCCCTTGTGAACTTTGGATTCTTGTCTGTGGGCATGGTGTGGGGTGTGGGTGTGGATGGTTGTGGGTGTGTGGGTGTGAATGTGTAGGTGTGTGTGTGAATGTGTAGAGGGGGTATGTGTGAAGGAGGTTGTGTGATGGTGTGTAAGATAAGGTGTATGGGTGCAGTTGTTTGTGTGTGGTGTCTGTCAGCAGTGAGTCTGTTGCAAAGGCTCATGGTTTGTGAGTGTGGGCCCTTTTTATTGGTCCATATTTGGGTGTGGCTGGGTTTGAATTTTTGGTGGGTGTGTTATAAGAGGTGGTTGTGAGTTTGGGCCTCTGTTTGCCTGTTTGGATGTGCCAGGTCAGTTTTTTAGATGTTTTTAGTACTGTAGATGTATTTTGTGGTGTTGTGCGATTCGATTTGACCCTCCTTGTGCTGTTTTGCAGTGTCCTGGTTCTGTATGAGTCATTTTAGCGTATGTAACGTGCGTACATACGCGATGTTGTTGTACAGTGCTCACATATGCAATGTTGTTGTACGGTTCATACATACGGGATGCTGGGGTACGGTGGTGGGGTACGGTGCGTCCAAGTACGCGGCTGGGGTAGGGTGGTGGGGTACAGTGGTGGGGTACGGTGCATCCAAGTATGCGGCTGGGGTACGGTGGTGGGGTACAGTGCGTACAAGTATGGGGCTGGGGTACGGTGCATACAAGTAAGGGGCTGGGGTAGGGTGGTGGGGTACGGTGCGCACATGTATGGGGCTGGGGTACAGGGCTGGGGTACGGTGGTGGGGTACGGTGGTGGGGTATGGTGCATCCAAGTATGCGGCTGGGGTACGGTGGTGGGGTACGGTGCATACAAGTATGGGGCTGGGGTAGGGTGGTGGGGTACGGTGCGTACACGTACGGGGCTGGGGTACAGTGCGGACATGCGGGGGGTACGGGGCAGACATATGGGGGGAGGGGGGATATACGACTCGTATCCCAGGCACAAGTTTACCCAGTACGGAGTGGTACGACGTTCGATCTGTACGGAGCCTTTCCCATGCGCTTGTGTTTTCGGGCGGCCGGTACGGATCGTACTTGCGCGCTCGGACTTCACTTTTACAATTTGTATGTAAAAATGTCCGGGGACGTGTCGGAGACTTTTCCCGGAGTCATTCGTATGGATTTTTCACGTACGAATCGTACTTCGCCGTTTGTACGGGACTTGTACGATTCGTACATAAAAAAATACGGATGCGAGTCGGACTGTAATTTTTTTTGACGGATCGGAATCGGCACCTATATGTTTAGTATATTTTCAGTAATAAAGGATATACATTCAAAACAGTGTGGAATACTATATTAGTGAGCCATAGTATTAGCCTATTTTTCAATCCCCACTTATATATGTGCTATTAATAATCAGGAACCTTATTTTTTACAGTATTTTGGTTGTCCATGCCTACTCTGGATGTAATAGGTGCGGATTTGTAATTAACTCTAAAAGGATAAGCCTTTTTATGTTGTGGTCATGAATGGGATGCTGCATGCTGTGTTGACCAATCACCATCATCATAAGACATGCTACAACCTTCAATCCTACTGTACAGTGGATCACTACTTATTTTCCATTTAAATGCTATCGTTTAAAAAACGTTCTGTAATTTAAAACATATTGATTAGACAGTCTATGTACATATATATCAGAGGATTTTCCACTGATTTTGTGTCTCCTGCTTATACGTTTTACCCACTGACTGAGTTCAGAATAGCAGAGAGGGGGCAGGTGCTGAAGAATGTCTAGATACTTCATGAATGAAGGTAAATAAACAGGCAGAAACTTGTAGACATTCTTTGTTGGTTCAAAATAACCCTTGCCCTTTTTTAATACCTACCCACCAGGGCAAGAAAATAAATTGGTGTCTACCAGGAGGTACTTTTAACTTCTTTTGCTTAGTTGATTCCCCTGCACCATTTTAAAAATAACACTCACATCACTTCTTGAAGAGAGTCCCCACAGATATTTTACACTTCAAGAGCTCACTTCAACAAGGATTGCAGCCCACACTGGTGCTATGCTTGGTATCAGTGTGTGAGGAGGGGCCATGTGTTGAAACATGCCACCCTTGCATGGGTGAGGGGTTTTATCCTTTGGGGTAATGTATCCACATATTCTAGCATTACAGACATTTTGAGACATACAGCTTGGAGTATTCTGCGTTACGTTACAAGGTATGGTGGCAGCACAGACTCTATTGAATACTTGTCTATTCCTATTGATTAACTTTAAAAAAATGTCCGATCTATTTATCAGTATTTTCTGTCAAATAGGTGTGGAATGAGGTACCCTATAAGCCATGAATTTATACGATTTTTAATGATATGATTAAATATTCTTTTCTGTCAAACAAAAGGTCATGTTTTAGGCAATATCTGCTGATCCATTTAAGGATTTTTGAGGCCCTGGACAAAAATATATACAACAAGTCCTATGCAGACGCATGTGAGTTTCCGGCTGAAACGTGATCCCCCAGATACGAGGAGAGTCGGACGCACTCGCTATGGACCAACCTACGGCTTATTGTGCCACCCTTACCGAACTGATACTGCTATACTGTGGCTTGACCATTTTTGAATCTAAGAATTGAGGTGCCGCACTCGACTATACGAAGGATTTGGCTTAGAATAGCACTTGACACCCTGAGCTGAGACTTACATCACAGAAACGATAAGGATTCACATTAAGACTGGTACTGCGGAATATTTATGACCTACCGGATCAGAAGTATCACAGGTTTTAAGCCCTGAAGAAGTCAAGGGTTTAACACCCTATTGACGAAACACGTTTTGGCTAGCTTGCTAAGAAACACAACAATAAAAGGGAACATTCCAAAAAGAAGGACACCATTGTCTTCATTCTTGATCAACAGAATTTGTGTTGTACTGTTTTTTATTCACATGCATGTGCATAGGACTTGTTGTATGTACTTAGTCGGACCTCTACGTCCCAATATGAGGGTGGCACCGCATTAAATTGTTTTGTCTTGTATAATTTCACGCTATTTGGTTAAGCGCTGTTTGAAAGCCTGTGAAAATCAACACCCCCCTCTTGCCTGTACAAAAATATGTTTGGGGAGCCCATATTTGCAATAAATCTCAGCACTTAGCCACACCCACATATCAATCAATCAATAAACTTTTATTCAATTTTCAGAGAAAATCATACAAATACAGAATAAGAAGATGTTCACTATAAACAAACAAGATAGAGTAGACACAAAAATACATAAATTCATAAAACATTAAAAACAGTCAGATTTTTTAAAACAATTCTTAAAAAAAGAGATAAACAAAGCCCCACCCAATGCTCTGCCCAGCCTTGTGCCAAGGCCAGCCACAACCCCAGTAAGAATTCAATCTAGCCCCAATACTCGACTTTGTCTTGCGGTGCTCCAGTTTCCCGAGTTATAACATTGTGTGTGTGCTAGCAGCAAGCTAAATAAATGAACTTAAACCTATCAGCAAACCTATTAGCATACTCTTACTTACATTGCCTTTGATTACATGCATGTTTTTTCTTTATTTTCATTGCTGGTACCACGATTCACAGGTTGACATTGAGAAACGTGTGTGGTGTACTGTGATTATGTAGCATGTCATGGTGATCAGTACAGGAAACTCCTATCCAAATATTGTGTTGGAAGTTTTCTTTCATTAAAGGCAAACACTTTCAAAACAAAGCATTTTCAAAAAGTCTTCCCTTGGACATGTGGAGGAACACTCAAACCCACTTCCATCTCCAATCAGGCTTTCATTAAAAAAGGTACTCGTTCACTCCTGGCACCAGCTAAGTTCAAATGTTGTCCTACAATCCACTGGGGCATTGCATTCTGTACAATATTATTACATGTTGCATCCACAAAGTAAATGCTATTCTCTTGCTATTTAGGCCCTCATTATGACAGGTGCTGTAATTGGTGTGATATTTATCATACCAGATAATATCTAACTTATCTGCAACTGAGACTGCACCATCATCTATGCACACATAAATGATTGTAATGAAAATGTTTGCAAACACATTAACTACATTCAAACTTTTGCACATACAGAACATATTTGCCCCACTCCTACGGCCATCTCACAGTGCCCACTAGCAGTCCTGCACTCTGATGGTGACATCTGGGAGGTTGTGGAGTGGTGTTTGTTCAGAGATGGAGAAGTCATCCTCACGTGGGGCTTCCTTTCTGCAAGAGTATGGAGAAAAGACCAGAGTAACACCTGAGGGAAAGGATGAAAAAGGGAAGATAGCTTAGGTATGTGCGGGGTTGAGGATTGGGTGTAGGGGAGTCCTAGGTGGCTAAAATGAGCATCTATGGACCTGAGGGAAAGGATGAAAAAGGGAAGACAGCTTAGGTACCTGCAAGGTTGAGGACTGGCTGTAGGTGAATCCTACGTAGCTGAGATGAGCATCTGTGGCTTTATTGCTGGTACCTGGTGCCTTGGAATCTTAAAGCTTGCCCTTGGAAGGATACTGCTGGCAAGCAGTGATGTGGGATTTGATGAATCCTTCTGTGTGAGGTGAATAATGTCCTTTTTCCTTGTAGTGGTGTAGGGCACAAAGATAACAGCTTGGTTTCTTTACCAAAATTGAATGCAATCCTCTGGACATGGATGGCCACCTCAAAATTGTATTATGGTTCCTTGAGTTACAAAGTAAAAGAAATTTAATGTTAGTACAATCATAGGCGTAGGTATCTGTTCTCCTCATATAAAGTGGGGAGGGGTCATATGTCTTTGAAATGGGCCACGTCTGCTCTTTAGCAATCATTTTTTCAGCCACATATTTAACAGGTTTACACCATTTTTGAGAACGTGGATTATGAGTTGAAGTGAATGGCAGTTTATCTTCTAGTAATAATTACCTTATTCCTTACTAGGTCCAATTAGGTTTCATTAATTAAAACCTGAGAACAATCCCTGGTAGCATCAGCATGGAGCAGACATGCTTCTCTTAGGAGAAATGTGAAAAACATTTAGCAGTTTCATGACAGTTAAAAAGCAGAAAACACAACACAATAAAAATACCACTCCAATTTGCAAAACTAGTGAAAATTGCATTAAATAAATAGACACCAAAACAACACAAACATCAGATGTAGGGAGAGAGATATGATTTTTCAAAGTTTTGGATGTTTCTCGCCCCAAAAAGTGCACAGCACCAACTGCTGGTTTACGGTCCCACTAAACTGGGTCAAAGTCAAAAGGCAGACTGCAATGGAATGCAGGCCAGATACAGAGACACGGTTTGGTCTGGCGGAAGTTTTACCTTCTGACTTAGGGCCTTATTTAGAGTTTGGCAGATTGATTACCCTGTCACAAAAGTGACGAATATCCCATCAGCTTTATTACAAGTGCCATTGGATATAATGCACTTGTAATACAGCGGAGGAGATATCCGTCACGTTTGTGCCAGCTGGATCTGAAGAGGAGCTCATCAATGTTGAATGACTGAAGCATGAGACTTCAGTGGGAGCCTCTGCTTTGGTGGTAAATTGAAGTCCCTTGACGTAGAAGGCAGGAAAACTCCAAGCCGGCGAAGCCTGAAGATGAGGCACAGGAAGGTGTTGTTGTTGTTGAGGTACTGCTTGAAACTTGTCCCGGTGAAGTCTTCTATGTTTGGATTTAGAAATCATTTTGGAAGTTAGGGTCCTTTCTGCAGGGCAAAGTGGGAAGTTGGTTCCAACCAACAGTTTGATGTCAGCAGCTGCAACTTGGCTGTCGTGCAATGGTAGCTTTTGGTTCCTATTTAAAACCCTTGACAAATTTTGTAAGCCTCACCTTTTATGGTTAGAAAGGAGGAGTACACACAGACACTTATCCAAGGGCCCCCAGGACCTTGGGGATACCACTTTGAGGTCAGGACTAGCAGGGTCCAGAGTAGGTCCAGGTGGAAAAGTTAACTGGGCTTTTCAGGAAGTTGGACTTATTCCAGATTTTGTGTCCCTGTAGCTTAACAGGAGGTCAGTCAACTGACCCCTGGAGTCCACTTCTCAGTCCAGGGTACAAGTGGATGCAGCTGCAGCCCTTTTAGTCTCTCTTCACAGGTTCAACAGAAGGTACAGTCCTTTATCTGTCTTCCAAAGGTCCAGAGGTGTTATGAAGAAGATATTCAGGGATGCAACTTTTATGCCGGGCACTAGCTTATGGGTGAGGGATAATTCCTGTCTAAAAGAGAAAATATTTCCAGGGGCAACCTCACCCACTTCGTTATTACTTCCTGTTGGTTTAGTTCTAAACAATCACACAGTGTACTGCTCTGCCAAAATCCAACATGGCAGAATTTTTCTTCCCCTGGTCCAAGCTCTGGGCGCAGTCCTGAAGTATGGTCAGTGTTAGAATCCGGGTTCTCTGATTGACACAGGTAGGTACTTGCGTCAAGCAGGGAACCGTTCCTCTAGTCAGGGTAGGGGGTACACTCCAACAATAACCCCTGCTCACCCTCTAGGTAGCTTGGTGCGAGCAGACAAGGCCTATCTCAGAGCGTTCAGGTTAAGCATTTGTGAACACACACACAGTAACTCAGTAACAACCCCACAAATGGACTCCACACTGGGATATATGAAAAATAGTACTTTATATAGATAGTTTAGGCTTAGCACAAGACCAGATAACGTTTAAACGGTCCACAATACTTATTAAACAAAGGGTTCTTGGTTTTAGCGTAGTTTTAAAGTTCTGTGCGCTTCGTTCCTGTCCGTATGCTTCGTACGTGGTAAAAACTGCTTGGGAACGTGTCTCACACGCACTGTAGGTGCTTCAGGATGAGCGTACACCCTACGGTGCGAACAGGCACAGTACCTTTACTTGGTGAGTTCGTCACGGATGCTGCGCTGACATCAAGCGCGATGTACAGTGCGTTGTCCTCCTGGTGCGATGCGTACTACGGTACGTTAGACCTTGGGCGTGCAGGGCTTCAGGGGACGGTGCGTAGGTACGGGTCGTTCAAAGTTTGTCGCGGCGTTCGTGCTGTACCATGCGAGCAGCAATCTTGATTCGAAGCACTGGATTCAAGCGAACAGTACGCTCCGCACAGGGGAGAAGTACGCAACAACCGTACGCACCGCAGCCTTTCCAAAGCAGGGGAAAGGAGCGTACGCCGGCAGTGCGGTTCGTAGGGGATAGTAGCAAGTACGGTGCACAGTCCTTCTGTTATGGTGCGAGCTACGGCTCGTAGGGGCCTGTTAGTCGCGTTGCTCAGGCCGGACGATACCTTCCTTTGCGGTGCGAGCTACGGCTCGTAGAGGGGCCTTAGTCACGTTGTTCGGGTCGGACAGCGGGATACCAGCTTTCAGGGGGTACGCTGCGATCAGCGAGACGTACGCAGCAGTTCGAGTCGAAGATGTGGGGAAAACGGTCCGTTTTCCAAGGCGATCTCACGCCGGTGAAGTCCACTGGTCCTGGGACTTCGTTCAGGGAGCAAGCTCACTCACAAGCCCTTGGAGATCTCTCAGCACAAGTCAAATAAAAGTTCCTTGAGTCTTTTCTTCCTCTTCTTCAGCAGCAAGGCAACCACTGCAGGCCAATCCCCCAGGTCAGGGACAGTACTCCTCCACAGTGGCGTCACTAGGGTTGGTGTCACCCGGTGCGGGTAACTCATGGTGTCACCCCCTCACGACTTACCACATGGACCGAGTCCGCCCCGAGTCCGCCAGTTGACACAGTTGGCAAATAACGGGACCATACAGAATCCTTAGTAACGTTTGTAAATGTAGGTCCTATATTTACAAAATGTGCCTGTTAAAAACAGTGTGATAATGATTCATTAATCAGGTTGTACAGTGGGCTACCTGCTAGTCAACAGTTTATTGGAATTTATAATATCATAGGTATGGTACTTTTTACTGGTGTGGGGTTCCCACTATCCAGCAACACGATATATCAGTGGTCGAAGTGGGGGGAAAAAAGTAGGGGAACTGTGGGTGGAGAATCAGAGGGCGGGAATAACCCAAGGATTGGATCAGTGGGCAGAGCCAGAGGCGTGGCCAGAATGCGCAAACATCCCAATTTTTTGTATTTGTTTGGTTTCACTGCCCAGTTTTATCAACCATTGGATACACATGATTATTTAAGGTTATAAGGAGTTATTGACAGTAAAATGTATTCACAAAGTGGGATATGCTTCTAAACACAGAATGTCCCCAAATACGATAAAATGTGGAAGCACAAGCCATTTGTCTCCGAGCCATGGAGTTTCTGTCATCAGCACTTCTCCCTTTTCCAAAACAGCAGTCAAACATGAATGGCTAAAAATCCTAGTTTGCAAATGTTTTCTAAATAATAATGGCTCTGCCATATTTGCTTCATAATGCAAGATCTGCAGCATGATCTGACCATTTAAACTAATAAATTGTTTGTAGCTCAAACGTATCAAAAGTTAATAAAAAAAGTGACTTGTGTTGCTGCGGAGTAGATGACAGTTAATAGCTCACTTTTCTATGTTAGGATTTTAACTTATAAACTGCAAGTAACAAAAGGATCTCTCTGACAAAAGCAGTAGCCCACTGGCCTATTTACAATATGTGCACTTTGTGATCTGCATGGTACATTTTCTTTACCGCAGGTACATTAACCCTCTGAGCTACCTTTCCATGAGTCAAATCTTCCATTAGACAAAGTTCCGATCTCTCTCTAGGAAGAACATTAATCACCAGAGTCATCATGACATTTTTATTGTTACCGAAAATTACTGGAGGCCAGGAAGGAGGCAGCAAGCACTTTTAAAAGCATAATATACTTTTCAAAAATGATGCCTCCACCTAAAGTGAGCACCTGGTTCGGTCACACCGGTTGCAGCGCCCTAGAGCTGGCCCTTCTCAAGGGTCCTGTGATCTCAGTGACAGGGTCACTGTTCTAGGGTGTACTGCTTCATAGGCCTGCCCGCAAGACTGGAGGTGAATTTCAGTATGAATAGTGGTGGACAAGCCTTGAAGGTTAACCAACACTTGTCACAGTGCAAAGGAGGGTGAGCATCGTCGCCGGCTGCAGTGCATCTCCTTTGAAAAAGAAGTGTAACCAATAGGTGGCTTGCAGGTAATAGAAGTGATAGTACAGGAGTGGTGGGGAGTACTGGGCAGAGGTAAGCATCACAGGAGATTTGGTGGGCTTACAGAGCGATATGATAATATTTACTGATGGGGCTACATGGCATAACCTGAACAGTGTCTACATCAGGACGTTGGTATGAAAGCAGCATCATCTCCCACATCTGCTGGACAGCTGAAATCCTGAACACTGGGGCTGGCCTGAGGCTACTTGTTTTGTGTGGGAGCTAGACTTTCCTTGATCATGGGGTCCTGATGCGGGGTGAACTCTCTGGTCGCCTGTAAGTTAACCCGAAGATGTGTTTATTTAACAAGCAACAAAATTCATACTTCCAAAAAATATCCGTATGGAGTCCTTTTTTGAGCTATAATCTTATATATAACTAAGAATACGCTGGCTATGGTGCCCTAATGCAGCCTGCGCGCACCCTATTGTACCTAAAACATGAGCACCACTGTCAAAAGATATACTAATATGTTACATTGTAAAATTAACCATTGTCTGTCTTGTTTATCATTATTGTGCACATACACCAACGCAGGATGCAAGCAACTGCTTCAGAAAGGTAGAGGCTCCTAACAAGGTTACTTAGGCGAAACTGTGCGCCTAATCCTTGTCCACTCTCAGTGGTATAACTGTGACAAATAGCAGAAGCCGATTTAACAGTTGTACGCGCTGCCGTGAGCTCGCCTGCCCCCAGCTGCTAATTTCAGCCGGGCGGCCAGCGAAGAGTGGGGCTCTGCAGGGGTCGGGGTCTCAGTGTCAGCTATGGATACTGCCACACTCCCTCGTGCCGCATGCAAAGGCATGCCCAGGGCTCTTTCAAGCTTCTGAAGTCCACTGGCCAATGAGAGCTCTCGGACCCAGGAATTCTCCCCCCCCCCCACAGTTTTTGTTCAAAACTATGGCCATGTCTCTTAGAGATCACAGCCCCTCTCCATCTGCATGTCGAATGACTCACAATACAACACTTTTGCACGCCGCAATAAAACGAGTCTCTAATGGCATTAAAAAACACAAGAACATTCAATAAAACAGACGTCACTCCTGCAGCTTGTACGCGTTATGCCTACTGAACATTTTACTTTCAACATTCCTTAAATGAAGATCGAAAACACATCACAAGCGTACATGGAGAAAGAGGGCAAGCCACACCAGCCCGTCCTTTTAACCAGCGTTGTCTATGTCAAGGTAAAGCTCCGAGAAGCTGTTTGCACACTGCCGTTCCATAGCCTACATCTGTGCTTGGTGAAGACAATGTGCTAACTCACAGCGGCCGGCCTAAAAGAACCTAAAACAGGCCCAAAAACAGTCCAAAAATGCCCCACACACTCACTCATCTGTTAGATCAGCTCGTCGGGCACTGCCAGATTGCTCTACAGACCAATCCCGAGCCTGTTTGCTACTTTTGCCGGTCTTGCAAGGAAATCTTATTCCATGATGCGAGTTTTTGTAATGTACGTCCTAATCATTTTGTGTAATCTTTGCACCGGAACTGCCTGATAGTTTATTATATATTTATCACAATCTACATACAGAGGTAAAGCACAAAGCAACTTTACATACGCAATAAGCAACCTGTAAAAGCTAAGCTGCAAGCGGCTGAAAAGTGCACTCACATCGCGCCTTTCACAGTGCAACCACCACAGCCGGTCCCCGGCACTGCAGGAGCTCCGTATGTGAAGCCATCCCACGGCTGCCTACGCCCACCACAATGACTTCCTTTTGTCCGCTTTTCGACCCCGCAAATCACAAATAATTAAAAGAGAAAGTGAGGGTGGAGGTCTACAGACTGCGCATGCGTAAAGAGTAAATCCGTAGGAAGGTGAGCTAAATACATGGCGCATCCTGCAGTTGTCCATGTGTTGACGGTATGCTATACAACTCCTACAATTAAACAAGTAATTTTATCTTTACCGCATTGCAGAAATACTTTTAGTGTAGATTTTCCTCACTATTTTTTCATCTGCAAACAAGGAAAGAGTCGTGGTCACTGAACGCGTGTGCGAGAAGTGTAGTGCCCCGTACCTCCGCACTTTGCTCTGCCCCTACCGCCGCAGTCCCCTGTACCCACTGTCACCGGGTGTCACCCCATGTGATGGTGTCACCCGGTGCGGTCCGCACCCCCCGCACCCCCCTAGTGACGCCACTGCTCCTCCATGCAGCTTTTCCAGTTCCTTCAGGTCGGACAGAGGTTTCTTCTTGACAGCTCAGGATCTGATTTCTTAGGAACAGGGCTCCTACATTTATACGCCATTTCTTTTGGTCTTTCAGGCCAGGGGGGCCCTTGCCTAGTTCGGTCCGGTTTCTGAGCACTTTGTTGACATGATGCAGGCTGCTTCTTTCAGGGTGCAGGGCAGAGCCATCAGACGCTCCACAGGGGGCGGAGCCAGCATTGTGGTGGCAGAGCACAGCCCTATTCAGAGTCCA
The DNA here is from genome assembly GCF_964204655.1 of Triturus cristatus. NCBI lineage: Eukaryota > Metazoa > Chordata > Amphibia > Caudata > Salamandridae > Triturus > Triturus cristatus. Next base: position 456,942,602 of record NC_140580.1, on the reverse strand, counting down.
GGTGTACTCCTCCCACCCATCTATCTGTCAATCTTCCTATTCACCACCAGGCTACCTAGCCCTGCCCATCTGGGTTTCCCCAGCCCTGTCACTCACACAAGCCAGACAGCAGATACATATCACGCAGAGGCGGGCTGAAATGGTTAGGCAAGCAAATGCCAACTTTCTAAAAGTGGCATTTGCAAACGCAGAATATTAAAATAAACCTTTACAAAAAGATGTACCTTATTATTCTGAGTTCAGGCATACTAAACTCGATTTTCTACCATGTTCCCTGGGTCTGTTAGGATCATAGGATGTAACAATCTTAACAGCTCATTCTGGCCTATGAGAACAGGGTAGCCTTACAATAGTGAAAAACGAAAAGGGCTGTAATTATTAGGACATGTCACACATCAGGGCTTGTCCTACCTTATGCTACAATGCACCCTGCCCTTGGGCCTACCATAGGGGTGACTAACATGAAGTTAAGGGAAGGTTCAGGGACTGGCAAGTGGGTGCACTTGCCAGTCAGCATGACAGTACCAGACTGCACGCAGGTTCTGCAATGGCAGATCTAGACACCTTTTACCAGGCTGCTTCTGTGGGTGGCACAACCAGTGCTGCAAGCCCACCAGCGGCATTTGTATTTACACGCCCTGGCACTCCTGGTGCACTTTACTGCGGTCTGATAGTAAACCAAATAAGCCAATCATGGAATCCAACCAACATATACATTTTACATAGGGAGCACTTGCACTGTGGCACTGGTTGGCAGTGGCACAGTGCTCTGAGCGGCCAACACCATTAAAACACATGAGGCACAGCGACAAAAAGTGGAAGGGAGACTCACGCCAAGGTGCCAGGTCTAACAGTCAGGTAAATGAAGAACTGGTATTCCCCCTATTGGGATTGATACCTTTCTGGCTACTTGGACAATGGGAGGCCTAGGTGAGAGGTACATCTGCCTATGTCAGGGAATGCCCTTTTAGAGCTTGTGCAGTGAGAGGAATCATCTGTCGGAACATCCCCCAGGCCATCCTGTAAGGAGGAGGTCACACCTCCTTCCAGCCGAGGCCCTTTTGTTCCCCTTCCTGTGAGCCATTAACACCTCCCAGCAGGTTGCCAGGTGACAGCTGGGTTTAACTCTGAAAAGGCTTCTAGATGCTTTAGGTAGGAAAAAGCCAACTTTGTAAAAGTGGCATTTTCAAAATAGTAATTGCAACTCCAACCTAACCATCAGATCGGAATTTAAATTCTTATTAATTGGAGTCCTTGAACAATGATTATAGCTATTCCCCCTTTTAAGTTGTGCATTATAAGGTGCTATAATGTAACCCAGAGCTTTTCAATGGGAGAGCCAGCCTTACCACAGTGAAAAATGAGTTTGGAGATTTTTCACTGCCAGGACATGTAGCACTTAATAACACATGTTCTACTTACGGAATACGATGGACTCTGCCCTATGGGCATTTAGGGCCTACCATAGGGGGTGACTTATAAGTATTATAAAGGAAGGTTTAAGCCTGCCCAAAGATTTATTTTGCCAGCTCAAATTTGCAGTTTTAAAACTCACACTCAGGCTCCAGGGACAGGCCTGAAGGCATACTTTGTCTTGTCACATTAGTGATGTCACAATAGGTGCTGCAGTCCATTAGTCACATTTAACTTACAGGCCCTTTATACAAAGAGTACCATATACTGGGCACTTACAGGTAAGTTAAATATGCCAAACAGGGAACAGCTAAATTTACACATGTTTTAAGGGTGAGAGCACATGCATTGCGCACTGGACCTAAGAGCTCCAGCGCAACAGAGTCCATAAATCAGAACTAAAATCGATCAAAAAGTGAAGGGAAGTGACTACGCAAAAAGTGCATTTTCTTACAGCATTGCCTGGGCTAGGCTTCCGTTACACAAAAAGGAAAGTGCACACAAAGTGATCATGGCTGCCGCCCTTTGGACTTCTATTTGGATTAATCTCTTCTGTAACCCAATCTGAAAATATTTTTCTAGGTTTACTACCTTTCACATCATTCTTCTAATGCCAGTCTGCGTGTCCTTCCATCGTATCCTCTTGATCCTTCACATCTTGATAACAATCCAAAAAACTTCCATCCTCCAATACGCAGTTTCTTTAAGCCCATACTTGGAATCTTTCATCCTAGGATATTGTTGCTAGGGCTCACTACCTCTCATTTCAGTCCTATGATGAATCGCAGTTCCTCCTCCCAATTGCTCTGCACATTTCTTCTAGTACTCACCTGCAGAAGGCCCCCTTTTTGCCCCCTCTTCTGCATTTCTACCGCCATGTGGGTACTAAATGGTGCTTGAATTATTCGACAGCAACTCTGACATACTTCTTAAAAGTTTTAGTTAATGTCCTTGATAGCAAAGTCACACGACAAGTGAAATTCATGCCTATAGTTGTGTAAAATCACAAAGCTCAAAATATCATTTTTGCCAAGGTCAAGCGTAAAATGCTATAGAAGAATTTAACATTTAAATCACCAAGTAATTTCCAATATAAGCAGAAAATGAATTGAGGGCAGTCAAGATTGCATGGTCTTTTAATTGTTTCACTTGGAAAAGAAACAAAGCATTTTCAGGATGTCACGATTCTCTCTAATGTCTGCTTATTAGCAATAATCACTGGTTTTGCTGCCAATTTCATAAGTTCCAGGAAAATCCGTATGATGTTATCATTTTGCCAATAGCCAATGCCACACGTTAGATGGTTGAGACTGTAATGGTAATAACTTATGAGATGGCCTAACAATGGCAAGAAAACACCAGGTGGCCTATTCTATGATGTGTGCCAGATGGAAATTGCTTAGACCTAACAACACTTGAAACAGTCATGCAGGAAAATGAGGTTGAGAATCTGATATCAAAAACCTGGCATCCATTTGTAAAGTGGTGTACAATGGTCTCTCAAAACCAACTTGTGCTGCTCCTTTTTAGTCTTCAAATACACCTATTGAAAGCCCCACAGCCCTCCTTTTGGTTAAGGATAACCTGGAAAGGACAAGAGAAAAACACTCAGGGGCATATTCACAAGCCCCTGTCGCTGCCACAGCGTCACTTTCAGGGACTTTGTGGTGGCGATAGGGGCCTCGCCTTATTCACAAGGCAGCGTGTGAATAAGGTCCCCCTTTCATGCTATGTTTAGCATCAAAGGGGCGTGCAGCCGGTGTTGTGGTGGGCGTTCCACCACAACACCCATTGATTTTGATGCTGCCCCGTATTCACAAGCTTTTGACGTCTAACATGTTTAGGTACTTGATTTGTGCATTTAAAAAGTACTTTATTCATAAGAAAATAAAATAAAAAATGTGATTTATACTATGATGCAATAATTAACTTTATCTGTTCAATCATGTATAAAAACAAAACACACACACAAGGAAGAAGACTCCTTAAGTTATGTTCTCCAAACATATTAACAGTAAACTCAGTTCAGTAACTACATAAAAGAAAAATCACTTTTTTTTTTAGTTCTCGCGGGTACCGTATCTGACAAATCGTTCCATCTTTGAACCACAGCTAAGTTATAAAGGTACAATATCCACTCCATTCCAAAATCTGGACTGTTTTACATTTGTTTGTGCAGTTTACAAACCTTTAACATCTGAATTAAATGCACAATACCCCACATGTACACAAGCAAAAAGCACCAAGTACATCTATTTCTTTTTTGATAACATATTTTATTAAATTTTCACAGTACCACTCGGACGAAAGCCCGAGAGAATCCACTTGATAACAAAATATCAAATAGATAGCAGCATTGGAAATATCAATGGGTACAGTTTGTCTACAAAATAAAAGAAAACAAACCTGGGGGCATATTTACAAGGGCTTTATCTCCGCCTTTTTGGCTTTCAAAGCCAAAAAAAGCGGAGATAAAACCAGTGCCCTATGTACAAGAGGGTGCTAACATGCATAATCGCATGTTAGCACCCTTTTTCCCAACGCCTCACTTTGCATCTCCAATGAGATGCAAAGTGGGCGTTACTGCGCGTACCCAAGATGGACAACCTTGCAAATATCGCTGATGTTTACATTGCGATATTTACAAGGCAGCCCACATGATTTTAGCACACATTAGAATTTGGCAAAAACGTCCGTTTTCGCCAAAACCTAACGTCTGCTAAAATCCTGACTTAGCCATCCCTAACATAGGGGGTGGATTATGCTGATACGACCCTGTGGGTCGTATCAGCAAGGTTACCTCGCTATCTCTGGAATTTTTATCGCCCTGGAGTAACGCATTGTTAATAACGCGCTACCAGGGCGATAAATACCAGAGATAGCCTGCGATAATATAGTTGTTAATATGCCCCTAAGAACTGTACGCAGACTTCCCTACACCCCCCACAATGGCGAGCAAAATTCAATACACACATATGACTAAGAAAAAGAAATGGTATACCATACATTTGGGCCCAGAAACTTCTCATGAGACTGTTTCTATGGGGATTGTGAAGGAAGAGGAGGGAGACCAATGCCACGGTATGTGGCCCACCGAGACCATATCTTTCTACGTTTTTGGGGGCAGCCCCTTGCTTAAAGCACAGCCATCTCCGCCCGCATACATTTATCCAGCTCTTGTCGCCACTTCCCTATCGTCGGAGGCAAAGTTCCCTTCCACAACTGGGCTATGTCTCGTTTGGCAATTGTAAGGGCTAAAAACAGTAGGTGTTGCTTATATCGATTCCCTCCGATGTCCTCCGTACTATGGAGCAAGAACAATCAGGGATCATGCGGCAGGTCCCAGGACAGCACCTCTTTAAAGCATGACGACACTCTGCGCCAAAAAGGCTGTAATGCTAAGCAGCTCCACACAGTGTGGAGGAACGTACCCTCCTCCCTCTTGCAACGCAGACATATGGGGGATGGCACAACTCCCATCCTCCAAAGCCGAAGACGGGTGTAGTACACGCGATGCATATATTTGAACTGAATAAGACGGTATCTGGAGGCTACTGCAGCGCCTCGAGGGCTAGCAATCACTTCCGCCCAGTCATTGTCCGTCAGGTCAGGACTGTCATCCTGCCACGCCTTTCTCGTTCTATGTAATGTCATGATGGAATGTGTCGTCAACGTCTGGTATATTTGTCATATTTTGTGTGCACCAAGAGTGCTCAAAAGGAGGCGGCCCTCAAACTGATAAAATTCAGGGAGGTCAGCAAGATTTACAAGTGCGGGAGCCAAAGCGTGACGCAATTGAAGATACCTGTAGAACTGCAGTTGATGGAAGGATTTAAGGACAGTGCCTCGCATGATGTCACCTAACATGGAAATACCAATCAGATCCCATTTGCTGAAAACCCCCTCAGTGCAGCCACTTGGCATTAATAGTTACCATGCAACAAAGGCGTCGCCTGCGTCAGCCGCATGTTCCAACCCATGCGTCGAACGGTATACCGCCATAACCTTATTGTTGTTCGACTGGCGTGTGGTAAGGAGTCAAGCTTCTGCGTGCCATAGAGTAGTCACAAGAGGGGAGTCCGCTCCATGGCTGCATGCTCCACCGCGAATGCCGGGTCTGTAGGTGAATTGTACCACCAGTCGTTGATAATTAATTTGTGGGCCGCCACGTAATAGGAGTAGACGTCGGCAGCAGAAATTCCCTCACAATAAGTGGATTGTGCACATGTCTGCAGCGCAACCCAAACCGCCCCCCTCCCCCCATAAAAACTTATTATGAATGGCATTGATTTGTGCAAACCACGCCCGTGGAATATGATATGGAAAGTTCTGTAGATGGTAAAGCATCCTAGGGAGTGAGACCATTTTGAAAATGGCCGACCGCCCATAGAGCAAGAGAGGGAGGGAGGACCAAATAGAGGTTTCCTCTCAAAGGTTGGCATAGAGCGGGTTGATGTTACGGGCCCATGAAGTCTGCGAACAAGGGGATATAAACACTCCTAGATACTGGGAGCACTCTGTGGCATGTTTTAGTTGGAATGCCCATGTAGCCCTCAAACACATCTATTTCAATGCTTCCAAGGCAACGCTAAAAATTCAATATCGGACATTCTTCACTTTTGTGGCTTCAGACAGCCAAAAGCGATTTATTGCTGTCATCAAAGTAAACTAAATGTGAGTATCCTTCTAAATATTTCGTTCTCAATGTTAAAACACAAGATCATAAAGTGTGACGTGCAACAGTTGTAGTTCCATATAAAGAATATCTCTCCATTCATTGGATAGCCACATATTCCTTCAGCAAGGGATTAGAAAACAACCCCAACCCTGACCTTAAAATGTGTTCTTATTTTGGATATCCAGTAAATCAAAAAGATATGATTGTTCCCCTCCACTTGTTTTATTAAATAGTGTTGCATAGGGCCTTATTACGAGTTTGGCGGTCCGTGGACCGCTGTCCCGGCGGTTAGCCATCCGCCATATTACGAGTTGGAAATGTTGCCTATGCAGGGACCGCCCCTGGATCACCGGCACCACCAGCAGACCATCGGGTTTGCAGTCGAGGGAAGGTGGGCTCCATGGAGCGGTACAGCGGTCTTGTGAGCTCAATTCACACATAACTATGGCCAAGGTATTCTATATCATAGTTAAACATTATGCAAACTATCCCACAAAATACATTTCCTCCATCTTTACGGAGGTGATTTCTTTTTATGTATCTTTTAACTTCTTGAAAATACCCAATTTATTGTAAATTGTAATTTACAAACAATATGTATTATTTATAACCCTCTTGCTTAACCCCTTGAGTGCCCCGCCCTTTCCCCGCCCTGTGCCGGCCCTTTCATTAGCAGGCGGGGTTCATGACGAGATAGTCTCGTCATGGGCACAGCGCAACCGCGGCCCATGACGAGACCATCTCGTCATGGGCACTCAAGAGGTTAAGAAAGAACATATGTATATAATAGAATGCAACATATTGTTTTTATTCTACACAGCACTGTGTTGGGATGATCCTTCAGCAAATGCAAAGTGGATTGAATGTACACATTTAATTCTAAATTTACCATTTGATGTCTCCACGTTATCCACTAGATTAACATTTGTATTTTCTTTTGTGTTATATGCACAATATAATAAATACGTAAATATCGTAATCTCAAATGTTTCATCAATGTACTTTTAAAGTTGTATAGATAGGCTAGAAGGCCTGTTTTAAATGTCTAAAAGACAAAGCTATATATAAGTTCTCTTTTCCTTCTGATTCTCAGACTACACGATGGCACAGCATTACTGTAGTTCTAATGATACTTGCAATTTTCCTTGGCATGTGTGAATGTTTAACAGAAATATAGTGTGTTGAAATAAATATAACATTCTGATATATGTGTCTCTTTTTTAAATGTTTGTTACAATGACTGTATTTTAAAACAGTAAGTATATCTGATAAATTTGAAATATATTGAGGGAAACACATATTTTGTAAGTGTTACATTTCTTTTAGAAAGAAAATTCCAATTTCAATGTAGGAGCTATGTATCAAGAACATTCCTAATGTGTCCATGGGCATCCGTTCTCACCCAAAAGTATCCCAATAAAATGACCATTAGATAGTATTTCCTTTTGATTCAAATATTTGTTGTTTTTTTAATACCCAGACTAGAACCCAGACATCATCTAATCTGTGTTTGCTCTTCCTGAGCAGCCAAGCTTGGAATCTTTCAGTGGGCGTACTTATCCTGCCCTTGGTAAAGACCAGGAAGAGCAACTGGAACCATCTGCTTTGTTTTTCTACAGAAGTAGGTCTCCCCTATCAACCCTGTTACTAATTTACAGGCAGGTAACAGAGTACAGACCCTATTGTAAACTTCAGTGCCACAAATACAGTCCTTTGCACCCACACCAGCATCAATCGGTGGCCACCCCTGTCCTGGTTCAAGTTAGTACTACTTACCTATAACTTAGCCATCTGTGGACACCAACTGAAGGGCACAGCCCGGTTGGAAGACTGCTGGGGGGACAACCTGCTGTGGGGATAGTGGCTGAGGAAGCAACAACATCTGATCTATTAACAGGACAAAAACTGATAGATGTGGCTAAATGGCAGGAAGAACAGTTGGGCCAGATCATTAGACTTCTAAGGGCCCAGACTGAACATTTGAGGGCCCAAAATGAGATCAATATAGTCCAAAATAATTTAATGGAGCAACATTTGAATGTAAAAACTTTACATATGGGGTGGTGAAGGATGGGCTTAAATTGTTAGTAGCAGCAATGTCAAGTTTAGCACAACCTTTCCATGGGGAAAATCCATCTTCTAGGTCAAATGAATCTACCTCTCCAGGTGGCAGCTACACAGAAAGGGGGGCACTGATGCCTCTGAGGTCACCTGCCATCACTTCCCCTTTTGATGCTCATGCCACACCAGTGGGCCTTGGGAGGTGTCGCTCCTATTGACTAATTGAGGAAAGCACCAATGTAACCATCGCCAAGAGGGGAAAAAAATGACTTACTCCTGTGACTGACAAACAAAGGGCTGTGTCCACATTCTTTTTCCCATTTTCCCATTGACTCATTGGCTGCTGACTGGCTCAAGAAGTTCTAATATTGTTGGCTCAACATACTGCTTCCATTCAAAATAAATGTTAATTCATTTTCCCAAAATAATTTTTATTTTTGTTCATTTATGCATTTGTGTAATATATATCATTTTTGGAATATCTTGCGGTTGAACATTCATTCTTAGCCAGTTATACAGAAAAAGATGTCTCATTTCAACCTTATATTCAATCCTATGTTTTGCATTTGGAACAGGCTCTCTTTTCCCATGCACACATTATTAATTGAAAAAATGAGTATAGCCACAAATTTCAAATGCTTTTTAAAAATTATAATTAATATCAATATTTAGAAAACGTGTGCCCTTTTCAAGAGGTCATTCAAAATCCTTGTTTGAATATCAGCACTCAACAAGGGAGAACATCTATATGAAAAATTGTTCAAATACTTCCCAACCTAGATACCATGCTTTAAAAAATAATAATTATACAATTAAAAAAATTAAAGCAATAATAAACAGCCTGAATTTTCAAAGTTTTACCTTCCTATTGTGAAGAAAATACTTATTGTTCCAAATCTGGCAGAAAGCAGGTTCTTGAGCCAGAAAGCGAACATTTTGTGATTTAGTGTAAACCAATTCAGTAGTTTTGCTAAAAATGTATGTATATTTCATGCTGCCGCTCCAACACGGACTGACTGTGGTGGAAACGCAGTGGATCCGCAAGCACGTCTTGTATTTGGCAGACCGCAGCCACAAGAAAAAGTTTCTGCCACCATCTTAGGACTCGGTCCCAGAGGCTACAGAATAAAATAGAATAAGCTACTAGGGGGAAAGGGAGGGGTATCCTGAACCCCTGGACCTTGAGTGGGGCACCCCTGGGGCCAAATTCTAAAAAACAAATTGATTCTGTGGATCTGGGGGTCCACTGTGAGGCCCAATGCACCCCCTTGGGAATCTCAGTGGATCCGCAGCACCACAAAATAGAAAAAAGAGATAGCTGCGGGGTGGGCACCAACAGGGGGTTAGGAGCCGGGACCTAAAGTATATATCTCACACCTTCCCCATGTAATGCTTGAATCGTCACATATTGCATCACTCATGGAATGTTCAATGACTGCTTTGATAACATCCTAATGACATCTCAAATGACTTCATTGATAACAACACTGTGCATGGTGAGGGCACGAGTTGTAGCTTCTTTAGGCATGAATTCTAGTTACCTGAGACAACTAAAATTGGCGAATTTCAGTGGTTTTGTTAGTTTAAAATGTTTCAATTTAAATTATATTTTCACTTACCTATAACATTGCTTGAGCATTTGTTGTTTTCAGTTTTTTATCAACCGTGCAGAAAGTGAGGTTAGGCACAGGGCCTAGCAACATTAGCTATCTGTCATATTGTCAGGCAATGTAGATTGCTGTATAAATCTGGAACATGGCTTCGGACTTATATGTCCGTCATTAAAGACAGACTACTAACATCAGTCTATCATTGTGTTCCAATAAATCACAAAGATTGGAAGTGTTTTTTCACATACATTGATGGTCTGTCACATTGGCGTACATTCATTGTTCCAACCATTTTATCACTTGCCTCCTATATTCCAACTGACCAACACCTCCACCGTTGCTACTCGTTCGATTCTGCTGGAGTACAACTCTTTAGATTGTTCTGGAGCACACCATGGCTGAGTCTACTGGTGATAAAGCCCCCAATTTCACAGAAGAGTTGGATGTTCTTGCTGAGGGGACCCTGACCAACTACAGCTAGCTGTAAGGTGTGGTCCATAAAATAACTACCATTTGAGTTACTTCCGGCATTCATTAAATATGTCATTGTTACATTATAAAACTTTTGTCAGACTAATTAGTTTGAAAGTGTAAAACACAAGGATAAAAGCCTACCTTTCAAAAATGCCAGTACAATGCATGTTGGCATAAATATTGATACTCATAAAAAAAAAAAAAAACAGTGACACAATGAAATGTCAATGTAAAAGTTGCATAAATAATATAAATATAAGTACTGTTTTTTAAATATGCTGTATAACTAAAAAGGATTTTCTTTTTCAAGTAGACATACCTGGCGATTTTTTTTTGACGTGCTATCCAATTTTATGGTCTCCATTAAGAACATTATTAAAAATTACGTCCCTTTTTCAGAAAAAATGTAAGGTAATGTATCATATTTTTACTAAATCTAATTATGTCATAGTGAAATATTTCGATTTTTTTTAGCATATTTTTTTCAATAACTTCATTAGTACTGTAATTTTGAGTTAGCGTTCCATTTTATTTTTCGGTATTCACAAAGGTAAACTTAGACAAAATGTCTAACTTTACTACTTTTCTGTATTCATAAAGACAACTTTGACCAAAATTCTAACTTTACTACTTTTTGGTATTCACAAAGGTAAGTTACTAGTCATAAAGTTAGACTTTTGGTCTAAGTTTACCTTTGTTAATATCGAAAATTAGTAAACTTACACAAAATAATAAGTTTACCTTTATGAATTTGGTTATTTTTAACACAAAAATAGAGAATCAAGTTGCATTTACAATCAAGTTCTATATAGGTTTTTATTGAGTTTCAAATGCATTTTTAATAAGTTGTTGTCTGGTAGCGAGTGTGATTTTATCATTGTTGAGATACTGTTGGCCACATCTACAATGTTAAGTACCAAAAATCTATGTAAAACATCTTTACATTGCTGCAACATAAATACGCTCACAGAAGGCATACTAATCTGATAACAAAAAGTAGATGCCATTAATATTTGGCAACATCATTTTGAATTGAAAACTGTTGACCTTTATGTGACAACTTGTGAAATTCCAATTCTGTATTTCTAATCTAGAGTCATCAATGATTTAATGTCATTGGTGTTTACCGTTTTATCACATATTTAACCTAATTCTAACATTCCACCAAATCAAAAATGCATAATTTAAAAGAATTGCCAACCGCACTGTTCTTTGAAGAGACTCTTTAGTTTTTAAAAGCCCTCTCTGTTGGGCAAACACCATTGCTGAATGCCATGCAGAGGGTTGGTCAACAACTTACCCAAGTGATCAGCATTCTGGATAGAATTCCCTCTGCAATACCTAGCTTACAGAGAGGTGTGTTGTTTGTGTCCCCCAACAGCTTGTTCTGACACTAGTACTTCCCCTACACCTACACCCATTCCTCCTTCCCTAGTACCTGCACTCAGCCCAATACCATTTCTTATCTGAACACTTGACTACTTTCAAACTTCCACCAGATTCCCACTCTCGCATCACAACACTAACACTATACATACACACACACCACAACAACCACACAATTCACACATAAAAAAAACATTTGCATGCTCACAAACACACATTCACACTCTACAGACTCGCAGACATCCATCAAAACAGAAAAACACACACATATTCCTAAATCCACCCATGTATTTAAATCTACCCATTTCCCCTATATTTGTCCCTGCTTCTACCTCTTCCTATACACCAAAACCCTCCCATGTACCTAAATATACCCATACTCCTACAACCTCATCTAATCCTACCTCTTCGCAAAACCCTCATATTTACCTACATCTTCCTACATCCCAAAAATCCTACATTTTACCATACCCCAGATTCTACATCTTTCCTTATTCCAAACCCACCCATGTTACAAAATCTACCAACAACGATAAGATCTCAACTGCTCTTACCTCCTCCCATACTCCTAAATTGACATAGAAGCAGATATCCACACATAAACCCAAGGAAAAGAACAGTATACATCAACACATACATCCAAGCCAGCATATCCACAAATATCATCACAAACAACAAAACAAACACACATATCCACTGATACACCCAGATACAAAACGACACACATGTTCCAAAAACAAAACAACCTTTACCACACACATCCACAGATACAACCAAAACAGTACACTCACACACATTCACTTATGCAAGCAAAATAAAGCTACAAAGCTACACATACAGCACAAGTCTTGCATTGACCACCAAAACTCAAACAAGCACATATCTCCCTGATCCCTCTCCACACCCATACCACTCCACCTTCGCATTTGCTTCCAACTCATTTCCTACATGACACTTGCCCTACTCCCCTTTTAAAAAATCCACTAAGTCCCTAGGTGCCAGAGAACTATAGGGCTGATTAGGAGGGCGGGGAGACCACCACCAACAGGCTGTCAGTGATGTTCTCCCCACCATCCTAAGCAGCTTTTCCGTCTGCCAGATCTTAAATCACTGATCACATACATAATATAATAATTTAGACCCTATTAAAAGTTAACTTTAAACAATATTTAGGGCCTGATTCACAAAGGTCTGAAGCACTTGTTGCGGAGATGGTGCCGTCATGAGGGAGTCTTCACATTTGGAGTGGAATCTCCGCAATCAGAATTCTCATTGCTGAGATTCTGCCCGAGTGCCAAGACTGCCCCGTGACTGCTGGGCCTCTACCACAAGTGCAGAGGCCCTTTGTGAATCAGACCCAAATTTAAATATTTTTATTCAAATATAACATTATTATGTTTTTCAGCCTCTGCAAATAAAAATATTTTTTGAGGAAGAAATAACACAAAATTTGTAATAGGAGTACAATTTAAATACATCTGACTGGAAGAAAATACAGTTGAAGTTAACCTTCAAACAGAAATAATTACATTGGTCACACAAGAGGACTTTGAGGTTTCTAATAACAACATCTGTGTTTCTGAAATTAACCTGAAATAGGTAAAACAATGACCCATTATTCACTTTAATAAGAAAAGTGATATGTGTGTTTATTTGCACTCTGTGCAACAATAAATTCAATCTAAATGGAAATTGTAACCCAAGGTAAATATCTTAAAATAGCAAAAAAATTATGCATAAGTAAGGACAACAAGGAATGTGTGTTGAGCCAGACTAAATCGTACATTCCTCTGGTATGTTGCTAGACTGGAGTCATATTAAATATATAATGGTACTGGTGTATGTCAGTAGAATGAAGTAGACCCCCTGATCCTTCTACATAGTGTAATTTCAAATATATTTATTACAAAACACATGTTCTCCATGTGTGCCTATATAAAACTACATAAACAGCAAGAGGTTTGTTAACATAAGTGGCCAGTTGACCAGTAGTAACTGGACCTGCAGAAGACCATGCTAGTGCGGTTTGTTAGAGTGAGTCATGACCACCTAGCGGTATAGGTAAGGGCCACAGAGCCTTTTGTGTTTGTTAGGTAAGGACTAGGAGTACATTTGCAAAAATTGACACAGAGAAAGCTTGTCTTTATCGAGCTTCTAACCTGGTTTGGCCACCAGACCTGTGTTCCATCATGGTCAATCTGAATGCAGACCTAACTCCCAATCTCGAAAACACTTTGGTATTCATTTTCAAACTACAGGGATGCACATTTTCTTATTAAAAAAATATAGACCTCCATAACATATTGTTGTTTAAAAAGTATCAATATATGTCTGAAATATAAATCACATTGTATTAAAAATATAAATTGAGGTGACATTAAGAAAAACACATGTAAATATATATTCATTTTACAACTTCATATAAAAAAAAGACTGTCAATTTTTTGGTGGATTAGCTTGCTTCCCTTTGAGAACGGTAAAGGACAATGCTTTGCAGCAACAATGGCACGTTTGTGGAATCATAAGGGGATTATTTGTGTCATGTCTGAGGGTGTTTATGCTTGGCTTCCACCATCTCTGGTGCGGAGATTGCGCCATCATGGTAATGTTTTCGGAAAGCCAATTCTAAATAAGGTGGGCAGAGTTATGGCTGAAATAACTCAGCCGAGTTTGGCAGATTACTGTGTTGATGGAGGAAAAAAAAAATTGGACGTAACAGAGGCTTATCCATCAAATGTATGTGTATGATAAAGCCATTCTCTTTGTAGTTGCAGGCTCTTTCGTGGCCGGTCCAGGGGTGTAGCTTAGTCTGTGAGATTCAGGTGGTGTGAATCTCAGATTTCCCAACCAAAAAAGCAATGAGCCACAGGGAGAGTATGTGAGGTAACCAAGGTTCGGGATGGACTGTTCTGATTTGGAGCAGGGACAGAAATGATTTGCATTAGGTGTGTTTCTGGGGCTGAATTAGAGTTTGGCGGACAGGTACCCAGTTGCAACTGTGACTAAGTACCCTGCCCGCCAAACTCAAGATCCTTAAGGTCCACTCGCCTGATTTTGAGTCAGACGGACAACATGTTTTATGTCTGCAGATTTTAATGAACTCTGTCAATGTAAAACTTCGTTCAGAAGCCGTCCATCGTCCTTTTTAGCGCTGTCCCTCACCGCCACGATAAACCTGATATACCCTGGCAGTAAAGGACAGTTAAAAAGAAAAATTACCCCCACACCATGTAGGAAAATTGGCATGGAGGTCATGAGATTTTATTTGTATTCAAACACAAATTCCCTCCTTAGGAGATTTTCTTTTTTTTAAAGATTGATAGTAAGCCTTCCTCCTGTCCTACATTGACAAGAACGCAATGAGAGCAGTTCCTGCCAATTTACAGAAATTTCTCCCCAGCTGGGCCACATCTCCAAATTTGGCAGGTGAAGTAAAGGAAGTAAAGTCCTCTGCCACTCTGGATCCCTTTACTCTGTTTGCTAAATCCTAAATCAGTCCCTCTGTAAAGAGTGGCACAGCAGACGAAAAACAGTATTTGGAATGCTACCCCAAGGGATTGCCAGTAGTTTGACTGTTTGCAAGCATTTGTCCCATTACCTTTTGCTTGTTTGATTGCCAGAAGTATGCTTGGAAACCTGAGACGGGCAAAGCTTTCCATGCCTACTACTGCCAATGTTTGTGAATTCCAAAAAGTAGCAGATTTGGATTAATTCCAGGAGTATTTTGAAGGCAGCGGATTTGCTATTTATTTGGCAAACCAGTCAGTAAGGGGCATATTTACAAAGAAGTGGCACCCATCAGAACAGCAAGCAAAGTTGCTGCACTGCATTATATCACCTAAAGAGAGTAAAACTGAGCCATATCCTCAAAGAAACAGTGCAGTTCTTTTCTCTTTGTGCGCTGGCACACTTTGGGCTACCTAGTACCAAACCAGGCTCCCTTGCACCATAGTGTAAGGGTGTGTAGGTGTTATGGTCAGGATAGTTTTTGTACGGGAAGGAGTACCTTCCGGCACAAAAACTATGCTTGGAGGCTTTTTCCTATTTGTATGTGTGCTGCAGTATGCAGCACACAAGCAAGGGGGAAATAATGAGCTGAAAAAAGAATATTTCTCCTCAGTACTCTAGCCTCAGACAGGCATACCATTTTGGTCCAAAGCCACGTCTGCATTTCATTGTAAATGTGGGTTTATATCACAATCAATAGACCCTTTATTTGATGCAAAGTAACACAAGACAGTGCAATGAGTTGCATTGTGTTACTTTTTGTTACAAAGCCGCACAAATCAACATTTACGTGGCTTTGTAAATACCAAAAAGTATTTTGCATTGGGGCTGTGTCAAAAATGTGATGCAGCCCAGCGCTAAATGTTTGTAAATCTGAGTCTAAATATATGTCCGTTAAAACCTCTTAGTGAAAACAGGATGAGAAGAAAAACTAACACAGACATAGGAGACTTGACTCAGGGGCTCCAGACCCAACTACCAAGCCAAGAAGGTATTTCTTAAGTGGGTGTCACGCCCCAAGCACCTCCCTCTGAAGCTACGCCCCTAGAGTGGTCACAAAATACTGCATCATTTGTGAATATAAGCGGACCAGCATTCAAATGACCAATTATAGATCCATAAGAAGGTCCATCATTAGCACTTGTTGGCAAATCACTCACAAAAGTAGTAAATGGTGTCAGGGCCAGGACACAACACCAAAGAAGGCCACTGTCACTCTCTTACTTATTAGACAAAGCATTAACTCCTAACAGACAGAGTGGCAAGTATATGAATAGAGCCATCTGATTGCATCGAAGATTCCTGAAAAAAAAATATTTAGCTTTCCACACGTAGCCAATGATGAGTCTATAGTATGTACCTTCAAAAGCCATAAGAACATATGCAACAATTAATGTATGCCCCTTTGAACAATATAACAACACTTTAAAATCCCCGAAGTCCAGAAATTAAAATGTCATCTAAAAACATTGATATGCTACAAAAACAGAAATGCAATAAATAAAATCCAAGACCCTCAGGCATCTATAGCAGCCAAGTGGAATTCAATCACTGTGCATTATTACAGAGCAGCTGTTAATTTCCAGGCTCCTCAAATGTAGGCAGCAGTCCCTGGATAGATCATTTGGAGGTCTGTTCTATAACAAAGGACTACTGCCAATTTGATCTGACAATGCTAAAAGACCTGAAGAGTAGCAACAGTTATCTTTTATGAAGTAGCAAAGATATGCTATAAAAAAAATATGCAATGTAGTATAATATCTTTGCAACCAATCCACATTCACAAAGCCCTCTCTGATATTTAGATGGATAACATTTGAAAAGATATTCAAAGATGGGTAAAGTGCTAATCCGGAATTTTAAATAAAGAGTATGGCGGATTTCTAGCTGGATATTATCCAAATGAAGTTTGCAGCCTAAGTGTGCTTTGTGGTTCAAATAATTTAATTCCAGGGAGCCTGGGTCAATGGTTGCTGGAATTAGCTAGCATTGATGTTGCAGCACTGTTTTTAATCGTATCTGCAGAATACAGAGATGCTGAAGTGGGATCCTTCCAAAATGCATCCAGACCCATTTTTTGTAGATTTTTGTGTAATCTTAGTCAATACAGTACAAGACAAAGTGCACTTTCATCCGAAATCGAGTTTAAGCGAAGCTCCAGCCAGTGTGGATTCAGTGGGGTTCCGCATCCTAAACCAAGTAAAGACACTTAGGGGTCTATTAGGATGGCAGGCGGAGGCACCACCGCGGTGCTGGCGGTGGCGGAAAATGCAATTTTCCGCCCGCGAACAGCTGCCCTCATGCCTGCCATATTAGCATGGGGAAACATAGCCCATTTCACGTTTGCCGCGGTGCTACGCGATTCGCCATCAAAAAGCGCCCGCCACCGCAATGGTGGGAGCCAATGGTGACTCACCGCCATGCAGAATGACGTCCCGTCCGCCGTACAAATCAGGATGCCCCAAACAGACAGCCGCCCCGCAGCGGAGAAACCACCCAACCAGAGACAGCAGAAACACTACAGCGGAGCGTGCGCTATCAGATCCACGGTCCCTTCCAGCCGGTCCCGACCGCAATGGACCCAGCCTTAGATGTCTTTCCAGCGCTGTACATGATACACTACCAACAAGTTATGGACTGTTACGGACGATGACGCAGGTACGCAATGACACAACTCTGCCCACAAACACAACACACAACTCCAGGGATGACATAGGGTTCTTGTCCACAACAGACACCCTGGTGGGGACAGGAACACAACTACAAGTGCACCCACACATGTCCTAACTGTCACTAAATCACTCCTCCGCATCCAGGTCACTCATCTACCGCAATCTTGCTGTAATGTCCCGGTCACGTCACAGCAGCGGTGAAGACGCAGGAAAACATGCGCACAATGCAGGAAGGCAGGGCCCGTGCCAGGCATGGGCAGTGCACAAAGATCACAGGGCCACACCTCCACCCTCAACACACTAGGAGCGCCCCCCCTTAAGGGACATGCCATGTGCCTCACCTGTGCCACCCCATGTACAACAACCACCCAGGTGACCCCACAGCCTGCACCACACACTCCAAGCAACTAGGGAGGCACCCTCAGCAGGTAGGGCTGCAGAGGAAAACACAGCACAGAAACACATGGCCAGGGCAACCCTCACACCACACGTACACTACATTCATGGTAACAAAACTGAGTCCAAGCACAAAACAAACACTCATACAGAATAGGAACAGACACTCATCTGGACACACAGCCTGTCAAGTTACACAGACATACCCCACACTGACACACAGCCACATACACAGACCACATGTCAGCAGCAATGTAGGACCACAAATAGGAAAGCAAAGTGAGGTGCACACCAATGGAAGGCCAAGGAGACAACCACTAAGCATCTGTACATCACATGCAAGATAAGGAACATAAGACAAACACCCTTACCCCATCAAACCACACATGGCTGCCACAGTGCATGAAATTAAAACACAGCCACCCCATTTGCAACAACTTAGGGAGATGGCAAGGCAAACCATGTATAGGCTCAGGAATGAAAGGAAGTCTCTGAAGTCAAACAGTCAACAGCCACACATCTGCATCCAACTACTTGATAGGTGTGGGTCAGCAGCACCACACACATGGCCCATTGACAAACGCCATAACTGTTAAACACAAGTAGGATCCCCCACACATAACACATACACCTCACCCAAACCACACCTGCATCACACAGCACCAGTGTCAAACCCTCATAAGGGTGCCAATAATGTCCAGTCAAAACATTTACAAACAATCACACTCCCTGGGGGGCATACACAAACATCGCACACACTCAGGGATGCCTGAACCGATGCTGACACCAAAACAACAGCCATACACCAACATCAATAAAAACACACTCTTGAGTACAACAAGACCAGACCTGAGCTGTGCAACCAAACTGTAGAAAGGCAATGTGAGCACGGACAGAACAGGAGAGCTCAACATCATCACTCAGCAACACTGCACAGATAACATACCCCAACACAGACAAGAAGTGCATCATCTCAAAAAAATCATGGACACAAACTGGGACCAATGGGCCTACAATGAAACACAGACAGACATACCACACCACCCATTAAGTCAAAATGGTGCCTTAGTGTACCACATGCATGCACATGCACGATCCTGACAAATGACAGCTCCCACATGAGAGGAGAAACCCCCCAGGACGCACCAAAAACAATGCCAGGGACAAGAATAGCCCTAGGTGCATGTGACAGACACACAAGTAATGCACACCACACTGGAAACACACATCTGAATGAATCACAACACATTAACAAAACACACACACTTACATGCAAATAGAACAACACACAGAGCATCTGTCAGCTGCAAGAGATAACACAGACCAAACACTGCAGACATCCACATCAAACACACAACAGATGCACATGACAATACATCACATTGCTAACACAGCAGGACATCAGGGGTGCACACCAGGCAAGGGCAAGGCAACGCAACATACACTCACAGCACTGCATGCATGACAAGCAGTGTGTGCACAACAAACATACCAGTCACACACAGATATGAGTGGCACAACATGAACACATACACCACCAATCAGCACAGCACCGAAACAACATCACACAAAGAAAGTGAAGTAGTACCACAGCAAACACACATACAGCCAATACAACACCCACACATGCACAAGTCTGGGACTCCCAGGCGACAGCACTATGACTAGAGGATTGTGCAGCACAAACAGCAGAACTGCAAATTGGCAAACATGTCAGAAAAACAATACAAGAAACTCACATAAACCCAATTGGTCAACTGTCCTCAGTGGCACATTGGTCCTGTGCACAGATCAGCACCACAAAGCATAGTGAAGCCAATTAACTGATGGGGAGGCCCACACACTGGCAAGCCAAGGGGACAGCTGACATGATAGTGAAGTGGTGTGTACGCCAGTAATAGACAGGTGAGCAGTGCCCCATACAAATATAGATGCAGGGCACACACACAATGGGTAGGCATCAGAAGCACAGATAGGCAATGGTCTGACTCCACACCACACATGCCATATTGGCTCCAAAATAGACCCAAGTGACAGCAATACATGATAAAACACACCCACAATGTCCGTATGGCTGAGCAGGGCTGCACAGTGAGCACAAACAGTTGCAAGACACATGGCTGATCAACAAAACACAACACTGACTTGCCAGACACACACTCTGCATACTCACAATTGCCAACAACAATAAGTAGTTGTCCCCCACAAGTGCAAGGACACACCAACACACTGCATAGTGCACAACCTACAACTCACACATGTGCACACAGTCACAAGCACATGGCTGACCAATAAAAACAACTGGCACCCAACTCCAGGGTGACACATGTGTGCAGTTGACATTGCAGGGGCACACACACACCAACACCACTGACAAAGTCACCCCTTCACACTGCACACTCATGAACACCCAAGTGCACACATTGAAATTAACACATGTGACTAGGATGCCTGTACAACACTAGATGAGCATACACCAACACTGCTGTGCACACATCAACAAAGCACACACAGACATGATTACCCTGGCCTGCCAGCCTGCAATACTGTGGATAGAATCCCACTTTGTGCTGGCACTGTATACAGACATGACATGTTTCCAATATAGCTAAGCTGCCCAAAGAGTGACCATAACAACAGTAGTCCATCACAAACCAACATCATTGCACCCCCAAGACTCAGAGTCAAGAAGAACTGAAGTGCATGTCACCCCTGTAAAACTCAGATTAAAGTGACCCAAACCATTGGCAATGTTGAAGTGGCATATAGAGCATGTGTCACAGTAAACCATACCCAACACAGAAGAACACTTTATTCATCAAGGACACTGACAATGCAGACAAAAGGAGTAACTGGTTTCATTCACGTATCACAGTGGAGAAGAGCAAGGCCAGTGGCCATTACAAAGTGCAGACAATGTCCATGAGATCCTGCACAGGGAAGGGGTAAACAGCAAGGCCAGTGGCCAGTCCAAGGTGCAGAGTATGTCCATGATATCCTGTACAGGGAAGGGGTAAACAGCTAGGCCAGTGGTCAGTCCAATGTACAGAGTATGTCCATGAGATCCTGCACAGGCAAAGGGTAAACAGCAAGGCCAGTGGCCAGTCCAATATGCAGAGTATCTCCATGAGATCCTGCACAGGGAAGGGGTAAACTGCAAGGTCAGTGGCCAGTCTAATGTGCAGAGTATGTCTTTGAGATCCTGCACAGGGAAGGGGTAGACAGCAAGGCCAGTGGCCAGGAGAAAGTATAGGTGAGGTACATGAGAAGCTGCACAGGCAAGGCTCAAACAGCAGTGAACAACAAGGCCAGTGGCCATGAGAAAGTGTAGGTGAGGTACATGCGAAGCTGCACAGGCAAGGCTCAAACAGCAGTGAACAACAAGGCCAGTGGCCAGGAGAAAGTGCAGGTGAGGTACATGAGAAGCTTCACAGGGAATAATTAACACAGCCAGGAGCAAAAAGGTTAGTGGCCAGTACAAAGTGCAGAGTAAGTACATGAGATCCAGCACTGGGAATGGGTGCCATGGTCAGCAACACACTCAGGGTGTTAACAATGTCGCTATATATACAACTAATGAGCATTAAAATAATTTGTCTATATATCTTCTCACAGAGGTTTTTATTGGACAAAATTAATTCACAATTTGGTGCAAGAAAAGGGGCTTCGTATCTGTGCCCATGAATTCTTTTAAAAGGTAATAAGAAGGATATAATAATAATTACCTTCCTCTATATATACAACTAATGAGCATTAAAATAATTTGTTTATATATCTTCTCACAGAGGCTTTTATCGGACAAAATTCATTTCACCATTTGGTGCAAGAAATACAAGTCTTGGAGGTAATGTCTCCCCAAGTGTTTTTAAATATCTGAAATACCCTAGTGTAGAGTTACTGTTGAGTGTTTAAGCAAAAAGGTTATTTTTAGTTTACTTTTCAGAAAACTTTACTGAAAACAATAGGTGTGGTTAACCTTGAGCGAGGTTCTTTAACCCCTCCATACGTGGATGCAAAAGAATATCTGTAGCTGACTCTGTTTTGATATCTTGGATTAAGAACAGATATCTTGTATTAAGAACAGGTATTTGCAACTGACTCTCAGATGTATGAGTGTCGAGTGATGGATGTTTCTGTGATTCCTGTGTTGTGATTGGTATGCACCATTTGGATGGAAAGAGGGATGTGTTCTTGACCTCCTTTGGCTTAAAATGTGCCTATATGTTTTGAAAGAATGGTTTTTGTGGTTTATCACCAGGATATAAACACCATTTTAGTATACGCCAATCAATGGTTAACTGTTCCTCTAAAATTGTTTTTATTCTCTTTTATGTCTTTGTCTATGTGATTATGTACAGATTCATATTGTCTTCTGGGAGATATCGTTCCTTGTCCTGAAGAAGGTGGTGTCTAAGCAACAATACCCACCGAAACGCGTCAACACTAATTGTTAACAGGCATACTGTAGACTGTGGAAGACATTTGTTATTATTGTCAAATTTATTGCATGAAAATCAAGTTTATTGCATGAAAATCAAATGTCAGAATAATGAATTTGGTCTGGTGTATTGGCCTGTTTAATTGATTAGAAACTATTTTTCTTGCAGGTTCTCCCAGTGTTGTACTAATTGTTTGTTTTAAAAAAAAACCTTTTGGGCAATATTTGCCATATTGTGTTTTTATTGTCTTTTTACATGTTTTTTACTACCTAATAAAATATATGTATATTTTCTTAGCACCTGGCCTTTGATGGTGGTGGTGTTATGTTCTGGTGATTCGATTAAGCGAATGATTGTATGTGGCTTGGGTTATTAGGATACCCAAGGGGGATTTCTGTTTTGACTGAAGTCTATTAGGTGCCCTATCCCTTTGGTGGTAAATGGGCCCCTCTCATTCTCTGTTAAGATAACAGTGTAATGTACCACTATTTCCCAGAACAGGAGCATGACACTGACTCATCCCAACTTCACCCATATGTGTAGCAGAGACAAAAATTCAGCGAACATTGTACATCAGCATGTGGGAAACATACATTTATACATGCAGGTATGAGGCTGGACACAGTACATGCCCATCTCATACCCATGCAGGATGCCAGCACAGAGACCAATGTGTGTGCTGACCACATCTACTGTGCATTTTTGGGAATACCAAGACATACATGACATTGCTACATATGTTTGTGTGAAGACTCACTGTGTCCAACACTGCGCAGCGCTCAATGCACTTGCCCTTTAACTAGCTTACTGTGTCACGGAGGTCACATTGAGGGACATGATCTTACTAAAGCAACCCCTCATCACAAGGCCAGTCGTGTGCAATCTACATGGCTAAAATGGTTCATTAACCTCTTCACCGCGGCAGGAATTCCGCCACGGCGCTGGGGGGGTTTGGGGGCAGTTGCGGTGCTGCCGTGCTCGTGACGGAACCACTCCGTCATGAGTCACGGGTGAGCTGTGCTCATGACGGAGTGGTTCTGTCACGTCTCCGCCCACTGCGCTAATCGCCCGCACAGGCGGGGAATTAGCGCCGCGTGGGCGGAGCGGCCGCCAACGGCCGCAGCATGACGGAACCACTCCGTCATGAGCACAGCGCACCCGTGGCTCATGACGGAGTGGTTCCGTCATGAGCACGGAACGGGTTAATGGAGAGTCAAGAGGAAAAGCACACATTTGACACTCTGTACATTCAGTGATGTGTCCCTGTCAGATTGGGAGGTGATTGTGCAGGCCAGGTGGGGTCACACAGAGGTCCAAAGTGGGGCATCAGAACTGTTAAATGAAGGGACAATTTGGAAGCACAAACAGTGCCAACACATGCGAGTATGTGCACATGCTGGTGGTAATGGAAGGGTCTGTGCACAATAATGTGGAAATCTACAGTGTCATAGGTGAATGACCAACAAGAGTGTCACCCTCGGGATTGAGGTCCTTAGCATAGTGCAGAACTAGAGATGATCAATCAATCAATCAATCAATCAAAGGCATTTATAAAGCGCACTACTCACCCGGAGGGTCTCAAGGCGCTGGGGGGGGGGGGTCCGCTACTGCTCGAACAGCCAGGTCTTGAGCTTCTTCCTGAAGGAGAGGTGGTCTTGGGTCAGGCGTAGTTCGGTGGGGAGGGCGTTCCAAGTCTTGGCGGCCAGGTGGGAGAAGGATCTACCTCCTGTAGTCGCTCTGTGGATGCGGGGGACGGCTGCGAGGGCGAGACTGGTCGAGCGGAGGTGGCGTTTGGGAGCGTAGAAGTTGAGGCGGCTGTTGAGGTAGGTCGGGCCTTGGTTGTGTAGGGCTTTGTGTGCGTGGGTGAGGAGCCGGAAGGTGATTCTTTTGTTGATCGGGAGCCAGTGCAGGTCTCTCAGGTGTCTGGAGATGTGAGTTCGTCTGGGGACGTCGAGGATGAGTCTCGCCGAGGCGTTCTGGATCCGCTGGAGTCTCTTCTGGAGCTTGGCGGTGGTACCGGCGTAGAGGGCGTTGCCGTAGTCCAGTCGACTGGTGACGAGGGCCTGGGTGACTGTTTTCCTGGTCTCGGTGGGGATCCACCGGAAGATCTTACGTAGCATGCGCAGGATGTTGAAACAGGACGAGGAGACGGCGTTGACTTGTCTGGTCATGGAGAGGGAGGAGTCCAGGATGAAGCCCAGGTTGCGTGCGTGGTCTGTCGGTTTGGGTGCGTTGCCCAGGGCAGGGGGCCACCAGGAGTCATCCCAGGCGGAGGGTGAGGAGCCCAGGATGAGGACTTCCGTCTTGTCTGTGTTCAGTTTCAGGCGGCTGGTCGTCATCCACTCGGCCACGTTTTTCATCCCTTCGTGTAGGTTGGCTCTGGCGGTGGCGGGGTCGTTGGTCAGGGAGAGGATCAGCTGGGTGTCATCGGCGTAGGAGATGATGTTCAGGTTGTGTTGGCGTGCGATGGCCGCAAGGGGGCTCATGTAGACATTGAAGAGGGTGGGGCTGAGCGAGGAGCCCTGAGGGACGCCGCAGGTGATTTCCGTGGCTTCTGATCTGAACGGGGGCAGGCGGACTCTCTGTGTCCTTCCGGTGAGGAAGGAGATGATCCATTCCAGTGCCTTCTCCTTGATCCCGACGTTGCTGAGGCGCTGCACTAGGGTGCGGTGGCAGACAGTGTCGAATGCCGCGGAGAGGTCCAGGAGGATGAGGGCCGCTGTTTCTCCGTTGTCCAACAGGGTTCGGATGTCGTCTGTGGCAGCGATGAGGGCGGTCTCGGTGCTGTGGTTGGCCCGGAAGCCTGACTGGGAAGGGTCGAGGGAACCAGTCGTCTCGAGGAAGGCTGCCAGTTGCTTGTTGATGGTCTTCTCGATGACTTTGGCTGGAAACGGGAGGAGCGAGATGGGGCGGTAGTTCTTGAGTTCGGTGGGGTCCGCCGTTGGTTTCTTTAGTAGAGCGCTGAGTTCGGCGTGCTTCCAGCTCTCAGGGAAGGTGGCGGTGTTGAGGGAGGTGTTGATGATGTCCCGCAGGTGGGGTGCGATGACAGCGTCGGCCTTGTTGAAGATGTGGTGAGGGCAGGGGTCGGTTGGGGAACCGGAGTGGATGGAGTTCATCGTGCTGATGGTGTCTTCGAGGTTGATCGGTGTCCAGGCGTTGAGGGTGGTGGTGGGGGGCGTTGGTTTGGTCGTGGGGAGCGTTGGTTGTGTTCTGAAGCTGTTGTGTATGTCAGCGATCTTGTTGTGGAAGTAGGAGGCGAGGGAGTTGCAGAGGTCTTGCGATGGGGTGATGTCGTTGGTTCCGGCGTTGGGGTTGGAGAGCTCTCTGACGATGTTGAAGAGTTCCTTGCTGTTGTGTGCGTTGTTGTCCAACCGGTCCTTGAATGCTGTTTTCTTGGTGGCGTGGATCAGTTGATGGTGCCTTCGGGTGGCGAGCTTGAGGGTAGTCATGTTGTCCGGCGTTGGGTCTCTTCTCCATGCTTTCTCGAGGGCTCGGCAGTTCTTCTTGGAGCTCTTGAGTTCGTCGGTGAACCAAGGGGCCTTCTTGCTTCCGGGTCTGCTGGGTGGGGTCCTCAGAGGGGCGAGCTCGTCCGCGCAGGTGGAGATCCATTTCGTGAGGTTGTCGGCGGCTTGGCTGGGGTTCGGTGAGCTGGCGGGAGGGTGCTGGCTCAGGGATGTGGTGAGTTGTTCGGCTGTGATCTTGTTCCAGCTTCTTCGTGCGGCCTGTTGCTGGTGGTGGTGGACCGTGGTTCTTTTGAAGGTGAAGTGGATGCAGCTGTGGTCCGTCCAGTGGAGTCCAGTGGCGTGGCTGAAGGAGATGTCTTTGCTGGACGAGAAGATGGCGTCGAGTGTGTGTCCGGCGAGGTGGGTGGGGGTGGTCACCAGCTGCTTGAGTCCGAGGGTGGCGAGGTTGTCAAGCAGGGTGGTGGTGTTGCGGTCGTTGTTGTTCTCCAGGTGGAAGTTGATGTCCCCGAGGAGGATGTAGTCGGCCGAGGGGAGGGCGTGCGGGCTGATGAAGTCGGCGATGTCTTCGCTGAATTGAGTGCGTGGTCCCGGGGGTCGGTAGATCAGGGTGCCTCTGAGGGTGGTCTTGGGGTCGGTGTGGATCTGGAAGTGCAGGTGTTCGGCGGATGTCAGGGTGTTGTCGGCGTTGGTCGAGATACGGATGGTGTCTCTGTGGATGATGGCGATGCCTCCTCCAGTCTGGTTGTCGCGGTCTCTCCGGATGATCTTGTAGCCCTCTGGGACGGCGATGGCGATGTCGGGCGCTGAGGAGTCGTTCATCCAGGTTTCCGTGAGGAAGGCAACGTCAGGAGCTGTGGTGTCGAGGAGGTTCCAGAGTTGAACGGCGTGTCTGTGGACGGAGCGGGTGTTGAGCAGGATGCACTTGAGGTGGTTGCTGCTGGTGTTCGGCTTGGCGGGTGCTGGTGCGGGGCAGGTCCGGATGCAGGTGAACTTGCAGGTGAGGCAGCTGAAGGGTCCGTGGGTGCGTCTCGGAGTGGCTCGGTAGCACCCGGGGGTTCGGCCGGTGTTGAGTGCGTTGAGGGTGGCGGCATCGTAAGTCAGGCGGGTGGGCTGGGGTCTGCGAGGGCCAGGGGTCCTGGCACTGGGCGCGGTCCAGGCGCGGACGGGCGCAGACGGGCTTACCTTTGGCGCACCTTCGGCGCTCATTCGGTGCTCCCGCTGCGCGCGTCCGCTGCGCGGTCGCTCTGGGGGCGTCATAAGAGGGGAGCCGGGAGGGAGGGTCTGCGGGGAGGCGGGGAGCGCGGGAACCAATCGGCGGGCGGGGGGGCGGGGTCTCGTGGGCAGCGGCGGGAAACATGAGGCACATATTGAGCCTTAAACAATTCCATCACCACCCTCTGAACAACAACCCTAGCTAAGGCCACAGATTGGCCTGTGAAGGACATCAGGGACCCACACAGACATTCACACTAGCAATCACTGTCCTGACGCCTGCATTCCAAACTTGTTGCGTCACTGTATGACTGACAAGACAAAACATGTTCCTCAAATCTTGATGAGCAGGCAGGGAAACATGTGGAATAGGGTAAATACCCCTTCCCCCTGGAGACAGCATGCTAGGCAGTGCATAACCCAACCCCACACTCTCACGCACATACTGCAGCAGCTCAACTTTATGTGTGCCCCTGCACTCTCACTCCCACTCTGAGAGACTTACCACGACATTTAGCGCACCATATAGCCTCGGATACTGGGTGAGCACCTCTAGCTCCTCGGTGGTGAAGGGAGTGGCACGGATCTTCTCAGTCCTCGCCATCACTGTGGGCAGGAGTCAGCAGCAGCAGTTGGTGGTGAGGGGTGGCAGGCAGCAAGCCCTGGAAACAGCAGCAGCAGCAGCAGTTGGTGGTGAGGGGTGGCAGGCAGCAGGCCCTGGAGACAACAGCAGTA
Organism: Triturus cristatus; assembly: GCF_964204655.1. Taxonomy (NCBI): domain Eukaryota; kingdom Metazoa; phylum Chordata; class Amphibia; order Caudata; family Salamandridae; genus Triturus; species Triturus cristatus. The sequence goes on along the minus strand of NC_140580.1, from coordinate 456,914,555 downwards.
GCAGCAGTTGGTGGGGAAGGGTGGCAGGCAGCAGGCCCTGGAGACAGCAGCAGCAGTTGGTGGTGAGGGGTGTCAGGCAGCAGTGTCTGGAAGCAGTGGAGATGTGTGGCTCTCTCACACACATATATAGCCCCATGGACTCGTTTCAGTGGTTCTAAGCTGCTGCAATTGGTGTTCCAGGTCTGCCTTTTTCAAATACATCCATTGACCGGCTCCGCGGTGGTGGTGCACGCCTACCGCGGTCTTCAAAATTGCATCAGGCTACCGCGATTGCGGTTCCTATTGACTGTAAGGGCATGGTCCATGGCGGTGACACACCACAGGGGCCAGGCAGGTGCTACCGCGATCGTGCATCTTTCAATAGCATCCAATGACCGGCCCCGCGGTGGCGGAGCACGCCTACTGCGATTTTCAAAATTGCATCAGGCTACCGTGATTGCGGTTCCTATTGGCTCTAAGGGCATGGTCCATCGCGGTGGCACATCGCTGGGGCCAGGGGGGCGCTACCGTGATCGTGCATCTTTCAATATCATCCAATGACCGGCCCCGCAGTGGCGGAGCAAACCTACTGCGATTTTCAAAATTGCATCAGACTACCGCAATTGCGGTTTCCATTGGCTGTAAGGGCATGGGCATTGGTGGTGACACAGCGCTGGTGCCAGGCGGTAGCTACCGCAATTACGGGGCATACATTGCTATGGGTGGCCTGGATCTGGGTGGCGCAGCATGCCAACCACCATTAGCCATGTGTATATGCCTATCACTCCCGCAATGGTGTCTTGGGCCATGTCGGTGACACACCACTGGTGCCAGGCGGTAGCTACAGCCATTCCGGGGCCATACAATGCTATGGGTGGCTGGGATCTGGGTGGCGGAGCATGCCAACCACCATTAGCCATGTGTATATGCCTATCACTCCCGCAATGGTGTCTTGGGCCATGGTGGTGACACACCACTGGTGCCAGGCAGTAGCTACCGCAATTCCGGGGCCATACATTGCTATGGGTGGCCGGGATCTGGGTGGCGGAGCACTTTCACAGCACATATGGACACATCAAGCTGTGTCTATGTCCAAAGGGCAGTTGCCAGTAGTGCACAGTGACCACATGATAAATGGCATGTCATTGTGCACACAATGTCAATGTGACATTTTCCCCACTGTTGACTACACATGTCGTGTATGTGATCTTAAACATTGCTGTTGGACTTGGCCCTTCTGGCGGGTTCACCCAATAAACTTTTTGCAATTATCCTAGCTTTTTCCCTATGTTGTGTGAGTGGTTTTAGGCCTCTAGGCAATTTAACACTGTGTCACAGTGTAAAGTGCGTGCGCTTGGTGTTACATTTAGTGAGACTGACCTGCCCTCCCATAGGAATGCATGGGGAATGTGTGTGTCCATGGTAGTTCCTGATGCGTGGGGAGTGCAGGGTCGAGTTTAGTATGTGCAAATTCGTGAGATTGAATGCTGCGCGATGATGTGTGCGGCGTTACTGTGTCTAGTGTAGAAGTGCCACTTCTAGAAGCTGGCATGTCTGTGTAATAAATGTGAAGTGACTGTCTGGCTCGTGATTGGCTGGTGTGCCTGGCTCCAGGAGTCAGGATGGGTCTGTCCCAGTGGTGAGTGGAGAGATCTGCATGTTGATGAGTGGGAGGAGTACACCTGGGACCTGAATAGGGCTGGGCTTTCCCTACACAATGCTGGCTCCGCCCCCTGTGGTGCGACTGATGTCCCTAGCCTGTCCAGTGAATGGGGAGAGGGGCTGAGCACAACAGAGTGCTCCAAAACCAGTTGAATCTGGTTTTTCCTCAACCCTGCAGCCTGAGACAAAGGAAATGTGGATATAAAAAGGGGCTGTGACCCCATGTAAGATGTTCTGCTGTGCTGATCCTGACGCTGGGGGCTGCTGCTGCTGGCCTCCAGGAGGAACCGCCACAAGGGACTGCCTTCCTGCTGGAGGGCCCTGTGTGCTGGCCTGCCTGAGCCCAGCATTGTGCCCCCTGAACTTGGCCTCCATTTGAAAGGGCGCTTTGATCTTTATTGCTGGGAAGAGCGCGCCATTTTTGTGCCAGTTTGCTTCTCAGTGGCACTGCCGTAGCGGGCCACTGCAACGTGGGGGTTCAGAAAGCACCGCAGTACCAGCCCCACATCTCCTCACAGTTGCGCTGCCGTTGCGGGCAACTGCATCACGGGGGCATTTTTCTTCTTTACGCGATAGTCTCAGAGTGGGACTCCTGGGGGCACGCGGAGTGCACGCCCTACCTGCTTGTGGCGCATTGTTTTGGGCGCCAGAGGCATCCAGAGGGCCAGGAAAGCTGTGTCGCCCCAGCTGCTCAGCAGTGGGCAGCTGGGGCGTTTGGCCCCATTGTTCTCAGAGCCCCAGTAGGGTTCAGTAGGCACAGTGGTGCCAGTCCCCATTCTGTTCCTCGGGGGCATTCTCATGTAGAGTCCCAGACAAGGACTCAAGGGGCACGCTGGTGCCCAGGCCCATTGTCACAGCTGCCCAGCACTTAGTGGGCAGCTGCAACGTTTAGGCCTGCTCTTTTGCGCCTTCTGCCTTGGCTGCCTGCGCAGCCCAGCCCTGACATTTTGGACAAAGGGTGTTTGAGCCCCTGAGAGGCCAAGTTGGCCTGGGGACAGTTTTTCTGTGTTGTGCCCTCACCTAGGGTACATGGTTATTTTTACCTGTGTACGTTTGCGCAATGTGCATTGCCTTTATGCTATTTTTTTTATTCCTAACTGTGTCTATGCATAGGAGACTGTTTTCCTAGTATAGGTTATGCTAGTGAGTTCATGGTTCCCTGCGTGATATATGCCTAAGGTATTTAGGATTGCGTAGGGTGTACTTACCTTTTACCAGTGGTTACTGCTTGTGCGCTACATTTATTATTTGTTCTACATTTCTACAGTTACAATTGGTGATTTGTGCTAATTCTCACAGTGGTCCATGTGGCCCTGTCTTGTGTAAATAGTCCCCTGTAAATTCTGCTCAGTGCCAGTCGGCACAGTGTAAATTGTGTGAATATTATCTAATGTGTTTTGGTATAATGCAAAGGCTATTTTTATATATAACCTTGTGTGGAGTTTCTTTTGTGGTGGGCCTAGGGGGTTGTTGCTGTGCGCGCGCGCAAACGCTTTACACATTGCCTCCGGGATAAGCCTGACTGCTTGTGCCAAGCTACCAAGGGGGTGAGCAGGGGTTATCTTTGGCGTGTAACTCCCCAGCCCTGACTTAGAGTGGTGGTTTCTGCCTGGCTTTGGCGCAAGCCCTAGCCAACCAGAAATCCCATTTCTAACAATTGCCATGTACTCCCTCACATGTCACTTGTGATATTGATGGGCATGTACACTGAACAGTGTTGTGATGTACTCTGCAATGGGTACACAGTGCAATGTGTGAAAGGGCTGACAAAAGTCCAAAGATGTATGTTTTAATGGATAATGTGCAGATTTGACTGTCCTCCTTTCATGGCTCATGCACACACTTGTTGTTTAGGCACAGACTGTGCTCATTGGGTTGTTGATGTGTGTCCTTTGCAACCTACACATGAAGGTGGGGCCGGCACAGCAGCAATGTATGTGACAGTAGTGTTGCAGTTTCACACATATGCTGTATGAATTACTCTCAGGGCTGCTCGTGCTATATGTGGCCATATCCCCTTGTGCATTTAGATGACCTGTTTTATTGGGAGGCACTTGCTGTGTGAAAGGGGACAAGTGTACAAGTAGTGTAGCAGAGGTTGTCCCTACATGTAAGGTGGTCTATGACTCAACTATGAGGCTAGTCATTGTTGTTGTTGTGTCACTCAAGACATGAGATGTTGTACACGTGTCATGTTGTATTGCATTGACATGTGTCCCCTTTCATCTCAACTAGGAGGAGACCAAATATACATCGTCCCTTCACAGTGTTGGCAGTCATGGAGAATGAGGAGATCATCCGGAAATTCCGTCTGGATAGAGCCACCCTACAAACCCTATGTGCTATGTTGGAGCCCCACCTGCAGCCTCGCAGGACATATCCGGGTGCTTTCACCCCAACAACAAAGGTGATGGCGGCCCTGCATTTTTTTGCCACTGGATCATTTCAGCACACGGTGGCCAGCGCAGGTGGGATGTCACAACCGATGTTCAGCATGGTGCTACAGGATGTCCTGTCCGCTCTGATGATATAAAAGGACAGATATATACATTTTCCCAGGAGGCATGAGTTGGCGGATGTTAAGAGTGACTTTCATGCCCTTGGGCACATCGTCCAAGTTGTTTATGCCATTGATTGCACACATGTTGGGCTCGTTCCACCGCAGGCACATGAGTTCGTCTACAGGAATCGGAAACATTTCCATTCCATCAACGTGCAAGTGGTGTGCCAGGCGGATATGATCATCTCGCAAATGTGTGCCAAATTTCCAGCCACGGCCTATGATTCATACATCATGCGGAACAGCATCGTGGCCCAGCTGATGGCTAATCTACCCACTCCGCAATCCCCAGACACCGGCTGAAGTCCGTTACAACGATGCCCATGGGAGGACCTGTCATGTGGTGGAGCGTACTTTCGGTCTCCTGAAGTCACGGTTTCGCTGCCTGGACAAGACGGGAGGTGCACTGATGTACTCGCCCCAAATGGTGTGCCAGATCATTGTTGCATGCTGCATGCTCCACAACCTGGCCTTATGCAAGCAGATCCCAATGCTTCTGGACGGTGATGATCAGCCGAGGCCCCCGCCTGAAAACCAACCCATGTCCAGTGATGAGGATAGTGGAGAGGAGAAGGGTGTTGACCTGCGCCAATAGCTCATCAACCACTACTTCACTTGAAGGTGAGTGGCAAGGTACAATGGGGCCATTGTCTGCTGATGTTGTTGGTGAAAAGGTCGATGTGAGCTCTGTGACTGCAGCCTGTTGTTCACTCAGTGCTGGCTGCCAATGTTTAGGGGACACAATAGTCATGCACAGCTATAGGAGGTCTATGTTGGTACTGTTGCTCATTGTAATGTGTGCAGATTGGTGTACCTTGATAACAACTGTTGTGTGTTGGCTGTGATGCCACCGCCTGAGTAGTGACTATTGTTCTGTGACCTGTTTATAAGCCCCAGTGACCCTAGTGATATTGCCCAGGGCTTTGGTACCATGATGCTCTTCCCTCCGTGTGTCCCTGGGCCTCGCCCCTGCCCTGCTGTCACGGGCCTGTTGGCTCACCACTGTCTGCACACGCATACTCCCCCTGACCTCCGCAGTTGTTGGGGTGGGGTGTATATCCTATGTGGCAGGGCGGGTGTTGCTGGCAGCCCTGGTGGTGGTGGTGGTGATGGTGGTGGTGGTGGTGGCCACAGGGGTTGTTCCAGCATGGCTCAGCGTAGTAGTCATTGTTGCTAAGGGTGCAGGAGTGGCTGTGGTGTCCTGGGACCAGTTGTGCCCTGGCATGCCAGTTGGGCCGGCTTCCTGCTCAAAATCAGAATCCAGTGAGTCTGTCCCAGAGAGTCCATGTTCCAACGGGGGAGGAGACTGGCTCCACAGGTTGGTGTTATCGTCCGCCGCGGTCAATTCTTGGTCACCTGTGGGACAGAGGGGAGATGGTCATTGACGTGCCCACCTCAAGCTTGCAGTTCTCTGTCTCTAATTCACAGGTAATGCAATGCACAGTTGACTATTTCACACATTGTATGTCTGCACAGTGATTAACATTATGACATGATGTGGGGGTACATACATCTTTTGGCCATGGGGTGACATGTCGATGGTTACCATGCCCCACGTGCATATTTCATTATTATGATGAAAGGTTGTCATCTGACAACTGGTGGATACACAACTTAGTGGGAAGCATCTTTGCTGATTGCTCTGCCTGGCAGCCGTTACATCTGCGCATGACCTAGCCATTGTCGTCTCATGCATTCCTTTGTCCTGTCCTGTGCTTTGATTTTGTAGTTCAACAGACCATGCTTGCTTACTTTTCCTATAGTCCTTCATGCTCAGCCCCCATGGAAGTTACAGAGAGCATTTGTTGCTGTGCATGTTGGTGCCCTGATTTGCTTCTAATTAGATTTGGTGATTCACACTGCTGTTTCTGTGACAGTTACATTCGCTTAGCTGGGTGCACACTGTATATAGAGATTGTATCTGTGTCAATTTATGTGTGATGTGCGGCCTTGTGTTGTCATCTGTCTCCATGTTTTTCTGTTTGTATGCTGGGGTGCATGCACTGACTGTTCACCTGTCCTGTTGTCACATTGTTGTGGACTTTGTGGCACATGCATCTGTGTGGGGTGTAGTGCTCCATCCTGCTCAGTGGTGGCACAGGGGTACCTGGTGGGAGTCGTGGTGCAGGCCTCCCACCCACAGACAGGACGAGTTTGGTGAATGGCTACCCAACTGTTAGGGTTCAGTATACAATGCGATGTTTGCCACATGCTGGGGGTTGAGTGCTCCATCTTGCTGAGCTCGTAGACAAGGAGGCATGGTGGGAGTTGTAGTGCAGGCCTCCCACCCCCCAACTGCCCTCCCTGGGAAGATGGCTACTTACCTGTTAGGTGAGGGTAAACTGTAAAATGGCTGCCACATGCTTATGGGTGGGGGGAGTGCTCCATCCTGCTCAGGGGTGGGACAGGGGTGCATGGTGAGAGTTGTTTTGCAGGCCGCCCACCCCCAGACAGACCAACCTTGCTTAATGGCTACCTACCAGTGAGTTTGATTGGTGAGATACAATGGCTGCCACATGCATCTGGGTGGGAGGGAGTGCTCCATCCTGCTCAGGGGTGGGACAGGGGTGCATGGTGGGAGTGGTATTGCAGGCCTCCCACCCCCCAACAGCCCTCCCTGGGAAGATGGCTACCTACCTGTTAGGTGAAGGTGAACTGTACAATGGCTTCCACATGCTTATGGGTGGGGGGAGTACTCCATCCTGCTCAGGGGTGGGACAGGGGTACATGGTGGGAGTCGTAGTGCAGGCCTCCCTACCCACAGACAGGACGAGCTTGGTGAATGGGTGCCCACCTGTTAGGCTTCAGTGTACAATGCAATATTTGCCACATGCTGGGGAGGTGAATGCTCCATCTTGCTGTGCTTGTGGACAAGGAGGTTGGGTGGGGGGAGTGCTCCATCCTGCTCAGGGGTGAAACAGGGGTGCACGGTGGGGGTTGTATTACAGGCCTCCCACCCCCAGACAGACCAACCTTGCTTAATGGCTACCTACCAGTGAGTTTGGTTGGTGTGATACAATGGCTGCCACATGCATCTGGGTGGGAGGGAGGGATCCATCCTGCTCAGGGGTGGGACAGGGGTGCATGGTGGGAGTGGTTGTGCAGGCATCCCACCCCCCAACATGGGAAGATGTTTACCTACCTGTTAGGTGAGGGTGAACGGTACAATGGCTGCCACATGCTTCTGTGTGGGGTGTAGTGCTCCATCCTGCTCAGGGGTGGGAGAGGGGTACCTGGTGGGAGTCGTAGTGCAGGCGTCCCACCCACAGATAGGACGAGCTTGGTGTTAGGCTTCAGTGTACAATGCGATGTTTGCCACATGCTGGGGGGGGGGGTGAATGCTCCATCTTGCTGAGATTGTGGACAAGGAGGCATGGTGGGAGTGGTTGTGCAGGCCTCCCACCCCCCAAAAGCCCTCCCTGGGAAGATGGCTACCTACATGTTAGGTGCGGGTGAACTGTACAATGGCTGCCACATGCTTATGGGTGGGGGGAGTGCTCCATTCTGCTCAGGAGTGGGACAGGGGTGCATGGTGGGAGTTGTATTGCAGGCCTCCCACCCCCAGACAGGCCAACCTTGCTTAATGGCTACCTACCAGTGAGTTTGGTTGGTGAGATACAATGGCCGCCACATGCATCTGGGTGGGAGGGAGTGCTCCATCCTGCTCAGGGGTGGGACAGGGGTGCATGGTGGAAGTGGTAGTGCAGGCCTCCCACCCCCACTACAGCCCTCCCTGGGAAGATGGCTAGCTACCTGTTAGGTGAGGGTGAACTGTACAATGGCTTCCACATGCTTCTGGGTGGGGGGGAGTGCTCCATCCTGCTCAGGGTGGGACAGGGGTGCACGGTGGGAGTTGTATTGCAGGCCTCCCACCCCCAGACAGACCAACCTTGCTTAATGGCTACCTACCAGTGAGTTTGGTTGGTGAGATACAATGGCTGCCGCATGTATCTGGGTAGGAGGGAGTGATCCATCCTGCTCAGGGGTGGGACAGGGGTACATGGTGGGAGTGGTAGTGCTGGCCTCCCACCCCAACACCCCTCCCTGGGAAGATGGCTACCTACCTGTTAGGTAAGGGTGAACAATGCAATGGCTGCCACATGCTTCTGGGTAGGGGGAGTACTCCATCCTACTCAAGGGTGCGACAGGGGTGCATGGTGGGAGTTGTGGTACTGGTTTCCTGGACACATGCCACCCTGTAAATGTTGTGTGGCTTTGTGGTGATTCAGATGGAGTGAATGTTAAATCTGTGAGATATGTGGTGGGTATTGTGGTGCAGATGAATGGACTTGTGCCTAGGAGGTGTAGGTTTGTAATGGTACAAGACAGTACATAGCAGTCTGATAGTATACATTTGTTAGTACTCACCAGCCTGCACTCCCCCAGCTATTCCTGTGAGACTCTCTGGATGCAGTATAGCAAGCATCTTCTCCTCCCATTCTGTGAATGTTTTTGGTAGAATGGGAGGGCCACCGCCAGTCACCTGAGCCAGCTCATGGTTCTTGGCACTCTTCTTCTTGACAACAGTTTTGAAGTCATGCCACCGCATCATGATTTCATTTCTGTTTCGTGGGGTGGTCCCTACTGCGTTGTCAACTATCCTTGCCCACATTTGTGATCTAATGGTGTCTGTTGGACCAGGTTACCAAACAGGTGAGGTTCAACTCGGATTATCTCATCTACCATGACCCTCAACTCACCCTCAGTGAATTTTGGCATTTTTTGAGGTGCCATGGTGTGTGATGTACCAAGGGGTTAGGGGTGCAGGTGTGAAAGTGGTGGTTGTGGTGATGCTGTGTATGGTGTGTGATGTGCAAAGGTGTTAGAGGTGCAGGTGTGGAAGTGGTGGTGGTGGTGGTGATGTGTGTGTGGTGTACTGTTTTGCCTCTCCTTTGTGATCTGGTTAAAGCCCTTCTCTTCTGGGGTGTTGAAAAGGATTGTGGTCATGGAAGGGGTTGGTTTTATACTCAGCTATGTGGGTGTGTCAAAATGGGGTATTGATGTCAGGTGTGTTGTGTGGGTTGTCCTGGGATCTGTTGTTTTTGAATTTGCCATGGGGGTGTGTCTTTGGGCTGTGTTAGGTGTTTTTGGGAGAAGGACTAGTTTGCTGTGTGCACTTGGTGGCCTTGTTGTGTGTTTTCACGTCGACCGTCATTGTTTTCACGGAGCGTCCGCAGCGGTGGCGATGCTGCAGCTCTTCCGCTGTATCTCCCATTCATCACTGTTTGCAACCGCGGCGGTCGGAAATAGCGGAGCGTACCGCGGTCACATTGGGGATATCCTAATTTTCCGGGAGGTGTCTCCGCTGTCCTGGAGGCAGGTTGTTGTGTTTCCTCCATGAATCCGGCCACCGTGGATGGCTTTTTGCCTTCTCCGCACGCGTCCGGTGGTTGTTCGGTGGCTCTTTACGCCGCGGTCGTTTTTTGGGGGGGTTGATCCTAATTGGACCGCCGGTTTTGCCGCGGTACCGGCGGGCGGTTGTTTTCCGCTACCATGGCGGTCGGGGTGGTTTTCCGACCGCCATCCTGATGTGCCCCTTAGTGCTAGCTTTGGTAGTTAGATATCCCATAGCTCTGTGTCACATACAGCAGCGGATGCTGCTTTTGTATTGTAAAGGTGCAAGATAGTACTGATTGGTTGCCCTTCTAATCAGGCCATACATCTCAAGACGGCAGCTGCAGTGCTTAATTTGTATAAAATGAAGTGCCAGGACCCAATATATTATTTCTTGGGAGTCCACTGCAGCTGGCGCCCCAACTCCTGCTACAGCTGACCAATGCGAGTGACAGCAGTAACTATCTGCTAGTTTAAAACAAATTACTAAACTGCTTCTGGGGAATTGTGCAAAAAAGGCACATAGCTTCACCATGTGGTGGATAAATATGTGGTGGTGTTTAGAAAAAGGTGGTGGTGCCAAGCACCGGCAAACACCGGCACAAATTAAGCACTGGGCAGCTGTAGCCTGTCGTAGTTTTAGAACAGCTTTGTCTCTTTGTTTATCGCATGAAAAACAAATATCGAAGCCACTCACAGTTAATCAAAGTATTTTACTCCCTCTTGTCATTGACTATCATATGGAATGTTTCCAAAAGGCTTTTAGCAGGGGATATTATCATGAACATTGCCTTTGCAACATTAATACTCAAACATTTTTTCTTGTAATACTTTATTAATCCACCAATCAATTTATGCATAGCATTCTCTGTCGAGGCCAAAATCACTGCACCATCTGCATTTAATAATAATTAATTTGCACTTAGAAGATGTCCAGGTTTAGAGATTTAAGATAGTTAACAACACAATTCAAAAACAGGCTGAATAATATAATAGCAAGCGTGCATCTTTGGCATACACCTTATTCAACTGACAAAGCTTCATTTTAGGTCCCATTGGGCCATATCTAATGCTTGCCTTGTTATCTTTGTGTAGGCCCTATATCAACCCTAATAAGGCACTGTCAAAACCTTCCGATTGCATTGCAGACCTGAGTTCATTTCTGCTTAGGAAATCAAAGGTGGAATTCAGATCGATAAATTCCAGGAATAAGGAACTTGCTTCAAAGGAGTGTGGTTTAAACACATTTGCTGAAGTCTCATTGCTTCATCTATTGTGCCAAGACCTTGTCTGAAGCCCACATGCAATGGGTAATGGACGTTTTTTGATTTCAGATCGTTTGCATTTTACGTAAAATTATCAGAAAATAAACAAAAGACAACAAAATACAAGAATTAATATGCAGTACACTCCTATGATCTACAAAAAAATTGGCAACATAAACAGCAGTGTTTTAGTACAGCCTGTAAAGTTGAGAGAAAGAAACATAGGCATGTCATTACAGCCTGGAGGGCCACGTTTAACATATACGGTGGTTACCAAACAGTTTACATTTTCTAGGATCAATGAATGGGTGTTGTTCAAAGTCATTTCTTGAATGCGGTTCAATAAAATTTGACAACATTTTTTTACCTGCACTGCCCACGAGCAAAAGCGGACAGTAATTTGAAGGGACCGTGTGTCTGCCTCTAGTGTGCAGAGGAAGGATCATGGCACTACGCCTGGAGATGGGAGTCACATTGGAAAATAACATCGCATTAAAAGCCCTGGTGCCCAGATCGACGGATTTGCGCAAAAGAGACCCCAAGCTTTAACATCTGGACTCAGTGCCTTGTATGGTTTCTATGATAATATTGCGCATTGATAAGTTGAAAACTGAACTTGCACTCACAGCAAATGGTGTAACTGCAGCCTGGCCTGTTGGTTTAATGCTGTCCCAAGTTGCTAAAAGATAGAGGGCCATATGTACAAAAGCATTTCTGCAGCCAGAAACAGCCTGAGTCACTAAATTGAGCCATTTCCCACTGCAAACATGCTTTTTCACATGTACAAAAGCACAAATTACGATTCGGTAACACCATATGGGTATTTGGAAGGGGTGTGTTTAGTAAGTCCCTTCCAAATACCGAATTGCAGTGCCATGTATGAATGTTTTGTAACCGAATTACGGCTGCAAAACATTCATTTTGTACGACACCTCAAAGGAGGTGATAACAATTTGCAGATGGGAAGGAGTCCTCTCCTTTGAGAATGTAAAAAACATATTTTTTAAGAGGGGGCCTTCTCTTAAAAAATTAAACTTCAAAGTTCCATTTTTTTTTTAAACACATCCCATTTTCCTTTGAGTAAAATGAGACACATATGTTTACAAAAAAAGTTTGCCTTATTAAAAAGCAACACAGATATAGTGGTCTGCTCTTCTCAGCAGACTGCCATCGCTGTAATTAGTAATGGATCACAAACTGCGACCTACCTCATTAATATTCATCAGGTAGGTCGATTTGCAACCAACTAGGAATCAATATTTGAGAGGAGTATGCTTTTGCACATTAGCAATTGTGATTTCCTAATTGTGATTCAGTAAAATTGCAATTTGGAAATGGCAATCCCTAAATGTTGTGCATATAACCCATAGTTTCTGTGAGAAATTGTTTGTTTTTTTAGTTGAGGGGGTTGTCAATCCCTGGCAGGGTGAACAACAGGAGTCACTAAGTTTACCTGTGCTTAACTTCTGGGTGCTTGGCACAAAAGCAGTCAAGCCTAACTTAAAGGCAATGTGTAGAGTATTTATGCAGCCCTCATACAGTATTAAAGTGAAAACACAACACAATAAAAATTCCACACTAATATAGAGAAATAGAGCAACGTGAATGACCATGGACTATACACAGGCACCAGTTTAGTCCCTGCTGAAAAAGTTACTTTCTCAAAGTCCAGAGTGAAGAGTCCAGTTTTATGTGGAAAAGGCCGCAAGGAGCAGGGAGAGCGTCGCTGATGGTTGTCATTGTAACACAAACAGGCCGTGTGTTGCAGACGGTCGTCTTTGTAGCATCAAGAACCTGTCGAGCATCATTGACAGTCATTGCTAGAGCTTTGCATTGGTGACCACCATAGGCTGTCGATACTGTAGTGCAAAGTGAAAAGTGCAAACCTTGATATTGAAAGTCAGTACACCAGTTTATCTCAAAACACCACCTTGGATACCAGGTGATTCTTGGATATTCATAGTTCTCCTGGCAAACACCCTGTAAGATTTTGTACTGGAATACAGAAGACTAGCCGTTTCAGGGAATTTGTTTGAGCTCCAAGGTACATTATAGCACCTGTATTCCAATCTGGGTATATTTATATACTATTCCCACTCCTGTTTATGCCACAGTAGGGAAAGTGTTGGGTTTCAGTGGGGTTAGATTACCTATTCCCACTCCAATTTGCATGAAAATAGGGAAAGAGTTGGACTTCAGAATGGTTACATTTATTTTTCCTACTCTAGTCTAAGCAATAGAAGGGAAAGTACTTGACTTCAAACACATTACATATATGAATAACCCTATTCATGTAGAAAAAATATTAATCTTGTAATATAAACATTATTATTTAATATTAAAATATATATGCATATGATTTATAAAACAAGGACAATTAAGGTGCCGATTGCGATCCGGTAAGAAAAATTTGCGTACGACTCGTATCTGTATATTTTTACGTACGATTCGTACAAGTGCCCTACAACCGGCGAAGTACGATTCGTACGTAAAATAATAATACGAGTCGCGTCGGGAAAATTTTACGAGAGGGATCCGGACAGTTTTACGTGCAAATCGTAAAACAGAAGTCCGAGCGCACAAGTACGATCCGTACTGTCCGTCCGAATATACAACCGCATGGAAAATGGCCCGTACGGAGCGAACGATGAACCACTCATGTACACGGCTATACTTATGCCCGCGTACGAGTCGCACAGCCCCCCCTCACCCCCTCATATGTCAGCACCGTACCCCCGTATGTCAGCACCGTACCCCCCTTGTCCACACTGTGCCCCAGCCCCCTACGTGTACGCACCATACCCCAACACCGTACCCCAGCCCCATGCCTGTATGCACCGTACCCCAGGCCCATACACCATACCCGTGCCTGTATGCACCGTACCCCAGGCCTGTACACCATGCCCGTGCCTGTACGCACCGTACCCCAGGCCTGTACACCATGCCCGTGCCTGTACGCACCGTACCCCAGGCTCGTACACCATGCCCGTGCCTGTAAGCACCGTACCCCAACACCGTACCCTAGCCCCGTGCCCGTACGCACCGTACACCAGGCCCGTACACCATGCCCGTGCCTGTACGCAACGTACCCCAGGCCCGTACACCATGCCCGTGCCTGTACGCACTGTACCCCAGGCCTGTACACCATGCCCGTGCCTGTACGCACCGTACCCCAGACTCGTACACCATGCCCGTGCCTGTAAGCACCGTACCCCAGCCCCGTGCCCGTACGCACCGTACCCCAGGCCCGTACACCATGCCCGTGCCAGTACGCACCATACCCCAGGCCCGTACACCATGCCCGTACGCACCGTACCCCAACACTGTACCCCAGCCCGTGCCCGTACGCACTGTACCCCAGGTCCGTAAGCCATGCCCGTGCCTGTATGCACCCACCCCCATGTCTCTGTCCACTGCTGGGAGTCCTCTGCAGCCAGACACTCACCCACCCACCCGCCCTCTTGGTGCAGTGCACTGCTGTCCTGTGCATACACACACACCAATATACTGCTTATATGCTGCACCAGGCCCTAAGCCAACATTCGTGGCGTGTGTACGCCTTGTATCCATTCTGTACTGGTGCCGTAGGGATACGGGTGGGACGGACTGAACCCCCACATTCATAGGGTGTATGAGCCGTACCCACGCTCTGGGGGCGTGTGTACGGTCCATACCACGCGTACCCCTACATCCCCACTAAAATGGTGGTACGGACCATACCCACGCCCCCAGAGCGTGGGTACGGCCTGTACCACCATTGGAGTGGTGATGGAGGGGTACGCGCCGTACCCACATCCCCAGAGCGTGGGTACGGCCCATACCACCATTGGAGTGGTGATGGAGGGGTGCGCGCCATACCCACGCCCCCAGAGCATGGGTACGGCCCGTACCACCATTGTAGTGGTGATGGAGGGGTACGCGCCGTACCCACGCCATCAGAGCGTGGGTATGGCCCGTACCACCATTGTAGTGGTGATGGAGGGGTACGCGCTGTACCCACGCCCTCAGAGCGTGGGTACGGCCCGTACCACCATTGTAGTGGTGATGTAGGGGTACGCGCCATACCCACGCTCTGAGGGCGTGGGTATGGCGCGTACCCCTACATCACCACTACAATGGTGGTACGGGCCGTACCCACGCTCTGAGGGCGTGGGTACAGCGCGTACCCCTCCATCACCACTCCAATGGTGGTAGGGCCGTACCCACACTCTGGGGGCATGGGTACGGCACGTACCCCTCCATCACCACTCCAATGGTTGTACGGGCCATACCCACACTCTGGGGGCGTGGGTACGGTCCATACCACCATTGTCGTGGTGACAGGTACCGTCCACGTCCACTTCCGTTGCGCGTACCCCTATGTCACCACTTCAATGGTGGTACGGGCTGTACCCATGCTCTGAGGACATGGGTACGGCGCGTACCCCTCCATCACCACTCCAATGGTGGTACGGCCCGTACCCACACTCTGGGGGCGTGGGTACAGCACGTACCCCTACATCACCACTCCAATGGTGGTAGGGCCGTACCCACACTCTGGGGGCATGGGTACGGCACGTACCCCTCCATCACCACTCCAATGGTTGTACGGGCCATACCCACACTCTGGGGGCGTGGGTACGGTCCGTACCACCATTGTCGTGGTGACAGGTACGCGTCCACGTCCACTTCCGTTGTGACGGTACGTAGGGATTGGTGGACACGCCCCCCAAAGTGACCAGACCCTGGAGGTAATGTATGTACAGGACATATATACATTTTTACTTGGGTGGGGGTTATGTTTACTGCCCTTGGCCCCCCCTTTGCCCCTGGGTGTTGTTCTGACCTTCTGCGGCATCTGCGTGGCTTTCTGTGCACCAGGTCGTAGGCAAGGAGGGCCGGGATGACACGTAGGATGGGGTCCATGGCTGTCCGTTGCGTACCAGTGCTCCTTGTTCGCGTCGTCCTCAATTTCCCGGCAGTTTTTGGCTGCCGTAAAAAATGCTCCGTGCGGAGTGACGTAGGCACGAATCGTACTTGCTGGTCCGTAGAACGCTGCCTGACTCAGTTCGGACGTCGCGTACGTGTTGTCCAGGATCAGAATAGTAGGTAATTTTTAGCCGTACGGTGTTTTGTACGAATCGTACGGAAATGGTATTTCTGTACGAATCGTACTTGCTGGTTTGTAAGGTGCATTTCCGGGTTTTACAGGATCGGAATCGGCCCCTTAATATGTAAATAAAAAAGAAAGGAAATAAACTTCCTTAACTACCAAAAAGAACGAAAATATTTAGTAATGGATTTCATTTCAATAAAAACAATGAAAAAACAAGTAAATTAACAAATATCATAATACAAACACCATAAAATAAATTCAAAATGTTATAAAGTATACATTTTAAAAATATATATAATTAATTACCAATTGATAAATTACATGTGCGCATCAATTAATATTAATAAATATACATTTATTTTCTAACCTACCCTCATCCAACAAAAGTAAAACGTATTTAAAAATACATGTGCAATAGATATATAAATATGAAAATATATAGAAAAAATAAATTAAACAGTAGATTGCCAACATTAAATTAAATCACATTTAATTTTCTGCAACTCCCCACCCTATACTTCTACAAACCCAGCAGCCAGAACATAAAATATAACTACAATAAATAAGTATTAAACAATTTCCAAAATTACTAACTAATTATAAATTAATAAATAATTGTAAATTAAGTATTACTTAATTCACTTCCCATTCTATACCCCTCCAAGCCCAGAAGCCAACACCTAAAATATAATTAAAATAAATCAGCATTAATCAATTTACATAATTGATAATACATTAAATAATTAACAATAATTATTTGTTAATCAATAATTTCTTAATTAACTTCCCACCCAAGACCCCTATAAATCCAGCAGCCCACACCTAAATTATGTCTAAGATATATCAGTATTAAAAACGGACATACTCAATAATCAATTACATGATTAAGTAACAATTGATAATTAATTGTAAATTAATCATTAATTAATTAACTTCCCACCATATCCCCCTACAAAACTGCCTGCGACAACACTATAAGGGCCATATGTATAAAACAAATTTGTATTTCCTACTGGTGTGAATCTTTATTTCAGGCCATTGAGAAATGCAAAATGGTGTTGTTTGTATGCAGGAAAGGCATTTTCGATTGTGCATTTTGCCATTTCCATCATGTAGAAATCGCGTTGTTCGCATTTCCAATTTGAAAATAAAAAGTTGGTATCACCAAACAGCGAATTGTTAACACTATGTACAAAGGATTTCCTAATTGCAATTAGTTGAAAAATGGCCATTTAGGAAATGCAATTACCATCAATGTGTATCAAGGGGTAACCAGGTGCAACCTATGAAAAGTTACTTAAAATGCATATGACTCTTTCAGAATAGCGTCTCTCTATGTCTCTCTACGTCTTGGTGAGGAAGATGAGGATTTTGGCTCATAGGCTGCGAAGGAGGAGAAGACAGGTGAGGATATTTAGGGTGAGTTAAATCCTCAGCTACAAACTGCAACAGTCAGAAGCAATGCAGTCCCACCACATCTGCATGTATTGTGTTGGCTACATCTTTTAGCTACTGGCAGATACCAGGGAGTCATAGCAGTAGCAGGGGAAGAGTCACAAAATGCATTTTCTAGGTTTTTGGACATCATGGTTAGCAAAGTGGACCATTTTTTCCCCAAACACTGTCCAAGATATACAACACACAAAACTAAGGTTTTTTTGTGAAGCATAGTATCCTAACATTATTGGTTGTGTTGATATCACACATATTGCCATATGTCCCCCCGCAAATGATTTCATTTATAGAAATAGGAAAAACATCCATTCACTCAATGTACAGGTAGTGTGTGATGCCTCCTGCATCCCAACTGACCCTGTAGCCAGTTTCACAGGCAGCACATATGACTCCTTGATGTTCCGCCACAGTGGAATAAATAAACGTCTGTTTCAGGGCACATTTGGCAATGGCTTTTTACTTTGTAAGAGGATTACAAACCTAAATCATTCCGTGCTCAAAAGTATGTTTGTCAAATAATCTAATAGTTTCTCCTTCTCATACTATTTAAGGAGACATATGCCTTTGCGCCCCCGATACTGTTATGTTATGTTATGTTATCAGGGGTTTTGTTAAGTGCTCAGCTACTCAAGCAGAGTGTCCCGGCGCTGTCAGACCCGAGACCATAAAGTTCCAGCAGGGGAGAAAAACTTATAGGCTAAACAACCATGTTTTGAGCTTCTTTCTGAAGGTCGTCAAACTCTCGCTCTTTCTTAAAGCCAGTGGGAGGGCATTCCAGGCCCGGGGCGCAAGGTATTTGAAAGACCGCCCTCCGATCCGGGCGTGCCTAATTGCCGGGACCGTGGTAAGGGACAATGACGCAGACCGCAAGGCTCTGGCAGGCAGATGAAAACCGATCCTCTTCCTCATATAGAGGGGACCAGTGCCATGAAGAGTCTTAAATGCCATAGTAAGTGCCTTAAATTCAATGCGCCTCTGAATAGGTAGCCAATGGAGAGACTGCAACAGTCCCGAGGCATGGGAGCGGTGGCTAAGGCCAAAGATTGCCCGAGCGGCCGAGTTCTGTACAACCTGTAGGCGTGAGAGAAGGAGCTTCGGAAGACCCAGATACAGGACATTGGCATAGTCCAACCTAGAACCTATCATGGCCTGCACCGTAATTTTCCAATGAGCGATGGAGAGAAAAGGAAGAAATGTTCTTAACATTTTTAAAATCCCAAAGCATTGACCAGCTAGGCTCATAATCTGCGGTTTAAGAGTGAGACAGTTGTCCATCTTAATACCAAGATTTCTTACCACCGAGGCCACGTCTGAAGGGGGAAACATCCGCAGGCCACCAAGACCTCCAGCAGGGATCCGGAGGACAACCAAAGAAAAGAACCTCGGATTTATCCGAGTTGCATTTAAGCTGATTACTTTGGAACCATGTAAAAACCGCACTCAGACAGCTTTTAATCTGATCTCCATTGAAGTCAATATCTTTTTCACAAGTGAAAAGAAGCTGGGTGTCATCAGCATATGAGACAATCTGGGCACCAAAAGACTCGACCAGTGCCGCCAGAGGGGACATTTAAATATTGAAGAGGGTCAGCCTTAATATAGATCCTTGAGGAACTCCCACTTCCAAAGGCGGCACTGCCGCGGAATACGGAGGGGCCCAGACTGTCTGTTGGCGGTTGGTCAGAAGGGACTTGAACCAATTGAACACCGTTCCTCCAACACCAATCTACGCAAGACGCGCCAATAGGCGATCATGAGGAACGGTGTCAAACGCTGAGCAAAGTACGCTTTTTTGGCCAGGTAAATTTCCTTATGATAGGCCTTGGTGTAGCATCTGTAGGCCTCCTTCAGAGGATCTAAGTAATTTGCTCGCCAAGCTCTTTCGGCTTTTTTGCAGATCCTTCTACTAGAGTTAAGCAAATGCGTGAACCATGGGGCCGATGCTCGCGAGGATTTTTTATACGACCGCCTAGGCGGAACTAAATCCTCCAGGCACTGCACAAGCCACGCTTGAAAACGAGTAAGGTCTAGTTCTAAATCACCCGTAAGGGAGCAGGGGTGGGTTAGCCGATACTGATCAATCATTTCCACAGTTACTTGATGGAAAGGACGCGATTACCGGGCTGGACACCCATCACCTCTACTAGTCACAGTAACTTGGGACTGGATATTAAAAGTCACCAAAAGGTGGTCGGACCATAACACCTGACACAATACTTGCATCCAAGAACCAGAAGGGAAAGGTAGTACAACAGGGATTATACAAAAAAAACATGATCAATAATTGAACACATGTGTGGACAACTCAAATCACATTTTAGATACCTCCAAAACGCTGGTGGAGCACTACTCTACAGAGCAGAGACCTGTTGCAAAATTATTGCCACATGTGCCTTTCTTCACAGCATAGCTATGAGTAATGGTCTTCATAACGTCAACATAGAGCCAGAATTAGACTCAGATGGCAAGCTACCACGCCTCCAGAATCAGCAGGACAAGACATGTGTAGCAGAGGGTTGAGCATGATGCACAGAGATCACAATCACCTATTTTTAAGGTAAGAAGGATGACAACATATAAGAAATGGCCAACACACATGATGGTAATGTTTTGGCAATACTAAAAGATAACCTTTTATTCTGGTTGTAACAATGCATTGTTATTGTGTATCATCAACAGTATTCTTATAAAATGTCATTATTTAAACAAAGCAACCCATTTTGAAAACACAAGCATCACAAACTAGTTTCTTGCATCTGAGTGTATGCAAAAGTCACTTTTTATGACCTCTGGTGTTGGTTGCCTTCTCAGCAGGACTTGGCTGTGGAGCTGAGAATATATCTGTTCCAGATGTGTGTCGGAGTGTTCGCCTTGTACAGCATCCGTCTTGCACAAATATGCCATTGAGGCTAGAGATATCTTTACTTTCAGGTGGTGGTAAAATGTTAGGTACAGACAAGTTATGTGTCTGAATGTTCTCCAGAGCAGTGGTCACTTGGACCAGCCCGTGTGCTACATTTTGACAGCTGTGCCCCATGTCATTTTGGATGCTCACAGTTCCCCTGGCAAGAGTGGTGGAGGCTACTACCAATCGATTGATTGATTTTGTAATTGCATCATAGCATGTCATGTGCTGCTTGTGCCTGCAGCTTTAATACATTTCTCCTTCTACATGGCAGCAATACAATGCTCTTTACCTGTTTGCAATTGCAGCATTAACCATGACATGCTTTGCAGATGGCTATCCACTGTTTTTACTGTTTGGCTCTGTACTGTGATGATTGAGTTTTCAAGGCCACCAAACAATTGAGAACTTCCTGACACGTCATCAGAGATATTACCTTTATTAACTGTTTGTTGTTGGACTCTGCATTGTCTGTCTGTCCTACACACAGAATAATTTGTGTTCCTGCCTTGTGTTTGCTCTGCATCACCTTCCTCAAAGTCTGGTAGTGATGCTATGTTTGCTCTCCCAGTAGTTTGAATAGGAGGTATGGGCATAGGAGTAACAATTGTGATGTCCTCAATTTCCACTTATGTGTCAGTTGCTTCTTCATCTTTAATGCTTTCAGACAAGTCCTGGATGTGATCTGTGGAAATGTATGTATATAGTTATTGTAGATAATTGATTACTAAGGTTACATAATATTGTTGAAAATGTGATTTCTGTATTTTTGACATCAAGATTATATAAAGATATGTATAGTTTATTAATCGGCACCCAGTATATAACTTAGTTGCACTACAACTCCCATAATGCATTTTCAAGTTACAGCAGACATCTAAATGGTGTTTTGGTAGCTAAGACATTGTACTTGAAGACTAAGAAACAACATGTTGATGAAAAATATATACAAGAAAATGACTTACCTTGGCTGGAGCATGCAGGATTGGAGGTGTCAATGTCTGACTCTCCCACCACACTTTCAGGTTAAGTGTCCCCTCAATAAGTGATTTCATTGGAGTGAGAGTAGGATGTTTGCAAGGACCACCACATGGGGCAAGAGCCTCAGCCATCCTGCTGTCCACCTTCTCTTTAGTACAGGATCTCAGGTCATACCAGCACTTCCTTATTTCAGGAATGGTCCTCTGGGTGACACCGACAGAGTTCACTTTTTCCAGGATGCTGTTCCATATTTTGGTTTTCTGTGCCTCGGGTACAGAAAGTGGTTTCCCAAACACCTGGTCCATGTGTGCCACACATTCCTCTGTCAACAGCTCCAGTTCCTTATCAGAAAAAATGATTTTCTGCTTCCTGCTGCCAAGGTTCTTATCCCCTTCATTCTTAGACATGGTGTTGTTGGGAAATTGAGAATGTCACTTGCAGTAGTCATACAGGAACTCACCTTCCTTCCAGCAACTTCCTAGGCTTCTGAGTTGTGGCCACACCCTGCATTTTTAACCTTCCTGGTTCTTACATTATCATTCTGCATCCAAAAGGCAACTTTTCCGAATTGTGATTTCCTATTCGGAAACTGCATCAGTGCGATATCCAAATTGGAAATTTCCTAATTGAGATTGCGAATTTGTAGGAATCACTAATAGTGGAATACTCTCCTACGTGCATCTAATTTTGCAATTTCCAAATAGCGATTTCTAATAAATCGCTATTTGCAAATCACACACAGTAACTTTCATACATATGGCCCTAAATTACTAATAACAATTAAATATTAACACTTTCTAAATCACATAAAATGATACATTTATAAACTATAATTCTATAAATATAATAACAATCATACGAACAATAGTAACACATAAAAAATATTGGGGCCTATTAGGATGGCGGTCGGAAAACCACCCCGACCACCATGGAAGTGGAAAACAACCGCCCGCCGGCACTGTGGAAAAACCGGCGGCCAAATTAGGATCTTCCGCCCAAAAACACCGACCGTGGTGGAATGGGTCCAAGAAAAACTGCCCGTAGCGGGCGGTGATTGCCAAAATCAGTCCGCGGCGGTCGGATACGCAGCGGAAAAACACCAACCCACCGCAAGGATAATGGAGACACCGCACGGGAAAATAGGATTTCCCCGACAGTCCCGCGGTACGTTCCGTTGTTCCCGACCGCCTCGGTCGCACACTGGGATGAATGGGAGAGCCAGCGGAAGAGCTGCAGCATAGCCACCGCTGCAGACGGACCGCGAAAAATATGGTGGATGAATCAAAAAACCCACAATAAGGCCAAAAAGTGCACACAGCAAACTAACCATGCCCCCAAACACACAAAACACAGCCCAATCACACACCCACATGGCAAATACAAAAATACAATTCCCAGGACAACACACACAACACAGCTGACAGGAATACCCCATTTGGACACACCCACATAGCTGAGTATAAAACCAGCCCCTTCCCTGACCACAATCCTTTGCAACACTCCAGGAGAGAAGGGACATACACCCCAGCTGAAAGGAGAGACGCAAAAAACACAACATCACTAGCCACACACTCACAACACCACCACCACTTCCATACCTGCACCACTAACCACCCTGCACATCACACACCATACACATCACAACCACACCCACCACTCACACCCCTGCACCCACAACCACTTTGCACACCACACACCATGGCAACACACAAAATGCCAAAATTCACAGAGAGTGAGTTGAAGGTAATGGTAGATGAGATAGTCAGAGTGGAACCACAACTGTTTGGTAGCCTGGTCCAACAGACACCATTAGCCACAAGGACAAAAATGTGGGCAAGGATAGTCCTATGGGTCAATGTAGTAGGGACCACCCCAAGATCCAAAAAGGAGATCATGAAGCGGTGGCATGATCTGAAGAGGGTTGTCAAAAAGAGGAGAAGCAAGAACCGTGATCTGGCTGAGAGGACTGGCGGGGGCCCTCCCATTCCACCAAAACCATTCACACCATGGGAGGAGAAGGTGCTTGCCATACTGCATCCTGAGAGTCTCACAGGAGTAGCCGGAGGAGTGGAGGCTGGTAAGTACAAACAAATGACTACCACCACACTGATATGTACTGTCTTGCACAACTACAAAGCAACACCACCTAGGACAAATTCCATCCATCTGCACCACACACTCACAAAAACATGTCCCACAGATCCAACATTCACCCACTCCCATTCCTCCCAAACGTAGCTACCAACATTACCCTGGGGGCATGTGTACAGGCAGCCAGCATGAAAACTCCCACCATGCTCCCTGCCCCCCCTCAGCAGGATAGAGCCCTCCCCCCACCCCACCCAGAAGCAGTTGGAAGCAATTGCAGTACACCAAACAAACTTACAGGTAGGTAGCCATCTTCCCTGGGATGGTGCTTGGGGGTGAGACGTCTGTACCACTACTCCCACCATTCCCTCGGTCCCACACCTGAGCAGGATGAAACCCTCCCCCCCACCCCACCCAGAAGCAGTTGGAAGCCATTGCAGTACACCAAACAAACTTACAGGTAGGTAGCCATCTTCCCTGGGATGGTGTTTGTGGGTGGGAGGCCTGTACCACTACTCCCACCATTCCCCCTGTCCCACAGCCTAGCAGGATGGAACCCTCCCCCACCCCACCGAGAAGCAGTTGGAAGCCATTGCAGTACACCAATAAAACTGACAGGTAGGTAGCCATATCATTCAGGATCATGACCCCACTGAGCAGGATGTAAGCCTCCACCACGCACCCACAGATGTGTCACATCACAAATACAAATGCGAGCATGTAATTCCCAAGTAGCCAATACGTGCACCCACACATTTGTCACAAAATAAATGGTGTCATATGACAACACCAGTCCTCCCATCACACAAATATGCACACTGACCCCATTACCACGCACAGTGTGCACACAGGTAAGCAAAGGAAACTGTCACAGCTACCAAAGTGTGACACATGTAGAAGAAAGTCTGGGCACAATCATTCACAGCACCTATTGACATGTGCATTGCAATGGGGCAAGTGCAACAAGGACCATTCTATAAAAAAGAAAGCCTGTGTGTTGGTATGAATCAAGATATGCACATGAAAGGACAAAGGTATGCAGGAAATGACAATGGCCAGTCCATGGCCAGATATGACGTCTGCCAGGTCAGACAAATTAACAAAGAGTCCTCAATGAAAAACATGTTGTGCCAGTCTGTTGGACTTGGCCCTTTTTCCCTGAATTTTTTTAGTTTTTTTAGTGTTAAGGTGCAGGTGCTCCCTTCACCCAAGATGGCTGCCACAGGCCTGTTCTAGTAGCACGCTAGCTGCCAGGAGCTGGCTGGAACCCCACAACAATGTTGCGACACCAGCCCGCCTTTTTGTCCCATAGGTAGAGTGGGGAAGCTCCTGGAATGTGCTGGAACCTTCTAGAAGGGAGGTGTGGTTTTTCTTTTGCCGCCTTGGCTAGAGGTCACCTGACCTAGGGCTACTTAAGTGAGGGAGGGAACTTTTTGTGGTGAGTTGGCCAGAGGGGTGAAGCAGAGCTGGAAGAATCCACCAGGAGTGTAGGCGGTAGGGCCTAGCCAGGGACTTATGCCTCTGAGAGTGACAGGATTTAGGTGCTGCCTCTTAAGTGAGTGAGGGACCCTGTGAAACCCACTGATCTTGCCTAGCAGTAGGAGGACCCAGAGAACCTCTGCCCAGCCTGACTAGGAAGGACCTAGTCACCTTCTCCACCCCTACCCCCCTGTAACAGAACCCCTTAAGGGCGCCAGATACATCTGCACCAACAAGACTTCATCTCACATCTGAGAACAGAAACTTATATGCCAAGCGCTGAGACTGCGTGTCCAGATTGAACTCTAAAACCTATTCACCAAGCGCTGAGACTGCGTGTCCAGACTGAACTCTAAAACCTATTCACCAAGCGCTGAGACTGCGTGTCCAGACTGAACTCTAAAACCTATTCAACAAGCGCTGAGACTGCGTGTCCAGACTTACCCCTAAACCCTGATGCAAAGCAGATTGAAGAACTACCGGGGATCGACCAGGTATTAGCGCTGTGACCCCTGCGCTCCCTGACCTGGCCTGGGACCCCCGGCAGCGTGCTCTGCTGAGCGCGGAACCCTATCCTTAATTTGAGCACCCCCCCCTGTGACGAGGGAGCCAGCGCGCTCACCGCCACGGCCCGGAGGCCGGAAGAAGTGCCCTGCCATGTGGCGAGGCCCGTGGAGAAGCCTGGGGCCCCGTCGCTGTCGTCGCAGCTACGTGAGAAGGTGCGCGAGGCCGGGGCCGAGTCCCCCCATCGTCGCTGGAGCGGACGCCTTCCGACGCGGAGATCGAGGTAAGCCCGAAGGCTGGGATCGCCCCCGGTGCACCCCCTGCTGGTTGGGAGCCACACCGCACCCTTAGCCCGGGTTCCCTCTCCGTGGGAGTTCCCCCTGTCATCGCGACAGAGAGACCCCGCTGAGGGATCCTTTCCGGGTGTCCCCCTTGACTGTATTGACGCGTGGTGCCCTACGAACTGCACCGGAGCCGAGAGACTCACTCCTCCAGTCCCGGGCGCTCCCCGCTAAAAGCTCCGTGAGGCGCATTGACTGTCCTGCTCCATATTGAAGTGCTCAATGTCAGTACTTACGAGTAGCGCTCTGTTATTCAAGTTCCAGATTGAAGTGCTCAATGTCAGTACTTACGAGTAGCGCTCTGTTATTCAAGTTCCAGATTGAAGTGCTCAATGTCAGTACTTACGAGTAGCGCTCTGTTATTCAAGTTCCATAGTGAAGTGCTAAATGTCAGTAATTACGAGTAGCGCTATGTTATTCATGTGCCATATTGAAGTGCTAAATGTCAGTAATTACGAGTAGCGCTCTGTTATTCATGTGCCGTATTGAAGTGTTACCTGTCACTGATTACGAGTAGTGCACTGTTATTTATGTTCCGTGCTGAAGTGCCCAATGTCATTGATTACGAGTAGTGCAATGTTATATATGTTCCGTGCTGAAGTGCCCAATGTCATTGATTACGAGTAGCTCTCTGTGTTAGGTGCCCCGTTCTGAGGTCGTCCCCGTTTAGCGCGCATAGCGCTGTGATCCTCCCGAGGCGCTGCAGGAAAGGGAAGCGCGCGCAGACATCTCACTGAATGCCCCTTATATCCCAGGCAGGCCTGATATCTATCATGATGTGTCTCTAGGATATGACCCGCATGTAATGACTCCTGAGTGACATGAACAGCGCCAGGAAGGGCATCGTCAACTTATGAAATGTACTGCTACCTTATGAACTGCATCTAATGTGACCTACTTTGATAAACTTGAGTATTTACATAACTTCTACAGTGTGGCGTCACTTATTGTGTGTGTCCCTCGGTTCATGAGAGGTGCGTGTTGTATGGTTGCTTTACACACAGACCTTTGGTGGCCCGACCGCTCGTGTCACGTTACCGCCCGATAGGGCCTGGAGACCCCAGGTCTTACACAGTCCCTAGATGGCAACAGGTCCCTGTAATCATAAATTATGCACGGGTCACATGGCATGCACTGACACCTCACACCATGGACAAGTAATGCATGTACCACTGCATCATGTCAGGAAGCACAGCAGTGCACATAGGAAACAATGTGATGAACAGTCAATTGTGCAGTGTACAAACAGTGAATGACACACAGCTAACACAAAGCTTGTGGGGTGCACCACAATGACCATTTCCCATCTGAACCACAGGTGACCAAGAACTCACTGCAGAGCACCAGCAACCTGCAGAGCCAGTCTTCCCCCCCCGCTACATGGACTCTCCGATGTTGGCTCCCGGGATTCTCTGGATGATGAGCTCGAAGCCGGCCCATCTGATGTTCCAGGGAGCAACAGGTCCCAGGACCCCATCGTCCTTCCCACCACATCTGCAGCAATAACAACTTCACTGCAGACCCCTGCTGTTACGGCCTGTGTGGGCCACCGACACCACCACCTCCACCACCACCACCAGTGCTGCCTGCAACACCCTCCCTGTCCCAGAGGATGACCATCCCACACCACTGACTGGAGAGGCCAGGGAGAGGATGTGGGTGCCCACAGTGGTGAGGCAACAGGTCCGTGGCAGCAGGGTAGGTGGGAGGGGCAGGGTCACCCACAGACACCAGGAGGCTGGGACCCAATCCCTGGCACACATCACCAGAGTCCTTGGGGCATATGAACGGGCCCAGGGATGAACGGGCCGGTTGGCGATCTGTTACACGAGCTCATCCTGCTGATGAGGTCCATCGACACCCGCATGGGACAAATTGTGGACCTCTTGGGCCAGCAAGTGGCGGTACTGAGGGACAGGCCTGCGCCACAACCAACACCTCCACCTCCCTCTGGTGGGCCGCAGGATTACAGTTCGCCATCCTCCCCTGCGCCCACAGAGAGGGGTGAGTCCTCATACCCCACAGGCCCTGCAGCAGGCCCCCCTGCCAAGCAACGAAGGAGACCCTGGGAGTATCTGGAGGCAAAACACCTGCCAAATGCCAGTCACAGAGCCAGCCCTGATGGCAACCCTCTTCACCACTGCATTGACTTTTTGGACTGTCCTTCCCCACACTGCCTTGTGAATGGTATCTGTCTGTTGGACAGTTTCACCACATCAATGTGGTGACTACTCGATTATCTCATTTACCATAACTGTCAACTCACTGATCCACCACCACCTCAATGGAAATGTACACCTCCCCCTAACATGTCACCATTGCAAATAAAAAATCCTTACACACATGTTGTTGTGCCTGCTCCGTCTTTATTGCAGGATGTACAGTCTTCAACATGACCACAATGTACCAGGGGCATGGACTGTATGTAGGCAAGGAGTAGTTGAAGGCACCTAGGGAAACACAACAGAACAACATTCACTGGTCTGGGTGTGGTATCACAGACATCACACAACACCTACCATCAAGATAACCCAACATGCACATGCCACAATGGGCAACAAGTGTCAAAATACACATCCTGTAGATGTTCCCAAATGACCTGTCTCAGAAAAATTGCCAACCACTGCTGAGTCTACAACTGGCTGCTGTCATTATTCTCACATACCCCTGCATGACAACTGCAATATCAGCAGACAATGGGTACGCTGTACATTGTCACCCACCTTCAAGTGAAGTAGCGGTTGATGTGCTGTTCACGCAGGTCAACACCTTCCTCCTCTCCACTGTCCTCATCACTGGACACAGGTTGGTGTGAAGGCTGGGGCCTTCGGTCCTCACCATCATCCAGGAGCAGGGGAATCTCCTTGCGAATGGCTAGGTTGTGGAGAACGAAAACACACAAAAGTCCCTATATAGTTTTTAGCTATAATGTTATACACTAGAGTAATGACCGCAATAAACCCCAAAAACCATATAGATATAGATATACAGTTCATAAACCAACAACAATTGGTAAGTGCAACACAGAGAGCGAATAACAACATTATTAAAATCAATATAGAATTTATTCAATGATATTATACAATAAAAAATAATTCATAAAATCACAATATACAATTCAAATTTAAAAAGAAAAACATTTCTTATAAAAGGACACGTTTTGTAATATCGTTAGAAAACAGGAAAAGTCGATGCTGCGTTTCGGTGAGTCTTTGATTTGTCACCTTCTTCAGGACAGCTTTCTAAGTAATAGAAACATGTTTGTTATTCATCTCCAGTGTTGCTACTGTAATTATTATATATACAAACCTAAATCTAAAGATTTCATGGCATAGTACGTTCTTATTTCTGACATACATTTTACATATTTATTTACCATCCTCAATATGTTTTGTTTTAAACTAGACAACGTTGCATCATGAATATATATTTTTAATAAAAAATAGACAGTCTAAAATCTCATTACATTTTTCATCCTAGCGGTATAACATTCTAATGAAAAAACATCAAGATTATCTTAACACATACCTAAATGGTAGTTAGGTTTTTGATTTGTAGAAGTAATCTTCTTGTGATTAAGGGCTGAGAATGTGCAACTTTTTTTAAATAATAAAACCTCTAGAATGAAGAGAACCAGACAAATCAAAATTATTATTCAACAATAACTCCAAAAATAATCTGTACAACACATCTACAGCTTTTATCTGTACCTATTGTATTAGAGGCCAGATTAAGGAAGTTGTGTTTGCTGTGACCACCATTATTTAATATTATTCTTCAACGAGGTCCATAGATTCTGTTAGAAAATATGTAAAAATATAAAAATATGTAGTCTATTCTCCATCAATATAAATAAAAATTACCTTAAAACATTATAATAAGCTTACCAGCAGGCAAGGAAAAAGATGAAATAGTGCTAAAGGCTGATACGCCGTGATACCATGCACTATAATTATGTTCCCAAGTTTCGCCGTTTATTTTATATGTTTTGGTCGATGATGAGGCTTTTCTAATGGAAAAAGAAACATTTTTATTTATGTATCTCTAAAAGATTGTAATTGTAATCTAATTCTTAGTCTACAAATAATAGTGCATCAATTTATTACCTGATTATAACAATGTCATGATCATCAACCAAATGGGTTGGTCAAAATCCTATAAGGAAGAGATATATTTCACTTACGTGCTTTATCTTAAAACTTTTTGTTATAATTGTTATTATAGCGCTCCGAATTTAATAATCGCTTGGGTATGCTAAAAATTGCCAGAGATTTTAACTCTATAAACTATATGTGCAGTATTTAGAGGAATCGGATTCATTGTTCTGCAATTTTTTTATATCACTTTCTTTTAGTGTGCTGATGTTTTTAGCAAAAACGCACGAGATCCGTTACTGTATGTTTCCTCGGGACCACCCAGGGTCCGTGGTCATTTATTTTGCTAATCGGCACCATGTCGGGCGGACGTCTCTGTCTATGTAGAACTTAGACATAAATAGCGTAAATGAGAGAACTCATGTGGGGTACATCAAGACTCACTTATATAATGTCTGCCTCTCACAGCTGGTATTGCTTGTTCATAAATATGTACTTGTGCTGATGCTTATGGCAACAAAAACACACGAGATCTGTCACTATATGTTTACTCGGGACCACCCAGGGTCCATAGCTATTTGGTTTACTAATCGGCAAGATCTCAGGCGAAAGTCTCGATCTACGTAGAACTTAAGCATAAGACTCGATCTACGTAGAACTTAAGCAAAAGAAGCGTGGGCAAATAAACTCATATGTGGTAAAACAAGGCTCACGCATATAATATCTAACCCTCACAGGTGGTATCACTTGTTCAAAAACATGCAATAAGGATACCGCGATTGATATCTCTCTATCACTCACCTAAAACAAGCAAAATGGCCTCCTTGCCAGCAGCAAAACCAAACTTCTGGGTCAGGATACGTGTTCTTCCTTTGACCCGGAGTTCATTTTTATACGTACTTGTCGATAATCACGTGATATCCGTATAAACAATATATATAAAAAATATATATAAAATATTCAAAAAAACCTTTTAAAAAAACGGGTCATATTTATCTTGATGTCAATAATGTCTACAATGAGACAAGGGTTTTTATATATTCACAATCAATATTGTTTTAAATTATTTTTTTAACGTAAGACGCCGTCAGGAATGTTGGCCATCTTTGAAAGGTTCTCCAAGGACTAAATACTCTAAATTAAGGAAATACGGGCAGGATTCCTCATCATTTCTATAAATATTGATATCATATGTGAACTGTACCACATGTAGCTGTAAATATAATTTACCTCTGGCCAAAAACGTCCTGAAATGATACTAAAGTTTATATAGTAGTAGCATGCCACTACAATCTGACACACCTTCCCAGGCGAGTATGCCAGTGCACCTCCAGTCTTGTCCAGGCAGCGGAAACGTGACTTGAGCAGACCAAAAGTACGTTCCACCACACAACACGTCCTCCCATGTGCCTCATTGTAGCGGACTTCAGCTGGGCTCCTGGGATTCTGCAGTGGGCTCAGCAACCAGGGACGGTTGGGATATGCAGTGTCACCCAGGTATGACAAACACAAATAGACATTGCAATGTCACTGAGGCAGAGTACAGCAGGGCACACACACAGCACGCCATATGACTAGGCATACTCACCCACAATCCATGCACGCTCAGGAAGCAGATTAGCCATCAGCTGGGCACAATGCTGTTCCACAGGATGTGGGCGTCATGGGCCGAGCCTGGGAATTTGGCACACACGTGGGAGATGATCATATCTGTCAGGCACACCACTTGCACATTTATGGAGTGGTAATGTTTGCAATTCCTGTAAATGTGCTCACTTGCCTGTGGTGGCACAAGCCCGACATGGGTGCAATCAATGGCACCAACAACATGGGAGATGTGTCCAAGAGGATAGAAGTCTCCCTTCACAGCTGGCAATTCAGCACCCCTGGGGAAATGGATGTATCTGTCCTTGTATATCATCATGGCGGACAGTACATCACTCAGCACCATGCTGAACATCGGTTGTGACATCCCACCAGCGCAGGCCACTGTCTCCTGGAATGATCCAGTGGCAAAAAAATGCAGGGCCGCCATCACCTTATAAGTAGGGGTGAAAGCTGTTGGATATGCCCTGCAGGGCTGCAGGTGGGGCTCCAACAGGTCACAAAGGGTTTTCAGGGTGGCTCTATCCAGCCGGCATTTCCGGATGATCGCCACATCCTTCATGTCCTCCAGCACCGTCAAGTGACGAATCAGATTTGGCCTCCTCCTATTTGAGATGAAATTGGACACATGTCAATGCAATACATCATGAGATTGGCACAGCATCTCACGTTCTGGATGACACAACGACAACAATGACTGCCATCAAAATTGAGTTACAGGCTTGCTTACATGTAGGGACACCTTCAGCTACACAAAGGGCACACCTGACAACTTACACAATACAAGTAGCTCAAACAGCACCTTGGTCAATGTGAATGCACATAGGGATATTGCCACATTTCACATGGGTACGCCTGGGAGTATAGCATGCAGTATATGTGTAACAAATCAACCCCACTGTCTCCTACATAGCTGCTGTACCTCTCACACTTTCATGTGTCATTTCAACATGGCACACATCCACAACACAATGACCACATTCTGCGCAGAAATGACAAATGTGTGCATGAGCAGACAGAAGAGGCCATGCAAAAATGATCATCATTCATCGAGCCGAGCATTGCTGTGATTGTCACTGCAGCTCAACACTTTGACATGTGTACACATTGTAGAGACCAGGACAACACTGTCCTGCCTACCCGACCATCAAATCCATAAGTGACATGTGAGGGAGTACAGGCCAATCTACGAAATCACATACACAAACATGGCATGCGTAGTCACCAGTGTAGTAAATGGAACATTTTGCATCGTGTGCACAATGATGTGCCATTGACCATGTGGGCACTGTGCACTGTTGATGTTTGCCAAATGGTCATTGCCATTGTACGCCATCCATATTGCGGTAGCTACCGCCTGTCCCCAGCGGTGTGTCACCAGCACTCCCATTCACACAAGTGCGGTAGTGATAGGCATGGAGACATGGGTAAATGGCAGTTGCAATGCTCCGCCATCCATATCGCGGTAGCTACTGCCTGGCCCCGGCAGTGTGTCACCAGCACCCCCCATTCACACAAGTGCGGCAGTGATAGGTATGTAGACATGGGTAAATGGCGGTTGCAATGCTCCGCCATCCATATCGCTGTAGCTACCACCTGGCCCCGGCGGTGTGTCACCAGCACCCCCCATTCACACAATTTCGGTAGTGATAGGCATGGAGACATGGGTAAATGGCGGCTGCAATGCTCCACCATCCATATCGCGGTAGCTACCACCTGGCCCCGGCGGTGTGTCACCAGCACCCCCCATTCACACAAGTGCGGTAGTGATAGGCATGGAGACATGGGTAAATGGCGGTTGCAATGCTCCGCCACCTGAATTGCGGTGCCTCATGTCAATGTATGGCACCCATATTGCGGTAGCTACCGCCTGGCCCTGGTGGTGTGTCACCGCCATGGAGCTTGCCCTCGAGCGAATGGGAACATTGATTGCGGTGGCATGATGCAATTTTGAAGATCGCGGTAGCTGACACCACTTGCACAGACGCTAAGAGCTTACTTGACAAAATCAACTCTACTATTTCCACCTTTAATACATTTGAGTTAAACAAAAAAATAACGAAAATCCAAAAGGACATAAAATTTTACAGTGTTGACAATACCTACCCCTATCTTAGAGAGGAATTTTACAACACTCCTTATATTCCACCTAGAGTCCGCAGTTGGGGCAGATTCCGTAACAACCAATGTGTTACCTTCTCTGATTCTTCCAACACTTCCCTAGAAGATTCTGACGGAGCTGATACCTCCAACAGTACTAGATCGGTCCCACGTCCACAACCCCTTTTACCACAAGGTTTTTTAGGGTCAGGCCGCGGACGCGGCCACACTCAATCAAGACCAAGGAACAATCACCCATACCAACACCAATACCCAGGGGAGAGACAAACCCGCAACAGATTTTACCAATGGGGTCCCCCTCAATAACACAAATCATTCATCCTACCAACCCCACCCCCTTGGACCCTCTTACTATACTGATCTTTAATCTCTCAAACCATATACTTACTCATGATGAAATCCGGATACTCAGCAGAGGACTTAGTTTTGTCCCCACTGAGCGTACTAATTTTCTGGATTTACAATCCAGTCTATTAACTTTCTTTCGAAGGGTTAGACTCAAACAGTTCTTCTCTAACAAACCTTCCGACTTTACCTCTGCTCCATCCCGTTTCCATCCCCCCTCCAACTTCAATCCTCCATCCTCTTCCATGCCAGCTGAAGTACTAGCCTTTGAACATTTGGTTCTACAAGAAATTACTGACTTAGGCTCACAATTTTAGTTTGTTCCATACAACATATCTCTCTCAGAGAAACAGGCATTGACGAATCTGGCTAATAACCTGGACCTCACCATCAAACCAGCGGATAAGGGTGGCGGTATAGTATTGATGGATAACGAGAAATATGATCAGGAGATACAAAGACAGTTATCCAACAAAACTCACTATCAATTACTTACCAAGGACCCCCTGCCCTCTCTCAGAGACAAAATACTCACAATAACAGGGAAAGCAAAAACAGTCAACATTATTTCTTCAAAAGAATTCATCTTTCTTAATAACAAATTTCCCCGTACACCTGTCATTTATGCACTTCCCAAAATTCATAAAGACTGTAACAACCCCCCAGGGTGCCCAATTGTATCAGGCTGTGGCTCTATATTGGAACGCCTTGGTAAATATATTGATGCCATTCTCAAAGAATTTGTACCTATGACTGACACCTATATTAAAGACACTATGGATCTTATTTTGACCATTGAGGACAGACCTTTTGATTACAATTCCGAGCTCATGGCAGGGTTGGACATTGAATCCCTTTATACGAACATCCCCCACTCAGAGGGCCTTCAAGTTATTAGAGACCTACTGGACACCAGACCACGTCCCGCCCTGATTCCCACAGATTTTGTTATGGATCTCCTTCAAATAGCGTTGGAGAACAATTATTTTTTGTATAGAGACTCTTTTTATTTACAAATTAAAGGCGTTTCTATGGGCACATGTTTTGCTCCAAATTTTGCCATTCTTTATGTGTACAACCTGGAGAAAACTCATATTCTCACTAACAATAACCCATTTCTGAATTGTATCTCCCTTTGGCGTTGTTATATCGATGACATTTTGGTCTTGTGGAAAGGTACTACAGAGAACCTCAACCAATTTATGTTGTGGTTAAATCAATCTCAAGAACATCTTAATTTCACCTGTGAAGCAAAAAATAATGACCTCCCTTTTTTAGATGTCACTATTCATGCAGAGGATGGAAAAATTGGGACCCGTCTTTTCCGTAAGCCCACCGAACGAAACACTCTCCTCCAATACACTAGCTATCATCCCCGGGCACTCCGTGATGGCCTTCCATATGGACAGTTCTTACGCATCTGCAGGAACTGTAAGTGGCGTAAGGATTACTTCTTTGAATCAGATGTCCTAATGAAAAAACTTACAGATAGAGGGTATCCTACACGCCTACTGAAAAGAGCTCGTAAAAGAGCTTGGTATTGTCCACGTGAAACACTTCTGACTCCACACCCCACTACTACGATGTCCAGACTTCCATTTGTCTCTAAGTTTAGTCCATGCAGTCACTTGGTTTCGAAAATCATCAAACGAAATTGGGCCTTACTCAAACATCTAGATAGTTTCAAGGAACCACCCATGTTTTCATATCAGCGTGGTAAGAATTTGGCTACACATTTTGTGCATGCCATTACATGGCCTACTAAAACAAATGTGACCAATACCCTCACTGCATCGTGGGGCCTTCCGCCGACAGTTGGACACTACAAATGCCAAAATTGTTCAGTTTGTGATCTGACACAAAATACCAAGGAGTTTAAAATTGTTAATAAAACTTACACACTCAAAACCTTCACTAACTGCAGGTCACAGAATGTGATCTATGCCATCAAGTGCCCATGCAATCTCATATATATTGGCCAAACGACTCAGATTATCAAGCAAAGGATCATACAACATAAGAGTCGCATACACTACAAAACACTTACTGCTCCCCTCGTGACCCATTTTCTGGAAAAAGACCATAGCGCTACTGATTTTGTTTGGCAAGTGATAGATCAGCCTACACTTCCCCGCTGTGGTGGCAATATTAGAGCACTATTAAACAAAAGTGAATGCAAGTGGATGACCATCTGTAACTCGGATCACTTGGGATTAAACGCAATCGATGAGTGGAATAGTACCATCCTACTCTAATTAACCTGCAAGTTTACTGGGTAAACTATATCTCCTGCTTCTTTTGCTCCCACACAATCGGCCCTCCTTTGATGATAATTCATTGACTTTCTCAATATTGTCTCTTTATCTATCTCTACGGTCTTCTGTGGTGTTTACTTGAATATGTGAGAGTTTATTTGAATTGTCATTCATGTACCATCGTGCCCTAGGTTGTCTTTACTCTACAGGTACTTCTGTAACACGTATTATTGCTTAATATTCGGTACTATGGTAACTTATGTTGATTTTATCAGTCATCTGCTGGGTCAATGTGGTCTTTATTGTGACTGTTTTTATTCTGCATGGACTACGTTTCCCTTCCCCTCCCACCCTTGTCACCCCTTTTCTTTCCTCCCCCTCCTGTTCCCTTGGTCAATCCAACAATTTACTTCATGCATTTTTGCCTCTTATAATTTACATGATTATAACGCATTCCCTTTGTCATTGTTCATGAATGTATTATAATAATGTGTTTTCATTTGTCACCACTTTGGCCCATTGCTAATGTTCAATTTATTCTCTTTCCTATACAATGGTGTATGAGCCTTGTTCTATTTATTGCACTTTTGTGTAAATAATTTTTTAGTCCATAACCATGAACACTGTTCAATTGTCCACAGCGGAAAGTGGTTTATTAACTTTCCCCTACCTTATCTTTAGTCTTTCTTTTCTTCTCCTGATCCTTTTTTCCGATCCTTTCCTTGCTCGCGCACTCCCCCTTACGTCATCTCTTAGCCCCTCCCCCTCTTCCCTTTACTTCCTGGTTTTGCTCCTGCTCGTTTCCCTCACTCTGTTGGACCTGTGCTGAGTTACACGCCGTTTCTCTATTCAATAGGTATGTCCGCGTCCAGCCCTATCCCCCCCCCCTCATCTCTAAATTGGCCTCTGGTGGTCCTCCTAACCCCCCTTTTTCGGTTTCTTCCATTTAGAAGTTCCGAAGCTCTGCGTTTCACTCGTACCCGGAATACGCCTCGATTCAGGTACAATTTCTTTCTTTCCCTCCCCTTCCCCTTTCCCCCCCCTTTCCCCCCCGCCCCCCTCCTGTCCCTACTTGGCCTCCTTTTGATTCTTTTAACCTCCCCCCCTTTGTTTTTTTCATATTAGAAGTCCCCAAGCCCTGCGCTTTACTTGCATCTGGAATACGCCTCAATTCAGGTATATTTTACTGATGGCTCCCTTCCTTCCCTTCAAACTTTGTACATCCCGTCTCACCATCCCCTTAACTCTTACAGAACTCCAGCCCGCTTGAAGTCATCCCGGGATGTACGCTTCCACGCGTTCATTCAGATTGTTTCAATCACTCAGGTGACTGAATACCTACTTTGTACAATTCCTGTCCATTCCTTGCTCACGTACACCATTAACGGTCATTCTGATACCGGTGCTTGATGCTCTTTTGATCTGTTTTTACACATGCTTTAATTCATTTTTTCACTCGTTTACTACTAGCCTCCACTCGTTTATTAATTAGTCTCCTCTCTCTCTTGCTCACCTTGGTTCAATTGTTTCGGGCTACTTCTGTCAAAATAATTTTCCCTTACTGGCTCTTAATCTCTCCCCTCCCGTTCCTTTTCTTTATATACAGCACTGTCTGAATTTCACAATCCGGTCCTGATGATGATCCCAAATTTTGGGGATCGAAACGCCGTCGACCTGTCAGCCTAATTGATGGCACCACCTTGTTATATGGCTCTATGAAATGGATAAAATTCAATGTCATTGTTATAAATGAGATTAGAACCGCCGACTGTATTATATTGTATATATTCACTTTCACTTCACCTTGCGCCGTCCCCTTGCTGACTTCACTTTGTCACTTGTGTCGCTGTCTTTATGTGTCACGAATACTTCCCAGCACCAAGTACAATTTTCGGATTGTTTTATGCGAATTGATTCTGCCCACAGTGCTGATATAATTGTAACTTTCTTTTTTGATGATCGGTTTATACCCTTAATCCTCTTCCTTTTATACGTATTTAATACATGATTGCTAAAAACTTTCATTGTTTGAGAGTCTTCCTTCTTTGCTTGCAATGTTATTGACATGCATGTATAATTGCCTCTGAATGAGACCTGTTGAGATCTCTTGCTGTTTATCCCGCCACCACGGAGGCGGTTATTGGATGCATTTGAAAGATGCACCATCGCGCTAGCTCACACCGGGCCCCTGCGGTGTGTCACTGCCATGGAGCTTGCCCTCGAGCCTATGGGAGCATTGATTGTGGTGGCATGATGCAATTTTGAAGATCGCGGTAGGCGTGCTCTGCCACCGCGGAGGCGGTCATTGGATGCATTTGAAAGAGGCAGACCTGGAACACCAATTGCTGCAGCTTGGCACCTTTGAAACGAGCCCCGGAGGCTATATATGTGTGGAAGTGAGCCTCACATTTCCACCGCTCCCAGAGCATGCTGTCAGAGACCCCTCACCTGCTGCTGCCTCCAGGGACTGCTGCCAGAGACCCCTCACCTGCTGCTGCCTCCAGGGACTGCTGCCTGAGACCCCTCACATGCTGCTGCCTCCAGGGACTGCTGCCAGAGACCCCTCACCTGCTGCTGCCTCCAGGGACTGCTGCCTGAGACCCCTCACCTGCTGCTGCCTCCAGGGACTGCTGCCTGAGACCCCTCACATGCTGCTGCCTCCAGGGACTGCTGCCAGAGACCCCTCACCTGCTGTTGCCTCCAGGGACTGCTGCCAGAGACCCCTCACCACCCAATTCCACCGCTGTTGCCCCATGTGCACAGTGATGGCAAGGACAGAGAAGATCCATGCCAGTCCCTTCATGAGCGAGGTGCTGGGGGTTCTGGTGGACGAGGTGCTCACACAGGGTTATATGGTGCCCCAAATGTCATGGTAAGTCCTCAACAGTGGGGGGGAGGGCAGGGGGGCACACATGTAGTTGAACAGATGCATTATGTGCTTGGGAGTGTGGGGTTGTGTCATGCATTGCCTGACATGCTGTCTCCAGAGGGAAGGTGTGTGTACCCAATGCCACAGGTTTCCCTGCCTGCACATGTATGTATGAGTGACCTGTGTTGTGTTGTCAGCCATACAGTGACACAGAAGTTTGTTCATGCAGGAGTCAGGACAGTGATTGCTTGGCTGAATGAATGTGTGCGCCCCTGTTGTCCATCTCAGTGTGAGCCCAGTTGGCCAGCACAGTCCCCGCCCACAAAGACAAGGACACATCACTTCACTCACAGAGCATTACATTAGTCTTTTCATATTGCACTCCTGCTATGGGCCATCTCAGCACTGAATATTACACACAACCGGCCTTGTGAAGAGGATTTCGGATTTGTGAGATCATGTCCCTCAATGTGACAGCCATGACACAGTTATCTATTCACAGGGCAGGGACATTGAGGGCTGCGCAGTCTTGGGCACAGTGAGTCTATCCTCACACACAGGTTGATATGTGATGTATGTGTTGCTCAACCCAACAATGGACTGGAGGTGTGGGCAGGCTACATAAGTTTTGCAGTGCTGGCATCATGCATGTGTGTGAGATGTGCAGGGACTGTGAACCCCCTCACACCTGCATGCATTTACGTCAGCCTTTCCCATGCAGATGTACCATGTGAGATGTACTCTAGTCTCTGATAGACATATCGTTGGATATGTGATGAGTCTGTATCTTGCTGCTATACTGAGTGATGTCGGTACATGACACAGTGTCAGTGATCATTTACTCCTCTTGTCTCCCATGCCTGCAGCTCAAGGTACACCAGCGTAAGGCCGTGTGGAGGGCCATTGCACTGAAGGTACAAGCTCTGGGGGTCTCAAACCGACGGCGCACCCACTGCCACAAGAGGTGGGACGACATCAGCTGGCTGGCAAAGAACGTGGCGGAGATGACCTTGGGGCTGTTTCCTCGCACTGGGCGTTTGGCACGGTGCAGCATGACACCACCAATGTGGCACATCTTGGCGGTGACGCAGCCTGAGCTGGATGCACGTTTGAAGGAGCAAAATGAGGCAAGAGGGGTCCAGAAAGAGGTAGGAGAGATGCGTAAAGAGTCAAGAGAGGTACAGAAAGAGGCAGGAGGGGTACAAAAAGAAGGAAGAGAAGTGCAGAAAGAGATAAGAGAATTTCTGAAAGAAGCAACAGAGGTGTAGAAAGAGGCATGAGTGGTGCAGAAAGAGGAGAGAGAAGTGCAGAAAGAAGCAAATGAGGTGCTCCAAGAGGCAAGAGGGCTCAAGAAAGAGGTAAGAGCGGTGTAGAAAGAACCAGGTGAAGTGCAGAAAGGATCAACAGAGGTGCAAAAGGAGGCAGGAGGGGTGCAGAAAGAAGTAAGAGAAGTGCAGAAAGAAGC
This sequence comes from Triturus cristatus, assembly GCF_964204655.1. Lineage (NCBI taxonomy): Eukaryota > Metazoa > Chordata > Amphibia > Caudata > Salamandridae > Triturus > Triturus cristatus. Next base: position 456,874,153 of record NC_140580.1, on the reverse strand, counting down.
AACAGACGTGCTGAAAGAGGCACGAAGGATTCAGAAAGAGGCAGGAGAGGTATAGAAAGAGGCAAGAGAGTTACACACATAGGAAAGAGGGGTACAGAAGAAAGAGACAGGAAGGGTGCAGAAAGAAGCAACAGAGATGTCGAAAGAGGCAAAAGAGGTGCAGAAACAAGCAAGAGAAGTGCAGAAAGAGGCAAGAGAATTGCTGAAAGAAGCAACAGAGGTTTAGAAAGAAGCAAGAGAAGTGCAGAAAGATGCAAGTGAGGTGCAGCAAGAAGCAAGAGCAGTGCAGAAAGAACCAACAGAGGTGCAAAATGAGGCAAGAGTGGTCCAGCAAGAGGTAGGAGAGATGCATAAAGAGACAAGAGAGGTACAGAAAGAGGCAGGAGGGGTGCAAAAAGAAGGAAGAGAAGTGCAGAAAGAGATAAGAGAATTGCTGAAAGAAGCAACAGAGGTGTAGAAAGAAGCAAGCGAAGTGCAGAATGAGGCAAGTGAGGTGCAGAAAAGAGCAAGAGCAGTGCAGAAAGAACCAACAGAGGTGCTGAAAGAGACAAGTGAGGTGCAGAAAGAGGCAAGAGATCTGCAGAAAAAAGCAACAGAGGTGCTGAAAGAGGCAAGTGAGGTGCAGAAAGACGCAAGAGAGGTACAGAAAGAAGGAAGAGAAGTGCAGAAAGAAGTAACAGTGGTGCAGATAGAGGCAAAAAGAATGCAGAAAGCAGTAAGAGGGATACAGAAAAAGGCAAGAGAGGTGCAGAAACAAGCAAGAGAAGTACAGAAAGAGGCAAGAGAATTGCTGAAAGAAGCAACAGAGGTTTAGAAAGAAGCAAGAGAAGTGCAGAAAGAGGCAAGTGAGGTGCAGAAAGAAGCAAGAGCAGTACAGAAAGAACCAACAGAGGTGCAAAGTGAGGCAAGAGTGGTCCAGAAAGAGGTAGGAGAGATGCATAAAGAGACAAGAGAGGTACAGAAAGTGGCAGGAGGGGTGCAAAAATAAGGAAGAGAAGTGCAGAAAGAGATAAGAGAATTGCTGAAAGAAGCAACAGAGGTGTAGAAAGAAGCAAGAGAAGTGCAGAATGAGGCAAGTGAGGCGCAGAAAGGAGCAAGAGCAGTGCAGAAAGAACCAACAGAGGTGCTGAAAGAGACAAGTGAGGTGCAGAAAGAGGCAAGAGATCTGCAGAAAAAGGCAACAGAGGTGCTGAAAGAGGCAAGTGAGGTGCAGAAAGACACAAGAGAGGTGCAGAAAGAGGCAAGTGAGGTGCAGAAAGAAGCAAGAGCAGTACAGAAAGAACCAACAGAGGTGCAAAGTCAGGCAAGAGTGGTCCAGAAAGAGGTAGGAGAGATGCATAAAGAGACAAGAGAGGTACAGAAAGAGGCAGGAGGGGTGCAAAAAGAAGGAAGAGAAGTGCAGAAAGAGATAAGAGTATTGCTGAAAGAAGCAACAGAGGTGTAGAAAGAAGCAAAAGAAGTGCAGAATGAGGCAAGTGAGGTGCAGAAAGGTGCAAGAGCAGTGCAGAAAGAACCAACAGAGGTGCTGAAAGAGACAAGTGAGGTGCAGAAAGAGGCAAGAGATCTGCAGAAAAAGGCAACAGAGGTGCTGAAAGAGGCAAGTGAGGTGCAGAAAGACGCAAGTGGGGTGTAGAACAAAAGCAAGAGCAGCACAAAAAGAACCAACAGAGGTGCTTAAAGAGATGCAAAGGGTGCAGGGAGCAAGAGAAGTGCAAAAAGAGTTAACAGAGGTACAGAAAGAGGCAAGAGATGTGCAGAAATAGGCAGGTAAGGTTCAGAAAAAGGGAACAGGGGTGCAAATGAGGCAAAAGAGGTACAGAAAGAGAAAAGCGGGGTACAGAAAGGGGCAAGAGATCTGCAGAAAAAAGCAACAGAGGTGCTGAAAGATGCAAGTGAGGTACAGAAAGAGTCAAAAGATATGCAGAAGAAAGCAACAGAGGTGCTGAAAGAGGCAAGTGAGTTACAGAAAGAAGCAAGAGATATGTAGAAAGAGGCAATAGAAGTACAGAAAGAAGCAACAGATATGCAGAAAGAGGTAAGAGGGGTGCAGAAAGAGGAGTGGGAAGTGCAGAACGAAGTAAAAGAGGTGCTCAAAGAGGCAAGAGGGCTAGAGAAAGAGGTAAGAGGGGTGCAGAAAGAACCAAGAGAAATGTAGAAAGCATCAACAGAGGTGCAAAAGGAGGCAGGAGAGGTGCAGAAAGAAGTAAGAGAAGTGCAGAAAGAAGCAACAGAGGTGCTGAAAGAGGCACAAAGGGTGCAGAAGGAGGCAAGAGAGGTATAGAGAGAAGCAAGAGAGTTACACACATAGGAAAGAGGGGTGCAGAAGAAAGAGGCAGGAGGGGTGCAGAAAGAAGCATCAGAGGTGCCGAAAGAGGCAAAAGAGGTGCAGAAACAAGCGAGAGAAGTGCAGAAAGAGGCAAGGGAATTGCTGAAAGAAGCAACAGAGGTTTAGAAAGAAGCAAGAGAAGTGCAGAAAGAGGCAAGTGAGGTGCAGAAAGAAGCAAAAGCAGTGCAGAAAGAACCAACAGAGGTGCAAAATGAGGCAAGAGGGGCCCAGAAAGGGGTAGGAGAGATTCATAAACAGTCAAGAGAGACACAGAAAGAGGCAGGAGGGGTGCAAAAAGAAGGAAGAGAAGTGCAGAAAGAGATAAGAGAATTGCTGAAAGAAGCAACAGAGGTGTTGAAAGAAGCAAGAGAAGTGTAGAATGAGGCAAGTGAGGTACAGAAAGGAGCAAGAGCAGTGCATAAAGAACTAACAGAGGTGCTGAAAGAGGCAAGTGAGGTGCAGAAAGAGGCAAGAGATCTGCAGAAAAAGCAACAGAGGTGCTGAAAGAGGCAAGTGAGGTGCAGAAAGACGCAAGAGAGGTACAGAAAGAAGGAAGAGAAGTGCAGAAAGAAGTAACAGTGGTGCAGATAGAGGCAAAAAGAATGCAGAAAGCAGTAAGAGGGATACAGAAAAAGGCAAGAGAGGTGCAGAAAGAGGGAAGATTATGGCCCTGTGGACCCCACCCCCTGGGGCAGGCCTTTCCGTTTTTTAATTTTTTAATTTTTTTTATTACCGGGAGCCCCCCTCCCGGGCCACTTTTGGCCACTTTTGGACCCGGGAACCATATCCCCCAGGCCATGGCCTCACCGATGGGGACCGTGGGAGGAGCCCCAATGCCCACATGGTCCCAGCCATCTCCACGCCTCCTGCGGGAGCTTACTTTGTGTTTGCACAAGGGGAGCTGCTGACATGCAGCTCCCCTTGTGCAAAAATAATCCTTCTTTGGTTTTTGAAAGCGAGAGCAGGTGTCCTGCTCTTGTATCCAAAAACCAAAGCATAGTTTGCTATGTTAGCAAACAGCAATGTCCCAGGGGTAGGCATGCCAGGACATTGCAGGAGCTGGCCCTGGGGGGTGGCGGTCCCCAGGGCCATCAAGGGCTTCTGGAGGGGGGCCACGCAGCCCCCTCCCATCATTTGTAAAGCACCGGGGTTTGGGGGGGCCTGCAAGGCCCCCTTTTATTATTTAAAGAAACCCCGGGGAAGTGGTGGTCCCCGGGGCTTGGGGGGCCCGATGTCCCCCTCATTATTCAAAGGCGCTTGGGGAGGTGGTGGTGCCTGGGGTTTGGCGGACCAAAAGACCTCCCTCATTATTCAAAGAAGCCCCAGGGAGGTGGTGGTCCCCGGGGCTTGGGGGGCCTGTGAGGACCCCATTAATTGATTAGCCCCGGGGAGGTAGTGGTCCCCCGGGGCTGCGGGGGCCCCCATGGGCCCCTGCATACATTATGAATATTGCCCCCGGGACTTGGCTCACCTGGTTGCTTAAGGATAACGAAGCGCGTGAGCCCGTGCTTTGTTTTTTTTTTATTTTCCCGGCCTGATTCGCGCACCCAGCGTGAATTCGGACGATATTTCTTTTCAAAAAATGCTTTTTTGGGGCCTAGAGGTCCTTGCGGGACCCCCTGAGCAGGCCTAGGGGATCAGGATGCTTTTCTGGATTTTCACCTTTTTTCCACTGTTTTCTTGTGACTCGGTTACCTCCCTACACCCCAATACCCTGGGGGCCCGCAGCAGGCCACCGAAAGCAGAATCCGCATGGCTTTCTATGGCGGTGTCTCCGTCATGGAAAGCCCTGCACCGCTGCCCATGCTAATATGGATGGTGGTGTCTAGCAGACACCGCCACCATATCCAGCCCCTTTTCCGCCTGGTTGACTGGCGGAAAACCAGCAGACGGTCTTTCCATCCTCCGGGGTCCCCTCGCCATACTAATGTGGTAGGGGGGAAAATGGGTGGCGGGTGGGTTATGATGTAGGGCGGATCGCCACTGCCATGCTGGCGGTGGCGATCCGCACTACATCATAATAGACCCCTAAGAGTAGATTTTTGTAAGTGTTTCGAGATACTTTGGTTGAAGTGGTAATAGCAACCTTGTATTGCAATGTGTGGGTATATTTTTAAAATTGACTGAATCATTGCTTGTTCAAAGTCAATGATTATTTTTTGAGGAAAGTAGTTGTCCGTGTATTGTTTTAATATTGTAAGGAGCTCTTAGGGAGTAGTGCGTATATGAAGGGGATGTTAGTGTCTTCATATTTGCCGTGGATGGCATATAGTTGGTGAAAAGGCTTGGGGCAAGCTTTGAATCCACCCATCATCCATGTTTCACAGTTTTTAAGTTTTTGTAAGTTGTTGTTGGTGGCAAAGATGACAATTCATTCTTCATGACTATTTTTGTCATGAAGAAGGAATTTTTCATCTTTGTGGGTGCTGGTGTATTCTGGTAACAATTTTGGGGTTGGTGGTGTTTGAGCTGTAGCTCTTTTAGTTCTGGCAATTCATCTTTTTAGAGTGGGGATGGATGGTAGTTGCCCTCTGACATGTTTAGGAACCCTAGTTAACACGTTTTTTAGTATTTGGGATTTGGTCTGTTAGGAGATGATACTTGCTTCTCTGATTGTTTCTAGAGCATCTCTGACCTCGATTTCAGTTACATTGGGGGGATGGTTGTGTTCTCTGATATTAACTACATTTGTTTCTACTGCAGTGGTTATCCCATAGCAAGAATTGGAGTAATATTTACTACATTTCCAATGGGTTTTGTTTCCAGTTCCTTTTTCTTGTGTATAAAACGTGTAGCACAGAATTAGTTTTCCCTTTTTTGTGAAGTTATGAATTTTGCTCCTGCCATTTTTTTGTCGATCTGTGAATATATGTATATATTTATTAATTATACGATTTTGAACAGTAAACATGTTTGCATAATTATTATATTCGAAAATAAACTTACATTTGTCTTGCTTTAATTTTCTTGATGGATATTCTATCGATGGTCGTGGTTCATTCACTGTTTTTTCTGTTGGTTTTAAAGCTAAATGTTATTTTTATTAAAGTGTTACATTTAATTTTATAATTTCGTTGTTTTCGTTTCTATTTTTATTTAGTTGAGAAAAGAAATACTTACTATTTTTAGTTGATGAAGTTTATTTAATTGATGTTGTATGTTGAAGTTTGTAGAAGCTGTAAAGAGAGAAGTATTTGTTGGTTATTTTTGGTTTTTAATTTATTTTATCATTTTTTATTAGTTTGACTTATTTGTTGGTTAATTTATATACTTACTTAGTTTTATATTTTTCTTTTATGTTGATGTTGTCCTTGTTTTCGAAGTTAACCCTTGTTTTGAGTTTTTTAGGTGGAGTTTTAGTGAAGTGTAATCTGTGAAATATAAAAGCAAAGGTTATAATTTTAGTAAATGTGATTATTTTGATTTTTTTGTCTCTATTTTTGTTTAGTTGAAAAAAAAATAATACTTACTAATTGTAGTTGAGGAAGTGTCTTCGTTAATGCTGTAGTTTTCTTGACTTCTGTAGAAGCTGGTAAGAGAAAAGTATTTGTTAGCTATGTTTTGCTTTTTTATGAAATGTATTACTTTTAAATACTCAACTTTATTTGTTGGTTAAGTCATAGACTTACTTTGTGATATATTTTTTATAATGTTGATTTTATTGTTGTTGTGAACCTAAATCTTTGTGTTGAATTTTCTGGGTGGATTTTTAATGAGGTTTAAACTGTGATATGTAAAGAAAAACATGTTATAGTTTTAGTTATTTTTTTTAAAGCTAATTTTATTTATTTATTTTGTTTTTATTTTGTTTATTGTTGTTATTTTAATGTATATGTAGATAAATGTGATATATTTTATTATATACGATATGTATTTATGTTTGTTAATATTTGGTAGTTGTGATATATTTTTAATGTTGTATTGTTTGTTTATTTATTTCTTTTTGGATTTTTTGTGTATTTGTTTTATCTAATGTTATTAATTATGTAATTATTTTTATTGTTTGTTTAAAATATTTTGTGTATGGTCTTTTATTATATGATTGAAAACTATATTCTTATGTTTAAATGTTATTTTCGATATAGTTTATATGTATATTATCGATGTTTGTGTTGTCTATATTGTGTATATTGATGTTTTTGATGTGTTTCATTTTATTTTAATGTTGTCGATATTTTGGTTTCTTTATTGTTGCTGTCGATATTTTTGTCCTCAAGATTTTTTTAAACAATATTTTTTTATTGATGTTTGTGTTATTTCTGTTTTGTGTATTGTGTGTCTAAATTTTTGTATATGATATTCTTGACTCGATAATTTTGTAGTGCAATGTTATGGGAGTCAATGTTGTATCAGTGATCCGTAGGCTTGATATATATATATGTGAGGAGTATTCCCTTTGGAGAACTCCTCAGAATTAAAAGAATCTGTAGCCAAGAACAAGATTTGGAGAGATGTACACAAGAGGCTATCAAGAGATTTAAAGAAAGAGGCTACAGCGATGCTGTACTCCAAGAAGCACAGGCTAAAGTCAAATTGAGAAGAAGAGAAGGGCTCCTAGAACCAGCAACTGATAACATTCAGACGACAGAAGAGGAAAATTCTGCACCCAGGGTGATTATCACATATAATCAACAAGAAAGAAAAATAAAATCCATCTTAAAACGCAATTGGCCCATAATCCTCTCGGATGTGCTACTGGCACCACACATGCCGGACAACCCTACTATTACTTTCAGGAAAGGCAAGGCTATGAGGACACAGTTAGTCAAAAATAGCCCAGAGGTTTTCTAAAGCAAAATGTGGTTACAGCCGAGACAAGGTTTTTTCAAGTGCTCGAGCTGTAGAGCATGTCAATTTGGGATAAATACTACCAGCTACATTACTCCGTTTAATGCCAAACCCAAATTGATCAGAGGCAACTATAATTGCAAAACTGAATTTGCTGTTTATGTCCTGACGTGCACCTGTGGGCTGAGATATGTGGGAAGTACAAAGCTGCAGGTGCATGTCAGGAGTTTACAGCATATCCGAGCAATTGTAAACAACGATAATACATATCCAGTTGCCAGGCATTTTAAACAAATCCACAATAATGACCTTAAGTGCCTCAGCTATTTTGTCATCAGTTCAGTAGCAAAACCCCGTAAAGGGGGTAACAGAGAACGTTCCCTGCGCCAATTGGAATCACGCTTAATTGTGGAGCTAGATAGCAAACATCCCAATGGGCTCAACAACACCGAAGATTTGCATAATTTTCTGTAATTTTCGATGTTGGTTCCAGTAGAGAGAAATTATGATAACTAATAAGGGGCCTGTTATATGTCTTCCTAACAAATCAAGTTTATAAATATTTCCACCTTTTTTCATTAGCTACCCCTGATACACTAAGGTGCCGATTTCGATCGGGTAAAATAATTTCCCGTACGACTCGTATCCGTATTTTTTTCCGTACGAGTCGTACAAGTCCCGTACAAACGGCGAAGTACGATTCGTACCGTAAAAATACATACGAATTGCATCGGGAAAAGTCTACGAGACGTCCCCGGACGGATTTACGTACGAGTCGTAAAACTGAAGTCCGAGCACACAAGTCCGATCCGTACCGCCGTCCCGAATACACAAGCGTATGGAAAACATCCCGTATGGAGCGAACTTTGTATGACCCCTACCCCGGGTACACTTGGGCCCGGGGTATTAGTCGTACGGCCCCCCCACCCCACACGCGTATGTCTGCGCTGTACCCCCCACCCCAGCACCCGCGTATGTACACGCTGTACCCCAGCACCCACGTATGTATGCGCCGTACCCCCCACCCCAGCACCCGCGCATGTACGTGCCATACCCCAGCACCCGCGTATGTACACGCCGTACCCCCCCACCCCAGCACCCGCGCATGTACGCGCCGTACCCCAGCACCTGCGTATGTACGCGCCGTACCCCCCCACCCCAGCACCCGTGCATGTACGCGCCATACCCCAGCACACGTGTATGTAAGCGCCACCCCAGCACCCACGTATGTACGCCCCATACCCCCCACCCCAGCACCCGTGCATGTACGCGCCAAAACCCAGCACACGTGTATGTAAGCTCCACCCCAGCACCTGCATATGTATGCCCCGTACCCCCCACCCCAGCACACACGTATGTATGCGCCGTACCCCAGCACCCGCGTATGTATGCACCATACCCCCCCACCCCAGCACCCGCGTATGTACGCGCCATACCCCAGCACACGTGTATGTACGCGCCGTACCCCCCACCCCAGCACCCGCGCATGTATGCGCCGTACCCCAGCACACGCGTATGTAAGCGCCGTACCCCCACCCCAGCACCCGCGTATGTACGCCCTGTACCCCCCACCCCAGCCCCATACTTGGACGCACTGTACCCCAACACCATACTCCAGCATCGCATATGTACGAATCGTACAACACCATTGCATATGTGATCACTGTACAACAACATAGCTATGGACGCACCTTACATACACGAAAACGACTCGTACTGAACCAGGACACTGTAAAACAGCACAAGGAGGGTCAATTTGACTCGCACAACACCACAAAACACGTCAGGCCCGATTCACAGAACTAACTTAAGACAAAATCCTAAACTTACTACCATTTTGGTATTCACAGAAGGCACTTACTCATTTTGGTATTCACAGAAGGCACTTACTCATTTCGGTATTCACAGAAGTTAGGAGTCCTAACTTTAGGACTCCTAAATGCCTTCTGTGAATACCGAAAGTCTTAAAATTAGGATTTTTCGCAGTTTAGTAGTAGTATAGTTAGGACTCCTAACTTTAGGACTCCTAAATGCCTTCTGTGAATACCGAAAGTCTTAAAATTATGATTTTTCTCAATTTAGTAGTCCTAAGTTTAGACTTAGGACTACTAAATTGAGAAAAATCCTAATTTTAAGACTTTCGGTATTCACAGAAGGCATTTAGGAGTCCTAAAGTTAGGAGTCCTAACTATACTACTACTAAACTGAGAAAAATCCTAATTTTAAGGCTTTTGGTAGTCACAGAAGGCATTTAGGAGTCCTAAAGTTAGGAGTCCTAAACTTAGGACTACTAAATTGAGAAAAATCCTAATTTTAAGAATTTCGGTATTCACAGAAGGCATTTAGGAGTCCTAAAGTTAGGAGTCCTAACTATACTACTACTAAACTGAGAAAAATCCTAATTTTAAGACTTTCGGTATTCACAGAAGGCATTTAGGAGTCCTAAAGTTAGGACTCCTAACTTCTGTGAATACCGAAATGAGTAAGTGCCTTCTGTGAATACCAAAATGAGTAAGTGCCTTCTGTGAATACCAAAATGGTAGTAAGTTTAGGATTTTGTCTTAAGTTAGTTCTGTGAATCGGGCCCGTCTACAGGACAAAAAACAACTAAAAGACTGACCTGGAACATCCAAACAGTCAAACAGATGCCCAAACTCACAGCCACCTCTTATAACACACCCACCAAAAGTTCAAACCCAGCCACACCCACAAATGGACCAATAAAAAGGGCCCACAATCACAAACCATGAGCCTTTGCAACAGACCCACTGCTGACAGACATCACACACAAACAACTGCACCCATACACCTTAACTTACACACCTTCACACAACCTCCTTCACACAGACCCCCTCTACACATACACACACACCTACACATTCACACCCACACACCCACAACCATCCACACCCACACCCCACACCATGCCCACAGACAAGAATCCAAAGTTCACAAGGGAGGAGCTGGACATCCTTGTCAACAAAGTCATCAGAGTCGAGCCACAGCTCTTTGGAACATTGGTCAGACAGACCAGCATATCCCAAAAAACTAGCCTGTGGCAGAGGATCGTCGATCGGGTGAATGCTCTTGCGCCCATCAGAAGGACCAGGAATGAATGTCAAGCCAGGTGGTACGATCTGCGCAGGGCAGTCAAGCGCAAAATGAACGAGGAATACGCCCAGAGTAACATCACAGGAGGTGGGCTGCCCCGCAGACCGGTACATTACCATCCCTGGGAGGAGAAGGTGATGGCCCTGCTTCCGCCGGTGGGAGTACACGGAGTCGAAGGAGTTTGAGAGCCTGGTGAGTACACAAACAACTCACGTAACATGGGGGGTATGGCATCCACACCCCAACTACAACAAATGCCCCTCACATACCCCCAAGCCCTCACCTGACACAACCACACTCTAAACAACGCTCATGCCACTAACATGAGTATGCCCCATTCACAAAGCAAGGCCATGCCATGTTCCAGCCTACACAAACCACAAACCCAAGACAGGATGTCCGGGATGCTGGGAGAGTGGGGATCACTAAACATATTGTACAACTCAGAAACAGACACCATTGCCCTCAGCCCAAATGGCCCACGTACATACCCATGCACCATGCGCAATGCACAGGGACTGGCTAAGTACTGACAAGGTAGCTGACACTTGGCCCTGCTGTAGGCAGCACAAGGCCCTCCTGTGACAACTGCAGACTCGAACACAAACACAACAAGCTCAGAAACCTAGGACAGGAACTCACACTCACTGACATGGCAGCATGCGCCATGGTGGGACAGATACATCACCTGGGAGACCCACTGCCAAATCACACCACACCCACCAGCAGGCACCGTCAATCAATCAACAATCGATCAGGGTACTTGTAAGGCGCACTACTTACCTGTGAGGGTCTCAAGGTGCTGAGGGAGGGGGTTCCACCACTGCTCGAAGAGCCAGGTCTTGAGGAGTCTCCTGAAGGCAAGTAGGTCTTCGGTTAGTCATAGGTGGGTTGGGAGGGTCTTCTAGGTCTTGGCGGCGAGGTAGGAGAAGGATCTGCTGCAGGTGGGCATACGTTGGATGCGGTGGACAGCTGCGAGGGCGAGGATGCCTGAGCGGAGCTGGTGGGTGGGGGTGTAGAAGCTGAGTCTGATGTGCAGGTAGGCTTGTCCGGCGTTGTGGAGTGCCTTGTGTGCGTGGCTGAGGAGCTTACAGGTGATCCTCTTGTCGATGTGGAGCCAGTGCAGGTCTCTAAGCAGGGGGGTGATGTGGCTGTGGCGGGGGCGTTGACGATCAGTTGTGCCGAGGCGTTTCCGAAGCGTTGCAGCCGCCGTTGGTGTGTGGATGGGAGTCCTGCGTAGAGTGCAGTGGCGTAGTCCAGTCAGCTGCTGACGAGGGCCTGTGTCACTGTTCCACTTGTTTAAGTCGGGATCCACCAGTAGATCCGGTGGAGCGTGCGTAGGGTGTCGTAGCAGGAGGAGGAGACACCGTTGACCTGCTTGGACATGGAGAGGGAGGATGCGAGGATCAATCCTAGGTTGCGTGCATGTTTGGTGGGTGTCGGTGATGTCCCCAAAGCGATCGGCCACCAGGAGTCGTCCCAGGCTGAGGGTGTGGGTCCGAGGATGAGGACCTCCGTCTTGTCCGAGATCTGTTTCAGATGGCCGCTCCGCATCCAGTCGGCGATGGCCCTCAGACCCTCGTGGATGTTTTTCTTGGCGGTGTGAGGGTCCTTGGTGAGGGAGAGGATGAGCTGGGTGTTGTCGGCGTAGGAGATGTTATTGAGGTTGTGGTGGCGGGCCACTTGTGTGAGGGGGCCATGTGGATGTTGAACAGCATCGGGCTGAGGGATGATCCTTACACAAGCACACACCCCCGGGGCAGCCAATGGAGTCACACACTCTCACAATGGACATGTGACACAACAAGCCACAGCCAAAAAAGCATCCAAGGCCAAATGCGACATGTCAAAAACCCTGGATAACATTTCAATCAGTCCCCTGCAACATACCCATCCACAAGTGAACATTGATGTGAATGCTAGGCACATACAACTACCTGGAGGAACTGTGGCAACTAGAACATGTATGAAACATGGATGTCGCATGAAACAGCATTAACATTGTCTCTCTCACACACAGGGCAACGTCATGGATCTCCCCCCAACACTGGTGGGGAACAATCACAGGCCCAGGCTCGGCAGGAAGATGATCCCACCGGCAGCGACGACTCGCAGCACTCTGTGGATGACCCCAACCAACCTGGACCCTCTGGTGCCCAAGCCCCTGCAGCACCTACGTCAGGTACATCTGTGCCAACCACCACCCCCATTCTTGCCACATCCCAGGAGACACCCAGGAGCCCTGCCCGCACAGAACAACTGAGCCAGTCTGACCTGGAGGGACAATGTTCTCCGGCCACCAAGGAGGAGGCAGACAACCCTGCAAATGCCATCCCTCAGGGCTCCTGTAGACCCGATGTGGCCACAACGGCAGGCCAGGCTCGTGTGGGCAGGGGTGGTGGGAGTGGAGGCAGGCGGAGGCACGAACCTGACTAGCCAGCTGAGGGAACCGGTATGACACACATATGCCACATCTATGACACATACCGGCGTGACACCAGGGGCATCAGCCAGGTAGTGGGGACCCTCAACGAGATTAAGAACCAGCAGGCCGAGCAACACGCCAGTCAACAACAACACCAAGGACGGATGGAGGCAAGACTGGCTGAGCTCCTGGCGGTGCAAACGAGCATAAGCCGTTCACTCCGTCGGATCGCCGACAACATGGGCAACCCTCCCTGTGCCACCAGGCAAAGACCACCACCAGCCACAAGGAGGGAGGAGGAGGAGGATTCATCCGACGGAGCGTCCCAAGCATCGTCAAGGCCTGCATCTGAGGGTCCCGCGAGGAAGTTGGGTCATCCACGGAAAAGACCGTGAGAGGCAGCGGACCATCCACATCTTCCAGGTCACCTGGCCTGGCACCTGGCCCTCATGCAACAGCAGCACCTCATCCAATGACATTCCCTGCCACATGGACTTGCTGGTCACAGTCTGACCAATGATGACCAACACTGTGGTCTGGACTCTGATGACTACAAATGACAAGGATCCCATCTCCCCCTGTGAACTTTGGATTCCATGCACACTGTATAGCACCTATTTGTCCACACTAAACAGGCCCCCCACCGAGAATAAATCTTAATTTCTACAATTACATGTTGCATTCATTTTGCATGAGTACACAACCTACGTGTGGGGAAATGTCAAACTATGCCTGAGTGTTGAACTAACTCCAGCCATCCATACCCTGGAATCTGAGTCTGGGACAGGACACACATGGGTCACAATGTATCATACAATACAGACATGGAGCACAATACTCACCTGTGATGGCCTCAAGCTGCTGAGGGGGGGCATGCAATACTGTGCGGACAGACCAATTGGGAAGAGTATCCTGAAGGCGTAGAGGTCATGGCTCATGCGGATGTTGCCGGGGAGGGAGTAGCAGGTATGTCTTGCCAGGTGGGAGAACTATGTCCTGCATGCTGGAGTACGGTGGATGTGAAGAATGGTGGCCAGGGCATGGTTGGATGCACGGAGTTGGCACAACGGGGTCTCGGATGACAGACGGCCAAGGTTGGTTTGGGATCTGGGGTTTTGGCCTGCCTCCTGAGTGTGGGTGAGGAGTCTGAAGTTCATCCTGCAGCACACAGTGATCCATTGCAGCTATCTCTGGTGGACGGTGATGTGGCTGGGGCGCGGTATGTTGAAGCTGAGGTGTGCACATGCAGCCTGGATGTGGACTAGTTTCCCGGGAGTTACGATGTACTTGCTCCGTAGAGGGCGGGGCAGTAGTTGACACGGCTGGTGTTGTGGGCCTGGGGGAGGGTCTGTCTTTCCTTGGAGTGGATCTATCTGTGGATCATGTGCATTATGCAGAGGGTGTTGCACCCTGAGGTATAGATGCTGGTGATTAGCATGGCAAATGTGAGTGACGAATCCATGATGCACACCATCTTGTGTGCGTGGGCACTGGGTGCATGTGCAGGGCTCTTGCGGGTAGGACACAACAGTTGACCCAGCTGTAAGGGGACAATCCTCAGATGATTACCTCAGTCCTGTACAAGTCCAGCCTCAGGTGGCTGATGTTCAGCCATTCATCAATGGATCTCATGCCTTCTTGAATGTTGGAACTGGCAATGGCTGCGTCTTTGGTGAGGGTGAGGAGCACCTGGCTGTCAATGGCATACGAGCTGATGATGAGGTGCTGTGCGCATGTGATGCCGGAGAGGGGGACCTGGACGCATTGAAGATTGACACGCTGAGAGATGATACCTGGGCCATGTGCCAGATGATGTCACTATACTACATGCTGAAGGCTGGAGTCCCACTCCCATGGCCTTGCTGGTGTACGGAGCCGGTAGGAAGTAGGAGGGACATGACCTGGTTGGTGTGACAGGGCCTGGAAGGTGGGGCAGCGCTGTGTAGTCAGTTGGAGTTGCACACTCATCATGCAAAGGTGTCGAGTGTGCGCCTAGGGTATGCTTGAGAGCAGGCGGTAGCTTTTCGGATGGACAATGCTTGGAGGGTGGCTGCAACATCAGACTGTAGTGTGATGTGGGTCATGTAAGGACATGAGGGTCGTGCAATGTGCACGTTGAATGCGCTGACGGTCCAGACTTTGGCACCGCGTGGGCTCAACAGTGGCACAGACAAGCTGATGCCAGCCAAATGAATGGGTGGAGGGAGGAAGGGAGGAGCATCTTTGAGGTGTGTGTGTTGCCGAATCTGTAAACTTTGTGGGCCCTTGCTGCAGGGGCCGCAGCAGCAGGCAGCATGTCCTGGAAACTATGCCACAAGTTGCACACAAAGACAAGGATGTCAGAAAGGACAACTGCAACAGGCGTATGTAAAGGAAGGAGTGTCCGGTTTCCCATGGCACACCCAGAGACAATGGATGCGCAATCACCAAAGATGACTGACACCGGATCATGAAACTGAAGGCCGAGCTGCGCACAGGATACACACCCTCAGCAGGTGTTGACGGCCCGTTGTGGTCACCAACATGCCCAAATACATACACAACCATGGACATCATGCACAATAGAGATTCTAATCCCTGAAGAACTGCATGCATGTTGCTAAACTACACATAGACTCATATGCACAATCTTTGACAACTATGCCAGAGATGCCGCATGCAAAGTGGCAAGAGACCTGCATTGACAGAGATGAGGCACCTTGGAGGGTGAGGAACACCTTCATTACTCAGGTTCACACCTAGGGAAATGCATCAATATGAACAGACTTACAGGTAATTTGGCTGAACATGTGGGACCTACACTGGACACCCCCTTCACAACACAGATGCTGTAAATCCATTGAACTGGCACACAAGTGAAGGGGGTGAGCCAAACACCCCCTGCTGCACGGAGGGGCTGCAATTCCCCATTGATCCTCTCATGGGGATGTCCCACACTATGTCCACCCGTAGCATCCCGTATGTTTCAGAGGTAAGTTGTACACACATTGATGCCTTCATCAGAATCCCCAGTCCCATTACAGATTACTGTTACGAAGGGTGACTATCAATTCATTGGAGTCATGCAACATGTCATGTGCCCCATGGTGAGTCGACATGTATGTATAGTAACACAACATGCACAGGAGCAGTGCCCACACATTCCAAACACCTACCAACACCAAAATGCCTTGCAGCAGTCCTTAACCAAAAAGACTTTTCACCATGTCCGTGCATGGGACGCTGATTCAGCACACGTTGCAATACTCATGAGGAATAGCGGGAGGCCAACGATGACACGAGCAGACAGCATGCAAAACTACCTCGGGATGACAGACACACAAGAAGTCAGGGAAAAGATTGTCATCCGCATGCATGGTCATTTACTCTACAGGAATAAGTGTGTCACCATGCTATATTAAAATTGAGTGTCTAAGCTAAAATGTGTGGTAGAACATCATCACACGAGTGACACATCTGAACACACCTCTAAGTCACTTAGCATACAGTCAGCTGGACACACACATTGCAACACATGCCACACAAGGCTCCAGGCATGCACACTCAGACCCATGGACTCACCATTATGAGAAGAAGTTGCGTATGAGCTGACTCCGGATGTCGTCGTCGTCCTCCTCCTCATCCTCACTTGCCTCGTGACCAAGCCCTTCATCCTCCACGGGTGGATGTTCCTGCTCATCCGGATCCAGGATGAGTGGCACAGCCTTCTCCACTGCCATGTTGTGCAGCATGCAGCACACGAGGAAGATCTTGCAGGCCTTCACCGGTGCATATGGGTGGGACCCGCCTGTCTTGTGAAGGCACCGGAATCTTCTCTTCAGGAGGCCAAACGTCCTCTCGATCACTCGCCTGGTCTTCCCATGTGCGTTGTTATAACGGTGATCTGCAGCTGTTCTGGGGTTGCGGAGAGGCGTCATCAGCCATGGCATGTTGGGATAGCCAGAGTCCCCTACATGGAAACATCATGTAAAGAAGTGTGTCAGGAGATGCCGTAAGATACAAAGATAGCGCTAAACAAAGGACAAACAGAATATACCCACCAACAAGACATGCTCGTTCGTTGTGCAGCCGCAGCATAATTTCTGGCACCCTGCTACGCCTCATGATGTAGGCATCGTGTGCTGACCCTGGAAAACATGCACAGACATGGAAAATCAGCATGTTAGCAAGACGCACCACAAGGGCATTTATAGAGTGGTAATGTTTACGGTTGTGATAGGCGACCTCCTGTGCCTGTGGTGGTACCAAAGCCACATGTATCCCATCAATAGACCCAATTACATGGGGCATCCCTCCCAGGGCATAGAACTCACCCTTGACACCTGTCAACTGCTCACGAGTTGGAAAATGGATGAATTCATCCAGGTGCTCCAACATGGCTTCTAAAACATCATGCAGGACACGGCTGAACATGGTCTGTGACATGCCACCCACATCAGCTATGGTGAATTGAAACGTACTGGTGGCAAAAAAATGTAGGGCTGCCATCACCTTCATCTTGGGGGTCAGTGCAGTAGGATACCTGTGTCACGGTTGGAGGTGTGGTTCCAGCTTTGCGATCAAGTTCTCAATCAACTGTTGCGAGAAGCGGTAACGTCTTATGCAGTCACGTTCCCTCATGGCACCCAAGTCTGGCATTGGTCGGGGGAGAGGCGGTGCCCTGCAGAAAATTGGAAGGAATAACGAAGAGTGAGTACATAACAACATCAATGTCAATGAACTGAGCACATGCTCAACTGCTACTACACATCTGCTAAATACAGAGTCTGGTCTGTGCAATACATCCAGGACACGTATGCCAGCCAGGTGATACTCCTACGACAAGCCAGCTACACCCATTGATAGTCAAGTTCTACATGACATGCCCCGAAACTAGCTGTGGGCCAGTGTAAGTGAACAGCCAGAGACATCACAGGAGTGACATACATCCACATATCTGCATTTGAAGGATGTAATCTCATACAGACTGCTGGCAGCAAGCTAGATGCACAGGTCACATGTCATTGAAAATGTACAGATCACACACATAGCGATGAAGGGGTACACGTGAAAAACAAAAACACAGACATGGATACGGCACAGATATGTCCTCATGTCAAAAAATCATCTTCGAAGCATCCAGACACACGTAACGTGTGAATCCACATGTGGCATGGTGTGCGTATATGTGTGCCATGCCCATCTACACACAGACACATGTTGGATGCAGCAACAGCAGATGCAGTTGACGGAACACCAACAGCAAGCTCATGGGAACACATGACACACACAGGACATAGTCACATCGGGGCACGCTGGTACTTAGATGTCAGGTGTTAGTGTCCCTGACCCTGGCATCAGGGGACAGTTGTGGATGTTGGTGACTGTGCCATACCAGTGATGCAGTGCTTGACACGTTTGTACTACATGCACACATGTGCAAAGTGGGAAGGGGATGTGTGCCACATACTGCCCCATCACACATGACATGTGTACACAGGTCATCACACATCTATTGTGCTAAAACATGAGGAGACATGTGCCATATCACTGCCTGACACATCTAGGCCCTGCACATGAAGGACTGCAATGATAATGACTTGATGTACAGCCGTGCACGAGTCTGACACCTCCATTCCTTTCGTGTGCGCCTCCTATCACCAGTGTAAGCTGTGAAACGCCCCGTACACACGCTCTGAGGGCGTGTGAACGGTCCGTATCATTATATTGGTGTTCCCGCCGGAGTACGGGTGTGTGTACGGACCGTACACACGTACGTGTACTACCAGTGTGTACACGTATGTGTACGACCAGTGTATACATGTACATGTGCGACCAGTGTCTACACGTACATGTACTACGGTCATACACGTATGTGTACGACCAGTGTGTACACGTACGTGTACGACTGAAGTACACGTACGTGTACACACTGGTCGTACACGTACGTACACGTACGTGTATGACCGTAGTACACGTACGTGTACACACTGGTCGTACACGTACGTGTCAAATGCACTGTGCAACTGGTGCCGTAGGGGTACATGTGAAACGCACCGTACCTGTGTGTGGATTGCTAAATTACATAGGAACACATGAGGGACAAGTATTAGGGCCTAAATGCATGCTGGTTGTCCTGGATACTGAGTTTCCAGTTCACATTTTTCCATCAGGTGGCCTGTAAAAGGCAGTTGGCAACTGAATACAATGTTGCAAAGTGGTTGTTGACTTCACATTATGCTCAAATTTTGAACCATGCAAAGGCACTCACTGGTGTATGTTTAAAGGGATTGGAGGAAACGTAGGATGCAAATGAGACTGACCAATCACTCTGTACTCCTAAATGAAACAGCCCAGCAAGGTAGATATAAGTCAGCCAGAACCCATGAGAGGGCACTTGCCTGCACTACCTTTCAGTCAACACCACTGCTGCTGCCTGTGCTTCCTCTGGCACCATGTCAAGGTCTGTGGAGAGGGCCCAGCCATTCACCCAGGAGGAGAATGAGGCAATGCTGGATGTCATCCTCCCACAGTACACCAGCCTGTATGGGAGACCAGGGGAGCAGGTGAGTGCTGACTCCACTACCTTTGACTGTGCACCATTTTTGTGACTGTCACTTCTGGCATTGTGTCCAGGTGTGACAGACATGCAATGTTGTTTTTAGAGTGGGTCCCAGGGGGGGGAATGGCTAATGTCTCCCATGCAGAGCATGATGTAGTTCCTGTGTGCACTCCTCACTTGCATTGTGCTTACTGTGACATTCACTGCATAGTGCATGGCACATGCAGCCTGCCCAATCCTTTGGACCATTTTTATTCTATAGTCCAGAGGTGATTCAGTGCCCCCCCCCGGTGTGACAGGTGACTGTACCCACAGATGTGTGTGAGTTGAGTGGAGCTGTGGTGAGAGTGGTGAGAGTGTCCAAATTATGTCTACGCCCCCTGGACATTGATGTGTGTGAATGTTCCTTGTCATGTGGGTGAGTGTCTATGTGGAGTGTTGCACCACAGCTGCATGGAGGAGGCAACAGCTCCACCCATCTGATGTGAGAAGTAAGCCGTGCGGATTGTCTGACTTGCTGAGCTATCACCACACCTCTGATACCCCCAGGCAAGTGGCACATGTGCAGAGTGAGGTTTGTATCCGCTGTTGCCAATGGCAGGTGATTGATCTGTGCCTGTGTGTGTCTGTGTACTCTGCTGAGGTTGCGTCAGTGGCCTGGGGCATGTGACTGCTTGGAGGTGCTGTCCATCAGCCTGGTGTTGCATGTGATGCACAGTGTGTGCCATGATCAGGGAGTGTGTTGCACCCCTCATGCCACCTGTGTACTTTCAATGCCATGTAGTGCATTGGGGCTTCCACAGAGGCTAATGTCCCTATGACAAAGGTGCTATTTGTTGCCAGCATACTATGCCCTGTTCAACATATCAAAGATGTTCAAATGTGTGCCTCTGTGACATGGAGCAGGTGTAGTGAGGTTGTCTCACTTTGTCATCCTCACAGGTAACTGCCTACGAGAAGGGGAAGATCTGGAAGCGGGCTGTCAGGGCCGTGAGATCGGTGGAGGATCGCAGTTGGCGCCTAGCCCAAGTGAGGAAACGCTGGCAGGACATCCGGTGCTGGACCCGGAGGATCGCCCAGTGCCAGCTGAAGGACTCACCTCCACGCAAGCACGACTGACCCACCGGATGAAGCGTGTCCTGGCGGTGGTCTTTCCTGACTTGGATAGGCGGTTACAGGAGTTGCAGCAGCAGGAAGGGGGTAGGTACATGTGTGTTTGTTGTGTGTCACCAGCTTTTGGAAAGTGCTCAGTCGCCTGGATACACTGCGAGGGTTAATTTGTGCAGTGCATATCCTGTTCCCCAAAGTCAAACGGTGCTGTTCTTCCTCCCTTCCCCTCCTTGACATGTGTTCCCTGGTCTGTGTGTAATCACTATTGCACATGGTCATCTAGGCTGCCAGTTAATCCAAGTGCACATTGCTTTCTGCATCATGTGGGGGGGGGGAAGGGGGTCTGAGACATGTGTTGTTACCTTGCCTGTGCCCTGTCCTGTTCAGTCATTTGGGGGTCCATATTAGTTGGCACTGATGCTGAGTCTCAACATAGGAGTGTGAGTTTTCAAATGAACAGACTTGCAGCATGCATGACCGATGTTGTGGCCTCAGACATGATGTGCATGAGTGGGAGATATGCATAGTGCCGGGACGGTAGCTCATGTTACAGTCAGATCCTTCCAGGACCATGGAGCAGTGTGCCCACTACAGTCCCCTAAGACACCCTTGCCTCGGAATCATGTGTGCCATCCAACACTGTGCCCATTCTCTGTGTGTTCAGCATAGGTTGGCCTCTGTGGCATTGTTCCTTGGCCTCATTTATCTAAAGTGTGCTACATGTGCCCATTGTACAGGCTGACCCCATTTGGCTTGTGCATCCTCACACTGGGCAGTGCCTGTGTGTCTGTGTACAACTATCTGTTGATGGTTGTTTGTCACAAATATGTGTTGACAGCCTCACAAGGTGATGTGCAGTACATTTAGGAATTCTTGATGCACATTTTAGTAAACCCACATCAAGAGGTGTAACTTTTTGATCTGTCTCAATAACATTGTCTCAGGTATGGGGGGTTTGTGCGGGCAAGGCCTACATGTCCAAACCTTATGTCTCCTTGCCAGGTCTGACCTGTGTGTGACAATTGTCTGGACAGACACTCAACATACAGTGACCCAGTCATGTTGTGCAGGGTTTAATGTTTGTGCTTTGCAGCATGTGTTGAAATTTAAAATACATGGCTCATGCTCATCCATTTTTGCCACCAGTGTGTGGTCGAGATGCTACGTAGTTTGGTCTGTGTGTGCTGACATCTGTGTGGACATTCTTGCTTGCCATGAGGGTGTCTCCTCAGTGCAGGTGCTCCTTATCCCAACACAATTGCAGGCCTATTAGCTAATGCATTGTTCTTTGTTTGGACATGTGTGCCACTCCACATGACAGGCAGTGGGTCAGATGTGTTGCCAACTATGTCATCATGGTACGGATGGCCATGTGACAGGTGGCATGATTCAAGTTGTTAGTCAAGAAGTATTGTACCTTGGCACTCACTACACTTGTCAACATGTCTCAATTTTTCATATGCTTGACTTTGCTAGTTTGTTGTGAAGGACAATAATGTGCCTGCATGACAGATGTCTCCCAGGAAAGAGCAAAATAAAGTACCTTTACACTTTCCGGGGACACGTTGGCACATTTTAAAGAAAGGCACAGTTCGATTACCACTTGTTTTCTGATTATACATATCCATGTTCCCACAGTGTGTTTGCATTTGGGTAAGTCCTTGGTTGTTGCTGATACCAACTTACGAGTGTCAAGTCATCCAGACCACCGTGGTGCCATGTATATGTACTTACTGATACCCCATTTCTTCTTTACAGTGGCTTATTTGAATTCGGCTGGAAGCTCATACAATGACTGTGTAAATGTAGTTTTGTGTGCACCTCCTTGTGTGACTTCTGTTATACAGGCACATGTGTGTTCTGTTCACAAAGTGGCACATTCACACATTCTAAACATGTACATTGTGTAAAAGTGTTGTGAGTCCCAAGGGATCGCAATGTTTTTCGTTTGGGTTTCAAAAGTACTCACAGGTCTCAGAGTGTGGGGACACCTTCAGCATTGAGGTCTGTTATTTGGCCTTGGGTGCACCAATACTGTTTCGTTCACAGTGAACAAGAGGTGGCATGCCTTCATAGTCTTGCTGTGCTCAACTGTTCCCAGACACTAGCTTCTCAGTATAATTCGATATCAAGTTATTTGCTGTTGTGTCATAATCTCCATGGTTTCCAAGTGCCATGGTGGGTCAACCAACTGGGGAGTGCAGGGTTACATATGTGCGGAGTATTCTAGATGTTACTCATGATGCATTTCCTGATATGCACTGTGACATTTTTTGTTTGGACTCATGTGTCAGATGTATACAGGTGACTGATTATTTTCTGTATCTTCACCTTGCCCACAGCATCATCGGAGGACACCGAGGGAGACACCTGCACAGACCTGGAGGAGGGATCCAGCACCGCTGCCACCACTGCTGGCGAGTCTGCGGGAGCAAGTGGCACGGAGGGCGAGGGGAGTCAGGCGGAGGACCTGTCTAGTGGCAACACTGACTACGACGCTGACGGGTCCGAGGCTGAACTCCTCAAGGCGGCGGAGGCTGCTACAACACCTGGCAGCAGCACTACATCTGTCACCGCCCCCTCCATTCCCATCACCGCCCTCCCAGTTGCTCCGGTCCCTTCTGTCCGTGCTAGGCAACACCGTGTCTCCTTCGTGCCAGGCACCGCACCCCCTGCCCCTGTCCCCCCTGCTGCCCTCACTGCAGAGTCTGTGGACATTCTGCGGCAGTTGCAGGTTGGCCAGACATCGATGCTGAATGTCCTCCATGGCCACACCAGAATGATGACACAGATGGTGTTGTACATGGAGGGCATGTCATCAGCGATGTCTGACCAACGGATGTTGCTGAGGTCCATGGACTCTTCACTGACAGCAGCAGTGAGTCTCCTGCAGCGCTTCATGCCCCCCTACATCTGCACCATCCACACTTCCCACTCCCATGCCTGTCCCAAGCACACACAGACATTCCCAAGCACGCACCCCACGAGACACAGGCAGCACACCAACACATAAGGGCAAGCACACTCCTCCTGGCACGCACACTCAGGGGAATGAAGGCACACCCACTGGGTCTGGGGCACACAGGCATACACACCAGCCACAGTCCGAGTCCGCATGCCGCACTACCCAGTCCCTCCAATGGCACTCCCCTCGGCTCCCCTACCACACAATCTGACAAGGAGGCCTACTTGGCTGTGCTGGGCCTCACCCCTCTGGCTCTCCAGCCCGCAAACGGGAACGGCACTCCACGGGTAGGGGAGTTGAGTCCCCCCCCTGTCCACCCCCTCCCCCAGTAGCACTGCACCCCATCACTCTGACCCCCCCTCCTTTGAGCCTGTGTTTTCTTCGGGTGCAGGGGATACGCTGGATGACCTGGCAGCAGTGTGCAGCGCCGAGCTGACCTCCACCTTTGGCGCTGCCCCACCCCCTGTGGTGGAGGCGTCCGTCCCTGCACCCACCACACCTACCCTTACACCTCCTGTCCCTGCGGTGCCTGGTCCTTCCCCACATGATGCCCCCCCCAGTCAACAAACCTGAGCGTTCTAATGTGCAGGCAAGCTAGGGAAGACGCGTGGCCATGTGTCCCCCCCAAGGACTTCTGATCTGGACTGGCCATGTGCCTTTGTAAATAGTGTCCTTTTATAATTTTTCATTTAATGACGAATAAAGCATTTTCTTTTCACTTTGAACACTATTGCATTTCAGGTATTGATGTGGGTGCTGATGCTCCAGGAGTTGGGGTTGTGGTAATGTGTTATGTTTCAGGAAAATGTTGTAGTCTGATGCTCATGAGGTGGACCATGGTATCTGCGTGCCATCACAAGGTCTCTGCAAAGAATCTTTGGTCGTGGGTGCTATTTGTGTTTGGAGACATTGTCCCAAGGAGTGTTCCTTCCTCTGTGGCACCTGACATCTTCCCTGCAGGGAGCTGAACAATTGTTGTGCTGACCTCTGTCTACATTTCCTTTGTTGGTGACGGATCCCTTCAACTATGGCCATGCCTGCTCAGCAATGTCTCCGGCTGCATTGTCTGTGCCATCCTTGCTAGTCACTGTACTTGTGTATTGAGTATGTTGTAATGCCTTAATGGCGAAATTCACCATTTTCCGCACTATGCATGTGTGTTATCCCAGCCTAGCACACAATTGGTACTTGTCATGCAGGGTATTTGGGCACCTGACTGACAATTGTGGGCATTGTATCTGTGGGTACTCCACCCTATTCCTTCCATGAGAGGCAACATCTTGGTGGCTGTCCCAGCACCTGTACATTCCTATCAGTCCTGGGATGTGCGTGACAGTGTGTGTTCCCTTTGGCTCTCTTAGTTTAGTAGGCATTGACATGACTATACAGTCTTGTGGCATGATCTCTGTGTGTGTATTGTGCTGCATCCGCCAGGGGTGGGTATGCATGTGTCATTTGTCCTCACACCCACATGTGTTGTGTCATGCAGTGGGGCAAATACATCCCTCCTCATGGGAGTGGGACACTGCTGTCAGTTATGTGTTGTTATGGCACTAACAACATAGTCGAACATTAGGGATGCATACATACACCCATGGAGTTGTGGTCATCTGATCATGATGTACACACCCCCATGTCTCTGTCCACTGCTGGTATTCATCTGCACCCACCCCTCACATGTCTCTGTCCACTGCTGGGAGTGATAGGCACCCACCCCCATGTCTCTGTCCACTGCTGGGAGTGTTAGGCACCCACCCCTCACATGTCTCTGTCCACTGCTGGGAGTGATAGGCACCCACACCTCACATGTCTCTGTCCACTGCTGGTATTCCTCTGCACTCACCCCTCACATGTCTCTGTCCACTGCTGGGAGTGATAGGCACCCTACCCCATGTCTCTGTCCACTGCTGGGAGTGATAGCACCCACCCCTCACATGTCTCTGTCCACTGCTGGGAGTGATAGGCACCCACCCCCATGTCTCTGTCCACTGCTGGGAGTAATAGGCACCCACCCCCATGTCTCTGTCCACTGCTGGGAGTGATAGGCACCCACCCCTCACATGTCTCTGTCCACTGCTGGGAGTGATATGCACCCACCCCTCACATGTCTCTGTCCACTGCTGGGAGTGACAGCCACCCACCCCTCACATGTCTCTGTCCACTGCTGGGAGTGATAGGTACCCACCTCTCACATGTCTCTGTCCACTGCTGGTATTCCTCTGCACCCACCCCTCACATGTCTCTGTCCACTGCTGGGAGTGATAGGCACCCAGCCCCATGTCTCTGTCCACTGCTGGGAGTGATAGGCACCCACACCTCTCATGTCTTTGTCCACTGCTGGGACTCCTAGGCAGACACCCACCCACCCACCCGCACCCTTGGTGCTGTACACTGCTGTCCTGGCCATGAACACACACCAATATACTGGTTATATGCTGCACCAGGTCTCTGTCCACTGCTGGTATTCCTCTGCACCCACCCCTCACATGTCTCTGTCCACTGCTGGGAGTGATAGGCACCCACCCCTCACATGTCTCTGTCCACTGCTGGGAGTGATAGGCACTCACCCCTCACATGTCTCTGTCCACTGCTGGTATTCCTCTGCACCCACTCCTCACATGTCTCTGTCCACTGCTGGTATTCCTCTGCACTCACCCCTCACATGTCTCTGTCCACTGCTGGGAGTGATAGGCACCCTACCCCATGTCTCTGTCCACTGCTGGGAGTGATAGCACCCACCCCTCACATGTCTCTGTCCACTGCTGGGAGTGATAGGCACCCACCCCCATGTCTCTGTCCACTGCTGGGAGTGATAGGCACCCACCCCCATGTCTCTGTCCACTGCTGGGAGTGATAGGCACCCACCCCTCACATGTCTCTGTCCACTGCTGGGAGTGATATGCACCCACCCCTCACATGTCTCTGTCCACTGCTGGGAGTGACAGCCACCCACCCCTCACATGTCTCTGTCCACTGCTGGGAGTGATAGGTACCCACCTCTCACATGTCTCTGTCCACTGCTGGTATTCCTCTGCACCCACCCCTCACATGTCTGTGTCCACTGCTGGGAGTGATAGGCACCCAGCCCCATGTCTCTGTCCACTGCTGGGAGTGATAGGCACCCACACCTCTCATGTCTTTGTCCACTGCTGGGACTCCTAGGCAGACACCCACCCACCCACCCGCACCCTTGGTGCTGTACACTGCTGTCCTGGCCATGAACACACACCAATATACTGGTTATATGCTGCACCAGGTCTCTGTCCACTGCTGGTATTCCTCTGCACCCACCCCTCACATGTCTCTGTCCACTGCTGGGAGTGATAGGCACCCACCCCTCACATGTCTCTGTCCACTGCTGGGAGTGATAGGCACTCACCCCTCACATGTCTCTGTCCACTGCTGGTATTCCTCTGCACCCACTCCTCACATGTCTCTGTCCACTGCTGGGAGTGATAGGCACCCACCCCCATGTCTCTGTCCACTGCTGGGAGTGATAGGCACCCACCCCCATGTCTCGGTCCACTGCTGGGAGTGATAGGCACCCACCCCTCACATGTCTATGTCCACTGCTGGGAGTGATATGCACCCACACCTCACATGTCTCTGTCCACTGCTGGGAGTGATAGGCACCCACCCCCATGTCTCTGTCCACTTCTGGGAGTGATAGGCACCCACCCCTCACATGTCTCTGTCCACTGCTGGTATTCCTCTGCACCCCCCCTCACATGTCTCTGTCCACTGCTGGGAGTGATAGGCACCCACCCCTCACATGTCTCTGTCCACTGCTGGGAGTGATAGGCACCCACCCCCATGTCTCTGTCCACTGCTGGGAGTGATAGGCACAAACCCCTCACATGTCTCTGTCCACTGCTGGGAGTGATAGGCACCCACCCCTCATATGTCTCTGTCCACTGCTGGTATTCCTCTGCACCCACCCCTCACACGTCTCTGTCCACTGCTGGGAGTGATAGGCACCCACCCCTCACATGTCTCTGTCCACTGCTGGGAGTGATAGGCACCCACCCCTCACATGTCTCTGTCCACTGCTGGTATTCCTCTGCACCCACCCCTCACATGTCTCTGTCCACTGCTGGGAGTGATAGGCACCCACCCCTCACATGTCTCTGTCCACTGCTGGGAGTGATAGGCACCCACCCCCATGTCTCTGTCCACTGCTGGGAGTGATAGGCACCCACCCCTATGTCTCTGTCCACTGCTGGGAGTTATAGGCACCCACCCCTCACATGTCTCTGTCCACTGATGGGAGTGATATGCACCCACCCCTCACATGTCTCTGTCCACTGCTGGGAGTGATAGGCACCCACCCCTCACATGTCTCTGTCCACTGCTGGGAGTGATAGGCACCCACACCTCACATGTCTCTGTTCACTGCTGGTATTCCTCTGCACCCACCCCTCACATGTCTCTGTCCACTGCTGGGAGTGATAGGCACCCACCCCCATGTCTCTGTCCACTGCTGGGAGTGTTAGGCACCCACCCCTCACATGTCTCTGTCCACTGCTGGGAGTGATAGGCACCCACCCCTCACATGTCTCTGTTCACTGCTGGTATTCCTCTGCACCCACCCCTCACATGTCTCTGTCCACTGCTGGGAGTGATAGGCACCCACCCCCATGTCTCTGTCCACTGCTGGGAGTGATAGGCACCCACCCCTCACATGTCTCTGTCCACTGCCGGGAGTGATATGCACCCACCCCTCAAATGTCTCTGTCCACTGCTGGTATTCCTCTGCACCCACCCCTCACATGTCTCTGTCCACTGCTGGGAGTGATAGGCACCCACCCCTCACATGTCTCTGTCCACTGCTGGGAGTGATAGGCACCCACCCCTCACATGTCTCTGTCCACTGCTGGTATTCCTCTGCACCCACCCCTCACATGTCTCTGTCCACTGCTGGGCATGATAGGCACCCACCCCTCACATGTCTCTGTCCACTGCTGGGAGTGATAGGCACCCACCCCTCACATGTCTCTGTCCACTGCTGGGAGTGATAGGCACCCAGCCCCATGTCTCTGTCCACTGCTGGGAGTGATAGGCACCCACACCTCACATGTCTTTGTCCACTGCTGGGACTCCTAGGCAGACACCCACCCACCCACCCGCACCCTTGGTGCTGTACACTGCTGTCCTGGCCATGAACACACCCCAATATACTGGTTATATGCTGCACCAGGCCCTAAGCCAACATTTGTGGCGTGTGTACGCCTTGTATCACTAATGTCCCATATCGGAATTGTGGGTATTTTTTCGTCACACGTAGTTTTTTACGAATCGTACGGAAATGGTATTTCTGCTGGTTTGGAAGGAGGATTTCCCGGGTACGAGTCGTACGGAGAATACGCTCTGTACGTACCCGGGTTTTACAGGATCGGAATCGGCACCTAAGTGGTATAAAAACGAGAGCTTAATACCGTTATTGCAATGCAGAATGCATAGGCTTCTCTAGCCATGATACCCTTTTAGAGAGATTTGAGTAAGTTTCACGATTTAAATTGCATATTTTAGATCCTATACAAAGATTACAGTTTACGGTCAGCTGCTATCCCCCCATTTTTTTATTTTTCATTGTTAGTTAATAAACCCCCTTTTTTAAATTTATTTAAGCACCAGCACTTTTTAATACAACAATTATGTTTACCGACCGGTGGTATTTAGCACATAGCACTTTATGAAATTACGAAACCAGAAAAATTTGATAGAGTCAGTTTAGGTTTGAGTTGATTAGTCTACGTTATTCTATTAACAATAGGCACATAACCAGGTCAAAGATACACACATGTATGTTTACATGTGTATGTATATTTCAGGTCCAGCATTTATGCAGAGAGAAGAGATGTGCTCTATAACATATAATAAATTCATAAAATCCAATCATGACCAGGGTTCAAATGCCTATTACCCCTATAAGGTTCAAATTATCACCAACAAGTGATTTAATGAATGTTCGGAGCACTTGCACATAGCTATTGTTTACATTCTTTCAAGCACTTATGCAGAAAAGTTTTTTATGCTGTTAACTATGTGTTTTTACCATTGAAAGATTGTTTTATGAATATATATATATATGATTTTAGCGCAAATAAGATATATTAGCTATTTTATTAGTATTTTTATTTTTTTTAGCTAAAACAAATGTATCGGTTACAATTAGATACATCATATATTATAAGAACTGTGCATTGTGCAAAGTATGTATGTATATTAATACACAGAGCTAATCACGTAAGTGAAAACAACAAAGGATAAAATAGAAAGTCCAACAAACCAAAAAATCCAACTCATTGAATGTTTGCGAACAAAAGTATTTTGTTTATGTTCACTATGGGTGTAGTTCACAATGTAATATAAAAATAGAAAGCGGACTGCGTTTCCGCATGTGATCAAGGGCATCTGAGTGCCTGAAACGCGTCATACGGCGTTTTGAAAAATAAATTGTTTCAGCCACTAAGTTTGGGTCCGTGACTCTCTTTCCAAGCAAGAAGGAAACATGAGGGAGTCTTTTTGCTAATCTATATAT
The DNA here is from genome assembly GCF_964204655.1 of Triturus cristatus. NCBI lineage: Eukaryota > Metazoa > Chordata > Amphibia > Caudata > Salamandridae > Triturus > Triturus cristatus. The sequence continues at coordinate 456,844,346 of NC_140580.1, read as the reverse complement.
TGAAATATCGCACACCATCGTCGGCAGTTACTAGCACAGCATGACCTCCCACCTTCATGCGCAGCCAAACGCGTTTCGAGCAGAATGCTCTTCGTCAGTGGCCAGAAAGGAACTGCAGAAGTGGTAGTAGATGCAACCATATTTATTGTGTTAATAAGAGTCCCGCCCCATTGGGCGCATGGCATCATGGTAACTGTAGTCCATTAAATCGTTGCCTGGGCTCAAGGTTGAAATGCACACCCCAGTGGGTCCTGCCCACCTCTGCAAAATGTTACAATAAAGTCTCCAGCATGTTAAGTTTTATATCTCCCCAAGTGGGTGAAGGAGAGCGTGAATGCCAGCCAGCTTCCCATAGTATCCCGGCGATGAGGCTTCCTGAAGTCCAACCAGTGCCTGCGGTTGCGTGCTCTTGGAGCCGCCGGATCAGCAGCGGGACCTGCTGGCGGCCGGACCAGCCGCTACAAACAAGAAAAAGAGGGGTGCCTCAGTGAACAGGTCTCACCAACAGGAAATATCGCACACCATCGTCGGCAGTTACTAGCACAGCATGACCTCCAACCTTCATGCGCAGCCAAACGCGTTTCGAGCAGAATGCTCTTCGTCAGTGGCCAGAAAGGAACTGCAGAAGTGGTAGTAGATGCAACCATATTTATTGTGTTAATAAGAGTCCCGCCCCATTGGGCGCATGGCATCATGGTAACTGTAGTCCATTAAATCATTGCCTGGGCTCAAGGTTGAAATGCACACCCCAGTGGGTCCTGCCCACCTCTGCAAAATGTTACAATAAAGTCTCCAGCATGTTAAGTTTTATATCTCCCCAAGTGGGTGAAGGAGAGCGTGAATGCCAGCCAGCTTCCCATAGTATTCCGGCGATGAGGCTTCCTGAAGTCCAACCAGTGCCTGCGGTTGCGTGCACTTGGAGCCGCCGGATCAGCAGCGGGACCTGCTCACGGCCGGACCCGCCGCTACAAACAAGAAAAAGAGGGGTGCCTCAGTGAACAGGTCTCACCAACAGGAAATATCGCACACCATCGTCGGCAGTTACTAGCACAGCATGACCTCCCACCTTCATGCGCAGCCAAACGCGTTTCGAGCAGAATGCTCTTCGTCAGTGGCCAGAAAGGAACTGCAGAAGTGGTAGTAGATGCAACTATATTTATTGTGTTAATAAGAGTCCCGCCCCATTGGGCGCATGGCATCATGGTAACTGTAGTCCATTAAATCGTTGCCTGGGCTCAAGGTTGAAATGCACACCCCAGTGGGTCCTGCCCACCTCTGCAAAATGTTACAATAAAGTCTCCAGCATGTTAAGTTTTATATCTCCCCAAGTGGGTGAAGGAGAGCGTGAATGCCAGCCAGCTTCCCATAGTATCCCGGCGATGAGGCTTCCTGAAGTCCAACCAGTGCCTGCGGTTGCGTGCATACAATTAATGGTACTCCAGGTATTTTCCTTACCCAATGAGGTTTATTCATAGTGCGGTGCGTTTCAGCATGAAAACAGCCCACACGCATTTTCTTCACGCGCCTTTGTCAAACAATAACCACCCCATTACAAATGAAAATAAATAATGGACTACTATCCATAAACATAACAGAAAGACTTGCATGTCTACACCTCGTTGAATATTTATTCAGTCCATTCCTCATATATAAGTTCATATCCCAAAAAATCATGGACAAATTGCATGAACCATCATCACAAAAACATTGTACAAGAAAATAGAGAAGATTTTCAATTCCACTTAAATGCAATCCAACTCATGACTTAGTACACATTGTTTAACTTCAAGTTACAGAAATCCCATATTAAATCAAAGTCCATCCAAAAATGGATATCCTGACATGATTATGTTTTCATCTCAAAGACTTGAGAGCATATATAATTCAAACAGGGTGTAACCCCTATTTCTCAACATATAATTCACTCATGTCATTATAAAATGTATTTGTGTTGCATTTAATTGTACCAAGGGGGAAAATATGCTTATATGGCATGATTTCATCTCCTCATTATGCCCCATCCAACAATTCTTCATAGTATAACAATCTACAATCAACGGGAAATCGCAGTTAATCATCTTGCCCAAGTGGGCAATGTTCCTGTGGGGTAAGCCCTTGTCCTTGCTCAGGAGTTGTTAGACCTCCTTCACTACTAGATCATGGAATACATCAGTATTATCTTGTGGCATCAAAGGATTGTATCTCTGCTGGGGATTAAAGAATCAAGGGCCAATTCTAAAACTGATTTATCCATTTCCATAAGTTCACTTCTTGACAGGTTAATAACATTACCTTCTTTCTCACCTATAGAGTCCTTCATTTGTAATCATTTTGCAATGCCATCCTTTTCCCATGTGGTACATTGTCCCTGAAATTTCCAAGTTATATTTCAGTCAATTAACTATAACTTGCACATTCAGCATGCCCTGCTTATGACATCACATATTAGATTACTAATGATATGTTAAATGTAACCCTGGGCGGTGAACTCCGCTCTGCTCGCGGAGTTTGCGAAGTTTTCCGCACTCTGCGTTATGCGGAGCTCGCGGAGTGCTGAAGAACTCTGCTTCTCGCAGCAGAGTGGAGTTTTTTTCTCGCTCGCGTTCACCAATGTCAAGTTGGTGAGCGTGAGTGAAGAAAATCCACCTCCTAGTGAGATTTTTCCTCGTTCGTCAACCTCAAGTTGGCGAGCGTGGAAAATAAACCCCCCCGGCGAGATTTCCAAACGTGGGGGAGGTCAGGTTTCTCATTACGAGTGGTCGCATATGCTCGCAAACGCTCGCATTGAGAAACTGCCTGTTTGCATTGAGAAAGCTGCCACTCGTGTAAAAATCTACTCGAGCGGCAGAAAAGGAAAGCTTGCACTGTGCATGATGCCGTTCGCATTTATTGCACAGTGCGGACAAGCATCCGGCACTGTGCAATCACCACGAACAGCATTTTTCTATCGCACTCTGCCACTTGCAGAGCTTCGCATAGCGCGGAGGAGGTTTTTTCCCACTTCGCGGGGTTTCGCGTAGCGCAACTCTGCGAATTCCACCCAGGGTTAGTTAAATGACATCATTTATTACATTACTTATAACATCTTAACTGACATCACTTATGACATCACTAATGACATTACTAATGATATCATCCAAGTTACTACTTCTCAAATGGCTATGTAAATTACTAGATCATTATTGAAAAAAAAGCAAGTACTTAAGTGCCCTCAAACATACACAGCATAGATTGACTACATATACATGTGTACATGTACGAAATAAAAATAATGTAGTCCTGGAGACTGATTCAATATGGTAAAATTAAAGTGGTGCACAGTTTAATTACCAGTAAATGTTAGCCCATACAGTACTTTATTTAAATGTAAATGTGTATGTACTTGTATAGCACACTGCCACCCCCAATGGGGGTATCCTGGCGCTTTTACTCATACCGCAGTGGAACCCTTCCTGGCCTTTCCCTGTGAAATGTCCACTCCTGGGCACCCCCATGGTGAAGCCAGGCATCCCAGCACTGCTGGGGCCATTGTGGAGATTAAGCAAGCTATTGCCCAGAGTTGCAGCGTGGGACCCATGATTAGAATATGCACCGAAGCGAGAATTATCAGGTCCAAGGATATTGAATCCAAGGCCATCCGAGGCGAGGGATTGAACTCTGGTCCCATGCCAGAACTCTGCATCAGGGTCTGCCGCTCTAACCATTGAGCCACACTCTCCACTTTATACAAGGTGAGTGCAATTAGTGTGAGTTGCAGATATATGTTACAAATAAGGGCCTCATTATGATGTCAGTCGGAAAGCATTCTGACCGACTCCGTGTTGGAATTGTTTCTAACCGACTCGGATTCGGGGAGTCCAACCGACCGATTACTATGATTCTGAACACCGTTTGGTCGGACTCCCATTGACTTTAATGGGAGCCTGTGTTTTGACTGACAACACAGACTCCCATTGAAAAACGGGAGGTAGCGAAAAACCTTGCACCCTGTGGCGGGCACCCCACAGTGCCTGCAACACCATGCATGGTTGGAAAGAAAGGACTTTTGGGTACCCCCATGGGCCCCAACCGAAGGTCTCCGGGTAAAGGGAGGCCTGCTACAGGCCTCCAAAGTTGGTTTCTGACAGCCGTTCTGTGTCAGTCAAACCGAGTCGGAAAGGCTGTTGGAATCCGATATTATAATCGCTTGGTCGGAATGTGGTCCATAGAGCTGTATGAGTCAGCTCTGACCACCTTGGTTTCTCCGAATGCCTGTCGGAACTGAGTCAGAAAGACCGAACGGTTACTTTTCATCGTAATTGGCCGGTCGGAAACATGGGTTCCGACATGGAGTCGGACAAACCGAATGCCGTTTGGAGCCTTTCCAACTGACATCGTAATGTGGCCCTTAGTTGTGACTTCAATCAAAGTCATATTGACAAAATATACATTACATTACATTACATTAGTCACCGGTGGATTTCTATGGACTTTCAGACATTAAAGAGTTGCCATTTAGTGAGTTGTCATGTTGTGTGGTAGGACAGGCCTAAAAAGTAGCCAGAGCCCAAAAGTGGACAATACAAGAAACACACCATGCTTCCACAATTTAAATTAAGATAGATAACAAAAGGCATGTGTGAGTGGGTTTGAACTAATTTACAGTAAAAAGATACATTATAAACTGACTCAGGGTGCTTGATCACTGTCCTGTTGTCGGAATTTAGCAAAACAAAAGGTATGTGTGTTTGTGTGCATGGTAACATGCGTGTTTTGTGCAGTGTGTTTTTTTAGTGCTCGTTGTGTGTGCCATGTATTCTACTGTCCCGTGATAATAGTGGTCTGTAGGTGTTAATCTGCAATGCCCAATGTTGATATCATTCTTCCCTGTGGCTATTGAAACATTGGTTAAATGTTTCACGTTTCTATATTTTCACTACAAAGCTGTTATAACTGCTACCAGGGTGTTGCTTAATTGTGTTTTTGCATCTGTATCCTAAAACGATGTGGATGCGCTTGGTTCTCTAGAGTTAATCGCACAGAGTGGGCTGTTGAACAATATGACAAGTTACACATATGTTAATGACAGCATTGTCATGTATTTGTTCATTAATTCTCTTGCATTGACATGAAGGAACACGTGGCTGATAGACTAGAAGATTTTGAATGTGTCATGTGTTGACTTTCAGCTCCCTGGGCTACATGTGCTATTGCAACCTCAACTAGAAGTCTCTTATAATATGGTGGATGAGATATCTGTCACGTCTGTGAGATTTTTCCGCCTGATTCTAAGTTTTCCCTAATGCACAGAGAAATTATGTATTGTAATAGTTATAATCGACATTACTGCACGCAATTCCTCTTTGTGCATTATTGTTACAGCACAAATTTCTTCATGCATTACCTTGAGAAAAATGGCACCGGGAAACCCCACGATATGCAATTATTTGAAACAAATTATCGTAACTTGGGTGCAAACATAATCTGCACCCTATTTCACAATTACTATTGTACTCTGAATTAATTTTTGACATCTTAAGGCAATTTTCAGCAGTTTGGGATGAAAAATGAGTTCAAAAGCAACACAATCCCACAATTGTGCATTCTCCACAGTGTTGGTGTTTCAGAATTGATTGCTCTCCTCTGGCCACTACAAAGAGAAGTCAAACTGCAAGAGTGGGAATCACTGTCATGCTCTGTTCGTGCTTTTTGTGATTATCTATGCTTTCATTTATTTCTGTGTCCATGTGATTGTTAGTTCGGTGACTCTTATATTTATTCTTTGGGAGCAGCTCACCATCGAAGTGTGAGTGGCCTATGTTGGGTCATGTTTTAGGTCTGCCTAAAGACAGTTTTACATGTTCCTCAGAAAAAGTAAAAATAATAAAAACATGTATATATACATGCACAGGATTCTGGTCAGGCCTCTTCAGCTATTCGTCTGTGCAGGTCTCATTCACATTGTAATTCCTTCCATGACAGCATACAGCATGGAACTGTAGATCAGCCAACTTCATGCAATGGCCACCTTACAGTGGGAGTAGTTTCATTTTACCTGATGGCATGCACTGCCACCGGACAAGGAGCGCACTTCAGTGACAGGGCTATTGTGGCTAGTATACTGGGCCATTTTTCTTTTTATATTTCTTAATGTTTGCTATTTTTTCCAGATTGTATGTGTTTGCAAAAATAATGCTTATTGCCTGATTGCCAAGGCCATACCTGGTGTCTTCATGTGTTAACATACGTGCAACCTTTCAGTAAATACCTGGGAACATATTACATATACTGCACACTTTCCTTGTTTGCTACAAAGCACACCTTTAAATAGGTGCACCGTGGGCAAAGAGGGAAAGTTTGCCATATTACCATGAATGCACTGCTGCCAGTTCAGCCGCTAACTAGTGCTGCGCTGGGGCAGCGCATTCAAGTGAAATACAGAGTCGCTGCTTCATAGCCACTCCATATTTCACTGTGCAGGTGGCAACCTGCCTCCACTCTAAAGAGGGAAGAGAGATCCCCAAGCAGGTGGTTGCAGCATGCATGCCAACCTTTTAAAATAGGAAAGTGGGAGAAATAGCTTTGAAATTGGTATTCTCCACCTGAATCTGGAGGGTTGGCATGTATGGTGCAGTGCGTGACTGCACCCACCAGCAAGCGGATGTGTGCATAAGACCCCCCTTTTCCCCTTCCAGAGGGCTGCCTTTGGGAGGTGTACTGAAAGTGCGCTACCTTGTTGTGGTGAACTTTCAGTGTGCCTCTTAATGTCTTGTTTGCCTCAGCGCACATTTGCATAATACGGTGTGGGCACAGAGTCAAAGTGATTCCCTCATTTGAATGGGGCAACATCCCCAGACAAATGAGGGAACGCCTTCTAATGACAGCTACAGATGGGGTCATACAAGCATCTGTGGCCCCTTATGTAGGGGCGCACAAAGCAGGTGCACATGCCTGTTGGCACTCTCTATCAAATGGACCCTGATCCTATGCAACAGCTTAATAATGTCTTTTATTTACAGGGGGCTTAATATTTCAACACTCATCCCCTGTATCATAACTTAATCCACCGAAAAAATAACTTTTGAAAGCAGGCTTTCTTTAATGTAAAAATGCAATAAAATTGGAAAACTATTTCAAATTCTATCTGTCAGCTGCCATACATTTGGCTTTCCTTGTAATTGCAGTGGGGTTTCTGAGGTACTCTCGCAAGGCCCTGCGGTATGTTTCTCACACAAATCCTGACATTTTATTCTCATGTTGTACCTATTTGTCAAATGTATACTGATGTCAGCTCTTTGAAATGTAACTTGACCGTGTCCTATTATAGTCTAACTGTGAAGATCAAAGAAGGACAACAATAAAGAGATCTTTAGCCCTTACCTGTGAGAATCAAACTGTCAGCATGTCCGTGCCGTGCATTCCTAGTGCTCTCAAGTGAGTCCTTGTAGTAGCAAACACTTCAGAGTTATTGTGGAAAAGTAATGGAGCAGAACACGAGAAATCTGAAATAAAGAAAATGAATAGACAAAGTCATAGCTCAAGTGCAGAAACAGGAAACCAGCACGTTTCTACGAAATAAGAAACATAAGTACAAACTGGGTCTTGGGCACGCGAACTTTCCACATCACAAATCCACCACAACGTGAAGAGGAGAAAGCAGAGCTGCTGTAGCAGAAAAAATCAACGAAAAATGAGGATGGGATGGCCCTAGAAACCCAGCCAGCCACTGACTACAATGTCACACACCGAAATGGAGTATTGTAATGTCTGTTGCGATAACATTTTTGTTAGCAGTCGGAAATAAGAGCAAAGTTTAAGAGGAGTGGGAGTTGCTGTAGGCTGAGGCAGGCATCAAGGAGAAAGATCGAAATGGGACAACGGCGGTCGCACCGGTACCCGGGGGCTAGGAGGAGGTGGGAGCACTCCCACCTCCTGTGAGGGTCCCATAGGCGGTGTAGGGAGGGCCGTGAACCGGAAGCACTTTGGTGCTTCTGGTTCACTAGGGCGCCCAACTTTGGGGGTATGACCGGTTTAGTCCGGCCTGGTCCGTGCCTCCCCTTAAAAGGGAGGTCCGGGGAGCAGGACAGTCTCTTGTTCTTTGCTCCCCGCAGGCACAGCACCCAGGCCACCAGCGGCCCGTAATTTGTTTTCCCCACCCACCATCCCCTAAGGCAGGCATTTTTAAATATGTTGCTCGGTAATGTATTGGCTTTGTTCTTTTAACTTTCATTGCAGGTATCTCAGGAGAGAAGATTGAATGTAAATATGATGATTTGGTGAATTTGTAATAATTGTGTCGATAGTTGTAATTATGTCAATACAGGATTTTGAATGCAGAGTCTAGGTAGTTGTAACATTTATTAAAATCTCAGTACATGAATTTTGGTTTCGGGAAATAATGTCGTATTTAGTTGTGTGTGTCTCCGGTCAGGCGGTAAGGTCATGATTGGTAAGCATAGTCTTCGGTCCTTAGCAGTCAGAACCATGTAACCCCAGGGGCAATGACAGCCGGTAGGTAGGCTGTCAGGGTGCGGAGGCCGGGGGAGACACTCTATCCAGTGGGCCTGTGGCCACCCTCGCACACACAGGTACATCAGGGCGCAAGTATGCAGAATTTTGCATCCCCCGTTTATGGAGTTTAAGGCACAGGGCGTAAGGGGGGCCCGGGGGAGAATATCCGTCCAATAAGCTGTACCCCCTGCGCATGCGCAAGCCTACTCCGGCAGAGTAAATTGTAGTTTGCTGGGATCTAGAGGCTGCCAGTCATTGACCTTGCCGTAGGCTCTAGAGGGGACACGCAGAAAGTGAATATATGCATTGTTAGATTTACGGCAGGAGTGTTGTGTGTATTAGCGTTAAGGTTAGCCACGTTACATCATCTGTCTAACAATGTATCTGGACTTTCTGCGTAATTGTACATAATGTGAATAAATCATGTTTTTTAATTTTGTAATAAATACGGCCCCTAATCCAAAAAAGTAAAGTTGGTGTGGTCTTATTAATTGCCTTGAAGGAGGGAGGGAAACCCCATCCGTACAAGGGCTGTGGTTACAAAAGGTAAATAGGGGACTCGGGGAGTACCAGGCCATATGGAACTAAATCAATTCTTCGGGCTCTTAGAAAGGTTTGCTCGTTCGGCTAACTAAGCAGTCTGGAGTTATTTGCCATATTAGAAACTTGTCCGTGTTGCCTCCTATGGTCTGTACCTTTGGTCGGTCAAAAGACACTTTAGTGGACCGGGCATAAAGCAAGATAAAGGGCAATTTTTTCAACAGCCAAGTAAAGATGGGACAAGGGGAGAGGATGTGGTCCATCGGCTAGACTGCCGACTTTGGTGCTGGAAACCAGGGTTCGAGCCTCGGGTTCGCGTCCACATCCTGTGATTCTGGGCAAATCACTTAATCTCCCTGTGCATGAATGTGTAATGTAAATACGGTGCTCATGTAAAACGCTCCAATACCTTCGGGTCGAGTTCGCGCTATATAAATATGCAAGAAAAAAGGGACACCGTTTTGACATTTAAGTGAAATGTTCTGTCCTTGTTTGGCCAAATTCTAATGTTCTCCTGACACATTTATGAATGCCACTTTATATTACATTCAAATACAGAAATATTTGTCTTTTATATGGAAGTGAATTCTCCAGTTGATGGACGTGCAATTGCATTAATTTTCTGTACTTTCAGAGGCATTTATCCTAACTCCTGTATGGGGTCCAAAGATTGTTTCTCTGTATTTTCTGTTAGTGTGGGAATAATGTTATGATTTCTTTCTTGTTCACCCACAGTTGTCTCAGACAGTTTTGCAGGTAGCGTGTCCTTGTTCTGGAGCAAATGTCATGTGAGATTTCCCACAACTCTTCATAACTGCATTGGTTGTGTCCCATAGACTTAACAGTTGAGTGTAGTCCATTTTTTCCTGTCATCCCAAAAACTTCTTTCTACGCTTCCTCTGCTCCTTCTGTGTGGATGCTGTGCCCTGTGTGTCTGGCCTACCTGATTAATTGTATAAATGCTTTCAAGGAGAACTTCCTTTTGGTATATAAGTGGTCTCACTTTTCTGATGTCATCAGAAGTTGCCAATATATCAGTCTCAATTTGTGACTTTTTGGGAATCAAAATTAGCACTTCTTTGTTTTGGGACTGTGAATGTTAACAAATGGCTATTTTATACCCCTTTGTGTTGCACATACAGCGCAGCAATTCTCAATTTAAGAGTTTGCAAAAGTTGTATATCACTCATTGCGGAATTAAATGTCCATATATCTGCCCGTTAGTTAATGAGACAAACTCAGACCACAATCGTATTGCTTTACCCTGTAGTAATAAAGCATTGAAGGTCTAAAAGATCATCCTGTCAATTAGCCCCAAAAGATGCACCTCTTCTGTGGCAAAGAAAAGAATGGATTTGGGAGAAATTACCATATATTTAGAAAACTGACATATTTACTATGTTAGAATTGAATTTTTAGAACACGTTTAAATGTTATTGAAAGGCTTGCTTTAGAAAATAACTCACAAACAAAAATGTAAATGCACCTTTGTTAAAATATTAATAATTATATGGATGACACATATCACTATGTTAATATAGAAGTTGATAATGTCTTTAGAAATGTTTCATTAATAAATGCGTGTTTTTCAAAAACCTTGCACCACATAACTAGTCTTTAGCCTTTGCAGTGACCAGTCCCAAAAGCTTTCCTCTTGACTTTTGCTCATAGTAAAACATACTCTGTAACTATCTCCCATCAATGTAATCTCTACAAATGTGCTGAGTATAATATTGTTCAATCAGTTCCTCACCCCATATAAGGTCATTTCACTAGAATGCAATACATTTACTAAATCTGCATAGAATGAATGGTGACTTTGTCTCTGCAGCAAATGTATAGTGCATCTTTTGCTTACGTAAAAGGGTTCTCATGGGAACCTTCCCTCATGTAACAGTTATGTTAGAAAACTGTATCAAACCTGATGACAAGAGTGCAGACTGTGGGAATCGGAAGAAGATGTATCGTATGACTGACATCAACACCTAGTGAACCGTTCTGAATGGTCATCAAGTAAAGTTTAAATGTATGTGATGTATGTTTTTGCATAAGTATTGTTTATGTTTTTTAATATATGTGTTACATTTTTAAAAGTTGTTAATTTTATTTTAATTAACTTTGGTGTTGGTTAGTCCGGTAGCGGGTTGTGGGTTTATAGGGGAAAAGGGAGGGAAGGAATATAGGGGTCGATTAGGATGGCGGGCAGACCTGAGTCTGCCCACCATCCTCGCGGTTTTTGTGCCCGGTCGCCAGATATTAGGATGTGATCGCCAGCCTGGCAGTCGCATTCCGCAGTTTAACATTGCGGCGAGTGCAGCAGCACCCGCTGCAATGTCAAATTGCCATGTTGTGCATTTCCATGCACAACATGGCAGGCACTGTGCGGTGCCTGCCACCTTGTGCATGGAAATGGAGGGCGGTACCATGGGTACCCCCGAGTACACCACCACCCCCCACCAACCGGGGGCCCGCAACAGGCCCCCAAAGCAAATCCCCACCAGCCTTTCCATGCGTCATCGCCACCATGGAAAGGCCTTTCACCGCACACATCCTAATATGGATGGCGGTGCCTGCTAGGCACCGCCACCATATTAGTGGCCAAGTCCACCCGGCCAACAATTGGAGCGATTGCCGACTGGCGGAAAAGCAGCGGACGCACTTTGCGTCCACCGCGATACCCCCGCCATTATAATATGGTGGGGGTTATTACTCGTTACGATGGCGTAACGATTGCCACCGCCGGCTCGGCCTTGGCGATCGTTATGCCATCGTAATGACCCCCTTAGTTATAATAAATTAATGAATATATTTATTTATTAATATTATTTTATTGAGATTTTAAATGTGTTTTTAATTTTGTTTAGTACATTTTAGGTGCGGGTTATGGGGTTTATAGGGGTAAAGTGTCGGAAGTGATTTATTTTTAATTAATTAATAATTAGTTGTTAAATAATAATCAATTCATTGACAATTATTTATGATAATTGTGTAATTAATTTTCGGTACAGGTTGTAGGGGTTTTAGGGGTAAAGGGTAGGAAGTAATTTATTTTTAATTAATTAATGATTTATTGATAATAATAATAAATTAATTGATAATTAATTAGTGTAATTGTTTAATTATTTTTTGTGTATGGGTTTTGGGTTTATAGGATTGAAGGGTGGGGAGTAAATACATTTCACTTACATTATAATTAATTGTAAATAGCATTAGTTATTAAATTGAAAACTTTTTTTAATTGTGTAGTTAATTTGTTTTACAGTTTAATTTTGGGTGTGGGTTGTGGGAATTATAGGTGTAAAGAGTGGGAAGTTAATACAATTGTATGTGTTTTAGTTTGTTTTTTAATTAATAATATTTGTTGAATTGATAATTGATTATGTTAATAATGCAAATACATTTTTCCCGATATGGGTTGTGAGTTGTTTGTGTGTGGTGTTATAGAGTAGGAAGTAAAAATACTGAATTTATGTAATAATTAATGTTTTTGTTAAATATTATTGTTTGAAAATTATTTTTTCTTTTATTTAATATAATTTTTGTAGTTATTTGTGCTATGTATTTAACATTATGTTATGTTTTTATTTTTAATATTAAATATATTTAAATTCAAACATATTTATATATTTTTTTATTTACGTAAAAAAATATTTTTATTTTGATGATGATATTTTGTTTGTTATTAATTTTGAACTGACTGGAGTGACAATAGTAACGTTTAACCCTCCGTAATCCAACACTTGCCCTATTGATGCACTGATTGGAGAGGGAATAGTAAATGTAGTCCCCCTGCTATCCAACACTTTCCCTACTGTTGCACTCATTGGAGTGGGAATAGTAATTTTTACCCCTCCACTATCCAATACTTTCCCTACTGTTAGACTCACTGGAGTGGTAAATTGAAGTTTAAAGATTTTTAAACAGTTTAATATTTTAATTTATAATGTTTATTTATTGGTATATCTATATCTATATATATTTATTTGTTAAATTTGTGTTTAATTTTAAAATAATAAAATGCATTAAAATGTGTTCAGTAGTTGTTTAATAATTGTTGTACAGTAACTATATATATATGTAAATTATTATATAATTGTGTTTAACTTTTTTAAATTAAGTTTAATTTTTATGTTTGTTAAAATGTATATTAAATCTAATTTATTTAAAGAAGAAATTGCACCAATCAAGTGGAGTCCGTTCCTGTTTTTGGTTCCAGTACCCAGGGAATCACTAAAAGAACAAGGATATATATATATCCAAATACTGTTTGGTTTTCTATATATATATATTCACTTAAAAAACCATAGGTTTCACACATGTTATAGTTAGGTGTATATTTACCTCGTAAAAAACCAATGAAATTCCCCCGTTATAGTTAGTTGAGATAACTATAACTTGCTTGCCCGCAATCCTCTGCTCATGACGTCACATATTACATCACTCATGACATGGTCAGTGGCATCACTCATGACATCACTGATGACATCATCCTTGTGATAGAGTTGACAAAGGCTAGGGGGCAGGAACTCTCTACCCTGCCCCCTTTTCACGTTCGCCACCTTCCTTTTTCACTCTCGCACTGAAAACAAACAAAATGGCGGCCAACACTTCCTGATTTCGACCGATTCGAACGTTGACTAACATGTAACCACCAATCAGAATTACGCTCGCGCACGTTAGGGTGCTCGCACGGTGCTCGCACGGTGCGCGGCTATAGATATGTATATGCTTTTAAATGCTATTTTCTCAGGAACTACTGAACAGATTGACACCAGACCTACAAAAGGCACTTCCCCGACCTGAGGACTACTTCTCTGCCAAATTTCAAGTAATTCTGTTCAGCCGCTCGGGCTGTACCTTCGACTAAAGGTCCTATGGAAAAATGCATGGGGAAAACGTGTTTTGAGACCCCCCTTTTTTCTCGGCCCCCGCTTGACGAATCACCCGGAGACTTTCAGGGTAGGAGCTGAGCGGAGCGCCCCATTAGTTTTGAAAATTTCGCGAGGATTCGTCAACCGGCGCCAAAGTTATTCAAAATAGAATTTTGAGATTTCCTATGGAAACACGGTCCTAACTATAACTATCTACTGGCGACCGCCAGTAGATAATATATATATATATAAAACCAAACAATATTTTGTACATCTATATTTATGACATCGATATATTTTTTCGATATTTATGTACTTACCATTTTAAGTATAGGATGTAGATATTTTTGACATTGATATTTTGTCACAATAGTTTTGTATGAGGATATTTTGGGAGTCAATATTTTGTCAGTGTACCATTTCAGACTCTTCTTTATAGGAGTTGATTTCCTTTTGGATATTCCTGAGGTGATTTGCTTTTATTAATTTGTGATCAATGCTAACACACAGATCGCTTTCCTAAATACAGTTCACATTTCAACTGTAGGCAACTGGGCTGAGTTCCCAGAACTACTCTTTATGAGAAGTTCATTACTTTTATTTGCTTTTTTCCAAATAGATCTCTTCATGGGTTCCTTATTAGAATAGGTCCTTTAGTTAGATTATCAGGTTTTCATTATGGAACACTGTGCCTTTAAATGCTGACTTCTAACCATTATTTTAATTCTGTATTCTACTAAACTGAATAAAGATAATTAGAAATTCTAGCGATACATAAAATAAAGGTTTTAAACTTTCCCAACCCCTCATCTTTGATTCATCCAAAAATCTAAATGTTTATGATGTTTAACCCCTTCGACGCGCATGACGGAACGGTTCCATCATGCATGTCGGTTGCGCTGTGCGCATGACGGAACCGTTCCGTCATGGCCCCGCCCGCGCACGGAACCTTCAGAGTGGCGCGGAAATCCGCGCCGCGCTGAAGGGGTTAACAATTTTCTTTAGTGAGCTCTCATTATAACACGTTGGAAAAGGTCCATTGACCTCTCCAGAGCCCCTGGAATTCTCCATGGTGAAATATGTGAACGGGTGTATGTAAAAGATCTGATCCACCTTGAAAAGTCTACTTTTGGGCTCTAGCAAATTTGATCCTTTACTTTACTTAATAGCTTATTAGTACAATTGTTCCTACTACATGGTTTATACGGCCATATTTATTTTTATGAATTTCATTTCAGAGTAGCAGTAGCCGCTCTAGTTATAATTAGAATCCCAAGGTATAAGAATTCATCAGAATATTGGTTGCTAATACCTTTGCCCCGTTTGACGGACCTGCACGAAACTTTACAGACCTATTGCTTTATCTGCATTGGCAGAAGATGGAAAGTTTTACAGATATTGGTCAATGGAATGCACACATAAAAGAGGGGTCTCAAAACAAGTTTTTCAACCAATGCTTTTTCATTGGACAATTGTATCTCACATATTGTGAAAACAGCTGAATAGATTTACATGAAATTTGGCAGGATTAATCATTATGGTGCACAGATGATCCTCGTAGGTACCACAAGTAAATAGGGCAAGTATTGTATAAGTTATAAGGCATTTTATCTTAGCGGTATCTGTTGTTGTGATAGTTTCTTGAAGTTATGTTGCATTTTGTGGGTATACCAGAGTAAATATTGATGGCAAGTCATTAGATGATTGGCTAATGACTGCCTTTTCAAAAGTTGAAAGCAGCCAACTTGTTGTAGGTACCCTTTGTATTTCTTCTGCCTTTTGCCCTTAGATGTAGGTAAGTATTAGATTTTACATATTTCTCCTACATTTGAGCACTTTATTCAAGTGATAATATGTAGGGACATTTCCCTGAATCAAATTTGAAGTGTTCTTAAGAGCCTGGTTCAGCTTCATCCACTGTATTTCAGCAACCATTACAGGAATGCAGCAATCTACAAATCTGTCCTGGTGGATTTCTCTACATATTCATACTCTCCAGTGAGCCCTGGGTCTCCCAAAATAGAACCCAGAATCTTCCACGCATTGTACCATTCACAGGCACACATACAGACTTTCACCACTATAAGGGTAATGCATTTGGCGTCAGCTCAGTCCAACAAGCCCCCAATCTGTGAGACAGGCCTATTCATGGCCACACGCATGACCCTTGTTCACCCATGACAGCAAAAATCAGCACCTGGGATCCAGACATCATTATTGAAGGGGCACTTAAGGCTGGGGTGCAAGTCCATCACCATCAAAGGAACTTTTTCCTCCCAACACAATCTATCTATCTAATCCATCTATCAATCAATCTATCTATTGAAAAAACATTTAAATGTTAGTTGTTTTTCAGCTACCACAAAAGCGGACATTTCTTTAAAAATTGTAAGGCTACCTGAAGAAATCCCTTGTGTGTTAAGGCATATGTGATGTCAGAGGAAATGGAGGTAGACCAGGATGAACAGGTACATTTATTGGAAAACTATAACACTAAATAGAAGAAGATATTGCTGAATTGAAGCCTCAATGTGAACTCAGCCTCTTTGCTCAACATTCAACAATGTTTGGTAGCTCAAGTAAATATTCAATTCCATTTAACTCTCCCAAGTGTAACTTACTTGAGTATGTTGCTGCCTGTAATTGCACAGAACTCTGCTCAGAAAATGCATGCACCCTGAAAAAGGAGAAAAAAAGAGTAAAAGCAATAAGCACTAGAGTGCCATCTACAGGCCCTGATCGCTGGCATGTGTCCTTGCTGACTGAACAGTTGTGGAGTGCAGACAGAACATACATAACTCAATTTCATTGTGTCACGCTAATTAAAGATTATATTTACTGTTCCATGGTTATGTTACATTACCCTGCAGTCAATTAAGCCATGGTGAACATTACATGACCCATCAGGCCGCAATAACAGTTCAGTGGAATCCAACTTTTTTCTAGCCAATTGTTGAATGCCTTCTTCAGTTGAAATTCACAGATAGCCTGACTAAGCACATAGCCGCTGCTCGTACTAGACACCGAATTGGCTGTTTAGCAGCCCTACATGCATGTTTTCTGGAATTCCAACTTGTCTGTGATAAACATAAAGTCAATGTTTTGCACCAGCATAGGGATTAAGACTACTAGATAAACCTTCAGCCAGGAGGGCAATCCCTTACAGCAGCATATACATACTCATGGAACATGAAACAAATCAATTACCACAACATTTGAAAGAAAACCTTCATCCAGAATTTACATTCTCCAGCTTCTTCCCCTCACTTTTTTTGTGCATGGAAGGGAAGTGAATTGTGCACCTGTCTTGACTATATGGTGATTAACAAGGTTGCCATTAAAATAAATCAATATCCACTATCCTTAAGCTGGTGCTGTTTGATCAAGTTGGGATGCAGCTCCAGCTGCATTTGCATACTGCATCATAGTGGTTCTTAAACTTTTGATGTCTGCGGACCCAATGTAACCATTACTGGAATGTGTGGCCAGCACTGAATTATTTTTGGAATTGATAGACCCCCACCGAGTCAACCCTGGAAGCCAGGCAACCCACAGCTTTAGCAATTTTGATGATTTAAACAATACAGGAACAAGTATTCATCAAACAATCTCACAAATTATGCAATATATTATTTATTCACAAACAAATATAACAAAAATCAAGTTTTCATTTTAAAGGGAAGGTTGGGACTTTTCTAAATTCAAATGAGGCCATGCATTGCCCATTTTATATTCTGTTTGATCCATTTGTGCTGTTCTCACAAACCAATCTAAGGACAGCAACATAGGTGCCGATTCCGATCCGTGAAAAATATTCCCCGTACGAATCATATCCAGATTTTTTTACATACGAATCGTACAAGTCCCGTACAAACTGGCTAGTACGATTCGTATGTTAAAAAATCCATACGAATCGCATTGGGAAAATTCCCCGACACGTCCTCGGGTCGGAAAAAGTGTCCGACACGTCCCCGGACAGTTTTACGTACGAATCGTAGCGCTGGGGGTACGCACCGTACATACGGGGGGTGGGGGTACGCACCATATATACGAGGGGTACACACCGTATATACGGGGGTGGGGGTACGCACCGTACATACAAGGGGTGCGCACCGTACATACGGGGGGTGGGGGTATGCACCGTACATACGAGGGGTACGCACCGTACATACGGGGGGTGGGGGTATGCACCGTACATACGAGGGGTATGCTCCGTACATACGGGGGTGGGGTACGGTGCGGACGTGTAGGGATGGGGGCACGGTGCGTACCGGGCCCCCTTTTCGCCGTGCATCGTGGCGTACTTAGCTTTTCCGGCACTTTTTGGGTCCCGTAAAAATATTGCCGTGCGAAGTGCTGTGGGTGCGAATCGTACTTGCTGGTCCGTAAAACGCTGCCTGACTCTGTGCGAATGTCGCGTACGCGATGTCCCGGATCGGAATTGTGGGTATATTTTAGCCGGTCGGTGTTTTTTACGATTTGTACGGAAAAGGTGTTTCTGTACGAATTGTACTTGCGGGTTTGTAAGGTGGTTTTCCCGGGTACGAGTCGGATGGAGAAAACGCTCCGTCTGACGATTCGTACCCCATAGTGTGTAGCCTCCAATTCCAATTTCCTTAATATTTACTTACAGTCTTAAAAGTTTAAATTTCTAATTTTGCTTATTTATTTACATGCACCTAATTAATCTGTAAATAATATATTTTTTTTCAGCAGCCACAGACCCTCTGACTATGCGTCACAGACCCCTAGGGGTCACCAGATCACAGATTAAGAACCATTTGTGTTTAGCACCAAGTAAGAGTCTTAACAGATGATAAGTGGACAACCATATTGAGTAGGAGTGTTTATTAACAGACCCTTAGACTCTGCAAAGATACCTAGATGTGTTCTTTTATTGTTCACATAGATGTTGGCTTCATATTTTCTCAATCACATAAAATATATTAAGGCTGCCCTGCAGCATCTGTGAGATAAAAAACATGTTTGTCAAACTCAAATAATGTTTCTTTCACACAGATACCATAGAGATTCTGATTACATCATTACACTTGTGGGCGTTTGAATGGAAGAGAGCAAAGATTATTCTATGACAAAATAGACAAACTTAACCTCAGTGAAAGCAATACAAACTTTTCTTGAGTTTAAAATGTATATATATGGCTCATTCAAAACGTTGGTCTTTTGTGCAAATAAATAACAAGCTGTTACATAAAGGGAAGGCCTTTGTTTGGTCATAGGAAGCTGGATGTGAATTTCAGAGGCTGAAAAATGGTTTACCATGTGCCTTTGTTACAGCATTCAAATATGGATTTATCATAAATCTTTTAGGTGGTTGCTTTGAAAGGAGAGGCGTTTTGTCTGAATGGCATCTAGGATATGGACATATCATTCCAGTGTACTTTTTCGTTCAAAAATTCTCCCCCTCTGAGACCATTTTAAAAGACAAGAAGCTCTTTGCAAACAAAGTTTCATTTGAGAAGTGGGAACAATATTTATTGGACTCACAACTCAGGACTGGAATTTATATAGACAATTGTGCTTTGCAAGTCTCAAAATCAGCTTGAGATTTAACACACTATTCTCTACATTGGGCCTTGTTCTTTTTGGAATATGATTTCAACATTAGCTGTTGCCCATGTCCTAAAAATTATATCTCATATGTCTCTGCTTGCTACTTAAAAGTATACCATAGCTTCATTGTTGATTTTGAGAGCTTGGTCTCCTAAACATATTTTATGGTGGGGCAGACTTGAATCCAGAAAGATTATGATCGCCCCATTAACTTCCTTTGTACTATGTTTCCTGTTCACCTGTCTGAACGTTTCCTCTCTGCTGCAGACAAAATCACCTCCTCTTTTCTTTATAAGAAGAAAAAGGCCAGAATCTCCTTAAAAAAACCTATCTTTACACCATAGAAACACTAGTTATAACCTCCCCTATCAGTTCCACTTCCAAACACCCGTCCTTGCCACACAAGGAGCAGATGGTTTATAGATAATAACGATTCCCAACTGCCTTAGTACTTGGAAGAAAGAGAATTAGTTGCCCACAGCGTAAATGCAATTTTTACAATGCCTTGCTTCCCCCTCACATTCCCAACAAATACTTAAAAATACCAGCAAAGCAAGTCTCATGCTAGTCAACAACATGGAGACCAGCATATCTAATATCCTGTTATCTCTATGGAAGTGCAAAAAACCTGAAATTGATCCTATGCACGTTAATAAGCTCCATTGGGCAGATAAACATATGTTCTTTGTCAGAGTTTTATACGATGGCTCAAGAGCATTATAATTAGCAAAACGTCAGCTTTCTAAACAGATTTCCAATCTAGACTTCTACACTTTCCTGAAATTAAAAGCAAAATTAACAAGAATGAGTCCTCTCAGAGATCCTGACATAGACCATCTATTTGTAAAATAGGTTTCTTTAGGCCACACCGCCTCTAAAAAGTTTTTTCTTTCTCACACAATCAAACCATGCTCACCTCTCCCTGCCAAGTGGGACAAATATTTTAGAATGGTTAACCTCCCGATGAGGAAACACAGATAAACATTTCCGCAATCATGCTACACCACCAATCTTACCTTTTCTCACACAGTCCAAGTTATTCACACTTCATTTAGCATACTGGTCACCTTGTAGACTGGCCAAACTCAAACTATTTGACTCCAATTTTTGTTAGAACTCTAACCAAGAACCACGGGGACCTCACTCATATGTTCTTTGACTGTAGACTTCATAAATCCTTCTAGGGAAGTGTGGTGGAATAACTCTCTAAAATGTTCGCTCAAGTCATTTCACTGAACTTTCCAAAAGTTATATTGCCCCCCCTGGCTTCAACAATCCCTTTTTCATTGACTTGCATTGAGTATGCATTATTAGACTTCCTGTTACGTATTGCAGTGAAACAGATAATGCTTGATTGAGAATCTGCCAACCTTATTTCTTTTCATACATGGTGGGCATGGGTTACATACCTGAGAAGCATTTGTTGGACCTGACCCCTTTTGCAGGCTTGCTTCCAAACCTTTTGCCTATCTCCTTTAATTTTTCTGACCTGTTTTTGTTGTTTTTGTTAGTTTCATGGCTCCGGGGAACTTTAACCCTGCTGAACAGTGCTAAAGTGCATGTGCTTTCTCCTGTAAACTTGGTATGATTGGTCTACACCTGTTTGGCATAGTTAATTTACTTCTAAGTCACTTGCAAAGTGGTATTTTATATACTCAGGGCCTGTAAATTAAATGCTACTAGTGGGCCTGCATTGCTGCTTGTGCCACCCACAGAAGTAGCCTTTTAAACCTGTCTCAGGGCTCTTCCAATACAGGGCCTGCGTGTACAGTTTACTGCCACAGTAACTTGGCATTTAAAGTGATTGCCAAGTGTGGAACTCCCCTTTTACTACATATAGATCACTCCTAAGTTAGGCCCTAGGTAGTCCTATGGGCAGGGTGCTGTGTAGGTAAAAAGTAGGGCATGTGCCTTTGTAGTCTGGCATGTCCTGGTAGTTACAAACAGGTTATTTGGTTTCTCGCTGCGGTGAGGCTGCTCCTCTTATAGGTTTGTATTGGGAATTCCCTGTCGAGTTTCAGTGGTAATTTCTGATATGAAAGGAGTAGCGTTGCCATGTTTGGTATGTTTGGAATAGTGGTAATTAATCCTGCTTATTGGTGAAAGTAGATTTTGTAATACTATTTAGAAATGCCACTTTTAGAAGTGGGCATTTCTGTGTGCTTATGGCTCTTTGTGCTTTGCAGCCTGACTCCAGCCAGTGTCTGGTTTAAACTGACAGAGGTCTGTTTTGTGCATTCACTCTAGACAGTCACAAAGGGAGCTGATGTGTTTTGCATACACTGATGAGCATTCCTGATCTAGACTGGTGGGAGGAATTATCACCTGCAACTAAATTGGGATGTGCCTGCCTTTTACAATGTTGTCTCCGCCCCCCTGTAATGTGTCTGGAGCCAGGGCTAGAGATTGAATGGAGGTGTTGTGCACTTCTAAAGTTTGTATTGAAGTTACCTCCACATCAAAGACATTCTGAATATAAGTACAGGGGCCCTGACCCCATGATTTGCATGGAACCTGTAAACAGGCGGTGATGGCTCTACAGACTGCACCTTTCCAGAAGGAACTGTCATGCTGCAAGGAAAAACCGCCATTGAACTCCCTTGTCTGTTGTGCTGACCTGTGGCTTGCTGGGCTTCAAGAAGGGCTGCCTGTTTCCCTACAAGGACTCTGCGTGCTGGCCTGCTGCACCTATTCCTGCTTGGTGTCCCCAGTGATCTCCCAGGGTTTGGTGGCCTGCCCTATGTTTGTGAAAACATAGCACTGATGAGCTCTTTATTCCTTTGGCTCTTGGCCACAAGCGAAGCATGTGGTGAGCGCTTTAGGCTTCATTGATCTTTTCCTGAAGTGCTTGGTGAATGTGACATTTGGCATGTATCTCCTACCAGGTACTGGCGTATGGTAGGCCCCTCAGTTATGTGAGCAGCGTGGGCATTCCTGCCTCTCTAAGGACAAAGCACTTTTATGATAGTGTGGTTGGGAACTCTCCCTGTGACTCAGCAACTGGTCTTGCATGGGCTGCACCGAGGAGTAAAGACTGAACCAACGCACCGCACCAGATTCATTGCTGGGAAGAAGAAGAAGCCACCCGCAACATCAGCTCCACCATACTGCAAAGAAGACACACTGCATGGTAACCAGAAGTAGCCGGATACACAAAGCTCATCCGTCTGGCCCCGTCTCCAGGATTCAAGTGTAGGGTGAGGGAGACAGTGTGGGCTCCGGATGCGAGGCCGCCGACCCGACTGAGACAGCCTGATCTGATATACAAGGGCTCCCAAGGGTGAGTCGGGCCCCATGGGAGCTTGGCTTTCGGCTCTGCATCTTCCCACATTGGTTTTCCGGTACCGCGGGGCCAAGACCTGTTTCATTATCGAGGCTGTAGTCTCCCCGGTGGATTGGGCATTGTGGTGCTTGGGAGACTTGTTTCTTTGTTGTGGCCTCACGGGGTGAGTCCCATGGCCCCTCCCTGATCAGGAACCACCCACAGTCAGGAAAACGAGTAAAGTTACTGTATGGAAAGTAATAGACAAGCAGGTGTGGTCATGCACTGAACTTGGTGCCCAAATTACCACCTAACATGTAGTTGGAGTGCAGGTGCGCTGCATCCTGTGTGTTTTGGTGATTATGTGCTTTTACTCACCACATGCTGCATGTGTGCTGCGGTTTTGGTGAAATGTGGTGATTTATATATTGTGTCATAACCTGGTTCATGTTTGTGCCCTGATTTATGATGTATGATGTTTATTGCCCTACCATGACCGGTTAACAAGTATTAATTCTGAGTGTACATTATGGGCCTCATGTAGGTAAATAAATTTTACCGGTTCGTAAATACCGAGCCGTACCGAATCGGTAAATTAGAATCGGTAAGTTATATGTAGGTAAAAATTCGGTAACAGTTACCGATTCGGTAACATTCGGTAATTACGAATCGGAATACACCGAATCGGTAAATACCGAGGTGGAAGCCACCGATTCGGTAAATACCGAGGTGGAATCCACCGATTCGGTAAATACCGAGGTGGTATTTAGCGATTCGGAAAATACCGAGGATACTACCACCTACCCTTAACCAAGTAGCCAATATCACAATCATGCCATCATAGAAGGACTCTCAGGCTTGAATAGGGGACCCCATACCTCAAAGATCAGCTCAGTGAAATCACATCACAGGAGCATCAGGAGTCTCCTCGCAGGAAGGCTCGCCTTCGGTCTGAACAATAAACATGATGTCTGTGATATTAAAAGCACCAACTTTCAGGTATGTGCAGCTGCGCGTGTGCCATGGCTAAATCGTGGGTCGAACAACCCAGAGTGGAAAACATGCATTGTGTAAAATTCCAGACTGTGTGTCACAGCATGTACAGACCAAGGTCGCTGCGCAGTGCTTGGGATGGGAACAACATAATGCACTCGTCTGAAGGAATTTTCGAGTCATCAGTTTATTCGAGAAAGAACATGTAAACGCAGTGTCGTGTGCAAAGACACAAATATGGCTACATAACATTCAACGCGGTCATGCCAACTGAACAATGCATGTTCGTATGCAGGGAGAACTCACTACACGCCCCCTTGAGCGAAGCAATATGTAATAGGCAAGAAAAGAGGGAAAGCAGAGTTCAGTTTGGTCAGAGCAGGACAGGGCATAACCAATGCAGCGCCAAAGTCCTACAGTCCAATTAATTGCAGCATACAATTGTAAAAAACACAATGCATATATAGTAAACAACTCAAGCAGACCATCAGGAAGAGAAAAACGAGAAATGAAAGAAATGAATGTCGCGCCAGGGTGCTGTCCAGTAGCACAGGCGCAATGGACGACTATCCAGTCAATCCATGAATGTATAGGCAGCATATGTGGCCACGGCTTCCAACAGCCAATCGTTTTCAGGGCCACTAAAAGTCTCAGCCATCCAATTGAGTAAAGAAAAGGAACATACGTGTGCTCCAACCAACGGAGCCTCTAGCACAATCTGAGGGCACCCGGAATGTTCCTCCAAATAGCTCATGGACAAGAAGTCGTAGGCTGCCGCTGAGATGTCCCAATTACCCAGGATACCAAGCGCCGCTCCACACTCCATGATCCGGACACCATAACAGGACAACTCGTGAGACACTAAGGGCCGCATCAGTCGATCGAAATCCGGCACCGGAGACAGCATGTTGGTCAAGCACAAATCCAGAGGCCATTCAAAGGGACAATCCAGGCAGTGCAATACAGGTTGTACGCAGGTGAAGTAGGAATACCTGAAGGATAATCCATAAGCCAGGCTCAAAGTCGCCAATGGCAAAGTACCATAGAAGTCAAGCATCCTATCACGAAGAAGATGCAGACGGGACAGGCGCTCGTGTGGCACAGAAGGAGCAGCCATTCCGTAGTATGAAAAGTAAAAGCAGCACACCTTCCACCAGCGCCAGATGCAGCGGAACACCTCCAAAGATGCTCGGGAACAGTGAATGTAAAATGCCGAAATTACACAAATAATAGTGTGGAAGGAGGTCACGAGACCCGAGCCCCACATGTTCACACAAATTGAGCCAGGCCGGTCGTGGACGAGGCATTGATAATACATTGGATCAAAGAGCCGAAATGCAGGGGGAGGTCAGTATTCAGAAGCGCCTGTTCCTCAGTGCGCGTAGTAGCAACGTGAAGGACAAATATTTCACGAGGGAAGTCAAAGGCACCTGTTTGTGAGACAATGGCGCTCTATTCTGCTCAACTAGTTGGACTCTGCTTTCAAGGTTGGAATCGAAGGTCAGATGGAAACATCCCGCCGCCCATGCGGGGGTGGAATAAGAACAGTATTGCAGCAGACAACTTCATGCGAGACAGTTATGTACGGGATTACCACTCACATCCCGCAGCAAACATCATTTATCATATTTAAATGAATACCGTTTGCAAGCACAGTGAAAGAAGGTGTAATCACAGGCACTGGGATACCTCGTAGGACGCACGCCGAAATCGGGGCTTGTACATTGCATGCGCCGTGTACTTGCATGTGCCCATTGTCTCATGCATGAATCCTAGGAGTGAGAGTGCTAGTGCTAATATCTATAACGGCTTAGGCCTTCTCCATGTTCGCTTGGTCAATGGCTCTCAGTCTGGAGGCCGCCTCACTGTGCGACAACTTGCAGACCTCGTTGTAAATAGCATACGCGCACCTTTTGGTTCTGCCACCCACGGGACCTTTCACAATAACATTCCATTCGGTATGCACATTGATGGAGTGGGTGGACTTCCTGATCCTGTAGATGTGCTCTGTGTCAGCTGGTGGACAGAGTGGGATGTGTGTCCCATCAATGCAGCCAATGTAATGGGGGAATGAATTCCTGAAGGAACGGGACAGGCAACTCTGGGATACACCACCCACCGCAGCTGTCACCACCTGCGAAATGCCGGATGCCAGCAGATGTGGGCTGCAGAGCACCTGCACATGTGGGGGTATGGCGTGCGCCCTTCTTATTGGCTGGTCCAGGAGTGGGTGTAGGTCCCTGCTTAAGTCCATGATGGTTTCGGGGTGTAGCCTGTACCTCTCATGTATCTCTGCATCAGTCAGCTGGAATAGTGTGATGCGCTGTCTGTGGATGCGTTCCTTCCGTCGCCAAACCCTCAGTCCTGCTGCCTGTAGACGTAGGCGCATTGCAATGACGTGCATGGCTGCCAGGCTGTCCACGCTGTTGCATTTTGGGATTGCTGAGCTGCACTGCTGTTGGTTACCACCTGCTTTCAATCCGTGTTAATTACCGACTCTTATTTACCGATTTTCCTGGATTTCTTATTTACCGAGTGCTCCTACATGTCATTTTAATTATTTCCACTTCATATTTACCACTTCATGTTTACCGATTCGTTAATGATGTATTCGGTAACTATGAATCGGTATTTACCGCCTCATATTTACCGAAAAGGGGTTTTTGGACTCCTACATCTCACTTGTCTGTATACCGGTCGGTAACGGCATATTTACCGAAAATCGGCCGTTACCGACCGGTATTTCGCTACCTACATGAGGCCCTATATGCGCAATGTTGGTGCTTTTATGACGTGTGCAACATATAAGTCTTTACTTCACTGCACTAACTGTAATGTTATGACAATTGCCTAATTGGCAAAGTGATTTATTGTTTATGTCATGTTTGTTCTACGTGTTATATACAATATATAAGATATTTTTATATAATATTGTGTGGAGTCTCTTTTGTGGTGTATTTGTTGTGTCACTGGTGTGTGTGTGTGTGTTGCACAAACACTTTACACATTGCCTCTGGGATAAACGTGACTGCTCTGCCAAGCTACCAAGGGGGTGAGCATGGCTTATCTTGGGTGTATAACTTCCTTACCCTGACTACAGTGGTGGGTTCTGCTTGACTTAGGTGCATACCCTAGCCTTTGTTCCCTTCTAGTTGCTGGGAATGTCTCCAGGTATTTCATAGCGATCATCAAGGACTCGGAGGGAGTACTGGTAAGCTTAT
Organism: Triturus cristatus; assembly: GCF_964204655.1. NCBI lineage: Eukaryota > Metazoa > Chordata > Amphibia > Caudata > Salamandridae > Triturus > Triturus cristatus. The sequence goes on along the minus strand of NC_140580.1, from coordinate 456,817,395 downwards.
AACTAATTTGGGTTTTTGTCCTGTCTATATTTTATTTATGTACCTTTTGGGTGTTTACGTATAGTGTAGTTAATATTTGGTTTTAGAAGTGGCAGGATTTCTATACAGTGTCAATCTAACTGCTGAATGCAAATGCACATGAGAAGGTGGATCTACGGATGCGGAGCAGCCAGCTGAGATCGAAGAAGAGCTTAAGCAGCTATGGGGGATATTCTCAAGAACGTGTGATAACTACCACAAAAGTAGCTTAACGCAACTCTTCACATCACAGTCTATCGTGGGAAAATAACTACGTGGTAACGTGGTATTCCCAAGCCGGCGGTACCATGCGATAGGCCCACGATAACACGTCAAATGTCCACGATAAAATCAACGCGACACTGCAAAAATGCAAAACACGAACGCAAAAAAACGTTGCGATGAGGCCAATCGCAATACAAAAACCAGCAAACACCAGCCACGGGCCTGCAAATCCCACGCGTTATGCGGTAAAATACACTATAAAAGCAACGGAAACAAAATGGAGAAGAAATATAAACTGCGTAGCACCATGGACGCACCCGGACCGAGAGCAGAGGCCGACGCGACCCCCACAAGCCCCACAGACCACCAGCAAGGAACAACGGAGTCGGAAAAGGCCAAGGAGAATAGTGAGAGGAAGACGGGTTGCAGTCCGCAGGAAAAGCAGATCAGCGTCACGGAGGTGACAGAACACTACCATCAACTGAGACCCAATTAGACCAACGTGAATGTAGTCAGAGTGTCGAGGAGGGCATTGGAGGAGGCCAAAAGGCGCTGGCAAGATGTGTAAAGCCAAACCAAGCACAAACCCGCTGCCAACAGGAAGGCAGCAACGGCAACAGGAGGTGGGAGTCCTGTGCCACAGGAGGAGCAGGAGGAAACGGGGGCCACAGTCATCAGTGTGGGGACACTGCAAGGAGGTGGGAGTCCAGACACAGCTCGAGAGGACCTGACACAACATCAACAGGGTGAGTAACGACCAGGGACTGGGGGGACGGGGGGAGTTAGGCACAATGGCACACATGCACAACAATGTGTAGCACACTGCACACCCACAATGACCCTGGATCATGTCCCTGATCCCCGTGGCACACTGCCGCACACACACATAGCAATCACAGCACATCCACATTGACGACAATGTGGTACAATGTGCAGACCCGACACCGCCGAACAGAGGTCACAATTGGCTGCATTCATGCGCTGAAACAGGCCAACCACATCTAACAGAGCAGGAAACTGTGAGAAGGAAATGTACGTGTACAACCTCACATCCGTCATGTAGTCCAAATGTCCACTGTCCCGCATCAAAATCCAGCACCTCCCAAACAGTCACAATGTACATAGTCATACAGTCTGCCTGTAAACAAGAACAATGTGCCAACATACATGTCAACACAATGTCAACATGCATCTCCCCTTCACATTGCAGAGGGACAAACAACACCTCCAGCAGAGCAGACCAGACTACTCATTAGCGATGCTGGAAAGGACCACCACAACTTTGACACCGACGCCCCACAACAGATCATGGACATCCCAGGCAATCCACCACCAGGACCAGGGCAGCCAAGCCACATAAAGGAGAACCCAGTCCCTGCACAGACCACACAGCAGGAAGCACCCGACAGCACGGCTGGCTCCCAACACCTCACCGAGCCACACATGGCATTCCAATGCCAGGTGTCAGGATGCCAAACGGAGGTGGCCGAACAGGTGCGGGTGGGGTCCGAACCCATGGAATACGAACTAGATCACATGCATGGGTGTCTAATTCCCCTCAGGGACCACCTACACCACACAAAGAGACCCACACTGTGACAGAGACACATGCATTTGCACATTTCCAGTACTGAACCATGCCAAGAGGCACGCAATTATCATTCACAAACCCACGCTGGACTTGCGTACGATGGCCCAGTCCACTCCTCCTACATATTGAGTGCATGACGATAAAGCTACATGTCCAAGGTCTAACATGTTGGCATCCGCTGTACACAACACAATGTAATGTTGTCAGGCCCGGGGCCCTCATGCATTCATTATGATTAGGGCTCCCGGTTTTATGGTATTTATGTTTTTGCCATTTCCGTCTGTATTTATCCATATTTATTTTTGGGGCATTTTATCTGTATTTATCCATATTTATGTTTGCCACAAGCAAAAGATGAAGCTACAGCTAATATTTTTCCACATTTATTTAAATTGTTGCTTATTTATCTTATGCCCATAATTCAGCCTAAGTCTGCTAAATGTGCCAATGTAGATTTTGTAATTCTCCTTAAGAATTTGTCACAAAGTATTTAAAAGGGCATGAGTAAAAGGAGGCTCAGCCCTTCAAACCTCTATTAGCGTCATTTCCTATCCTCATGACTTGTGAAGTTTGTCTGCTCTCGTACCACACTTCTCATCCCAGCACAGCTATGAAAAAAATGTATGGAGTTTACCTGTCTGTATTGATAATGTTGTGAAATCTCTACGGGCCCGATTCACTGGACTAACTTAAGACAAAATCCTAAACGTACTACCATTTTGGTATTCACAGAAGGCACTTACTCATTTTGGTATTCACAGAATCTGTGAATTGGGCACTACATTCTGAATCACTATTGAGGGCCGTAGTAAACACTATAGTTGGTGATTCACTCGTAGTCAACTCTTGCATTAGGAAATTTCAAATCAGTGTTCACACAACTCAGAATCCTAATTGAGACCACATAAATCCGTCAGTATAACTGACCACCTTCATCCAAAATAATAAAAACTTTTAATGTGTGACCGAAATTAATCTAGACTGACCTCTGGTGCGATGAACACACCACTGAAAGCATTAAAGAGCGCATCCACATTGAAGCCGATACAAACCAATTAAAATATTTTATAACTCCTTTTCAGAAAATTCACCAGCTCTCTACTCAAGAAACAAAGGATGCGATCAGGGTGTTTGAGATCGGAGATTAGCCCTGCACAATTAAATAAACAAGCATGTGCACCAAATATGTAACACAAGGACAGATTTATTTTTGGTAGGCACGGGGAGATAAAGTGACATGTACACAGTTTACACAATGTACTTGCACTGAAAGAACAACCTGGCCACAAACGCAGCCAACACTCCGGCCCTGACTGTGAAGTTGCCATTAAGCTTCGCTTAGCTTTAAAGACCCAGTGGCTGGAGTGATTGTGGCTGGATTGTTCTTGCAGCCACACGTTGCCGATTTAAATAATATAGCGCGAACAGAGGTATTGGAGTGCTTTACATTTTCCCACCAATTATCTAAGGACACATTCATTTTTGGTTTTCATGGTAATATTAAGTGACAGTACACCGTGTACTGCACTGAAAGACCAACCTGGCCACAAACTCGGCAAACACTCCGGCTCTGACTGTGAAGCTGCTATTAAGCTTCGCTTAGCTTTAAAGACGCAGTGGCCGGAGTGTTTGCAGAGTTTGTGGCCGGATAGTTCTTCTACCACATGTTGTTGCATATTTAAATACCATAGCACCAACTCAGCACGGAGGTATTGGAGCGCTTTACCTTTCTGCACTAATTATGAAAGGACCGCCATTCATCTGTCCCCGACAGTACGTACGTCAGATAAATACACTTACCTTTACCTTGAAATGGCGATGGGCTGGCGCAGAGCTCTCTCGAGTGGCGGAGCCCCGGAGATGGCGAGAGAAGGGCTGGGGCAGCAACAAAAATGGTGACAGGGAGGCTCCTTCTGCACTCTGGCTGGTCACTGTGAAGGTAAAAGAAGGAGGAAGTAGGGGGTGACCCGCCAAAATAAAGGGCAAAAGGTATGAGGGTCGGGCGGGATAAATATTAACACGCCCACACAGTGACGCCTGTATCGAACCACGATTGGCTCAGGGGCACGGCAGCAGGTCAAAAAAGACCCAAATTGGAAGATATCTCCAGCAAATCACAAACTGTAAGGCCCTGCAGGTGAGAGGCGTGGTAAGTCAACTCAGCTGAAGCATGGCAGCACACTAGGTTTGCTAGTGTTTTACCGCTTCTAAATATAAATACAGACAAAGGAAAAATAGTTTCCCGTCTGTATTTATATGTAAATGTCCATTTAAACGGAAAACCGGCAGCCCTAATTATGATCACATGGACACACGCAGATAGTTTTGTGGAACTGGCCACGGGCACGTGCGCCTGCCTCCTTATTGGCAGGGCCACATGTAAAGACGACTGTGTTGGATGTGTGTGGGGTGAGTGTGAGCCAGCCCTCACGGAGTGGTTGGTGCTGGCAACAACTTGAACAGTGAACACTATTAAAACGGAAACTGCAAACACCATCATAACAGAGACAAATGCAGAGCATCATGGAGGTAGCCGGTGCAAGTACAGAGGCCACCCAATATGTAAACAGAAGTGTCCGTGAGTTGCAGTGCATTGAGGTTGGGGCTCCTGTAGTGCCGAGCAGGGTATCAGGCAGATGATGGCATCGATGACAGGTGTGAGCAACTCCGTTAGTCACCCAGTACGACTGTTCCGACTCTTGCAGTTGGCGGTTGGAGGTGGTCCTGGCGGTGGTGGCTTGTGCCTCCTGCTGTGATGTGTCATCCGGGCCGGTCAGGACTCGATTTGATGTGTGAGCCCTGGTGTAACACAGTTGAGGCCGGAGGCAGCGGACTGTGCAGGGCCACATACACATGACGTCGACGACCTCAAGGCCATCATCTCAGAGGCCATGCAATATCTCAAGAGACAGGGTCCCTGACTTGAGCTGCACAGAGTTAGTGGCTCCGGATGCACTGTGGCAGGCACAGGCACACCGCCACGGTACAGTGACTTGCGGTGCAGTGAGAAGGGGCTTTGCGAGCTGAGCGGGTCCTCATCGATGTCCGAGGTGAATGTGGTGGAGAGTTGCGGGTGTAAGTGGAAGGTGTCCTCCAGGACATGATGCAGAGGGTAGAAGCCGTCCAGAAGCAGCAAATGGAGGAGTGGAATGCTACTGCCTCGTTTTTGCCACCAAGTCAGTATCACCGACATGATGGTGATGACAACCCCCGGTCCATGGAATCAGTTGCCATCAAAGTTCAACCACAAAGTGTCCATGGATCTCGGTGAAAAGACTTAGTGGCACCGGAGCTGAAAGGGTATGCAGTCTGCGATAAGGCCTGTACAATGATATCAAGTCTGCCATAAACAAATCAAGACTGAGTTTGAAATGTGTGACCTACTCCAGCGCAGTGTGCCCCGAGGCAGTGGTCAGCGCAGGCCAAACACGGTTCAGCGAGGCCCTCCTGGAACTCTAACACATGACGTTTACATGGCATTTGGGGGTGACTTGTGGTTGACGGATGTAAAAGCACTAGACCTAAGCGGGTGTTCAGTCAGTGAAGATGATGTGTCCTGCCTGGTACGGACTGGATTGGATTGGTGTAAGGCCTGCTGGACCGCAGAGTAGGCCGAAAGCATAGTAATCAAGGGCCCACAGACATGTGTGTTTGGGATGCTATGCACAGACTTGGTGTCACCACATTGAAGGGAGTATAGTGATTTAAACTCTGCCTTCATGTGTGTACTCGGACATTGTATAATCAAGACTCACTCCCAGATGTGTGACCTACTCGACCGCAGTGTAGGCCGGAGGCAGAGGTCAGGAGGGGCCCACAGCCACGAGTCGTGAGGCAGTTGTCGGTAGTGTTCGATCACCTCCGTAACGATGATCTTGTTTTCCTCCTGACTGAAACATGTCATCCTCTTACACCTCTCTTTGCATGCAATGATATGCACTCTGCATTGAAAAATCAAGACTCAGTTCCAAATGTGTGACCTACTAGTCCGCTGTGTATGCCGGTGCAGTACATCAACGAGAAGGGAGTACTGCGGCCCTGTGTCGCGGAGGCCGTGATGGTCTGAGGAGGCTGCCAGGTTCGCGGCCCTCGGGCTTGGAGCTTGCACCAGCACGTGGTGGGCCTCTTTGACACGCCGGTGTCGGCAGGTGTGCATTGAGGCCTGGGTGCGCAGGGCCTGGCAGGACTGATACGTGAACTAGCGGCCCGGGGTGTGGCAGGCGCACAGGATTGCAGGCAAAACCACTCACGGCCTGGTGGCAGGGTGAGGGGCGCCGCCCTGGAAGAGACGTTGGGCATTCCGGTAGAGAGCCACGACCAGACCTACATGCTTTTTATTCACACCCCTATGCTGGCCTGGCGTAAGCCAGGCCAGCCCACTCCGCTCACTCTTACAGGGGGGGACATAACAAGCTACATTTCCGGGATCTTCCCAACTGGCTGGCGTGACAGGGTTGCATTCACTGTCCAATACACTCCAAACACCAGCGGTGTATGTCAACATGGATATGGGTGTGGTCTGCTTACTGCAGTCTGGCCATCGCATCCATGCCACACTTGGCATTGAGTACATTCGTATACATCAGTCACTTGCCTCCTTCACACATGCCTGGTCCCCACCTCTTCCCACAATCTGCTATTGTGTGGCTGAGGTGCCATGCCATTGATGGCTTATGTGCATGGCTGTCCCAGGTTGCCACAGTAAGTTGTACTGTTGTGTCTGGTGGGTGGGCATTCCCAGTGTTGTGAGTTGCATGATTGTGGAGTTGAGGTGTGTGGTGTGTTCATTTGGTACTTGCCAACAAGCAGTGCATTTCCGTAGGTGCCAGCCTGGAACCGCCGGTTGATGATGGGCTGTCGGAAGATGTAGGACTCATGCACTCTGCCTGGGTGGTTGGTGTCGACGTTGGTGTAGATTCCCCGGTGGTCCACTATTGCCTGTGCATTGATGGACTATGTGTGCTTTCGGTAGCGGATGTTGTGTGCAGGGTTGTCAGGGGGCACAAGTAGGACATGTGTGCAGTCAATTACCCCCTTACACGTGCGGGAAGCTAGCTATGGCTTAGACAACTTGCTTGGTCTCCAGCTGTTCCTGCGCAGTGTGGGGGAAGGATAGGTAGTGTGGTACCAAGCTGATGATGGCATACAAGACAGTTGTGTAGAACTTGGATTGGGCTGGCTGTGAGACTCCGACGACTCTGGAAGTTGTTGTTTGTATGGTCCCAGGGGCCAACAGGTGCAACACAGCCAGCAGCTTTGTCTGCAGAGGGATGTTGGTTGTCCGCTGTGTTGGTACCATCAGCCTGTGGGTAATGGTGGTCAGGATGCATAGGATGGTTGTCTTTTTGAGCCTGTGGTGGGCAATGACATTCCCTGGTGTTGGGTCTGTGAGGTTGGTGTGTTTTCAGGAGGTCGCTGTCTTTGTCTACTCTGCCTCAGTGTTGGTCCGGGAGGGGGGCGGGGGAGATCAGGGGGACCCTTGGGTGGTGTTGGAGGGTGTTGTGGCCCTGTTGAGGCTCCGAGCTGCATGATCAGTGGATCCATGGCATCTGTTGTTCTTCAGGTGTGGCTGTGGTCTGGACTCCCTTTTCTGGTGCCGGCTGTAGTCCGACTTTGCACCAGGTCAGCGCAGGTGTTAGTTTCCTGCTGCTAATGTGCCTTATCACCTGTTTTGTGATCTTATCGCAGATCAGGCTGGTCGTTGAGAATGTTGAGGTGTGGTGTTGTCGCTGATTTTTCCTCTGGAACGCATACTCTGCTTCTCATTAGCGATAGTTGCCGGGGTCATCTGTGGCGATGTTTTTTGAGAATGCTGTCGCCGGAAAACTGGTGATAACGGCTGTTTGCACCAGCTTGTGAATGGGGCGATACATTTATCGCCAATTTGGCTGCGATAAAGTGGCAATAACTCAGCGATAGCTCCTTGGGAATATGCACCTATGTTTCCTCTCTCTTTCCAGTTCTCATGCCGCCGTTTCTGCATATCATGGTTCGTGGCCTCTTGGCAACATTTATGACAGTGAAGTGAGGGCTTGGTTCACATCGTATTTGGTTTGGATCCTGACAAAAAAGTCAGAGTTAGAAGGGATGTGTGGGAGAGGAGAGTGGAGTTTGAGTGGACAGAGGTGGAATGAAGAAGGTAAAAGGAGCTCATGTGAGTTGCTGCTGGTGAGGCGGTGTTCATAGAAGCAGTGTACAAGAGGAGAGAGGTTGTAGGAAGTTCAGCGGGGGAATAGTAAGAAAGAGATTGAGATAGTGTTGAGGAGATGGAACAGGGAGGAGAATGGAGAGAGAAGGATTTGTTGAAAATTATGTTGCTAAATAGGACTTATATAATCATCTTTTCATGGACATATATTTTCGCAAAAATCCCAAGTGTTAGGATACACACCTAATTACCTATTTTTTTCGATTACCGATTTCCATGGATCACGAAAGCAAGACTTTACTATTTCGCAAAATTCTTTTTAGTTGATGTTTACCCAGAAGTCATGGTTCGGCAACTTTAACTTGCAATATCTGTTTTTTTTTTGTCAGCCCGGTCCCTGATGTTCCTGAACTCTGGCATGTCTGCCGCAAAGTATCACTCATCCTCTTCTGCCTCATCTTTTGCATTATTTCTGAAAATCAAGTAAATTCTTTGTAAGGCATTCCTCATTCATGGGCAGATGGTTGAGGGGGGCATAAGATGCCACCTCTAAATATTTTTTCCTCTCTCGTGTGGACAGTAAGGGACAAAAAGCACTTGGTGTAATGTAAGGGCAGTGAACATTTTTGTACTGTTATGGGGAGGCTTAGGCCTGGGGATTTATGTCTTCATATTCCTTTTTGTTGCCAACATTTACTGATATTATCTTCGGTTTGTTTACAGTCTGGTACCTGTTGAACTAGTCTCCTTTGAACTTTAGGCCACAAATGTTTTTTTTCTCCGTTTTAGTAGATTTTTCCGCTGTCATGAGGGTGCTATGGGCCTGTGTTTGGATTTCGTTTCGGTAATTTGTATGCAATACATGCGCTTCTTGGGCTTGCTGGTGGTGGAGGGAGGCTTCAGGAAAATCAGCTGTTTTCTCTTTGCTCCCCATGCTTCCTGTCTTGCCGCGTGCTCGCCGGCAATTGTGTCACAACTGTCGATGTTTGGTATGTGATGTGCTGTGTGTGCGTTTGCGTGTGTGGGCCTGTCTCTGTGAGTGTATGTGTGGAGACATCTGTGTAGGTGTCTATGTGTATGAGTAGGTGTTGTGCTAATAACTCTTGATTCAAACCAGTTCCTTTCAAAATGTATTACCTGAATATAAAAATATATGTTTGAAACTCATTTCAGTTGCAGGGAATTTGAGCGCATTCTACAATACGTGTACTTTCAGAGTCCATGTGTTTTTTCCTTTAGTTATAGCATAACGTACAAATGAAGTCGCTGTGGAGTGAACACCAAGTTACAGTCCATTGTTGCTGGAGAAATGCATATAAAACTGATCTATTCACTGCCATCTTCGGTGCCTAAATCATGCATGGCCTTGAAACGATTTCTTTTATAGCTTGTGGTTCGGTGAACTGGAAGAATACATTTTCTTGTTATGTCTTCTTTTAACAGGCTCTCTTGCTTTGTCACAGAGGACCTTTCATTCCAAAGATGCCCATGTGAAGTGCTGTTTTCAGCAGCGAAGTGGTTTGATTTGAAAGATTTTGCTTCATTTTTCAAAGCTGTGCTGAAATGAAGTAACAGTATAGTAAACAAAAGACAAGCCGCTGCTAAACTGCAGTGGAATGCGCTGTGAAGATCGTGTACTGGCATTATTCATAATGTATTGAGTCTTACATATGTGTGACCTTTTCTGCAATGGATATGCCAGACTGAATTTTTTTTTTTAAGTTGATTTTATTTGATCGGAAAACAAAAATAAATTTCCACTTTGGACAGTGTAACACTGCCCATTTTCCAATGTTTAAATCTCCAACCAGTCCATCACGAGCTACCAGTAGCTCCCAAAAACCTTCAGCCTTGTGTTCATTTTAGCTAAGAACTGCAATAAATAAGTGTTGTGTTTTCTTTTGAAAATTAAGGAAAGGCTATGCTTATTTTACATTATTATCAGACTGCAAATAATGCCACATGCAAATGTATGACCCATATGGGTCACAGAGGCTCAGAACTGAAGCACTGAGGTATTTAACTCTGAAATAAAAGTAATTATCAACTCAATATTGGAGCATGAGAACAACATTATATTTCTGAAAGCTTTTAAATGAGAGAAAATTAAAATGAAGGGGTAACTTGATGATTAAGTTAACTCTGCATTTTAATTTTCTCCCTTTCCAAAGTATCACATTTACAAACAGCAGGCATATTGCTCCCAGTGGCTGGTAGACATACTGCCATATTTATAGCTGAAAAATACAGGGGCATATTCTCAAGGATTTATCGCTGAGTTAGCAGCACTGTATCGCAGCCAAAGTGGTGATAGATTTATCGCCCTAGTCACAAGCTGGTGCTAACAGCCGATATCGCCAGTTTTCCTGCGATAGCAACCGCAAAAAACAACACCACGGATGACACCGGCAACTAACAATAATGAGATGCAGAGTAGGCGTTCCCGTGCAAAATCCCGCAACAACACCACTTCGCAACAGTCTCAACGGCCAGCCAGATCGGCGATATGTTTCACAAATCATGCGATAAGGTGCGTTAGCAGCAGGGAATTAACACCTGCTCTTTCCTAGTATTAAGTCTGACGATAACCTGCACCAGAATTGGGAGCCCTGCCCACAGCCACACTAGAAGAACAACAGATGCCATGGAGCTACTTATCATGCAGCTCGGACATCCAAGAGGGCCACAACACCCACCACCACCACACCCAGGACCCCCCCCCCCGACAAAGTTATTTTACATCAACTTTACAAATTCACGAACAAAACAATTCACCGGATGTCGCCCAATTACAACAATTAACATTCATGTGTGGTCAGAAAAAGGAGATTCATTCATTCATCTCTGAATTTCCAAACACATTATTTTATTCAAAATTCAAGATAAGAAGGTGTGTCATGCGCTCATCAAAGGACAGGGAGAGAGAGAGACAGAGAGAGAGAGAAAGAAAGAAAGGGAGAGAGAGAGAGAGAGAGAGAAAGAGAGGGAGAGAGAGAAAGAGAGAGAGAGAAAAAGAGAGAGAAAGAGAGGGAGAGAGAGAGACAGTGGAAGGAAGAGAGGGAGAGAGAGAGAGCAAGAGAGAGAAAGAGAGAGAGAGAAAGAGAGAGAAAGAGAGGGAGACAGAGAAAGAGAGAGAAAGAGAAAGAGAGAGAAAGAGAGGGAGAGAGAGAGACAGTAAAAGGAACAGAGGGAGAGAGAGAGATAGAGAGAAAGAGAGAGATAATGAGAGAGAGAGAGAGAGAGAGAGAGAGAGAGAGAGAGAGTGAGAGAGAAAGAGAGAGAGAGAAAGAGAGAGGGAGAGAGACAGTGAAAGGAAGGCTCTTGGCTCATATATGCCAACTGTTGTGTGTGTATCGCATTGGTGCACCATAAACCTAAGGCCTAGCCTCAGTTGCAGCACGAAAGCCACATCACATTTCCAGAATGTAAGCAGTAGTCAGACTAACATTAGGGATGGAAGTTCCTTTGTCGCAATACATAAGGCGGAAGGACATCTGCACCTTCGACCTTGGTCTTGCATGCGGCAGGCACCCCCTGAGAGAGATACCATAGCAGATGATGACGACTCCCACACTATGCACAGTGATAATGAAAGACCTACGTATCCACACCCCACACACAGAAGTCCTTGCTCGAGGTACTCTTGCATGGAATGCCCTTGACACTTACATACACAGCAACCCATACGTCCAAACGTTGCACACACATAGGACTCATTGCTCCGAGCTGTGGCATATAATCCACATAACTGCCGCAGGTCAGAAGAGTGCCGGTTCTACGGGAGCCACCAACGCAATGGCAGGACATCCCAGGCACATACACAACTCCTGTCACTTGCATTTGTTGGGGGCACTGCCACTGGCAGTGTTGCACATCAGTTACCGTCTGAGCTTCCCTCTTGCGTACGTCACATGCGTCCAGCCCTGGTTCCACTGTCGATCATGCATATTCGAGTGGCTCATGGATGTCTGCCTATCCGACACAACGGTAGCTGAACTGGATTATGACTTGTGTGTGCACCCCCTGTTGGCCCACGACCAGGAGTGTAACCGTGATACCCGTTCATGTGATGCCTTGATATTTGGCGTATGTGCTGGCAGTTGGGCATAGGAGATTTTACAAGTCCTCATGTGCAGTGACCACATTGAAGTGCACCCCTTTTGGGGTATGTTGCAGATTGGTGAAACGGCGTGGACGGAGCACATCTGTCCGGACTAGTTAATGGATTGGCTCACCCCCACGTTCGCTGAAGTCAACAACGATGTACTCTTGGAACTGATTGCCCACGAAGCTGCTCTCGCATTCATGGGCGAGTAACTACGTACCTGCAGCTACAACTGATTGTAACCCAGAGACCCAACACCTTGTTGCATCTTGGAGAAGTGGTCACATATCCCACCACAAGAGTGGACATGGCTGCATTCGCCTGGACTCAGAATGCATGTGAGTGCACCTACGCGTGTTGACACACACCTGTGCAAGGTGAGGCAGTCTCATGGGCAGAGCTGCACAGCGTCGCTTGGCAACGTTCCTAAATCTGACATTCTGCTGGAGGGAGAGTACACACATGGCAATGTACTACTACATGTGACCTTGTTGGACCCTTTCACCTGCTCACTGTCAGTAGAGCAGACAGTCAACGTAGTCCAGTATTACAGCACTATGCAGATCCCCTGGGCTGTGAGTCGTGTCCCCTGACATGGGGCAATGAGCATACGCCAAACATCACATGACTCGTCCAGCAAGGCAAGGTGGGCTGAGTCCGTTGCCATCCGTAATGATTGGTGTTCATTTTTGCCTCCCCATTTCTTGCACCTCTACATGTTCCTATGCTGCCTTTTAGTGTCTGAAGCATTGTGTCTTGCCCGTACTGACACGCACATGCTAATAAAGTCTTAGCAACTTCACTAGTGTTCAACTGTGATGAGTGTTGATTAGAATGACAAATCGTGTGCCTCAAGGAGCATTGTCCGTACACAGGGAGGGAGGGACTGACTGACACATTTCACTTAGGGGTGAGTCCCTATTGCCAGCTCCACCTCTGTGAGCCAGACATTGTGGTTGGGATAGTTGCTGGTAGACCTGTGCTCTTACATGTCTTCAGCAATGTTAGGTTATGTTATGTTAATATCATTTATAACGCGCATGGCTACTCAAGAGTGTCCTGGCGCGGAAACCAAATGATGAAGGGAAGGAGCTGGAGAGAGCGACGCATTTATGCAAACAGCCAAGTTTTAAACAATGTCCTGAACAACCTTGGGTTAGTAGTGTTCCAGAGTGTGCAAAGCAGAGAGTTCCAGGCTTGAGCCGCCTTGAAAGAGAAAGAGCTGCCCCCCACTCGTACCAGACGGAACCAAGGGATCACTGCCAGCCACTGAGAGGCTGAACGCAACAGTCTTTGTGGCACATAGAAGCTGAAGCCATTCCTCAAATATGGTGGACCCAAACCATGGAGGGCTGCATGGGCCAGGGTGAGGGCCTTGAATTTGACCCGTTGAGCCACAGGAAGCCAGTGTAGGTCCAGCAAATATTGCTTCACACTACTTCTTCCGGGGATGTTTAGCAGAGCTCAGGCTGCCGTATTTTGTACAACTTGCAGCTTCCTCAGCGGGAAGTCTGGTAGACCTATATAGAGTGCGTTAGCATAGTCTAGGTGCAAAAGAATCAGTGTCCGCGTGACCATTTCCTTGGCTGCCCTGGGTAGCAAGGGCAGAAACTTCCTGAGAATCTTCAGTGTACCAAAACACTGTCCTGCCAGTTTCTTTATTTCTGTGGAGAACCTAAGATCCTCATCAAACCAAACACCTAGGTTTTTGACAGGCTCACCCACAGAGCTAGGTAGAGGGTAGTTTGTCGGCCAGAGAGCTTCCCTAAACTGTGGAGGAAAAGACCCATATAGAAGAACCTCTGACTTCTTTTTGTTACACCTCAGATGGGCTAAAGCCAGCCATTCAAAAACTGCCATTAGACAGGCTTTGGCCTGGAAAGGAGATGCATCTGCCTCCCTCCAAGTGAAGAGGAGCTGGGTGTCATCCACATAAGCGATGATCTTCACTCCCAGCTCCTCTGCAAGATGAATCAACGGGGTGACATAAATGTTAAACAGCAGAGGGTTCAGGGTAGATCCCTGCGGTACTCCTGTAGACACCTTTTGCGGGACCGAAGAGGAGGGAGGGAGCCATACTTGCTGTGATCGATCTTCTAGGAATGACTTGAGCCAATTCCATGCTCGACCCGAAATACCGATGTTGGAGAGATGAGCAAGAAGCTGGGAGTGTGGTACCGTATCGAAGGCGGCAGAGAGGTCCAATAAAATCAAAGCTGCTCTGCCACCAGCGTCCAGACACTCTCTGATCGCTTCAGACATCTCCACCAACACCGTCTCTGTGCTATACGTAGCCCTAAACCCTGATTGGGCTGGGTGCAGAAGGCCAGATGTTTCTATGAAATTGGACAACTGTTTGAACACCGCTTTCTCACACACTTTTGCTATGGCAGGCAGAAGTGAGATGGGACAGAAGCTAGCCGGAGAGGACATGTCCAATGATGGCTTTTTAGGTAAGGGAAGGAGTTGGGCCTGCTGTCATTCCAAGGGTAAAATAGCTGTCTGAAGGGACATATTAATCAGGGTATTAACCTCAGGATGAACTACCTCTGCCACGGCAGCTAACAGCCTGGCAGGACAGGGGTCCACCGGAGATCCCGATTTTAGCAAATTGAGAATGGTCAGTGAGTAAAACTCTACAGAGCTTCACCCAGAGTAATCAAAGAAAATTCCGCTAAGGAGGGAGATGAACTAGATAGACATACACTGAGTCCAGAGATAATTGTAGAGGGAAGTCCTGCCTGACCTATACTTCCTTGTCCCAGGCCGTCATGAATCATCTGGATTTTATCAATGAAAAACCTAGACAGTTTTTCGCACCATATGTCATAGGTAGGAAGAGTAATGTGCTCAGCACATGGGGAAACAAAACTCTGAACAATTGAAAACATTTCTTTGGCGTTATTTTTGGACTGAAAAATGCGCTCCGCATAATGGTGACTTTTGGCTATACCGATAGCAGTATAGTAAGCTTTCTGGGCCGTTCTTGGAGCAATTTTAGCGAGGGGGCAGTAAGCTCCCCTCCAGCTTCTTTCCAACTTTTTTACAATGCTGCTTTTGCTCTTTAAGCTCACTAGAGAACCAGGGTTTTGAGGGAGAAGTTCTGGCTCGCTTATGAGCGAAGGGAGGGGATAATGAAGCCACCGCCTGCGAGATCTAGTTCGAAAAACTCTCCAGAGCTCCACCCAGATCTTTTGCGATAGGAAGCCGCGCCTCGAGCAAGGCCAAACTTAAGGCAGAAGGGTCTATTCTATGGGACGGCCTGCTCTGAGAGAGGCTACTAGCTGATTTGGACCTCAGAATGGTCCATGAAAACTGGATCAGGAAATGGTCCGACCAGGTTACCTGCAGAAGTTCTTTATTATATAGCGGGAAGTTAGAACAGACCAGATCTAAGATGTGACCCCTTTGTGCGACGATGAGCTAATCCACTGGGAGAGCTGGGCTAGACTCAGTGAGTCGCAAAGCTCCCTTTTATCACTTGCCTCCACTCGATCCAAGTGGATATTGAAATCCTCAAGAAGTAAAAAGTAAGATAATCGAAGGGCCCTGGGAAGAATCACCTCCTCTAAGGCTTTCAAGAATGGTCCGGCAGGGCCGGGGTGCTTATAGACCAAAATGCCTCCCAGCGTAAAGTGTGGCAAGATAATGATTGAAAAATCAAAAGCCTCTCCCTCCCCAATTCCCAAAACCTCGCCACGGTGAAGAGTCCATTTGTCCCTAAAAACTACAGCAGTACCTCCACCTCTACCATCCTTGCGATCTGACCTAGAGATTTTATACCTTCTCGGAATGGCTAATTCAATGGCCGGATTCGAGTACTTGTTAAGTCACGTTTCCGTTATGAAAAGTAAGTCCAGGTGGTCATCAGAGACGAGTTCCCAAATGTCCTGGGTATGTTTGACCAATGAACGAGCATTAATCAGGGTTGCCTGAATGCACTGATTCTTAGTGGTAACTCTAGATAGATGAGCGGAACAAACTACTTTCACCTCTTTGGGACACAGACTAAAGTTACAGTTCTCACATATCCTACCATCATTATCCAAAACACTCCATGAGTTGGAGCACTTACCCCCATGCTTATCAAGTGCTAGCAGTCCAGCGTGACTGTATAGGTAACGGGGTCCATATGCATCCAGCATGAAACAGGCAGTATGACTAGCACTAGCCGCTTCTGGGATGCTGACGGGCGCAGATGGACTTGCCTTAGGCGCGCCTTCAGTGCGCCAGCGATGCATCCGTGACACGTGCATATTTCAGTGCAGAGCCCTGTACAATGTAAATATGGTGTTCAACTTCTTGCCATGTGAATCAATGTGATCGATCAAAACAGGCTGTGTCCACACAGTTGAGTGTGCGTAGGTATGCAAAGAGATGTTCTGTTGTCACATGTGATGGGGGACACTACTTTAGGCCGGCTACCGAATTAGACATTTTTACACACAGCCCTATTTAATACATGGATGTGAGTTACATTGGGGGGTTGCAAGATTGTTGGTCATGAGCAATGAGGCCACAGCTAGTTCACACCTTCACAGTCATCTAATAGGCCATGTGGGTCAGTGTCAAACATGCGCATTGATGTCCTTTCCTAGGGTGTACCTTTTTGTGCAATCAATGTCCCTACATTCCTCCATACTATTATACTTGATTGACCATAGACATGACACATCTGTGTGATTTGGAATGTTTTATTCACATTCTGTCGAGTATCGGAGCTGGAGCAGTACATGGCCATGCAAACCCCACATTTCATGGTTGTCCAGTTGAGGGCCAACCGGAGTCCTTTGGGGAATGACAAGTTAATCGGAAGAGGAAGAGTTCAGTCTGCAGCCTGATTGCTGTGTCATTGGTAACCAGAGCAGATATGGCAGTCTATGTCGGGGTCTAGGTGAATGTCGCAGAGGGTGTCGGGGGACAGTGGAAGGTGTTGTTCCAGGGCATGATGCAGAGGGCTGAACCAAGCAGGAACAGGCCATATGGCGGGGATGAATGCTGCAACCTCCTTTCGCACACAGAGTCTTTCCCATCCACATCTTAGTCCTCTGATATGTCTTCTGTGTCAGGTGTGTCAGGTGTGTGTGGTGGTGTTATGGCTGCATCACTGTGTGCCACTGACAGATCAGGGGGCGGAGGTGGTATGGCTGCATCACTGTATGCCTCTGACTCATCAGGGGGTGGAGGTGGTATGGCAGCATCACTGTGTGCCACTGACACATCAGGGGGCAGAGGGGGTATGGCTGCATCACTGTGTGCCACTGACACATCAGCGGGCGGAGATATGTGTGTCGAAGTTCCTGCAGCAGTCGTTTGGGACAGGCTTTATCACATCAATGGCAAGATGAGGTTCTGCATGGCATGGAAGATCCCAGCTACATCTCGCTGGTGTACAGCCGTGGCAGCCATCCTTCCAGCCTGCATCCGCTACATGTTCTCCATTGTCCTCCGCATCTGTGCCAATTCTGTGCTGTCATCACTGGAGCCTGTCTGACTAGGCAGCTCTTGTATCCGAGTAAGGGCTCCAGCGAGGTTGTTGTAGAGCATGGAACGGACTGTGGATGTCCGTTAGGGACTGTAAGTGTTCCCTGATGGGACTCATACGCCCACGTATGGCATCAAGTTTGGCTGCCATGAGGTTGAAACCCACCCACACCTGTTCAGCCAGCCCCCTCTGGCAGTCTAACACACGGCGTTGGAATGCCATGTGTTTTTCCGTGAGTTGCTGGGAACTAGCAGTGGTGGTGGGTGCTTCCTGCTGTGTGGGCTGTGCAGGGGGTGGGGTTACCTCGATGCAGCGGGGCTGCCCTGTTCCTGGAGGTGGGGTTTGGAGGCTGTCCACGAGCCGTTGGAGGGTGTCGGAGCAGATGGCCAGGGGGGTCCTCCTCATCTTCACTGAAGAGATGTCTGGTGTGCTCTGCAGGAGGTGTTGATTGTCCCTCTGCAATGTAATGGGGAGATGCAGGTTAACAGTGTGTTCCATGTATGTTGACGCATTGTACATGTTTACATACAGACTTCATGACAATGTACATTGTGACTGTTTTGGAGGAGCTGGCTATTTGATGGGAGACAGTGGATATTTTGACTACATGACGGATGTGAGGTTGTACTTGTGCTGGAGCAGCGTTTTCTGTTGAAAATCTATTGGGTTTTTAAGCTCTGGTTTGTCTATTGTCGAAAGAAATTAAAATTATTAATTTATAACTACTAATTATTTGTTTTGTGTAAATGTTCTGATTAACCAATACGTACTAACAAGAGAAAACTATACGTGGGGTTGCATTCATGTTATTTACTAATAATGTGCATGTTTAATTAAATAAATGTTGCTGAGTGCTGTTTATTTTAAAGCACAAAAACGCTTTTGAATTGTCGTGTACTAATGCTTTTCTTGTGTTGCAAAGGCTAGATAATTACATACACATAAGGGTATTAGTGGAGTTAATACTGTTTAATCACTATGCTGTGGTAACGTTGTTTTTGTCTCTTTTAATTAAGATGGTACATTTTGGCCTAGTTAAAAATGGCTACCGTTTAAAGCCTACATTCGAGTGCTGAGATTTTGATGAGAAGGCCTTGCTGAACATGGTCGAGAGTCATCTGACCACAGTCTTCGCCTGGTTAAAAGTTTTCCGTGAGGACAGCAGCTTTGGGCGGACATCCGAGTGTCCTTGGAAGACAAAGGAGCCACAATGAACATTGTGATCACTATGCTGGTTCCGAGGAAATATGAACATGAAAAAGAAACATTTTCAAGATTTAGTTCCGTCTTCCGTCTTTTTATTTTTGTGGTTTTTCTGAGCGGAGATTTTTCCAAATGTAGCGATGCTACATCCTTTCCTGCTCGCTCTGCTCAGCGGTTCAGCGGATATCTAAAATATTTTATGTTGCCTTCTTTTGTTAAATTTATTATAAATATTGTTAGCCTAGAGAGGGTCGTTGGTCATTGCATTTTGGATTCTGAGGCCACTTCTTTCCGAACTTGCGTTGGTGAGGATCGATGCTGTGAGGACGGTGACTTGAGAGACTTCTATCGAGAGACCTGTCCTGACTCGTTTATGACATTTAGCTAGAATAGGTAATTATGAGAATAATGATTTTGCTTTTGAATTGATTTCCTTTGAACTAATTTTAGATAAATTACCATTATTTGAAATACTGTGTTGGTGGTTATTTCTTGTCAATTATTGAGTACTCTATTTTGATTATTGTTGATTATTATTGGTTAAATCATGACTCATTAGGTCTTATCGACCGTAGTGTAGATGCAGGGTGTTTAGAAGGTTTTCTTTCCACAGGTTCAGTGCTGATAGAGTAATCTGAGTGTATGTTAGTGAAATGGGCCCAAGCGTATGATGAGTATATGTGCGTGTATCTGTGAATTTACTCTATCCGTGGAAGTAGGGAGAATTTGTACACCCCAATCTGCACCAATTTCCTGGTAGCAGAGGATGGTTTTGATGATTGTCTTGATCTGATTAGATTGCTTGTACATTGGCTTTTTGATTTATTGATTATTGATTGATGGTGGTATATGTACTAATACTATATGTTGAAGTCGTCATGTTGAGTTTTATGTAGTGCTTCTGGAATTTTGGAGCTGGTAGCAGTTCCGTAGTAGGGCAGAGGGAAGTATATGCTGCTCTCGGGAAAGACGGGATTGTTGGTCCTGTACGTATGCAGGAAAAACGTGTGACAATTGAAGTTGCGCGTCACATTGTCTGTGTTCGGAATTAGTGACATCGTTGTGTGTTACTTTTAGAAATATTTCTGGTATAAAAAGGAGTGTGTATGGTAGCGAAGGTTATCTGTGAAACTCTGGTCTTAAGTCCCAGGGATCCGTAAGGTTTGCTGTTAAAGCTTATCGCGGGAGGAGTAATAGGTATTCTCTGAGCTTGTTTGAAGGACTGGGCAGAGGTAAACACTGCTTGGTTAACGTATGTTATAATTCTGTAGTGGGGCAGATTGTTCGCTGTTCTCGGGAAAAGCAGGATTCTGTGTGTATGTACTACATTTTCTTGTATGAATGTGCGTGAATGCTCATACATTTAGTTGGTTGTAAAACTCTTTGGAGCAGTCCTAGAGGAAACAGTTAATGAATGCATGTTAGAAGAGCAGAGTAGAGGGATGTGCTACTGTGTCAACGGGATTCTTGTGAAATAGATTTTCTTTACTATTCTTTGGTTAGCGAAGCAGACAATGGAGATGTTTATATGTTGTAACTAATAGATTTTGTAGAATCTGACACGAAGTCTACTGAGAAGTTTTGTAAAGGAGGGGTAGACGACTGACAGGAGACAGGAGCAGGAGAGACTGCAGCGACTGCTGACGTCAAACAGACCGCGCTCTGATTGGATATTAGATCAGAACAGTGCTTGCGCTGAGATTGGTGCGTTGGTGTGAGCCGCGCAAGGATTGGAAAGAGTCACCTTATACTCTTGTGACGTAGACGCTCCAGGATTGGTGCGTTAGTGTGAGTCGCGCTGTTATTGGATAAAACATCGTACTATTCAGTTGTATTACGGAAGGGATTAGAAAGTTTGGTAAAAGCTAAAATGTATTACCAAGAAGAGAAAAAGAAAAAATCTTTGTTCAGAAAGATTAAAAATTGTTTCGACAAGGATAAAGATGTTAAAACAAGAGAAGGTGAATTGTTACCTCCAACGAAAACGCCTGCATCCTTCATGGCTGCGAGATATGGGTATCATACCTGTATATGGTTGGAGAATTGGGTTAGGTATACTAAAGAAGATGGTGTTCTAGCATTTCCAGAACATGGTTCATTTAATCTGGCTGTGTTGAAAGATTTACGGGAAAAGATGTTGTGTCTTGACCCAAGACCAAGGCCGACACAGTTTGAGGCTTTAGTGGAATGGGAAGAGGAAGTACATGAGCGAGAAAAGCAGAGGTCTGGAGGAAATTACAGATACATGTTTGGAAGGAGACATGATCGTGAAACTCATCATGAACGAATGAAGAGATGGCGAGATGCTAGTATGTCAAAGGGATTATACCCTATGAGAACAGTTGAAGAGAAGGGTACAGAAAGGGTTCCTGAGGCAGAAGTGAGAAGATATGGAGTTAATGAGTATGAGGATGAAGTCTTGAATGACATGATTTACAAAAGACCACCTCCATATAGACCAGAACCAGAAGAGAGCACACCAGTTGTTTCTCCGATAAGAGATACATTGCGTATCATTGAGACAGAAAATGTGACATCAGAGTTAAGAAGTGGTAATCCTTTTAGGGAAAAAGAAAGAGAGAATAGATGTGGTGACGAGAATACGAGAGAATTAGCCAGAACTACATCAGAGCTGACTGAAAAGATTAGAGAGCTGACAAAGAATCTAGAAGCTGTTACGGTGCCTGTAACCATAGGTCCGGTTATGCCTGTTTTTGATAAGCAGAGGACGGGTGAAAATAGTTTGGTGATTCCATATGTTGGGAATAGATTGACAAGTTTGGCTGGTCCCTCAGGAGATTCGGGAAAAAGGACAGAAAATGATGATTTGAGACAATCCAGACATGAGACATGTAGTAAAGGATTAGAGATACAGTCTAATTCGAGATTGGATGCTAGTGAAGCTAGTTGTTCAGGGATGCCGATTTTAGAACCGCAGAAGAAAGTGGTTCCAGTGAGAAAATCTACTGAAATAACAGCTGAAGATTTGAATGAATGGATGAAAGTTCTTCAAAAGAGGGATAAAGATTCACAGGCAATTGATGTGGCTAGGTTACGTGTAGAATTAGAAGAGCTTGTTGCAGGGACAGTTCCTACGGAAATTCTGAAAAATCATCATGATGGTGAACTGTTATTTATGTGTAAAAATATCACCTGGAGAGCTAAAAATACACATGACAGATTAAGAGCAATAGCGAATGAGCACGGAGTTGACATTGATAAAGTGAAAGCTTTGCAGAAGTCTTACAGGATGGATTTCACAGACAAAGATATTGAAAATCTGAATGGTGCTGGTAGAACAGGACAGATTAAAGAAATGATCGCTTTATTGCGAAAATGGGGTGATGTTGAGAAGTGGAAGGATAGGTGGTACAAGAAAAGAGAAGAATCAGGGGATAGGACTTATTCAGCATTTCCTGTGAGAGAAAAAGAGAAAACAGTGGATGCTTATCCTATGAGAGAAATACCTGGAGGAGGATATGTACATGTTCCATGGACCAGACAGGATATTTTATCATTTACGAATGATTTCCCTCGACTGAGAGAAAAGCCCGTCGAGTGGTATAGGCAGGTAGACAGGTTTGTGAAATTGTCAAAAGTGCTGTGGATTGACCTGAATAGTCTGTTTGATATAATTGTTCCAGCAGACTTGTGGGCTGAGTGTAAAATAGTTGTAACTTGGCCTACTGAGGAATATCCAAGAGATCAGAGAACAGGAGCACCAGATCCAGAGGTAATGAGAAAGTATGAGCAGGTGATCGTATACCTGAAAAATAAAGTACCTCCAAAAGAGACAGACTGGGTTAAAATAGATCGAACACACCAGGAAGCAAAAGAATCGGTTCATGCTTTTTATGAGAGGCTGATACTGGCTTTTAAACAATTCAGTGGGGATGAACACCTGGGTGACAAGGATTTGAGTCATTTTGTATACAGATTTGTATATGGCCTGAGACCTGAGATTAGTGAGAGAATTCGTGAGCATACAGTGGACTGGCAGAGTAAGAAAATAGATGAGATTTTGAGACATGCAAAATACTTCAGTGATGAAATTGAAGCAAAACAGAGAAAGCTGAAAGAGAAAGCAATGTGGGCACAAGTGAAAGTTGCGGAAAGACAGGAAGCACAGTTGGTGGAACAGGCGAATAATGCAGGAAATAATCCAGGGAATAGGCCCAGATATGCAGGTAAAGGAAAGGGGAATCTTGAGGAAGCCAAAAAGAAGTTCCCGTGTCACAACTGTGGCCAACTGGGACATTGGAGATCTGAATGTACCAATCCACCATTAGCGAATAATGAGAATAAAACCTTAAATCAACAGGTGCAGAACGAAGGGATTAATCGACAGCAGCAACAACCTTCTGTTGTGAAACAGCAGAGTGAAGAGCCAAAACCGCCCTTGCCGCAGAATAGAGGATCACAAAAGTACAATCAGGATTCGGATTCTACAATGATGAGCAGGTAAACAAACCAAGACGTTCTAACCAGGTACAGCAGTACTTGTTAAAGAATGAAGGGAGTGAGTCTGAAGGTGATTATTGACGGTGCCGAAGAGAGGAGGAAGAGTGCATACTTGGTGCAACTCTAGAAATAGACCAGGCAGGACCATTTGTGGATGGGAAAATAAATGAAGAAGGTGTTACTTTTTTAGTAGACACAGGTGCGACAAGATCAACTGTCAGGTCAGTAGATATTAGAAATCTTCCTCTCTCGGATGAAGCAATCCAAGTAGTTGGTGTAGCCAATACACAAATCAAGACACGTCTTACTGAACCAGTAAGAGTACAAATAGGGAAATTTTCAGACATGTACAGATTTATTGTTTGTGACACTAGTCCAGTGAACTTGTTAGGCAGGGATCTGCTTTGTATAATGAACTGTACAATTTTTTGTACACCGGATGGAATAGCTTTTGAAACACCAGATGAGGATGTTTTGTACCGAATGACTCTAGAAAATAGAGAGAGTGAGTTAATTGGTGCATATGCTGTGTTTGATCCGGAGGATTTGCCTCAAGAGCTGAGAGACACAGTGAAAAGGACAGTTTGGGATTTTACTGGAGAGGATGTGGGATTGATGAATAATGTAGATCCTGTGAAAATTGCAGTGAAAGAAGGAATTACTTATCCTAACATTCCTCAGTACAAAATGACACCAGAAATAATTGAGGGAATAACTCCTATTATTGAGAAAATGATTCAACAAGGAGTTTTAAGAGAACTATTGAGTAGCCCGTGTAACTCACCGATAATGGGGCTAAAGAAACCTAATGGGAAGTTCAGGATTGTACAGGATTTGAGAAAAGTTAATCAAATTGTGGTGGCATGTTGTCCTATTGTGCCAAATCCGTCAGTGATTTTGTATCAGATTCCACATGATGCTGAGTGGTACACAGTGATTGATTTGTGTCATGCTTTCTTTTCAATTCCATTGCATCATGACAGCCAGCCGATTTTTGCATTTAGGTTTGGCCAGCGTATTTTAGCATGGTGTCGTATCCCACAGGGGTATACAGAGAGTCCTTCGATATTCAATCAGTTATTGAAAAAATCATTGGAGAGCTTGATTATGCCTGAAAATTCAGTACTAGTGCAGTATATTGATGACCTACTTGTGGCATCAAAGACACGTGAAGCTTGTGAAGTAGATACCATAGCTTTACTGAATCATCTGGCAGATGGAGGGTTAAAGGTATCTCCAGCTAAATTGCAATTTTGCAAGAAAGAGGTGCATTATCTTGGACACAATATTGAAAAAGGTCTAAGAAAAGTGACTGATGACAGGATCAGAATTATCAGAGAAATGAAAGCCCCAAAGACCCAGAGGGAAGTGAGAATGTTCCTGGGAATGGTGGGTTATTGTCGTCAGTGGATAATTAATTTCTCCCTGATAGCAAAGCCACTGATTAAGCTGACAAAAAGTGAGATGACAGATCCATTGGAACTAGATGGAGAACAAATGGCAGCATTTGAGGAGCTGAAGAGCAGAATGTGTGAAGCCCCTGCTTTGGGTATGCCAGACTATGAGAAAGAGTTTGAATTGTACTGTAGTGAGAGAAATGGATGTGCACTTTCAGTGTTAATCCAGAAGCATGGATTACTGAGAAGGCCTATTGCGTACTTCTCATCGACACTTGACCCTGTAGCTGTGGGTTTACCAGGTTGTCTGAAATCTGTGGCTGCAACATGCAGAAGTCTGGAACAGAGTGAGGGAATTATAATGGGATATCCTGTAAGGGTATTCGTACCTCATAATGTGGCAATTCTTTTGACAAGAAGCAGAACTCAGTACATGTCACATAGTCGGCTGACTAAATATGAGAAAGTCATTCTGGGAGCATCAAATGTGACTCTGGAGAGATGTGTGAATGTGAATCCAGCGACATTATTGCCGGATATTGAAAATGTGGGTGTGAAGACAGAAGATGATCACAATTGTTTGGATGTGCTGGATTACTGTACAAAACTGAGACCAGACATAAGGGATCTTCCCTTACTTGAGAGTGATCATGTGCTGTTTGTAGATGGATCATGTCTGAGGAATGCTGAGGGTGTGCTGAGTGCAGCATATGCAGTGTGCAAGGTTTCAGAAGTGATGGAAGCATCACCATTGAAAGGAGTGAAATCTGCACAAGTTGCAGAATTGGTGGCATTAACGAAAGCTTGTGAGATTGGGAAAGATCTGAGAGTGACTGTGATGACTGATAGTCAGTATGGATTTGGAGTTGTGCATGATTTTGGCCAACTTTGGCTACAGAGAGGTTTCTTGACGTCGAGTGGGACTCCAATAAAGAATGCTGAAGTGATTGGGAAATTGCTTGAGGCGATACAGCTGCCTAAAGAATTAGCAGTTGTGAAATGTGCTGCTCATGGACAAGGAGATGATTTTGTGACAGTTGGAAACAGATTTGCCAACGACATTGCACAATATTGTGCTAAGAACAATCACTCAATTAATAGGGAACGAGAAGGAGAAATGTCTTTTTGTTCTGTGATGTTTACTAATGTTCTAGAAACGTGGGATGAAGTGAAACAGTTGCAGGATGAGGCAGGAAAGGAAGAAAAGAAAGACTGGTTCAAGGCAGGTTATGCCCCAAGAGAAACAGACCATGTTTGGGTCTATAGAGATGGCAGACCAGTCATGCCTAACTCTATGCTGTCGACAATGGCAAGGATGTATCATGGCCAGGGACATTTGGGAAGGGATGCGATGATCAGGTCTTTTAAACAGACTTGGTACAATGCAAAGTTCAGGACAATTGCAGAGAGCATCTGTCAGAGATGTTTGATTTGCCAGCAATTTAACACTGGGAAAAAGACAGTGGTGAGTCTGGGAACGATAGGCAGAGAAGGTGGTCCTTTCACGAGAATGCAGGTAGATTTCATTGAAATGCCCCAAGTGAACAGACTGAGGTATGTTCTAGTGGTAGACTGTTTGTTCTCAAGATGGGTGGAGGCCTATCCGACTAGGAGAAATGATGGAATAACAGTGGCAAAGTTACTGTTAAGAGAGTTGATTCCTAGGTACGGGTTTCTAGTAACGATTGAGTCTGATAGAGGTGGACACTTCTATAATGAGCTCATGAGTTTGATTTGTGAAGCATTGGGCATACAGCAGAAGCTACATTGTGCATACAGGCCAGAGGCTTCTGGTGTGGTTGAACAGATAAATGGCACAATCAAGAACAGGATTGGTAAGATGTGTTTAGCCACTGGAATGAAATGGCCTGATGTCTTGCCTCTAGTGCTAATGACTATTAGATCTACTCCAGATAGAACTACTGGGTTGAGTCCGCACGAGATTTTGATGGGACGTGCAATGCGTCATGCATTTGTACCTGTCAATAAGTTGATGACAATAACTGATGACATGATTTTGGATTACTGTAAAGGCCTGGCTGACGCAGTTCATTCTGTGTTTCACCAGGTTGGAGAAGAAGCTACCACACTTGAGAAGAAGCAAGCTCATGATCTGAGTCCAGGGGACTGGGTGAGGATTAAAGTACACAGAAGAAGAAATTGCTTGGTTCCAAGGTGGGGAAGGCCAAGACAAGTTATTTTGACTACGACAACTGCAGTGAAGTGTGCTGGTGTGAAAAACTGGGTACATGCGAGTCATACTCTGAGAGTTCCAAACCCAAAGGATGGGACTGGCAAGGAGTATTTTGAAGAATCAGATTCCAGTGATGATGAAGACCCAGAACCAGTGAGAAAAAATCAAAGTTCAGAAAAAGAAGCAGAAAAGACTTCAAGAGAACCATTGAGAGTCTCAGAAGGGAGATCAGATTCTGTAAGAGAGCCTGAAGTTCCAAAAAGCAGTGGAGGAAAAAGAAGAGAAAAGAGCAGTTCCACAGAGACTACTCCTGAATCAGAAGAGGAGAGTGAAGAACCATTTGAGATTATAACTGAAGAAGTAGGGTCAGAAGAAGATAGAGAGGGACAGATTGCGGAAGACCCCCGAGGAGGTGTAGGGAACATTCCTGATAAGCTAGGTAAAGGGACAAGTAGACAGCAAGAAGATTGCGTGTCGGAGACTCGAGGAGGGAAAGAAGTAGGGAAGTCTCAAACAGTGGTGAAAAAGACTGTGGAGCGAAAGAAAACTGCTGAAGAACAAGAGGCATTTGAAACAGAATCGGATGAAAGTGAGAATGAAAAATCAGAAGGTCGAGTTCTGAGAAAGAGAACTTGGATTGGAGAAAGAAATAATACAGAAACAAGACCGAAAAAGGTTGTAAGAGGAGATTTTTGGCCTAACAACAGAGTGAAGAGGCTGAGATACAGACTGATAAGAGCAAATACATCGAAAGCTGAACAAGTGAATGAGGTGTCGAGTCAAAATGAAGTAAAAAGAAAGGAGCAAAAGGAGTCAAGAGAACCCGAGGAGATAAAGAGAATTAGAAGACCCAACCAAAAGTACAGATCACCGGAATGGTCTTATGTGGCACTGTCTGAAGGAGGAGAAGAAGAAGAAACAGTGAATCGAGACAATCCGGAGGGGATCTTGAGAAAAGTGGTTGAGAAAGAAGAAAAATCTGTTGGAATCTTAAAAGTTATCCTGACTGACATTGGAGAAGAGTCGGATGCACAGGATGTTGTTGATGATCTGATACAATTTGATGTTGCTGAAGAAGAAGAAGTGAAAAGTGATGAATATCCAAATTGAGTGAACTGAAGAAATCACTTGGAGAAAAGTGAAAAGGAGAAAGTCTGAAATTCAGTTGTTTGAAGTAATCCAGAAATAAAGAGTAGTACAGTAGTGGAGTAGTAGAGGCTAAGTCAAAAGACACGGTCAAAGTAGTAAAATGGCTAACATAGAGAATAATCAAAGTAAATGTGCCTTCTTGAAAAGATGGTGTAGAATGTGCTGTTGCTGTACTGGATTATTGATGCTACTATGGGGTGTTTTAGCTTTATTAGTTACATTTAGAGTTACAATAGGTACATTTGAAATACATACTGAGAATGAGACTAATGTAGAGAAAAGTTCACAAAAAGTAGTTCCAACTAGAATTAGTAATACTTACATGCATAAAGATAGGTCAATTAATGATTTTTCTAGCAAAGTTTTCTCAAAATT
The DNA here is from genome assembly GCF_964204655.1 of Triturus cristatus. Classification (NCBI taxonomy): domain Eukaryota; kingdom Metazoa; phylum Chordata; class Amphibia; order Caudata; family Salamandridae; genus Triturus; species Triturus cristatus. Next base: position 456,789,044 of record NC_140580.1, on the reverse strand, counting down.
GTTGTATGAATATGTGAAGACAATGGAAGTGAGGGATTGCTACGTTTGTATGCAATTACCTGCATCCGTTTCAGAGGGTGTTACTTATCACCATTTACCAGCTACGTATGGAATTTCTTGTAGTGTGTTAAGTAGTGTTTTTTATTTGCTAGGGAAAATAGATTATGAGATGTCTAACAAAGATAGTATTTTTGGGCAATTGCCTATGAATGAAAAGCTGAATCCAGCTAAACAAGCTAACATTTTTGGTGAGATTTTCATTGAAAAAGAAGAATTAACATTAGATTACATTTTTAAGAATAATTTAACTTGCAGTTTGAAAGAAGAGGAGAAAGCTTTCCTAAACATGGTGGAGGAAAGGAGATTGAGCATGCATGAAAAGGCAGGGAAATACAAAGTGAGTGAGACAATTTGGGACATTGAGATGGGAAAAGAATTGAGAAATGGAGCTAGTCCAACTTTAGCTTTAGATGCACCACAGAAGGGTAAGCTGTGTATTACAAGAAGGAAATCCCTATATGATACATACTTTGTTGGGACTAGTGAGTGTCATGATACATACTTCATTGCAACAGGATGGGGTTTCAGAGGAGGAGAGGATCCAGTTTCCCCAGGAGTGTATTATGTTTGTGGGAACAAGGCTTATTACAAGTTGCCTGACCATTGGTATGGCACGTGTTATGTGGGCCTTGTCTTTCCAAAGATTTTTCATATAGATAGAATAGAAGATGTAGAACATATTAATTTATTAACACGTTTTAAGAGAGAAACTTGGTCAGAAATAGTGGGTGACATTTTTGGAGCTTTATTCCAGCAGTGGGAATTTCTTTGAATGCATATGGAATTCGGAAACTGTCAACAGTGGTGGATCGCTTATCGACAAATACCGCTGGAGGGTTTTTTGGTAAATACAGAATTGATTGCCGTACGTGCCATGTCTATGCAAAATCGACTTGCCCTTGATATTCTATTAGCCAAGGAGGGTGGGGTCTGTGGAATACTAAAAGTTCAACATTGTTGCACTTACATTCCAGACGAAAGCAAAGACTTGAAGGTCTATATCAAAAATTTTACTGATTTGCATGAAGAATTAGTACCACTGGAAGCTGAGAGTATTTGGACTAAAATAGCTAATAAAATAGTTGCTGTTAAAAGTTTTATTGCAAAAATAGGTAGTACTATTATAGGTAAGATATTGTTTCCTTTGACTTGTATAATTGTTGCTTTATTGATACTAAGATTGGTGTGTTTGTGTTGTAAAACCAGGGGAGGGAAAAAGAAATTAATCAAAAGAAATAATGAAAAGAGAAATAAAAGGTTGAAAAGAGATCCACAAGAAATAGAATTAGAAGAATTGAGGGAGAGTGTTTATTTGGAGACAAAGAAGGATGATGAAAGGGAGGCTGGTGTCTAGTGTGGTGAAAAAGAAAAAGACATTTCCAGTTTCTCCTAAAAATTGGGATTAAATTTTACTATTTTTTTTTTGGGTTGTTTATTTGGTGATAATATCACCAAAGGGGGGATTGCTGGAGCAGAGTTTTCTGTTGAAAATCTATTGGGTTTTTAAGCTCTGGTTTGTCTATTGTCGAAAGAAATTAAAATTATTAATTTATAACTACTAATTATTTGTTTTGTGTAAATGTTCTGATTAACCAATACGTACTAACAAGAGAAAACTATACGTGGGGTTGCATTCATGTTATTTACTAATAATGTGCATGTTTAATTAAATAAATGTTGCTGAGTGCTGTTTATTTTAAAGCACAAAAACGATTTTGAATTGTCATGTACTAATGCTTTTCTTGTGTTGCAAAGGCTAGATAATTACATACACATAAGGGTATTAGTGGGGTTAACACTGTTTAATCACTATGCTGTGGTAACGTTGTTTTTGTCTCTTTTAATTAAGATGGTACGTTTTGGCCTAGTTAAAAATGGCTACCGTTTAAAGCCTACATTCGAGTGCTGAGATTTTGATGAGAAGGCCTTGCTGAACATGGTCGAGAGTCATCTGACCACAGTCTTCGCCTGGTTAAAAGTTTTCCGTGAGGACAGCAGCTTTGGGCGGACATCCGAGTGTCCTTGGAAGACAAAGGAGCCACAATGAACATTGTGATCACTATGCTGGTTCCGAGGAAATATGAACATGAAAAAGAAACATTTTCAAGATTTAGTTCCGTCTTCCGTCTTTTTATTTTTGTGGTTTTTCTGAGCGGAGATTTTTCCAAATGTAGCGATGCTACATCCTTTCCTGCTCGCTCTGCTCAGCGGTTCAGCGGATATCTAAAATATTTTATGTTGCCTTCTTTTGTTAAATTTATTATAAATATTGTTAGCCTAGAGAGGGTCGTTGGTCATTGCATTTTGGATTCTGAGGCCACTTCTTTCCGAACTTGCGTTGGTGAGGATCGATGCTGTGAGGACGGTGACTTGAGAGACTTCTATCGAGAGACCTGTCCTGACTCGTTTATGACATTTAGCTAGAATAGGTAATTATGAGAATAATGATTTTGCTTTTGAATTGATTTCCTTTGAACTAATTTTAGATAAATTACCATTATTTGAAATACTGTGTTGGTGGTTATTTCTTGTCAATTATTGAGTACTCTATTTTGATTATTGTTGATTATTATTGGTTAAATCATGACTCAAGACAGTGTCAATTAGGTCTTATCGACCGTAGTGTAGATGCAGGGTGTTTAGAAGGTTTTCTTTCCACAGGTTCAGTGCTGATAGAGTAATCTGAGTGTATGTTAGTGAAATGGGCCCAAGCGTATGATGAGTATATGTGCGTGTATCTGTGAATTTACTCTATCCGTGGAAGTAGGGAGAATTTGTACACCCCAATCTGCACCACTTGTACATTATCATCTCACAGTTTCCTGCTATGCCAGATGTGATTGGCCAGTTTCTACGCACAAGCGGCACCAGTTGTGTCCTCTGTTCTGTAGTGAAAGTGTTGCACTTTGTACCACGTTGTCGTCAATGTTGATGTGCTGTCATTGCTACGTGTGTGTGCTGCATTGTGGGAGAGTCGCCCCTGCAGCTCTGATTTAGTGGCCCCTTATCCCTTTGAGGCGGTGTGCCTTTGATTTGTGTGCTTTTACTGTGCTGAGATGTTGACAACTTGGGTCATTTGTACTCTTGGACGGTTTTTGTACTCTTGTGCATTGTTTGTCTGCAGATGTGTTGTTCACGTCAGGGGCTGTATGTGCACGTGGAGGTGTCAGAGTGTGACCTGCTCCTTTGAGGATGTGATCCACACTGGACCACCTCAGTGTCGTGTCGTGCACCATGTCATGTATTTTGACTGCAGCCATGCTATTGGTCATGCAGTGTCACTTGCATTGTCAGTGTGGCTCACAGAGCCACTGCTTTGCTGGATTCAGCACATGTGCATGGGTAGGTTGTGAGATTCGTGATAGGCAGGGGGGCCCCTTTGTGCACACAGTGGACGGGGGCCTACTTGGTGTTTCTATATGTGCTGCAGTGTGCCAAGGGTATCAGGGACATGTTCCACAATCATTGTGGGTGTGCAGTGTGCTACACATAATTGTGCATGTGTGCCATTGTGCCCATCTCCCCCCGTCTCCCAGTCTCTGGTTGTTACTCACCCTGTTGCTGTTAGGTCAGGTCATATCGAGCTGTGTCCGGACCCCCAACTCCTTGCACCATCTCCACACTGATGACTGTGGCCACCATTACCTCCAGCTCATCCAGCTCCTCCTGTGGCGCAGGACTCCCACCTCAAGTCGCCGTTGCTGCCTTCCAGTTAGCAGCAAGTTTCTGCTTGGTTTGGCTATTCACATCATGCAAGCGCCTCTTGACCTCCTCCATTGACCTCCTCAACACTCTGACTGCATTCACGTTGTTCAGGATTGACTGCCATATTTCCGTTTGTATTGCCAATGACACAGTGGAAGGGGCGAACAGTTGTTGGTAGTGTTCTATCACCTCCGTGACGATGATCCGGTTTTCCTGCGGACAGAACCCTGTCTTCCTCTTCCTCTTCTCCTTGCCCTTCCCCGACCACGGGGGTTCCTGGCTGGTCCTCTGTGGGGCTTGTGGGGTTCGAGTTGTCCTCTGCACTCGGTCCGGGTGCGTCCACAGTGCTACACAGTTTCTTTTGGTTTTGGTGTCTTTTTTTGTTGCTTTTATAGTGCATTTTCACGCATGAGAATTGCAGGCCTGTCGCTGGTAAAAGCTGATTTTTTTATCGCGGTTTTCCACATCACAACTTTGTCCGTGTTCTTGTTTCGCATTTTTTTGCCGTCATAGTAATTTTGTAGCAGTCATTTGACGCGTTAGCGTAAGACTATTGCATGGTACCGTCGTGTTGAGAATACAACGTTAACACAGCGTTATTTTCCCGTGATAGACTGCAATGTGCAAAGTTGCGTTAAGCTAATTTTGCAATAATTATCACACGTTCTTGAAAATATCCCCCACAGTCATTCTCTTTTAAATGGGAGAAATTTAAAGTGAAGAAAAATGTTTCTGTGAAGGATTGTCTTAATGCTTTCTATACTTTAAATTAAGCCAATAAAGTCCCAATGTTTTATGAAGCATGTTTCTTCACTTTAAATTCTTCACATTTAAACTAGGGGTGGGCGGAATGTGCGAAATTCACTTTCGCAAATGATCGCGAAAATGTTAAAAATCTCCGCAAACACGCGGAAATATCGCAAAGATGCGGAAGATTTTTTCCCGCCCGTTCGCGGTATGTTCTTCGTGGTCGCGGCTCGCCAACTTACCCATGCGGTTGCTGGCGGGCGCGGCCATCTTGTTTTCACTTGTCTCGCGGTGCATGATCACGAGAAGAAAGACGTGATCGCGCGACGAATGATGTTACTGCGGGCACGAACTGTCGGGAGACAGCGCAAATGGCTACCAACAATCCAACATCTCGTGGAGAACGCGTCCAGATCGGGAAAACTTGTCGGCGAACGCGGGGATTCAGGTAAGGCGATCGCGCGCACACGAAAGAATGTATTATTTTACAGCGCGAGCGAGCAAAAAATTTCAGGTAAAATGCGGATTGCGGAAATTTTTACATTTTCGCGCTCTCCGCGGAACGCGAAAATGTCAAATTATCGCAATTTCCGCGAGCGGAACGGATTTTTAGCCCAGGCCTAATTTAAACATGACTGTATTTTCCTGTTATAAATATGGCACCATATCTACAGGCCACTCAGAGATATGCATTCTGTTTGTAAAGGCCCTTTGACAAGGGAGAATTCAAATGATGAGTTTTATGGGCATATAAATATAAAATTAACTCTTCTGTTGAATTTTCTCCCCTTTCAAAGTGTCGCATTAACACACAGCAGGTATCTTGCTCCTAGTGGCTGGTAGACATGCTGCTATAGTTAATAGATCTTTTTTTTTTAGATGAGAGAAATTTAAAGTGCAGACAAATATTTATTAGGAACATTTTTGCTGAATATTTTTCTGCACTTTAAATTTCTCCCATTTAAAAAAAAATTGTTGTATGTTTGTGTTGTACATGTAACGGTGCCACATATAGCATAAGGTATGAACTCTGGTTACCGTGGTAGCATATTGAAGTATGTCCTTACAACATGCACAATATGGAGGTATGTCTATCTTGTCGGATTTAGCACCTTGTCGGTTTTTGAGTCATGATACACTATTTTTTGGTACAGATTATCACGAGCAGGAAAGGCCGTAAGGACAGGCTTTAAGTTGGGTTTACAAACTGGAAGCTCCTGGATATATGCTCATGAGTTACATTACTTATCACCAGTGGGTTTCTGGCCACTTTGACACATTCCTTTACTAAGTTGACATTTGTTAGGTAGGTTGTCACACTTCGGAAATGAAGCATTTTTTTTTTAATTAAGGAGATCAGGTCATTTATGTCTTCTAGCATCACCATTTTCTCTGTTCTTCTTTCTTTGTCATAATTCTGGCATGCTGCACTTTTTGATACATGTTCTCACTGTTTCAATTGGAGACCAAGAAAAACTTTTCTTTACAAAAGCACTTCTTTTTGTTTCTTTTTTTAGACGTCATGAAGCACTATTACATGAACTCTTATGAACTCTTATTCAGACTGAAGAGGTAGAATTCGATACCTCGGCAATTGGGGCACACACTACCCTTCGTTTTTTGCTTTTATCTTTTAACTTTCTTTCAACTGGCATACAATAACCTCAATGGTGTCAAACCCTCCTTGATCCTGAAATGCATTGGGCGTATTAAAGAATTTCAACTCATTGGAATCAAAGGCACTCATATGCCTCATAAAGTGCAGGAGTGATCTATGTATTAGTTTGGAATAGTAACCTTGTTCATTAATAAATGTAAATAGATACAATCACAACAGTTACTGAAAATGTGAAAACATTTTTTATCTGTTACAAAAAAAGAAAACATTGAAGTGATAGATTTATTAGTAGTGCATGCTGTTTCCAAACAACCGGTATTGTTTGGTTCATTGCTATCAAAAGGTATGTCCTGTGCCACAAGTGCATATGGCACAGACTCTTAATCACCCATACACATTTATCTCATTCATTCACACACATGTTCATACATCTCCACAGACCATGCACTCACTGATGCACATGGCAGCCCTACCACAGTACCTTAGTCACGCTATTTAGTTCAAACCATAATATTGAAGGCCATGGACATCAGGTTTAAAGTCAATAAAGCTGGGCAAGGGGGTGTCTGGTAACAATGCGTGAAGGAAATGGCCTTCAGTAGCTCACAACGATTTTCACTGATCAGAAGTAGCTCTCATTACAGAAAAGGTTAGAGACCCCTGGTTTAAATTCTACATAGTTTCCACACATAAGTCTAATTAATTAAGTCAAAATTCTTGCTCCACATAATGCCGCTAGGCAATGTTCAATTTGAAGAAGAATAAGTGCTGAGGTCCCGAAACATGTGGCCGGCGCTATCCAGGGGGTGTCGAATACCAGACTGTGCAGTCTTGATTCCACTTATGCCTCTTTAATCAACCACAAGACGCTCCCTGACCTTTTATCCCATTCCTGCGGGTTCCTGATGCCTCCGTATGCACAGTTTCTTTTCCATTCTTCCCTTCTTCCTTCTTTTTTCTTTTCTGGTTTTTCTCTCTCTTGTACTGGCCTAAAATCATTTGAGGAAAATAAGTGGTGGTCCTCAAAAATGAGTCCAACCAGCAACCACCACCTCAAATGAAGCACTGCTGCCAGACATACAATTTCTGAGTCTAAAAGACCATGGTCAAACTAGGCAACCAAACTTGGGGTTGACTGCAAAACACACAAAGGGCTAGATAACAAAAAGAAATTTGGTTGCCATTATTCCATATCAATACTTGTGAAATAGTTGTATTAATCTAGAATGTGCATTATTACTAGTGCACTGAGCAAGAAACCTACACTGAAAATCACACTTAGACATTGCCTTGGAGGTAATTTGTTATGACCTGTTAAAGTGCAATTTCATGACTTACGCCAACTAGGACTTAATGCCATCTTGACAAAATGGATGTCACATTCACTGTTTAATTTTTCTGTTGCACATAGTCAAGCAAGTCATGTTTGTTTAGTTCTGGATGTTCTTGAGGAAGGCTCTCTAACATGGACTCACTACATTTGTGCAATGATCCTCTACTTGTACACAGTATTTTATTCATTCACAATGGTTAACTGTCCTTTCTGTAATTAGCTTGTTCTGACTCCTCCGGAGGCCCTCTGTATCAATATTCATGAAATGGCTTAATGCTTAGGTGGTAGGGTGTGTGAGAAGCTGGCCTGGTATATGATGTCCACTAATTTAAGTGGGCACCTTTCTCCAGTCCAGACAACCCTTATGGTGATTTGAGAGGTCTTAGACAATCTTAGAAAGCTCTCTAAGTGGTAGCTTTGAAAAGCAGCCGTCAGGCTTAGTCCAGAAGGTGTGTAAAGCAGCTTGTTTTACCAGAATACAGTCTTATAGTATAGATTAAGTGAAAAACATCCACAAAAGCTATTTATAAAAATATATATTTATTATATAATACGCTCTAACATGTTTAGATATCTCCTACCTGGAGATAATCACAATGCACACAATACTTTGCAAAGAAATACAGTAAATAGCACAGAATACACAGTGGACACCAGGGGGGGACCAAACCATATACTAAGAAAGTGGTATAAGAACCACAACTCGGTTCAAGACAATGTTGAGAGAACGTAGAAGTGATGGGGACCCAAGGAACCAACCAAGGTGAGTGGCTTGGAACCCCACGGAGAGCGTCTGCAATGTGGGAACACAACTGCTTGCTCCGTACAACTCTACGTGTAAGGCACGATTAGATTTTTAAAAATGTTATGGATCCTTCCCAGTGGGCCCTGAAGAAACCCAGTGGAAGACAGAAGGTTGGGGAGCATCCCCACCCGTGGATACCCTAGTACCCACATAAACTACACCAGCAAGCTGGTGCATAGGCGTGAAGGGGTGTTGTAAACCAAAATGCTTTTGTTTTATTAATTGATGAATAAGGTAATCAGATTTGTTAGTCTCTCAAGGCTTGATTTTGATGTTGATGGACAGTGTAATCTCCATCTGCCTGGTAAAAGACTTTATGGCCACCAAGCCAAGGCTTCTCTGTCCCCCAAATTTATAAATGATGCCAAGCTGGCGGTCATTTATAAAGCATTGGCAGCAACCACACTCACGGCAGTTCCTGTCAATGAACTTTGCTCTGTAGAGCAGGGCTCTGTCAGAGGGATGGACGAGCCCTGCACCAAACAGTTCACTTTTTTTGTTTTCAAAAATAAAATCCCAAATGGGTTTTTCTTTTGGAAAATGACAAATAATATGCTCCTCTTGAGATGGGAGTCCACTCCCATTGCAAGCGGAGCCTTCAGCATTTGTAATTGCCCCCTTACGGCCAGGGTTTCCTGGCAGTGAAAACTGACCTGTAATTCCACCCATCTTATTTAGGTGGGCAGAATGACAGGTCAGCCTCTGATGGCCCACTCAGACAGGGCCATTGAAGGGGATTTACAAAGGCAGAGACTGAGTAGTCTCGACCAAGATTAATCCTAAGGTCCGCCCGCATGTAAAGTTGGCGGTTGTTCTGCAATCGCCATTGTAATGGCGTATCCTTACCACCAAGAATTAAATCTGGCCCTAAGATTTTGCGATATTATTGCTGTGATCTGCAAGGTAGTGTGATCTGCAAGGCACCACCTTCGCACAGAATAGGTATTTTTCATAATTAACAGGTGTTCTTTCAGGTTTTTTGTGTTTAATTTATGTTGGTGCTGCCTGCTCTTCAGTGCATGGAAGTTACCACACTAATCAAAAGGTTATTGTTGCTGGACGGGAGTCTGTGTTAGTGTTAATTTGTGCTTGACTTGTGCCATAAAGGTGCTAGTCCTATTCCTCTCATCTCGTCATCTGATTGGCTGATTCTTTCCTGTTTAGGCTGAGCAGAACCATTTTTATTTATCTGTGTGCGTTCAGTGACAGCAAAAGGCTGTGTATTGTTCACCCGTTTACAGAAAAGTCATGATACAATTACTTAACCAGATGAGGAGTCGCAGTAGGATTGGTGAGATGTCACCACAGAGTTGTGCTGTCATTGGTTGGTTGCTGCCAAAGTAATGCCATGATTGGTAGACCTTTGACATAGCCACTGGGATTGGTTGTTGTTTGTTTATTTGTTTTATGAAGGTATTGGATTATTCTGAGTGATAATCATGGATGCTGTGTTGAAAAAGCCTAAAGCTTCTAAAGGGAGTGAATATTCCTTCAGAAGGCTTTGCATGCATGCAAGATGTTGATGAGTGTTGGGCTCCTTACGTGTGCATGGATAAGAGATTGGTATGAGTATACTTCTGGTGTTAAGGACCTGCAATTAGAAGGCACATTTAATAAGAGAAAGCTAGATGTTTTGAGACATACCATGAATGGGTGAAAGCAACTACCCATACCTACACAATTTTAAGCATTTAATAAATGGGATCAAATGGCACCAGGGGACGAAAGAATGAAAATGAAGAAACAGTTGAAAAGTTCATTTGGCCAGTGGTTAGAAACTAAATGGGGTATTCAGGAAAGATCCTGGAGAGAGGACATGGTGGAAGGAATACAAGTTTTCCTCTCAATAGTTAACACAACAATGGACAGAAAAAAACTGATAGGTCTGAAGTATGTAAGTTCTGGCATCCCTGGTGTGATTTTCCACCCAACATTTTCCCTCCAGTCCTGTTTTGCTGTCTTGGTTTTTGCTGGCTTAAGGACCCTGCTCTTTTTACCAATGCCAACTAGTGCTAAAGTGCTTATGCTTTCTCCTTAAAACATAGTAGAATTGTCTTGTACTCAATAAGCATTGTTAATTTACTTGTAGGTCTCTAGTACAGTGGCACGGCCTGGGTCCAGGGCCTGTAAATTAAATGCTACTAGTGTGCACTGGTTGAGCCAATCACTAAAGCAGCACTTTAAACATGTCTCAGGCCATTGCAGCCTGTGTGTGTAGTTTTAACCCCTTCGGTGCTCATGACGGCCGGGAGCCGTCATGAGACACGGTGGGCGTGTGCTCATGACAGCTCCCAGCCGTCATAACACATGGCCCCGGGAAACCCTCTGGTGCGGGCACCAGAGGGATTCCCTTTACACCCTAAGAGACTGGTTTGACGATTGGTGTGTCCCCAACATTTCCTTACCCAGAATCCTGCAAACCTCAATTTTAGCTGAAAAAATCACTTTTTTCACACATGTTTGTGTGGTAAAGTTGTGGCTTCACCGGGCTGACAAAACTGTCCTACCACCCAGCGTTCCCCCAGGTCTCCCGATAAAATTGGTGCCTCACTCGTGTGGGAGGCCCAAGTACCCGCGAAAGGCAAGGGCCCAAAACGTATTGAGGCGACATCAAAATTGCCTATCACAAAACAACCTGGTTTTGCAAGGTTGGGTCACCAGGGTTTTTGACCCCATGCTCGGCGGCCAGCTACGGAAACCTACCAAACCCACACATTTCTGAAAACTAGACACCCGGGGGATTCCAGGGAGGTATGGCTTACGTGGATCCCCCAAAGAGACCCGGGGGAATGCTGGGTGGTAGGAAATTTGGGTCAGCCCAGTGATGCCACAACTTTCCCACACAAAAATATGTGAAAAAAGTGATTTTTTTTCAGCTAAATTTGAGGTTTGTAGGGGATTTTGGGTAAGGAAATGTTGGGGGATCCACGCAAGCCATACCTCCCTGGAATCCCTTAGGTGTCTAGTTTTCAGAAATGTTTGGGTTTGGTAGTTTTCCTTAGATGGCCGCCGAGCACGACGCCAAAAACCCAGGTGACCCCCCCTTGCGAAACCAGGTCGTTTTAAGATAGGCAATTTTGATGTTGCCTCAATATGTTTTGGGCTATGTTTTCTTTCTCTCTCTCGACTTCAGAGTCATGTCAAATGTTGCGGTCACTCTATGAATGTTGGAATACCCCTGGAGTTTCTTTTGGGAAAATTTCTGCGATTCCGTACGGCCTGAAATTTAGGTAATATTTCTCCTCTTTTCAGTTTATCCGATGGCTGCTCTGATTGAGCACCTGCCTCTATGTCAATATGATATGTGATTTCTTTTGTTTTTTTTCCTTTTTTCTCTTTATTTATTTTGATTTAGATTTTTTTGCTTTTAACTTTGATTAGGACTGTGTCCCTGTCTCTTTCAATCGCAGGCCTTAAGAGCCCTTGTCTTGAGCTGCTGCTTCATATCCGTACAGGTAAGAGCAACGATCTATTTGCCTGTGGATCCAAACATTGCTTATGTGGCTTTCAGAGAGCCCTTTTTGTTTTTGCTATGTTTTTAACGGTGCTAAATGTTCGGTTCTTTCTTTATACTCATAAAACTTTCATGATTATTCCTCTTTAACTGATATAACTGCAGTGACTGCTCCTGTTTTTGATGAATGTTTTGCGCCTCTTTTTTACTTATTTTGATGCAATCTTTGTCTCTGGTACAAAAGACTGACTCTAGTGCTCTTAAAATTTGAATAAGTTATTCATTTGACACTCTGCACTGATGACCGGTTTATTGAATTCGTCTATTGAATAAATATAAAATATCAATAATATACCTTATATGTGTTCTATGGATATTTGTGTCACATATATATATTCTTCTTCTGTATCTCTCTTGACAGGTCCCTGAACATCTTCTTTACATTGTTTCTTTGCATCCAGAAGAAGGTGGTACCCCAATTGGGGGTTGTCTCACCAAAACGCGCGTCGACGCTTTGAAAGGGGCCCCCCACCTTTTTGATTGTATTTCAGCTAATACTTTGCTTCTGAATTTATAACAACACTACTATTATGTATTAATTTGAGTACCTACAAAACTACTTTTTCGAATCTAAGGCCGGTGGGGCCCTAATGCATATTCAGGTTTTTCCTTGGCGTAAGTGTGACATGTGCATCTGTGGTGCGGTATGAATTTGGTTTGAGTCTGAGTGAATGTTGTGATTAAGTGATGGGTTACTGGGATCTTGTTTCTTTGTATTTGATTGTGTATGCAGCGACTTGCTAGCCATTTTTATGTATTAGTATTTATTAATTGTTTATACATGTTCTACTGGCATAGCTCTTCATGTCTAACAAAAATATAAATAATCTTTATTTAAAAAAAAAAAAAGAAATTCAATAAAAGACGAATCTTATTTTCTGCTTTGGTTTAGATATTTTGTTCTCTTCAGTCCGGCCAGAGTGTCACTAGTTTGATATATGATACATTGTACTTATTGAAACATATAGGTAGAGTACTTTTTGGTTTTCCATTTTGTTCTTTCTCCTGATTCTCTACCTATATCAGTTTACTAGCGGTCCCCCTTTAATTTATTGGATGTTTTGGGCCCATGTCTGCCGCGTGGACTTGGGCCTCCCACACGAATGAGGCACCATTTTTATTGGGAGAGCAGGGGGAATGCTGGATGGTAGGAAATTTGTGTCAGCCCGGTGATGCCACAACTTTCCCACACAAAAATGTGTGCAAAAAGTGATTTTTTCAGCTAAATTTGAGGTTTGCAGGGGATTCTGGGTAAGGATATGTTGGGGGATCCATGAAAGCCATACCTCCCTGGAATCCCCCGGGTGTCTAGTTTTCAGAAATGTGTGGGTTTAGTAAATTTCCCTAAATGGCCGCCGAGCACGGGGCCAAAAACCCAGGTGACCCCCCTTGCAAAACCAGGTCGTTTTGAGATGGGCAATTTTGATGTTGCCTCAATACGTTTTGAGCCCTTGCCTGTCGTGAGTACTTGGGCCTCCCACACAATTGAGGCACCATTTTTATCGGGAGACCCAGGGGAATGCTAGGTGGTAGGAAATTTGTGTCAGCCTGTTGATGCCACAACTTTCCCACACAAAAATGTGCAGAAAAAGTGATATTTTCAGCTAAATCTGAGGTTTGCAGGGGATTCTGGGTAAGGAAACGTTGGGGGTCCATGCAAGACATACCTCCCTTGAATCCCCTGGTGTCTAGTTTACAGAAATGTGTGGGTTTGGCAGGTTTCCCTAGATGGCCGCCAAGCACGGGACCAAAAACCCAGGTGACCCCACTTGCGAAACCAGGTCATTTTGAGATAGGCAATTTTGATGTCGCCTCAATACGTTTTGGGCCCTTGTCTGCCGCGTGTACTTGGGCCTCCCATACGAGTGATGCACCATTTTTATCGGGAGACCCGAGGGAACGCTGAGTGGTAGGAAATTTGTGACAGCCCAGTGATGCCACAACTTCCCCACACAGCTATATTTGAGGTTTGCAGGGGATTCTGGGTAAGGGAATGTTGGGGGATCCACGCAATCCATACCTCCCTTGAATCCCCTAGGTGTCCAGTTTTCAAAAATGTATAGGTTTTCTAGGTTTCCCTAGGTGCCGGCAGAGCTAGGGTTAAAAAACTACAGCTGGGCACTTTGCCAAAAAAGGGTCATTTTTCACTGTGAAATTGTGGTGTGTCCACGTTGCGATTTGTGCCGTTTCATGTCACGGGCAGTAGGCCTACCCATGCAAGTGAGGTACCATTTTTCTCGGAGGACTTTGGGGAACGCGGGGTGGGTAGACATTTGTGGATCCACGCAGATTCCAGAACTTTCCACCACAGAAATGTGAGGAAAATTTGTTTTTTTTTTTTAACATTTTTTAGGTTTGCAAGGGATGAGAAGTGTAGCTCAGGGGTTAGAGGCGGCAGACCCGGAAGCTGAGATCGGTCCTGGACCAGGGTTCAATTCCCCGCCTCGGCGGGTCTTGGGCTAAAAATTCCACGGACTCGATAATTCTCGCCCCGGTGCCTCCTCGACTCACGGGTTCACACTCTGCGACTCTGGGCAATAGCTTGCTTAATCTCCACAACGGCCCCTCGCGGCGGGATGCCTGACTTTCACCTTGTGGATACCCTGCTATCTCACAGGGGAATACCAGGACGGGTTCCCTAAGCAAGCGCCGGGAAACCCACAGCGGGTAGCTGTGCGCTATATAAGCTCAACTACATTTACATACATACACATACATACATTCTGGGTAACAGAACCTGGTGGAAGCCAGTCAAGTCACCCCATCCTGGATTTCCCTGGGTGTCTAGTTTTCAAAAATGTATAGGTTTGCTAGGTTTCCATAGGTGCCTGCAGAGCTAGGGTTAAAAAACTACAGCTATGCACTTTGCCAAAAAAGGGTCATTTTTCACTGTGAAATTGTGATGTATCTACGTTGCGTTTTGCGCCGTTTCCTGTCGCGGGCACTAGGTTTACCCACACAAGTGAGGTACCATTTTTCTCGGAACACTTTGGGAAACGCGGGGTAGGTGGATATTTGTGGATCCACGCAGATTCCAGAACTTTCCACCACAGAAATGTGAGGAAAATGTGTTTTTTTAACTTTTTTTTAGGTTTGCAAGGGGTTCTGGGTAACAGAACCTGGTGAGAGCCAGTCAAGTCACCCCATCCTGGATTCCCCTGGGTGTCTAGTTTTCAAAAATGTATAGGTTTGCTAGGTTTCCCTAGGTGCCGGCAGAGCTAGGGTTCAAAAACTACAGATAGGCACTTTGCAAAAAAAGGGTAATTTGTCATTGTGAAAATGTTGTATGTTCACGTTGCGTTTTGAGCCATTTCCTGTCGTGGGCACTATGCCTACCCACACAAGTGAGGTACCATTTTTATTGAGAGACTTAGGGTAATTCAGATTTGTAAAGCAACTGTTATTACCTATTGACTTTTGATGCATTTCTGCCTTCCAAATGAAAGACAATGTGTAAAAAAGAAGTCATTTTGAAAAATTATCGATAATTCTCATGCTAATATGAGTATTCCCAATTCTGGAAATGTGCAAATATCTACTGTTTCTAAACTCTATGTTTTGTTCCCATTTCAGAAATACATAGGTGTCTTTCATACCGATTTTTCCATGTATACATTTTCCCAGAATAATTGCTATATACCCGGTACATAATAAAAAACCATTGCAAGTCGCTGCTCAGTTTTTAGCTCTGGGTTCGTCAGGTTCTTGGTGAACGTACAAGTCCTATATATCCCCACAACCAGTAAGGTCCAGCAGATGTAACGGTATATTGCTTTCAAAGAGCTAAAGAAGTTACAGGTGAAAACGCTGACAGAAAAGGCTGTTTTTTTTCAACCAATTTTCAATTTTTCCTATATTTAACTGTTAGTTTCTATGAAGAAACCTTGAAGGATCTACACAAATGACTCTTTGTTGAATTTAGAAATTTTGTCTAATTTTCAAAAATGTATAGCTTTCCAGGATCCATTATTGCTTTCATACCCATGTCTACCATTAATTGGAAGGAGGTTGAAACTTGAAAGCACAACCAAAAGCAAAAATAGGTCATGTCCCAGAAAAATGCCAAAACTGTGTAAAAATATTTGGTTTTCTGACAAAAGTCTGTCATTCCCTAAAAGCTGGGAAAATGGTGATTTCGGCCCCACAAACCCTTTTTTGATACCATTTGTAGGGAAAAACCCAGACTCTTTCATTTGCAGCACTTTTTTCCCATTTTTCCTCAAACAAACTAAATTTAGCTGTATTTTGGCTAATTTCTGGGTCCGTTCCGGGGGAATCCACAAACACTGGGTACCTTTAGAATCCCCAGGATGTTGGAAGAAAAGGACGCAAATTTGGCGTAGATACCTTATGTGGTCAAAAAGTTACAGGGGCCTAAACGTGAACTACCCCAAATAGCCAAAAAATGACTTAGCACGGGGGGGGGAAAGTCCGAGCAGCGAAGGGGTTAAACTGCCATTTCTACTGACAAAATAAAGCTTTTACCAGGCCAGAGCCTCTTTTTAAATACATATAAGTTACCCCTAGGATAGGCCATGGACAACCCATAGGCCTGGATTGTAAATTATAATTTTGAAAATGTCCCTTTTAAAACGTTAAAGGAACAAAATGATGGACGGAATACTGAACAATGCAACCATTCACCCCAAGTCACAAAGATATGGATTTAATCCATTGTTCTTTTGCTCATCATGCCACTCAGTTTTGACTTAGCCATATGCAAATCAGTCTTGACCAGTTCCTCATGGAAGCAGTCCAGCCCGAACTGCCAAGCCAGATCCTACCTGGACCAGAAACAAGCATCCTGGGAACTGTTTTGGGGCATCACCCCTCATCAGCCAGGCTAGCTTGAATCCTGTGGCGCAGTGAGCACTGGACCGACGTCTGGGCATACCCTACCCACTTAGGGGGACAAAAGCAAAAGGAACGAATGATGGGCAGAATGCCGAACAATGCAAAAATTCACCCCAGTCACAAAGATCTAGGTTTAATCCATTGCTCTTTTGCTCACCATGCCACCTCAGTTTGGACCAAGCCGTATGCAAATTAGTCTTGACCCTGTTCCTGATGGGAACAGTCCAGCCCGAACTGCCAAGCCAGATGCTCCCTGGACCAGAAACAAGCAACCTGGGAGCGGTTACGGGCACCACCCCTAATCCGCCAGGCTTGCTTGAATCGAGTAGCACAGTGAGCACTGGACCGACGTCTGTGCATACCATTCCCACTTAGGACAACAAAAGCAAAAGGAACAAATGATGGACAGAATGCTGAACAATGCAAACATTCACCCCCAGTCACAAAGATCTGGGTGTAATCCATCCAAGGAATCATACTCTAGAGTAGAGTATGATTCCTTTCCTGAATCTCTAGCTGGGGACTCATCTCTGAGTTTCTTATGCTTTTCTACTTGTGCGGATGATTAGCCTATTTCTTTGATGTCAACTGACTTTATGGCTGTTAATACTTCCCATGATATGCAAAGGCTTTAAGCTTACTGATTCTCTCATCAGAACTCTTTATTGAGGATCCGAACGGACACCTTACTCTCACCACTTAAATATTTAGATTAGGGATCTTCCTTTATGGAAGACCCTTGCAATGCTCTGCAAACCAGGATTTAAGGTACTTGTTCAGCAGGCCTAACTGGATCCCCGTAGCCAGCCAATGCTCCATCTCATTCGGCCTGCACTTGTGACTTTATCCTGTTCTGGCACAACCAGATATCTACAGTTGTCACTTTGTGCTTTTGGCACTATTTTCACTGAAATCTTCAAACTTGCATATCTTTGGGTCTAAGGATTGGATTTTTGTCTTCTTGGTCTTGTTTAATTTAATAAAAATGACTCTATTGTTCTAATGTGGTGTGGGATTGTTTTTGTGTGGTCTTTTCACTTTATTACTGTTTGAAGTGTTACACAAATACTTTACACCTTGCCTCTGAATTACGCCTGACTGCTATGTACCAAGGTACCAGAGGTTAAACAAGGTTAATTTAGGCTTGGTTTGTGCCTCACCCTGACAAGGATTTTGGTTGCAGTTTGGCCAGGGCCCACACCCTAGTCAATCAACATCCCAAATTCTTACAAGGTGACCAAGTGAAAAAATTCAAAAGAAAAAGATTAAAATGAGGAAGAAAATTTTTAAATGATCTTTTGCATTTCAGACCTCCTCCATACACAGATTGTATACAGACACAAGCACAAAGACAATTGATACCTGATATAGGTCCATCAGGTGAACACGGTATGACTGTACAGGAACTCACAGCATTTGCAGTAGCAAACACGAGTGGAACTGCAAGTGCAAGTGCTCCACCTAATAGTGCATTGACAGCTTTAACTCGTACTAGTAGACATGCTGCTGTCCCTACTGCTGTGCCTGCCACTGTGTCTACTGCTGCCTGCACTGTGCCTACTACATTTCTTAGAGAGAAAGAGAATAATATTACACTCTTAAATATTAAATTAGGCATAAGAAAATGCCAACCTTCTAAAAGTGGTATTTTCAGAATTGTGACTTAGATTCTGACTTTACCAATAAAGAGGGTTTTAAATTAAAATTGTTTAGACACCAAACCAGACATTCCCACCGGTTGTCAATTGAAAGTTAGCACGTTTTAGATGTACTGAGGTAACCCTGTAATATCCTATGGGAAAGGTGGGCCTTGAAATAGTGAAAAACGAATTTGAGAGTGTTAGAAAGTGGGTTATTAGTAGTGATAAGTAGGGACTTACCACTAGTAATAAGGCCACAAACACAATAAAAGGTTCAGTCAAGGTCTCAATAAATTATTCCCTTGCTCACGTTGTGGTAGCTAACAACGAGCAGGCAGGCGTAACTTAGAAGACAGATGTGAAAAGCATTTAAAAACACCAACACATTAAATAAGTAAGACTCAACACACAATAGAAATACAACACCAATTTATAAAACTAGATTATATTATTTTCAACAAATAGACACCAAAACGACAAAAATCCAATGTAAGGAACTGAAATATGATTTTTTAAAGAACAAACACTTTATAGTGCTTAAAAACCTATAGTGGCAAATTCAGACATGTGGTTGCGCTTGACCGGTACAAAGTCAAAATTTGAGGCTGACCATGATGTAGCCCTGGTTGGATACACTATGCGGGAGGTCTCAGTCAAAATTTTACCTTCGCACTTAGTCGTTTTATCTGGAGCATTTTCTCTCATCGCCGAGTAAGGCTCCTCTTCAGGCCGGATTCGCTTCAACGTCGTCAGCTTGGTTTTCTGCAAGGACTTGGTGAAATCGTTTAAGTCTGGAGCTCCGGAGGTTGCAGTGGGATGAACCTGAAATCCAGGTCAGGTTGTGGTTGACAGTCGCCGGCTTGACTCTCGACATCGAGCCAGTCACCTAATAGAGCTTTTTAGCAAAAAATTCCCAAACTTCACCATACTTCTGGATCTTCTTCCAGAAGGTCTACTTGACAGTTCAAAGTTTCCACAACACCAATCCAGGGTTCTATAATCTCTGAGATGGTCCTTGGGATATTGGTACTACAATTCCCAAAATGCACTTTGCCAAATCCATAAACGTCCACTAAATACTCCCCAGGATTGAGACTTCTTGAAGGAGATGAGGCAGGTGAGCTCAGTTAACCTGTAGCTTACAGGGAGTCCACTACTTAATCCTTATTGAATCAAGGAAAAGTCCTTAGGGCTGTAGTCCCAGAATGTGCAATAGGTGCAATCCTTTAGAGTGCAGATTTTTGGGGTGCAGCTCAGATTTCCAGCAGGGCAGTCCTTCCTCTCCTTGTAGCTTCTGGCAGCAGATCTGAGTTGCATGGAAACTCTTCCATATGTATTCACAGTTCCTGGGCATCAAGCAGGGGGGTACCTCTGACAAATGGGTTGCAGGGTGCTACCCAGTTGAATGATCACTTCCTCCAAGGTGTGGCATATTTGTGCCCAAAGCACCATTCTTCCAAAATCCAACATGGAGAAATCCTCTCCTTGGAAGTTAGATCAGGAACCCACTGGTGTTGCTACGATTCCATAACTCTCCCTAATCGTATTACCTTGACTCCTGTGTAACTGGGGAAAAATGAATTTGACAGTTTTTCCCTTACCAGGGCTTTATGACTATTTTTATAATGTCCCTGCTTATAGTTACATGGTACCCCGCCCCTGAGGCACCTAGGGAAGAGTAGGTACCCTTAGTGGTGACTTACATGTACCAATAAGGTAGATTACTATATTGGAAGTGCCTTTAATTATTCTAAAGTTGAATTTGCATCTTTCAATTTAAAATGACAACAGGCAACACAGCAGTACACACTCTAGTGCAAAAACATCTACTGGGCCTCTAAACCTACCTGCCCTATTATATAATAGAGACTTTGAATCCCCCTTGCCTTATTATATATTAGGGACTTACAAGGGTCTATCAGTACCAATTCTAATTATACCTAATTACTATGTACTTTTAATCAGAGCATAGGCACTGGGTTTGGTTAGCAGAGCCCAGTGCCCAATCATAGTCAGACAACCAGCACATAGTAGTCAAAATGGAGGAAAAAAGTGTGGATTACTGCAAACAGGTCCTGATTTCTCACAGAAATGTCCTCTAACAGGACATGTAAACCTTAAAAGTACATGTCCAACTTTTTAAATACAATGCACCCTGCCCTTTGGGCAATTTAGGGCGTACCCTAGGGTGACTTATATGTATTAAAAACAAAGGTTTAGACCTGGCAAAAGGTTTATTTTGCCAGGCTGCAAAGGCAAGTCAAAATGGGATACAAAGGCTACAATGGCAGACCTGAGACATGTTGAAAAGGCTTCTTAGGTGCTGCAGGCCGGCTAGTAGCATTGAAAGTACAGCCCCTGGGTACATGCAGTACCACTTTACAAGAAACTCACAAGTAAATAAAATATGTCAATTGGGTGTAAGCTAATTTTGCCATGTTTAAGGGACAATTACAAGAACTTTAGCACTGGTTAGCAGTGGTAAAGTGCACAGAGTTCTAAGGCCAACTAAGAGAAATTGAGAAATATCGGAGAGGTAAAGGCTAAAAATGTTTGGGGGTGACCCCGCGGCAAGGGTAAGTCCAACACCCATCATAGAACAAATGATAGAGCATGGCATTTTAAGTGATGTAAAGGGCATTAAAAGACCAAGTGGTAAGTGGAGGAATGTACAAGATTCGGTTGTACCAAATCCAGCTGTAATATTGTTTCAGATTACCGTGGATGCAGAATGGTATGCAGTCATTAACTTATGCCAGGCATTCTTTTCCATTCCTCTTCATGAGGCTCTTCAATAGCTTTTCAAATTTTGGTCAAAAAATATAGTTCTGATTTGGTGTTGAATCCCATATGGTTATATGGAAAGTCCCTCAATTTTCAATCAGATCCTAAAGAAATACTTGGAAAGTTTGCAGCTACCCTGTAATTCAGTGAAGGGCCTAATAGTGCCTGCAAAGACAAAATAAGACAGCAAACTAGATGCACTCCTGAATCATTTTGCTGATAAATGCCACAAGGTCTCACCCACAAAGATGCAGTACTGTAAAATAGAAGTGATTTATTTTGGTCATCATATTGAGAAAGAGACAGGGAAACTGTCAAAAGAACATGTTTCTGCCATCCTGAAG
The DNA here is from genome assembly GCF_964204655.1 of Triturus cristatus. Lineage (NCBI taxonomy): Eukaryota > Metazoa > Chordata > Amphibia > Caudata > Salamandridae > Triturus > Triturus cristatus. Next base: position 456,767,640 of record NC_140580.1, on the reverse strand, counting down.
AGGGATAATCCAATTACCCTGAGGTAGATGGGGATGTTTCTAGGAATATTTGGATAGTGTCGTCAGTGGATTACAAACTTTTCCTCACTACAAAGCCTTTAATAAGGCTCACTTGAAGTGATATCAGGAATTTGATACTGTTTGACAATTAATGCATTATGGCCTATTAAGAATTAAGAGAAGATTTTTGCAGTGCACCTACCCTCAGAATGCCTGATTATGAGAAGGAGTTTTATCTCTATTGCCATGAGGAGAACAGGAGGGCACTTTCAATGCCGACCCAAAAACACAGAGGAATAATTAGACTAATTGCTTACTTTTCTGCTACCCTAGATCCAGTGGCTGTATTACTTCTTGGTTGTCTCAAAGGTGTTGCCTCTGTTTGCCTTGCAATAGACCAGACTGAAGGCATTGTTATGAGCCATACACTTCTTGTGTTTGTCTCTCATGCAGTTGAACTTTTATTGACTTGCACCAGAACTCAACATTTGACAAATAGCTGCTTCACAAGAAATGAGCAGACATAGTTTTCCAGCTGGAAATATTTTGACAAAGAGGTGTAATTCCTTAAATCCTGCAACACTGCTGCCAATTCCAGACAATGATGAAGGTGATGATGTGGACCCTGACCATGATTGTATTAATGTGATAGATGTATGTACCAAGCCATCAAAGATGTTCCTCTTGAAATAGTTGATCTGACTTTGTAGATGGTGCTTGCCTGAGAGACCATCAATAAGCATTAAAAGGTTCTGATCTCTCCCCCCTCGTGAGATTCCTATGGATGGCTAGGATCCCCCCTCCAGGGGAGCATGTGCTGCTATTTCCAATTGAGGATTGCCTTGTGGGTTTGTTTGTAGTTGTTGTTCTTTAAGTTTAAAATGGAACCGTATAGTGGGGTCAGGACAGTGTGGCTCGCAACGATGTTACTTCCTGTGCATGCTCGGCCGCAGCACCATGTGTTCTATAAATGTATATCGTATGCTCCTTTCACTGCTAGCGGCCGGCCGGAAGGTTGTAGGCCCATATTTGTATATTTTTTAGTCTTGTAATAAACGGTTTAAAAAAAAAAGAAAAAAAAAAAGAAAATAAGCATTAAAAGCCACTTACACAGTCGTACCATTTCTGAAATCATTGAAGCATCACACTTGTGTGACATAACTTCAACATAAGTGGCAGAGTAAATTCCTCTGACAAGATCTTGTCGTCTAGTGGTTGAATTAAATGTGACAATTTATACAGACAGCCAATATGAATTTGGATTGATACATGATTTTGGGTGGCTATGGGCCCAAATGAGATTAATGACAGCCTTTAGTACTCCCATCAGGAATGGATTCAACATTTTTGATCTATTAGAGGCAATAGAGCAACCTAAAGAATTAGCAGTAGTCAAATATATGCACCACAAAGCTGGTGGTGACAGAGGGCCTGATTAAGATCTTGGGAGATCGGGTCCGACCATCATTTTTTTGGTGGTCTTCTCACCTGCTGGCTTGGCGGCCCGCCAGCCCTATTTAGATGTTGGTGTGTCTATATACAAAAGAAGGCACCGGTCCCGCCAACTCCGCTAGGAAATCCCAACCCATCGATGGTGGGATAGGCAGAATAAGCTGTCAGCCAGGCTTCTGCCCAGATTCCAGCTGAGCTACTTATGATGTGTTTTTCTGCCATGGTAATTGTGGTGGGAATACCTCCTACTTCCAGTTGGAGAAATCAAGGCAAATGAGGTAAAATCTTACCTTTTTTCCTGCTTCTCACTTATGTTTCTATCTTGTACCCCATTGTCCAGGTCCCTCCTTTGCTTCATCAAATCCACCACAACATCAAACGACTCCATTGTCACCGAGATCTACAGTAAGCTACTTTTAAATTTTTCCTGTGTATCAGGTATTGACAATTACTGTAGCCTGTCTGCATTGCTCTTACATGCAATATTTTCCTTGGATGTAATGCAGTGTTAATTTTCCTACTAATCAAGGTAAATTGAACACATTTGTAGTGACACCCCCAAAAAATATGTGTTGTTGAAGTGCTTGGAGGTGTTGTGCTAGTGATGCCTGTGCATTCAATAGTGTGTGTGTGTTGTGTGAGTGGCATGCAATCCATAACACAATTGGGCATATAACTTTCCTTGCATATAGTTTACATGCAAACATGACACATATGTGTATTGATCTGCAGTTTCTTGCAAGGTCATTGGTCTGCTTGCATGGACATCATTTTTATGCACTGAGCATAACAGCATGGACTGGTTCACCAACCACACCATATAGTATCACCCAGCATGAGATGCACTGATTCATGATTGTCACATCATTACAAGGACAGTTAGCAAAGGCAAAGGCATACTCTGATATAATGTTAGCCATCACATGTACCACCCGGACCCTGGAGACCTCATTTTCATTTTGTTTTATTGTATTATTTCGCAGAGCTCTGTATCCCCTGAAGGAGGGAGATCATTCCGAAATGCATTTGGATAGTTAAATTGTTTCATGGATTGATCTACAGATTAATGGAGACAGTTGAAATGCTTTAATTTCATTTGGCATGGAAACAAATTAAAAAAGAAACTTTATTCAAGGATCAACCAAGTTTTGTTAAACCGTTTTGCTGTTGAGATAGGTGAATTTGGATACTCCCTGAGTAAGACCAAGGCTGTGCGATTAGGGGCTGCTTTCCCTATGGGAAGCGCTGTGTTTGTGACATGTGTATTGACACATTCATTAGTAGTACTTACCTGTCTCCATACCACCATGAACCTCACTTCATCAGTACACTGCTGCCAGGACACCGCCAGCAGAACGTGAACATCTAAATTTGCTTGGCACAATTCCAATGGCCTGATGGTGGTGGAGTACTGCTAGCCAGCAGGGAAGGCTGCCACTGTAGCAGTCTTCTGTCTCAGTAGGGTTGGTGGACCGTCATCAGCTTGACGGAGTACTTGGGTTTGCCAACGCCGCAGGATGGCAGAAGTCCTGCCAAGATCTAAATCAGGTCAATAGTGATGATGGGAAATATTTATGCAGATCAAGTGACTAAATGCTGTGCCCTTGAAACTGTGAGATCAAATGAAGAAACACAAGTTCAAGAATCGGAACAATGTGAAAACAATGTTGAAATTGTTATAAATGCAAATAATATCAATTGTTTTTTGTTGAATCTAATATGAACCACTTTAAGTGAATTGAGGGACCTTCAGGAGCAGATTTCAAAAGATAAAAGAAAGAAATGGGAATTGACTGGTTGTAAGAGAAATTTCAATGATTTGTGAGTTACTGCTATCCATCCATATGTACTCCTACACGCCATGTTACTTTCTTTGGCACATTATCTATATGGCCACATACATGTAGCGAGGGGTGGAATGGCTAGGAATTTTAGATAGTACTGTTACAGTTCAAACTCCATAAGTGTAGCAGCAGATTTGAATTCATGCTGTCGTTAGCCACTATGCTGTTCGGCAGTTGCTCGGCGCTGAGATACTGAGAGCGGGCTCTATTGGCACCTGTGTACCTTTACATTTGTGAACCATTGTTCTAACCTTGTGACCTACTTTGGATGCTGGTTTTCACTTTACTAAGAAACTACTTCAGGTCTTATGTATACCTCCTCATTTGGATCCATTGCTTGAATCATTATGAATATTTGTGCGACTGGTATATGATCCAGAACTCCGTGGACCGACTGATTTGAATCATTCATATTACTGTTTATATACATTCCAAAGGATCGAATTGGAAATAGTGTGGTGTTTCAGAAAGTATCTGACATTCCTAGTAAGCCCTGACGAAGTTCCCGCGGCACTGGGGAACAAAACGCGTTGGCTGTGTGCCGGATTTAATCAAACAAATCTGAATAAAAAGAAGAACTTTTTTGGACTACAAGTGTGTTTCCTGTTTGACTCCAATTAGAAGTGTGCCTTCCTTTCTTGTGGACTAGCAGTAGATTTGTGTTAAAGATGTGTTACTTATCAGAGAAATAACCGGGGAGCGAATGTTGGTAGGGATGACTACATAGGAAAATCAGAAGGCCCATTTACTAGACTTCAAATAGACATCAGTGAAATGTCTGTTTGTAATGGGATTAAGTATGTTTGGTAGTGGGCAAGTTCTCATTGAGAGCGTTAATGTCATGATTCAGCTTGCCAACCTCTACTGCGGCAGATAGTGGAACTCTTCTAAAAATGATATACTAATGGTATTACATACTGCACTCCAAATTGAACAATCGTTTAACTATAGTTATTGTCCACAACTATCAGGAGTGGTTGAAAAAATTAATGGCACCATCAAAGTTTGTGTCCATAAATGGTACATATTAAGGCACTTAAAAATGCACTGTAAGTACACAGATGATAGGCGCGCCTGTTGTCACACAGACTCCAAGGTCTGGCCTGCTCACCTGAAATACCTATGTCCATGCTTGCATGAGATGTAGAGGTATTTCAGGCAAGCAGGCCAGGTAAGCAAGCCTTGGAGTCTGTGTGACAACAGGCATGCCTCTCCTCCATGTACCTCTGGGGCACTATTAAGTGCCTTAATAGATACCCATTTATGGACACCAAGTAGGTGGATTAGGTGTGCTTGATGTATCAGCATTATGAAATAAGTGAGGATTGTGGTAGTATAATCGGTCCAGACGAAAGCCACAAGCATTAGGTAACATAAGTGGCAGAAAAATGTTAACCCTAAGAAGAAGAGGGGTGCTAAAGCCCCAAGACATCCTAACTTACCTCATTTTGAATCACACCGTCTGATGCCCAGATTAAAATGTTAGGGCTACCAGGTAGGAATTTTTATAGGGTAACTCTATCCTCACTCACTTCTCTATTGCTTTTAAACAATGTGCTCCCGTGCATCTCATAGACTGCAGCATGCCCAATCCGCAACAGAACAGGAAGAAACTCCATGAAGAAACATACTACCAAAGGGTACCCCTGGTGGGTGAGAGTTCTTTAATTCAAAGGATTCTTTTCTCTTTTGGTTGCAAAAGAGTTCTTAGATTGATCCAATCGAGTGGGGCTCTATAATTTGTGTAAAGTGAAAAGAAACCTCAAGTCAAAGCATTAAAACAAGTTTGTCAGACTCCTGGATCAGAGCGATTTCGACAGGTTTCACAAGAGTTGATAAAGTAAGGCAACCAGAACATCCTCACCTCAGCATCTTCTTCATGGAGTGCAAAACCAACATTTGGTTCAAGGATAAAAATTGTAGGATTGGGAAAAAACTACCAGAAGGAAAAAAAATAACACAAATACCACCAGGAGGGCAAAGTAAAAAACAGAGCAATTTATAAATAGCCATTTAAACCACAGCACAAAAAACAGTTCTTTTGGGACACAAAAATGAACTACAAAAAGAGCTGTTTGGGGCCCTAAGTGGGTTGACTGCAGGCCCTAGCAGGCTGTGTCATCAGTCCCTGCTGCACAAGGCTAATTGCTGTGTGCAATGAAGGTTGATCTCTCACAATAGGTTTGCCACAAGGCTTGGCTTAGGTCAGAGTGCACCAGCTGTGGCCTACCATGGCCACTTGGATACAGGAACAGTGGGGTAGGGAATACTTTCAGTAAAGATGGGTATAGTATATCATCAAATGCAGCAAATGCTGGCTAGCCATGGGTGGTTGGGCATAAGGTCTGATTGAAGGCTAGTACCCCTGGCAACTTCCACTGTGCACAGACTAAGGCCTGAGTAGCAGCCATTGACTTCCCATGGGGGCTATGGATGGGATCTGGCTTAAGGTCTAGCTGTACTCCTAATGTCTGATACACATAATTAAATAAATGTGTCATTGGGCCATATTTATGTTCACTAACATGACATAAATATATATCAAAATTGAATACAATTAAAGGAGTGCATACAACATTTGAATTCATTTTTTTAAATTATTATATTTATTATACAGCACAGCATATTCATTTTCTGGCAATTTACAGAATAAATGAGTATTCATGATACATAATACATGTTATAAAACAAAAATACATTGTAAATATTTGTTGACTATTAAAAAGGGATAGAAGGAGAGGAAAAAAGAAGAGCAGGAGAAGAGAAAAAAAAAGTAATACAAAGTTTGATATGGAAGAGTAAATGAACGGCTAGAAAAAAGTGAACAAACTAATACTTATCTCAAGCTTTATCCCAAACAGGAATATTGTTTAAAGTCCATTGTGGGTCAACGATTCCTAACAACTGTATATAGGAGCCCATATCCGTCTACCTAAGTTTTTCCCTCTTTTGCCCTTTCTTTCGTATATTCCCCTTTCCAGATTGAATATTGAAAGAAGCCGAGCAAGCCATAACTGGAATGTTGGTGCAGCTTGATCTAGCCAAGCTGATGCAATAGTTATACGTAAAACAGCCATAGCAAGAAAAAGAAAACAGTCCAGCATTGGTTGCCCCTGGTTGTTATCCACCCCGAGGAGTATCAGAGCTGGAGTTAATTTAGCTTTAAAACCCAAGGTGGATTCAAAGAATTCCATTATGGATGAGTTGAGTCCGTCAAGACGTGGACTGGTGGCGAGCATATGGACTATATCAGCCTTAGATCAGTTGCATCGTGGCCAAGTAATACCCTCTTGGCCCCCATTGTAATATCTTGGCCGGTGTGTAATATAAGGAAAAGGCCGTTTTATAATGTTGGGCCTGAAGCCCGGCAAAACTAAGTACTGTCTGTGCCAGGTCTAGGGATTGAATGAAATTATTCGATTCAGAGCCCAGTCTATCCTCCCATTTCTTACTGTATTTTTCAAGGTCATCTGATTTTGTTGCAGATAATTCATTATAGATTCTTTTAATAGTACATCCCTGAATACTTTTTATTGCCTAAGTTGAAGATATTTGAAAAACATCCTGGTGTCAATTCCAAACTTATCCTGAATATGCTTAAATTGGTGAAAGCCATCTGGACCTATTAGATCCCCGACTTTCATAAGACCACGCATTGCCCATCCTGCCATAATTCGATCCGAGAAGATTTGTGGTAGCGTAGGGTTGCCAAACAGTTGTGTATAAAAATTCATTCTTCCTAAGCCTGTCTTTTTCTTTAATGCAGCCCATATTTTAAAAGCTGCTTGTATAGTCTTAAATTTATTTCTCTTGAAATAGCTTGGCTCACTAAATTTCAAGAAACAATTTACTGCATCTTCCCCCAACAATAGCCTGTATACATCTGGTATCTTGTCTTCCAAGTCAGGTTCTTTAGAACCGCTGCCAGCCAACCGACACATATACTGAAGTGCCGCAGCCCAATAATAAAGCTTAAAGTCTGGTACCGCCCAGCCTCCTCTGTCAAAAGGTAAAGTCATATAGCGTAAAGCCCTTCTGGTTTTTCCGTGTGCCCATATAAATCGATTAAACACATTATCTAACATGGTAAACCATTTTTTCTCAAATTCCAAGGGGATAGTCCTAAACAAATATAAAACTTTTGGGAGAAAGACCATCTTGATCACGTTACCTCTGCCAACCAGTGACAGATGCAAGTTATGAAATTTATCAAGGTCTGTAGTGGCCTTCCGTACTAGCAGATCGATATTTACTGCCACTAATTTATCCAGTTCTGAAGTTATAGTAATCCCGAGGTACACTACTGAATCTATCATGCAGGGATCGGATCGGGGAATCTCTCGGTTTACAACCATTTGGGTCTTTTGTTTGTTTAAAGCATAGCCCGAAATCTCTCCAACCGCTACAGCTATATCCTCAACTGCCTTTATTGCTGATAAAGGATTGGGGGTTACCAGAGCGACATCATCCACGTATGCGAGCACCTTTGTAGATATTCCATGATATATAATGGGCTCAATTTCCCGACTAGATTCGAGTTGACGTAATAGCGGGTCTATGTAGATTGCGAATAAAAGAGGTGAGTAGGGACACCCCTGTCTAGTGCCCCTTTTTATCCCGAAAGGTGCAGTTACTTTTCCATTAATTCTTAATGTACACCTTTCCTAGTCTGAACCATCTCATAATCTCCCATAGGTAGTCCCAGGTGACCCTATCGAAAGCTTTCTCTGCATCTAATAACAGCATGGCCATAGGGTCCCATGGGACTGCTGCTGCGTCGATAATGTTATTACCCTCCGAATATGTTGGGTAGTCCCTCTCCCCGGGATAAACCCATGTTGGTATGGATGTATTACCTTCCCAATAATAAGATTTAATCTGGAAGCAAGGGCTTTGGATAATATCTTTACATCACTATTTATTAAAGGTTTTGGCCGATATGACCTGGGTTCCTGGAGTGGTTTCCCCTTTTTTTAAATAATTATAATGTCTGACCCAGACCAGGACTCAGGTATTGAATTCCCGAGTTGTGCCAAGCCTATCATTGCGACCTGAGCAGGTCCTAAATTTCCCCAAAAATTTTATAAAATTCCATAGGGATCCGGTCGGGTCCGGCGGCCTTCCCGGATGGGAGGTTTTTTAAAGCACTAAAGATCTCGTCTTGAGTCAGGGCGGCCTCGAGTTACATGCTATCCTCGCTAACAATACTCTGTAATGGTATGTTATTGAGGTAACCCTGGATTAGGCTCTGCTGTATCTGGGGTTCTGCATCGTATAATTTTTGATGAAATTGCCGAAACACTTCTTGGATCCCGGGTCGGTCCGTAATTAGACTTCCATGATCTTCTATAATTTCATTTATTTCACATCCAGCAAGAGCACTATATCTATTTATATCCCAATAAGTTTGGATCCATTTCTTCATATGGGAAACATAATCAGAATCTAACAAAAGCCCTCTTTCAAACGTCCATGCCCGTTCATCCTGTACATTATTAGTAAGCTCCAGTGTAAGTACAAGTGGGTTGTGATCGGATAGTATCCTGGGATAATTTTCAATTTTAATCCTGTGTAATAGTGAATGTGAAACAAAAAAGTAGTCAAGCCTATAGACTGACTTATGTGGGGCAGAAAAAAAAGTGCTATCTGGGTCTTTGCTGTTTAAGTAATGCCATGAGTCTATTAAACCGTGATTCTTAACTAAGTTTGTAAGTGCCCCAAAAACTCTCTTTATACGTCCTGCGTAAGTGTCTCCATTACTGCCCCAGAGCCCGCCAAGGCCATCAATATTAAAATCGCCACATATTAATAGTGGGGTAGGCCAATTTACTAACTCATCGTCTAAATACTCTAGTACCTCAGGATCGTTAGCCGTGGAACCATACAATGAGCACAAAGTAAAAGCCTCCCTAGCATATAGACAATTCAATACAACCCATCGGCCCCATTTATCGGAAATTTTCTTTTTGACAGTTATATCTTTCCTTCTAGTCATAATCACAACCCCTCTTGTCTTAGTGCCATGCTTAGTAGCGAAGAGTAGACAAAACCCCAATTGTTCGAGGATTCCTCCTCTACTGCCCTCTATGTGAGTCTCAAGGAGACATAAAATATCGGCTCGCATGGATTTTAAAATGACGGCAGCTCTTTGTCGCTTCATTTGATCATTGAGCCCACAAATGTTGATCGTAACAATTTTAAGATTTCCAGGATTCAAAGGTTAATTTTTGGTACTTTTTCCTATGCATGTTATCATTACTCTTCCTCTCTCTTAGTTAAGCCCTGCGAGCAACATCCTCTCTAAACCAAAATCCTGCTATTTGCTTCTTATATTCTTTATAAATCTTCCTCTTTCGTGAAACTATACTGTGCTGTATGCTGACCCCCCCTGAACCCCTTGCCCCCCCTGAACAATGCCACCCCCACCCCCTACTCCCCTCATTGGCAAATAGGTCAACCAGACCTATGTGTGTCAGTCTGAGCACTCAACTCAGGCTGCCTAGGGCCCCCCACTCCACACACCCAGCAACATCCCCCAATCCTCCCGCCTTCGCACACACCGTTCGCCCCACCCATTCTACACACTTAATGAACCTTCTCCATATAGTACATCAGTATTTTAACCCTTGCTGATAACCGAATTTAAACATAATATGTACATCATATAACAGCCTCCCTACCTTTGGAAGCCTTTAGATCTGACATGAATTCTTGAGCCTTAATCTCTGAAAAAAAATGTGGAACTGACCCTTAACTAGAATCTTAAGGCGGGTGGGATAGAGGAGGTAGGCTTCACATCCTAACCCCTGAAAACCAGAAATCATTTGTCGGAGCCTTCATCTACGCTCCACTGTAGTGTGGCAAAAGTCAGGTCGTGTGAAAAAAGTGTGTCCATCGCAACTCCGCTTAGCATCTGGTCTAGCCATATCTATTAAAGCCTGACGCAAAATATAGTTCCCAACAAAAATCAAAATTGCTCTAGGGCGGTCTTCTTGCCTAGTTGAGTAATTCCTCTTCTGAACCATTGGGAAATGATGGGCCCGTTGGATCTCCGTTTCCCAGTTCCAATGTGAGAGTTCTGAGAATGCTCTCTTTAGCAGGGAGACAACAAAAGACAATGGTGCCAATTCCGATCCGGTAAAAACCGGGTACGAACCGTCGGACGGAGCCTTTTCTCCGTCCGACTCGTACCCGGTGCGAAATCCATCCGAAAATGCAAGTACGATTCATACGGAAACACCATTTCCGTACGAATCGAACAAAACACCGACCGAACAGAAACTAAACACAATTCCGATCCTGAAAGGCGCCGACGTGACGTCGGTACGCATCCAGCCTACGTTTCACGAACCAGGAAGTACGAATCGAACCGACGTCATCCCGCACGGTAAATATTTACCGGCTGCCAAAAACTGCCGGGAAATCAGGACGAGACACGCAAGGAGCAGCTGGACGCGACGAACAGACATGGACCCGAACCTACGTGCCATCCCTGCCCTCCTAGCAGTCCACCTGGCGTACAGGAACCGACGCAGACGCCGCAGAAGGTCAGCACAACAACCAGGGGCAAAGGGGGGGGCAGGGGCAGGACACACAACACCAACACATGGTACCAAATCACACATGGCCTGGACATACCTGACCATCAGGGCCTGGACACTGCCAGGGTGTGGGGGCGAGGCCAGCAACGCAAGCGTCCGCCACAACGGAAGTGGATGGTCACGCGAACCGGTACGTACCCTACCCAGGCCGCAAGAGCGTGGGTACGGAACGTACCACGCGTCCCCCTACGTCACTCCAACAATGGCGGTACGGCCCGTACCCACGTCAGAAAGGCCTTGGTACAGCTCGTACCAGCATTGCTGGGGTCATGTAGGGGTACGCGTGGTATGACCCGTAGCCACGCCCCCAAGGCCTGTGTACGGTGCGGACCCCACGGCACCGCAACAATGGGGGGACGCACCGTACCCACCCACCAAAGGCATGGGTACGGCCCGTACCCAGGCACGCAGAGCGTGGGCAGGGGTATGTACGGACCGTACCCCCACCCGTAGAAGTACGGCCCGTACCCCCACCCATGCATGTACGCCCCGAACCCCCACCCGTGTATGTACGCACCCAAGCACCACCCGTGTATATACGCCCCGAACCCCCACCCGTGTATGTACGCCCCGAACCCCCACCCGTGTATGTACGCACCAAAACCTCACCCGTGTATGTATGCCCCGAACCCCCACCCGTGTATGTACGCACCAAAACCTCACCCGTGTATGTACGCCCCGAACCCCCACCCGTGTATGTACGCCCCGAACCCCCACCCGTGTATGTACGCACCGAACCCCCACCCGTGTATGTACGCACCAAACCCCCAGCCGTGTATGTACGCACCGAACCCCCAGCCGTGTATGTACGCCCCGAACCCCCACCCGTGTATGTACGCACCGAAACCTCACCCGTGTATGTACGCCCCGAACCCCCACCCGTGTATGTACGCCCCGAACCCCCACCCGTGTATGCACGCACCAAAACCTCACCCGTGTATGTACGCACCGAACCCCCACCCGTGTATGTACGCCCCGAACCCCCACCCGTTTATGTACGCACCGAACCCCCACCCGTGTATGTACGCACCGAAACCTCACCCGTGTATGTACGCACCGAACCCCCACCCGTGTATGTACGCCCCGAACCCCCACCCGTGTATGTACGCACCGAACCCCCACCCGTGTATGTACGCACCGAAACCTCACCCGTGTATGTACGCACCGAACCCCCACCCGTGTATGTACGCACCCAAGCGCCACCCGTGTATGTACGCACCGAAACCTCACCCGTGTATGTACGCCCCGAACCCCCACCCGTGTATGTACGCACCGAAACCTCACCCGTGTATGTACGCCCCGAACCCCCACCCGTGTATGTACGCACCGAAACCTCACCCGTGTATGTACGCCCCGAACCCCCACCCGTGTATGTATGCCCCGAACCCCCACCCGTGTATGTACGCACCAAAACCTCACCCGTGTATGTACGCACCGAACCCCCACCCGTGTATGTACGCCCCGAACCCCCACCCGTGTATGTACGCACCGAACCCCCACCCGTGTATGTACGCACCGAAACCTCACCCGTGTATGTACGCACCGAACCCCCACCCGTGTATGTACGCACCCAAGCGCCACCCGTGTATGTACGCACCGAAACTTCACCCGTGTATGTACGCACCCAAGCGCCACCCATGTATGTACGCACCGAAACCTCACCCGTGTATGTACGCACCGAACCCCCACCCGTGTATGTACGCACCCAAGCGCCACCCGTGTATGTACGCACCGAAACTTCACCCGTGTATGTACGCACCCAAGCGCCACCCGGCCACCCGTGTATGTACGCAACGAAACCTCACCCGTGTATGTACGTACCCAAGCGCCACCCGGCCACCCGTGTATGTACGCAACGAAACCTCACCCGTGTATGTACGCACCGAACCCCCACCCGTGTATGTACGCACCAAACCCCCACCCGTGTATGTACGCACCGAACCTGCAATAAGAATGGGGTGTGCCAAACACCCCCAGCAGTGCCCAGACACAGGAGGGGTGGGTGCAGGGTCCTCCCAGCAGTGCCCAGACACAGGAGGGGTGGGTGCAGAGTCCTCCCAGCAGTGCCCAGACACAGGAGGGGTGGGTGCAGAGTCCCCCAGCAGTGCCCAGACACAGGAGGGGTGGGTGCAGGGTCCTCCCAGCAGTGCCCAGACACAGGAGGGGTGTGTGCAGAGTCCTCCCAGCAGTGCCCAGACATAGGACAATATACCCCATCAACATGTTCAGTGACCTACAAGGGTGATACCCCAGATGCAGGCGGAGCCATCGCTGAGCCAGCATGGCTATATTGAACGGCAACCCTCACACATCCAGGAAATGTAGACACAGCACAGCACAGCATTTGGGAGACACCCTGCAGGGAAAATGGCCTGCTCCACAGAGGATGGAACACACCTTGGGACAATGTCACCATACAGTGAGAGCAAACATGACCAAATACCATTGGCAGAGACCTTTGTGATGGCACGCAGATGGCAGGGTACACCCCATGAGCAGCACACTCCAACATTTCACAGACCCCTAACACATTATCACCACCCCAACGCAGGGAGCACCAGCACCAACAGCAAGTCCAGGAAAGCATCAGTGTGCAAAACCAAAATAAAAGGCTTTATTCAGCAGGAAAATATATCTGAGAAAATGTCCACTATGTACAAGGGCCATGGGCCAGCCCAGCAGCAAAGTCCGGGGGGGGGGTACACATCGGGACGTGTGTCCCCTAGCTTGCCTGCACAGTTCACAAGTCCATTTCATCCACAGAAGAGGGGGCATCAGGGGGAGGGTGGAAACAGGCACCGCAGGGACAGGAGGGGAAAGGGTAGGTGTTGTGGGTGCAGGGAGGGATGATTCTGCCACAGGGGGGGTGCCAGCGCCAAAGGTGGAGGACAGAATGGCGCTGCACACGTCGGCAAGTTCCCCCAGCGACTCCCCCGCAACCAATCCAACCACAGGCCCCAAGGAGGGGGGGGGGGCAAAGGGATGGGTCGCAGCGCCACTGGGGGAGGGTGTGGACAGGGTGGGGGACTCAACTCCCCTGGCCGGGTCCCGCCTCCACCGCTTGCGGGGTGGTGTCATCCTGGGGCTGGGGGGCACACTCGCAGTGGATGATGCTGTCACTGACTGTTGGCCAGGAGAGCTAAGGGGAGTGGATTTGGAGGGAGTGGGTTGTGTGGAATGCGGACTCCCACTGTGGCTGCGTGTTCTACGTTTCCCCCCCGACCCAGTGGGTGTGCCTTCCTCACCCTGTGTGTGCGTGACAGGAGGTGTGCGCTTCGACTTCCCTGGTGGTGTGGTGCCTGTGTCTGTTGGGGTGCGTGCACGCTGACGTCTGGATGTGCGTGGGACAGGCACGGGAGTGGGAATTGTGGATGGGGCAGGGGTAGGGGGTGTTACGCAGCGCTGCAGGAGATCCAGTGCTGCAGTCAGTGTGGAGTCTATGGACCTCAGCAACTGCCGTTGGTCAGACTGCGCAGCCGACATGCCCTCCATGTATGCCTCCATCTGGGTCAGCACCTGGGTGTGGGCATGGAGGACATTTAGCATCGCAGTCTGACCAACCTGCAACTGCCTCAGGATGTCCACAGACTCCGCACTCACCGCAGCAGTGGTGACAGGGGCAGGGGGTGCGGTGCCTGGCAGGAAGGAGACATGTGGGGACCGAGCACGGAGGGAAGGGCCACAAGCATGTGGGAGGCCGGTGATGGAAACTGAGGTGGCGGGGGGATGTGGAGGGCTGCCATCAGCTGGGGGGGCAGACTCCGCCACCTCTGGGAGCTCAGCCTCGGACCCGTCTGCGTCATAGTCTGTGTTGGCAGTCAACAGGTCCTCTGCCTCACTCCCTTCGGCCTCCGTGCCACTCCATGTGCCAGACAGGACAGCACTGCTGGCACTGGTGCTCAATCCCTCCTCCCGGTCCGTGCTAGTGTCTCCTTCCGTGTCCCCCGGCGATGCTGTGGGCAAGGTGAAGAGACAGGAGAAAATCAGACACCTGTACACATATGTCACATGAGTCAAATATACATAGGTCACATTGCATAGCCTGAAAAGCAACAGGAGTAACACCTACAAAACAATGTACACATGTAGGCCATGGAACACACAGTTTTTCGACCCACCATGCCACTGAGACACAATGGAGATCATGACACAACAGCAAATCACTGCACCTGAAATTTTAGAGAGGAGCCAGCCTCTGGGGACAAATGTGCACAGCACCTGCACCACACTGCGTCGTCAAAAAGGGATGAGCATGAATCATATCCATTTACTCTTGCCGCATGCTGCAAAGGCAATACATGAAACCAGGCCACACATGACAGGGTCACTGCACCTTGAGCGTATGTCCAGTCAAACATCACACACAGGCTAAACCCAGCAAGGAGGATGAAGCTTCTGACATGTAGGCCTTGTACGCACAAACCACCCACACCTGAGACAATCTCATTGAGACGGAGAAAGTATGTACACCTCTTACTCTGGGATGGAAACACATGGCCTCCACTAATTCATGACTGTACACACACAGCCCCTGGTGGCCATGTCCACACATCATTGACAGGCAAACATCATCAGATTGTCTCAACAACACACACAGGTAATGCCCACTGTGAGTATGCACAAGCAAAATGGGTCCCCCTGTACAGTGGACACATGTAGCAACCTGTAGGTCCTAACAGTTGAGCCCAGGGTACAATGCCACCCTACCCAACCCATGGTGAAGACACAGTGAATGGCCATATTGTTGGATGACGCACATGATACCTAGGAAGAGGTGCCCCAGGGCACAG
This sequence comes from Triturus cristatus, assembly GCF_964204655.1. Lineage (NCBI taxonomy): Eukaryota > Metazoa > Chordata > Amphibia > Caudata > Salamandridae > Triturus > Triturus cristatus. The sequence continues at coordinate 456,751,953 of NC_140580.1, read as the reverse complement.
TAGTGCCCACACTCCTCCATGGTCCAGGATGGACATGACTGCAAATTAAGCAACCGTCCCTGCACTTAGCAGGCCTCCCACTCAGGCACATCATGTCAGAGGGCACACAATTGGACATGCATGCTGGAAGGCTGTACATTTTGGAGACACACCCCTATGTCGTGATTCACAATCAGTGCCAAGTGACATGGACACCACAATGACTGAAATTGGCCATGGCACACGCAAGGTCCCCATATCTGTGGCACATCACCCCCACATATGATGCTGATAGCATAGGGCACCTGCATGAACTGCCTGCCTAAATAACCTTGTGCAAGAGTGGCTACAGACAGACCAGGGAACACATTGCAAGGAGGGGAAGGGAGGGAGTGAGAACAGCACTGTGCTACTTTGTGGAGAAGTTGACGCACTGCACAATCAAACCCTGGCAGTGTATCCATGCAACTGCACACTTACATTGGCTGGGGACACACAACTGACACACATGTACCTACCCCCTTCCTGCTGCTGCCTCTCCTGTAGGCGCCTGTCCATATCGGGGAAGACCACCGCCAGCACACGCTTCTGGATGTGGGTCAGACGACGGCGCCCACGGTTCTTACGGCTCACAGGTGAGTCCCCCAGCAGGCGCCGTGCAATCCTCCTCGTCCAGCACCGGATGTCCTGCCAGCGTTTCCTCACCTGAGACAGGCTCCGCCTCCGACCCTCTGTACCCCTCACGGCACTGACGGCTTCCCTCCAGATCTCCCCCTTGGCAATGGCGCCTACCTGTGAGGATGCAAAAGAGAGAATACATTAATCCACATGAGCAAAGACACAGAGACACACATATAGAACAATCCTCATTATGAACAGGCCATGGTATGCATGCAACTAATTGCACCTTTGTCATAGGGACATAATCCACTGTGGAAGGCCAAATGCACTACGTGCCAGTGAAAGCACACGGGTGGCATGAGGGGTACCACACACTCAATGACCAGGGATCACACTGTGCCTCACAGGCTACACCAGGATTATGTACAGCACCTCACAGCAGTCACCTGCCCCAGCACACTGATGCTACCTCAGCAGAGTACACAGACACACACAGGTACAGGACAATCACATGGCATTGCCAACTGCGGGTACACACCTCACTCTGCCCATGTGCCAGTAGACGGGGGTGTCACAGGTGTGGGGCTGGCTCAGCACGGCATGCACACAGCACTGCTCCCTGCTCACATCGGATGGCCAGGCCATATCCATCCCTCATGCTGCTTGTGTGCAACACTCCCCATATGCACTCACCCACATGACAGGGGACTAACACACACCAATGTGCAGGGGACGAACACGGCCTTTGGACACTCACAGCACAGGTACACTGAACAAACACACATCCATGGGTACTGACACCTGTCACACTGGGGGGAACACAGGATCACATCAGGACTGTGGAAACAACATCCCCAGGAGGAGTATGCAGGCAGAATGTGGCATGCACCTTGCATTCATTGTCACAGTAGGCACTATGCAAGTGAGGAGTGCACACAGGAAACACAGCATGCTCTGCATGGGTGACATGAGGCCTTCCACACCCTGGGACCCACTCCAAACAACAGTGCATGTCTGTCACACATGGACACAATGCCAGAAGTCACTGTCACACAAAAGGGGCACAGTCTAAGCTAGTGGAGTCTGCACTCACCTGAACCCCTGGTCGACCATACAGGCTCTGGAACTGTGGGAGGATCACATCTATCAGGGCAAGGTTCTCCTCCTGGGTGAATGGCTGTGACCTCTCCACAGTCCTGGACATGGTGCCAGAGGAATCACTATCAGCAGCAGTGGTCATGGATGAATGGATGTGCAGGCAAGTGCTCTCTCATGGGACCTGGCTGCCTTATATATGCCTGGCTGGCCTGTTCATGTATAGGAGTACAGATTGATTGGTCAGTCACATTAGCATCCTACGTTTCATCCAATCCCTTCAAACCTACCCCAGTGTGTGGCTTTGCATGGTTTCAGTTTTGATAATGATGTCAAGTCAACATCCACATTGCAACAATGTAGATTCTTTCAAACTGACTTCTGCTGTGCACCTGGTGCTCAAATTCAAAAATTTAACTCCATGGCAACCATCATGCATTTAGGCCCTTATACTTGTCCCTCATGTGTCCCCTATGTGTTTTCATACATTTACACACAGGTACGGTGCGTTCCACGCCCTAGGGCACCCCACAAGCAGTGATACCGACCGTACAAGCGCTTGTACGGTCCGGATCACAAAATGGGCGCTGGCGTATGCGTACGCCACAGTAGTACGGACTGTACAAGCGCTTGTACGGTCCGGATCACAATATGGGCGCTGGCGTATGCGTACGCCACAGTGGTACGGACTGTACAAGCGCTTGTACGGTCCGGATCACAATATGGGCGCTGGCGTATGCGTACGCCACAGTGGTACGGACTGTACAAGCGCTTGTACGGTCCGGATCACAATATGGGCGCTGGCGTATGCGTACGCCACAGTAGTACGGACTGTACAAGCGCTTGTACGGTCCGGATCACAATATGGGCGCTGGCGTATGCGTACGCCACAGTAGTACGGACTGTACAAGCGCTTGTACGGTCCGGATCACAATATGGGCGCTGGCGTATGCGTACGCCACAGTGGTACGGACTGTACAAGCGCTTGTACGGTCCGGATCACAATATGGGCGCTGGCGTATGCGTACGCCACAGTGGTACGGACTGTACAAGCGCTTGTACGGTCCGGATCACAATATGGGCGCTGGCGTATGCGTACGCCACAGTAGTACGGACCGTACAAGCGCGTGTACAGTCCGTACTACTGTGGCGTACGCATACGCCAGCGCCCATATTGTGATCCGGACCGTACAAGCGCTTGTACGGTCCGTACTACTGTGGCGTACGCATACGCCAGCGCCCATATTGTGATCCGGACCGTACAAGCGCTTGTACAGTCCGTACCACTGTGGCGTACGCATACGCCAGCGCCCATATTGTGATCCGGACCGTACAAGCGCTTGTACAGTCCGTACTACTGTGGCGTACGCATACGCCAGCGCCCATATTGTGATCCGGACCGCACAAGCGCTTGTACGGGCCGTACTACTGTGGCGTACGCATACGCCAGCGGCAATATTGGCCCAGGGACCCTATACACGCACTCCGAGCGTATGTACGGTGCGTTTCACAACTGTCAGTGGTGACAGGCGGCACACAGACAGGAATGGAGCGGACAGGTATTGCCAAGGGTGGACACCAATGCATTGTCTGTGCAATACCACATGTGTGTGACACAGGTGTGTCAGGATGTGATGTGGCACTTTACCCCTGAGGTGTGGGCAAAGCACATGTACGATGAGCTGTGTACACATGTCGGGTGTGATGGTGCGCATTGTACAACACATCCCCTGCACTCCTTTGACATGTGTGCATGTCGTACACACTAGTGGAGCCATGAGTCACTTGCATGTCCCAGTCACGGACACCCGCACCTGTCCCCTGATGCCAGGTACACTGAATATTACACATGACATGTGTATGGCTGCGTTGCACGCTGCAACCATGTCATGTGTGTGGCATGTCTTTCCATGATTTTGCTGTAGGTGTGTGGTTCAATGCATCAGCAGTTGCTGCTGCCAACATGTGTCTGTGTGTCGATGGGCATGGCACACTGTTCCGCACACCAGCCCACATATGTGATTTGCCATGAGGTGTGTATGTATGCAACTACACGGAGTATCAACACAAGTACATATCCACATGCTCCCTATGTATGTTCTGTCTCGACATGTACTCCTCAAAGGCAATGTGTGTGGCCTGTCCTATTCCTATGACATGTGACCAGTGCATATCGCATCCAACTACCTGTCTGTACCATACGCATACTACTTCTGCACATGTGTGGATGTCTGTGAATCCTGTGATGCGTGTGCATGTTCACTCACACTGGCCCACAGCTAGTCTCATGCCATGTCATCGTGATCTTGCCCCCCTCCGTTAGTGGCTGTCCCTTGGTAGGAGTGTCACCTGACTGGCGTACGTGTCCAGGAAATGTGGCACAGACCTGACTCACAACGTGGCATATGTGTATTGGCTGTGTAACATGTGCTCAGTGCATTGACGATGTCGTTGTACAGTGCTCACTCTTCGGTGTTCCTTCCATTTCACTGCAGGGCTCCGCCTCTCCCTCGACGTATGCCAGACATGGCTGCCCTGCATGAACGGGACTGTATACGCCGCTACAGATTCAGCCAACGGTTGATTGATGAGTTGACTGGCCGGCTGGAAGCACAACTCCTCCCGCGCCACAGGTATCCCAGTGCACTGACACCCAAGTTGAAGGTGATGGCAGCCCTACATTTCCTTGCCACGGGTACGTTCCAACATACCATTGCTGATGTCGGGGGCATGTCCCAGACGATGTTCAGCCGTGTTCTGCATGATTTCTTAGAGGCCATGTTGGTTCACCTGGATGAGTACATAAAATTCCCAATTCGTGAGCAGTTGACAGATGTCAAGCGTGAGTTCTATGCCCTGGGAGGGATGCCCCATGTCATTGGGTCCATAGATGGGACACATGTTGCGTTGGTACCACCACAGGCACAGGAGGTGGTGTATAGGAATCGCAAACATTATCACTCCATTAATGCCCTTGTGGTGTGTCTGTCCAACATGGTGATTTCACATGTCTGTGTTCGCTTTCCAGGATCAGCACACGATGCCTTCATCATGAGGCGTAGCAGGCTGCCTGAAATGATGCTGCAGCTGCGGAACGAGCGAGCATGTATTGTTGGTGGGTAGACTCTGGCAGTTCAGTGTTTGGCGTCATCTTCCAATCTCACTGCCTGTGCTGACACACTTCTGTCCATGATGTTTCCTTGTAGGGGACGCTGGCTATCCCAACATGCCATGGCTGATGACGCCTGTCCGCAACCCCAGCACGGCTGCCGAGCACCGCTACAACAACGCACATGGGCGGACCAGGAGAGTCATTGAGAGGACGTTTGGCCTTCTGAAGAGCCGATTCCGGTGCCTCCACAAGACCGGCGGAGCACTCCCATATGCCCCGGTGAAGGTGTGCAAGATCATCATCGTCTGCTGCATGCTGCACAACATGGCAGTGGAGGAAGCTGTTCCACTCATACTGGATCAAGATGACCAGGACCATCCACCCGTGGAGGATGAAGGCCTTGGTGACGGGGCAAGTGATGTGGAGGAGGAGGAGGCTGTGGAGGACATGCGGAGTCGGCTCATACGCAACTTCTTTGCTTAGTGGTGAGTTCCAGTGTCTGAGTGTGCACGCATTGGGCCGTGTGTGGCATGTGTTGCAATGTGTGTGTCCATCTGCATGTCTGCCAAGTGAGTCAGTGGTGTGTATTGAAGTGTCACTCAAGTGATGGCGCAATGGAAGGATGTTGTCTGAGGGTCATCATTGTCACCTGTCATGTTGACAACATGATACGTGTTGAGTACATGCTTGCGGATGTGCTCCTTTGTGCTGACTCCTTGTGTGTCTCTCTTCCACAGGTCCATGTGCATGCTGTCTGCTGGTGGCATTGTTGTGCTCCTGCTACTCCTCATGAACACAGCAACATGTGCTGATTCAGCGTCACATGCACGGGCAAGTGTTGAAATCTCCTTAGGGTAAGGGATGCCTCACGTCGTTTTTGGTGTGTGAATTGTTTGTAGTCTGTGTGCACTTCTCCGGTTCATGTGTGTTCCATTTGCATACATGGTGATCCTACATGGGGAACATGACATGGGGCAGGCTTCACCTGGAGCCATGGTCAGACTTGGTGACTGTCATGTGGCAGGGGATTGGGGATTGTGATGAGGCCATCATTGTGTGTAACACTGGCCTCGGAAACATACAGGTTGCACCGGGTTGACATGGTGTGTGATTGCCCCATCAGGGCCTCAATGGTGTATAGCGGCCTCTCCGTGGCAGCAGGGGGTGTTTAGCTGTTATCCGTCACTTGTGTGCCAGGTCAATGGGATACCAGCATCTGTGTTGCAATGGGGGGTGCCAGTGTTGCTCCCACATGTTCATCCACATGACCTGTGTATGTGTTGACAGAGTATCATTGTCATTCCAACACACATGACTAATAAATTTGTCCCTATGTCTCCAAGGTGCCTCTTCCCTGTCAATGGTGGCCTGTTGCCACTGTGCATGCGGCATGTCTGGCATAGTTTTCATAGGTGGTGCATATGTGTCTATGTGTAGAGTGACAAGATGCTAGGGGTTTGTCAGGGAGTGGGAACTGTATTATGCACAAGATGCACAGTTCCATCCACCTCAAGGCAAGAGAGACCATCCCCCAGGGCAACTACAACATCCGTGTCGAATCCTACCCTGCAGTCTACGGACATGTGCCTTACGACTCCCATGGTACTTGTCCATATCCGGAGTGCATCTGCACAGCTCTGCTACTGCGTCGGGCAACCAGGCCACATCAACGTCCAAACGGGATGGGGGGAATGTTTCACAGCCAGCTGCAGGATGACCTTCTCGATCCACGCCCACACTCATGATGCAGCCCACAACCCCAACACAACCATGTGGCACTGTGATCCTAAACTGCATTCTGGCATCTCCATGCATCCAACCTTGGCCTAGCCACCATTCTCAACATCCGCCTGACGCAAGCATGCTGCACATTGTAGGGACACATGTCTAGACATACCTGGGAGCGGCAAGCCAGGTCACTCCACATGATCCCTGACCTCTGCGCATGACTGTTGCTCCCCTGAATGTGTCTGTAGCCACAGTTGTGCGGGAACCACTCAGCTGGTTGGGCCCAGCACAGGTGAGTATGGTACTCCATGTCTGTATCAGATGATACATTGGGACCCATGTGTGTCCTGGGCAAGACTGCGACCCCACGGTTTGGATGGTTGGAGTTAATTCTGAGATCAGGCATGCTTTGACTTCACGACACACACATGTATTGTAATAATGCAGAATCACGGCATCATCTTGTAAGTGTGATTAATTTATTTGTGGTGGGGTACGGGTTTGTGGGGATGACAAGAGGTGCACAGCGGGAGTGTAGAATCCAAAGTTCACTGGGGGAGTTGGTATCCTTGCCGTAGCAAAATGTCAGAGTCCATGCCACAGTCTTCGTCAACATAGGTCAGACAGTGACCAGCAAGTCCATGTGGCAGAGAATGTCATGTGCTGCTATTGGGCCAGAGGGCCAGGTGCCAGGCCAGGTGACCTGGGAGATGGTGATGTTCTGCTGACTCTCACAGTCTTTTTCGTGGACGACCCACCTTCCTGCGGGGACCCTCGGAAGCAGTCCGTGACGATGTCTGTGACGCTCCGTCGGATGAATCCTCCTCCTCCTGATCCCTCCCTGTGTCTGGTAATGGCCTTCGCCTGGTGCCACAGGGAGGGTTGCCCATGTTGTCGGCAATCCGACGGAGTACACCGGTCATTTGGGTTTGCACCGCCACGAGCTCAGCCTGTCTATCCTCCATCCTTCCTTGGTGTTGCAGTTGACAGGCATGTTGCTGGGACTGCAGGGTCTTCATCTCCTGGAGGGTCCCCTTGATGTCATTGAGGGTGGACGCAATCTGGTCCATGCCCCTGGTGTCACGCCGGTATGTATCCAGGATGTTGCTGACCTGGGACACTACCGGGTCCTGAGCTGCCTGGTCAGGTTCGCGCCTCCGCCGTCCTCCACTCCCGCCACCCCTGCCCACGTGCACCTGGCCTGCCGTTGTGGGTGCATCGGGTCTCCGGGACCCCTGAGGGATGGCATCTGCGTTGCCGCCTGCCTCCTCCTGGGTGCCCGGAGGACCGTGTCCCTCCTGGGCAGACTGGCTGGGTGGTCGTGTGCGGGCAGGGCTCCTGGACGTCTCCTGGGATGTGGCAGGAATGGGGGTGGTGCTTGGCACAGTTGTACCTGACGCAGGTGCTGCAGGTGGTTGGACACCAGAGGGGCCAGGTTGGTCTGGGTCATCCACGGAGTGGTGAGAGTCATCACTGGCGGTGGGGTCCTCATCCCGCGGAGCCTGGTCCTGTGAGACTTCCCCCCCAGTGTTGGGGGGTGTTCGTCGACGTTGACCTGTGTGTGAGAGAGACAATGTTAACAGTGTCAGATGTGGCATCCATGTTGCATGCATTTCTGATTTGGCACTCTTCCTCTGGGTAGTTGGATCTGTCCTGCATTCCTCTCACAGTGCACTTGTGCATGGCTATGTCCCTTGGCCACAGCTGTCAGGGCTTTACGCATGTGTGAGACACAATCTTAGTTGATGCATCTATTTGGGTACACAGTCAGCAGTGTGGTGTGCGGGCGTAGCGAGCCATGCAGAGGTGCCTTACGTGTTGCACTGTACGTGGCCAAATGGTGTTTTGCCAAGGCAATTTGATGTTGCAGGTAGGGGACTGAAGCATTTGTGACAGGGTTCTTACCGACACAGTGGGTGGGTATACTGGGTGTGTGGTTAGGTCTGTGCCTGAAGCACGGATGGACTCGTGCACAGATTGACACATGGACCGGTCTTCATCTACGGAAGGGGGGGTTGAGGCACTGCCAGACCTGGTCTGCATGCACACAGTCCACCGGCTGACGAGTGGACATGGCCACACCACCCAAGGGTGATTTAGTCTCCCTGTGTCTCCCTTCCTCCCTCCCTCTGTCACCCTCCTCCCTCCCTCTGTCGGTCTCCCTCTGTCACCCTACTCCCTCCCTCTGTCTGTCTCCCTGTCTCCCCCTCTGTCTCCTTCCCTCTCATTCCCCCTCTCCCTCCCTCTCTTTGTCACTCTCTGTCACCTCAGGCCAGCTTCCTGGGCACACACAGTTAGCCGGTCTTTGAATGGCCATTGGCTTGTTCATGTGAGTTAGTCCCTGTTCTCCGGGCACCCATTGGGCAGTGTGTCTGAGTGTAGGCTGCTGCTGTGGCGGTGTGTGCTGAGACTCTATCAGAGCGATGCATCTTCATTGTCTGCTGTTATGTGCAAATTGTGCCTTCAGACCCATGTCATCCTGCATGGCAGCCACCATTTGCAGGCAAGACAGTACTGTGTGGGTACACACAGTTTGTATGGCTGTGCCCTGGGCCATATGGGCTGAGGGCATTGTTGTGTGCTTGTGAGTTGCTCAATGTTAGTTTTGATGCCCCCACTCCCAGCATCGACCACATCCTGTGTTGTGTTGGTGTTTTGTGTGGCCTGTGACTTGGCATGGCCCTGATTGATGCATGGGGCATGGAGGCGCTAGTGGCATGTGTGTGTTTGTGGAGTGTTGTTGTGTCCGGTGGTGGCTTGGGGGGGGTGGCATGCATGATTGATTGTGTATGGCATCCCCCCCATGTGCGGTGAGTTGTTTGTGTACTCACCAGGGTCTGGGAGTCCTGGCAGTCCGTGTAGTCCCTCCACCGCCAGCGTGGACATCACCTTCTCCTCCCAGGGATGGTATTGTACCGGTCTGGGGGGCGGCCCTCCTCCAGTGATGTTCCCCTGGTTGTGATTGTCAGTCATCTTCCTCTTGACCGTCCTCCGCAGATCGTACCACCTGGATTGGCACTCGTGCCTGGTCCTTCTGGTGGTCCCAACAGCATTCACAGAATCGACGATCCTCTGCCACATGGCCGTTTTTTCGGATATGCTGGTCTGTCTGACCAATGTCCCAAAGAGCTGTGGCTCGACTCTGAGGATTTCGTCGACAAGGATCTCCAGCTCCTCCTTTGTGAACTTTGGATTCTTGGTGGTGGACATGGCGTGGGGTGTGGGTGTGGATGGTTGTGGGGGTGTGGGTGTGGATGGTTGTGGGGGTGTGGGTGTGGATGGTTGTGGGTGTGTGGGTGTGGTAGTGGAGGTGTGTGTGTGAATGTGATGAGGGGGTGTTTGTGTAGGTGGTTGTGTGAAGGTATGCAAGTGTGAGGTTCAAGTATGGTGGTGTGGGTCGTCTGTGGGCTCTGGCAGCAGTGGGTCTGTTGCAAAGGCTCATGGTTTGTGTGTGTGGTCCATTTTTATTGGTCCATTTGTGGGTGTGGCTGTGTTTGAAATTTGTGTGGGTGTGTTATGAGGAGTGATTGAGTTTTGGGCCTCTGTTTGGCAGTTTGGCAGTTGCAGGTGAGTGTATGTGATGTTTGTGGGGTTGTTGGGCATGTTTGGTGGTGTGGGGAAACTCTACTTGACTCTCCTTGTGTAAGTATGGTTTGTCCTGGTTCGGTACGTGTTTTTTTGGCGTCAGTACGGTCCGTACATGCACTGGTGGGGGTGCGGTGCGTACATACACGGCTGGGGTGGGGGTTCGGGGGCGTACATACACGGGTGGTGGTTCGGTGCGTACATACACGGCTGGGGGGGGGTTCGTGGGCGTTCGGGGGCGTACATACACGGGTGGTGGTTCGGTGCGTACATACACGGCTGGGGGGGGGTTCGGGGGCGTACATACATGGGTGGGGGTTCGGTGCGTACATACACGGCTGGGGGGGGGTCCGGTGCGTACATACACGGCTGGGGTGGGGGTTTGGTGCGTACATACACGGGTGGTGGTTCGGTGCGTACATACACGGCTGGGGGGGTTTGGTGCGTACATACACGGCTGGGGGGGTTTGGTGCGTACATACACGGGTGGGGGTTCGGGGGCGTACATACACGGGTGGTGGTTCGGTGCGTACATACACGGCTGGGGGGGGGTTCGGGGGTGTTCGGGGGCGTACATACACGGGTGGTGGTTCGGTGCGTACATACACGGCTGGGGGGGTTCGGTCCGTTCATACACGGGTGGGGGTTCGGGGGCGTACATACACGGATGGTGGTTCGGTGCGTACATACACGGCTGGGGGGGGGTTCGGGGGCGTTCGGGGGCGTACATACACGGGTGGTGGTTCGGTGCGTACATACACAGCTGGGGGGGGGTTCGGGGGCGTACATACATGGGTGGGGGTTCGGTGCGTACATACACGGCTGGGGGGGGTTCGGTGCGTACATACACGGCTGGGGTGGGGGTTTGGTGCGTACATACACGGGTGGTGGTTCGGTGCGTACATACACGGCTGGGGGGGTTTGGTGCGTACATACACGGCTGGGGGGGGGTTTGGTGCGTACATACACGGCTGGGGGGGGTTTGGTGCGTACATACACGGGTGGGGGTTCGGGGGCGTACATACACGGGTGGGGGTTCAGTGCGTACATACACGGCTGGGGGGGGTTCGGGGGCGTACATACACAGGTGGGGGTTCGGTGCGTACATACACGGGTGGGGGTTCGGGGGCGTACATACACGGGTGGGGGTTCGGTGCGTACATACACCGCTGGGGGGGGTTCGGGGGCGTACATACACGGGTGGGGGTTCGGTGCGTACATACACGGGCGGGGGGGGTGGTGGGGTGTTCGGCGCGTATGCGGGCACATGTCTCCATGGTTGCTATGGGAGTTCGGTTCGGACGGTGTTTTTTGCGTACGGTTGTGAAATGGGGAGGAGGGGAGGGATCGTACTTGCGCAGTCGGACTTTATTTTTCCGCACGGTGGGTTTTTCGACCGGGGACGTGTCGGTGACTTTTCCCGACCCGAGGACGTGTGGGGAAATCTTCCCAATGCGATTCGTATGGACTTTTTTCCGTTCGAATCGTACTTGGCAGTTTGTACGCTACTTTGACGATTCGGACGGAAAAAAATCCGGATACGAGTCAGACGGGGAATTTTTTTACCGGATCGGAATTGGCACCATAATGTTCCCCCCTTCAGCATTTTCAGCAATCCCAAGAATACAGACGTTGTTTCCCCGTTGACGATTCTCAAAATCCTCGAGCTTCCAACACATGTCCATCACCCGTTTCTCTTGCAACGTTTGAGATTCCTGCAATTTATCGATAGCCTCCTCCAAGGCAGCTGTTCTGTCCTCCACCTGGGTTACCCTTTCGGACATTTCAGAGCACAGCTTGTTTACTTTACAGATAGAGGCCTGCAATTTCTTTGTTGCTTGAAGCGACCTCCTGCTATCCTTTCTGGACTCAGACTGCATTGTTTTTAAAGTAGAGTACACTAAGTCTAGGGAGGTAGGAGGTGCCGTCCTGGTAGGCGCAACTGGCCCCCCAACTGCCCTCTCCCCCCATTCTCATAAATTTGGCTGGTAGAGAATAGTCCCATTCCAAGTTACGTGCCATAGGGCGGTCCGTGTTAGCTGGGCTTGCCTTAGATCTATTTCTCCGACCTATGAGTATTTGATTTGCCGTGAACTGTCTTTTGTGCGGTGGATGATTCCCACAAGTCTGTTTCATCTGTTATACTGTAATCACTGGGAACAGGCGAATCAGAGTCATCATTTAATGAATAAAATGTATTCCTCTCGGGAGAACCATGCGTTACAGACACCGGGGGTTGTAGCATTTGTGGCTGTTGTGGCAGTTGGCTAGAAATATTGGGGACATCGGGGATACAAACAATCAAATCCCTTGTTCTATCTGCAGATATGGTCCTGATGCTTTCCAGCGAGGCATTATTCTCCCCCAAAGGACCTACCAACAGAGATGGGGCGCATAATATAACTGTTGCAGTTTCTGCAAAATCCTCTGAAACCACTGATTCCAAATGGGCAACTATTAGGGCACCATTAAGCAGCTCCGGATCCGTCTGTGAACCCAACTCCGGGCCGGATTGTCCTTGTAGCCCAGTTGTAGAACCTCTATGGGAAACTTCCTCTTTCTCAGCTTTTCTCCCTTTCCCGTAGTCCCTGGAGTCATGGGGGCAGATATAGATGTGGTTATTCTTTTAGTACTTACAGTGACAGAGGATGCTGGTGAAGCCATCGCGAATGCCTCTGCCATCATCGGTTGCCTCAGCGTTCCCTCTGTGTTTGCGGTGGCAGCTGTGGTGCGTAGGCGAGTCCCTCCTGCCGCACCGATATCGATGATGGAATCTTTAGAGGCACCTACTTTTTTCCCCCTTGACTTCCCCGTCGGCCTGGATTCGGTCCACAAACTTTGGCGGGGGGGTTATTCGGAGCATCCACTGCTGTAGTTTTTGGTAGATTAGAGGCTCCGCGTGTCTCTGCCATTGCCTCCGGTGTACCTTGAGTTCCCTGCGTCCCCCGAGCCGCCTTATCATGTTTAGGAGCCATGGTTTCCTTTAAGCTCCAATGCCGCTGCAGAGGTGCCCCAGAGACCGGGCGTGGAGACTTTAAATTATGGACCAGTAACCGGAGCAGGACAGCAAACACATTTATTTGTAGCGATAACCTAGCTCCCACCAGCCTCATATCAGTAGTAAAGGAAAAGCTGCTCTGCTCCGCTCTAACGATTTCGCACGGTGTCCGCCTACGTCCTCATTCCAGAAAGCAAAGCAGGTGATGCGGATTCCGGATCGCGGAGCGCGGGCGTGCAGGCGTGAGGAGTGGATAGCCGCGGCAGCAGCCCTCATCAGGTCAGTCCGCCATCTTGCCAAAAACCACAACATTTGAATTCAATTAAGAATCAAATTCACCCACCAAGTGATTGATTCAAACCGTGGCTTAGGGAAGCATTAGATCAGTTGGCAACATTCAATGCTCAATTTGGACATGGGCTGGTGAGGTGATATGATAGTGGTGGGGTTGCATTTCAGGATGCCAGCAGAGCACTGGCAGTTGCTCCAGATAGACCCCTATCTGTGGGGTATCACTGAGGATACACAAGAATTCTAGAGTGGGTGCTGGGTCTTTTCACCCCAGCATCTCTGATCACACTGGCAATCCAAAGGATTACCAACCCTGAAGTGTACATGCAAAATCCGACAAAAGGGAATGCCAGAGATTATCTTGCTGGTGCTGGCACAAAAGAGAACAAATGATATTCCTGCCATATTGGTGGGGTTCCCAGTTTTCAGTTAAAACCAATTATAACCAATGAAACAGGACCGTATAAAATATCTGTTTTTAAATTAAACTGGAAAACACCAGATATTGATACACCAGTGGCATCTGCTTCTGGGAAGCCGCAGTGGGGCGGTGTGGAGGAAAGAGGGGGAGGAGGGGGATAAAAAAAAATCATTCACCTGTCGGCCGGCCAGCTGGCCGGCCGCCACCTCTCTTCCTTCCTCTTACTGGCTTCTTCGCTGGAAACAGGAACCAGAAAGACCCAGGCTCCCCATAGCCAATCACAACGCTGCAATGCAGCGTTGTGATTGGTCTGAGTACCGTGGTTTGGCAATCAGCCAGGGAATGGGAGCCTGGTCATGTTCTTCACCCAGGCTGCAATGCAGCCTGAGTGGAGAACATGCAAAGAGTGCATAAATGGTTGGCCGGCCAAAACATTCCTGCGCACTTACATAGTGCCCACCACTCATTCCCCTACTCTGAGAACAGAGCAGATACGCCCCACCCAGCCATTACGCTGCAGCAGGAAGAAATAAAATGATAATAATGTTGAGCAATTATCATTTTAGTTTTTCCTTTTTTTTCGCTGTGCTACACTTTTTACAGTTTGGCACTTCCAGATGTGAAACAGCACAAATGCAACCACTACATCTGAGGACTTTTATTTAATGGATGCTTTCCCTGTGATCCATTTAGGCCATGCTTAGCCTCCTAATATGCCCTTGTGGCCATCCGGAAGGTCCTCAACTCTAGAACTTCCACTCCAACTTTGGGATCATGGCTTTCATCATATGGCTTCAGCTCGCTGTTAACTGCAAGTTTCTTCACAGTGTCTCAGAGAGTGGAAGTGGCACATTCATGATTCATAAATACAGCCCCACGATCACCAACATCAACTTTCATTCCTACTGCCTCCATGTTAAAATGAAGGTTCGAACATATGGTACTGAAAATATCCCTGAAACATGGCAGCACCCCATGCACAAAACACTATGACCACATTTAATGACAACATATTGAAATGTGCTTGTGCTTCCCACCAACATGGAAAATGCTCTATAATAGTGCACACTCCATAGAGTACAAATGTAAAGCGCTTTGTCCAACTGTCATTAAGTGTCCAGAAGGAACACAATCCACACACTCCTTTCAACAAACAAAGACCCACTTACATGCTTGGTAGAAATCAGTTCTTTAAAGTCCTTGTGCTGTCTGTGAAGTAAACACAAAATCCCACAGTCACAGCCCAACTTTGTAAAATACACTTCATTCCTATTGTGACTTCACATGTATATGATCCAAGGCATCCTGCAGGTATTGAAGCTTCTTTACTACCTTAGATGTTTCCCCCTATATTAGCACAGTTTGCTGTGACCAATTTTCCTATAACTAACAGTATGCATATTTTGTTTTATCAATCTTCTTCTCTATGACCAAGCAGAGCAAGGATATGAGAAGACAGTAAAAAATATATTTATTATCCCCGTTCCATCTTTGTATCGCAAGAAAATTACAGTAAAGAGTGACACTTGCTTGCAACAACTAAGCACTGACCACTCCCATTATATATATCTCATGTAAATTGAATGAATCTTTACCACTTACCTGAAGTTAGAGAAGGACGGAGTAGCAAGATGGTGTGTTAAATGCCGACTATCAATCTTTTATCTGCTACAATCAATTCTATCCTTTCATACACATCCTTGATATGGGGTGGCACTGGACAGCTGATGAGAAGGGTTTAGGAACTGAGAAATTAAACAGTGCAGGGAGTTGAGAGAAAAAAAGCTTTGCATGAAAGAGCCAATTTACTGAAAGTATTCAAAGAAGGTAGTTAGGAGCAGAAAACAATGGAAGAATAATTGACAATAGGTGAAAAGCAAATTTCTTTAATAACATTGAAGGAACACCATTTCAGTAATTATGTACAAAAGAATAAACACTGACAGCCACTGTTTTGTCCAATTTTCAAAAATATTGGAAAACACTGAAAAACGCCACCAGAATTTACTACAAATAGCAATTGGATTTAAGAAAGCTTATGTGTTTGTATGTGTTTGATGGCAGCATGGGAATCCTGGGAATTGATGAGGGGGTACTCTTCCACTTCAGGAAAATATATTCTTGGGAATACATGTGTTTTAGGACCCTAAATCTGTGGGGAATCTGGTATTGGCTGCATGCACTGACCTGGCAGGGAATTCCTCCTAGCCCAGGAGTCTGGGAGATAGAATTCCAATCAGGCTGCCACCAGTAGAAACATCGGCATAGCTGATTTCCATCCTGTCATTGCCGTGACCAACTGTTGCTTCAATCAAGGTATTTTACCACCAGCTGACAGACATGAGTTTATGTAAAAAAAAATCAATTCAAAGATAAAGTAAAATTAAATCAATATTTCATCATTGGTCCATCATACAGTTCGATGAGGATTTGAAAAATATTATTGATGATAAAACATTATGCACATGGCAAGGCCCTTGTAATCTAAAACCTAAAGTGATGACTTTGGCAATTAGAAGCAATGAGACTGCACATAAGGTCTTCTTAGCTAATCAGGAATGTATCATCATCACATAGGCACAAAATTAAACTGAATGACGTCACAAAATTTCATTAAAACATTTGTGTATACTTGATTAAATGTCACTGAGGATGGGAATACATTGAAAAACAACAGTGGAAGAAAAAACTCTGTAGAGTTCGCACAAGAGAAATAGCATGAGTAACAACATTTTTTGGGATTCAGAGTTTAGAACGAGTACCAGAATTATCCAAAAAGAGTGAAAAGGTAACATTTAAATTGAAAGGTAAATACATTATTGCAAAATATTCAACATTGAAAATCGAGCTGAAGCTTGTTAATATAATGAATTAAAGATGAATTCCCTTCATATGAGTCCACCTCGGGTCAGAAGTAATTTAGTCTTTACATTTAAGCATACTAAGGGATAGCCTCACCCATTTAAACACATGGGGCCTTATTACGAATTTGGCCATCCGACCGTTGTAGGATCGCATCCGTCCATTACAGCAGCCCATGGTGCTGGCAGTCGAAAGACTGCCACATTGCGAGTTCACCACTGGGCCGGCAGTGTGGAGGCGAGGATCTTGCATCGGTGGTGAGTATTTTTGTCACAAATTCATTGATCCCTGTGTGTGCATTTTGACTGCTTATGTGTTGGATGCACACATATGCACAATATATCTTTAAAAATATCATATACCCATTACCGCCATTCAGTCCATATGTGGGCAGTCCTTGCAATGGGTTATGGGATGAAAAAGACTCACCTGTATATCGCTGCACACAGAATCGTTATCCTCGGGGTGAAGTTCCTGCTGTAAAAGTGGGACGTGGAGACAGAGACCCACGTCGGAATCTGCCTGGAAGAAAAAGGAATGGATGAGAAAGCACCCCAAATCCTTTATCCCCGTCACCTTGAAGCAGGCGGTCGGACCACATCAGTCCGCTCTAGGATCAGGCAACTCGTAATATGGATGTCGGTGCAACTCCCCTGTACCGCCCTATGGCGGCTGTGTTTCCCAGAACGCGAACCCAGTTGTCAACCGTCTTGGCAGTCCAGCGGCAGTCTTTGCAAAGCCGATCTGCCTAACTCGTAATACTGTAGTTGTATGTTTCCCATCTTTGTCATATATTTGTACATTATTATATACAAATATCAAATTCGACCAAATAAACAATAAACCTGAACTCGAGATTAAATACTTCCCACTGGAGCATAGATGAAAACATTTAAGACATATTCCCTTATGCCCTAGATCCAGCACAACGCTTGGCCAGTATGTGCCAAAGTTTAACATTTCCTAGCAAAGGTCTAAGCACAGATTTGGACATTCAGACCTTGTAGTCTTTCTGGCCCTCTGTCATCTCCTGTACTCCACAAACACAAGTGATTCAGTCTCCTTGTCAATTAGTATTCCAATAGCAGGCAACAAAAGTACCACCAGCAGAAAGAAAACTTCCTGTGACTTGTGGTGAAGCACGTCGCATAGGCAAGCTGCTTTCTAGATGGTATTGATACAAGTGAAAAAGGCTATTTTGCTTTTTGATCAGGGAGTTAGAGGTTACTTCTTCTTAAATCTACTACAAGCTTAGTGGACATAGCCTGTGAGTTTTATTGTTAACAAGGCCTAATCATGCTAGCTAATTTCCTTGCTAAGGGCTTTATAGTGAAGTTTTTAAATTTTTTATTGTTTCCTGAAAACTGCTGAAACTCTTCCGGTCCAGATATTTTTTCTATTATTTCCGAACGCAGCCCCTCCCCCGCGAGCTCAGGGCCTGGTGCGGCTGCACCGGTCACACTGCCCTAAAGCAGCCCTGTAAAGCATCGCAAACTCCCAAAACTGTTGACTTTAATAAACACAGAAAAATCTAAATATTAGTTCCTTATGTTTCTTTTCCCTGTAGTATGTTTCCATTTCAGCTCAGACAAGTAAATTGTGATATTCCTAATTATTGATTAAACTCAGAATCATGTTGAAGTGTTTCATAAGTCAACCATGCGAAAACAGACACGATTGTATAATTGCATTGACCTTTATGTCAAATTATATTAGTTATTTTGACATGCCGCTAATCTACTCAAAATGCGCACTAATCTAATACATTTCACAGAAATTAGAAGCACACCAGTGTACTGAAACAATCATTTGAGAATCTCAAGGGTAAGTAAAAGATAATAATATACTACAGGAACTTTCCTTACATTCAATATGTGCAATTGAGGGGTTAAGGCATGTTTTCTTATTGAAATTTTTTTTGTTTACAGTTTTGCAGGCCTACATAAATTTAAAAAAAAAATGTAAATCAACTTGCCATTGATTTCCGATTCATTGCATTGTTTATTGTCATGCTTGGAGTAAGTAGAACAGCAACGCTACATCGATGATGAAGACAAGTATAAAATTACCAATGCATTTAAAATGATTTACCGAATTCCTGTACAGTACGAAGCTGCTCTCGGTGAGCTTTACGGCAACTGACTATATCTCCCCAGTATTATTCGAAAGGCATTGTGGGAAACGGTTGTCACCAAGGGGTGATATCAAGAAAGATACATAACACTTAGATGTGCTTATGAATCAGACAAAAAAAGTGGATATTTCCATCCCCTGCAAAGTATACTGTCTTCATCTGCTTTACCGTAGTCTTGGACGCTTTTCAAGTGACCGGAAATAGAGTTCCAGATTTTTGGCTCACTGGCCAAGAAGGCCGCGTCGTAAAAAGGGCAGGCGGAGGTCTGTTTGTTTCCTCTAGTGTTATACATGGATTACGATTGTGGGGACCTTTAACAAAGAACAGATTGGTCAGCATTTGCACACGTTTGAATAATTAGCTGAAAACAACATGGTTTTGGACAGAAGGAGTATAGTGAGACACCAGCCGTGGTCGGTAATAGGAGTAACTGCAGGGCGGTGACGTGGCGAGGAGGAGGGGCAGGGTGGGGGGTAGTAAACTATGGATTACGGAGGTTTACAGGTAAATTAACATATAAATTAATAAAACGAATTTCGTTGCGTACACTGCATCCCCAAATGCGATGCAGTGCACGCAACGAAATTCGTGTTTATTAATTTATATGTTAATTTACCTGTAAACCTCCGTAATCCATAGTTTACTACCCCCACCCTGCCCCTCCTCCTCCCCACGTCACCGCCCTGCAGTTACTCCTACTATCGACCGCGGCTGCACACACGCACTAGAATATGATGTTTTGACTTCATCAAAATGCTTCTGTTTATAATGCAAAGTTTCAAATATAGCTTGACCTTGTTTCTCGGGTTGCAAATTATTACAAGATTTGTGTATTTAGCAGTTAAGCGTAGAACTACTGTGAGCATAACAGTAAACGCGGTGCTTCGGGTAATAAACGTTGTTGATGGTGACTTGTCCCTGGTGGTAAGTTAAGGTAGTGTTTGCTACAAACAACTTTTACCAAATTTTGGGTAGAAAGTCATTTTGTTGTGGTGGTGATATGTTCTGTTAATTTTTGTTGGGTGATTGCGATGTGATGCTGTTATGTCATACTATGGGGCATATTATCAAGACAGGCGATAAAAGTATCGCCGCTTCGGCGGCAGAAAACTGCCGCTAAAACGGCGATAATGGGCTTGATAATATGCTCTATGGAATTCCAATTAAAGCCCATGTTAGATGTGAGCGGCGATAATTTTATTGCCTATCTTGATAATATGCCCCTAAGGTCTGTTGTTTTTTGCCCTGCTGTGTTTTAATTGTGTTATTATGTTGTTTTCTGTATAATATTTTGTTATGTTCTGCTATTCACTTAAGATGTGTCAACAAATGATGTCACGTTTCCAATTTCCAGCTAAAAGCAGCACGTTTTAAAAGTCCCAGAAATTAGCAACCATTTACCAAAGTAGTGCTGCTCCTGCTTTTCAACAGTTTAAGACCCCAGTTATCCCAAAATTGTGGCAAACGTGAGGGGCCAGACCACAAACCGTTTTTGACTGACACTATTAAGGTAGATTTAAGAAAAAGAAAACAGGATTCTGGAGGTGGTAGTGTGTGTAATATTTTGTCATGCTGGTAATACTTCTAGTTATATTTGAGTTCTTGTCTTTCTGTTTATTATCTTTTGATGTATGCCTTTTTGTGCTGCATTATTGTAGTGTATTTTGTTTTGTTGTATTGCAGTGTTTGTGTTGTGGTATGTTTTGACTGGTTTGTATTGATGTGCTGTTTCATGTTTTAATTGTGGTGCAATGTTGCTTTGTGTGTATTATTGAGTCACAATTAGTTGTTTACTTTAGATATATCAACAAACACTGCTATAATTCTAGCCAAACTCTGGAACCATGGCATTTTCCCAAGTAGAGATAGGAAATAACTATTTTATTCCCATCTAGGCATGTTCAGGAAAAAAGCTAGCAAAGCCTACACAGCTTTTCTAGCATTTCCCCATACAGAGATAGGGAATAAGGATTTGAATCCCATCTAGGCATGTTAAAGGAAAAGCTAGCAAAGTCTACGCAATGAAATAGGTGTTGCGCTTTATTTCACTAGGAAAGCACACTAAACCCATTATATAGTGTGTCAGTTTTTAATATTGGTACCCTCCCGTGGGCTTACAGAGCTACAGGGCACAGTTTAGAAATGACATATGAAGTTATAAAAATAGGCTTTTCCTACATGACAAAGATACTTTTCCTGCCATGTGTCACAGCAGTGCATTTAAACAGCTAACCAGCAAAGCACAGTGAGCTTCCGGCAGACAGATTTTTGGATATAGATGGGTGTTATTAAGCACACTGGATCCCACATATGACATTTAAATGCCGTAGGCTCATTTTTTACGTCACCTCCATGGTCTTACGGGACTGTTAAATAGAACAATTGGGTAAAAACTATGTTTTTTGCTACCATTTTAGTGCCAGACCACATGCACTGTGCTACTTAGCAGTGTCACATGACTCAGAGTTCCTAGCACCAGAAATAAGAGTGACCACGTAGAAAAGGCACATTTGCTATAGTTAGTGATGACTCTTCTGGCCTTGCTTTGGGTTTGGGTACCAGCTCATTGATTACAATTGCTCCAGCACCAACAAACTCTTTCAGTTTCAGTACTGGGTGTTCATATCTCACAGGTTACTATTTTCTCACAGCCACAGCTTGAATACTCGTTTTTTTAATTGAAGAAAACCATCTAAGTGAAGAGTCTGTATCCTTATTACTGTGCGGTTCTTCTCCCTTCCTCATTGGATTAAATGTGTACGCCTGTGGCTTTAAATTATAATGTCAATCATGCAATTCAGCTAGAAATTAATCAACAGTGACTGAATATATCATAATAACACAGCTATTCTTGTGTTCTGTATGAAATGCAGTGTCTACAAATACATTTTATAACACTTCAAATATATATTGTTCAAAAACATTTTTAGAAATACCCCATTCATGTATTACCCCATTTTGACATATCCTAACAGTTCTAAATACTTTATTTGTGCCTCACGTAAATGGGTGTTGCATATACTTATAATACATGATTAGAACGTTTTTTGAATTTCCCTTGGTGGCCTGTCTCTATCGTGATCCTCTCACTGATGCACATAGCCTAAACCCTCCTCAAGATCTTTTTTCTCTTAATTAAAGTAAATTGTCTGAAATTTCCTTAACATTGAAATCAAATATGTCACTCTACTCCATCTTGATATCTTTTGGCTTTTTTTGTTTTTTCTTCTGTACTAACCTGACATTTTAAATTTCCATGGGCTATCTAAGTTTGTTTCTGTATCTGGTGCCCTCACAAAAATGTTCACCTTTTCTTTTGATTTGGCAGCTTTGGCTTCGGTATCCCTTTTGCTGTACCTCTTGGAAAACATCTGTTGTTAGAAAATTGCTTTTTTGTTTCATAACTTGTATTTAAAATAGCAAAGATCCATAGGTGAACAAAGTACTTATCTCAGACAGTCTTCTGAGTATGTGGGCATGTAAATGTCTAGAAACCTACTATGTGACATATCTGCATAATAGATGGTGTTAACAGGACGAATCCTTTATCATGCTTGCTTAAGGAAGACAGTAATTAAAATAATTATTGCATCCTGATGTTTATCTCATAACACTAGTCCCTGAAATATCTACTTTTCAGATTTTAAAATTTATGAAAGTCAGTTTTTTTTATTTCCTTTGTTATTCCTCTTTCTTACTATGACCTGATACTGAGGTTGTGACTACTTGCAGAGATTTGGGAGTTTGTTCTGATCCTATGTGCAAGCCAGACTTCCTTCAGTGGGTTCATACCATGGCGTGTGGCATTCGTTTTTAAAACTGCTATTTGGCACTATCTCTCTTAACGTTCCTGGAATTTGACAAAATCTATTAGGCTTCTTTCTTGCATGTTGGTTAGTTTCTTCTTAAAGTATATTTAATCTCAACATTTCATTAAATTACGTATTTTACCTTCGCCATCTTCAATTTTCCATAGCAGTGTCTATTTGTGAAACTCTCATTGTGATGTTCTATATTTCTATGTTCGTTTATAGCGATCTCGTATCTAAGATTACTAACTTTGCTTTGATTTACTGAAAATCTTTCAAATTGTTCCATGTCAATTGTTGTGATTTTTCTTATATTGAATCTGTTGTATGTTAGTCTATTCATGCCAAAAACCACCTCCTATATTTTTTTCCATGTACTCTATTTTTAATTATATTTCACTCGTTGTTTTTACTTACTAACATTGATTTTAGGGGGAAGGCATATTTTCCATGAAAAAGTTTCAAGTTAGAATTCATTACATTCTTAATGCTTCAAAGAATCAGCTGTTCTCTCTTTTATTCTCCACTGTAATCTATTTGATGACCAGCTTTACTTTACTGTGTTCTCATTATAGGCAAATGCAGACGAAATCATGTTCCACCATTCCAAATAACACACCAGGTTTGGGAAAAACCCTGAGCGCAACATTGCCATTCAACCAGGTGTACAGTCTGACTTGCAGGATCCTAATATACTCAACCATAAATGGCATGTCAAAGCACTACAGGACTTATTTATAAGCCCCTTGCGCCACTTTTGCGTCATTTGTAACATGGGAAAAGTGACATAGGGGTTCCACAAGGGGCTTGTAAATAATCCCCTACATGTGAACATAAACATTTCTGTGCCTTGAGAAGACTATAAGGAAAGTTTTTTGTATATATTTATTAATACCTCTGTAATAAAGGAATTTGCTTCTATAGCTGAAGAACACTGTGTAGTTAATGGATTAATCTTAAGTAAAAAACGCAAGAAAACAATGTATAATCTTGGTCAAAGCATGTGTTCCTAATTTATGCATTCTTTCAGTTGGAGACAGCATTTTCTTTCTTGCACAAACATATTGTTTTCTCTGGGTTAGAAATTGCTGTCTGAAGAAGATTTGCATCTTGCTCTGAAGGGATCTTCAAGCAATTAAATTGTATTTTATTTTCAGTTATTCAAATAAAATGTATGCGGTGTTCATACCCAAGAAGTAAAAGTAAACTCCTGTCATTATTTATCTATGGTATAGCTATATTTTTGCAGTGGGCAATTTGTAAAATAAAAAGTGCCTGGGCTCTCCTCAGTAGGCAGCACTAACAGGAGAAATGTGCTGATGCAAACTGCCTCCTCACTTGAGGCCCGGCACTTATTATTCTGGTGAGGACTTGGCCTAATGGCTAGAGCTGCCGATCTCAGAGCTGGGGAACCAGGTTCGAGTCCCGGCGTAGCTCAGCATCCCGTGATTATGGGAAAATTCCCCTGCCTTCCAAATGAGTGTGTCCTTAATTGGTGCTATATGCACCGGTGCTGACGATTAGGTGCCGATGCTGAGCACCAGAAAGCACCTGCTCAAATTAAGCACTGTATTTTTGTTTCATTAACATTGACAGTTTGAAAATCTCGAGGCAACAAGAGTCAAGCATGGGGAACTCTATTTACAGTATCTATGTTCATATGGGGCTAAATGCTTTAAGGTTCTCATATCATAAAAAATGTGTCAAATCCAAGATCTCACCTGTGCAGTGTGTACTCATGGTCCTATCATGCTTTATGAATCTGCTGTACTGGAGATTCTAGAGTTTGAAGGCTTCTGCACCCTCTCGTTTGCCATCGTTCTGGTCATATTTCTTCTCCTTTCCTCTCACAGGTTCAGCCAGTTCTTTTCAGTACTGGGTGTTTGTTAAAGGCAGTCAAATGGGAAGAAAAGGGAGTGTAAGGGCGGGAAGATTGATTTAAATAGCTTACAGAAAAAGCTCTGAGGGGTCGATTACGATGACTTTCGGAAAGGCTCCGAATTGGATTCAGGTCTCCCGAATCCGATTTGGAACCTGCCTTTCCGACCGATTCGGAAGGGCTGACCGATTACGATGTTTGTAAAGCGGTCGGACTTTCCAACTCAGATCCGGATGGCATTCGGAGGAAACGAGTCATTCGGAGACGAATTGTACAGGTCTACGGACCGTGTTTCACACCAAGCGATTAGGATGTCAGATTCGGACAGCCTTTCCGAATCGGTTGTTCTGACTCAGATCGGAAGTTGGAATCTCACTTTGAGGGTCCATAGCAGGCCCCCCTTCTCCCGGGGCCTTCAGAATCGGTCCCGTGGGGTCACCCAAGGGATCCCCTTTCCAACCATGCACAGTGTGGCAGGCACCAAGGGGTGCCACCACACTGTGCACGTTTTTCCCCAACCACCCCTTTCTTCAATGGGAACCAGAGTATTTGGTTGGAAAACAGGCTCCCATTGAAGTCAATGGGAGTCGGACCAAATCGTATCTTGAAGCATCGTAATTGGTCGGTCGGACTCCCAGGATCCGAATCGGTCAGAAACCATTCAGAGACCGATTCGGTCAGAATGCTTTCCGAACAGCATCGTAATTGACCCCTTAGTGTGTGATGATGTTTGAGATTTGCTGGTCCTCTGCAAAGTCAACATACACTCTTGGATCATTCATCATTTCTGTTCAGGCAAGGCATAAGCATAAACCAAGATGAAAAATCCAATGGCTAAGAATCTGTATTGAATCTTATCACCAATATTTCTGTTTTCATTAAATATGATTTCAACGGGCGCCCCTGGAGACTACCCTGTGGGACTCGCTGTCCCAGCCTGCTTGGTCCTGTTGAGAGGAGAGGCCACCATTGCTTGTTAGCCTGCCCAATTCAAAAGTGCCCACCATCTCCTGTGGTGCAGGATGACCCTGGAGACTGCAGCTGCAGGATTCGCTGTCTCTGCCTTCTTTGCATTGGTGAGAGGAGGGGCCATAATTGCTTGCCAGCCCGCGCCGCGCTCTTCATAAGTGCCCATCACCTCCCACGGCATGGGGCACATGTGGGCCGTGCGTGGACATAGCCCGACCAGGGGTTGGCCCATCCTGAGCCTGTTAGTGATAGGAAGAGGCTGGGCAGGGCCACCCCCTTTGGCCTCGCATCTGGAAGCCCTTGATTGAAAGTGCATAAGTGGGCTCTTATCCCTAAGGGCGGGAGGCATCGCCTGATAAAGGCTACATCCACAAGCAAATGAACCCCTTAGCGCTGCCTGGAGTCTATTTGCTTAGAGGCAGTCTCTGAACTTTGTCTCCGGGGCCACTTGGTCCTTTGCCGCACTTTTGCCCTGTCCAATTGCAGTGGCCACCTTTCCTTTTCTCTACTGCCTGTCGGGTCTGCCACAACCTTGTGTTTGGCTGGGCCTCGGGAAGCCTCTTTTGTTTGATCTATATGTTGACCAGGCACGGCAAATATAGTCTGGGCTCTTGCATCCGTGGGCTGTTGCTGGACTGCCAAAGACAGTATTGAATGTGTGTAACCTCCCTGACCCTTTTTTATTTTACATAGTGAGTTTGTTTCTTATCTGTTCTCCTTTTGCTATTGTTTCTAGCCAAAAGTTGTATTTAAGTATCTTTCGCTGTCTGACTCCTAGCTCAGGCCCACACAAGTGGCATAGGTATGGGCAAGCGCAAAAGTTTCAGATACCCTAGCGGGAAAGAAGAACAAAAGCTCAAAGCTCATTCTAACCTCTACATCTGCTAGACCCCAAACCACAACAACACTTAAGGATATAGATGCTTTGATAGAAAAGATCAAGTCACTACTGGATGACATATGAGCCTTTAAACCACAAAAGCTCTTCCCTCTTCAACGCAGAGGATGAATCATGGGATATTCCATCCGCAAATGCTGCCCCTATGAAGCTTTGGACAGATGTAGCATACCAGCTACTATCCTTTACTCTATTGTTTGGTCTGAAGGCTTGCAATGGCTGTACTCCATTTGACCAAACTGCAACACACACTTTTAACTGGCCTGGCTCCTTTAGAAGAATAGACTACATTTTGAACACCCTCACCCTCTTGAGTTTTGTTGTTGACATCAGGGTGCTACCTTGGGTAGATAGCTACCAGAACACACTACATTGTTCACTGAGAGATATCCTTAAACAGTCTGTGAGTACCTCCCCCTCTCTCACTACAGAGTAGCTACCACATAATAATGAGAGCAGGGTAACATGCGCCAGAGTAGCAGTCTAATCTGATCTTAGGGCTAAAATGAATAGTCCTTTGCTCTATGCCATTTCTAACCTAGATAACTCCTTTTCAGTGCATGACAGGCATCTTGTAGCCCCACGGATACATGAAAATGTATTTCGCACGCTAGGTAAATGTTTTACACAATAGCATGCAACGAATAACAGGGCCCCCAAACCGGGTCAGACCTGGCTCAGTATAAATTGCAAAAGGGCAAAACTTGAGCTGCAACAGGCCCTAGAGATATCAGGGACAACAGAGCCAGTAGGAAGCATTATAAATTGGTCCAGCGAAAAGCACACCATGAATGGGACACCCAGCTTTGGGAAGATATGCATGAGGCTGCAACTAATAAAGACACTAAGAAATTCTGGCAGTTAGTAGCAAATCAGGGGCAGTGCCCTGGAACCTACCTTCTGCACTATAGCTGCCCGTAGATCTGGCACAAACACTTCTCTGACCTGTATGGTCTTCCCACAACAAAGAGCATGGACACTAAGACCCCACTCTATTAAGCATCACACGCCTCTATTACCACACTTACTATTGAGAAAAGTGAGACTGTGAGGGCAATCAAGGCTATAGCAGTCGGTAAAAATACAGGGCGTTATGGGGTCCCAGGGGCCTCCTTTTATCAGACATCGAGAATTGGTTGCAAAATATAAACACACAACCAACTTTATATGAGGGGGAGGGAAATCCTATGCAGCTGGAGACCAGCCGAGATTGTCCCCGTCTATAAAATGGACCCAATGGACTCCCCTTATGAACTATAGACCGAATAACCTTATTGATGTTATATAGAAGGTCTTAGGCAGACAGATTCTGCATCAGCTTGAATACTGGATAGAGGGGCAGAGGGCTTTGTCATATTTGCAAGTGGAGTTCAGGAGTCAGATGAGCACCGCTGGCCAGGTCTTCAGGTTCTTGATTCCTATTGAAAACAGTTATTATAAAAAAATCCCACCTCTTTTAAGTATTTATGGACTTAAAGTCAGCATTCAACTTGGTCTCCCACTGCAAATTATGGGAGGCACTGAAGGCCAGCAAGGTGCCCTCTCCCATTCTGGATGTCCTCATCCTCCTACGTCAAGGCTCATACGCACAAATTAGATGGGTTCCAGGTGTGAATCAGTCAATTGATAGGAGATGACAAAGGTGTCCGCCATGGGTGCGTTATCACACCAACAATGTTCTTTTTATATCTTAAAGATGTGGTTGCCAATTTGGAGGACAGCAAAAATGACTTTTTCCAGCGTCATGGGCAGGAAAATGCCTCTACTCCTGTTTGTAGATGATACCTTACTGGTCTCCAAAGCAGGAGCGGGCCTCCTAACCCCTGTCGATAAGTTTGTAGCATTATGTGATCATCCAAAAACAAAATTCATGACCATTAACCTCCATAGGACTTTTAGAAACTCCACCGTGCTTGAAGTGCAACCCCTAAAGAGGGTCAATGAGTACAACTATTTGGGAATTACTTTTACTAAGAACGTGACTTGGTCTCCAAGGTAAGGGAAAGTGCCTTAAAACAAATGTATTAGGCTGCTGCAATAGTAAAATGCAAAAAATCTTCTTCAACCAGGCATATCTCAAATGCTCTATAAGTGTACAGTGCTAAGGCAGAGGGCAGTGCACTATATGGGGCACAGATATGGGGCCTTTTTGGCCTGGCCGATCTGGGAGTAGCAGAGAACACCATTCTTAGAGCCCTAGCCAGTCTGCCCAAAAGCACTCCCCTATTTACCACTACAACGGGACATGGGTCTCATGCCACTGGCCCATATGGCTCAGCTAAGGCGATTGTTATACAGGCACAGATTAACGTACACCCTGGCTCTCGGCAACTACTATCACACTTTTAGAGAAACAGTCGCATTGGACAGATCTTGTAAAATCAAATGGATACGCTATGTAACGGATATGCTAACTAGCCTTGGCGAGTTTTGGCCTCAAAGATGCATTTTGGGGATGGAAGTGGGAACAAGATATGAGAAATACGTCTCAAGACTCTCTCTCTCGGGCACTTTTTTTCGACATTGTTGGACCCGCCCCTTTTTGCACAGTTTTCCCCAAATGTTTTGCCTTTTGCCTCCTATTTTTCTTCTCCTTCCCTCTCACAGGTTCAGTCAGGTCTTTTCAGTACTGGGTGTTTGTTAAAGGCAGTCAAATGGGTAGAAAAGGGAGTGTAAGGGCGGGAAGAAGGATTTAAATAGCTTACAGAAAAAGCACTTAGGGGCCGATTACGATGACTTTGGAAAAGGCTCCGAACCGGATTTAGGTCTTCCGAATCCTATTCGGAACCTGTCTTTCCGACCAATTCGGAAAGGTTTCTGAATGACTGATTACGATGCTCGTAAAGCGTTCTGACTTTCCACCTCAGATCCGGATGGCATTTGGAGGAACCGAGTCATTCGGAGCCGACTCGTACAGGTCTATGGACCGCGTTTCACACCAAGCGATTAGGATGTCAGATTCGGACAGCCTTTCCGAATCGGTTGTTCCGACTCAGATCGGAAGTCAAAATCTCACTTTGGGGGTCCATAGCAGGCTCGCCTTCTCCCAGGGGCTTCCGAATCGGTCCCGTGGGGGTACCAAGGGACCCCCCCTTTCCAACAATGCACAGTGTGGCAGGCACCAAGGGGTGCCACCACACTTTGCACGTTTTTCCCCAACCACCCCTTTCTTTAATGGGAGCCTGTGCATTTGGTTGGAACACATGCTCCCATTGAAGTCAATGGGAGTCAGACCGAATCGTATCTGGAAGCATTGTAATTGGTTGGTCGGACTCCCCGGATCCGAATCAGTCAGAAACCATTCTGAGACCGATTCGGTCAGAATGCTTTCCGAACTGCATCATAATTGACCACTTAGTGTGTGATAATGTTTGTCCCAAGACTCTCTCTCTCAAGCACTTTTTTCGACATTGTTGGACCTGGCCCTTTTTGCAGGGTTATCCCCAAATGTTTTGCCTATTGCCTTCTATTTTTCTGACCCTGTTTTTGTTGGCTATAGGACTCCGGACACTCTGAAGATTGTGTGAGCTGGCAAGTGTTGTCAATGGAATTCTCACAAGACCCTGGATGAGACGTGCAGGGGTGTGTAGAATTCCGCTAAGGGATACGAGTGTGGAGTTTAGAAGGCCATGGTGTAGTGCACTACTCCCATCCAGATGCTATTCAAGGGCTTGAACAGCAGCTGAGGTCACTTTCTGGAAGAAATGTTTTGCCTTTCTGTAGAAGATAAAGCTGATATCAGGCCACCTTTTTTTGGCACTGTGTTCCTTGAGGAAAATGTTGGTGTCTAGGGTGAATCCAAGTGTTTTTGCATTCGATGAGAGCTGGGGTTCGAATCCATCAAAGTTCATGCCATTGAGTTAGGTTTGCACTGTATCTTTTTTGTTATTCTTGGCAAATAATAGGAATTCTGTCTTGTTTGGGATAAGCTTCAGGTAGGCACTAGACATCCAGGTCTGGATGATGCACAAACCATGTTTGAGGTGTTGGATGTCTGAATCAGAGGAGTCTTTCAAGTACATTTGTGTATCACTACCATGTTCATGAATCCTGATGCTGTTTTCTACATAGAGCAACACGCAACTACATGTAAGATTAAAGATCAGGTGTCAGTTTGGAACCCAGGGACTCCACATGTGATAGGAATCTTTTGTGACCTGGAGATGTCATTGTGAACAAACTGGTGTTTGTTGGTAAGGTAAGAGGAGAACCAGTGAAGGGCACAGCCTGTGAATCTCATTAATGACTCATCGGTGCATATGCGAGTGGAATGATCAACTACTTTTAAGGCAGCTGAGAGGGCCATCAATATCAGGAGGCAGAAGTGATTTGCATTTTTGGTCAAGAGGACATCTCGTACAATGTGCAAGGTGGCGGACTCCATGCGTTGGCATGATTGGAAGCCAGACTTGTAGTAGTGCAGGAGATGGTTAGCATTGATGTGATCTTGGAGGTGAACATAGACTGCTTTTTTAATAACCTTGACAATGAATGGTAGGTGAGTGATGGGCTGAGAGTTGACGAGGACATCAGGGTCTAGTTTAGGCTTCTTTAGGAGTGCAAGGATCTGGCTAGTCTGAAGAGCTGCTGTCAAGATGCCTTGAGGGAGGGGGGCCTTGATAATTGTAAGTAGAAGTTAGAGATGCCCGCTGCCCGCCCCAGCAGCTCCTCTGTTGCATCGCCTGTCGATGCCTGATACCTCCGCCTGGTAGGTGTTCGAGGCCCTCCTGTTGTCTGTCTGCGTGTTGGTCCCTGTTTTGTCTCTCTGTCTGTCTCCTGCATTGTTGTGCCTGGTATTTGTGGTTATGGGTGGACCCCTTATTTTTGCCCTTTTCTCATTTTGTGTGCCTGTTGCCCTTGTTGTTGTTTTCAGTGTCCATTGTCTCTGCCCTTTTTCCAGCCACTGCCCCCCTGCATCCCCTCCTCCCTTCCAAATCATGCTCCTACATCCCAGCTGCACTTCCCTCCCCCTTCCCTCTTTAATGGCGCCCGCTGCGCAGTCGCCCTGCTGGCGTGCCGAAGGTGCACCTAAAGCAAGCCCGTCTGCGCCAGTCTGTGACCCGACTGCTACCAGCGCCAGAGACCCTGGTTCTCTGACCACCCACTGCTATGACTCAGCTGCCCTCCTCCTGCCGACACTGCCACCAAACCTTCACCACCCTCTGCAACTCCACGGCTGCTGCCCACATGCCAGACGCCAACACCACAATGCCCTGAGGTGCATCCTCTTCAGCATGCACAACCTGCACAGACACGCGGTAGAGAGCTGGGACCTCCTTGTCACTCTCTCGCCAGACATCGCCTTCTTCACTGAAACTTGGATCAACTCTACCTCCGCCCCGACATCGCCACCACCATCCCCGACGGATACAAGATTAAGAGGAAGGACCGCCCAACTGCCTGGGAGGAGGACTTGCCATCTCACACAAGAGCTCCCTCCAAATCACCACCTCCAGCTCAAGCAACAGCCCGCCCACCACCAAACACCTCCACTACCAGATCCAGACCAGCCCCAGAACAACCCTATGAGGCACCCTCGCTTACAGAGCCCCTGGACCTCAAACTGCGTTCATGACTACCAATGCCAACCTCATCGCGCCCCATGCCGTGGCCTCCATGGACTACATGCTCATCGGAGACCTCAACTTCCACCTCGACAACCTCAGGGACCCCAACTCGTCACCCTCCTGGCATCCTCACCAACCTCTGACTGAAACAACTTGTCACCACACCCACCCACAAGACATGACACACCCTCAACCCCATCTTAACAGGAGGTAACCAAGTCCATTTCAGCCACACCATGCAACCACCCTGGATGGACCACCACTGTGTTCCCTTCCATGTCAACAAACCCACCCCACCCAAACCTGCACCCTGCCCTCCATGAAGGAACTGTAGCAAGATCACCGAGGAGCAGCTCAACTCCACCATCAACCACACTGCCCCATAACCTCAACTGACGCCAACCTCGCAGCCAAAGAACTCCACAGATGGATCACCAACTGTGCAGACAAGCTCACACCCCTACATAACCCCTACTGACAGTGCCCCAGAAAGGCCACCTGGTTCACCTCTGACCCACAACAATCCAAACGCACCTGCAGATATCTCGAGAAGAATTGAAAAAACAGTAAATCCTTGGAAGACCGCACCACCTACAAGAACGCCATGACAGAATACCACAAACGCATCAGATCCACCAAAAGGCTCTTCATCCAGAAAAAGATCCTCGCCAACTCCAGCAACTTCCAGGAACTCTTCAGCATAATCCAGGAATTCGCCAAACCCCCCAGCGAAGCCACATACATCACCCCCTCCCAGGACCTCTGCAACAAGCTCAGCTCCTACTTCCATCTGACAATCAAGGGCCTCTACAACAACTTCAACGACCAGACACCTGGCTCTGAAACCACTCCCTCCCCCAGCAACGCCAACCAGCCCACCATCTCCTCCTCGACCCCAGTCATCACCAAAGACACTCCATCAACCATGAAAGGCATCCACTCAGGAGCCCCCACGGACCCCTGCCCCCTACACATTTTTCACAAGGCCGCTGCCGCCATTGCACTTGAACTACCGTGCACCATCAATGCCACCTTCGAAACTGGCATCTTTCCCGATGACTGAAAATGCGCAGAAGTCAGACCCCTACTCAAGACGTCCTCAGCAGATCCCACGTAACTCAAAAACTACAGACCCACCTCCCTCTTCCCCTTAATGGCCAAAGTCACAGAGGAGACCGTCAATGTCCAACTAACGAAATTCATCGATTTAAAGTCCATCCTCGACCCCTCCTAATCCAGATTCCACAGCAACCACAGCACTGAGACTGCTCTACTCACCGCCACAGATGACATCTGCACACTCCTTGACCAAGGACACATCTCAGCCCTGATCCTTCTCGATCTCTCTGCAGCCTTTGACACTGTCTCCCACCGCAAACTCAGTGCCATACTCCATGACGTCGGCATACAGGGAAGAGCCATCGACTGGATCTGCTCCTTCCTCACCAGCAGAACCCAAAGAATCAGACTTCCACCCTTCCTCTCTGAACCCACAACGATCAACCTTGGAGTACCCCAAGGATTACCGCTCAGCCCCATGCTCATCAACTTCTACATGGCCCCCCTCACTGCCATCGTCAGACAGCATGGACTCAGCATAGTATCCTATGCCGACGATACCCACCTCATCCTCTCCCTCACCAAGGACCCCCTCACCACCAGACAACTTCCAGGATGGAATAAAGGACATCGCATCCTGGATGAGCAGCAGCTGCCTGAAGCTCAACTTGGAGAACACAGAGGTCCTTGTCCTCAGACCCTCCCCCTCTGCATGGGACAACACCTGGTGGCCCACCACCCTCGGCTGTCCCTCACCCCCACAGAACACCCCCAAATCCTCAGCATCATACTTGACTCCTCCCTCTCCATGACCAGACAGGTCAACACCGTCACCTCCACCTGCTTCAACACCCTCCGCATCCTCCAAAAGATCTTCAAATGGATCCCCCCGTATCAAGGAAGACCGTCACCCACACACTCATATAACCAGGAGACTGGACTACGGAAACACCCTCTACGCTGGGATCAACAAGTCTCTGCTCCGCAAACTCCACACCATACAGAACAACACAGCCAGACTCGTCCTCAGCATCCCTCCACACAAACACATCTCCCAACACCTGCATAACTTCCACTGGTTCCCCGTCAAGAAGAGAGTAACCTTCAAGAAACTCATCCACTCCTACAAATGCCTCCACAACACCGGACCTCAAATATCTCAATGATAGAATCTCCTTCCATGTACCCAAGAGGAACCTCCAATCCGCCCACCTTGTCCTCACCCAACCCCTGCAAATCCGCAGAGCAAGAACGGGTGGGAGAACCTTCTTCTACATAGCAGCTAAGACCTGGAACAAGCTTCCAATCAGCATCAGATGTGCCCCCACACTGCATATCTTCAGGAAGACCCTCGAGACCTGACTTTTCAACTGACTGGAGCTGCATCCCCCACCCGAGCGCCTTGAGACCCTCACGAGTGAGTAGTGCGCTTAAACTCCCTGATTGATTAATTGATTGATTGATTGAGAGCATCTTCAGAGAATTGTGATGAAGAACAATGGTAATACATCATCATCATAACAAGTGGCTTTGAGGGTGTCCAGTATGTCAGCCAGTTCGGAGAGAGATAGAGCTTTGGATATTAACCATTGTGAGATTCTCTGAGAAAGGGGTGTATGAGATATGAAGCTGGAACAGTATAATCAACGTACCGTTAGATCAAATGAATTTTTTTCAATGAACAAGAGGCTGAGGGCATTGCACCTTTTTGTGGAATGAAGAGTAGGTGGGTCCACCAGTGCTTGATTTTATTGGACAGCATTCTGCTTCTGTTCATGGCTTCCATGATTGTGAGGCTATAGTACTTTGTATTGGTGGATGTGTTGAGCCCTCTGCATGTTGTGTTGATGGCCTTCAGTATCAAGAGTTCCTTAGGAGTTCTGTTTTTCATCCATTTTCCTTACTATCTGAGGATGTATCATTTATTGGCAGCAAGGTTTTTAGAATACAACTGTGCTAAAGTCTTTGGCTTGTACTTGTGTGTTGCAATTGAAGCATGGAAATTGGCAGAGCTTTCCTAAATGTTTTTGAATTTGTTTAGAAGGTTGCTGGTGTTGTAGGTGGACATGATGGGGTGAAAGATGAATTCAAGCGTGGTTCGGTCTTCTTTTTCATGTTTGAAGTATGCTGAGCAGGCAGATAGAGATGAAAAAGTGGTCAGTTTAGTCCAAAGGTATGGGTAGTTTGCAATGGATTGTTGATTTTGAGGGACAAGATCAGGGATGTGGCCTTTGGAGGTTGTTGGTTATGTGACATGCTGTATCACACCGAGTGTATCGAGGCGGTTGAAGAGGGAAGCTTTTGTATTTTTTTAGCTTACCTTGTTGGAGAGAGTGAAGTCACCCAGGATGGCTGTGTGGGCATGCCGGATTGACATGGTGGTGAGGAGATCTGATAATTTCACAATGAAGACCTTGTTTTGCCTGGGAGACCTGTAGATAAGGTGGAAGCCTGTATTTTGAGTTGCAGAGGTAGGGGGCAATAGCATGTCAGCAGCATCTTGGAGTTGCCTGCTTGGTGTGCAGGACCATGAAATCTTTTGGTTGACAGTTAAGCCTCATTTTTTCTTATGTGTGCATTTCAAACAATGATGCTGTTACCTGTGGGAACTGGGAGGAAGAACATCTTGGGTTATTTCTGCAATGAAAAGGGCATCAAGACTGTGATAGTTCATACGTTTTGAAATGTCTGGTACATGGAGCAATGAGCATTAGTTAGAATGTGTGTTCTGTGGTCTGAGGTTGTGTTTTAGTAAGTGGAATGTGTATGAGATTGGGTGTATGTGTTGTGCAAATGCTATGTGAGTGTCTGGGATGAATACATTTGGGTATGATTGTGGGGTTTGCCAGTATGGGGTGCTGGCTGAGGCGACTGATGATAACCTTTCCTTGCATTTTCTTAAATTAGCTATTTGGTACCTGCTGACTGACTTTGATCAGATGTGTGGGCTAAGTGGCAGTTAGGCTTTGTGTAGCCCCCCTAGAAAGCCATACACAATAGAAGCTTAAGTGTGACTTGATGGGCCACCCTGGCAGGATGGGAGAGAGGAGCTGGACCTGGCCTAATTCATACCTGAATAGGCTGTGTCCTGTTCCCACACAAAGGACTCCATATACCGATGTAGTGAGTCTGGAGCCATGGCAGGAAGGGAGGACCTCTGTGCTCTTCAAAAGCCTGTCTTTGAAGTCTCTCCCACTTCAAAGGCACAACAGGGTATACGTTCTGGACCTCAGCCACCACCAACTCAGTACACCTCTGGGCCTGTGACTACTCTGCCAGTATTGACTGCTGTGCTGCTGAAGGACTGCCAATTTGCTGTACTGATGCTTTGGTGGACTCGTGCATTGATGTGCTGCCTGCTGTTCCCCTGCCTGAGTGAGAAGGGTTGGACTTGCCTCACTTGAACCCAGAGTGAGTTGAAGGACTAGCTTGCCGTCCTCCTGATCTGAAGTCTCAGTGACATAAAAGACTTACAACCACCCCGCTTCTGCACCTAAACTCTGCCATCTGTGAGTCTGCCCTGCCAAGTGGGGTCACCCCATTCCTGAACCCTTGGAAGTAGGACTATGGTGTTTGCCCCATGGGAACCGATGCATCCTCTGCTTAATCGATGCATAGCTGATGCTGGGGGGATTGGCATCGCATTGCCACTTCTGTGGGGATCGTACTCAATGCATCACCTTCGGAACCACTGGTGTGTGATGCTCTTCTCGGCACAAGGTCCTCACATCCCCTTCAACAGCAGCTTCGACGACAGCAACAAAACTCCGATCGCACCTTGCCTGCTCATCGGAGCTGATGCATTGCCTCAACAGTGCAACGCATCGTCAACACCAGTCTTCGCATAGCAAGCCATGTCATCAGGATCCTCAATGTTGACAAATCATCATCTTGCACCTCAGCCTAGCTGCATCTCAGAACCGGTGCACCGCCCCTGCTGCACAATGCATCTCCGACCAGAACCCACACAATGCTCAGCAACCATTAAGCATTAAGGTACTTTTGTTCAACTGAATCAACTGGATCCCTGTATCCGATATGGGCTCCATCACGGTTAGCCTGAATGTTTGACTTTGTTCCGGTCCGGTGCGACTAGACATCCCACTTTAGTGCTTTACGCTTCTATTACGCTTCTTAGAACTATTTTCATTTAAAACCTTTGCAAAAAAATGTTTTAATTTCTACTTATTGGATTTTTTTTGCTTTGGTCTTGTTTTTTCATTAAAATAAGCTCTAGTTCTCTAACCTTTTATGGAATCTTTTTGTATATTGTTTTCACTGTTTTACTGTTTGAAGTGTTACCCAAATACTTTACACATTGCCTCTAAGTTCAGCCTGACTGCTCTGTGCTAAGTTATCAGAGGGGCGAGCACAGGTTAATTTAGGGTTTGCCTGCTTCTTGTCCTGACTAGGACTGTGGTTGCTGCTTAACTAGGGCTCATACCCCAGTCAACCTACAATTTCTAACATGGAGCTTTATGTATTGCACATGGGATGAGGGTGTCTGTGCAAGGTACTAACTGGCAGGGCCTTTTTATCACAGTATCATAGACAGACCAACAAGGACTCTGTGGCTTATTTACAGTCTAGCAGAGACTCTGCGTACTAAACAGAAGCAGGGATGTGGGGTCACGCAGCAGATAGCTAGATAGTTAGACACACATTGAACCTTACATTCCGCATACGCAAAACTTACTCACAAACCTGAAAATGCACTCTGCATACATACATCCACATATTAGAGACACTTTCATACTTTACCCTGCACAGTGAGGTTGGTATGGAATGTTAAAAAGCTATACAAGCAACCAAGGTAAAATAGTCATGCACAACAAAATAAATGTAAATACACAGTACGTATACTTTGCCCTGCACAGTGAGGTGGATATGGAATGTTACAGGGCTATACAAGCAACCAAGGTAAAATAATAATGTACAACAAAATTAATGTAAGTCCACGGTGTATACAAAAACAAACACTTCATATTCAGGGATTAAATACCAATATTGCTTCATTTTTTAATTGTTCAGAGTGTCACATTCTGCAGGTACCTTAAAAATGAAGGACATCAAGTTAGTCATTTAAGGTTATGACAGGTGCTGATAAACCAGGATATTCTATTCCAGTGCTTAATAAATGCTTTAGAACCATGACCCAAATTTGTGAATGACAATCTATTGTTACCCATCTAGCTTTATTGGAACTTAAGTTGGGCAGTTGTTTAATGTAACTAAAACATCATGTGGTAGCACACTGTCATTTACAGACAGCACATTTTCCATTGAACTGGGCTCTATTTTTGCACAGACACATAGTTTTTACTGATAAACCTATTTTTCACACAGATGATCATGTGTGGAAATCGTTTTTCTGTGAATATTTATCATATGTGCATCACAATGTAAAGTGTCTCCATTTTTTTGAGCCTATTAAAATTTTTATTTACATCACACTTCAGAATTACAAAAAGAAAATGTGTTGCAATTTTGCTTTCCTAACTACTGAATGTGCACAGTTGATTTACAGGAATTTATATATTGTTGTATATTGCAAAAAATTAATATCCTACAGCCTTTCCTTTCACACTTCCTGTAACCCAGAAAAATTGTTGTGTATTTCACTTTCCTTTTCTTTCTATGACTGCAGAGTGAGAGGAGTTTGTACACACTAATCGCTGTGTTAACAATATAGACACAATTTGTTAAAAAACATAGCCTGACTCTTGACCTCTGTCTTTGAAGTGCAGCCAAGGTGACAACATAAATACATAATTTAAAGCCATCTTTATTTATTGCTTGGACTTTCATGGCCCACAAAAATCACTCACGACCCACCAGTGGGTCATGACCTATTGAAAAATAGTTCTATCCTATTTTGTGGCTCTGAGGAGGTTGTTAAACTGGCTACATTTTTCTATATGCATTTCTTTACTCTTTGTGCCGTAACCTGAATTTTGCAAGACTAATAACCATTACAAATGCCCCCAGGAAATATCCTTTAGAGCACCAGGTTATTTTATCTTGGGTAGATTTTAATAGCCACTCTGGAGTTATTTAAGTTAGAATGATAATTTCATGGATGTGCTTTTACGGCACCCAAAAACCATGGTGTTCTGACAAAATATCATGGAAAGAATATTAGACACAAATAAAGTTTCTTAAAAACCTTAATGTCAGAAATATTGTGGGTCAGAATATCACAGGTATGATTACATGTTATGTTATTTTTCTTAAATGTATTTTGAGTGTTTTTTTGTTTTTCTATATTGTATTTGTATTTTAAAATGTTTGTATTGTTTATATAATAATTGTATATTATTTGGGGAATAGGTTGAGGAGTGAATTAAAATGTAAAAGTTATAGTTTGTTATATTTAAAATTGTTGTTGTGTTCATTTTTTATTTACATTTTTTTAACTTTTATATTTTTTAAATTAAATCATTCAGAACAAACATTTCTAATTATTATGTTTATTGATCATAATTGTATTGAAAAAGTTGTTACTTTATAATTAAGTTTTTTAATGAAAAAAAAACATAATTTAAGTAATGTTAAATAGAAAAAAAATGCATCTACACATTTTGTTTATATACAAGCCTGACTATTGATTGGCTTCATCATCACTCTCATTTGCTTTCTTCTCAGTTGTTAGCCCACAATGCCTTTGTTAGAAATGGGGGTCTCTAGTTGGCATAGTTAGGTACCTTTGTCTAAATAGGGACCCTTGCTTCTAGTCAGGGTAAGGGGAATGCACACTTTAGAAAACCCCTGCTCACCCCCTTGGTAGCTTGGCACGAGCAGGTAGGCTTATCCCAAAGGCAATGTGCAAAGTATTTGTACCAACACTCCCAATAACACGGTGAAAACACAACAAATGGACACCACACCGGTTTAGAAAAATAAAATATCTATCTTTATCGTCTTAGGGCGTTGGAGCTGCAGAGCAGACAGAGCGATGCGTCGTTCACTTCACGAGCGGCTCCCCAGGCCCCGGTGAAGGTTGCGGCGTCACAGCGGCAGCGTTGACGGCGTCGGACACAGGGTTTCTTACTTCTCTTGGGTTTCTTCCAGCTCCAAACAGCAGAAACAACCTCCAGAGGCCCAACACAGTTACAGGCACGCCCTGGCTGGTCAGAACTCCCAGCAAGGAAGTTCAGGGGAGCTGTGGGTGAAGGATTTTTTCCCTGAGACTTCAAAACAGGAGGCAAGCTCTTCTTCAAGCCCTTGGAGACTTTCCTCAAGCAGGGGACACAACACACAGCAAAGTCCTTCTTTCTTTGGCAGGAACAGCAACTACAGGCCAACCCCAGACACAGTACTTCTCCACAGTTTCTTCGGCTCTTCTCCTCTGCAAAGGTTCCTCTTGATTCCAGAAGCAGTCTAAAGTTCAGGGGTTTTAGGTCTAATACTTATACCCCAACATGTCTTTGATCCCTTTGTGCAAAGGGCTCTGAGCCCAGTCCAAACCAGTTTTGGGGGCACTCTGCAAGTGCACAACAACATCCTTTGTCAGTGTGAGCCTTAGCTCCAGACACACCCCAGAAGGGGCAGAGCCAGCATTGTGGAAGGCCGGCACAGCCCTATTCAGGTATAGGTGCTACTCCTCCCACCACTCCAAAGGCAGATCAGGCCTATTCAGCTCAGGGCTGGGTCATCCAGGAAGGGCCAGGCACACCTCAACCCCCCAGAGGCTGTCTACGGGGAATGCACATCCTCTGGCTGTCGCACTGAAACCAGACAGTCAATCCACAGACAGGCAGAGGCACACAGAAAAATTGAACAGGAAAATAGCCACTTTTTCAAAGTGCTATTTTCAAACACATAATTTAAAAACCATCCTTACTAAAAGATGTGTTATTAAATTCTGAGTTCAACGATACCGGACTCCAGTTTTCTATCGTATCCCTATGGGAAGATATGTTTGTAAAATGTTACAAAACATTCTTCATTCTGTCCTATGAGCAAGATAGCCTTTCGATAGTGAAAAACAAAATTGGCAGTATTTCACTATCAGGACATGTTACACACACCAGTACATGTCCTACCTTTCACATACACTGCACCCTGCACAGGGGAGTACCTTGGGCCTACCATAGTGGTGCCCTATGTGTAAGAAAAGGGAAGAGTAAGGCCTGGCAAGTGGGGGCAATTGCCAAGTCGACATGGCAGTTAACAAACTGCACACCTGCACCGTGGTGGCAGGTCTGAGACATCTTTCCTGGGTTACTCATGTGGGTGGCACAATGAGTGCTGCAGGCCCATTAGTAGCATTTGATTTACGAGCCATGTCACACTCAGTGCACTTTACTAGGGACCTACTGCTAAAACAAATATGCCAATCAGGGAGAACCAATCACAATAAAAATTTACACAGAGAGCATATGCACTTTAGCACTGACCAGCAGTGGTAAAGTGCCCGTAGTGCTAAAGCCAACAACCAAAGGTCAGGGGAAAAAAAGGAGGAAGAAGCAAAAAGTTTGGGGATAACCCTTAAAAAAGGGCCATTACCGTTCCTTGATCTCTCTATTTTTTCTACACCCACAGGTCTGGAGAGTGAGCTGTATAGAAAGCCAGTGGACAGGAATTCCCTCCACTATCCAAAGTCACTCTGTGACAATTTGCCTTACGGCCAATTCCTCCACTTACGGAGGAATTGTTCAACGAAAGAGAGATATGAGGACCATGCGAGATCACTCTCTAGACAACTTCAAGAGAGGAAGTATCCGAAAAGATTAATACGACCATTTCCCCCATGCTTAAATTTGAAGTTGAAATAGTAAATCTGAACCCCCTGAAGTTGTAAGAGTAAATGTGAATTCTTAAGTTATAAAAGCTAATGTGAAATCCATTAACTGTTAGCATTTGTGTATATTTTGTTTACATTAAAAAGCTATAGTAATTTATAATATGAATTTTTGTTTGTTTAATAACGTTTTTAAAATATCATTCTTTTTACACATTATTATGATATACATTTTAAAAACATCTTTTCTAAAATGTAATGTGCAATATTTTTGAATAATTACAAAACATTTAGTTAATTTCCAAGAAAAAAACTTTTTTTACTTCATAAATTCACAATTACATCATGTAGATGTGGTATACAAACATTTGTGGTTATACAAAGTATGCAAAAAAGAGGTGGGAATCCTGGATAGTTCCTAGGTTTTAGGTGGAGAACAGCTTCTTTATGTGGAACAATCTAAAACAACACTAACTGCTCACCTTAAATGTCTGTTTTTCTAGCTGAGTTTTTCA
This sequence comes from Triturus cristatus, assembly GCF_964204655.1. NCBI lineage: Eukaryota > Metazoa > Chordata > Amphibia > Caudata > Salamandridae > Triturus > Triturus cristatus. The sequence goes on along the minus strand of NC_140580.1, from coordinate 456,709,688 downwards.
GCATAGGATTAGCACATTGCCATCCACGTTGATCTAGAAAATGACAGACACCTCCAGACATTTTTACAGCAAAGTCTTTAAACATAGGATTAGCAAGTGCTATCCACACGAGCTGAGAAATTGCAAAGGCTTTTACCATTCCAAGCATAGTATTACAGCTTTGGATTGGCACAATACCATCCAGGAATTGCTTTTAATAATTCCAGATGGACTTGGATTATATTTTACTAATCATGTGATTTATGCATATTTTTCTAGCATAAGGTGCCGATTCTGATCCAGGTCGGAAAGCACTCTGACCGAGTCGGATCCGGAGTGTTTTTCGACCGAGCCGGACCCCTACAGTCCGACCGAGCAAGTACGATGCGCACGTGTGCTGTCGGACTCGGTTTGGTCAATGGGAGCCAGTTGTACAACGCATACATGTACTCTCATTGACTGAATGGGTACGTCTCTAACTAGTGCGCCCCGTACAGTGGGTACGCGTCAGTGCCATCCATGCCATACATGCCTGTGTGGGGGAGACCCATGTGTCTCCCCCGTGTGCGAGTCGTACGGCTGCGGTGTTCGGGGGGTCCGACGCGGCCCCCAAAGTCCGACTCCGGGACCTTTTGCAAGCCGGACACTCCGGCTCGCACCGGCTGTCCGACGCGTGCATCGTACTGGCTCGGTCATGAATCGCATCCATTGCACGCCACGGTTAGCTTACGACCGAGACGTACGGAGCGGTTCGGACCCGGAAAACTCGGTCGGTGAATTTCATGTAGCTCGCATCGTACTGGCTCGCTAGTACAGCTGTACGAGTCGGGCGGAAAACACACGTAGTTTTTCCGGCCGCATCGCGTTCGGTGCCCTTCCGACCCGTATCGGAATCGGCCCCTAAATGTTCAACAAATGTGTATTTTGTTTTACATTATTCACATGTTCCAAACTGGATAATATCGAAAAATGTACTGAAAAATGGTTTCCTATTTTTAGCACTGATTTAATATACATTTATATATAAAAGAATATAAGTATTTAAACACATTCATTTTTGTAACATTTTTAACATTGTTTATAATTTTAAAATAATAATGAATTAAAACATTTCTAACATAGATTTCTATGAGATTGATATCTTTTTATTTTCATTATTCAAACACATTGTTTCAAGTTTTTAAATATTTTCTTCCTTATTTTGGGCTGTTTGTGGTAAGGTTTCCGACTGCTTGTTTCCGTTCCAGTTAAGAGTGTTTCAAATGTATTTTCTAAGGGTTTAGTGGCAGGGAGCGGTAATTAGGTAGGCTGGTCTTTGCAGTTAGATGCTGTTGTAGTGTATTTTTGTTAATCTAGTATGTCTAATTTAGTTTGCAGTATTTCAGTAAGCCTTATGGTAAACTGTAATACTTGTTTCTATTTTATGTCTATTTTATGGACCTGGTTCACAAAGAGACATAAGACACATAAAGTTAGGAATGCGAAGTCTCTGTACTCTGGGTGGAATCTCTGCACTGAAGTGCTCAGTGTGGAGATTCTGCCCTAAGTGCCGAGATTCCGCCACAAGTGCTGAGATTCTGCCCCAAGTGCGAAGACTCCTCAGTTGTAACTTTAGGAGTCGTACGCCCCTTTGTGAATCAGGCCCTATGAGTTTAACATTGATTGTAATGCTTTTTTACTATCCTTTCTTTTATAAAAGGGTTGTAATTGTTTTGGGTGTGTTTAATTATTTTTTCCTTTACTGTTTGTTTTCTGATATCAGACTTTATTTTTACCCTGAATGCATTTTACTTGTGTTCAAGTAAAAATAGTGGGTTATTATTTAACCAAACGTATTTTTTTTTTTCGATTTTCCCGTAGCATGTTTTTCTGATTTTTAGGTTTTGGATACATTTTTTGGGCCTTTTGGTCTAATATTAAATGTGGTTTTTGTGTATGGTTTATTTTTGCACTTTTTTCTCTCTTATTTATCTTTTTTTTGGGATTATCTTTTTTGGAACGCCTTTTCAAGGACAAGGACAGCAGCTATGAAATTGGGTTATTTTATTTATTCACGTTATTTTGTTCTTATGTTTACTTATTGTTTATTTATTGTCCATACATTTGAGTTTTTATGGTGTTAGCATACTTTGATAGATGGGAGAAAAGTGTTTATTCAAAATAATGGTAGTTATTTTGCATCATTTATTTAATTATTTTTAAATATTTATCATATACGGGGGCCTATTACGATGTGGGGCAGACCGCCTCGGAAACGGGACTGAACGACATCCGATCAGTCGTCCCAACCGCCTCATCATGTTCAGAGGCATACTCCCATTCCTCTATGGGAGCTCGTGTATGGCCGTTAACCGCCCACAGCGCAAGCTCCCAGAGACAAATGTGAGCTGTGTTCATCCTTGCACCGTGTAGCAGGCACCTCAGGGTGCCTGCCACGCGGTGCAGGGATGCGCAGGGGGGCACTATAGCCCACCCCTCGGACCCCAACCCGATGTCACAGAGGCAAGGGGGACCTGCTAGAGGTTCCCATACTCAATCTGTGACAGGCTTTCTATGTCAGAAAGACCGACATGAAAAGCCTGCCGGAGACCGAGTATCATAATCCCAAGGGTGGAAAGGCCGCCCTTTGGGATTACAGGCCGGCCTCTGACTGGCCGATGAGCTACTGGAGCCCATCAGAAGCCAGCCAGAATGACCGGCCAGTTTAATTTCTGACCACCAGGATTGTAATGCGGCAGTCGTAAATTAAACCAAGATGCGGCCCGGAAAGGCTCTGACCAATGGTCGGAGCCTTTCAGGGCTGCATCATAATCGGCCCCTACAATTTTAACTAGCTATCTGAATTTTTGTCTGAGAGCTTTTTTTTATTCAGGTTGCTATTTTAAATATGCATTCATAATATTTAGAAATCAATCTTAATCTTCATTAACATTTACATTAACTTTACGAGTTCATGTTTATGGAGGCTAAATGGTATTTTTGTTCTGTATGTTTTTTAAAGTAGGGTTTGCGCTATTGAGACTAGACATTGTGGCTGCTAGCAAAGAGTCTCACTTTCAAAGCTAGGAGTTCATTCATTTGTATAGTTTGTTTGGAGATATTTGGTATGAGTTGGGTTAGGGATCGTTCCAGTCTTAACAGTTTTTATAGGAATTAGTAGTCTGTACGTGTCTTCTTCCAAGTGTTCCTTTGAAAGGAATTGTGCCAACTTGTGGTATTTTTCTTTGCTTCTTGGGGCATGGTGCGGTCATTGACATTCCACCATGGCATGTTATGTTTGGGTTGGTGTCTGTGGCCTGGTTGGTGCAGGTCACTAACCTCAGTATTCTCAAATTAAACCATTAGCAGAACTAGTTTTGTTTCATGTTGTAGAAAATAGGGGGATGCGATTATCTCTTAAAAGGGTGTATGCTAAACTATTAGTGTTTTTTATTGGGTGTGCAAGTTCTAGATTTAGTTGCATTGTCTATATACAGGGTGAAGTTTGTAGGTGCCTTCACATGCTCGGTTGAAAGTGATAGTAGCACCACTGACCTGCAAGTAAAAATAAATGATTGCCTTTTCAAAATCTATGATGATCTTTTTTGAGTTATAGTTGTGTTAGTTTGATGTTTCATATATGTACGTTTCAAATGTGTTCCAGGATACAGTCCAGACACAGCCTTTGTGTAGTGATGCCCATCACAGCAGGGCTGTCTCCAGCCTGGAGAACCCACCACAGAGGTACAAAGAGGGATGAGGGCTCTGCACTGAAGTGTGATTAAGGTAGACAAATGCTTGGCCTCACCTAAAGGGTCCCCTTCAAGCTACAGTTCCACCCCTACTCACTCACAGCATCTCCAAAAGATCAGTGCTTCAGGAAGTCTAATCAGCAGCCATTTGCTAACAAAAGTGCTTATAGAATTTGTAAAGGGAGCCCTTTCACCCTTACTCGTACCAGTGTTTGCATCCCCAGCCTCCCAGCCACTGCAATGCTGATAAAATACTTCCACTGTCTGGGAAGCTGTCCTCACCTTCCATCTGGCGCCAATCAAAAAAAGAGGCATTTAAATGTATCCCACTCTGCTGTATAATTAATACTCTGAGTCAAATCTGAGAATAAATGCCAGAATCTTTTTGTGTACATTATTTCCCATTTATTTCCTCAACATATGCGGCAAGCCATTATTTTGCACTTTCAAAGACTGAGTTGACTGAGTTGACTGGATCAGTGGTCTAGCAGTAGCCTAGCAGCATAGAGATGGTTTACCTGATTCTAATACCTAATACAAATTCCCAACTTAGCACAATCTTCAGAAGTAAATAATGTCATCCTTTTTACATTATTGGATCCTTAAAATGCATGCTATCTCAAAAATATTCACTACATTCCTTAAATCCGGCATTTACAAAAACATTCTTTAACTAAAACATCTGTTTGTCACCTCTCCTTTTTTCGACTCTCTTTCAAATGTCCCTCTCCTTTCTTTCCATCTTCTGCATGCTCCCTCTTCCTGAGCACAATATACTCTGACACTTGCTCATTTGAAATTTCTCTATTTCAGCAAATTTTCCACAACTCATTTACAAGATCACAATCTCTCTTAATTCTGCTGACAGTCAAACCAATGCAACCTAATAATACCTAATCTCCTCTAATTCCTGTATTAATTCCACCAACCATGTGCTTGAGCTCACCTTCCCTTCCCCTTATTAATGATTGCAGCCAACCACTATTACTTTAGTTCTCCATAAAAAACTGAAATGACTACTTGGAATGGTTTGCTTTGAGCGCACAAAACTAATCCCAATAACTAAAAGTAACCAATGACACTGACCTAACCATTAACCTTGGGTTTTGGAGCAGCGTGCTCCTCAACATAAAGAGCTTTGACGCCTCGTCAGGTGTAGTAAGCATTATATAAATGCGGATTGCAATTAACATTACAATTGTAAGTTGCATTGAGTTTGTAAGGTACCAGTCAGGGTCACTGGAATTTTGCCATTCTGCTGCTACAGCTTTTTTTTGCATAGTTACGAATATGTCACAGAATCCATCATGTGCTGCATAATCTGCAGATTGTATAAAAAAAAAATGTTCACCTCTAATGGATAAAAGGTTACGAAAAACATGTTGATGTGCTCGCTCACAGTGGAAGGCCCTCGACAAGGTTAACTGTTCATCTTTTAGTTGCTTATTTCTTTGATTTGGTTGTTAAACTGCTAGTAATGAGGTGAAAGCTTTGCCCAGACAGTTTTATCATATGTAAAAATGACAAAATAATAAAGTAGTACTATCAAAAAATTAGTGCATTGGGCTGCATAATAAAGTAGTACTATAAAAAAAAATGAGTGCATTGGGCTGCATAATTTTCCCACACTGCTGCATAATTTGGTGCTTCCTGGCTGCATAATTCCAGTGGCCCGGTTAACACTAATGGGGTGTTTGTATTTTGACTGACTGGTGGAGACCATGACTTAAAAGGACCATTCATCATGAAATTGTTACAGTGAGTTAAGGGTATTAAATTAATATTCTATCATTATTAAGGCTGTCATGTAGTGAGAAGCTGTATTTTTTATGTGTGATTAGTAAATGTTGCTGTATGTCTGTATCTTCATAGTTTTGAGGTGCTACAGGTGTTTCCCCGGCTGTTCTACGCATCTGGCAATTATCTGGCAATTAATGTTTTTAGGGTCGGTAACGTTTGGCATAATATTTTTAAGTATAATTTCTGTTGGCTCTTGAGAGCTCTTACTGAACTCTTTCAACTCATGTAAAATATTTTAGACTTCTATTTCAGTAATATTAAGGTGATGGTCATGATCTATAATGCTTTCAGCTGTTTAATTGTTTGTGGTAGCCCTGTCATAGCATGTGTTTGAATAATATTTGATACATATCCAGTGTGTTTTCTCATTGGAGGTGCTCTCCCTTCTGTAAGCATGTCCTCTATAATTTAATAACAACTTCCCTTTTTAGCGTTTGGTGGATTTGGTTGTTTCACTTATTTTGTGACATTATTTCTATTTCTAACATTTCTAAATTGCAGGTGCACATTTTAATGTACATTCTGGATCCATGTCTTTACTTTGCTATAGTAGTCGATTTTCGCCTTACAGGTCTGTTCGATGTTGTTTTTTCCACAAATTTCTTTTGTTGCAATCTATTGAGAGAAACAATGTGTCAGTTGTATTGGTATATTCTTTAATTTTAAATTTAGTAAGGAGTTTGTTTATTTAATCTTACTTTTTAATTTGTTAAATGAATGTTTTATTTTAATATTAGTTTTGTTCTTATGTTATTTTCAAGGTGGCCTTTTAAATTTTTTAATGTAAGTTGGTGTCCCTGTCTTTATTTTCCTTTCCTTTTGGTGTTTTTTCTTTTTGAAGAGGATGCACCTCTATCTGTACCATAAACATATGGCATAATCTTAATTATTGGTTATTTTAGCATACTTTTATTTATTAGTTAATTTTGTTAGCTTTCATCTATAGTTAAACGTATTTTGTTTGCAGTACTTAGTGAATCATTGAAGTGTTGTCGTTTTCTTTTTAGGTTTTCATTCCAGCAGACTGACACTGTCCTTCTGTATTTCTTTTTTAGGAAGCATTTTGTTGTGCAAGTTTTGTTTGCCATTATTCTTACATTTTGGTCTTTGGGTCCTCCTCTATTCACTCGAAGACACGATGCACTTGCATAGCATAGACACACCAGCATAAACCAGGCATAGTTGAGTTGGAATGTGTTTACTTCAGTCCTTGGGTCATGTATAATAATAATAAACCACATTTGTAAAGCGCAAACAATCACCCGTAAGGGTCTCTAGGCGCTGGGGGCCATCCGGAAGATTAAGTAAGCTATTGCCCAGTGTCACATGGTGCTGGGCTAATCTGCCACCGGCGCCGGGGATCAAACCGTGATCCCCAGATTCCGGAGTCAGTCGCCCTGGCCGCGGCACCACACCTCTGTAAGTTTATTATAGGAGGATTTACACCTTATGCTTAGATTTGACATACCTTTCATGAGTTAGCATAAACATTGCTAACAGGCTATACTAAGTTATAGGAAACATGAACTTGTTTGAAATCACAAACCTTAGACACACCAAGACAGTTCATGATAAACCTTATCTAGATTGTATTCGGACATTTCAGCCCCATCCAGCTTTACCAGAAGCCAATTAATATGCTATTTATTAGCATTGTTTAGTGTGGGGAGACAACAGGACTCTTGAGAAGCAAAGCCTTGAGTGAATCATTATGCCCTTCCCCTCCCGCAACAGTGGTAATACATTGTGTATTATACACTGAAAATCTGCCTCTATGGTTTATGACATGATCTTTTTCTTAAACGTGTTATTCTGAATGTTGAAAAGAAGATATGCAGATCTGAAAAGGTCTGTCCTGGAGCTGGCCACCAAACATAGAAAACCTAGATGCCCACCATTAGAGGATTCTTTGGTGAGCGTAGGATGGCCAATGATGAAGCATGACACCCGGGGGATGTGTAAAGTCATCCAGTTTATTTTAAGCAAATGCCCACCGGGACACACCAGTTTCGCATCAGGAAAATATAACCCACCCACAATAGAGGAATCTGTCACAGAGAAAGGTGGATAAGTCAATAATTAAGGGTTAAACAAGAAGGGCATTTTTGTTTGTGTGTGTTCGGTTAGTTTACTGGTTAACCCTATATATTTCTCTCCTTCCCCCAGCCCCCTAAAGCCGAAGGGGCAATTGCGGTAGATACCTTAGAGATTTGACTGAGGATATCTTGAAAATTATCAAGGGCATTTTGTGTCCTACTTTTGTATCAGCAGTAATCGGAACTGCCCTAAATGAGCATGAAACATAAATGAAATCTATTAGGTGATCTCTCTACAAGGTTTTGCAAGAGAAACTATGTAATAAAAGATGATCTCTTAAAGGGCTTTTGAGGTCAATGGTTGCATCAGACATTAATTGATGATGCATATCTGAAATGAAAGAAAAATTATGCAGGAATGATGGTAGCTAGTGAAGCAATGATTCGGGGACACTGATTTTTCAAAAAATCTGTCGGGTTCATTGAAATATTTTATTTATTTTATGTAAAGCGCAGCATTCATCCCCAAGGTGGCATTTTGGCCTTAGAAAAACATATCACAAGTAAAACGTGTGCGACATTAGTGTGTTAAACTACCTGTTAGAACAACCATAGGGGCTTATTTACAAGCCCCTTGTGCAGCTGGTGCGTCACTTTTTCTTATGTTAAAAGTGACGTACCAGCAGCGCAAGGAGCTTGGAAATAAGCCCTTATGTTTTTAGAGCTCTCGTAAACTTAAATAGATCAGACATCTGCCTCAAATTCAGTGGCTGAAACTTCTGCTTCATATCATGAGCAACAGAAAAAGATGGCCAAATCTTGGAACTGCCAACAATAATTTGATATCAAGGCACCTGGTAGTTAGTGCAGGCATAGAAAAAGCTAAGGGGAGAGGCACAGGACTTTGTGTGTAAGGCACATTTTCTTAAACACAATTTAATCTTCTGCTGGAAGCCAGTGTTGTGAATTTAGCACTATAGAGATATGGGGGCAGATCTATATTGGAGATGCGCCACTTTTACGCCGCCGTTGCGTCACTTTTGTGACGCAGCGGCGGTGTAAACCATGCGCCACGTTGCGCCATATTTACATCGTGACGCATCTATGGAGATGCGTCACGATGTAAAGCCCTGCGCCACGTAAAACCTGCGTCAGGTTTCACGTGGGCGTGTCGACAGAGGGGGGGGGCGTTCCCTCGCAGGAACGCCCCTGAAAAGTGACTCAGTCAAATCTATAAGATTTGACTGAGTCACTTTCCCAACGCTGATGCACCAAAACCCTGCGCCTGCTTGAAGCAGGCGTAAGGCTTGACGCACCATGTTAGGGATAGGGTAGGTTGGAACAGTGCTGGAGTTGCGTCGCGCTTGCGACGCAACTGAAGCACTGCGCCAACCTTACGCCATCGGATGCGTCACGCATCTGTTTATTCCTGCGCCATGATGCGCCGCATTGTAAATGCGGCGCATCATGTGTGGCGCAAGGGTAAACTTGCGTGACGCATCATTCCTGGCGCATCCTTGCTGATTTGCAGGGATGCGCCAGGAAACATAAATCTGCCCCATGGTCTCTAAGCTTGAGGATGAGCACCAGTCTAGCAGCACAATATTGTACCAGTTGAAGGTTATGAACCAGGTATGATGGAAGGACAAGGTAAACTGAGTTGCAGCCGTCAATTCACACTGACACAAACCTATTAGAAGTGGCACCTTATGCAAGTAAGTAAAACAGATGCAAAAAACGTTTCAATGTGCAAAATTGCAAATAGCACAGCATGCCTACTACATTGATCTTGTCCATCCTGGAAAAGGCAAAATCTATTTTTATACCCAAATTTCTTACACCAAGCTGACAAGGTTAGGTATGGGGCATAAAGAGGGAGGGCAAACGGATTAATTTCCAATTGCAATGGCCATGCAGAACAAAGGACCTCGGTCTTGTCATCGCTCAGTTTCAAATAGTGTATGCTCAGTTATCCCTTGATGTGTAGCACACTCTGTGTATCATCCACCTAAAAAAATCAAGACATCAATAATGGATGATATGAGCTAATGGGATCACGTAAAAATTGAACAAGTGGGGGATAAGATTGAGCTTTGGAGAACTCTGCAAATCAAGGTACTAAGGGCAGAAGTAACCAAATGGACTAAGATTTGAAATTTCAGAAAGCCGATTTAAAAGAACACGGTGATTAATCATGTGAAATGCTGCTAACAGGTAAAAGAATCAAAGCTGCTGGTAGATGGCAGTCAATGTAATCGGAGAGTTTGTCAACTCCTGACATCACAGCTACTTCTGTACTGAGGCGATGGTGGAAACTGATTTCTACATGATATAGAAGAGTGTTTGGTCACAAAATCAGAGAGCTGGAGATAAACAGTTTGTTCCAGTAGTTTTACCAAAGATGACAGATGGGTTATGAGAAAAATGTTGTATAAATTATCCAGGACTAGAGTTGGCTTCTTTAAAATATGTGACACTGAGGCATGTTTGAGATTCTGGGCAACAATCCCTAGTGATAAGGAAATGTTTAAGATGGCTCTTGAGAAATCAGATTCAGCCCATAGTAACCTTTTATGAAGTTTCACAGCAGGTGATCAGATTAAGTCTGCACCAAATTATAATATCCACCAGCGGAATCAGAAGAATTTGGTAATTCTGCATTTCATGAGTAAAGCAAAATCACGTATAATTACTTAATCCACAGTAAATTGTTTTCTAATGAGGGATGAAAGAAGGAGGAGTCCCTCCACGTTTTAACCCCTTCGACGCGCATGACGGAGCGGTTCCGTCATGCACGTCGGTTGCGCTGTGCGCATCACGGAACCGCTCCGTCATGGCCCCGCCCGCGCACAGAACCTTTAGCGTGGCGCGGAAATCCGCGCCGCGCTGAAGGGGTTAAAATCACGGCAGATTAAGTTTATTTTGAAGTGTTTTTTAATTATAGAGGGGATGCTTCCTTGTTCGGCCCTCATTAGAAACCACTGCAGTACATGCATCTCAATGTACTTACATACTCTGCAGACCAGACAGCCTTAAGGTGGTTTTCCCCAAACCTTTTGCCAGGTTTTTTGCTGTATTCTTTGTGTTGGCCTTAGGTCTCTAAGGACTTTACCCTTCTAACCACTGCTTAAGTGCACATGCTTCTCCCCTTAACATAGTTTCATTGACTTAACCACAATTGCTATATTTAGTTTATCTGTAAGTCCCTAGTAGAGTGTACTACCTGTGCCCAGGGCCTGTAAATTAAATTCTACTAGTGGGCCTGCAGCACTGATTGTGCCATCCACACAAGCAGCCCTTTAAGACATGTCTCAGGTCTGCTACTGCAGAGCCTGTGTGTGCAGTTTATACTGGCATGTCGACTTGACATTTGAAACCCCTTGCCAAGCCTTAAACTCCCCTTTTATTATACACAAGTCATAACGTATGCCCTAGGTAGCCCATGGTGCTGTGTAACTAAAAGGTAGAACATGTAGTGAAAAACACCTAAATTCATTTTTCACTACTCATAAATTAACATTGGGAATACCATATTACACTTTTTAGCTGTAATTTCTGATTGCGAGGGAATTGCTCTGCCATGTTATTTATCATTGGAATTATAATGATAAATTATTTTTGCTGGCAAAGTTGGATTTAACATTACTATTTTAGAAAGATGGCATTTCTCTCATCTTCAAGCTATGTGTGCCTGCAGCCTGTCTCCAATACACTTCTAGGGGGGGTGACAGCTGGACTTTGTGCATTTCCTCTCGACAGCCACTCGCAACGGAAGGGTAGGTGTGACCGAGTGACCATCTGCATCCGGATTGCACATCCTGGGCAGGATGGGAGGGAGGAATTGACACTTAACACCTAGATAGGCAGTGTCCTTTTCCCACTCATAGTGTTGATTACCCCCATGTAATGAGGCTGGAGCCATGCCTGGGAAGGGAGGAACTATGTGTACTTCAAAGCCGCTCTTTGAAGTCACCCCCACTTAAAAGGCATAACTGGGTATAAGTACTGGTCTCTGACCCCATCAAATCAGACACTTCTGGACCTGTAAAGAATTTCTGCAAGGAAGAAGGACTGCTGTGCTGCTACAAGGACTGCCACTCTGCTGGACCACTGCTCTGGAAGAGCTTCTTTTCTGCTGTGCTGCCCTGCTGCCTGCTATCCTCTGCCCCCGCTGGGAAAGAACTGGATTCTTGCTTGAACCCAGAGTCATGTCAATGGGCATGCTTGCTTGCCTCCTGTTTTGAGACTCAGGGATATCAAAGTCTCACCTCCTCTCCTGTGTCTAGTCCATTAGAAGTGTATCTTGGTGCTTGCTCCAGTGGAACCAATGCATCCTCTGCTGCATGAAGCAGAATTGACTCATTGCCATTTTTGTGGGCACAGAACCGGTGCATCGCACTTGGAACCAGTGCATCGCTATCAGGACTGATGCATCGGAATCACAGCATGACCAGCACTGCAGTGAGAGAAGATCAAAGCATCCCCTCGACTGTGTGGAAAAAGCTCGGCTTCAGAACCAATCCATCTAGGAACTGGCCCTTCATCTTTGGAACCAGTGCATCGCCACCGTTCTGTGGAGATAATCGGCACATATCTCGACTGAAGGATCTACACCAGTGGATCACTTGGTTGTACCCCACATCTCACTGTTATGTTGAGTATCAACTTTTGTTCAATGTTCCTTAGGTGGATCCTGTATCTGGGTCTCGCTCCATTGAATGTTTGTTGTTTTGGGCTTGTTTTATTTATAAAATCATAGCCTATTTTTCTAAACTGGTGCAGAGTTTGTGGTGTTTTCACTGTGTTACTGTTTGAAGTGTTGCACAAACACTTTAAACATTGCCTCTTAAGTTAAGCCTGCATGCTCTGTGCCAAGCTACCAGGGAGTGAGCACAGGTTAATATATGGTGTGTGTCTGACTTACCCTGACCAGGATTGCGGTTCCTGCTTGGACAGGGTGCATACCTCTGCCAACTAGAAATCCAATTTCTAACACATACTATAAAATTCAATTCATGATTCAAACAGGTTGGATGCATCTATTGCTGAAGTGCCCCTGTGCTGCCTTAGAAGGCTTGTTAGCTAAGGATGGACAGCTCAAACCTCCCTCAACCATACATGCCAACATTTTATACCAGGAAAGTGGGAGGTTTTGAAAATAAATGGTGGATTGTATTTTTCCCATTGACTGCTATTAAAGCAGGGGCAATTTCGAGCGGCTGACATCTAAAATAAAGCCATTTTAGGCTTATAAAATATGGATTGCCATTCCTGAATCGGGCAATAGGCCAGTATGATCAACTACTGAACTTCTTGCCACCTACGGCCCCCAGATCTACTGTGCCTTCTGTGCCCTTTGAGGATTGAGGGTCAAGGGCAGTGGTGGATTTGAAAGGAAGTATTGCTGACCACCACTCAGTGTGTCTCTGGTAACCCACTTGTTTGAGGGGCCAGGGACTACAGAACCCATACTGCTCTACTGTTGCTTGCTGTCTCGAGGTGGGACCCCAGTGCTATATAGCCTGTGTTTGTATCCCACAGCACAGGACACTTACTTGCTGGAGTGGGCCAAGGCATACAAGACCAATACTGCTGTGCTGCTTTTGGCTGAATGGCAGAGGGGATTCCAGCGATATTTAGCTAGTGTCAGTGTAGGATGCAGCCGAACTGTGCCCATTGGAGGCTGGGAGGGGCCAGGCAGGGTCCCCCTTTTTCACTTTCACATCATGTTTTTTCTTTTTAATTCAGAAAGTCGTCCCATGGCAAAATGGAAAGCAGTCAGTAGCTCCAACCTCCCCAGCTAATACAAAGGTACCATTGACAGTATATTGGAGAGGGTAACCAAAGAAATTGCCCTCACAGAAACAAGATTCTCCATGGAAAATATATCTTTTAATAACAGTCACGGCACAGGAATTGGGGAGGCCAATGTTCTGGGTCCCCAACCATTGGCGTTAGATTCTTATTTCTTAGAGTCTTACCATAAGCATTTATCCTTTATCGCCTGCCACTACTGGCAGCAAACAAGAAAAAGGGTAGTATGGGCGGCCAAACCTGTAATTGGTAATGCAACCCAGGGGGAGTCTCCATTGCCATTTGGTAGGGCAGTGTCTATGTTTATCGCGGAGTGCTGCAATAGACTCAGACACATTTTGAAGGCTCAGTGCAGCCAATTCTTAATCATCTGTAGTAGATTGAATCTTGGTTGGTGACTGCTTCTCTAAACAAAGTTATGACTCAGCAAAGCCTACTAAGCTTGGATTCTCTCACTGTTACCACCCAGGTTTTGACTAACTCTGTATTTCCTTATGATTTGGTGGTAATTCCTTCTGTACTCACGATGATGGCCACACCACTGTCAGACAGAACTCTTTAAGGAGGCTCAATTTTGACATTTGAATGCAGTGCATGGGTTGAATACTAATTGGGCATTAGGAACATTTGGCCCGGCTACTGGAACAGAATAAGGCTGTGTGGCTGACGGTACCCCTGCAGGGCAGAGCATGCGCATGAGCATGTTCACATCAATACTCTCCTAAATCTTCCATCTTCTGCTTGCCTCTATATTCTGGGGTGTCCTGGCTCTCAGACTTGACCAAGAGGAGATGGGGGAGCAACTGTAACACTAAGATTTCACTGGCTCCCCCTTAACAGAGGGTTTATTATTAACAATGGCAATCAGATTTTTATGGCCAGAAGGGTAGGGTGATCGGGTCCCACTAGAAAATCTTGGCTCAGTGACTCCATCATTGTAAACTTTAGAAACCCATTATACATGAGAAATGTATTATTTTTTCCAGATGATGTGACATTAGGCAGGGCAGTATTACCACATTGCCTTTGGGTTATTTCTACATATATCCTGTGTTCGGTGTTTCACGGGCCTGCCAAGTTGCCCAGCCTTCAACACTCTATCAGCAATTGGCAGCAAAAAACAGTGCTCGTAGGGAATAACTGACATGAGTGCCATAACATGCTGTGAAATACAATCTCGGCTGGCCAACTGCCATCCTACAATAGTATCTTCTGCTGACAATTACCTATAACCTATTAACATCATCAGATGGAATGTTGCAGTGTTGAGTTCAAAAGTGTTCTTATTCAACTCATATCATATTTCTCCAGGAAACTTTGGTCACCGTGCTGCTAGTTTGTGATGTTTATGCCTGCTTTTTTGTACCCACACATTCATCCCCCTTCAGGTGTGCTAAAGGAGGTCTGGTAATCTTGATTAAATTGTCTTTGAATTTTACTACAGGCTCATCGATACAAGCAGCATAGAAATTCGATTTGGTTTACATCAAAGACATGCAAAATTTCCATCTTTACTTAGCAAATGTTATAACAATGACATTGTGAGTTTTATTAACCCAAATGTTACTGCTTTGTTCTGTCTTGGATAGGCAGAGATCTCTTATGCAGTAGTGAAGTTTAATTATACCTATGGACTTCAAAGCTAAACTGTCGCTAAACACTATTGATCTGGGGGTCTGTCCCGCTGCTATATAGCCAGAGACATTTTAAGGCATGGGCACAGGGGGCTCTAGCCCCGGGCCCCAGCCTTTTAGGGGGGCCCCCTGATAGATCTGGTTCTGATCTACAAACAGTCTTGCCCTGATGACCTTGAATGATTCTTAAAGATAGATTCATTTAAATTCCACTTTCTTTTAGTTTCTTTTTAATACAGGTGATGTGTGGGAGTCTTTTACAGACATTATGCAGAGAAATGTTGGGCCCGATTCACAAAGGTAAAGTTAGCCGAAAGTCTAACTTTACGACTTTTGGTATTCACAAAGGGCATTTACTACTCCTACATGCCCTTTGTGAATACTGAAAGTCAAACATTATGACTTCCAGTATTCACAAAGGGCATTTACGAGTAGTAAATGTCCTTTGTGAATACCGAAAGTCGTAAGGTTCGACTTTCGTCTCACTGTACCTTTGTGAAGTGGACACGTGTTTATGTTTTTCAACACCATTAACATCCATTAAAAAGGTTCCTTTTAAATCGAAACAGGACCTCACATTTGAGAAATGGCAGTGGCTCAAGGAGATTATTTACAATTATATATTGGTGAGCTCCTACAGTGTTACAATGCTGAAAACGCTCATCTCTATCCCTGAATATTAGATTGAAACACATATAATATTTGGACTAGTACTGTGTCAGTGACCTAGCCAGAGACAACATGAAAAAGCTGAAATTGGATCATAAATTCAAAGCTGTTCCAAACAAGGGGCCCCCAAAATAAGTTTGGTCCAGGGTCCCAAAATCCTTAAGATGTCCCTACATATAGCTAACTGTGGTGATCGCAGAGGCACTGAGTTGGGCAGCTACTAAATTGTGCGTGGTCTAGGTAATATGTTGTTGATTTGCAGACCAATTCTGTACTGTCATTTCATGGAGGGCTGTGCATCATTTTTTTATGACAAAGGTTAATGAAACACATCGGGTGAGATTGTGGCCTCAAATGATGGAGATCACAACCCCCTTTACCTTTCTAATTCCCAGAGTCAGTATCCCTACTGAGCATTCAGCCCATGCCTAACTTGCACATAGTGGTCTTCAACTGTTTTGGCACCCTAAGGAATCTTTTTCTTCATTCCATGCTCAGAGACATGGTCAAACTTTTATAAAAACTGCCTGCCTGCCTGAAGCAGTCAGTGCCAAGCTTATCCTCAGTTCCTTTGAGGGAGTATGCAACTGTGTTCAATCTGCCCTACTAAAGCCATCAAGAACACCCACTAATATCCCTCAATGGTTTGAATCAGAATGTTCCCTGCCAATAGGTGGTTGTTTAAAGCCATAATGGCCAAACCTAGGAAACCTAAAGAGGTCGGTATGTCGTGTTCATTTTACAAACAAGTGCTAAAAGGAAGAAAAGTACAGCTAAGCAATGAAAATTGGTAGTGCCTCTTATTATCTGCCAGTAGCAAGTACTAAAAGGTTTTTTGGTCCACTGTAAATAGTACCAAGCAGAGAGATAAATTACCCTCAGCAATAAGCTGCCATGCTTCCGGCAACCAGTGAGTGGTTCGTTTTTCAGCTATTTATCGTTTGCCCACCAACTGCTTGCCACAGCTAGATCTATCAGCTTTTCTTCATTCTGGCATTAAAGTATGTTTCATATTTGACAAGGTATCTGAAGCTATTCACCAGAACCTGGCAGGCAAATCATCTGAATCTGATGGGAGGGACCTCCCAAGTGCATAGTCCACCTCAATCATTGTTCCCATATTCAAAAAGGGTAATCGTTCTGAGCCAAGATGTGACCTTCCCATCTCTCACCTTTGTCAAAATTATAGGCAGAGCAATATAAAATTGAATGCTGGTAAAAGTTAATACCAATAACATTAAATCCTTGTTTTTTTTTTTCTTGAGTCTTGTATAGCACAACCTTGAACCGAAGTTATCAGAGCACTTTACAGAGTTTGCATAGCAGCACTTATGTGATTTACATTTGAAGTAAGTATAAATACATAGTGACAAAATATTAGTATGTAAGTTTCGAGGTAGTAACTACTGTGTTAAATATATATATATATCTATATATCTATATATATATATATATATATATATATATATATATATATATAGATAGATATAGATAGATATATATATATATAATTTCTCCGGCTGGTCGCCAGTAGATAGTTATAGTTAGGACTGAGTTTCCATAGGAAATCTCAAAATTCTATTTTGAATAACTTTGGCGCCGGTTGACGAATCCTCGCGAAATTATCAAAACAAATGGGGCGTTCCGTTCAGCTCCAACTCTGAAAGTCTCGGGGTGATTCGTCAAGAGGGGGCCGAGAAAAAGGGGGGTCCCAAAACGCGTTTTCCCCATGCATTTTTCCATAGGACCTTTAGTCGAAGGTACAGCCCGAACGGCTGAACAGAATTACGTGAAATTTGGCAGAGAGGTAGCCATAAGGTCAAGGAAGTGCCTTTTGCAGGTTTGGTGTCAACCTGTTCAGTATTTCCTGAGAAAATAGCATTTAAAAGCATATCAATATCTATACGCGTACACCGTGCGCGCACGGTGCGCGCACGGTGACGTGCGCGAGCGCAATTCTGATTGGTTGTTAGATGTCAGTAAACATTCGCATCGGTAGAAATCAGGAATTGTCAGCCGCCATTTTGTCTCTCGCAGTCTGAGGCAGTGAAAAACAAAGGTGGAGAACGTGAAAAGGGGGCAGGGTGGACAGTTCCTGGCCCCCTAGCCTTTGTCAGGGGGTCACAGAAGGACCCACAAGGGTGAAAAAAACATTTTTATTTTTTTTTAAAATATCGCGGGGTGCGTGCACGCACAGCGCGTGGTGGTCGATTGGTGCGCGATGCGCACCGATCGACCACAGCGCGCGCACGGAGCGCGCTTGGTGTAAAACCTGAAAAAAAAAAAATTCATAAATACATAACTTAGCATTTAAAAAACCGTACAAATTCACTTAAAAAACCACAGGTTTCACACACGTTATAGTTAGGAATTAGCATTTAAAAAACCTTGCAAATTCACTTAAAAAACCATAGGTTTCACACAGGTTATAGTTAGGTGGACATTTCCCTCGTAAAAAACCAATGAAATTCCCCCGTTATAGTTAGTTCAGATAACTATACCTCGCGCGACCGCCACTCTATCACAAGGATGATGTCATCAGTGATGTCATGAGTGATGCCACTGACCATGTCATGAGTGATGTAATATGTGACGTCATGAGCAGTGCATTGCGGGGGCGCGAGTTATAGTTAGCTGAACTAACTATAACGGGGGAATTTCATTGGTTTTTTACGAGGGAAATGTCCACCTAACTATAACCTGTGTGAAACCTATGGTTTTTTAAGTGAATATATATATATATCCAAACAAATCGTATCCAAGTTTCAAGAAACGATGTCCAGGCCACAAAATAGTTGTCAGCGCGTAAACTTGGATACGATTTGTTTGGATTTTGGGAGTCGCGACCTTGTCTGGGCCCGCCGCTGCAAGTGGCTGGGGGTTTCTGCGCGAATTTCGAAGTGGATATATATATATATATATATATATATATATATTCACTTAAAAAACCATAGGTTTCACACATGTTATAGTTAGCTGGACATTTCACTCGTGAAAAACCATTGAAATTCCCCCGTTATAGTTAGTGCAGGCAACTATAACTCACGCGACCGCAATCCTCTGCTGATGACGTCAGATATTACATCACTGTATTTAGACACTTATTTACCCATGTCTTCTTCCATTAATTTTTAGCTATACATATATTACAAATATTTTTTTTTCAGAAAGACACATATGTCATCAGTGATGTAATATCTGACGTCATCAGCAGAGGATTGCGGTCGCGTGAGTTATAGTTGCCTGCACTAACTATAACGGGGGAATTTCAATTTCAAACGAGTGAAATGTCCAGCTAACTATAACATGTGTGAAACCTATGTTTTTTTCAGTGAATTTGTACGGTTTTTTAAATGCTAAGGTATGTATTTTTTTTTTTTTTAAGGTTTTTCACCGTGCGCGCACCGTACGCGCACGGTGCACTTCGCGCACCGTGCGCCCACGTTACGCAGTTCACGTAATTTTTCCGTTTCTACCGTACGCGCACGCTACGGGTATTTTTCGCAAAAAAATTAAAGGAAATTTGGGCCCTTGGGGGTCCTTCTGGGACCCCCTGACTAAGGCTAGGGGGTCAGGAACTGTCCACCCTGCCCCCTTTTCACGTTCTCCACCTTTGTTTTTCACCCCCTCAGACTGCGAGAGACAAAATGGCGGCCGACACTTCCTGGTTTCGACCGATTCGAATGTTTACTAAGATCTAACAACCAATCAGAATCGCGCTTGCGCACGGCAGCGTGCGCGTACGGTAAGTTTTACCGTACGCGCACGGTGTGCGCTTATAGATATATATATGCTTTTAAATGCTATTTTCTCAGGAAATTCGGAACAGATTTACACCAGACTTGCAAAAGGCACATCCCTGACCTGAGGACTACCTCTCTGCCAAATTTCAAGTAATTCTGTTCAGCCGTTCGGGCTGTAGCTTGGACTAAAGGTCCTATGGAAAAATGCATGTCGAAAACGCGTTTTGGGACCCCCCCTTTTTCTCAGCCCCCGCTTGACGAATCCCCCCGAGACTTTCAGGGAAGGAGCGGAGCGCCCCACCTATTTTGAAAATTTCGCGAGGATTCGTCAATCGGCGCCAAAGTTATTCCAAATAGAATGTTGCGAATTTCCTATGGAAACACGATCCTAACTATAACTATCTACTGGCGACCGCCAGTAGGTAATATATATATATATATATATATATTCACTGAAAAAACCATAGGTTTCCCACATGTTATAGTTAGCTGGACATTTTAGCTAACTATAACTCGCGCCCCCGCAATGCACTGCTGATGACGTCACATATTACATCACTCATGACATGGTCAGTGACATCACTCATGACATCACTGATGACATCTCAAATGACATCACTGATGACATCATCCAGTGAATGTGTAGTTTAATGAAAATTAAATATGTTTTATATATGTATATCTCAAGGACGATGGAAGAATAAATGGGTATATAAGCGTCTAAATGGATGATTTGTTTTTGAAAAATTGTTTGTGTAACTGACTGATTAAGTGTATCTTAGTGAATACATGGCTTAGTGAGTAATGTTTAAAAATGTAAATATCTTTATCAGTCTCTCACTTTGTGTATAAGTGGCTGCATGGGTTGGTGAGTAGCTACATGGGTGTTTATATAGGTTATTAGTTGTTTTTTTTAGTATCAGTGTGAGTGTGTGTATGGTTCCGTGGGGGTTATTACGTAGTGCATAGGTGCAAGAATGAGTGACTCACTGTTTGTATGTGTTGAAGACAGCATGTGTGCAGGACTGTATGGGTGGATGAGTGTGTGTATGGGTGTGTTAGTGAGTGAATGACTGTCTCAATAGTGTCTCTATGAGTAACTACATATGTTTTAAACTAGTATATGTGACTATTCGTGTATATAAGTGAGTATATGTGAGAGTGAGAGATTGAAAGAGTTCCTGTATGAATAAATATGTGTTTCTATAAGTGATTGTTTAAAAGACTAAGTATGTGTAAGTTCACGTAGAAGTAAGTGTGGTGGTCTGTGTATAAATGTATATGCAAGTAAATGTATGTTTCTTTATTTATTTTCATGAGTGACTATGTGTGTCAGTAACTCTGTGGATGAGTGGCATTGTGTAACAGGATGTATAGGTGTATGAGTACATATGATGGGTGAGTACATGTATGAGTGACTGTACAGGACTGTTGGTGAATGAGTGGATGTGGATGTGAATCTTAGAATTAATCAAGAGGTTGTTGTAACTGGTATTGGTATGTCCATTTTTTGGAAAATTTTAGTCTCTATTTTTGAATGTGTGTATCAAAGGTTATATTAGGGTGAGAGGAGATCTGCCACTCTGTCACAAGGATGATGTCATCAGTGATGTCATTTGAGATGTCATCAGTGATGTCATGAGTGATGTCACTGACCATGTCATGAGTGATGTAATATGTGACGTCATCAGCAGTGCATTGCGGGGGCGCGAGTTATAGTTAGCTGAACTAACTATAACGGGGGAATTTCATTGGTTTTTCACGAGTGAAATGTCCAGCTAACTATAACATGTGTGAAACCTATGGTTTTTTCAGTGAATTTGCAAGGTTTTTTAAATGCTAATTCCTAACTATAACGTGTGTGAAACCTTTGGTTTTTTCAGTGAATTTGTACGTTTTTTTAAATGCTAATTTTTGTATTATTTAATTATGAAAAAAAAAATTTCATTAAAAATAAAATTCCTATGTATTCTTTTATATATTATCTGTATCTTTTTATTTGTTTTTGCTTTTTTTAAAAAATTACAATTAGGATAAAGTTGAACAGTTTTTTTAATTTTTGCAATTAATTTTTCTCCACTTGTTTTTTTTTATATCAATTCTTGAAGTGCGCACTCTGAGCGCGCTCCTAGTACAATTTCGTAAGTTTTTTATGAATACCGTCGTACGTTATTTACGTACGCAAATATACGTCATAGTGCGCGCTGGGAGCGCGCACCCAGTACGTATGCGTACGTACGTACGCATGCGTGCGTGCATCCTACGCGCTCCACGCGGTTTACTTCCGCAAACGCTAAAATTACGCGCAATAACGGTCGCGTATACGCGTGTTCAACGTATGCGCGCTACGTACGCGCATATGACGTATGCACATGCGCTCCTACGCGTTTGCGCATACGTAATCACGAGGTGCGTGCTCGGAGCTTGCGCAGTGCGCGCACCTCGGGTTTATGCATAATAAAACAGCACTTCTTATTGGTTATCATTACTTTCAGTTTCTAATTGTTTCAACACCACACCCAATCCCCTCATGGTAAGTCATGTGATCAAGAATCATCACTTTTGATTGGTTTGAAGTACTTTCAGTTCCAGATTCCTCCCAAACCACACCTACTCCCCTCATTATTAGTTCTGATTCCTTTGGAGAAGGAGCTATTCTGTTGTTGAGAGACAATGGCTGAACAGCAACCATCTTCAGACAGTGACCAGGACACTCTTGAGAGGCAGAGGAGCAGGAAGCAGAAAGACAGCTTTATATGGCAGTTTTTCACTTTTCCAGAGGGACAAAAAAAGGTAAATGCACCTAAAGTTACATGTGTACTTTGTCAAAAAGTCTTGTCACGTGGGAATCCTAACAAGAAATATTCTTTTAGCATTCACACTATGTTGAGGCATGTTGACAAAATGCATCCAGTGACTTTTCGTCGAGCTTCTGGAGCAAACCCTCCACCTGCTCTACCGACGACATCTGCAGCAGCTCAGCCGAGCACATCTTCGGCAGCTCAGCCGAGCACTTCTTCTGCAGTGGTGCCTTTGCCTTCTTCCACACCTCGTTTTGGACCACCTTGTTTTGCTAGGTTGTCCACACGCTGCACTGATTGCGGTAAACTTATTTCTGTGTGTGAGACCAGTCTTGATCTCATTCAGAGAAAATTTGATGCCCATGAGTGCAGTAGGCCATAGATGTTTTTTCTTTTTTTTCGTTTTTCTCTTCCTGTTTCCCTCCATTAACTCAAGGGCTCTTTTAAGAGCCACTTATAAACTAAACCCCAAAAATTTTTTGGGGGGAATTTTTGTTTTATTTTTTTTTGAGGTGCGCGCACCCAAGGTTTTTTTTTAAATTTTTTTTTTTTTTTTTTTTAATTAATGTACAAAAGGAGGTGAAGAAATGGAAGCATGAAAAGGGAGGATTGAATAATACTAATATTTTTCACTTATTTTAAAAAAAAAAAAAAAATGTGAATTTTTTTTTTTTAAAGTATTTTGCAAGGGAACAGAATTTTATTTTTATTTTTTCTTTCCAGTTCTGCAAAAAAAGAAAAAAAGTATTAATATTCAATCATACATTACAAAAAGCATTACATGTTTTTACATATTTTACAAAGCAATTTTTTGCCCTTTTTTTGCTGTTTTCAGAATTTTTTTTTTTCACTTAAAATAGTGAAAACAATTGTATTCATCATTTAACAGCGGGAAAAAAAAAACAATCTGAAAGATTGTTTAAAAAAAGCCCTAAAACTTTCCTCACTAAAATATACCTTGTTAGAAATATTACATATATATTACAAGTACTTCTCTAGATGAATAAAATTTTTCTAGACAAACCGTCTTTAAACCTTGTCGCAAAAGCACACATGCCAAAATAATTTCTGTCCAAGGAGTCCACAATTGTTTTTATTACTTTTCCTTTAGGCCAAATAGTAATTTCAAAATCCTTTTTAAGTGATATCTTCAATTATAATCCTTTAAAATTACAAAAAATGCTTTCTTCAGATGCAGTTTTTAGTTTTCAAAATTTAGGTTTCAGAAAAATTAAGTAAGAATTGGGTAAATCATAAGGCAAACGTTGCTTGAAAATCAATTGGGAATCATTACACAGTGTCCAGCCTTTTTCACATTTAAGATAAACTGTGTAATGACCAGAAGTTACAGTAGGTCCTTCATGAAAAATTATTGCAACTGTAACAAAAGTTTTTCCAGAAATTGAAAATTGCTGTCCTGTAAACTTCTTTATTAAAGTGTCCAATTTTGAACCATCAGCTCTACATCGTTGCATCATTAAAATTACATACTGACCATATTTCTGTAAAAATAACGTGGAAAACATGTCTGATTTACATCCAGAACATTCCATGTTGTGATTGGCATCTTTAACTAATTTACTAAAAGTCACTGATTTACTTTCTGGTAATGGTAAAAATATGAACCTTTCTGAATCAACATTACTACTACATGTGTTCATACAGTTTTCACAGCAATGTTCCCATTTGTAAGAGACACCAAATAAGTGTTCTACTTCTACTCCTTCATCTTCTAGTACACTCAAAATATATATATTAAGAATTCCTGAGCATCTTGCTGGACATTTTCTTTAAACTGTGTAGAACCAGAACATACATCTAAAAGATTTCTAACATCAGTAGCACTTTCTATTTCAGTTTTATCATTACTCAGCTTCTCATAAAGGAGACTCAGCAGAGAACTCAATCTTTTTACATGATTTACTATTATCTGTTCTAGCAACTTTTCAAGATAAAATACAACATTCAGCACTACATTTGCATAGCAGTTGACACCAGAGCTATTTTCAAAATGGCAACCAACAACCTCTTCAACACTGTCCTTTTTCTTTTTCCTTGCTATCACATCACTGTCCTTTTTTTTTTGTTCTGTTCATCCACATTACAGATATTCTCAAATCTCCTTTTCCGACAAACAACATGTTTTTCAATCACAGGATACTGACCTAAATGAGGAGCATAGGTTCTTCTTAATCTATTATACTCCTTTACACAGTTTGTATCAGCACTAACTTTTGAGTCATCAAAGACTATCATAAATAAACCAGATAATGTTTTCACTCATGACAAAGCAACATATGCCATACCTTCTTTGAACACAGTAGAACCAATGTTTACAAAAGCACTATCTACAGTCAATCCTTGAGACTTGTGAATAGTTACAGCATATGCTAGAGAAAACGGAAACTGCTTCCTACGCACATATAAGTCTTTCACAAGCATGAAACGAACTGAACAACGACAAATGTCTTTAACTTCTTCTATCTGATCAAATTTTATTTTTAAACATTCAATTCCTTCTTTTTTCTGATAATTAATAAAACCCACAACTCTTCCCATAGCTCCATTCACTAAACCTTTTTCTACATCCAAATTTCTCCTTAAAATCACTCGACAATTCATGCAAACATATAGATTTTTTTCTAATCCAGCTGTTTTGGAAATGTTCTTCTCTAGTGAATCCAATTTATTTTTCAGTTTGCCTGTTAATGTAAAAGTAATTCTTTCATGCTGAATTTTTTCCTCTGCTTCCATTTTCTTAATCTCTTCCTTTTCCAATTTCAAAAGTTCCTCATTGAATATTGAGCACTCACGTAGTGTTGGCATTAAGCAGATTACAGTATTTTTTTCTG
This sequence comes from Triturus cristatus, assembly GCF_964204655.1. Classification (NCBI taxonomy): domain Eukaryota; kingdom Metazoa; phylum Chordata; class Amphibia; order Caudata; family Salamandridae; genus Triturus; species Triturus cristatus. The sequence goes on along the minus strand of NC_140580.1, from coordinate 456,684,629 downwards.
CAATGTTCTGGTATATTTTCTCTGCAACTATTTCTTCATTTGGAAATAAATTATGTAGCAACCGACTCTGTAATGCTTTTTTGCCAACTTCTGTGAGTAGTCCAATTCTGATATCTTTCAGAATATTTGCATAATCTTCGTCGTTTGCTTGTCTCATATTGGTAGTGAGTTCTTTGTACTCAAAGAATGACCAAATATTCGCATTACCAATGCTTCCTAATGACTTCTTCGTGTCTTCATGTGTCACAGTATTAAACACTGGTTGTCCTTTAACTGGAGTGAGCTGTAAAAGATCTCCAAATACTATGACGTGTTTACCTCCAAATAACACGTCATAGTCTCTCTTAAGAATTTGCTGCATTCTTAAATGCACAAAGGCAAGCATTAAATTTGAAACCATGCTCACCTCATCAATAACGAGAACTTGCATCTTCTTCAACACTCTTGAAACTTCGAGGCATGCTTCGTCAGTTAGCTTGTGGTATTCTATTTTGTTCTCATGCTCCACTGGTAACATTAGCAAGCGATGTAAGGTAATTCCTTTTATGTTATAGGCTGCTAACCCAGTTGGAGCAGTTACCACACAAGACAAATTTGAAGCTGTTTTTTGCTGTAGGTAGCTTCTGATGACTTTTATTAAGAAACTTTTACCAGTTCCAGCTTGTCCACTCACATACATCCTGATTGGTTGAAATGATGTGCATGAGCACTGGTTTTTTTCATGTAGTAATCCATGATCAATTTTTTTGGTGACTTCTTCATAAATTTCTTTTTGTTCTTCATTCAGTTGTTGTTCCAGATTTAGTAAGTCGATTGAATCTTCCTGTGCTTGATTCATAGCCATTTCTACTTCAGTCATGGCTACTGCAGCTTCATTTTCTACGATTGGTTGTCCTAGGGGATCTTGACTAAGTGTTCCTGAACTTAGGCTGTCTTGAGAACTGTCTCTAGCTACTTCAGCAGCAATTTTTGCTTCCTGTTCATTTTCTTCATTTAACATTTGGACATAAGTTGTGAAAGTACTGCATTCTATGCTGTCTTTGCTAGCATTAAAAGAATCTTCATAGCTTTGAAATTCTCCCAGTAGTTCAACCTCTGAACGCCATGGTTTAAAGAGCTGTAAAAGAGCCAAATAGTAAAATTCCTTTTTGTCAGGAGTGTCGCAACTCAGCTTCCTGTGATTTATCAAACTTCCTTTTGTTTGCTTCACCAAACATCCTTCCTCACCAATGACTTTATATTTTCCATTGTTGATGTCTTCTGTGGCTTTCCGTGAAAAAATGTAGTGCTGCAGCACTTCATAGAGACACATGTTCTCAAGATGATGACTTCTCTTTGGGTAATATGAGTCCAACATGTTTGATTTCAAAATATCTGTACTTTCTGGGTCATTCTCGGCCAAATATTCAATTTCTCCAACAGATTTCAGTACCCGATTTCTCACTCCTGCAAGGCCTAAGCTTACCCAAATTATTATTCTGGATTTCGAGCAAAGACTTGCAGATGATAACCTATCTGAGCATTCGTAGGATCCAATTCCTCGATGCGATAACATCTTTAAACTGAAACTGTACAGCTTCTTACTGACAGTCTTCTCATGAGAAATTTCTTCCCACATTTCCTTCAATTCTGTTTTCTCAGATTTAGTGATGTAAGATGTCACATACCGAGCAACAGCAATAGAATTATCTGCCACATACTGAATATCCATGTTAGCATTCCACATGGATAAAATGACTGGGTTGTAGTCATTTATAAATTTTGACTCTTCATTTCTTTTTAGGTTGTAGGTATTTTTGGGAGATTTTCTGGTTATAGTATGTCGCACAGCTGACATAAAACTGTTGACTCTTCCTTTTGAAAGAACAGGTCTAGGAAATCCAAATCGACACTTTGTGTAGAATTTATCTTTTGTCTTGTACTTCCGTCGACAGTATTTTCCACACCGATGACTTTGGAAACGTAAAACTTGTTCTTTTAACTTTTTCTCTTCTGTGCTTTTAGGTATAGCACATGTTGCATATTCTTCAATGAAAGATAACACTGCTTCATCAGTATCTGTTCCAAACTTTGGGGCATCCTTGATCCACAACAGCATATGAATATGAGGAGCACCTCTTGCCTGGTACTCTTTTCTCCAAAAGAAATCCACTACTTCTCCAAGAGGTGGATTTTTTTTATTGCAGATGAAGGACATCATAGCCCGAAATCTATGATTGAAATATCTGCAAACATTAACTGGATCCAATGAGCACAGTTCTCCAGCTGTCTTGTATTCAATGTTTTTAATATTTGAATTTGCCTCTCGTAGAAAATCCAGTAAATCATCCCAAGCGTACTCGGCACAGCTTAGGGTTAGAAACCATGTAGGAGTTCCTAAATTCCGTAACATGCATTTTAATTCACCATGGCGTCGGTACCAATATTCATTTGTCCCACGCTGACAAGTCATCAGATTGATCAGTTGTGTTTACAAATGATCATCTCGGTGCTGCACTTTCTCCATAAAATCCTTAGCAGACACATTTTGTAAATGTACTCCACTTTTTAAAATGTGGTTTACTGCATAAGATAGTGCAGACAAGTCGCTTTCAAATAACAGATGGAACAAATAAGGAATACTTTGACGAAATCTTGGATCTTCTGCATATAGTCTTGTAGTCCGATACTCAGAAGCTGGAATCTGTTCTGGACGTTCATCGTATCGTCCTCCTTTTCCTGTAGGAAACAGCTGGGGAAAACATCGAGCTTCCAAGCTCTCCTCCCATACACTCACGGGAGTTCCTTTTGCTTTCTTCATCTGAAACAGATCAATAGTGTCTCCCATAACTTCTTTTGAATGAAGAGGATGTATGCTAAAATGTTCATAAATTTCTTCTTCCTTTGACTTGTCCACTTTTTCAATTTGACCAGTTGGTGTTTCTGTGTCTTCTTGTAAATCTTCTTCTATATAAATTGATTCATACCATTTATTATTTTTTTTCAAATACAAATTTGCTCTTTGTACTTTTCGTACATCCACCAGTTCCTGCGAAATCTTCTTATTCTTTGTAGGTACACCATTAACCAGAATTACTAATGGTTCAGTTTCCAAAGTATCTGCATCAATAGTTTCCATATTTTTTTTCAAATCCAAGGGCAAATACACCACTCTTCCTTTTAAACCTCTCAGGAAATCAGAAGGAGGTAATTTACTAGTTTTGGGCTCCATACGTACTATGGTCTGAAACGGATGAACACATTGAATGAGTATAGACTCATATGTATTTAATTCAGAAAGTTCGGCAGGAATAGCATCCAATTCTAAATTATTATGTACAGCTCTGGTCGGCATTCTATTTTCTTCTAACTTATTATAACAGTATTTACAAATACGCTGATCTTCACCCAATTCAAAACAATTTTCAAGAAATATATATGTTGCAAAATCCTTCCACTTATAATTATCTTCATTTTCACTTTTTTTATACAGATCAACATTCCTTGTTTGAATTTTATAATGACTTCGGCGGCAACAAATACAAGTAATATTTGGTCTTTCATTAGAGGTGATAGTAAATTTTGTCATTTCATCCTCAAAATTTTTAGTAATAATGAGTTCTACATTCTGTTCCTCATTTTCCTCATTTACTGTGTCCTTTTCTGCACTTTCTTGTTCTGGACCAAAGTAACAAAACTGAATCTCATCAGTAACCTTCACTACATCTGATACAGATCCACGGAACAGAGCATTATTCAACTCATTCAACTTTACTGCTGGACTTTTAGCAAAATACAATGTTCTCACAAACTTTCTCATTTCAGTATGATGAACAGCCAGCATCCTAAAATGATGAAAAACACTCTTACACACTTTTCTAGATAGACAAGCCAGAGAATGTCCCTGCAAACCAGTATTTTCTCTCACTCTGCATGGATCTAGTGTTTGAAGCACCTTCATCTTCTGTTTTACACTCTTTTTACTATATTCTCTTAGAAAGTCACGTAATTTATCAATAGATTCCTGACGCACAGTACAAATACTACTACAGTTCCAAGTGTACACTGGGGCTTTTTGACGTCTCCCCATAGCCTCAGCAGCCATTACTTCTTCCTCATTTCTTGGGACCATTTTCTCTTTTTGCATCACACAACCATCCTTAACTTCATATGCTCTACCTTTGGTGTCAACTGCATGCAACAAACTATTACTTTGAAGATAACTCTCTTCATTAAAAAATGGTTCAGTACTTGAACTGTGTTTCCATTCTCCCAAGAACACTTTACAAAAGTTACTTTTTTTCACTTCTCTTTTCCTTTTGCTTTGTGACTTCATTGCATTCACTAATTTATCTAATCTACGCATCCTATTCAAAATTAGAATAAAAAGTTTTCTTTTTATTTCCAAAGCCTTACTTACAATATTTTCTATAAAAAAAATTTCTTAATAAATTTTGTTTTTTGCTTATATTTTTTCACATCCTTTAGCAAATTTAACATCACTCTTCTATGAAACATTTTTCGACGAATGTTTTTAAAATCTAATTTTCATATTAAATCAGTTTGACATACTTCTGATTGTACATTAGCTTTTTTTTGCTGTTGACTGTGTTGTTGCTTTGTACATAAAACTCTGTTTGTTTTACAGTTATTTTTGTCATTTTTTTGTTTTTTGAAAATCTTTTTTAAGAAATCTCTGCTCTGCTTACCAGTAGACTTTTTCTTTTTACCATCACCAGCTTCTCCTGCTATTTTTGTTTTCCCAGTTTTATCCAGATATACTTGTTGTTGCTTTTCTTTCCTCTTTCTTGTCCTTAAAGGCATTTTTTTTTTCACTGTTGCTCAGCAATACCTGCAAGGAACTAAAAAAAATTCCTTTTTGTAATTATAATTCATTAAAATATTTTTTTTTACTTTTCATTTATTTCAAATGTTTTTCCATTTGTCTCTCATTTGTGATTTACTAATTTGTGCACAGTGCTAACCACCACAGTTGAAAAAAAACAAGCTGCCCCTTTCCTGCAAGTGCATTTTTTAACAGAACAACTGCAACACAAATTATATCTGTGGCCACAATTCCTGTGCGCACACAGCCTCATGGTGTGCTTCTAAGCAGAAAACAGAATTTGATTTGCAAATTCAAAGCACATTTACTACTCTGATAGATCAAGTGATAATTGCTGTTACAGCCTTACACATTTTACCTGGAAAATCACAGAGGCAGAAAAGAGCACATTTCCTAACAGCTACTTCATACCATAAGTATCTGCAACCTGGGTGAGTGTTTAGAGTAGAGCAAAGAAAATGAGGCCTTGGTGACGTTGAATGTGTTTGCATTACACACAGTCCTGAGTAGTACACATGGGAGTGTTGGAGAAGCTGCTGCGTGTGTCCCAAGAGTGTGTTTCTGCAGACTATGTATTGTCAGCTGCAAGAGACATGAGCAAGGAGATTTCCACAACTGCATGAAGACTGCAGAGATGTACGTAACAGTGCATGTGTGCTAAGGGATAATTTGTGTAAACACAACAGGCTGCCCCTTTCCTGGGACTGCATTTCTTACTGAACAACAACTTCACAAACTAAATCTCTGCCCACATTTCCTGTGTGCACACAGAGTCATGCCATCATTTTAAGCACATAACACAGGCTGCCCCTTTCCTGGGACTGCATTTCTTACTGAACAACAACTTCACAAACTAAATCTCTGCCCACATTTCCTGTGTGCACACAGACTCATGCCATCATTTTACACACAACACAGGCTGCCCCTTTCCTGGGACTGCATTTCTTACTGAACAACAACTTCATATATTAAATCTCTGCCCACATTTCCTGTGTGCACACAGAGTCATGCCATCATTTTAGGCACATAACACAGGCTGCCCCTTTCCTGGGACTGCATTTCTTACTGAACAACATCTTCCCAAATTTAATCTCTGCCCACAATTCCTGTGCGCACACAGACTCATGCCATCATTTTAAGCACATAACACAGGCTGCCCCTTTCCTGGGACTGCATTTCTTACTGAACAACAAATTCATAAATTAAATCAGTGCCCACAATTCCTGTGCGCACACAGACTCATGCCATCATTTTACGCACATAACACAGGCTGCCCCTTTCCTTGGACTGCATTTCTTACTGAACAACATCTTCACAAATTAAATCTCTGCCCACAATTCCTGTGTGCACACAGGGTCATGCCACCATTTTAGGCACATAACACAGGCTGTCCCTTTCCTGGGACTGCATTTCTTACTGAACAACATCTTCACAAATTAAATCTCTGCCCACAATTCCTGTGCGCACACAGACTCATGCTATGTTTTTTGGAACAAAACAGTGTCCCTGAATAGTACCAAATTACTGTTACTGCCTGACACATTTCCCATATCATTTACAGAAGCAGAAAACAGCACATGTCCTAACAGCTCCTTAAGACCATGACCATGTGTTACAGGGTGAGTGATTAGACTAGATCAATTTAAATGAGGCCTTGGTGACGTTGAATGTGTTTGCATTACACATTGCTATCTGAAACAGCACACAGAGCTGAGTACTACACATGAGAGTGTTGGAGAAGCTGCTGCGTGTGTGCCAAGAGTGTGTTTATGAAGACTGTGTATTGTCTGGTGCAAGACAGATGAGCAAAGAGACTTCCAGAACTGCATGAAGACTACAGGGATGTATGTTACAGTGCATGTGTGCTAAGGGATAATTTGTGTAAACACAACAGGCTGCCCCTTTCCTGGGACTGCATTTCTTACTGAACAACATCTTCACAAATTAAATCTCTGCCCACAATTCCTGTGCGCACACAGACTCATGCCATCATTTTACACACATAACACAGGCTGCCCCTTTCCTGGGACTGCATTTCTTACTGAACAACAACTTCATATATTAAATCTCTGCCCACATTTCCTGTGTGCACACAGAGTCATGCCATCATTTTAGGCACATAACACAGGCTGCCCCTTGCCTGGGACTGCATTTCTTACTGAACAACATCTTCACAAATTAAATCTCTGCCCACAATTCCTGTGCGTACACAGACTCATGCCATCATTTTAAGCACATAACACAGGCTGCCCCTTTCCTGGGACTGCATTTCTTACTGAACAACAACTTCACAAATTAAATCTCAGACAACAATTCCTATATACACACAGACTCATGCTGTGTTGGTAGGCACAAAACACAGGCTGCTCCTTTCCTGGGTTATCAATTCTAACAGAACTAATGCTTTTTTCAAATGTGCTGCCATTTTCCTCTCTTTTCTTTCAAAGTGATTTCTGCTAAATGCTAACCATCTTAATTAAAAAGAAGCTGTCCTTTTCTTTCAACTGCAAGTCTTACTTTTCAACAGCAACACAAATTTAAATATCTCCCAAAACAGAAAATGTAAATCACAACTTTAAACAAATAATCACAATTCTTTTTTTTTATATCTAAATTAACCACAAACACCCCCTCTCAAACTCATAACTCACCTTTAAAATTAGTTAGTTGTGAAAGAAATGTGGCAGTCACATAGCAGTTTATCAGACCAGAATCTCTGAGCTGAACACCTCTCTCCTCTCAGCAGAACCAGTTAAAGGCACAGTTTCCCTCTCTTTTTTCACACATATACATGTTAATTTCAAATCTCAGTGCTTCCCACATTTTTTCAAATGAAATCACACATTTCTATTGGTTGAAAACTTCAACCCCTTTCCAAATGTACCCTTCCCCCAACTTGACTTCTGCCTGCTACCATAGCAACAGGTCATGGAACACAGGTGTGAGCAGAGAGGTCAGAAGTTCAGCAGACAATGTTTCATTTCCAAGAGCAAGAGTGCTTGACTTTTCAAACCTAACAGCAAATCCAAACTAATGTTCTTTGTTCACACATTTTTCTGAACCAATACAATACATGCTTTTTAAAATTTAAACATACAGCCTAGTTTTTAGTGTAGAATGGTTTGAAACAGCCAATGAGTTCTTTTTATAAAAAAAAGTATGTGTGCCCCCATTTTTCAACTGTCTTTCATTTCTTATTGCCTTTCTACTGAAAGACACCTCCTGAGTGCATCCAGATCTCCTTTGAAGATGTTCACAGTGTGGATTGTAGGTTACAGCTATGTCTTCTGGAGTGAAAAATTTGCAGAAAAAAGAGGTATGGTGAGAGACCTTGCTTTGCCAAATGTAGACATTAAATGGATTGGTCAGAGAGGGTTAAAGTGGCACCAATTAATGCCTTTGGTGAAAACCTTTCTACATCTCCCAAAGCCTAACCTTATTATTGTGCACTGTGGTGGAAATGACCTAGGCACTTTAACTGGGGTAGGTCTGGAAATGCTTATTAAGGACACCTTTGTGCAATTGATGTCACATTTTCCACAAACTGCCTTTGTATATTCTAACATATGCCAAAGGCAAAAGTGGAACTGGTCCAACCAATTTTGTCCGCAGATTGACAAAGCAAGGAAGCACGTCAACAAATCTATTTCTGCTTTCCTCAGAGACTATGGTATGGGTTCTATATACCACAACAACTTGCGTTACAACATGCAAGACATTTATAGAGGAGATGGTGTACACTTCACTGATGAAGGCAACAGAGTCTTCCTCTTGAACTTTAGACTCTGCATCGGTACTTACTTGTAGGTACCAAAAAACACACAATAAACACAAGGGCTCTTTTTAGAGCCACCTTATATCTAAACACTTAAATGCGATTTTTTATTATTTTTTTTAAAAAGTTTTTTTTCGGGTGCGCGCTGGGTGCACGCACTCGGCGATATTTTTTTTCAAAATATAAATCTTTTTTTTTGCCCTACAAGGTCCTACTGTGACCCCCTTACAATGCCTAGTGGGTCAATATCTCCCCACTCTGCCCCCTTTTCAAGTTCTCCCCCTTTGTTTATCACCCCCTCTTTATGCGAGAGACAAAATGGCGGCCGCTGCTTCCTGATTTCCACCGATTCGAATGTTTACTGACATCTAACAACCAATCAGAAGTGCGCTCGCGATCGGCAAGGTGCGCGCACAGGACTTGCTCAGTGCGCGCACGGTACGCGCGTACAGATATATATATTGATTTAAATGCTAATTTCTCAGGAAATACTGAACAGATTTACACCAAACCTGCAAAAGGCACTTCATGGACCTTATGGCTACCTCTCTGCCAAATTTCACATAATTCTGTTCAGCCGTTCGGGCTGTAGCTGCGACTAAAGTCCCTATGGAAAAATGCATGGGGAAAACGCGTTTTGGGACCCCCCTTTTTTTCTCAGCCCCCGCTTGACGAATCCCCCACGAAACTTTCAGGGTAGGAGCTGAGCGGAGCGCCCCATTAGTTTTGAAAATTTCGCGAGGATTCGTCAACCGGCGCCAAAGTTATTCAAAATAGAATTTTGAGATTTCCTATGGAAACACGGTCCTAACTATAACTACCTACTGGCGACCGCCAGTAGGTAATATATATATATATATATATATATATATATATATATATATTAGCAAGACGACTCCTTCATGATGTCTGTTTCCACAGCAAAGAGTCACGGACCCAAGAATGATGGCTCAAACCGTATTTATTTCACCAAGCCTTATGACGCGTTTCGAGCATACAAAGTGCCCTTGATCACATGCGGAAACGCAGTCCGTTATTTGTTTTTATACTTTTTAGTGCTCAACAACTGTGATAAACATAAAGAAAATACTTTCCTACACCGCGATAGGTGAGTCAGCAGCAGAGATATATACACATTTGTTTTATATTTGATACTCATATTGCTAATCTTACTAGTTTAAATACATGTCAAAGAGTTTTCACTGAAAAAACCATAGGTTTCACACACGTTATAGTTAGGAATTAGCATTTAAAAAACCTTGCAAATTCACTGAAAAAACCATAGGTTTCACACATGTTATAGTTAGCGGAAATTTTACTGATAAAAAAACAATGAAATTCCCCCATTATAGTTAGTGCAGGAAACTATAACTCACGCGACCGTAATCCTCTGCTGATGCTAATACTGTATTTAGACACTTATTTGCCCATGTCTTCTTCCATAAATTTTTAGCTATACATATATTACAAATATTTTTTTTACATAAAGACACATATGTCATCAGCAGAAGATTGCGGTCGCGTGAGTTATAGTTTCCTTCACTAACTATAACGGGGGAATTTCATTGTTTTTTTATCAGTAAAATTTCCGCTAACTATAACATGTGTGAAACCTATGGTTTTTTTAGTGAATTTGCAAGGTTTTTTAAATGCTAATTCCTAACTATAACGTGTGTGAAACCTATGGTTTTTTCAGTGAATTTGTACGGTTTTTTAAATGCTAAGTTACTTTACGCCGTTCGTGCCGTGCGTGCCGTGCGTGCCCACTTCACGCAGTTCGTTCCGTGCGCGCACGGTGCACGAAGCTTTGCGCACCACGCGCCCACTTTACGCAGTTAGTGCCGTGCACGCACGGTGGGCACGCGGTGCGCTATGCGCACCGCGTGCCCACGTCACGCTAGATGGGCCATGTACGCACGATGCGCTTCGCGCACCGTGCGCACATGGAGGACATATTATGCGCTTCCTTGTGATAGGTAATCTGTTGAAATTTTTTGGGGAAATGCTGTGCTCTTATATGCCATGCACAAATGGTGGCCTTCGGACACCATTTGCACACGGGGTGGAGAGAGTGTGGATTTTTTTTAAAAAAATTTTTTTACCGTACGCGTACGGTAAGCGTACGGTAAGCGTAATCGGCGAAATTTTCGAAAATTAAAAAATTACCGTTTTTTGCCTTGGGAGATCTTTGAAGACTCAACTAACATGGTTACCACTGGCCCAGTCCTGAGGCGGAAGCCGGGAGCTGGAGGTACTCTCACCTAGCATTGGCAAAACCATTTTTTAAAAAAAAAACATTGTGTGGTGTCACTTATTTACCTGCTGTGAAAACTGCTTTTAAATCTTCGCCAACGACCTCTTGTTGCACACAGCGGTGCAGACGCTGTTGTGCTTTCCCTGTTGACATAGCGGCCGCCATTAGAGCAGGCGCGCTCGACGGACACGCCCACTGGAGGCCACGCCCCTTTCTCATTCCCTACTTAAACGCTGATCTTCAGCGCAACGATTAGACCACTGACCCAGTCCTGAGGCGGAAGCCGGGAGCTGGAGGTACTCTCACCTAGCATTGGCAAAACCATTTTTTTAAAAAAAACATTGTGTGGTGTCACTTATTTACCTGCTGTGAAAACTGCTTTTAAATCTTTGCCAACGACCTCTTGTTGCACACAGCGGTGCAGACGCTGTTGTGCTTTCCCTGTTGACATAGCGGCCGCCATTAGAGCAGGCGCGCTCGACGGACACGCCCACTGGAGGCCACTCCCCTTTCTCATTCCCTACTTAAACGCTGATCTTCAGCGCAACGATTAGACCACTGACCCAGTCCTGAGGCGGAAGCCGGGAGCTGGAGGTACTCTCACCTAGCATTGGCAAAACCATTTTTTTTTAAAAAAACATTGTGTGGTGTCACTTATTTACCTGCTGTGAAAACTGCTTTTAAATCTTCGCCAACGACCTCTTGTTGCACACAGCGGTGCAGACGCTGTTGTGCTTTCCCTGTTGACATAGCGGCCGCCATTAGAGCAGGCGCGCTCGACGGACACGCCCACTGGAGGCCACGCCCCCCCTCCCGCCTACAAATGTGCATGCACAGGAAGCGCAGCGGACGAGCGCAGCGGGAGCGCCTAAGGCAAGCCCGTCTGCGCCCGTCCGCGACCAGACTGCGGCCGGGGCCAGACATGCTGCCGAAATCGGAACATATGGTGGACAGATATCTTGGTCAGGTGAGGACCTAAAGGCATTCAACCCACCATCCAATTGCTGCTCTCACTCTATAGACCCAGCAACCTTTGACCCCGCCCAAACTTGTAGCAATTGCGGGATAACGTTTGACAGCGCTGCCCCCGCAATACCCCCCAACCCTAAATCCCCTCCTCAAACTAACCTAAGGGCGGGCCTACTAAACTGTAGATCCCTCGTCAAACACACAGATGAGGTCTGGCTCCTACTACAAGAGAAGGATTGGGATATCCTGTTCCTAACTGAAACATGGATCAAAGAGGACAACTTGACCTCTATCGCTCTTGCTATCCCTCCGGGATTTAAAATATGCCTCGCCAACCGGCCTGGGACAAAAAGAGGCGGTGGCGTAGCTATTATTTTCAAAGAGCATCTAGTACTGACATCCTCGGCTGCCATGGCTATCCAAGGAATTGAAGGTCTTCACTTCTGCTTCCAAGTGAGCCCTCAGCTCTCACTAGCAGGACTAGTGATATATCGTCCCCCGGCCAGCGCGGACCCCATTCTAACTACCCTATTAGACACGATAGTGCAGAGCTCGCTCCTCCACCCCCTTTTCTTAGTGGTAGGTGATTTTAATATCCACATGGATAAAGCAGACTGCGCCATGGCAGAGATGCTCCGAACAACGTTAGACGCTGCCGGCCTCAGACTGATCAATGAAGGCCCCACACACACTGGGGGCCATACTATTGATCTCATCTTTGCTAATATCAAGGATGTGCGGCCTGAAAAACCTCTCCCTTTGATATGGTCAGATCATTCACTTGTCCCATTCACTCTGAACATTCGAAGTGATACCAAGGCGCCAAGTAAATGCTTCTTTATGAAAAGACAATGGAAAAAACTGACCCCTGAGTCTATGTTCCCGGTTCTGGCGCAAACCACCCCCCCCTTGACAAATAATCCCAATATGGATGCTTTACTACTCAATGAATGGATAGGAGGGATGGTTTCTTCTATTGCCCCAGCCTCTCGGGCTTTATCAAAAAGAGAATCCCCCTCAGCTCCCTGGTTTACGCAGGAACTTAGAGAGGAGAAAGCGGCTTGTAAAAAACTGGAAAGACTCTGGAGAGAAAACTACGGCTTAGAAGAAAAAACTAGATATAAGGAAGCATCAAAAAAATTCCGAAAAGCCATTAGGAATAATAAAAAGCGCTTCTACGCGGACTCGATTATACAGGCAGAACAGTCCAGCAAACAAGTTTTTAAAGTAGTACAGTCCTTCCTCAAACCTCAATGCACTGAAAGAGAGGTTGTTCCCACACCATTACTTTGCGAGCAAATTTCAGAATACTTCAATCATAAAATTAAGAAAGTATATGACTCCTTTGGCCCAGTAATAAGTACTGTGAAACAGGACACAGCGAACAATGGCGAGACAGGAGAAACCCTCACCCAGTTCGCGCATATCCCTCTGAACGAGGTGAGGCAAGAACTCAGCCGCTGTAAATCCGGCTCCCCTGATGACCCCTGTCCTGCTAAACTATGGAGTGCCATAGCGGACTCTGTAGCGCCCACACTTCAAAGTATCTGGAATTCTTCCATCACGTCAGGAATCTTCCCTGACGTTTGGAAGCATGCCACTCTCCTTCCCCTAAAGAAAAAACCAAACGGGGACCCAGATGACCTCACGAATCTCCGCCCAATATCCCTTCTAGCCGCCCCGGGAAAAATGCTGGAAAAAGTGATACAACGCCAATTGAGTAAATTTGTGGAAACCAACAACATTCTCCATGAAACTCAATCTGGCTTTCGACCCGGTTTCAGCACAGAAACAGCGCTCCTAGAGGTAGCCGAGTCAGTGAGGTGGTCGATGGATGCAGGAAGTTCAGCTATGCTGGTACTCCTGGATCTGTCGGCCGCCTTCGATACGGTGGACCACGCTAGACTACTCAGCCGGCTGGCAGAGATAGGCATTCAAGACAACGCGTTGAGGTGGATAAACTCCTATCTATCTCAGAGAACGCAGAAGGTGGCACTTGGGACGATTTCTTCCACATCTAAAACCCTCAACTGTGGAGTCCCGCAGGGCTCGGCCCTCAGCCCTCTCTTGTTCAATATCTATCTGGCCCCCCTTTTTACGCTAATTGCCAACTGGGGTGTTAAGCCAATTTCTTATGCCGACGACACCCAGTTGGTATTTCCATACTCTGAGATGACACAGGAATCCTTCGCAAACTTTAAAGGCTGTCTCCAGGACATTGCTCACTGGATGAATATTAACAAACTAAAACTAAATGCCAATAAAACCGAAGTTATCTTTTTCGGTAAGGGTCCCACCCCCGCCCCAGAGCTATGGTGGCCGGTGGAGATGGGCCCCCCCCCCTTGCCCAGTCACTCGGCAAAAAACCTTGGAGTGAGATGGGATGATAAAATGTCTTTCACTTCCCATATCCAACAAGTGGCTGGTTGCTGTTTAAGTAAACTAAGAAACCTCCGAAAATTTCTTAAACTTCTACCAGAGAGCTGCAGAAAAATGGTAGTCCATGCAACGGTCACCTCACGGCTTGACTATGCCAATGGTCTATACCTGGGCCTCCCAAAATTCCTAACCCATAAACTGCAGGTAGTTCAAAACGCGGCTGCGAGGCTGCTACTGCGAATTCCTTTCAAGCAGTCAGTCTCTCCGCATCTTCGAACCCTGCACTGGCTCCCTGTGGTCAACCGGATAAAATTCAAAGCTCTGACGCTTGCGTTCAGATCTTTGCATGGCTCCTGCCCACTTTACCTAAAAAAACGCCTTCCAAGATATTCCCAAAACCGTGCATTACGGTCAAATGACCGTGTCCTACTGGTCGTCCCACGAGCAAAAAAGGCCTGCCTTGGCGGTCGTACCTTTTCAGCAAACGTCTCCGTTCTGTGGAACTCCCTACCTCAAGCAATCCAGCAGGCTCCATCTGAACCCTGCTTTAAGAAGATGCTAAAGACCTGGCTCTTCTCCCAGCCACGCTAGGTCTTCTATCTCTGCCCCAGGACTTCTGTGGTTCCTCTAGCGCCGGGACACCTCCTCGTGAGGTAGCTGTTCGCGCTTTATAAAATCCAGTATTATTATTATTATTATTATGTGCATGGGCGCTGTCTAAACAGCCCCTTTATATGTTTTTGGCATTTGTTTATCAGCTCCCCCCTCAGAGTGCGAGTGAGAAAATGGCGGCCGCCGCTTCCTGGTTTCGACCGATTCGAATGTTTACTAAGATCTAAGGGCTAATCAGAATCGCGCTCGCGCACGCCACCGTACGCGTACGGTAAGCGCACCGTAAGCGCACCGTAAGCTGGCTCAGATATATATATTGATTTAAAGGCTATTTTCTCAGAATCTACTGAACAGATTTACACCAAACCTACAAAAGGCACTTCCTTGACCTGAGGACTACCTCTCTGCCAAATTTCAAGTAATTCTGTTCAGCCGTTCGGGCTGTAGCTGTGTCTAAAGGTCCTATGGACAAATGCATGGGAAAAACGCGTTTTGGGACCCCCCTTTTATCTCAGCCCCCGCTTGACGAATCCCCCCGAGACTTTCAGGGTAGGAGCGGAGCGTAGCGCCCCACCTATTTTGAAAAATTCGCAAGGATTCGTCGACCGGCGCAAAAGTTATTCAAAATAGAATGTTGCGGATTTCCTATGGAAACGTGGTCCTAACTATAACTACCTACTGGCGACCGCCAGTAGGTAATATATATATATATATATATATCCAACAAAGATCACTTCTTAAAAATGACCATAGGACACAGCGGGGATTACAGGGTGACCATTTATTCACAGTGCTCGGCATGATGCATTTCGGCGTTAGCCTTCTTCTGATGCCACTTGCACTGGTTCACACTCATTCCCTCCTTTTAAATATCTCTCGGCCCTCCCATTGGTGGGTGTACAGCTGGCTCTGCCTCTGATTGCTTTCAGCTGAAGCCTGTCATCGGAAGACTACAGATCCCAGCATACATTTCAACGGTGAGTGTCGATCGCGGAGTCAGTACATGCTTCAGTGAGCACCGTTGTGCCTTGTAAAGGGAGGGAGGGGGCTTTGTGAAAGCTGAATGTGTCCCGAAACTTCCATAGGAAATGCCTTTATCGACTTGCCTATAACTTTGGTGTCGTTTGACCAATCTTGATGACATTTTCCCCAAAAAGTGTCTAAATAGGTTATGTTTGTCATGGGAAGTTTGGGGGTGATCTGTCTAGTGCGGACCAAGAAATAGGGTTATGAAATAAGGGAACGTTTGCAAGGTTGATTCCCATAGGAACGCATTGTTGAACCAGCAGGCCGAACTGCTGGACAGAATTACACCAAATTTGGCAGAAAGGTAGATGTTGTTATGCAGATTCTGCTTTTTGTTATTTGGTGCAAATCCGTTCAGTAGTTGTTCAGAAATGTAAGTTCCAATTTATAGTGATATCTCTGGTCATGAAGCCTTTGCGAAAAAAGACGATTGGCTGCCATCACTTCAACCAGGTAGTTGTGGCAGCCATTTTGGCACTCCACTCCCCTGAGTCCCCCCAAAAAAGTGAAAATAAATAAAAGGGGGCAGGAAAGGAATACCCTGATCTCCAAGCCATGCTGTTGGGGTCAGCCTGGGACCCCGCTACAGCATAAAGGTACTATAAAAAAAAAAATGTTGCTGTAAAATCCCGATAATCAGGAATTTGCTGCAATTTCTTTTACAATTTACAATAACCCCTGAGTGGGCTAGATTCCACAGGGCATATGCTAAATATAGGAGTGGGGCACTTGGTGGATGGGCCCCCTTACTTTGGCTTATCAAAGCCCCGGGGACTGCCAACTCCTCGGGGCACTTTTAATTATGATTGTGGGTTGGACTGCAACCTCCCTGGGGCTTATCCCAATAGTGTGGTAGGGGCCTCGTGGACCCCCCATGTACCGGGGACCGCCACCTCTCAGGGGCTAATTCAAATAATATGGGGAGCCTCGCGGACCCTCCTGCTCTGGGAACTTCCCCTTCCTGGGGGTTAGTTTCATTAATATGGAGGGGTGCAGGAACCCCCCGTCCCAGGGACTGCCGCCTCCCTGGGGCACACTGTGTTTTTTTTAGTAATACGGGGGGGTAGGGTCTTCCCCACTGCCCAAGTGACCACATCCTCCCCAGCGCACAAATACAATTATTAAGGGGTTTGTTGCAGGCCCAGGGACCACCACTTCACCGGAGCTTAATTCACAAAGGAGGTGGACCGCCAACCCCCCCCCCCCCACGGGCCAGATCCAGCAATGTCGCAGGGAGCTCACTCCCGAAGCACTTCAATTTTCTATGGCTTGGCAGGAGCAAGCCATAAAAAACTCAGTTCTGCCGTCAACATGTGAGAGCAAAAATGCTTTCCCTTGTTGAAAGCAGAGGAGGTCTGTTTTCCTGCCCTTTGTGAAGCTGGCAGGGAAACAGGCTGTTTCATGTAAGCAGCTCCCTGTGTCTCGAAGCAATGCCGGCTCCTGCCCCTCCCCACACTGTCCCGGGGACCACCACCACCCCGGGGCACTAATTATTTAAATACGGGGATCTGTTGCGGAACCCCGGGAACCACCACCTCCCCAGGGCTAAAATCAGTTGGGAGGGGGGCAGCGTGGCCCCCTACCTAGAGCCCTAGATGGCCCTGGGGACCGCCAACCCCCAGGGCCGGCTCCAGCAATGGCCCGGGGTGCCCACCCCTGGAACATTGCCGTGTGCTATGGCAGGGCGGGAGCACATCAGGGTGGGGTGTAATATGTGATGTCATCAGCAGTGCATTGCGGGGCCACGAGTTATAGGTAGCTCAAATAACTATAATGGCCGAATTTCTCTGCTTTTGTACGAGTGAAATGTCCAACTAATTATAACGTCCCTGAAACCTGTGGCTTTTTCAGTAAATATAAATATATATATATATGACAGTTGACTGTGACAGTTTGCAGTGTAAAGGCATTTGATAAAGACATTCAGTCGAAACGTGTCATGCCGCCTATGTGGAAATAAAGATGTTCTTCCTGGTCCCCTGTTGTGTCCCTTCGGTTTCTCTGGAGTGGTGAGGAGCCTTTTCTTGGAAATTTTGCACGCCAGCCCTGGGCGCGCAGGAGGGACCCGTCTCGTTTGTGGCCAGAGCAACAAGGTTAGAGGCTGTGCTTCTGTGCAGTTTTTCGAGTTAACCAAGGTATTGGTCTGCTTTGGCCCCCGCATCCAGGAACTGTGGATTTTCGCTGCGAGATGCAGTCTGTGACTGCACGGATGGACAAGCTCATTGTAGTTAGTCTCCGATCCCACAACATCTTGGAGCCATGCGGTGAGGCGTCGATAGGGGGCCAGAGAGAGGAACTTTGTACTGCAGAGACACTGGGATATTTAATAACTGCACCATACACGCCTGTTCACCGATCTCCAGCACTCACCACAAGATAGTGTAAGGCAACAGAAACGCTTACCTGATGGCCGGAATGGTGCCCTCTGGGAGTTGTGGTCTGCCGATGTAGACTTCAAGATGGTGTTCTGACAACCAATCGCCTTCGCTGGGCTTCCACCAATGGAAGCAGAATGGATCATTTGAAAGGCGGCGGTGACAGTTTGCAGTGTAAAGGCATTTGATAAAGACATTCAGTTGAAACGCGTCATGCCTCCTATGCGGAAATGAAGATGTTCTTCCTGGTTCCCTGTTGTGTCCCTTCGGTTTCTCTGGAGTGGTGAGGAGCCTTTTCTTGGATATTTTGCATGCCAGCCCTGGCGCGCAGGATGGACCCGTCTCATTTGTGACCAGAGCAACAAGGGTAGAGGCTGTGCTTCTGTGCAGTTTTTCGAGTTAACCAAGGTATTGGTCTGCTTTGGCCCCCGCATCCAGGAACTGTGGATTTTCGCTGCGAGATGCAGTCCGTGACTGCACGGATGGACAAGCTCATTGTAGTTAGTCCCCGATCCCACAACATCTTGGAGCCATGCGGTGAGGCGTCGATGGGGGCTAGAGAGAGGAACTTTGTACTGCAGAGACACTGGGATATTTAATAACTGCACCATACACGCCTGTTCACCGATCTCCAGCACTCACCACTAGATAGTGTAAGGCAACAGAAACGCTTACCTGATGGCCGGAATGGTGCCCTCTGGGAGTTGTGGTCTGCCGATGTAGACTTCAAGATGGTGTTCTGACAACCAATCGCCTTCGCTGGGCTTCCACCAATGGAAGCGGAATGGATCATTTGAAAGGCGGCGGTCACAGTTTGCAGTGTAAAGGCATTTGATAAAGATATTCAGTCGAAACGCGTCATGCCTCCTATGTGGAAATAAAGATGTTCTTCCTGGTCCCCTGTTGTGTCCCTTTGGTTTCTCTGGAGTGGTGAGGAGCCTTTTCTTGGATATATATATATATATATTATATACAAATTTCCCGGCGCTCAAACGTAACAGCTATTATTTATATTGGTATTTAGCCAAAAAGACAAACATAATGTATCATCAATAAGTCACTGGCTACAAAGCAGATTGAGGTTCTCACAAAATATGTATCAAAAATCATTTAATTTTGAAAGGCTTTTTGTAAATGAACATCACAATTCTAAAAGAGACCAAGAGAAAATCAAAGTTCCCTAAGTACATATACTTCTAGCCTACAGTTCATAAGGTAGAAGTTTGTAATCTCAAGGTCCTGGTCCAAATGGGTAGCAGCCGCAACAGCCAACACGTGTTTCGTCACGTCTTGTGACTTCCTCAGGGCTGTAAAGATAATGGCATGATCTCATTTGACTGAACATGTAAGTATACAAGTAGCGTGTTCCAATTGTTATGGCGCTCTTATCATTAAAAATGAGAATTGAATGTACAAAAAGAGAGAAGAAGATAAAATCCGAAAAACAAAGAAAGAACCGTGTAGGTGATGAGAAGAGAAAGAGAAGGCAAAAGAAAGACATTTTTTTTTGTTTTTGTTTGATACAGATTGCAATAAAGACCCCTTGCCACACCGTGTGCCAACATTTGTTTACCAAAGGTTAATGACCAGTATGGTCAAAGAGTCCTACATGTGGTGGTGTCACTGACCTTTTTCAGATATTTGGAATTTATATATCCCGTTCAGACATTTGTAATTCCCAATAGTATTTTAATCCTTTCCTTTCACAGCAGAGCACTAAAATTTCAAAAAGTGCTGCGAAAAGAATGTATATAGAGACGGAATTAGATTTTCAAAAGTCATGATGTTGCCAATATTGCTTAAAATATTAAACGCATTGGTAATGATTTGAGATAGGGGTACCGGCATTCGTGGTCCGCTTATTGTAGACATATTCCTGCTATTACGTAAAAAGTATTTGTATAAAGGTTGTATCAGCTTGGCTTGTCTTAGGAAAATGTGTCTCCAGTGAGTATTCTGGTAAGACAAAACACAGCAGAAACGAGAGTGACCATTATATCATTCAAGCTATCCCACCATTAGATTGAGAGCATATTTTTTGTTAATATACTGTACCTATATTTAAGCACAGATGAGACGTTTTGCCAACGTGTATGCGGCCCAGAACACTAGTCTTAGAAATTTATATTAGATTTATATTATTTAGATTTAGATTTATACCACACTAAAATCGCCTCACTACAGAGGATTATTTAACAAAAAGAAAAGACAACGGGCCATTCATTCAAACTTACCGCGCAATATTATTTGAAAATCCGGAAGCATGGGCCCCGCATAACATCCACAACGAAAGACCGTAACAAAATGCCCGGTTGCAGATTTAAGCTAGTGAGCTTGACGACAAAGCCGGAAATGGCTATAGACGTCAGGCAATAGCCACCTTGTCTATTTCTCACTATTCATACCCAGTATACTAGT
The DNA here is from genome assembly GCF_964204655.1 of Triturus cristatus. NCBI lineage: Eukaryota > Metazoa > Chordata > Amphibia > Caudata > Salamandridae > Triturus > Triturus cristatus. The sequence goes on along the minus strand of NC_140580.1, from coordinate 456,663,996 downwards.
ATTGACTAGGTAGAAAAAACGGGGCGGCCATATTTGATGAGTGTGAGTTGAAACGTCAAACATATATATTGGATCTTGTCCATGTCGATTGTGTATCCATATTGCTTTATTAAAAAGTGTGTTATAAAGACTATTTTGGCGGAATGGTCTGATAGTTATAGAGCGCATCTCCCTATATATACTTTTTATATCGCAAAGGGACCAATCCGCCACCTGTGCAATAGAATGTAAATACACAAGACAAGGTGAAAAAGAGATGAAAGACGAAAAAGAAGTCAGAAAAAAGTCTGAAAAAAGACAGAAAAAAGTCAGAAAAGAGTCAGAAAAAATGGGGGCTTTTCTAAAACATATTCAAAATGAGAGTGTGAGCAATAAAAACAAGTTGCACATTTTAGACATCAATGCATGTTACATCTGAAATTGTATAGATATAATACACATATTGTAACCTCAGAGTAAGTGTTAATCGTAGTTACAGAAACAAGTCAATATGTTAAAATTCCGCCAAAATAGTCTAGAGTAGTTTTGGAGAAATATCGAAATTTACAGATATCAATATTTGGGAATTCTGCCATCTGATTGGCTGAGGCGTTACGAGCACGAGCTTGCTGCTTATTTGCTGCAAGCTGTTGAAACTAGGAAGTGTTGGCAGTCATTTTGTGATTCCGTTGAAATGAGTAAGGGGAAAAAAGGGCAAAAAGAGTAGGAAACAGGAGGATAGGAGCTCTGTAACCTCTGTGGGGGAGTGCGAAGTAGTCACTCCTACCGGTCTGAAAGTGCGGTGTTGCTCAGAGTGACATGGTGCTGAGATGAGATGCTGCTACACTCAGGTATGAAACCGAGAGCCTAAACCGTGAGCTCATTGCTGTAAAGTTATGTGCTCTGGTCTTTGTAGCATACCTGTGCAAGTAGTGTTAGTAGGCTTTTTTACCATACAGGAAGTGGGAAGCAAACTACTAACCTCTACTGTGCGTTTATACTATACCGGAAGTGGGGAGCGAAGTACTCATGCCTACCGGTGTGAAGACTCGGGGATTAAACCGAGCTGATTGCTGTAAAGTGATGGGCTCTGGGCTCTGTAGCATACCTGTGGAAGTAGTGTTAGTTTGCGTTTATACAATACAGGGAGTGGGAAGCGAACTACTCACCCCTACCGGTCTCAGGACTCGTGGATGGAACCATGAGCTCATTGCTGTAAAGTGTAGTGTTCTAATGTAAGTCATAGTAGAATGTTAGTATGTAACGCTACTAGAATGTAAGTATGTAATGTTAGAATGTAGGGCTGTCATGAGGGGAATCTTGGGGAGTTTGTACACGGTGCTGGAGAAGACGGTTGCCTTGCTGTCTGCTCCTGTTGGTGGCTGTTTAAGCTGTCTTCTTTTCCTGAAATAAATCTACTTATCGGATCCACTGCTGTCTTTCTCTTCACTACATAAATTTGGTGACGAGTGGGAGAAGGTAAAAAGAAGGCAGCACTCATCAATATTTTGAGCTTCCTTTCGTTCTGCTGAAGACCCGTTTTCTTGGTGAAGCTGTTTCTACTCATCCCAGGGTCGTCGGCTCATCGAGCTATGTCATTCGACCTCTGGTAGGATTTATATTTTTGGATTTTGGGCTTCCTCTGCCTCTTCACTGCACTCTGGTCACTGTACAACACGTGTGCAAGTAGTGTTAGTATGCGTTTATACTAATTCTGTAGTTATGCAGTAACCAATGCATCATGGCCCTATGGAGCACCACCTCCCAGGCACAGCTCATACTTTGTCCCGTGGTGTGCATCCGTGGGACATTTATGTTTGCTATTACAGGGCGGGAGCATGGCTTCCACCCTGTGATAGCAAATCCTTGTTTGCCTCGTTGAAAGCGAGAGGAGGAAAACCTCATATCGCTTCAATAAAGCGGATCTGGATGTTAAAAATGAAGAAAAATAAATGAAGTGGGGTCTCACCCGTTCATTTAAATGAGCCCCCTGATGGGTAAGGGGCCTATCCTATTATTATATTGCGGGGTCTCTGTAGCACTGGGGACCTTAATCTCACATGTAAATTAGGCGCGGGAGGGCACAGAGACGTTTCGCAGCCTAGGGGATTGCCACCTCCCCGGGTATTGTTTAGTAATTGTTCCGCGGGCTTCGAGGCCAACTCAAGTCCGGGGTTCGCCACCCTATGGGACTTCACTTAAATATGCAGGGTGGGCGTCAACAGTCCCTGAAGCCTCGGTGGCCCTAGGCAGTGCCTTATTGGTTCTGTAATCACACGGGCAATACTCATGGTGTTATAAAGTGATACACTCATAGAACCCTTGTAGTTGTAAAATTACCTAGGCTTAATTTATGTAATAGTCTGTTGGTTTATATTAGGCAGGTGCACCGCAAAATTAAAAATGTTTTATAACCTCCTTTCCACCGCCGATTTTCACAATAAATTACAGACAAGTGTTGTCAGAAAAAGAAGACCCATACACTCACTTATTTATTGGTAAAAAAAATAACTTTTATTTAAACAACAAAAATTAATGGAAACGCAACTTTATTAGAACAAACAACAGTAAAACATGAAATAAGTGGGTGGGACTCCTCCGGAAGCAGCGTACAAAACCTGTAAGACAAAAAAGAAACATAAGTATGTGTGCCATGTCCAAGAGAAAAAGAAAGGTAGTCAGAATGAAAGGAAGAAAGTGAGAATGGGACAGAGAGCAGGTGGGTGGAAGGGAGAAGGGGAGGGAGAGTCAAAAGAACAGAGGGAAGAGGAGGAGACAGAACGTCGGCCTACTGCATCCAGCCCTCACTGTTCACCTCCTATCACCCGTGTGTCTGGGATGCTGGGGTTCGCGAGAAAAAGTGCGGTCCAGCAAGTCTTTAAAATGAAACAGAGATATGAATAAGGCCAGAGATTACATTATTATCTACGGCAACAATGCTTGCCTGCACCTGTGCACCCAGGTTGCTGCACCCCAGCCCCTTCCCCTGCACTGTGCTCAATTGCAGCTCCTGCGCACTGTGGCTTCATTGCTCACCTGCCACAACCGGTGTGTCCAATGACGTGCCGGTGCGAGCTCCAACTCTGGGGTGCCACTCTCAGGGTGGCACAGCAGGTCTCCGGTCGGGGATGGTGTCTTGATACCACGATGGAAGGCGTCAGAATGCCCAGGGCCTCATCACGCGCTGAGCATCTGCTCCGCCGATTATGGTGCCACTAACTCAATGTCTGAAGAGGGAGAAATAATATAATGCTGAAAACGTCTTGAGGTAAATTAAGGTTTATTTCAAGCTTAATAGAGAACACCAGTTGAGTGCATCCTTCCTTCTTGAAGTACGATCTACCAACTGTTAGTGGTAATCGTGTTTCAAAGAGGAGTTGGAGTGCATGAGAATACACGAGGTTAAATAATAATGAGTTATGCCAACGTTCACATACAAAGGAACAGAGCACATGCTAAAAGCATAATGTGCACGTGCAATGCAGTGGCGGAAGCCTGTGTGCATGTACACTTAGTAATCAGCTCACTACAGTGCCCCAAAAGCCAACGCCACGTGTCTGTAGGGCAGCGCTGCCTGCTGGCTCAGGCCTACAGAACGGTCCAGCAGGTCCTTAAAATGAGACAGAGATGTGACTGAATGACGTCAGAAATCACATCATTACGCATGGGAACATCGCTTGTTTGCACCTGCGCACCCAGGCTGATGCACCCCACCCCACCCCTCCCGCAGCACCGCAGTCAATTGCAGCCCCTGTGCACCCAGACCCCGCAATTTACATTAATGTAACATGTACCGGGAGGGCGGCAACTATCGCTAATGAGATGCTGTCCGAAAACATTGAATGGACAACATCACATGTCGTTGTCAAGCTTGTGGATATGCACAGACACGCATGTCAGTGGTGTGCGGTATTATTGAAAGTGTTGCTATCGTGAAGTGCAAACATGTGAATGTGCTCGGATGGAGGGAGGATCAGCAGTGAGGCTACGTCATACACAGTGATAATGCTCATTACATTCAAGCAATGCATGCCGAACGTGAATCTGAAAGTCTCACATATGACACACTACTATACTGGTAAAGCCTGACAACAGAGCATACTGCAATACAAATCTACACATTACTCTTTACTGTTTGTCACATGTGATCTAGGATGTACCCCTTTGAGCCACCAATACCCAGGCCAAAAGGCAGCACAATAATGCACACACACACACACACACACACACACACCAGGGGCATTGTGTAACACACATTTGTTTTTTGATTTAACGTTTCAGATGCATGGCCATCACACGTGGAAGGCTACTGTACAGAGCATGAATATTGATCAAGATGATCGTTGCATGTTGTGTGTACTATAAGATATATGTACATACAAAAAACCTTTCAAAAAAGCTCTCAAAGCAGAAGAGGTGTCTCTCATCAAACACTGTAGAGAGAATGACTCAAATGGGTGGGGTCCTCCAACTGTTACAATGGGAAATGTTATGATCCAATCAAGTGCTTTTTTTAAGATCACATGGCAATCGCGCACCGAGCGCACAAGGAGGCCACACTCGACGTGATTTTGAGAAAATATATTTACCATAAAATAAGTTTATTACAGTTAGAAATATATAAATGTTTAAAATATTTTAGATTATCGCTTGCTCTCAAATACACTTTAAACTTATTTAGATATAGTTTTGAGACATGAAAAAAAAATGAGGGAATGGCGTACCCGGCACGATACCATACATCTATGACGTAACACAGGGCCTGGCAGCGTGCACTCGTCGCATACGGAACGCGCAGCTGGTGCAACCGCATACGTATATGACGTAACGCGCGGCTTGGTACCGTGCACCCGTCGCATACTAATCTAGCAGCTGGCGCAACCTTATACGTATATGATGTTAAAAAAAGTCTCAATGAATAATGGATGACGAGTCCCTGGTTGGTTGATGGCGCTCACCTAATTTCAGTGTGTAATAGAACCGAATATTAAGGGTGCTCAAAGGAAGAAGGGTCATCCACCCTTCCCAATTGGTAATCCCTAGAGATCACACATAGTACAATGAAACCCGAGCACACCCGTGAAATATACAACAATGTGTTGATAACACTATAAAATAGATTTCTTGAGGTTTCATATCAAGTCTTCTCTTTATTAATTCTTGGTCCAGCCAACACGTGTTTCGTCGCCCGGGAGTGCCCGCGACTTCCTCAGGGCTGGAAAATGAATAAATATATATAATTTGTTTGTCTGTATTGTATTATATATACACCCTACACAATCGCTCATGACGTGAGATATTGGTGGAGCCCGTAAAGCACAATCAAATAAAGTTGGTGACATACATTCAAAACAACGTGAAAGCATTGAAATGTATCGACAAAAGACCCACGTTGCTAAGAAAGAGTGACGTCAATATGTATATGTGTCCCATAAAAAAGACAAGAGAGTAGAATTATGTATCACCTAAAGTATTGGTGTATAGGTGTAAGTTATCAATAACCCATAGTGAAAAGAAGGGTCCCAAATATCAAAATAGCAGAAAATAACAAATCACAAACATATCTACCTTGTGATCTGTAAATTCTGTCCTGGCCATTTGAAGAGGATAGGTAATATATTATACCTCAAGATATATGCTCTGAAAGAATATATAAACAGTATATCATATGTATAATATATACTGCATATTATCTTCTAATAATGTAGAAATAACAAGATTTACACACAACTCTGACTATGCCGTGCGCACAGTAAAAGTAGAGTGCTGACCCATAAATTATGGCTTATTAACACGTACGTTACTACCATACATAGCCGATGCTAGACATTAGCTCCAAAGTAACAATGTGTCTCAAACGAATCTGTTTGACCAAATCTTAGATAAAATAACATGAATATAGTCAGCAAAGAGTCAAGTGTAGATATGGTGAATATGCGAGGCAACTTACGTGAACGTAATATCAAACGATGACCATATCAGGTGTATTGCTCTAAAAAAATAAAGTATGTGTAAAAATCATCTATACACAAGGAGGCCTAATCAGTATATTCGCTAAGTATAAACGGTCTATTCATATGGACCATAATCGCCTACCTTAAAATCAGTAACGAAGTATCGTAATGACTCTCGGTCCTGAGTATAACGCGGAGTAGCGTGAACCGGAAGTTCATGAATTTAAATCCGGTGCCCCATCGAGGAAGTGAGGAGCTGACTCTAACATTCAATGCAGCATTGGCCTACCACGTCGGCCATGATGCAATTATTGAAAGTTGTGTGACTATATCAAAGGACTACCATGAGATTTACTATGGCGTCCATTAAATGCTGACTATACCCAATATTTTTTTCGATTAAGTTAGCTCGATAATATAATGTATACGGAGCAATATAGAAATGTGGTTACAATTAAACAGTAACGTCCATAATAGAACGACAATATTGGTCTGATCAGAACATACTAAATTAATATAAAATTATTATAAAATTGAAATTGGTAAATGTGAAAGAAATTAAATCATTGATGGACCCAACCAAAAGGGTGAAATAACCTGAAAGGACAGTCACTCTGTGTTAGCATCGCGGATACACTGATCCAAGATGGCTCACTACATAACATATGAATTGAGATTGATCACTTAACTTAATATGATGTTAGGCGGGACGCGGTCCTATGAAGCCGTCGGATACAAAATGTGCATCCTTTACGAGTTTAGCAATATGGCGGATAGGATTTGCGTGCTGATGGAGCTCGGTACACTACCAGTATACATACTTTTTTTTTAAGATATGAAAAATTACATAATTTTTCAAATAAAAAAAAGGATAATAGAGTTCCAAAATATTACAAAAAAAAATAGAAAAAATATAGGTTTTTTTAAATATTAAAATATGAAATTAACATTTAAAAAACCTTTGAAATTCACTGAAAAAACCATAGGTTTAACAGATGTTATAGTTAGGAATTAGCATTTAAAAAACGTTTGAAATTCACTGAAAAAAACATAGGTTTCAGGGACGTTATAATTAGTTGGACATTTGACTCATAAAACCAGAGAAATTCGCCCGTTATAGATAGTTGAGCTAACTATAACTTGCGCGCCCACAATGCACTGGTGATGACGTCACATATTACATCACTCATGACATGGTCAGTGGTTTTTTCAGTGAATATATATGTGTATATATATGTGTATATATATACATATATACATATATATATATATATATTACACCCTCGTATGAAAAACCAAACCCCGAAATGCTCAAAGAATGGTCCCAGAACTCGGCACTCAGCTCCAGACGGATGCTGGAGATACTGATAAAGTACGCCTGGATCGACCGCGATGCACTATTGAAAGAAATTAAAGATCTTCAAGAAGACCTCACCAAAAACATGAGTACTGAGACCTACAACAAGGCAATGGAGAATATGAAAGAGAGACTGGTAAAACACGAGGAGGACATCAAAGGGCGTAAACAGAGGAAACTTAACAGAGACTATGGAGACTACGATAGCGGGAGAATACTAACTTTTAGCCGAAAATATGATCATCTCTACAAGGACAAAGAAACACCTACAACAGAGAAGGCTATTCCGGTGGAAGAAGTACCCTCAGAGATATCCACTGCTAGCGATACGGAATCGGACGTATCCAAAGGGGAGACTTCAGGCGAGGAACGCAGTACCCGCACCATCACTTTTTTAGACGAATACCGGACAATGCGACAAACACGACAGAGTACGAGAGACACAGCAACGCCAAGATCGAGGGGCCAGAGAGGACGAGCACGAGGAAGAGGCCGAGTAGACGGAGGAACAGACGGCAACGAATCAGACAACAGTGGCAGAAGAGGCAGAGGAAGGGGGCGTATGGGAAGCAACAAGACGCGCTCCAACAGAACATATTGATGGACTACAACATGGTTAATAAAACTATTATTAATCTGTCTAAAAGACATTTAAGTGATGTGGAGAAGTACACTTTATGCTTAGGTCTGTCATTTTGCCCCTCTTCCAGTTTTAACTATGTTGAAACAAGAATTGACCTCTTCAAATATGTCAGAAAGCTTAAGCTAAAGAAGTGGCATATATTACGTCGCCAACAGCCCAGAGTAGCCACTGACACTAACACACAGGAGGAACATGAAGCTAACCTTGAGATAGGGGATCTTAATACTCTTACCACCCTTTTCGAACTTAATATCGACACGAATAGGGACAGTCAGACCACGGAGGTAACAGACATCTTGGATGCCATGGACATCACCCATGACTCAGCCGCCTCTACTGGTTTTAAACCGCCTTCGACTTTCTTACCCACACTACCTCACGACGGCATTGACACATTCCACGACAACGTCACCAAGGCCCTTATTGATCTGAGAAACAAATCACACTTTGGCAACAAGTCTAAAAATAATCTGACATTTAATCAGAGACAAATTCTCAAATCATTAGCGGATGACACAGACATAGTCATCCGACCAGCAGACAAAGGTGGTAATGTCGTAATTCTGGATAGAGAACAATACATTGCCGAGGCCCTCAGACAACTAGGGGACACCAATTCCTACATGCAGATCACTAGGGAGGTGTACAATGAAAGTGTCATTCTGATATGGGACAAACTCATCACTTGGAGAGACAAAGGGATCCTTGAGTGGGAAGAGTACTGTTATCTCAAGAGGGATTTTCCCAAGATACCGGTGCTCTACCTTCTACCCAAGGTCCACAAGAGTGCCACATCTCCACCTGGCCGTCCCATAGTGTCCTCCATAGGAAGTGTAGCAGAGCACATATCCAAATATGTGGACCATTTTCTCAGGGAATTTGTCACCAAGCTCCCTAGTTACGTGAGGGATACTAAAGATTTCCTGGGCAAACTAGAAAAGATCAAATGGGAGAATGGCCTACTACTCATCACACTAGACGTACAATCACTGTACACCATAATCGACCATCAACAGGGATTAGATGCATGCAGGCACTTCCTCAACCAAAGAGAGATCAAATATTTGGAACACAATGACATGATCATTGAAATGACGGAATTCTGCCTCACCAATAACATCTTCATCTTCAACGGTACCATCCATAAACAACTGATTGGTACCGCGATGGGTTCTTGTCTGGCACCGAGTTTTGCCAATCTCTTCATGGGCCTCTGGGAGGAGGAGATTTTTTCAGAAAAGATTGCCATCAAGAATTTGAGCAGAGCAGCTCTTTGGCTCAGATACATTGACGACCTTTTCATTATATGGAAAGGCAGTCGGACAGAGGCCCTAGATTTCATACAAGAACTCAACTGCAATGACCGCAACATACATCTCACTGGGTGCATTAGCGACAACATGGTCGAATATTTAGATGTGAAGGTAGAGGTAAGATCCAACACACTACATACCTCATTATACCGCAAGAGTACAGCAGGCAACAGTATCCTACATGCCCTCAGCAGCCACCCGGACACCCTCAAATGGAGTATCCCCTTTGGTGAACTGCTGAGGGCAAAAAGAAATTGTAGCAGCAGAGAAGCATTCGAGAAAGAAAGCAAAGTCATGATTGAAAGATTTAAACTTCGAGGCTACCCCAATTGGGTCCTCAAGAAAGCGATCTGCAGAGTAGAGTCCGTGGATAGAACAGACACACTCAGGGATAAGACCACAGGAATGGAGGAAACTGGGGATGCAGAAACCAGGGTGATCATGACCTACAATACGGAGTCTGATGGCATCAGACATATTCTGTCAAAAAATTGGAACACACTTAAGAATGACAACAGCATAGGACACACTTTCAAGGACAGACCCAATATCACATATAGGCGAGGAAGAAACCTTAGGGATATACTAGTACACAGTGACATCACTCTGACTCAAGACAGAGGTATCCAGAACCTCAGAGGTTTCTTCCCATGTGGTCACTGCAAGGCTTGTTCGGCCAGTACATCACGTAAAACATACGAACAAGGTCACAATCAGAGAGCAATAACCCAGTTCCTCACATGCAGTACCACATTCGTTATATATGTGATAGAATGCCCATGTGGACTGTACTATATAGGCAGCACTACCCTGATGGCCAAGAAAAGGGTACTTGAACACAAGCGGGCCATCACCAATAAAGACCCCAAATACCCGGTGGCGAGACATTTCCAAGAGCGACACTATTCTGACTCCTCACTACTGAAGTATTTTATTTTGGAACAAGTCCGGTTAGATCACAGAGGGGGTAACAGGACACTCAGACTCAGACAGAGAGAGTCTAAATACATTGTAGATCTCCAAACTAAGGCCCCTGGTGGGATGAACCAGGACGAGGAACTGTCAATACATCTGAAAAAAGAGTAATTACTTACGTTCCGACAGTTTACTGGGGATGTCTTGTATTTTCTAGGATGTACCTTCTTGTGTTTTATTTTGCCTTGGTATTTTGAATATTTCTCCTACTTGTCAGCTAATGTTTATCTCATGTTTTAATTGCAGGAGATAAGGAAGGCACCTAATCACCACACAGGTGCCTAACCTTCTCTTCGGAGTCACGTCTTCACCTTCACTTAGAGAATTGGGGCACTTGATTCACAACTGGACACTTCAAGAAGGGCTTTGAGAGCAACAGGATAAGTGGTTTTTGGTTATCCTTTGACCCAGGGCACTTGCTCATCACTGTCTTTCTAACATGTTTCTTAACTTGTTTCTTATCTTGGCACACTGCCTATTTTATTCCTCATGATTTAAGACCAGATGTCTTGCACTGTATGAGCACTATGCATGTACGTCAGATCATGGACTCGCTTGCCCATGAACTATGTTTGGGTCAACTTTGCACTTCGTGCAACGCGCACTGACATGACATTGGTTTGCAACCACTGCTCAGTTGACTATGCCATCACTGACTCTTTCTTATCACCACACCATCCTTTATTGTAATAACTCGTAAGGGGTCCAGCTCCCCCCCCCCTTTGTCTGGCTACTCAGCCACCATTCCATGCAGAGCGGAAGTCTATTACTTTGCAGTGCTTCCACACTGGCCTAGCGTTTCCAATTATGTAAGACGCAGGATCACGATGCTCGCAGTCCACTAGGTATTCATTTTACGTTAAGTTTACTGTGAGTCATCTACAAGTGCTACGATATATTATTGTTTTTCGAGCCATACACTTTTTTGCGGTCATTTGACCTATCACATATGTAACAGTGGAGTATGTTCTTTCGTGCAATTGTACTGTTGGTCGTTTTTACATTACGTCATTGTGAATTTGCTTTGCATTTTGCCTTTCACTATGTTTACCAATGTTGACCTTTCCAAGATGGCGGACGCCTTCTTTCTCTTAGTCCTATTTTGACTCCACTGCCCTCTAAGTTGTGTCCTGTGTATACATTTGCATCTAGTTTTCCAGTACACGGTTCCATGTGAGCAAGGCTGCGGACGCAGTCGAAACGCGTTATGGAATAAACCTGATCACTACTACAACTCGGATGTGTCGTTTACTTACCTGAGAGCGCACGTATTTTTGTACTTTGACGATATATATATATATATATATATATATATATATATATATATATTACCTACTGGCGGTCGCCAGTAGGTAGTTATAGTTAGGACCCTGTTTCCATAGGAAAACCGCAACATTCTATTTGGAATAACTTTGGCGCCGGTCGACTAATCCTCGCGAAATTTTCAAAACTAATGGGGCGCTACGCTCCGCTCCTACCCTGAAAGTCTCGGGGGGATTCGTCAAGCGGGGGCCGAGAAAAAAGGGGGGTCCCAAAACGCGTTTTTCCCATGCATTTTTCCATAGGACCTTTAGACACAGCTACAGCCCGAACGGCTGAACAGAGTTACTTGAAATTTGGCAGAGAGGTAGTCTACAGGTCAAGGAAGTGCCTTTTGTAGGTTTGGTGTAAATCTGTTCAATAGATCCTGAGAAAATAGCATTTAAATCAATATATATATCTGTAAGCGCGCTCCGTGCGCTTACCGTAAGCTTACCGTACGCGTACGGTGCCGTGCGCGAGCGCGATTCTGATTGGCTGTTAGATCTTAGTAAACATTCGAATCGGTCGAAACCAGGAAGCTGTGTCCGCCATTTTCTCTCTCGCACTCTGAGGGGTGGAGGAATAACAAAGGCAAAAAACATGTAAAGGGGCTGTTTAGACAGCTCCTAACCACCTAGCCTTGATGAAGGTGTCCCCAAAGAACCCCCAAGGCCAAAAAATCAATTTTATTTTTTTATGAAAAATCGCCGATTACGCTTACCGTACGCGTACGGTAAAAATAATTAAAAAAAAAAAAATTATCCACACTCTCCCCACCCCGTGTGCAAATGGTGGCCGAAGGGCACCATTTGTACATGTGTTATTATATTTATAATGAAAATTTAAAAGATTTCCTTTCACAACGAAGCGCATAATATGTCCTCCATGTGCGCACGGTGCGCGAAGCGCATCGTGCGTACATGGCCCATCCAGCGTAACGTGGGCAGCGCACCGCGTGCTCACTGTGCGCGCACGGTGCGCGCACGGAACGAACTGCGTTAAGTGGGCGCGCACGCCACGAATGGCGTAAAGTAACTTAGCATTTAAAAAAACGTACAAATTCACTGAAAAAACCATAGGTTTCACACATGTTATAGTTAGGAATTAGCATTTAAAAAACCTTGCAAATTCACTGAAAAAAACATAGGTTTCACACATGTTATAGTTAGCTAGACATTTTACTGATAAAAAACCAATGAAATTCCCCCGTTATAGTTAGTGCAGGCAACTATAACTCACGCGACCGGAATCCTCTGCTGATGACATATGTGTCTTTATGAAAAAAAAATATTTGTAATATATGTATAGCTAAAATTTAATGGAAGAAGACATGGGCAAATAAGTGTCTAAATACAGTATTAGCATCAGCAGAGGATTGCGGTCGCGTGAGTTATAGTTGCCTGCACTAACTATAACGGGGGAATTTTCATTGGTTTTTTATCAGTAAAATGTCCAGCTAACTATAACATGTGTGAAATCTATGGTTTTTTCAGTGAATATATATATATATATTATCTACTGGCGCTCGCCAGTAGATAGTTATAGTTAGGACCGTGTTTCCATAGGAAATCCGCAACATTCTATTTGGAATAACATTGGCGCCGGTTGACGAATCCTCGCACATTTTTCAAAATAGGTGGGGCGCTCCGCTCAGCTCCTACCCTGAAAGTCTCGGGGGGATTCGTCAAGCGGGGGCTGAGAAAAAAGGGGGGTCCCAAAACGCGTTTTCCCCATGCATTTTCCCATAGGACCTTTAGTCCGAGCTACAGCCCGAACGGCTGCCCAGAATTACTTGAAATTTGGCAGAGAGGTAGTCCTCAGGTCAGGGATGTGCCTTTTGCAGGTCTGGTGTAAATCTGTTCAGTAGGTCCTGAGAAAATAGCATTTAAATCAATATATATATCTGTAAGCGCGCTCCGTGCGCTTACGGCCGTGCGCGAGCTCAATTCTGATTGGTGGTTACATGACTGTAAACATTCGAATCGGTCGAAATCAGAAAGTGTCAGCCGCCATTTTCTGTCTCTCACACTGAAATACAAAGGTGGATAACGTGAAAAGGGGGCAACGAAGAGAGTTGCAGACCCCCTAGCGTTTGTCAGGGGGTCCACGAAGGACCAAAAAGTACGGAAAAAAAAAAAAAAAAGAATTAACAATCACATTTAATATATAAATCTAAGGACCCCCAAGGGAGAAAAAAACAATTGATATTTTGTAAAAAAAGGCGAGGCGTGCACGGCACGAAATGCGCAACGTGGGCGCACCGTGCGCGCAGGGTGTGTGCACGGTGAAAAACCAGAATTTTTTAAAAAAAATAAATACATAACTTAGCATTTAAAAAACCGTACAAATTCACTGAAAAAACCATAGGTTTCACACACGTTATAGTTAGGAATTAGCATTTAAAAAACCTTGCAAATTCACTTAAAAAACCATAGGTTTCACACAAGTTATAGTTAGCTGTACATTTCACTCGTAAAAAACCAATGAAATTCCACGTTATAGTTAGATCAGGTAACTATAACTTGCGCGACCGCAATCCAAAATGTGTCATTTCAGATGTCATCATTGATGTCATGAGTGATGTCACTGACCATGTCATGAGTGATGTAATATGTGACGTCATCAGCAGTTTATTGTGGGCGCGCAAGTTATAGTTACCTGATCTAACTATAACGTGGAATTTCATTGTTTTTTTACGAGTGAAATGTACAGCTAACTATAACTTGTGTGAAACCTATGGTTTTTTAAGTGAATATATATATATATTCACTGAAAAAACCATAGGTTTCAGGGGCGTTATAGTTAGCTGGACTTTTCACTCGTACAAAACCATTGAAATTCCCCCGTTATAGTTAGTTCAGCTAACTATAACTTGCGCGCCCGCAATGCACTGCTGATGACGTCACATATTACATCACTCATGACACATGAGTGTCTATATAGGTTGTTAGTTGGTTTTTTGAGTATCAGTATGAGTGTCTGAGTGTCTGTATGGTTCGGTGGGGGTATTACGTAGTGCATAGGTTCATGAATGAGTGACTCACTGTTTATATGTGTTGAAGACAGCATGTGTGCAGGACTGTATGGGTGGATGAGTGTGTGCATGGGTGTGTTAGTGAGTGAATGACTGTCTCAATAGTGTCTTAATGAGTAACTACATATGTTTTAAACTAGTATATGTGACTATTGGTGTATATAAGTGAGTATATGTGAGAGTGAGAGATTGAAAGAGTTCCTGTATGAATAAGTATGTGTTTCTATAAGTGATTGTTTAAAAGACTAAGTATGTGTAAGTTTCTGTAGAAGTAAGTGTAGTGGTGTGTGTATAACTGTATATGCAAGTAAATGGATGTTTGATTCTTTATTAGCATGAGTGACTATGTGTGTGAATAACTCTATGGATGAGTGGCGTTGTGTAACAGGACGTATAGGTGTATGACTATGAGTACATATGATGAGTGAGTACATGTATGAGTGACTGTATAGGACTGTTGGTGAATGAGTGTATGTGTATGTGGATCTTAGAATTACTGAATAGGTTGTTATAACTGATATTGGTATGTCCATTATTTTGAAAATTGTAGTTTCTATTTTTGAATGTGTGTATCAAAGGTTATGTTAGGGGAGAGGAGGTCTGCCACTCTATCACAAGGATGATGTCATCAGTGATGTCATTTGAGATGTCATCAGTGATGTCATGAGTTATGTCACTGACCATGTCATGAGTGATGTAATATGTGACGTCATCAGCAGTGCATTGCGGGCGCGCGAGTTATAGTTAGCTGAACTAACTATAACGGGGGAATTTCAATGGTTTTGTACGAGTGAAAAGTCCAGCTAACTATAACGCCCTTGAAACCTATGGTTTTTTCAGTGAATTTCGAAGGTTTTTTAAATGCTAATTCCTAACTATAACGTGCCTGAAACCTATGGTTTTTTCAGTGAATTTCAAAGGTTTTTTAAATGCTAATTTCTAACTATGCCTACAGAGATAGGACATGTGAAGAAAGAAGGAAAAACGCACAGAAAGAAAAAAAAGAAATGCAGAAAGAAGCAACAGAAGTCCTCAAAGACGAAGAAAAGGGCAGGAAGAAGGATAACGTGCAGAAAGAGCAAACAGAAGAGCAGAAAGAAATCATCCTGTACCCTCAACTTTTTCAGACGGATACTGGTGGTAACTGAGTCTGACTAACCAGTCCTAGAGCCAGTACTATGTTAAAAGACACTCAGAATACAGTGAAAACGCCTACATACACTAGGGAACACTATGCGTTGCGGTCCCCTTGTGATCAGCATGACCTCCTCTGTAAGCCCCTAGTATATAATAGGGCAGGGGATTAAAACTACCTCTTAAAACGCGCCACAGGGCGTGTTTGCACACATCACCTCAGGCCCCGTCCCCTCACTTCCCCACTGTCTAAACACGCCCTGTGGCGTTTTTAGTTGGGAGATTAAGTTCATTTGAATCCTGAGGGTCCCTAGGGTCCAACTAGCCTACTAGGTACCTCCAGTAAGGGCCACAGAGCTGCGTTGCAGAGAGGTGTAAAAAGTGGCACGGCCTGGACCACCTCTCTGCAATGCAGCTCAGTGGAGCTTACTGGAAGCACCTGGTGGGCTAGTTAGCCCCCAGGGGCCCTCAGGATTGAATTGGAATTATTTCCCCAACTTAAAACGCGCCACAGGGCGTGTTTGCACACGTCACCTCAGGCCCCGTCCCATCCCTTCACCACTGTGTAAACGCGCCCTGTGGCCGTTCTAAGTTGAGAGATTAAGTCCCCTTGAATCCTAAGGGTCCCTAGGGTCAAACTAGCCCACTAGGTACCTCCAGTAAGCGCCACAGAGCTGCGTTGCATAGAGGTGTAAAAAGGGGCGTGGCCTCAGAACACCTGTCTGCAACGCAGCTCCCTGGCGCATACTAGAGATACCTGTTGGGCTAGTTGGCCCTCAGGGGCCCTCAGTATTGAAGGGGAATTAATTCCCCAACTTACAACTGGCCAGGGGGCGCGTTTGCAGAGTGCAGCAAGGAGGGGGCGTGGCCTCCGGCGCGATGCCGGTCTTTTATTTTTTTTATTTTTTTAAGAAGGAGGGCTGTGTGGCCCCCCTTCTTTTTCTAATTTATTGGCCCTGGGGACCCCATCCCCCAGGGCCTACACCCTAGTTTTTTTTGTTGAAAAAAATTAATTTGGCCCTCCCAAAGCCTTAATCGACCCCGGGGACCCCAACCCCCGGGTCATGGCCTTTTTTTATTTATTATTCTTTAGGAGGGGGCTGCGTTGCCCCCCTCCTCAGGCCACTTATGGCCCTGGGGACCCCATCCCCCGGGGCCGACCTTTGTTTCTTAATATTTTTAAAAAATATATATTTATAGAAAAACCTAGGACATGCTGGACAAACCGTATATACCTATCACCATGACGATTTTCGTGATATTCATTAAAAGGCAACTATGCATGGAATGAATCCACATGGAATGTATTTACACCGCTAGTGAAGCTCTGACGTGTCTGACGCCCTACCGTGCCTAATCCCGGCGCCCCCGCCGGTAGGTACTCTCCAAGTAGACACCCTTGTTGTTTATTTATACAAACATGGGTAGCTATTGACGGGCACATTTAATATACACGCACACCAAGCCATTCAAAGGGGATTCAACAAAAATTCGACCAAACAATGCAAGAAACCCCCCTCACATTAATAAAACACACATCCACCGCCGGATGTGTAATACTTTTTATTTTACTCTCTGGAAAGGAGATGAACCTCACTTGAGAGTCACAGCGTGCTCCTGGCTGAGCCCAATGCTGTCTTACACACACCAGTTCCCGCCGAGTGCCTCACACCTCTGTGTTGTATTCCACCAGCTAGTGCGTATGCTATGACACTCTCTAGCCCATGTGCACTCTAACACCACCCCGTCAATATGTCATGCCACACTTGCCTTCGCACGGGTTATATTGCCCCATTTAACGTGCTTTCCTCGATGCCTATGTTATAACGCACAGCGCTATGCCATACATATTACAATCTGGGATCCATATCTTTGTCACAGTGCATATGCAACGTTACACTCCCCAGCACATATTTTATATTACAACTTTAGAGACTAGTTAGGTTACACAACACTGCCCTGTGCATATTACACTCCAAGGCGCATATCGCATAGCAAGCGCTAGTGCCTGTGCTATCTCGCGCTCTCCAATGAATCTGTCATTGCGCACAATGTATTGCATATTATATTTCACGCCCCGGTTCATCTTATATCACACTTTTTGATGCATAGTTTATACCATTTACTATATCTAGTTTTCATTTTCAATCGTGCTCTCAGGACTATGTTCTATATAACACTGCGTCCATCTACCCTTTTCACGGGCATTACATTTTGCGATGGGGGTGGAGGGTCAGGGGGTGTTTCTGCTAAGTGAGTCCAGAGTCACAGTCACAAACGTCCTCTTCTTCCTGAATAAAAGTGAGATTATGCTGCATACTTGTTCATATTTTAAGTAGTTTGCACAGACACACATTTTAAAAACAATAAAGTTCCTAATACCCACCTTCTCTGAACAGTTAGCTTGCTGCCCCATCCACCTTCTCCCTATCCTCTGTTGTCTGAATCCATGGCCTAGCCTCCTCCCTCCTGCCATGCATGGTCTGATGTGCTGCCACTGCCCTCCAGTTAGCATGATGTACCAGTCCACTCCTCCTGCCCTCCATTGCCCAATCCTATGGCCCATCATTGACCTCCTGCTTAGCCTCTGTGCTTAGCTTGCTGCCCCTATTCTCCTTCCCCCTGCCCTCCGATGTCTTTGTGCATGCCCCAGCTCCATCCTTTTTGCCCACCATGTTCCATGGACCTGCCACTCCTATCTACTCTGAGTGTTCAGTTGAGCTGCCACTCCCCTCCCACCTGCCTAGCATTGTCAGATGACTGTAACCTGTTCCTGCCACCTCCACCCTGCCTGTCCACATGCCATGCCCCTATCCCCTTCCTCCTGTCCTCCATGGTCCATTTTATTGCCACACCCTTCTGCCCTCCCTGGTCTGTTGTGCTGCAATTACTCCTCCTGCCTGCCCCGCGCGGTCTGTTGTGAGGCCCCTTCCCCTGAACTCTCTTGTCTGTGCCCAGGTCCTGACCCTCCCTTCTATCCTCCATGGTCCTTTGTGCATGCCCCTGCACCCTCCTTCTTGCCCATCATAGCCATTGTGCTGCCACTAACCCTCCCGCTTGCCATGCATGGTCTTCTGTGCTGCCATGGACCCTCCCACCTTCCCTGTGTGGTCAGCTAGCTGCCCCTGATCCCCTCCCACCTTCCCTCCATGGTCTGTGTGTCTGCCATCATAGTCTCATTGTTGCTCTCCATGGTGTGTCTTGTTTCCAGTGCCCATCCTGCCTGACCTCCATGGTCATCTTGCTGCTCCTGCACTGCCCCTTTGCCCCCAGCCCTCTGTTTCCATGTGCAGACCCCTATTCCCTCCCTCCTGGCTTTTCTGTTCCATTGTAATGCCCCTGATCCGTCCCTCCTGCCCTTTATGGTCTGTTATGCTGCAGCTTTCTCTCCTGTCTGCCCATTATGGTCAGCTAGCTACAAATGCCTCTTTCCCCTCTGTTCTCTGTTGTCCATGTGCATGGTCCTGTCCCCTCCCTATTGCTTTCTATGGATTGTTGTGCTGCACTCCCGTCCTGCATGCGCTGTGTGGTGTATTGTGCTGCTGCAAACCCTGATGCCTGCCCTGTAGTGCACCTCTCCATGTCCCTCCTGTCCTCTGTTATCCGAGTCCATGTCCCTATCCCAATTCCTCCTGCCTACCATGATCCAATGTACCATACTTGCGAACATTTTGAACTTGGTAAGAGGGAGATTTTGGAAAAAAACGGGGGTATTGATTTTC
Organism: Triturus cristatus; assembly: GCF_964204655.1. NCBI lineage: Eukaryota > Metazoa > Chordata > Amphibia > Caudata > Salamandridae > Triturus > Triturus cristatus. The sequence goes on along the minus strand of NC_140580.1, from coordinate 456,644,583 downwards.
CCCTTTGAGTTACATTGAAAAAGAGGAGATTGTAGAGAAGAGACAGATCAAATAAAGCCCATTTGAGCTTAAAAACATTGGACGTTTCCTGGCTGAAACGGGTCTGTTGGCATGTATGGTTGTACTACCACTGCCTCTTCCTTCTGCCCACAATGGTCTATTATATTGCCACAGCTTCTCTTGCCAGTCCTGTATTGTTGGTTTGTTGCCCCTGCCCCCCTTTCCACTGTCCTCCAGAGTCTGTAGTGCTGCCACTGCCCTTCCTGCCTGCCCAGTGTGGTCAAATTGTTGCATCTGCACTCTCCTACCTGCCTTCAATTTTCAGAGTCCGTGCCCCTGGCCTCTGCCTCTCAACAGTATCCCAATGAACAACTAGATTGCTAACATTCTACATTTATTACAAAAGTGTGGAACGCCTGACATCATCTTGATGTAATCAAAACTGTAATACCTAGAGCATTTCCTTTAGAAATTACATATATGAGAGGGTCTTATTTGCATCAAAATTATGGTTAGTGCTCTAAAAAACTAAAATGAGGACATATTTTCTGAGTTTTCAAATAGCGACAAATAACTTTTAAATTATTTGTAATCTTTATGTTTTTTTATCCAGTTGACCACTTGATTAAATGTTGCACCTAGGGGAGAGGATGTGGTGTTTCTTCCAGAGCTGCAGACTTTGCAACTGGGGAACCAGGTTGGAGTTTCTGCTTCAGCTCAACATTCTGTGATTCTGGTCAAATCACTTAATCTCCCCATGTCTACAACCAAAATTAATTTGATCTTGTGTGATGTAACCAATGCTCATGTAAAGCACTCCAATACCTGACAAGTCTGCACTATATAAAACTGCAAATACACAAAAAAATAAGTGTTTTGCACACTTCTGTCATTGGGCTACATGTGGGCTACATATGGGTGATATTTGTGCTGCATTTGAGCTCTTTTGTCTCTGGTGGCCATCTTGGGAAATTTATTTGTTATGAAGTTTCCTAATTTCCTCATTCACTGCAGTCTCCTCAGTAGGAAATGCTTTCAGTTTTTTACTATGATTCCATCAAGAATGTATTCAGATATGTCACATATTTGCCATAAATTCTGAATGTTAGCACTCTAGTTGCTCATTAGATCACTGTAGTAAAGCTACTGCTCACCACGGAAGTCTGCTGCTGGTATTAAAAGTGCATGTTTCAGTCTGCATATCAGAATTTTTTAATGAAATAGAAGAGGATTTGAGAAGTCACTCAAAATGTGCCCTAATTTTTCTTTCTTCAGCACTAATCATAATTTCTATGGCAAAATGAACCCCCTCATTGTTTTCATTTTTAAATTAAATGTTTTAAGTGTTACCAGTTTATTCCAATCAAGATGGCTTCAGTAGTGCCATACTTTTGTCATAAGTAAGACAGTAAGCGCTCTAGTTGTCCTTAAGAACACTCTGGGACATTCTGTCATTGGGCTATACTTGGGCTACATCTGGATGATATTTGGGCTATATTTGGGCTCTTTTGTCTCTGATGGGCATCTTGGGAGATTTATTTGTTATGAAGTTTCCTAATTTCCTCATTTACTGCAGTCTCCTCAGTGGGAATACTTTCAGTTGTTTATTTTGGTTCCATCAAGAAAGCATTCAGATGTGTCACACATTTGCCATAAATTCTGAATGTTAGCACTCTAGTTGCTCATTAGATCACTGTAGTAAAGCTACTGCTCACCAGGGAAGTCTGCTGCTGGTATTCAAAGTGCATGTTTCAGTCTGCATATAAGAATCTTTAAAAAGTTACTTTACAGATAATAGGGCTGGCGAGGAAGCGGAAGACTTCCATACCCATCTATGAATATGGTTCCGCTTCCTCGCCAGCCCTATTATCTGTAAAGTAACTTTTTAAAGATTAAATTTGGTGAACTTTCTACAAAAACTTTTTTAGCACATGCACTTTACACAGATTAATGTAAATTAAAGGTGGTTTTGATGAACTTGCTCATCTTTTTAGCGCAATGTCAGGGTTGCCCACTTGGGCTAGTCTGTTTATAACCATGGTTTATTCAAGAATTATGCATACCAATTAGTCTATTTTTGGCAATAGGTTAGCCCACAGGGGCTGGCCTGAATAAGATTGTTGACACACTTGACCATTGTTTACATCCGGATATACTAGCAAATTTTATTCAAGAATTTGAAGTGTCTGTTTAAATTTTAAAATCGTTACTTAATGACCGTATTTAATTTAAATTGGTTCCGAGACACGTAATAATCTGGATGGTACATTCATTGTTGTAATATTATTATGAGAACTGACGCGCGAGAAATTTTCGTAAAAAACTACTAGTCTGTTGTCACTATCCATTGTGGTGTAGTTCATCACGTGTCACGTTATCACTGTTGTGTTTAAAAATGGGAGAAAACTTTATGTGAATTGTTAGTGAACAAGCCTGTTTCACAGGCGAAACGCGTCTAACGTTTGTGCTGACAATAAAAAACTGAGCGCAACAGACAAGTCGTCGGCTTTCCTTTTTTCAAAAGGAATTGTTTCCTGATATTTTCGGGCCGGGCTTTGGCGGTCCGTTTGCCGACGCGCCCTCTGCTTAGGAGGTGGCAGGCATACCGAAGCACTTGGAAGAGAATATATATATATATATATATATATATATATATATATATATATATACATATATTACCTACTGGCGGTCGCCAGTAGGTAGTTATAGTTAGGACCACGTTTCCATAGGAAATCCGCAACATTCTATTTTGAATAACTTTGGCGCCGGTCGACGAATCCTCGCGAATTTTTCAAAACAGGTGGGGCGCTACGCTCCGCTCCTTCCCTGAAAGTCTCGGGGGGATTCGTCAAGCGGGGGCTGAGATGAAAGGGGGGTCCCAAAACGCGTTTTTCCCATGCATTTTTCCATAGGACCTTTAGACAGGGCTACAGCCCGAACGGCTGAACAGAATTACTAGAAATTTGGCAGAGAGGTAGTCCTCAGGTCAAGGAAGTGCCTTTTGTAGGTTTGGTGTAAATCTGTTCAGTAGATTCTGAGAAAATAGCCTTTAAATCAATATATATATCTGAGCCAGCTTACGGTGCGCTTACGGTACGCTTACCGTACGCGTACGGTGGCGTGCGCGAGCGCGATTCTGATTGGCTCTTAGATCTTAGTAAACATTCGAATCGGCCGAAACCAGGAAGCGGCGGCCGCCATTTTCTCTCTCGCACTGAGAGTGATTTCTAAAATATAAAGCCCAAAAACATGTAAAGGGGCTGTTTAGACAGCTCCCACACACATAGCCATGTTGAGGGAGTCCCCAAAGATCCCCCAAGGCCAAAAACGGAATTTTTATTTTTTCGCTAATTTCGCCGATTACGCTTACCGTACGCGTACGGTAAAAAATTTTAAAAAAAAAAAATTATCCACACTCTCTCCACCCCGTGTGCAATTGGTGCCCGCAGGGCACCAATTGTGCATGGCTTATTAGAGATGAGATAAACTAAAATTTTAAAAAAATAATAATAAAAAAAAAAATTATCCACACTCTCTCCACCCCGTGTGCATGGCTTATTAAATATACGAAAAATTAAAATATTACCTTTCAAAACGAAGTGCATCATATGTCCTCCATGTGCGCACGGTGCGTGAAGCGCATAGTGCGTACATGGCCCATCTAGTGTAACGTGGGCACGCGGTGCGCGTAGCGCACCGCGTGCCCACTATGCGTGCACGGCACTAACTGCGTAAAGTGGGCGCGCATGGAAGAAGACATGGGCAAATAAGTGTCTAAATACAGTATTAGCATCAGCAGAGGATTGCGGTCGCGTGAGTTATAGTTGCCTGCACTAACTATAACGGGGGAATATAAATATATATATACATATATATATATATATATATATATATATTGCTCAACAAAACACAGTAGCAATTGCACACAATTGCAAGTGGAATAGATAAGAACCCATAGTTATAAAAGTATATAGCAGAAAAATTATGACAGACAGTAGTATAGATAGAAAATATAGATCAGAGTTAGCTAGGGTATGGCCTTATGATGGTGGGGAGGTAGAGGCACAGCTTTCCCTGAGGTAGTGGTGCTCAGATGTCTTTTGAGTTTGCACGGCGAGAGCAAACAGGCCAGTCAGATGCTTTAAGGGAGAAACTTTACATATTTGTTCAGGAGGAGTTTCAGTTTCTTCTTATAGTAAAGGAAAGACCTGTTGCAAAGTAAGTCCTGGGGCAGCGAGTTCCAGATTCTGGGAGCATATCCACAGAAGGCGCAGGTTAGCGATTTCTCTTTTCTAAATGTTGTCGGAATCAAGAGTAGACTGTTAGAGCTTCTCTTTTGAGGGATTTTTGATTATTTATTTGCAAGGTAGACAGTTTTTTTCATGTAGAGAGCTTTGTGAGTTATGCAGGCTGTTTTGAGAATAGATATTGCCTCGAGTGGAAGCTGCTTGAGAGTGGAAGTGATGTGCTTAAGCGCCTTTCCCCCATAGAAGTATAGCCGCTGCATGGAGTGTAGCTTTCAGAGAGGCTAGTAATGTTTTTGAAGCACCCATAATCGTTCTGTTACCATAGTCCAGCTTAGGGAGGACTAAGGCATGCACCCAAGTCTTTAGGTCTTCAATGGGGATGAAGGGTTGAACTTTTTAAGGTGTTTGAGAGTATAGAGGCTTTTTTTGGCAGAGGCATTAATATGGTGTCATGCTCGAGTGACTGTCAAGTGTGATCCCAAGGGATTTAAGAGAGTTGGAGATGGATAGTTTGCAGTTTAATGCATTGAGGTTGTCGAGCCAGGTATCTATGGGCAGGGATTTACATTTAGGTAGGATAAAAAGGAGTTCAATTTTGTTAGGTTTGAGTTTTATGTGGTTGCTGGTCAGCCAGGATTGAACGGTGTGGAGAGTGCTATTTAGGTGTTGGATGTCTTTGATTGATGACATTTTCATGTAGAGCCAGGTGTCATCTGCGTAGACATGATAGGCAATTCAAGCTTGCTTCATGATCATTGGAGGGGGTTCCATAAAGAGGTTGAATAAAACATGATACAGGATTGACCCTTGCGGACTCATTGTGTGACTGGCATTGCTTTTCAGGATGAGCTATTAAGTTTGAATAGCTGTGTGTGTTGGTTAAGGAAAGAGGCGAACCACTGAAGGACAGTTCCACTGATACCAGCACTCTGTGAGAGAGTGTTTAGGAGGATATCAGGGTTGACAGTATCAAAGCCAGCCGAGAGGTCCAGGAGGGCTAGGAGGCAGGCCTGGCCATAATCCAGAGATCTGTGCAGGTTGTGCATGATTTTCAGTATAGCTGTCTCTGCACTGCAGCCTTTCACGAACCCAGATAGAAATGTGTTGTGCAAGTTGTATTTTTCAATGTGTGTGTTGAATTGCCAAAGCACATATTTTTCAATGGTTTTGGATAGGAGAGGGAGGTTAGTTATAGATCTGTAATTATTACATCGTTCTGATTGGCGTCCTTTTTATTGATGAGGGGGGTGACTTGGCCGAGTTTGATGGGGGGACGGTATGTATCTGCTTGATAGAGGAGTTGATGATTTTGGTCCATATAGGAGAGATGATGTGACTGAGATTTTTATCAAGCACAGCAGGGAGGGGATCGAAGATATGCAATGGTTGCTTCATGCTGGTAAGTAGTTTGGGGACTTCATATTCAAGGATATGGTTTGATTCCCACCAGGTTGCATTGTTTTTCAGTTGCAAGGGTTTTTGATTGGTGGACTGTTTCATAGAGAGGGAGAGACAGCAATCATTTGGTGGTAGGCTTTTGGGTGGACCCTTTTTACAGGGGAATCTTTGGTGCAAGATGGGGGTGGGTGGTTCAAGAGAGAGTTCAATGTTAGATATTTTTTTAGGGAACAATGTTGCTAATTTTTCACAGCGCTTGGTTGAATTGTTAGTTTGGTGTTGCGGGAAAGAAGAGATTTGCTGTTTGATGATGTGTTGAATAGGTCTCGGGTTTTGTTTCTAGACCGGTCAAGTTGTTCTCGGAAAAAGGAGGATTTTTCTCTGAAGATTTGTTTTTTTGGTTTCAGACGTTCAGTCCAAAAAAGCAGGAGATTGGTTCCTGAGGGTTGCTGTTTCCAGTTTCTTTCAGCTAAATGGAGTTGCTGCCTTTCATTGTTAAGTTCTTTATTGAGCCAGGATTTGGAGGGGATACGTCTTGATTTCTTGAGTTTTAGAGAGGCGAATGAATCAATGAGGCTTGTCATTTTTGTGTTATAGTGGGAGGTGAGGTCTTCGGTGGAGGAGAGGTCGGGTAGAGCTCGGAATTAGGATCTGTCTAATGTTTCTAACACTGCTTGGGGGATTCGATAAATGTTCCGCACCCAGTGCTTGGAACGACTAGACTGAGGATGGTCCTTTGTTAGGATAATATTGAGATCGGAAAGAATTATTGGCGGTCTGTCCAATAGGATGGTAGGGCAAAGTTCAGGGATAGGGTGTTATGTGAGGAGATGATTGAGTCAAGGGTAGAGCCTTTATTGTGGGTTTGTTTATTGCAATGTTGGTTAAGATCATCAGCTTCCAGGAGAGTGAAAAAGGCTTGTACTGCAGGATCGTTAGCATTATTGAGTTGCAGGTTTATGTCTCCTATTGTAACATCAGCACTGCCTTCTAGGGAGATTTGCAATATTTGGTCAGTTATGTCTTCAAGGAATTGAGGGTCATCACCTAGAAGGTGTTAGATGACATGCAATTTGATAGGGTTTGGGCCTTGTGAGGCAAGCTGAACACCTAGATATTCAAAGGTAGGGTATTTGGTAGTGTGAAGGGGAGTTAGGCAAAGATCCTTTTTGTGTATAATGGCTGATCCACCACCCCTGCGATCCTTTTAATTGTTGCATCTGATTGAGAAGCCCGGTGGGGTGAGGAGGTCTATGTAAGATGTTGAGTGATCATTTAGCCAGGTTTCAGTTAGAAAGCAGATGTCAGTATTATGCCGTAAGATGGTTTCAGCGATATCAGTGGCATGCTTGACCACTGATCGACATTTAAGTATCATGCAGTACGGGGTAGGTACTGATCTCATACCAGGATGACAGAATTGGGTGGGCGAAAAGGGGAGGATGAGTGGTGTACAGGGTTCTGTTTGTGCTAAGGACGGCCAGGATCTTGTGGTGGCAGAGTTGGCTGGGGGCATTGTCATAGGTGTTGCTCAGCTATTTGGCTTCCCGCTGCAACATTCCAATCTTGGTGCTTTTATGATTGAGGTGGTGATGAGACTAGAGAATGGTTTGGCAAAGGGGGGGTCAAAATGAGTATTTGTTGTAGGGTCGGTGTTTACCATAGATGCGTAGGATTGGAGCTGGGTGTGGTTAGTCTTTGCATCAATGCAAAGCAACTACATTTCTTCCAGAATGGTTTTGACTTTGAGTTCAAGTTGGGCTATTATAGGGATCATATGAGAGACGACTGTGACTAAAGTGGGGTGGGTGTGTGATGGAGGTAGTCGGAATCAGTGGTGGAGGCTAAGGTGGGATCAAGCCTGTTGAGGTTGATGGACAGAGAGGATAAGGGTGCGGAAGATGGCTTGAGCTGGGCAGTGGGGGTGTGCCCTGGAAAGGGGGCATTAGATTCTGGAAGCAAAACCATAGCGGCAGGGCATCGGGGAGTGAAGGAGGTTGAAGGGCAGTGTTGGTGGAGACAATGTGAGTATTGGGAATAGAAGGCTCAGCTAGTGGAGGTGGGAGTATATGGGTCAGTTCTCTGGGAAGAGGGTGGAGGGATTAGTTCTCCGGGAGCAAGAGGGATGGAAGTGGGAACAGATGGTAAGAAGGTGCAGAGCGCGGTGAAGGAATGATCAAAAAGGGCTAGATTTTGTTCAGAGACTTGGACTAGGATGTTCTCATTTCTGTAGACATTATGGACAATTCTCAGCTAAAGTTCAGAGATGGGGACATAGTGAGCTTAATTCCATAGGGGATTTTAGTAGTATTAGTTATATGAAGGTGCTGTAGGAAGTTCTCTCTCTTTTTGGCAGGTTTGTTTAGTGTAGAAGAAAAAGCCTGGTTTATGACATCCTTGTGTTGGACTGTTGTAAGAGTTTCTGGATGTTCTTTGAGAATACTCAGCTTGAAATGTTTTACTGTATTTTTGGAGAGGTTTCATGGGAGTTTTTCCTAATATATGCCCAGGCTGGATTTTGCAGGGAACTGGGAAGTCTGTGAATCTAGACAAAGATGGCTGACATCATCCTGCTATGTGATCCACACCTCATGGTAATCGGTGCACTGTGGGTAGGGTCTCCCCTTGCCACGGGGTGGAAGAGGCAATCGTGTTCCTGAGCAGTTTTTGTGTGCTTCCCAAGCCACTGAGGGCAGCAGAGGCATCCAGAGCGACTCCCTCCCTCCCAAGCAGTGGCCACCGGGACTGACTGGGGACCGTGGCTGCCGATGATCTCAGGTCTATTTGGTAGCAGTCGTCAGGAGCACGCTATCTGAGTGAGTCCATGGATTCTGCCAGCCACTGGTGATTCTTCATCATTGCGGAGGCATTGCTGGGGATGGGGCCTCCATTGCAAGGCTAATTTTTAGGGGGATACTTTTACTGCGGTATAATTTCTAGAAACAGCCCTGGTCTGGTATTTCTTTTCCCAGCCCGTCAACTGTTCGATGGTGTGGCTTCCTGGGGATTTACGATCGAAGCGATCCCTTGCCCTGGGAGCATCCAGAACCTGCTCCATCTCAGTTGGCCATTTTGCAAATCCCTTGTTCATTTGGTTTTAGGGAGAGCTTAGGTACAGTGGAGCAGTGCCTAAATGTTAATCTTGTTTCCCGCTTTACCTAGCATTAATGGACTTGTCGTCTGCTTTGGACATGGTTAACTACGCTAAGATGTGCTTAATCCGTATCAAGCTGGGACTGTATGCAGCACTGGTACTCTTTTAGTGGTGCTACATAACTGCCTAGGTCAGGGTTGGTCAAAGCGATAAATTATCAGATCCTGTTCACTTATGGTGGGGGAAGTCTGGTTGCGCTAGAATGGGACAAAGGCAAAATTTCAGGCCAACTGCGTTGTGGCTACCCCTTGTGGTAGGCCTCGGTCAAAGTTTTAACTTCTGACTTAGAAACATTTCTAGAGCGTTTTCTCCTGGGGTCCCTTGAAGCTTTCCACCAGTCTGGATTCAGTGAGGGTTCACCGGCTTGCCTTGCGACGAGCTCCCGGTCAATCCTATGGAAGTCAGATCTCTGGAGATTTCTAGCGGGATGAACCAGAGATCCATTCCGGCTCACGGTTGAAGGTGGGTGGCTGGCCTCTCAGGGTTGGTCCTGGTCAGCTCTTCTACCTACGGACTTAGAAATCTTTACAGAGCCTTTTCTCCCGGAGTCCCTTGATACTCTTCACCAGACCAGATGAAGTGAGGGTTCACCAGCCTGGGTTTTAACCATCTCTCAGTCAAAACTGGAAGTTGCACCTTGTGAGCTTTTTAGCAGGACAAGCCTGGAGGGCAGACCGTCTCGCGAATGAGGGCAGCCAACTTGGCTAGCCAGGTCAAGTCGGTCCACTTATGGAGCTTTTTTTCAAAGTTGATCCAAAGTTCTGGAACTTCTTCCTGAAGTTCCTTTGAGGGTCTCAAAGTGTCCAAAACTTACTCCAAGGGTCTGGAAGCTGCAAGATGGTCCTTGAAATTTTGGGATTTCAATTCCCACAATTCTCTTGGACAAAACCCTTACAAATCCACTGGAGTCCCTCCAGGCTGGGGATTCTTACTGGTGATGGTCCAGGTGAGCTCTGTTAACATGTAAATTGCAGGGAGTCCACTCATTAGTCCTTTTGAAGCACGTTTGATCCACAGGGCTGTAGTTTCAGATTGTGCAGCAAGTGCAGTCAGTTGGAGGGCAGGGCCTGGTTGGTGCAAATCAAACTTCCAGCATGGACCTGTCTTCTTTTGTTCCTTCAAGCAGCAGATCTGAGAGGGGCAGTATGTCTCAGATCTGCTGAACTGCCCTCTCTGAAATGTATTGCCCCTCTCAGATGATTATTCAGTGTTTCCTGGCGTCACACAGGAAGGCACTCCTGTCCAATGAATTGCAGGGCAACACCCCAGAGCATGACCATTCCCTCCAAAGTGTGGCACAATGGTCAACCAGAAAGCACTATTTGTCCGACATTGAATATGACTGAAGTCTCAGCAGAGAGGCAAGATCTGACTGATCCAAACTCCATGATGGTTCATCTCCACAGTCTCCTTCCCCTGGAATCTGCACATTCATTCCTTAACTTAAGCCTGCCATCTGGTTGGTTTCAGATGGGGGGGGGCATGGATGGACCTGGCTTTCCCTGCCTGTCCCTCTGGGCCTTTGAAGCTCATGGTTTACAACCCCCCTTGCTCTGGCATACCTATGCAGCAGAACCCTTTCCTCCTAGATTGGCTCTTCACCCCAGGTGCCACTTATCACTTCATCAAAGCAACCTGGCTAATCCACTTAAAAGAAAGTCTTATAACTTCTTATCTGTACATTTCAGGATAAATTCAACAATAACATATTGTTGGATTTATCAATACCATTCTACTAAGTCATTGAATTATATTTTCTGAATTTCCTAGCGGGTGTTATTAATTAATAACTTCTTGCCATTTTAATCTCTGTGGTTGGGGATCTGCAATAGGGAAAATGAAGTGGGCAATTTCTCCAACACCACTGGAACAACTATGAATATGTAATAATATTGCAGATCCTCACTACACAGTCCTCCTAGCACAAAAGTCGATTTTGGGAAGCACTTGACTACAATGAGGGAAGTGAAATGTGCAATTTCACTATCCCCAGGGCATATAAAACCTATTTTAGAAGGCTCCTCCTTAAACAAACTTGACCCCTACCCCTGGGACACCTAGGGGAGACCCTGGGGTACCTAATATACCAGAATATTATAGTTCACTAATTTGTAAGTGCCTCTAAGACCAAAGTCAAGTTTGGGCACAATGTTCATGTTAAAAGCAGTACTGCAACACACAGCTGCTTTTAATCGGACCTCAGGCATCAGCAGTCCACACGTGCAAGTGCAGAAAGGTCTGTCTGCCTCTTAACTGCTGTGCCCAATAGTATACTAGGGACATAAAGGTAGTTTTAATCCCCCTGCCCTATTATATCCTAGGTCTTTATAGGGGAGGCCATGCTAATCATAGGGGTTCCTAACCCATATTGTACCCTAATGTGTTTTCACTGTATTCTAAGTGTGTTTTCAGCATAGCACTGGCCCCGGCCCTTGGTAGGCAGAGCCCAGGGACAGTCAGAGTCAGTTACCACCAGTACCAATCAGCTCATAATTGGGGTGCCCAGGGCACAAGGATGACTTTGCAACAATGGAGGATCTCAAACTGGCCACAAATTTGACCAAATCGCATATCCAAGCGGCTGAGTTTGCTACCTTTGCATTTGACAACAACAGGTTAGACAGTATACACTGGTTTCCTTATCTTGTATTTTTCTATTCCTCTGGGGCATGGGGAAACACTTTCTTAAATTGTCACATGAAGCTCAGCCATCACTGGGCACACTTTTTAACCAGCCTCATCCTAAGGGCGGGGGGTCAAATGCACTCCTTCTTGAAATCTACACAAGTCGATGCATTCCAACCGTGGTATGTGGTGTCATGGTATGGGGTCACTATCACTGCACATCCATTATGTCTGAAGGGAATTACTTCTGTAGGCAGATGCTTTTGGTATACCTTTCCACCAGGAATCACATGTGCTCCCATATGTGGGAGATTGCAGTAAACAGCCTCAATATCATCGTGGCTATCAATTTGCCATTAGCTTGAAGCGCAATTAAACCATAACATCAACAAGACTGTCTTTCTTTTGACAAAGGACTCAGAAAATCATGGGTTGCTTATGGTCATAAAATTCTTGCAGGAATAGGGTGATCCACCCTATTTGACAATCTGACCTCTGTATGTGTCATCAACAAATAAATGATTAAGTCATAGCTTTTGAAAAGCAGGCAGCTATGTAGTGAGGAAATGGAATTAGGAAAACCTACTATAAAAACCTTCTTCCACCTAAAAATGTGTATTGGTCTGGAACCCTATTTGCTATTGACACACATTCAAAGGTGAAGGTCCATACTATTCTCTTTCAGAAAAGGAACAGTCAGATATGTTCTTTGTTTTACACTGAATCACTACACTGGCCCCTTATTATGCACATGTGAAGACGTGTCTGTAGAGTCCCTTCTGCTCTTTATTTTCTTTTGCACATTTTATGTTATTTATACTATGAGATTTTTAGTTCCTTTTTTAAACCTCACACAAATTTGCACAGTGCAGAGTGGCCTTAGGTTTTTTTACAGCTTTTAGCTGATGAGGAGGCACGCTTGATGCTAGGGTAGTTCTCGAAGTTGACAGTTTATTACGGAAAGTCAATGCTTCTATAATTCCCTATGTTTTTCTCTTTTCATTGCAGGGTTATTTTAAATGTGCAAATCATGTATTTTACCATATGTTTTATGTACCTTTATGTGTGTCTCTGACACTCAAAAAAAGTTTGCATTTCTTGATTAATTGACTCCAGTTAATTTACAAGTGCAAAGTGGAATTTTGCCTTTGTGTGTATTTTGAAACTTATATGCAGGACCATTGGAATTGTAGCCGCAGTATTTTCCACATAATAATAATGCATTTGCTGCATATGCAACCTAATCTAAAATCTGATGCATAATCTGCTGATTTTGACAGAACAAATTGTTTCTAGCTCAAACAGTTCAAAAGTTACTAAAAATGGAGAGACACTTGTTGCAGCAAAGAAGAAGGACCTATACAAAGGTCGACTGGTCACCTAGCTTATTGCTGGTCCTAAATCTTTACTAATGGAGTGAAACCTTTGCCCAGACAGTGTTACATGAGTACATAGGTAAAAGTGACAAAATAATTAAGTAATATTATAAAATTATGCTACATTATGTCTCATAATTTGCCTTTTATTGCTGCATAGTTTAGTCCACTCTGCCCCATTATTTGGTCCTCTCTTGCAACATAATTCCAGTGGCCCTCTTTATGTGCCACCAGCCCAGATAGAACGCATCAGAACATAGCAGAGTCGGTAGGCAATAGTTCAAGATAGTGCACAAACAAGGCCGGACTGGCCGTAACTGGCACCTGGCGTTTCCCCGGCCAATTTTGGCCCCCCGGTGGTAATTTTTGTTACAGGGCCATTTTTGCAGCAAAGCTACAATAACGGCCCTGTAACAAAATCTGCCGAAACCAGCCCTGGCAAACAGCTTGGCCGCACCCCAACCCCCCCAGGAGGAGGGGGGGCGCCGAGCACTCTGCCAGGGCCGGTTTTGGTTCCCAGTCCAGCCCTGTGCACAAACAAGCTATAGACCTTACAAGCTGTGCAGTGAAATCTCTCTCTGGGTATCTTAGAGGATACTGTCCCTAGACGAAACAAGGAAGAACTACACAGACCCTATTAGGATCACCGAAGGCTCCTTTCACAGGGAGACCAGATTTCCGGTGCTTTCATTTAACAATCCAATGCCATATGGGGTCTGTAACCTTTACTTCCTTCAAATTGATCTGTTGAGCTACCATGTGGGTGTACAATGGTTTCCAAAAGAAAATCAGGGACTAAAGGACCCTAAGTAAGTGAAAGGGATGTGATTGGCTGACAATAGGAATGTTACTATCTATGGGTCCCATTCTCGTATCTTGGCGCAGAATGTGCTCATTGGTCTGCTCTCTTTAGTGCATTCTGCTAGAATTTGCAATATATTCCAACCCTCAAAATGAGGGACACAGTATTTGGGTGCTGTAAAACTACCTAGGAAAATACTACAATTGCAGGTTTGTTTTTCCTCCAGTGAGATTTAAATTCCTCATTCCAAAGTAAACCAGGCAGAATGTGGGATGACACGGTAGTGGCCAACGGTTTCCCTCTTCTAAGCTTCAAACTAAGAATCATGTATTTTTAGCTAGGCACCTTTTTGAATATCAGCACCAAGACACCCTAACAGGCAATATGCACTATAGATAAGCTGTAATCAGTCATATATTATCTGGTGAATTTTTGTAATGGAAAGTATTGCAGATGAGTGCAAAATTACCACAGTCAGAGCATCTAGTGCAATTAATTGCATCTACCTCCCCCTCGCTTGTGCGAGCATCTCACAGGCCCTTCCACCATCCTTCTGTTTCCCATCAATTTTGAACACCAACACCTTTTGTGGTGTTAGAACAGCTGCAGTTTATTCACATCATGAGCTGGTGCATAAGTTATCAGGATGTTAGAACAGCTGCAGTTTATTCACATCATGAGCTGGTGCATAAGTTATCAGGATGTTAGAACAGCTGCAGTTTATTCACATCATGAGCTGGTGCATAAGTTATCAGGATGGCATCAGTTATGAACATGCTCAACTCTTGCTTATCTTGCACTTCAATGAAACTCATTCTGTACATAACTAGGTACACATTGAACATCTCTTATTTATTGCATATTAATAACAATAACGAGTTTTTTTTTCTTTTTTATTTTCAACAACCATACAGTGTATAATGACTTGACAATCACTGGCGAGATACATAGTTGCCAAGTGCAAGCAATACAAGCACCCAGTTAGCATGAAAAAGTCAGGGTAAGTTAAGACAGTGCAAGACATTCCACAGAGCAAGGAAATATGGCACATCCATTACAGGCTAATAACCATAACTTGCACAATCCTGCAATGCATCCTCCTTATAGTCATAAAGTCTCTTTAATGGTTGTCATATATCACTTTGTAACCACGGCTGTGACAGCTCTCCTTCTGTGGATTACTTGATACAGCGGGTCGCAGCTTCGAAGCGTCCCTTGCTGCCGAATGTCTGGCATTCTTGGCCCTGTGGCCGTGCCTGGGCTGCGAGTGCCATGTCCGCCCAGCGCTGACCATTTCTTACCCCCTTGTCGACCCTCAAGTGTCCCTGCCATGAGGCATTAAAAGGACCTTGTTTGGGCAATTGTCCTTTGACATCCTTCTGTGAAGATATTTATTGTTAAAACCTTGTGACTCCCTGCCCACTTGTTTTACTGCAGCTGCGACACCAGCGTTAGCTGGTGTGGGTGGGTGGGATCAGTTTCTCCGGGCGATAATGCAGAGGACCGCTTGTCTGGTCACCTTTTGGCTGTGATTGTGGCCACACCAACCTCATCTCATTGGGTCATTTAAAAAAGTTTGTTTTGGTCACTTACTGACCCTTTGCTTTGGCACGCTTTCGCCACACTGACACTGCCATGTTGGGAGGGGGTTTACCGCCGTCCCTCTAGGGTCAACTGTGCCTCCCGGTCCAGCAGTACTATAACGATTTTGCGTGCAGTCAGAATGAAGGCTTCTGTGTTGGAAATTATAGAGTGAACGAAAATACAGGGACCAGAGAAGAGTGGGTTTATAAAAGCAAACTAACACTTCCTCAAGGCGCAGCGGGCAAGTTCCCCTCAGGGGTGAGTCTATAGTTCATTAAAGATAATTCTTAATTTTATAGTTAGATCTTCAGATCAAAAAATGATGAACTTGGTCCCTCAGAAATCTAAAAGAGGAGCATTCAAGTGCAGGGGAAGAGCTCACAAGTGCAGCTGTAACTGCTCGAACCTCAGAGAAAATCGTGCCTATGGCAACACAATTATCTTCCATTTCAGAGGAGTTCAGCCCCAGACAGGCGAATGCAGATAGAACACGGCCATTTCCAAAGACGGAGGATGAGCACAGTTATTCCAATCTTGTGTAATTACAGTACTTACAAAGCGTCTCCCAACATAGACAAGGCTAAACATAGCAGCAGCAGGCCTGTCATTCGGCTTTTTCAACATTCTTACATTTCTTGGAGGTCATTTTTAATGAGCACTTAAAAGCACCTGAAAAATCAGGTGCATAAATTAGCTGCCAATTAGAGCTGGGAAAAACCACAATTTAATTACTGGTTGCTAAATTTAATCCCACTGATTAGGGTGCAGGATCCTTGCAAATTTGTCGCGGTAATTATTGAAGCTCCGGAAAATGCGCGGCTTTCATTTTTTATGAAATTCTTCAAACTTCATCTCGCATGAGAGAAAGAAATTTTTTTTTTCAAGCTGGTTTGCGAGTGGGGCGACGTTAAGCAATATTTTCATATTTGTATGGAAGTGGTTGGTAATTATTTTGTACGACTTAATTTGCAATTTATAGTAATATCTTTGGCAATTGCTGCTGACCCAGATACAGCGAGAATATGAGTTTGACTGTAAAGCATTGCATGGCTGTTTTGCATTGCCCGTGGCAGGTTTCTTTGCAAGGAAGGGTTCATGATCAATTCATTGCACCTCTGCAATTAAATATATATTACAGAGTGAGGTGAGGTGATTCTTCAGGTCTGGTACAAGTCCAATAACTCCTAATTTCATTCAGATGCCCCTTGTTCTCTACTGGAACAAGAATGTGATTTCGATTTCGAAAGTAAATCCAAATTTCCTGACGCCACCTTCTTGGAATATTTGTTTCATTCTTCACTATTCCGTGTATTATATGGCTACTGTTATTCTGATATCTTCTAATATCTTCCCATCTATCGTGACGATCTTTCTATGTTAAATAACATTAATACCGTCTTGTGGAATAGACCTATACACATGTTAAATACATTTAAAAAAAATAATTGAGATCGTACTTTTGTAAACAACGTTTGTGAATAAGTAACATTTATGTAGGTTGGAGCTTGAAACCATTTGTGGAGATTGGCAAAATGTATTAGGTAAGAGTTGCATCCCAAAATCAAATTCTGATAGTGAATTTTCAAGGGAAGTGAAAGGTAAAAGTCACTGGACTGATTGACACCATTCATGGAACAGAAATGTAAGTTAATTAATCAGGACGTAGCTCTGACTTGGATATAAAATAAAAAGTCTGGTTTTAAGGACAACGCCAGCTGTTAGCTGGAGATTTTGGGATGAGGGCTCTGTGAAGCTCTTTGAGTAGCATGAAGAGGACAGTGGGACATTACAGCCCAGTCCAAGTGAGTATTGCCATTTATCACCTCAAGTTTACTATGAAAATCAGAACGGTACATAAATTATACATTCACTCATCTTAATAATGTTTATGACCTCACTGAAACCCTTCTGTCTGTATAACAAAAAACAAGGGTGCTGTGGTATCTGGTAGGTGGCCTGCTGTTGCTGGGTCTAAGTTGTGTTCATTTAATCCTAGAGTTTCCTGTGTGCTAGAATGTTGGAGTTACAGCAGCGGGTGAACTCCAGAACTCTACGGTGTCAGTTGCTGGCGGAGTGCCCTGTGGATGGGACTTTTCTGTATATGGTGCAATTTATATAAAGAAGATCATCTCGCACACCTCAGGGCCCCCTGTACTTCTTTACAGGTGTCTCCTTTATTACCCTCCAAAAATGAATCAAAGGCTTGTGCTCATGGAAAACAGAATGTCTTTAATTTTCTTCCTCAAGAAAGCGGTGTTATGTTACAACCACTTTCGGTTTCAAATTGTTAACATGTGTTTTGTCCTGAATATATAGATTTTACGAGACCCCAGGTGAGGAGACAGAAAGAAATACACTAGAAAGCAATATTGAATGGTGCTTTGGTGAAGAGACTGGAATATCCACAAAGCCAACCACAATAGGCTCTTGGTTTGCCTCAGCCAATAGAGACTAAACAATGAGGGACCGCATATGACTAGGGTGGACACTGGTGAAATTTCATTTAGACCAGTGTATTCTAAAGTATTTTCTGGCAATTTGCATTACAATTGTTACCCATCATGCTCAAGATTACCATATTATGGCAAGACATGTAATTGAGACTTCATTTGGGTGAAAATACTATTGTAGGCGCATGGGAAAACACAAACGACTGCAGTGTGAGCGGTTGTACTAAATGTCATCAGCTGTTGTACGTTTCATGTGGGATTTTGGGTTATTTTTTGCATTACAGACATCCTTATGCTGAAAATGGACATAAAGATGCAGTTCTTGCTAAAAAAAAAAAGTACAATATTTTAAAGCTGGCTTTTTATTTAATTACGTTTTATCTTGCACAATTTGCTGAGGCTCTTCAAGTAATTTCCACAATGAAGTCAGACACATTTTACTCAGGCCTATACTAGAGGTAGTAAGAATAAATTAAATTCGAAACTCACAGTGGCAAATTTACCACTATTTCACATAACACTGTCCAGCAACCAAAGTTGCTGCCCTGCTCTGCATTGTGTGAGAGAGAGAAAGAGAGAGAGAGACCAGTACAGTGACATATCTGCAAAGGTATGGCTGCCCAGGCTGCCTAGCACCATGTGAAAACTTTTTCCCAATAGTGCAAAAGTGTGTGTAAGATATCTAATATAGGTTTGATACTGGAAGGCTCTACTTCCCGAACAAAGCACTTTGCTGAGACATACTCTAAAACGTTTCTGGGTTAGTATGTGTGCTGTACAGTGCCGCACAGATGCAAAGTCTGAAAGTCGGGACAAAAATACACTTTTCTTCCATGTGCCTGTCCTAAGGAGGCGTATTTTTTCCCCTGTTTTTATGGTTCACTGACACAACATCAATATAAAAAATATTGATGTTAAAAGTATCAACTAAAAAATATAGACAACAAAAATATTGACTCCTATACTTGAACAGGTAAGTACAAAAATATTGACTAAAATATATCGACGCAAAAAATATAGATGTATAAAAGATCGACTTTTATAAAAATATAAAATAAAATATATTAAATATTAAATATAATATTAACAAAATAAAATGCATTTAATATACATTTTAATAAAATACTACCAAAAACTTTGAAAAAAGAAACATATAAACATAATAATTTATACACATGTATTTTCTTTAACAAAATCAATAAACTGTTGTTTTTAATTTATGTTAAAAGTTTAAAATATTACAAATAAAAAAAATATTAACGATTTAAAATATAAAACAAAAATCTATAATAAATTAAAACATAAAACTATAAAAAAAATTGAAACTTAAATTTCACAATACAATCAGTGCAACATTAGGGAGAGTGTTGGATAGCAAAGGGGTAAAAAAAAGTATTCCCACTGTAGTGACTGCAACAATAGGGTAAGTGTTGGATAGTGGAGAAAATAAATTTACTATTCCAACTCCAGTGAGTGCAACAGTAGGGAAAATGTTGGATAGCGGAGGGGTGAAAAATTACTATTCCAACTCCAGTGAGTGCAACAGTAGGGAAAGTGTTAGATAGCAGAGTGGTACAATTTACTGTTCCCACTCCAGTGAGAGCAACACGAGGGGAAAGTGTTGGATAGCGGAGGGGCAAAAATTACTATTCCCACTCCAAAGATTGCAACAGTAGAGAAAGTGTTGGATACCGGAGGGGCAAAAAAAGTTTATTCCCACTCCGGTGAGTGCAACATTAGGGAAAGTGTTGGATAGCAAAGGGGTTAAAATTACTATTTCCACTCCATTGAGTGCAACAGTAGGGAAAGTGTTGGATAGAGGAGTGATAAAAAGTACTATTCCAACTCCAGTGGGTGCAACAGTAGGGAAAGTGTTGGATAGCAGAGGGGTAAACAATACTGTTCCCACTCCAGTGAGTGCAGTATTAGGGAAAGAGTTGGATAGTGGAGAGACAAAAATTACTGTTCACACCTAAACAGTTATAAAGAAAAATTCAAAATACAAAAAAAAATATTCAAATAAATAAACAATATAATTGTTTTTAAATCAAATATATTAAATGTAGAAAAGGGAAACAAAACATATCATAATATTAATTACATATAACAAAAACCTACACATATTATATAAAATTATAAATACATTTAATGTTTTTTTTAAACCAGAAAATATTGACAAAAAAGAAACCTAATTAATACATAAATGTATTTATTTCATTTCCGACCCTATAACACCACACCAAAAACAAAACACTTCAACATTTTAAATTACATTAACATAATTAACAATCAATTAAGAAAATATTATTAACAAAAAAAAACTAAAAACATTGACTACACACACTTTAGCACTATAATATCCACAACACACACCTAAATTAAACTATTAAATAACAAAACGCAATTAAAACTTATTTTTAAATTAAAAACTATTACTATAAAAATACTAATAATAATGGTATTAAAATGTCTTTAATACCCACCCTTTACCCCTTTAAAAGTAAACACAACACACAGAAAAAGAAACAATTACCCCAAATAATTATCAAATAATAACATTAATTAACAACTATATATTGATTAATTAAAAACAAATCACTTCCCGCCCTTTACTCCTATAAACACCACAATACACACCTAAAATTAATTACCCAATTAATTAATTAAAATGAATTAACAACCGATTATTAAATAATCAATAATACATTACTTTACACATTTAAAACTATAAAATCTCAATTAAACAATTATTAATAAATACAAAATGATCAAATAATGTAATATATTTAAATTACTTTGCACCCTATTGCCCCTATAAACCCACATCCTGCTACGGAACTAAAAACGTACAATTCAAATTAACAAAAAATTAATAACTACTAAAAATGTAACACATATATTAAAAATACAAAAAATATACATCGCATATACATAAAATATATACTAAAATACATAACATTAATTAAAAAAACAATGTTCTTAACAACTATAATTTTGCAAACGATATTAAACACTTTGATATTTTTTTTTGTAAATATTTTTATTAAACTTAGTGACAATCATACAGAAGTTACCGATAATATTGACTGGTTACTCACATCATGGTACAGTATACAGAGGTCAGCAGAGCAGTTACATTAATTAGTCATATCTCTGTCCATATTTCTGCATACTTCCAACTCCACCACTGGGGATATACATAGGTCACCTCGATAGACATTCCATTTGGTCCATTTCCTGTCCCATTTTTTCGGGTACCCGCGGGTTATGAAAACTTCTTTCTCCGCAATTATGCATCTGTCTAATTCTTTCATCCATAGAGATGCGGAAGGCAATGCCGCCCCCCCACCCCCTTGCCAGTTCCCTCTTCACCAGCGTGTATCCCAGCGTCACTAGCTGTTGTTCGATTTCAGTTAGGTCGGTGGCTGCCCAGATGTTTAATAAGCCCAGCTGCGGCATCAGCCCAACCGTCTTTCCCAGTGCAGTCTGTATGCGATTTGTGGCTTCCTCCCAAAAGTAACGAACAGCCGGGCACTCCCAAAGGGTATGATAGAAGGTAGCCGGCTGTCGGCATCCCTTCAAACAGAGGTCGTCCTGTCTTGCGCCTATTTTAGCTAAGGTTATCCCTGTCATATAGGACCGAGGTAAAATCCTAAGCTGTATCAGTCTAAATCTAAGTGTGATGGCCGCTTCCCTAGGTGACATAAGAGCCAATCGCCAATCCTCCTCATCAATCGATGCCAAGTCTCTGTCCCACTGCTCCTTAAGCTTACCAAAGCTATCAGGTAGATTATTACTAAGTTTCTTGTACGTTAAAGATATGGCTTTGGAGTGTAATGGCCCATCTAGCAGGCGGTGCTCCAGTGGCGATGAGTCCGGTATGTCCTCAAAGCTTGGAAAAGCCGCCTGTAAGGCATGTCTTATTTGTGGGTACCTAAATACCTCCCCTGGAGCCATCTTGTAATGCCTCTGGAGGTCCTCAAATTTAAGCATCGAGCCCTTTTAAAAAAAATCTTTCACCACTGAGATTCCAATCATATCCCATCCATCAAACCCTGGCTGGTAGCACAGCATGACCAATTTTTGAGTATACCACAGTGGTGTCACCTTTGTGAGGGTGTTAGCTCAGCCCAACCATGAGTTCGCCTGGCGCCAAATATTTTTTGTGTGTAATGTTGGACCGATGAATCTCTTTTTCTTAGTGTGGGAGTATAGGGCCCCCAAGTAGCCCGAGTGGTCTGTCTGGTACCTATCCAGGGCATAGGCCGGGTCAGTAGGTGGGAAGTATATCCAGTGGTTCACATACTCGCAAGCACAGCGCATCTACCGAGGGCTCACATCCTCAAAATGATGAACACACAGAAGTAGTTACAGCATGTTTCTGTATTTTGATGATGTCTGTTTTCTAAGAACAGAAAAATATATGTATATTCGAAGATGACATATTTGTTTTGGCACATATTGTGCATTTCATAGTGTTTTGTTTAATCTACGAAAAAATTAAAACGAAGGGAAGGTAATAAAAAGCACATTATCAATAATAAGGTTATCTGTTATTATTGTGCAACTTTAAAAATTATTTTGGCTAATCTCTATCCGGCACATGCATCAAGGATGGCTTTTGCGATTCCTTAATTGCAATTATTAAGGAATCGTAATTAAGGAATCGCAAAAGCCTATGCATGTAGGAATCACTAAAAAAATAGCGATTCCTAAACATTCCTTAATTGTGAATGGCAAATTGCGAGTCGCAATTAAGGAATGGCTTTCCATTAATTCCTATGGTCCTACAGGCCCATAGGAATGAATGGGAATTGCATGCACAATTTGCAAGTACCAAATAGGTACTTGCAAATTGCGCATGCAATTTCAAGGGTGCCAAAAGAACACCCTGTTGCACCCCTGAAATTGTAATGTGCACCCATGTTGCGCACACACATGTCCGAAGGGCATGTGTGTGTATGTAACATGTAACTTTGAAAAATGCACTTTAGTGCATTTTTCAAAGTTTTTGCAAATTAGCGACCTGTTTAATTTTTCGATAATTTGCGGCCCTTGATAGCGAAATCGCTATTTTAAATTGCTTCTAGCATTGCATTTAGGTAATCGCAATTTGCAATTCCTTAATGCAATCGCAATTTGCGATTTTTGCATTTGGGATGATGCATCCCAAATGCAAAAATACCGGTCGCAAAGGGGCAGATTCTGAGAATCTGCCCGCTTGCAACCGGTTTTTAGTTTGATGCATGGGGCCCTATATGTTTTTTTTCTGACTTCGCCTTCCCTTGGTCGTTCTGGTGGGTGATGATGATGTTTGGCATTTCATCTTCATCCGAGTCAGGATCAGAGAGAATGACAGGTATTCTCCTTTCTGTGGCCATATTGTGCAATATTTCACATGTTTCCACCATTATTCAGCTGGACTCAGGTGTATATTGTAGTGCACCACCACTCTTGTGAAGACAGCAAAGGCAGCTTGCTAGTAGTCTAAAACTCTGCTCAGTTACATTTCTGGTAGATTTAGTGGGGCTCTCTTGCTGAAGCTGGGTTCGGATAACGGTCAAATTCCAGGAGTGCAAAGCATAAGCACTGTTTCCTTCTTTCAATTTAAGCATGAAAATAAACATCATCCTACAAGGTAGCTACATTTCCAGTACATACATAAGGTAACAGTATTCTTACCAAGTAAATATCCTTCACCACATTCTCCTCTAACAAGCAAAGTGTAAATCCCACTGTGTCGAAAAAACAATGAATCATGCGTGCAGCCATTAAAAGTGTCCATCGTGTCTGCAATGAGGTTGCAGGCATTGCATACCATTTGAATGTTTAAAGAATGCGTAATTTTAGGATTTCTAAATAAAGCTTATTTACAGATGGAGGACATATTTGTACATAAGTACCATCAATGCACTCAATTACATGGGAAAATGGTACAAAAGGATAAAAATGCAATTTTGTGAAGCCCAAAAGCTGTGTTGTATTAGGAAATCATATTGAAATGATTTTAGAAAAAATGAGACATTGCACTTTAGGAACTCCACATGGTGCACCTATCAATTATTAGTTGCTCCAAGAGGCAAAAAGGTGTAGTGAAAATATTACCTGCACATGTGTGGGTATTACATCACGTCTGAGAGTGGTAAACTTTAGCTGATGTTTAATTCCAGCAATTAAGTATAAAGTCATTGAACTTGACAGAGACAAAGTCACAAGTTTAGGACAACCACGATAGAGCGTGTGCCAGGAACAGGGACCAAGTTAGGCCCACTGAACAAAGTACCTTAAATCCTGGTTGCAGAGCATTGTGAGATCCTGCATTGAGGACACTTCATGCAGCAGCAGTTCAGATGGGCTGTGGAGCTGCATTATGAGGTCTTGCATAGAGGTGCATTGCTCAGTGGTGGTTCAGACGAGCTGCGGGGCTGTGAGACAAGTTCCTGCATGGAGATGCGTCACGAAGTGTTGGTTCTGCTAGGTCCAAAGCTGGGCTGACAGAGCACCTTCAGTCCCACTTTCAAGGGTCCATACCTGGGGTAGCATCACTCAGGGGCAAGACTCACAGCAGGCACAGCACAGGTGCTTGGTTCAGGATGTTTGGAGCCTTTCCATGGGGAAGCCCTTATCCATTTTAAACATCGAGCCCTGAATAATCTAATTATGAAGCTTAGCCTTAAGATGCTTAACACACCAATGGATGAAGATGGGGGTTTGGTGCCCACGTTCTTTAGAAATGATTATCTCTCCACCATTGATTATATTATGGCATCCAAAGAGTTAGACAATGTCATGAAGGACATTTATCTGGATATAGCGATCATGAACTCCTGAAAGTTAGGATATTCTTAGCAAAGAAGTCAAATTATTCTCAGAAAATAGAATTTAAAACACTTTTGGACACCAAAAATGGCTATGCGATTAAATGGGAAAATGTCAACCATGCATCTTTCCTTCCTGCTATCTTGAAGCCCACCCTGGCAGAGGTTTATGTATGTTTAAACTCTGAGGTGGAAGCCACAAAGATTATCATAGCTTTTTCATTTATAGCCTCACATGTACAACAGGCTCTTAGCCGTAGTATTCAGGCACTCCAGGCTCAGTCAAGGGGCTGGTTTGACGATGACTGCACCAAAGCTAGAACCCAGTTGCACAGAATTCTGCAGCAGAGGCCTAGAGATGTGGAACTAAAAAGACAGGCACAGGTGCACTTTAAGCAGGCCATAGTCCATAGAAATAAAGTCACAAGAGATGCATCGTGGGAGGCATTGATACAGGCTAGTGCCCTTAAACACATTAGCTCCTTTTGGAGAGTGATCAACAATGAATACTTCAGGGATTCTAACGATCCCTCAATGGATATACATATAGCAGAAGAGGTATGGATTGACTACTTCTATGCTATATATGAAGATCAGACCAACCCTAGTGTATAATGGCCCTCAGATTACCCCTGGGGTACTACTTTTCCCTGGGGTTAATAATGTCATTCCATCTGAGTGAGGACCAGATGGAATGCCTCTTGATTTGCTCTGTGATCGGCAAGAAATATGGGCCCCGCTACTCACAAATGTTTCCAATCCAATCAGGTTGAGTGGCTGCCCTATTTCATGGAAAACTTTCACTATTATCCAAATCTATAAAATAGGTGATAAAGCCCAACCACAAAACCCCAGGCCTATTTCAGTTTTGGATGCTGCCGCAAAGGTTATGAGGTGTATATTATTGCTTGAGTTGGAGGATTGAGCAATTACTAATAATATATTGGTAGATACGCAATATGGGTTTAAAAAGGGGTCGGACACAGTCCATCAAAATTTGAACTTGAGTATAAGAATTGGAAAGTACACAGTGGCAAAAGAGGTATGATCTTTTTATTATTCATGAACGTCCCAGCAGCATTTGACTTCATTTCACACTCAAAATTGTGGCAAATTATGGAGGAGTTAGGGGTGGAGGTTGGTATCATTACCTTCATTAGGCAATTGTACAGTGACGCTATTGCCTGCATACATTTTGATAGAGATAGTGAGTCTATGGGCTGCTTTAAAATCAAGAGGGGGGTCAGGCAAGGATGCATTTTAGCCCTGTTCCTGTTTTCCCTGTACATTAACCTATTGATACGGGTGAGAGTTATGGCTTATATTGGATCTCACCCTCTCCCTATTTTACTCTACGCAGACAACGCAGTGTTGATTTCTAGAACAGGGAGAGGGCTACAAGCCTTATCGATGATTACATCTCCTTTTTGTCAGGGCTTGACTTGAGAGTAAATGGCGGCAAGACATATGACATGAACTTGACCTAGGGAAAAAACTGTTTTTTATGCGGAAGGGACAAAACTGAGTGAAGCTCCTTCCTTCTCCTATCTGGGTGTCCTGTTTGACAGTAGCTAGTCCTGGTTTCCATGGTATCAAATAGGTGCAACGAGATGGAGAAGTCCATTAATGGAGTTTACACCTTCACGGAAAAACTAGGTGTGAAGCAAAGTGGGGTGGTGGCATCTTGTGTTATAGGGGTATGGGGTATGAGCAATACACACATTTATGAAAAACCTTTTAGCTGGTTGCTTGTTTCTAATCCAGTTGTTGCTTCATTAAATAACTTTTCAACTTTATACTGGTGTCGACCACTACAATTATAATTCGCACGAGACTTCCACACCATTGTTATACCCCCACTATGTGTGCCCGGGACTGTGCTCATTGTATCCAGGGCTTACAGTCCGGATTCCTGTCTAAAGCAGGATGTATCTGTGCTGCACTGACATCTGGGAATCCCAAACTTCCTTCTGCCATGGGTTGCGAAAGATTAGAGTGCTTTACGGGATTTTCCCTGCCACACGAAGTCTAGCATCTTTTGTCTAACTTGTTTCAGGTTTGATCTGGGTATCATGAGAGGGAGTGTCTGTAAGGTATCGAGCAGATGTGGCATAAAGTTAATTTTCAGGCTGTTTAGCCTACCCATCTAAGAGATCTCAATTGTTACCGATCTATAAAGATCTTTGAAGAAAGCAGTAAGTAAAGGTGGAATATTACTGTTTCTATAGTGTCTTTGTGTGAGACGGCAGGGTAATACCTAGGTACCTAGTGGTTGTTAGGGTCCAACTGAAGCCACTTATTATAAGGGTGTTCGTATCAGTTTGAGTGGGTCTGTCACCACTAAGCGGACGATTATGATGTTGGTCGTAAAGCATTTGGACCGAATCGGTCACATAATGCTTTTCGACCGAATTGGGTTGAGGGCATTTGACCGATTACGATGATTCCGTACACCGTTCGGTCGGACTCCCATTGACTTCAATGGGAGTCTGTGTTCTGACTGACAACACTAGCTCCCTTTGAAGAAAGGGGCTGTTAGGGAACATTGTGCACCATGTGGCGAGCACCCCATGGGCCTGCCACACTGTGCATGCTTGGAAAGAGGGGACCCATGTATACCCCCACAGGCCCCATTCAGAGGCCCCCGGGTGAAGGGGGCTTGCTATGGGCTCCCTAAGTCAGATTCCAACAGCTGATCTGTGTTGGAGCAACTAATTCAGAAAGGCTGTCCGAATCTGACATCGTAATCTCGCAGTCTGAAACGCGGTCCGTAGACCTGTACGAGTCGGCTCCGACCGACTCGGTTACTCTGAATGCCGTTCGGAACCAAGTCGGACAGTCCAAACTGTTTCTGTCCATTATAATCAGTCGTTCACAAATGTGTCCAAGGTGGTTGGAAAGGCGGGTTCTGAATCAGATTTGGATGAACCAAATCCTATTAGGAGCCTTTCCGAAAGATATCGTGATCGTCCCCTTAGCCTTGTGAATTAGAAGAGATATTTTTTAATCCTTAGACCTCTGCGAAGCATTCCAGCTTTGATTGGTCACAAAGCAGAGAATATTGTCCAGAAATAGGGACACTTTATGTTCCTTGACTCCCACCTTGAGGGTGTGGATGTTGGGATCACGGAGAATGTTAGCAACTAAGGGTTCCAATGCTGAGGCAATAATCAAAAGGGAGGGTAGCATAGCTGTCTTGTTTGGGGGATAGCTGCTGTGTATTCCCCATTGCTTTTAAGTCTGGCAGTTGGTTGTTGGTAGTTTTCCAAGATCAATGTTTTCATTTTTGTCCCACATGGCTCCTATCGAGTAGCTTAGACAGGTATGCCCAGTCCACCTTTTTGAAAGTTTCTTTGCATCAAGGGAGAGAAACGCCATTGATTGGTTTTGTCTTTTGGCTACTTCCATTAGGGTGAATGCAAGCCAGATGCTATCATTGGATTGGTGTTTTTAATAAAGCCTGGCTGGTGAGGGTAAATGTGCTGAGCCCATAGGTCATGAAGCTGTTCGACCAGTATTGAGGTGAATATTTTCATATTGAAATTAAGGAGAGATATTGGTGTGTATGATGTGCAAGATAATGGATCTTTGCATGGTTTGAGGAGGAGTGTAAGATGGAATCCCCTAATCATATCTGTTACCTTCGCTCTTCTGAGGAAGTGCCATTTTGCTAGAGGTGCTGCCAACAGGGAGGCGCATGCTTTATAGATGGTACTGTAAAGCTGTCAGACTCCAGGGAATTCCTTGAGGGCAAGCATTTTATTGCCTCACTCACATACCTTGTCAGTGGAGAAATCACCCTCTAAGAGCATAAGTAATTTTCTAGGTCTGGGAGAGTGAAATCATTAAGGTACTTGGACAGTTTATCAGGCCACTGTCTGTGAAATAGTATAGAGTAATAACAGCGAAAAATTGACTGGATCTTTGCTGTCTAGGTGACTGGCCTCTTATCTTCAGAATATAGGGCTTTTATGTTATTTCTAATTTGTGGCCTGTAAGGGTGTACAGGCCAACTGCCTGTCCGTCTTATTGCCCTTTTCATAATAGTTTTGGTTGATATATAGAAGTTACTTTGCTGCATCCTTCATTTGTAAGTGTTACAGTTCATCCCTGATTCTTCGCAGGTCTTTCATAGTTCTAGACGATTCCCCTTATTTGTGACAGCTCAGCCTGGAAAAGCTGATGCTCTAGGCCTGCTCTTGTTTGTTTGGCCAGATGTTAAAATGTGGCTGTGTGAAAAATTAGGTCTCCCTAAAACTGCTTTGGCCGCATCCCACAAAGCAGAGGGATTAACCTCGCTAGTGTGATTTTCTACAAAGTAGTCTGCTACTCTGTACTACATGCAGTTCATGCGGGTGCGGTCTCGCATTGCTATTTCACTTGCTATCCAAGGCCTTGGGAATGGTTTCTGTGGTGTTAAAGCATTTACCCTAAGCCAGAAAGGTACATGATCAGAAATTGATTTGAAGTTGATGGATAAATCCACCAGGTATGGTAAGTAGGATCTAATTGTTAGGAAGTAGTTAATGCAGGAGTAAGTCTTATGTACATGTGAGTAAAAAGTGCAGTCCTCCTTACCAGGGTGGGGGTGGCCCCATACTTCTACCAGGTTAAGGACTATGATGCCTTGCCACAGAGAAGGCAGTAGTTGGTTGTCTGCACAGCAAGATTAGGAGTGGTCTGATTAGGGGGCAAGTGATGTTTTGTAGTTGTCTACCAATATAATGGGAGGTTAAATGAGCGATCCTTGTAAAAAGGTTGAGGTACAAAATGTACTCTGTCCTCATTTGGACTGTATAGGGAGATTGTAGTAAGCGTGGTCAAGGCTAGGTTGCCCCGAATGCCAGCTTGGCAGCATTTGTGATCCTTATATACACTTTTGACATGGAAGGTAAGATCTCTATGGAGAACTATAGGTACCCCTCTGGTTTTGCATGTATAATTTGAATGGAATTGTGTAGAGTACCAGTAGGATTGGGGTTGTGTAACATCTGCCTTTAATAGATGGGTTTCCTGCAACAGCGCCTCGTCAACCTCTTTACTTTGGGCCATTGGAGCAATACTTGGCCTTTAGTCTGGGAAGTAACTCCCTGGATGTGAAGCAAAATGATGTTCAGGGGTGCAATGGCAACATTGTGTTTGTCCTCATCATGGAATAGCTCTTGTGAGTGGTTGTGGATCCCTAAAGACTGTTTGCCCTAGTGAGAGCTGAAATTTGAAGGTTTAACAGTAAAAACATTGGAAGTGTGGATAATAAGGTAACCAAGAGAAAGAGGGGCTGGCTCCATGATCGACATATAAAGTTCACTCCCTCGTCCATGAAATATTTGGAAAGGTATCACCGGGGCAGAATGGGTCAATAATTTGATCAGTCTAACCGTGAGGTTGTGGGTTGCCGGTTGTCCCACTTCAGGGCAGATCATCTTCTCCTGGGGACAATATGTGGTGTTCTTTATCCTTCTGGTTGCAGAGTTTTTGAGCTCCTTTAGACCTCAAGTGTGAGGACTGGAAGCGCCATCCCCCTCCTTGAACCATCAGGTTTGTAGAAGCGTGGGCTTGACCTGTTGTGGCTGTGATGTGGAGGGGAAGCCCAGGATCTCTTGCACCTCTCTCTGGTCTCTCACCATATGGCACTGGTCTTTGTAAGTAAAAAGGAGTCAGATTGGGAAGCCCCAGCAATTGGGTATCTTTTACTTTTGGAGATGCTGAGTAATTTCTCTGAAATCTTTTCATTTCGCTAGCATTTGGACCGAGACATCCTGGAAATGCTAGATGGAGTTCTCTCGGAATGTTGAAGGTTCTTGTTGGTGAGCTGAATTTATTATCTTTTCATTTATTTGAAAGTAGTGAGCTCGGGTGAGTACATCTGGGGCCAAATTGCATTTCTGTTGAGAAGCATAAGAAACCCTGTGGCTGTAATCCAGGACAGGAGCATCAGTTGTAAGTTGGAGGAGGTGTGGAAATAGAGCTTGGAAATGGTCCAACAGGTCCATGGCTGAGATTGTTGCTACAATGCAGTGAATACAAATGTTATTGCGTGAGATCTATTCTCGACATTATCGAGCTTGTCTAGGAGTGAGCATTGCTGTCATTCCAGCATTTCTATCCAGGATGTACAATCGTTGTTCTGCTGGGTTTGGTCTCTACTTTGTCCAAATACGAATCCATATGACGTAGGATTGGTCAAGTATGGCTAGAGCTCTACTGAATCCTGTCTGAGACAAGAACATTTTGAAATCCACTAATAGAGTTTAAATATCTTCTTTGGTGGCTGTTGCCTAGGGATCTGGGTCCACATTTGGCTTTGATGTTGAGGACTGTGTGCAATCCTTCGTTTATGGAGGAGGTTTATTTTTGAGGACACTGTGAGTAATAGCCTTGGGATTATCTTTGAAGTAAGTCTTTTTGTGGGGCCTTGCTGTAAAAGGGCTGGGAATGTAACGTTGTTGGGTGGGCAGAGTTCTCCCCCTCTCCTAATTGGGTCAAGGCTAGATCCGAACCGCCCCTTTGGGTCTTGCTTCCTTGTTCAAGACCCCTCCTCTTCAGAGTGTGCTCTGGAACAGATACCTACTCTCTCTCTCTCCCGCCCACTCTGTGAAAAAGCAGCTCTACCCGAGTTTCTTCACATGGGGGGCTCCTGACCGACACTGGCCTACTCTCTCTGTTTAGAACTGTTCTTTTGGTTGCACAACTAAGAGTGCCCTGCTTGTGTACCTCACCACCTGGCTCTAGCTGCTAGTCTGGTATGGTAGGCTACGGCAGCCACTCGGAGCACCTCCTGCTCGGCCATCCAGTTTATCCTGAGTTGCTGGGCCTCACACTACCATGTGGCCTGGTATCGTTCTGCTTTCAGGGCAGGGGGGCATGCCTTACCCTGGGTTGATTCTGGTCACTGGATGTGCCTTCTGGTCTTCTCCAGTCAGGAGGCAATTCACTTGTGTTGGCCCATAGTAGCCCAGACCTCTCTCTGAGGCATAGGCCTCTTGGGCCCATTCCTAGTTGGTCTTTTGGCCACTTGATTGGGGTCCCAGCTCACCTCTATGACAATGAGTGCCAGACCTAACTGAATGGGGGCTGCACAAGTCTGGTATGGGCTCCGGATCCTCCTCAGTGTTCTGAAGCCCTGTGGCTGCTGTTCTATAACTTTGGCCACCATCTTGTCCAATACACTGCACAGCTTATAGGTTCCAATTTTTTTTTCGCACAGCCCATATTTTCAGGCATCCCCACCTCGTGAATCCCTCGTGCTGACCCGGGGGCATTCACTGTCCGGCTGTGTCACCCTTCTCCAGCAAATAGCACATTTGGAGGGGGTTTAAAGGGCTCAGCAGCCAGGGCTCAGGGAGGGTCAGCTTTCCTGGTCTCCTCTCTGTAATGCCCCAGTCTGTTTCTGTTATAAACAATGTAACTTTGAAATTGCAGAATATCAATCGACTCCAGTATAACTTCTGGAGCTGTTCAATTTATATTCAGATTGACCTAATGGTTAAAAGAGTAGCTCAGGGCAAGTTCTTATTTAAAACTTGGCCTCTGCCTCTGTTTTAGGCCGATGGTGTCTTAAATAGATGAAAAGCTGGAACAACACTATTTTTCCAATGGCAAATGGATGCTTGTTGAAGGAATTTCAAAAGTATGCTGCTTTGGGATGGAAGGGTATCTGCATTTGATGTGATATCTAAAGTAAACAACAGAACACAACACAATAACACACAAAGCAACATAACCATACAATTAAGACATAACAGGGACACCACTCCAAAAAATTCAAAACAGTATGGAACACAACAACCATAGTAAAATGCAACAATACCAAGTTGCAATAATGCAACACAAAAACACTACAGTACAAAAAAACTACAGAACACATCATCTCCACAATAAAATGCAACACAATTAATATGAACAAACATTCTTGTTACACTATCACCTCCAAAATCCTGTTTCATAATACTGTGGTAATTGGTGTTTTCATTGTGCACTGTCTTAACTCACTACCAAGGACGAGAAATAGCAGAAGTGAGAAAAAAACATTCAGGGTTTGGGCCCCCAATCTTGATCTTTGATAGTGATAGGCTATACTAAGAAATTGTCTCAGATGCCAATCTTTTTATTTAACATAAAATCAAATATTTTAATTTAATTCTGTGGAGTCTTTATTTGAGAGCTGTTATGTTATGTTAACATGCCATCAGTTATCTAGAGAGGAGGGAATTTATAGTTTATTGAGATTTGGAATATGGTCTCCACAGGATGCATTGCAATTAATACTATCTCCTCCTTGCCCTGCCACTTGCTACAAAACTTTTTTTAAATGTTTTCATAAATGTGTATTAATGTAAAAGTCCAAGCTCTCAGATAATATTATTTATATGATTTGTTAGTATGTACTGTTATTGGCTGCATAGAGTTTTTAAATTGTAGACCTCTAGCAGAGTTTTAATAAATTATCAAATAAAAAAATGAGTGTGTTGTTGGAATTTTGTTGTGGTTTGTTGTTTGCATGATTTTGCTATGTTGTAAGTGTTTCTCTATTTTCTTTGAGGTTTGTGTTATGTTGTTAACTTGTTAACTTGTTTTGTTCTATGTTTGTAATGTTGTGTAGTTGTGTTGGATTTGATCTGTGCTGTTGTGTTAGTAGTTGTTAGTAATATTGGTGAAGTCTTGTCTTGTTGCTGTGCTTTTGTGACATAAGTGATATTGTGCTGTGGTGTTCTGTGTTTTATTGCTTTTTATTGTTTTCATTGTTTGTCACTATATTGTGGTGTTCAGTTGTATAAACTGTTTGACTTATATTGTTATTGTTTTGTAGTGTTGGTAGACTGTTTTGTGATGTTTTGCTGTTAATTTGTTTGTGTTTATGTTTATGTGATTTGTTGTTGTGATGTTGTGGTGAGCTATTTTTCAGGGGTATTGTTTTGTGGTGCTGTGTTTTTGTATTGTGATGAGATTTTGTTTCTTTATGTTACAGTGAGCTGGTAAAATATGTTGCTGTGAGTTGTTGTGTTGTTTTATGCCATTAATGTTAAGTTGTGTGATGTTAGTGTACTGGGTTGTGTTAGATCCCTAAGCACATAGGGCCTGATTACGATGTTGGGCGGAAAGCTTCTGACCACTGTTAGAATGACGGGGTCGGAGTGAAACCTGGGGGGGGGGGGGGTTTTGAAGCAACTCAGACAAGATCCTTGAGCTCGTCAGAGCATTCTAAGCCACCATAATCCAATCCCACCGACTCTCTTTGATATCCCACATACTTCTATCTCTTCCACAGGAAGTGCCACTCTGTCCAGTTTCGACCCGTTATCCTAGGAGATGTCGCTGACAGCAATTAAGAGCCTGAAGTCAGGCCTCCCTCTGATCCATGCTCCAAAGATTTGTTGATTGAGGCTGCTCAGATCATTAATCCAACAGCAAATAATACACTAAACACCTCACTATCATCTGGATGGTTCTAGCACACTGGAAAAGGGCAAAAGTGCTCCCTCTGTTGAAGAAACCCACTGCTGACCCGAAACAGCCGGCAAGCTACAGACCCATCACCCTCCTTCCCACCTTTAAAAAAATTGGAAAAAGTGGTTAATCATCAACTGTCTCAAATCCTGGAAGAATATAAACTTTTACATCCCAGTCAATCAGGCTTCTGACCACACTTCAGAAACAGCATTTCTGGAAGTTGTAGAGCATGTTAGAGGCACTCTTGACAAGGGATGCAAGAACATGCTGATTTTGTTGGACTTATCCACTGCTCTGAAATGCTCTTTCCTCCTTTTTGGGCAACTGAAGTCAAGATGTCTGGTTGCCTTCATTTTTATCTCAAGCTATAACTTTGACGGTGGGTGTACCTCAGTGATCAGCACGGACACCTACACTGTTCAATGCTTACCTTACGCCTTTGGCGACAATGGCAGAGTTGATGGGCGCAAAAGTAATTTCATATGCTGACAATACTCAGGTTCTATTCTCATGTGGAAGAGGAGAGGAGCTAAAAGGGGAGCTCATCACATTCTGCCTCCCTAAGGTGTTTCCTTGGTTGGCCCTGCACCAACTGATACGCAACCTGGACAAGACAGAGATCATGATTTTTGGGGCTTCTTCCGCTAACCTCTCAAGATCTTGCTGGCCTAAGGATGCCTAAGGATGCCCCGCAGCTGGGTCCTCAGCAGAGTTCTGTAAGGAATCTAGGTATCAAATTTGACAGTACCCTCTCCTTTCAACCTCAGATCCTAGCTTTGATCAGTTCCTGTTTCGCATAACTCCGGATGCTGAAAAGATTCATACCTCTCCTGTCTCAATAGGCTGGGAAAAGGGTTATCCAGGCTCTAATCACCTAGAGACTGGATTATGGTAATGCCTGTTACCTTGGCCTACCAGAGTACCTTCTAAGCAGACTTCAGGTGGTGCAGAACTCGGCAGCCAGACTCCTACTTAAACTCCCCCGTAGTTCCCACATGACCACTTATCCAGTGAAAAAGAGGGTACAATTTAAGGCCATGCATAAGACCTTGCATGATTCAAGAGCAGACTACCGCAGAGAGAGGATTCGGGACAACATTCTGGCTCGCACTCTGCGTTCTTCTTCTGCTCATTTAACAAAAGTCACTCGGATCCAAAACCTTAGAATTGGTGGCAGATCCTTTTCTTATTTGGGGCACCTTAATTAGAATAAACTCCTGAGGGACTTGTGCCTAACAAGAGACCTTTCCATTTTCAAAACGAAACTGAAAACTTGGCTTTTCACACAATCTGTTAAGGTTGACAAGCTGGTGCCATATGTCTTTAGCACTGAGATACTCTTATGAGTAGCTGTGCACTGTATACATTGCTATCATATCATAACATAACATAATCCCCTAATGACGGCGGAACCAGGCTCAGCTCCGCCGTTGGGATTATGATGGCACTTTCCAACAGCCTGTTCATGTCTGTCTTTCCGACATGGAAAGGCTGTCAGAAAGTGTCTTTGGGGGCCCCTAGCAGAGCTCCCTTCCCCCCTGGCTCTCTGTTATGGGGTCTGGGGGGCACCTATTGTGCCCCATATACATCCCTGCACCCTGTGGCAGGTACTGCATGGTGCCTGCCACACGGTGTGGGTATGTTTGAAAACATCTATTTCTAATTGCAGCTTGTGCTGCAGACCTTTACCAACTGCTGCACAAGCTGCTATTGGGGAATGGATGTTTCCAACTACCCATTGGGTGGTCGCATCCAAATCCGTTGGTCGGAACTGCTGACCTATGGTCGGTTGGTTCCAGACCACAACTGTTTCTGCCCGACATTCTAATTTGGCCCATAGTGAATAACTATTGACTGGTATGGGACATTGCTAGAACTTTGAGTTTCTGGTTGGCAGAGTTATGCACCCTATCGAAGTAGGAGCCACAATACTAGTCAGGGTAGGTAACAACAAAACCTAAATTATTCTTTGCTCACCCTTTGGTAGCTTGGCACAGAGCATTCAGGCTTAACATAAGAGGCAATGAGTCAAGTATTTGTTCAACACCTCATACAAGAACACAGCAAAAACACCACAACAAAAATCCACACTAGGTTAGAAAAATAGATTATGAATTTTCTAAATAAAACAAGAGCAAAATGACAAACATCCATCCAGTAGACATCGAGATATGAATTTTTAATGATTACATGCAAAATATAGCACTTAGAAGCAAGTATTACCTAAAGAGTTAATTGGTCACAGAGGACCGGGACAAAGTCAAGAATTAAGCCTGACGCGATGGAGCATGGGTCAGAAATAGGACCCATACAGGACCCAGAGCAAAGGTACCATGATCCTTGTTGAAACAGTGAGCTGCTTTGGGGGGCCCCATGCAGGTGAGGCGTTGCACTGAATTTTTCCATGCAACTGCAGTGTCATTTATGTGAGCAAAGCAACGGTTCCGAAGTGCAGCAGTTCTGAATTTGATATGCCAGGTTGATCTTCTCCATGCAGTGGCGGCAATGCGTCAGTTCCCTAGTGGTGGTTCTGAGTGCGATGCAGTGGTTCTGAGTGCGATGCGCGGTCTGGTTTCCACAGCAGTGGTGATGCATTGATTCGGCTCTCACAACAGAGGATTCATTGGTTCCACTGGAGCAATCCCCTAGGTCCACTTCCAAGGACTGGGGTGGCATCACTTGGCAGGGCAGACTCAAAAGCAAAAGCACCCAAGGATTGGCAAAGGAGGGTTCTAATTCTTTTGTGTCCCTGAGACTTAGGAAATAGGAGGCAAGCCAGCAAGCCCTTGGGGTCACTCTGGGTTCAAGAGATGCAGGTTCAGTCCTTCACACCCAGACAGAGAAAGAGCAGCAGGGCAACACAGCAAGACAAGAGCTCAGGAACAGCAGTTCCAACATAGTGGCAGTCCTTCAGCACCACAGCAGATCCTCTTCTTCCTGCCAGAGTGATCACAGGTCCAGAAGTGTACTGATTTCATAGTGCCAGAGCCCATAACTTATACCCAGTGGTTTGACGTGCACAGAGGTTCTCCCTTCCTGCCCTGGCTCCAGACGCATTACAGGTGTAATCAATCCTTTGTATGGGGCCAAACACAGCCCTTTCATGTGTAAATGTGATCTCCTCCCTCCAATCCTGCTCAGGATTGCCCATCTGTACGCAGATGACCACTCAGGCACTGCTACCCTTCCTTTATGTGTGACTGTCTAGAGGGAATGCAGGAGTCCAGCTGTCACCTACTCCAACATGTATTCCAGAGATAGGCAGAAGACACCAAATGGCTAAAGTAAGTAAATGCTAGCTTTCTAGAAGTGGCATTTGCTAAACTAGAATTTAAAATCCAACTTCACTATAAGTTGTGATTTTAAATTGTGAGTTCAGTGTCACTAA
Source organism: Triturus cristatus (assembly GCF_964204655.1). NCBI lineage: Eukaryota > Metazoa > Chordata > Amphibia > Caudata > Salamandridae > Triturus > Triturus cristatus. Next base: position 456,607,291 of record NC_140580.1, on the reverse strand, counting down.
ACTTGAAAAGTACATCTGTTCACAATTAGGAGTTACACTTAAACGATGAAATATGGTAATCCCAATGTTATTCTATGGGAGATATAGGCCTTACAGTAGTGAAAAAAGAAATTGGAAGTTTTGCACTACCAAGACATATCAAGTTTAAAACTGCATGTCCTGCCTTTTCAAATACACTGCACCTTACTCTGTTGATTATACAGGGCCTACCTTAGGGGTGACATATATGTGAAAAATGGAAGCTTTAGGCCTAGCATGAGGCTTTACTTGCCAGGTCGACATGGCAGTGCGAGACTGCCCACACAGGCTCTGCAGTGGCAGGCCTGAGACATGGTTAAGGGGCCACCTATGTGGGTGGCACAATCAGTCCTGCAGGCCCACTAGTAACATATAATTTACAGGCCATGGGCACACAGTGAACTTTACTTGGGACTTATAAGTAAATAAAATATGCCAATTGTGGATGAACCAATATTACCATGTTTAAGGGAAAGAGCGCAAGCACTTTAGCACTGGTTAGCAGTGGTAAAGTGTGCAGAGTCTTAAAGCCAGTAAAAGCGAGGCCAGAAAAATGGAGGGAGGCACGCAAAAAGTTGGGGAAGACCAGCTCAAGGCTGTCAGGTCTAACTGACATGGATGAACAAATCATGGATAGGGAAATTCCCAAGGGTTTCATACGTATTTATGCAGGTCATGCGAATGAAAATCGTTATGGGTTAATACATTTTATTTAGAACACACCTATTAATAAATTAACATTCAGGAATTGCTACCACAGCACAAAAGTTTAATTATTAAAGTACAGTGTAATCTATGTAATAAACAGTGCTTATATTTACAGTGACTTAATAGAAAAGAATAACCTTTTCTAACAGAAAGATCCTAAGATGGAATGATATATGAAGATACATGGTATGAATAGGAACACTATGTGGGATGTATACACCTGGCAATGATGCATTGGTTGAGAAATTGTAGGCAGCAAACATATGTGTCGCGGCAGAAGGCACACTGCGGATCTGTCAATGTGACAGGTGGTAAAAGTACATTTTGATACGAGTTGCACTAAGGTGCTCCATAGAGTCTCATATGAAGCACTCTTTGTAACACTCAACTATTCAATCTGGCAGCAAACGTACAATTTGGTATGCTTCGCACTATTGTGCTTAATGTTCTCATTTCTCAGAGAGTGGTAAGTTGTACTCTTGCCCTACTGTTATTTTGAGCGTTCATCACTCTATTGCCAATTATGCGTGCCAGTCTCTGACATAGGAGACTATATAGAGCCTGGCAGTCCCTAACACATGAGACTGTTGAGCACCATAGTGCTACCCATATCAAGTGGCACTTTTGCCATCTGATTGCTGCATAAACTGTTCTAAAGAATGCCAGTCCCAGACATATGAGACTCTATTGAGCACCAAGGTGCAACTCGGATCAAATTGTACTTTTGCCACCTGAGTGTCACATTTAGGGTCCCATGGTAAGTATTCCGCTGATACAAATACGTTTGCTGCCCACATTTCCTGAATCAGTGCTTCATTGCCAGGTAAATACTTCCCACATAGAGTTCCCATCCATGACACATACTCACATACTTATTACATCTTAAAGGAGGGCATTTACGTGCTTAGATTTATCCCTTCTGATATCAAAAGTGTAGGCATTGACAGCCAGGGTAAGATAGAGCCACCATGGGACAAAGGCATGTATTTAAGTATATGCATTATGTGATGTCGCATGTGCTTTTGCAGTATGATTGTGTCACTCATACCTCTCTGTTCCAACTGATAACAATGACTCGCTATTGAATAATTCTTATGTTCATTATTACCATATCCATATACTACTGTAAATCATAGTATGATGTATGGAGACCTAAGATTAGTATGTATGCCTCTCTTGTTCTGAATTATTATTATTATTTTTAAAAGCACCTAACTAAATGATGAAATTAGAAATGGTGGGTCTTGAAAAAAGCCCATAGCACCTACTTTAGCCCCTTGTATGCCCATGACGAGCTGGACTCGTCATGGAGCACAGTCGCGCTGTGCCCATGACGAGTCCAGCTCGTCATGAGGCATTCCCTGGGGAATCCCTCTGGTGCGGGCACCAGAGGGATTCCCTTTCATGCAAAATAGCCTCGGGAGATGGGGAAGAGCTTCCCCAGCTCCCGTGGCCCCCCCCTTTCACTGTAATGACGATCGGCGCGCACGTCGCGCCGACGTCATTACAGTGAAAGTGAAACTGAAATGAGCCAAGAGGCTCATTTCAGTTTCACTTTCTACGTGCTCAGGTGGCTATCTCAGCCCCCTGAGCACGTAGAAAGACGGGAGAGGTATCGTTGGAAAGGGGAGAATCGCCCCTTTCCAATGGTACCCCTCCCCAGTGGATCCCTGCTTGGGGATCACCACAGGAAGGTGATCCCCAAGCAGGGATCCACCCACTAGACACCAGGGTGGGTGGAGCGGCCCCTTGGGCAAGGGCCTTTGCTCCCCCCAAATTATTTGGGCATTATTTCGTCTTTTTGCCCCCCCTAGGGGGCAGATGGGGGCAGTAGCCCCCAATCTTCCCCCCTGGGGGGGCAAAAAGCCCACTAGACACCAGGGAATTTCATAAAAAATAACAATAGGGGTGGGGCTGCCCAAGACGGGCAGGCCCATGCCCCCACCCCCCAATAATCACAGTCTTTCTGCCCCCCCTGGGGGGCAGATGGGGCATTGACCCCTAATCTACCCCTTCGGGGGCCAGAAAGCCCCACTATACACCAGGGATTTCTTTTCAGTTGTTTTTTAGGGTGGGGGCTGCCCGAAACGGGCACGCCAATGCCCCCACCCACCCACCTCTATTACAGCCTTTCTGCCCCCCCTGGGGGGCAAAAAGACCACTAGACACCAGGGAATTGTAAAAAAAAAAAATAGGGGTGGGGGCAGGCCCATGCCCCCACCCCACCCCCCAATTATTACAGTCTTTCTGCCCCCCCCGGGGGGGCAGATGGGGGATTGGCCCCTAATCCGCCCCTTCGGGGGGGCAGAAAGCCCACTAAACACCAGGGATTTTTTTTGCGCAATTGTTTTTAGGGTGTGGGCTGCCCGAAACGGGCACGCCAATGACCCCACCCTCCCCCCCACAAAAATGACAGTCTTTCTGCCCCCCAGGAGGCAGATGGGAGCTGTAGCCCCCAATCTGCCCCCCCCCTGGGGGTGCAGAATGCCCACTAGAAACCATGGATTTTTTTGTTTTATTTGTGTAGGGATAGGGGCTCCCCAAAATGGGCATGACAATACCCCACCCCACCCCCAGAGAAATTCCAGTCTTTCTGCCCCCCCCGGGAGGGCAGATGGTGGCAGTGGCCCCTGATCTGCCCCCTGGGGGGGCAGAAAGCCCACTAGGCACCAGCGAGTACGCAGGTTTTTTTTATGCGTGGGGGTGGGGGCTGCCCAAAATGGTCATACCAATGCCCCCACCCCCACAAAAATAGCCACAGTCTTTCTGCCCCCTTAGGGGCATATCAGGATGAAACCCCCTTCCACGATTCCCCGATTCCCCCCCAGGGTGGCAGAAAGCCCACTGGGCTCCGATTTTTTTTTAGCAATGTGCATACCTGTGGATTTTGGGCCCTAGCACAGTTGGCACGTAGGCAAACCTAGCAAACCTGTACATTCTTTAACACTAGACACCGAGGGGAATCCTGGATGGGGTGACTTCACTGGCTCTCTCCAGGTTCTGTTACCCAGAATCCATTGCAAACCTAAAAATGTGTCCAAAATAACACATTTTCCTCACATTTCTGTGGTGGAAAGTTCTGGAATCTGCGTGGGTCCACAAAATTCCACCCACCCTGCGTTCCCCAAAGTCTTCAGAGACAAATGGTACCTCACTTGCGTGGGTAGGCCTAGTGCCCGCATCAGGCAAGGGCCCAAAACCTATTGAGGAGACATCAAAATTACCTATCATGTAACAACCTGGTTTTGCAAAGAGGGTCCTCTGAGTTTTTGGCCCCGGGATTGGCGGCCACCTAGGGAAACCTACCAAACCCACACATTTCTGAAAACTAGACACCTGGGGGATTCCAGGGAGGTATGGCTTGCGTGGATCCCCCAACGTTTCCTTACCCAGAATGCCCTGCAAACCTCAAATTTAGCTGAAAAAATCACCTTTTTCACACATTTTTGTGTGGGAAAGTTGTGGCATCACCGGGCTGACACAAATTTCCTACCACCCAGCGTTCCCCCGGGTCTCCCGATAAAAACGGTGCCTCTCTCGTGTGGGAGGCCCAAGTACCCGCGACAGGCAAGGGCCCAAAACATATTGAGGCGACATGAAAATTGCCTACCTCAAAATGACCTGGTTTTGCAAGGGGGGTCACCTGGGTTTTTGTCCCGGTGCTCGGCGGCCACCTAGGGGAACCTACCAAACCCATACATTTATGAAAACTGGACACCCTGGTGATTCCAGGTCGTTTTGATGTAGGCAATTTTCATGTCGCCTCAATACGTTTTGGGCCCTTGCCTGTCGCGGGTGCTTGTGCCTCCCACACGAGAGAGGCACCGTTTTTATCGGGAGACCCGGGGGAACGCTGGGTGGTAGGAAATTTGTGTCAGCCCGGTGATGCCACAACTTTCCCACACAAAAATGTGTGAAAAAGGTGATTTTTTCAGCTAACTTTGAGGTTTGCAGGGCATTCTGGGTAAGGAAACGTTGGGGGATCCACGCAAGCCATACCTCCATGGGATCCCCCGAGTGTCTAGTTTTCAGAAATGTGTGGGTATGGTAGGTTTCCCTAGGTGCCGGCAGAGCTGGGGTTCAAAAACTACAGCTAGGCACTTTGGCAAAAAAGGTTAATTTTTCACTGCGAAATTGAGGTGTGTCCACGATGCGTTTTGCGCCGTTTCCTGTCGCGGGCACTAGGCCGACCCACACAAGTGAGGTACCATTTTTATCGGAAGACTTTGGGAAACACGGGGTGGGTGGAAATTTGTGGATCCACGCAGATTCCAGAACTTTCCACCACAGAAATATGTGGAAAATGTGTTTTTTTTGGCAATTTTTTAGGTTTGCAAGGGATTCTGGGTAGCAGAACCTGGTGGGATCCTGGATTCGCATGGGTGTCTAGTTTTAAAAAATGTATAGGTTTGCTAGGTTTCCCTAGGTGCCGGCAGAGCTATGGTTCAAAAACTACAGCTAGGCACTTTGCCAAAAAGGGTCATTTTTCACTGCGAAATTGAGGTGTTTCCACGTTACGTTTTGCGCCGTTTCCTGCCGCGGGCACTAGGTTGACCCACACAAGTGAGGTACCATTTTTCTCGGAAGACTTTGGGGAACGCGGGGTGGGTGGAAATTTGTGGATCCACGCAGATTCCAGAACTTTCCACCACAGAAATGTGTGGAAAATGTGTTTTTTTTGGCAATTTTTTAGGTTTGCAAGGGATTCCGGGTAGCAGAACCTGGTAGAAGGCAGTCAAGTCACCCCCTCCTGGATTCCCCTGGGTGTCTAGTTTTCAAAAATGTATAGGTTTGCTAGGTTTCCCTAGGTGCCGGCAGAGCTATGGTTCAACAACTACAGCTAGGCACTTTGCCAAAAAAGGGTCATTTTTCACAGCGAAATTGAGGTGTGTCCACGATGCGTTTTGCGCCGCTTCCTGTCGCGGGCACTAGGCCGACCCACACAAGTGAGGTACCATTTTTATCGGAAGACTTTGGGAAACACGGGGTGGGTGGAAATTTGTGGATCCACGCAGATTCCAGAACTTTCCACCACAGAAATATGTGGGAAATGTGTTTTTTTTGGCAATTTTTTAGGTTTGCAAGGGATTCTGGGTAGCAGAACCTGGTGGGATCCTGGATTCCCCTGGGTGTCTAGTTTTCAAAAATGTATAGGTTTGCTAGGTTTCCCTAGGTGCCGGCAGAGCTATGGTTCGACAACTACAGCTAGGCACTTTGCCAAAAAAGGGTCATTTTTCACAGCGAAATTGATGTGTGTCCACGATGCGTTTTGCGCCGTTTCCTGTCGCGGGCACTAGGCCGACCCACACAAGTGAGGTACCATTTTTATCGGAAGACTTTGGGAAACACGGGGTGGGTGGAAATTTGTGGATCCACGCAGATTCCAGAACTTTCCACCACAGAAATATGTGGGAAATGTGTTTTTTTTGGCAATTTTTTAGGTTTGCAAGGGATTCTGGGTAGCAGAACCTGGTGGGATCCTGGATTCCCCTGGGTGTCTAGTTTTCAAAAATGTATAGGTTTGCTAGGTTTCCCTAGGTGCCGGCAGAGCTATGGTTCAAAAACTACAGCTAGGCACTTTGCCAAAAAAGGGTCATTTTTCGCTGTGAAATTGAGGTGTGTCCACGTTACGTTTTGCGCCGTTTCCTGTCGCGGGCACTAGGCTGACCCACACAAGTGAGGTACCATTTTTCTCGTAAGACTTTGGGGAACGCGGGGTGGGTGGAAATTTGTGGATCCACGCAGATTCCAGAACTTTCCACCAGAGAAATGTGGGGAAAATGCGTTTTTTTGGCAATTTTTTAGGTTTGCAAGGGATTCTGGGTAACAGAACCTAGTGGGAGGCAGTCAAGTCACCCCATCCTGGATTCCCCTTGGTGTCTAGTTTTCAAAAATGTATAGGTTTGCTAGGTTTCCCTAGGTGCCGGCAGAGCTATGGTTCAAAAACTACAGCTAGGCACTTTGCCAAAAAAGGGTCATTTTTCACAGCGAAATTGAGGTGTTTCCACGTTGCGTTTTGCGCCGTTTCCTGTCGCGGGCACTAGGCCGACCCACACAAGTAAGGTACTATTTTTCTCGGAAGACTTTGGGAAACGCGGGTGGGTGGAAATTTGTGGATCCACGCAGATTCCAGAACTTTCCACCAGAGAAATGTGGAGAAAATGTGGTTTTTTTGGCAATTGTTTAGGTTTACAAGGGATTCTGGGTAACAGAACCTGGTGGGAGGCAGTCAAGTCACCCCATCCTGGATTCCCCTGGGTGTCTAGTTTTCAAAAATTGATAGGTTTGCTAGGTTTCCCTAGGTGACGGCAGAGCTATGGTTCAAAAACTACAGCTAGGCACTTTGCCAAAAAAGGGTCATTTTTCGCTGTGAAATTGAGATGTGTCCACATTACGTTTTGCGCCGTTTCCTGTCGCAGGCACTAGGCCGACCCACACAAGTGAGGTACCATTTTTCTCGGAAGACTTTGGGGAATGCGGGGTGGGTGGAAATTTGTGGATCCACGCAGATTCCAGAACTTTCCACCAGAGAAATGTAGGGGAAAAGTATTTTTTTGGGAAATTTTTTTAGGTTTGCAAGGGATTCTGGGTAACAGAACCTGGTGGGAGGCAGTCAAGTCACCCCATCCTGGATTCCCCTTGGTGTCTAGTTTTCAAAAATGTATAGGTTTGCTAGGTTTCCCTAGGTGCCGGCAGAGCTATGGTTCAAAAACTACAGCTAGGCACTTTGCCAAAAAAAGTTCATTTTTCAATGCGAAATTGAGGTGTGTCCACGATGCATTTTGCGCCGTTCCCTGTCGCGGGCACTAGGCCGACCCACACAAGTGAGGTACCATTTTTATCGGAAGACTTTGGGGAACACGGGGTGTGTGGAAATTTGTGGATCCACGCAGATTCCAGAACTTTCCACCACAGAAATGTGTGGAAAATGTGTTTTTTTTGGCACTTTTTTAGGTTTGCAAGGGATTCTGGGTAGCAGAACCTGGTGGAAGGCAGTCAAGTCACCCCATCCTGGATTCCCCTGGGTGTCTAGTTTTCAAAAATGTATAGGTTTGCTAGGTTTCCCTAGGTGCCGGCAGAGCTATGGTTCAAAAACTACAGCTAGGCACTTTGCCAAAAAAGGGTCATTTTTCACATCGAAATTGAGGTGTTTCCACGTTGCGTTTTGCGCCGTTTCCTGTTGCGGGCACTAGGCCAACCCACACAAGTGAGGTACCATTTTTCTTGGAAGACTTTGGGGAACGCGGGGTGGGTGGAAATTTGTGGATCCACGCAGATTCCAGAACTTTCCACCAGAGAAATGTGGAGAAAATGTGTTTTTTTTGGCAATTTTTTAGGTTTACAAGGGATTCTGGGTAACAGATCCTGGTGGGAGGCAGTCAAGTCACCCCATCCTGGATTCCCCTGGGTGACTAGTTTTCAAAAATGTATAGGTTTGCTAGGTTTCCCTAGGTGAGGGCAGAGCTATGGTTCAAAAACTACAGCTAGGCACTTTGCCAAAAAAGGGTCATTTTTCGCTGTGAAATTGAGGTGTGTCCACGTTACGTTTTGCACCGTTTCCTGTCGCGGGCACTAGGCCGACCCACACAAGTGAGGTACCATTTTTCTCGGAAGACTTTGGGGAATGCGGGGTGGGTGGAAATTTGTAGATCCACGCAGATTCCAGAACTTTCCACCAGAGAAATGTGGGGGAAAAGTCTTTTTTTTGGCAATTTTTTAGGTTTGCAAGGGATTCTGGGTAACAGAACCTGGTGGGAGGCAGTCAAGTCACCCCATCCTGGATTCCCCTGGGTGACTAGTTTTCAAAAATATATAGGTTTGCTAGGTTTCCCTAGGTGCCGGTAGAGCTATGGTTCAAAAACTACAGCTAGGTACTTTGCCTAAAAAGGGTCATTTTTCGCTACAAAATTGAGGTGTGTCCATATTACGTTTCACGCCGTTTCCTGTCACGGGCACTAGGCTGACCCACACAAGTGAGGTACCATTTTTCTCGGAAGACTTTGGGGAACGCGGGGTGGGTGGAAATTTGTGGATCCACGCAGATTCCAGATCTTTCCACCAGAGAAATGTGGGGAAAATGCGTTTTTTTGGCAATTTTTTAGGTTTGCAAGGGATTCTCGGTAACAGAATCTGGTGGGAGGCAGTCAAGTCACCCCATCCTGGATTTACCTGGGTGTCTAGTTTTCAAAAATGTATAGGTTTGCTAGGTTTCCCTAGGTGCCGGCAGAGCTATGGTTCAAAAACTACAGCTAGGCACTTTGCCAAAAAAGGGTCATTTTTCACAGCGAAATTGAGGTGTGTCCACGTTGCGTTTTGTGCCGTTTCCTGTTGCAGGCACTAGGCTGACCCACACAAGTGAGGGGCCATTTTTCTCGGAAGACTTTGGGGAATGCGGGGTGGGTGGAAATTTGTGGATCCATGCAGATTCCAGAACTTTCCACCAGAGAAATGTGGGGAAAAAGTGATTTTTTTGGCAATTGTTTAGGTTTGCAAGGGATTCTGGGTAACAGAACCTGGTGGGAGGCAGTCAAGTCACACCATCCTGGATTCCCCTTGGTGTCTAGTTTTCAAAAATGTATAGGTTTGCTAGGTTTCCCTAGGTTTCGGCAGAGCTAGGGTTAAAAAACTACAGCATGGCACTTTGCTAAAAAAGGGTAATTTTGCATTGTGAAAATGTGGTGTGTTCACGTTGGGTTTTGAGCCATTTCCTGTCGTGGGCACTATGCCTACCCCTACAAGTGAGGTACCATTTTTATCGGGAGACTTAGAGTAATTCAGATTTGTAAAGGAACTGTTATTACCTATTGACTTTCGATGCATTTCTGCCTTCCAAATGAAAGACATTGTGTAAAAAAGAAGTCATTCTAAAAAATGACTGATAATTCTCATGCTAGTATGAGTATTCCCAAATTCGGAAATGTGCAAATATCTACTGTTTTTAAACTCTATATTTTGTTCCCATTTCACAAATACATAGGTGTCTTTCATACCGATTTTTCCATGTACACATTTTTACAGAATAATTACTATATACCCGGTTCATAATAAAAAACCATTGCAAGTTGCTGCTCAGATTTTGGTTCTGGGTTCGTCGGGTTCTTGGTGAACCTACAAGTCCTATATATCCCCACAACCAGTAATGTCCAGCGGATGTAACGGTACATTGCTTTCAAAGGGCTGTCATAATTACAAGAAGTTACAGGTGAAAACGTTGACACAAAAGGCGCTTTTTTTCAACAAATTTTCAATTTATCTTATATTCAACTGTTAGTTTCTATAAAGAAACCTTGATGGATCTACACAAATGACCCCTTGCTGAATTCAGAATCTTGTCTACTTCTCTAAAATGTATAGCTTTCCAGAATCCATTATTGCTTTTGTACCCATTTCTACCATTAACTGGAAGGAGGTCGAAAGCACGAAAAAATAGCAAAAATAGGCTATGTCCCAGAAAAATGCCAAAACTGTGTAAAAAAATGTTGGGTTTCTGACAAAAGTCTGGTATCCCCTAAAAGCTGGGAAAATGGTGATTTCAGCCCCACAAACCCTTTTTTGATAACACTTGCAGGGAAAAACCCAGAAGCTTTCATTTGCAGCCCGTTTTTCCTATTTTCCCCCCAAAAAACTAAATTTTGCTGTATTTTGGCTCATTTCTGTGACCCCTCCAGGGGAATCCACAAACCCTGAGTACCTTCAGAATCCCCATGATGTTGGAAGAAAAGGACACAAATTTTGCGTGGATACCTTATGTGGTCAAAAAGTTACAGGGGCCTCAGCGCGCTCTACCCCAAATAGCCAAAAAAGGGCGTGGCACAGGAGGGGAAAAAGCCTGGCAGCGAAGGGGTTAGGGCATCCAATAGGGTTGAAACATGTTGACTTTCTTAATAAGGGTTGAATTTTGCTCCTAAACAACTCTTAATCCGGCCCACTGGGGACCTTAATAACATCTTGTAATCCACCAAGAGGTATCTTTAACAGTTCCCCTCTCTACATTATCCACATTTCACACCAACACCAGATCATTGAAGTCCCCACATCCACTGGCATGGAATTTTCGTTTTCACCCTTGGGGACTCTCCTGCATGGTCAGAGTAGAATCCCACATTGGTGGCCTTTTCTGCCAATGTGAGGTCTAAGGATCTTATCATCAGGGCACCATTGTCTTTGATATACATGATGTTGAAGAGATTTGCCCTGATAGTCCTTCTCATTCCTCTCATATTTATTTAATAATGGTTAGTGTGTACCATATTATTTATTACCATTTTGGGGGAAGGAGCATCATGATTCACTCGAGATAACTTTTCTCTTGAAATATTTTTACCCCAAGTGGATGGCACTCAGTCAATGTTTCACGTTAGGCAGCAATGTACCTGAGCACTTTATATACATAGGTGACTTTCCCCTGGGGCCTGCAGAGTAGGACACACGCTATGGATTGCTGAGCCAGTGATGTGAATCGCTATCTTTACAGCTAATAATGTTTTGGAACATGTCCTACAGAGCTGTATTCAGTAGCTATCTATTAGTGGCCCCTCGGCTTCTTTAGTGGAGACTCGGGGTTTGACACTTGTCATGCTGCTATTTGGGCTGTCCCTGTCACATTTGTGTACCATTAACATGGCTGCTTTCCTTTCAGCTTCAGCTCCTTGATTGACTTTTACTTGATAGAAAACTTCAGTATGGGCTGTTGTGCTTGGTCTCTTTAGTCCCAATTATGAGCTTGGGATGAAATGCAAGCCCTGTGCAAACAAGAGGTGTCACAGGTATCAGAATTCTGAGTCAGACAATAATTACTGTCCCGAGTATTTAGTAAGGGTGATAATTACCACCACACCCCTGACATTTTCCTCAGAAAGGTTTTGCCAGGAAAATGTTGGTGACATTTACTGGGAAATAAGACAGGAAATAAAAGCAAATCATTCATAATTTTATGTGGCAACTACTGCATCTTGCATGTTATGCCTCATTTCCAGGTCCAGCTTGGAACAGGAGGCATTATTGTGGGTAAAAATCCCGTCCGGGGGAATTGCAATTTTTAGGGTATTGTTAATGCTCCACTCATTACAAACAAACCACAGTCAGGGCCTTCCAGTCTTTCTCAAGCACTTGTGGTCTACTAAATATAGCCTTGGCTTTCATGACTGCAATGAGGAAGAGAAACAATGTGGTAATGCCCAAATTACCACACTCTTCAATACACTGAGCCCACTCGTTCTGGTCACTGTTTTACTTCTCACCCTCGCTCCTGGCTTCATCAGTACTTGGGAGGGTGAAGAGAGGATGACCTTTCTTAAACCATAATGGCTGTGAGGAGGTTTTTTTAAAAATTAATAAACAAATATAAAAAGGGTACCTGTCTCCAAGGATGGGTTACTGCCTGAATTCTGAGGACTGTGATGAGCAAAAGTAGGCAAAAGTAGGCATCAGTGTAATGTAGGTTTATATTTGGTAAACCACCCATTGCATTTGCGGTATAGCATCTGACGATTGAAACATAGAAACAGATTTGTGTCAATCAAAGAATGTATGTAAAAATGTATTCTATTAGGAGACTATCTCACAAAGTGAGGAGAATTTCATCATGTGAAAATAATCTTCTTTACTTTGTATTCAAATGTAAAATGAATTAGTGTTTTCATGGAACACCGACTGTTCAGGTAATGAAACACATAATCACAATACCCATGAAGGCTTACAATTTGATAACGTATTAAATACAATTTTGACCATGAAATTGCCCATATATAATATATACCCAAGGTAAACTTTCTGTGAAAAATTTACTAAAACTATGTGTAGCAGACGGGAAACATCGGCTTGCGCTGGATGGCGCTCTAAGCTAAGGAATAGTATGATTTACTATTCCAACACCTTCCCTACTGTAAGTAGGCTGGAGTTGGAATAGTAAATCATACTATTCCTAAGTCCAGCGCCCTCCAGCGCAAGTCGTTGTAATGGCTTGCGTTGTAATGCCTGCGTTGTAAAAGTATCGCGCTGTGAAGGCCACAATGTAACATCATATATTCGTAGCAGGCTGCCAGTGCAACATTCACAATTCCACATATTATTTCGGCAAAAACGAGACAAGGGGCCCGATTCACAGAACTAACTTAAGACAAAATCCTAAACTTACTACCAGTTTGGTATTCACAGAAGGCACTTACTCATTTTGGTATTCACAGAAGGCACTTACTCATTTCGGTATTCACAGAAGTTAGGAGTCCTAACTTTAGGACTCCTAAATGCCTTCTGTGAATACCGAAAGTCTTAAAATTAGGATTTTTCGCAGTTTAGTAGTAGTATAGTTAGGACTTCTAACTTTAGGACTCCTAAATGCCTTCTGTGAATACCGAAATTCTTAAAATTAGGATTTTTCTCAATTTAGTAGTCCTAAGTTTAGGACTCCTAACTTTAGGACTCCTAAATGCCTTCTGTGACTACCGAAAGCCTTAAAATTAGGATTTTTCTCAGTTTAGTAGTAGTATAGTTAGGACTCCTAACTTTAGGACTCCTAAATGCCTTCTGTGAATACCGAAAGTCTTAAAATTAGGATTTTTCTCAATTTAGTAGTCCTAAGTTTAGATTTAGGACTACTAAATTGAGAAAAATCCTAATTTTAAGACTTCTGGCCAACGATAGTAGCTGTCTACAACCACAACAACCTAAACTTGAAGACCATGCCCATGAATAGGCCGCAAAAAATGTCCAGAGCAATACCCTGCTAAGGCCGTGTGGGGAGCTCTCTTACAACCATGGGTTGCACTCTCGGAGTCTTGGACTTCTCAATCATAGCACACGAAAGACAATCACACATGATTCTTTCTACCTGCTTATCCATGCCCGGCCACCAATAAGAGGCATGCAGCCTCTCTTTAGCTTTTGAAATACCCAGGTGAGTCTCATGAGCTACATCAATCAATTTCCTCAGGAGGAACCAATCTCGTCCCGTGAAATAACAAGACCTTAAAAGCACCAAGTTCCTCTCTCACACCCCAAAAAGATTTGGGGGCATATATACAATGATGGCGATAAATAAACGCAAAGCGCGCTTAGCGCTTTGTTATTTATCGCCATGTATCTCTGGAATTTCTCGCCCTGGTAACGAGTTATTAACAACGCGTTACTCCAGGGCGAAAAAAATTCCAGAGATTGCGGGAAAATCCCCGTTTTGCAGGGAACATCGCTGGTTTTCCAAGAAATTTGACTACATTTCACCTGCCCTGCTAACCCTCCGCTGGCTCCCTATTAAAGTGCAGGCCCGAGACAAAATTGCTTGTATTACCCACAGAGTGTTGCACTCCTCCTCACCCTCTTATCTAAATGAGAAACTGAAAATCTCCAGAGCAAATAGGGGTTACCAAAATGTCCAATACCTGCTACTGGAGCCCCCCACCTTCAGTCGAGAATGATACTTGAACCAGTCTTACTCTGGTAGTGCCATTAGAACCTGGAACTCTGTGCCTCCATCGCTCTGTCAAAACACCTGCCTAGTAACCTTCAAAAGAACCTCAAGCTGCTCCTTTTTCGCTGACATCTTGGTTAATTCACGCTCGAACTGACTTAAGTACTCTCTCTGATGGCGTTCTTACCAGCCTTTGCTGTACAACCCAGCATCTTAATCGATGTTTCAACTGTGTATTTCCTCTTCCCAATTGCTGTAACTGTTCTGGTGGTTACTTCTGCACACACCCACCGAAGTAACCGTCTGAGTTTGATTACTATTAATGTAACACTCTCTGATGAATTCTGTCCATGTGCTCGATATATAAAATTGCAAAGATAAATCAAATAAAGAAATGCTCACATGATCAAATAGTTAACTAAATAACACAAATGCTGTTTGTTACAGGGCTACTGTGCATGTGGTCCAGTAGGCAGTGCGTTGGTTTTTACTCTTAAATGAATTTATTGAATTAATTATAAAAATTGCTTTTAAGGCTGAACAACATATGTCTATTTGTGCTGAAGTGCTACTATACTGCTGGCACAAAATAAATTCAAGGCTTTGAGCAGCTTTTAAACGTCAGGCCTCACGTTTGATATGTAAACAGATAAAGTCTCAAGACAATGGATTTTGTGTTATAGACCCACAGAAGATTAGTGCAGTCTAGCAATTTACAATAAGGAAAGCTTGCATAACAGTTCTCTTTAAAAATATTACTAAAAGTCATGTGTTATAATATTTCTAAATATTCTTCCCTTTTTTTATAGAGCTTTTTATGAGTTCTGGTTTTGTTGTCCCCGTGTTAATTTACAGTTATTAATCTATACATGTGCGCTTTTCTTTTTAAAAGATGTGAATAATTATCAAGTCAGAATTCGAACAACTATTGAACCGCGAAGAATGCAATATTAGCAAAACCTAAAGATTACCCATTGTGTATAGAGGATTTCTACAAAAGAGCATTGGATAACATGCCTTAATAATGTGTAGCCCTGATCCACTTTTCTAATGAATGTAGAAGCTTTGAAAACAACAAAGCTCTGATATTCTTCATGGTCTTTTGTCTGTTTAAAAAAAGTGATTTGTCACCCAAAGTTAGTCATTAGTCCTTAATTGTGCTATTTTCAGAGGAACTACATTTATATAATAAAACAAGATTATCCTTTTTGTAGAATGTTTGCATGGTTTCCAGGATAGCACACTTTAAGGAAAAGGAAGCATTACACAGTATGTTCTCTCACTTTCGAAATTTAAAGCAGAATTAATTTTTGTTGGCATGATTTACTCCTGACCCAGCCTGAACCACTATGGCAGTAAGGCAGTGCCTCGACCTTTCTACGGAGCTCTGTCCATCTGTTATGCAGAGAGGAATCAAATTCCCCACTCAGATCTGCTGGTGATCACAGAGGTTCCCCTCCCATTCCCTCTACACTCACTTAGACTGACTGACAGCATTTCAATTGGCTTTAATTTTGATATCAAGACATTTCAGTTTCTGGATTTCGGCCACGAGAACAGAAAATTATTAGGCAACTGAAGTCTGCATGAGATTCGGGAGAGAAACCTACGAATATAATTATCTGATGCAAGTTTTATAATCTGAATCACACAGCAGAATGCCAATTAAAATTAAATGTGGCCCAATATTGTTATTTAGAACAAGTGCACCAATAAAACACACATTCGCACGTTCATTGCAACAGTACAGAGGTATAATTCCATGTTGCTGCCACAGTACCGAAAATACGCGAGAAACCACTGTTAAGTGCTTACAAATAGCATGTTGCAATAGCTTCACACAAGAAAAATACTCTTAGAATAGTCTCATAGCTTCTTCAATAGAATTATTTCTCATTATACAAATCTCACCATTGACATTCCTATTATTTTGGAATATATGCAGATTTGCATGGAGTAATATGGTACCACTGTTGAAGAAGGGGCACATGACTCACTCGAGAAAACATTTACAAAATTCCCACCGCTCCTCTCAGAATACTGGTTACCTTCAAGTGTTTATTTGGTACTAATGCATGATTTAAAATTCTATGAGACAAGGGGAAAATGTATAAAGAGTCTATTCATCCTTCTTCAGCTAAAATTCCTTTAACTCAAATACCTTGGGGCTTTGCGACATTTTTATCATGGAAAAAGTGATGTACGGGTGGCGCAAGGGGCTCGTAAATCAGCCCCTTGTTTTTAACTTCACAGTGCCACTTTTTGATAGTTCTCCTTGAATAGTAGCCAATGTACTGAAAAAATCCTAAATGTCAACAGCCAACACTTTTCACGATGTAATCGCTTCTTCACGGCTGTCAAATCAACATAAACAGAACAGATACATTATACATGGGATTGTTATCTAAACCCAGTTATGAGCCATGAGCATCTTATGCACGATTGCCACATTATCTAATTCTTTCATACGACAAGAACATATTTTCTTATGCCACATACCTACAAAAGCTCATAATGTATCCTTTTTAAATTAATATTATTTCAATTCCAGATATGTCTACTGTAAAAATCCTGCATGCCTGCCAGTGGGCCCAAATTGAAAGAAAACAGGTTTTGGGTTTCAGCAATCCTGCGGGCCACTGGTGCACAGGGGGCCTACCCTGGCTCCCTGAACCATTGACAGGATTAAAGAAACATAAAAAATGGTGCTGGGCCTTGGTGTATCTGGTGGTTTTCTGTAGCCTGCCCCACACTTCTGGCAAAGACTGTGCCGGCTGGTAGTTGGCTGCATGGGGAGGCTGGCAGCAGGGCCAAAGGCTGTGTGCGACCGGGGATTGGATGCCTGTGAGAGGTTAGATGCAGGGCCTGCGGCCAAACCCCTCATCCCTGAAGGCTGTGCACTGTAGGGGTTTGATGTAGCAAAATCTATGCAGTGCACTGCCAATGACTGTGCATGGTGGGAGGCTGCCTTTCTGTGGGGGGGTTGGAAGCAGGGCCTGGCCACAGGCCATGCCCAATGCGGGGTTGGCTTTCCGTCGATCCTCCTATCCAGCAACCAGGGGAATTAACACAATCCCATTTAAACGATGCTGGACAGAGGGGGGCCGACCACCTCAGAGCGGGGTTAGTATTCATCCCCTACTATGTCTCAAACTGCCCTTTGGACATCTTAAATAGAGGCAATCGTCTATGATTAGTCAAGCATATACCATCCTTGAAACATCTAACCTCAACTGAACTCACCTCGGTAAAATTTGCTCATACTTCAGAGACAATGTCTTCAGAATCCACAATTACCAACTGGGACTCAACAGCAATCAGAGGCGACATAATGAAAGAGGCTCCCACTTTTGAGGAATGGGACATCGAGTTAGAACACACCCAGCCACGGAAATACCCGTATATCCTACTTGGAGAAAATACTACACCCCCAAGGGGATATATATTGAAAAGAGCATAGGGCGCAAAGCATGACTGGCTGGTAAGGGATACGAAGACCTCCAACACTTTGATTTTCCACTGCGGACCCAAGGATAGGAATATCAGTTGTGAAACAGCAGCTATAAACCTCGAAGAGAGAATTCCACCGACAAGTTCCAGGGGCAGCAATTTTTATTCCTTCACCTAGCAAAATGAAATCATACTCGACTTTAGCCCCTTTAGCCTAGAAAGCAGGCATTAAATAATCAGCTTTCTATCATCTCTTGGAATGTGGTGGGTTTGGCCTCAACGTTACTGGTTGCAAAGTCCATACAAGTAATGACATCTTCTGCCTTCAGGAGACGTGGTCACTGAACTCCATGGCAATATACAGATTCTACAGTGTGTTTCAACCAGCAGTGCAAACAGGCCTTTTTGGTCGGCCTTCAGGGGCCCTCTAGATTTTTTGTTTAAGCAATCAGCAAAGGTCTACAAATTGGTAAGAAGGCCCTCCCTTTGCTTTTTATCAATTGCTACTTCAACCCTCGCAATACCCAAAGAAATCACGCCATGAGCTCCTTTTCTCAAAGCCCACACTGCAGACACCAAAGAAATTCCTGTCTTAACAGAACATCAATCCCAAGCGGAAGAATATAAGGAGTAGCACTCGCCGGTGGAAGCTCAAACCTGACATTCACTAATTTAGAAGCTTTAAAAGAAGCATGGAAAGCCCACAAAAAAGCTATCTGGGCCTTGAAATCAGCCCAACAGGAGGAAGAATGGAAAAAAATCTTTTCTATGCTCAAGGAAAGATCTCTAGCCCATTTTTGGATGTATGTGAACAACCTAAAATCACTGGGGATATCACGGGTAAATGGGCTTTCAGCATTAGACTAGGAACACCAACGTCAGCAGATTGTTTCTCGCCAACAAGCACATGCACTCTATGCTGCCTTACCTGTCGAAACCAGAAGAAGATCAAGACCTAACCTCACCCTCAGAAATAGCAAAGCTAATAAAGGCAATGAAGACCAGGAAAAGCTCCTGGCAAAAAGAGGCTCCCAGCCAGGATCTTCCAATGTCCACCAGAGTACTGGGCAGTACTCCTCTCTTTAACACTGCTTACATTCTGGACAAAACACCAGAAGCCTGGCAAGGATCAATATTATGCCCAATGTTTAAGAAAGGAGACCCCCTAGAACAGAGTAATTATCATCTAATAGCACTATTAGACCAGGCAGCTAAAGCTTTAGCCCGAACTCTATTGAAAAAATTGGAAAGTTGGGCAGAAGAAAAAGAGCTGCTCCCCATTTTCCAAACTGGTTTCCGCGCAGAAGCTGCCACTATCGACAATATTACAGCATTATCCGCTCTCTGTCATCAAACAACCCAAAAGAACAAACCCCATTGTTCTGCTGTTTCATCGATCTCACCGCAGCATTCAACAAGGTCAATAGACACACCCTCTGAAAGAAACTAGCATGCTGGGAAATTCTTTGCCCTCTCCTGACAGCCATAGTCTCCCTCTATTCTGACACCTGGGTGTGAGTGAGAACAGGCCCTACATCTATATCTGCCAAAGTTCGCACCACTGAGGGTCTGAAACAAGGCTGCATGTTGGCACCCCTACTTTTTAACTTGCACTCAGCGAGTTGGGGAAAGCTCTGGCAAATAGATGTCTTGTTCTGCCCTGCTTAGGCCACAGGCCTCTTCACATTCTTCAATATGCAGATAGCATACTCATCATGGACAAATCTGCCTTTACCAGCCTACACAATAACAGTGCAAAGAATTTCCTGATCATCAATCCCGACAAAACCAAAATCCTTGTACTCGGCAGGCACAAGTATAAAAAAAACAAGTTGTAGGCATCATGGGTCCCATGTCCATCTTGTCAGCTCTGAAGTATAAATACCTGGGGGTCTGATTCACAGAATCCAGCCAATCTTCTGCTCACAAAAACAATCTGGCAAAGAAATCAACGACCATTACCTATGGTTTGGTTAAACTTAACAATAACCTACAAAGTCCATCAGCTGAGGGAATAAGGAAAGTCATTCCAACATCTCTTGTCCCGGCACTTTCCTACGGACATTAAGCGTTCCCGGGAGCCTGCTCTGAAATCCTGGAGCGGGCTCAGTGTGTGGAATACAAAAAGATTATCCGATTACCAAAACATCTACTTAGGGCCAGACGTAGGCTGGAATTTGGACTGGTCAAACAAGCTCTAACCACGGGGCTGACTTTCTCAAATACTACACCTGTATTCTGAAATCACCTGAAAAATCTCTAAAGAGCTGCCTCAGAGTCGCATTTGAAAAAAACGGCTCCCCGTGGAACATCCAGCTTAAGAAAGCACTTGTCACCTTGGAAATAAATCAATCTGCACTTGTTTTGCCTTACAATTCTTATGTTACCTGGAAAAAGACCATTAACAGACAAATGCAATCAGCCTCCTTCCAGCAAGACCAGACCCAGACCTCATTAAAAACCTCTTCTTTCCTGGCACCATTAAACGCCTCATGTCTGGCAACCAAACCTCAACCTTACCTGTCAGCTTCTCTCAACCCTAAAGTCCGAAGAGAGATAATGTATATGCGATTGCTCTCCCTACCAATTGCGGATTTCAACCGGGCCTGGGCCAACAAAAATCAACTGGAGGAGCCTGTGGCCTCTGTAATTATAAACACAAATCATGGTTATATCATTTATGGTTTTGCCCCGCCATAGCCCACCCAAGGAGAATCCTTCTTAGGGAACTAAATCTGAGGGAAGGAGCAAGTACCTGCCTAGAGGCCTCGGCCATGTGCTTTACACAAAAGGACCAGTCCACCTTGGCTCGCTGCACAAGATTCATACAAACCCTCAGAGATATTCTCCAGCCTCATTGTGGCACTCTTCAACAACCACACAAAGTGCAAAAACTGATACTGGACTACTTTAAACAGAAATCTGGGGTTGATCCTTTTTACCGAATTAAAATGAAATCACAAGGTCACGTCCTTACATCAGAAAAGCCACACCGTGGAAGGAGCCCACAGCACTCCGACAAGACCTATTTACCTTTGGATTGGGAACATCAGTGAATGGGGATCATAAAGGACCTAACTCTACAAAAGTCACCTTTAGTTTCCATGGCAGGACAAAGCACAAGCACTCTCAATAAAGAACACGAATCAAGGGCAAAATAGGCACTGCCAAAGGGAAACGGAAGAAGAACCGGAAGGTAGAAAGACTTTGGGGGCAGTGTTACTGAGTAGAGGGATGTTATTAGCATGTATCTTAAGCTTTCAAGCTACTTAATTGCACAGAGCACATGAACTTTATTAGAGAACTGGCCTTTGGGCTAAACACGTGCTGCTAAAGGGTGAGGGCCATAGAGACAGAGAACAAATAGGATAGAACTCTGGGGATACTGCT
This sequence comes from Triturus cristatus, assembly GCF_964204655.1. Classification (NCBI taxonomy): domain Eukaryota; kingdom Metazoa; phylum Chordata; class Amphibia; order Caudata; family Salamandridae; genus Triturus; species Triturus cristatus. Next base: position 456,586,320 of record NC_140580.1, on the reverse strand, counting down.
TTCATGAGCCCTGAGAAGCGCATGCCTTCTTGTACACTACCTGAAGTTACCTTACCTTTCTTGAACTGACGCAAGGGCCCGCCGCAACGCTATGTGAAAACCTTTTTAACCGGACATGAAAGCAATTGAAATTCTAGCTATTGTCCTAATTCTTGTGATTTAGTATTTTAACTGTTATGCAATGGTTTTAATTAACTTGTGCAAATAAACAAATTCAATTTAATTCATTCAATGCCCAGCGCGGGGTTGGCTTTATGTATGGTAATCAAATATTGTGTTAAAAGTAAAGTAAACTTCTACCCTCACTTTGCACTGCTTATGACTCATGTTTTACATCACTCATGACATGTTCTGTGACATTATTGATAACATTACTGATGACAACAGAACTGGCATAATTGATGACAGAACTGTGCATGGCAGGCACAAGTTATAGTTACTTTAGAGCACAAGTTATAGTTGCATGAAAAAACTATAAGTCAATGAATTTCTGGGGTTGTATTGGATTAAAATTATGTTTTCATCTAACTATGACGTACCTTTTACCTTTGTCTTTTTCAGTGAATTTCTATGTTTTTTTAATGTAAAGTTAGATATATTTATAGTACCTAACTCTTAAGTCATTTTAAACTTGTTTTTTTCAATGAATCCTGTGCTGGAAGACTTTGTTGTAAAAATAGCAAAAGGCTTGTCACTCTCTAGCTTAATGTGGATGGCATTGCACAAATTCGCTGCTTAAAATCACCTATGTGCATTGAGGAATACTTACAACAGGAGAATCCTAAAGGCCAAGGCAAACTTCTTTAGAACCCAGCTGAACCATGCCATCAACCGTCCCCAAAAACTATTTGAAAAAATCAAACTACAATCGCTCAACACGCCAAAATCTACTGAACTTAGAGAGTCGGCTACCCCTAGCTGTGAGGAGTTTGTCAATTTCTTCCTAGAAAAAACTAAAACCATCGAATATGACATACAATCTAAGATGGCCCCTCCTCCAACTACCGACCACGAGTCTTCATTTTGCTCCGAGATCAAGGATCAGTTAAGTACACCAACAGGAACCACAAAAAACAATGCCTCTTGGCACACCTTCACGCCCTACTCTGAAAATAACATCTACATCACTTTTCTTGCGATTAATCCCTCCATTCAATTCACTGATCCACTACCTCTCTCCCTATTCAAAACGACAAAATCTTCTATTCTCCCCTCATGTACAAAGATTGTAAATTGCTCCCTCAGGCAAGGAACCACACCTGAATGCCTTAAAGTAGGGCAGGTAACACCCATACTACAGAAAGTCAACTTCCTCTCCTCTGATCTCCACTGCTACTGTCCTATATCCAACATCCCCACACTGGTAAAACTAATAGAAAAATGTGTACAAACTCAATTATGCAACCACATTGAGAATTTCAACCTCTTGGACCAACCCTAATCCGGATTCCGTCAAGGAAACAGCACTGATTGCACTCATGATGGCCGATATACTAAAAATGCTAGACCAGAATGAATTATGCCTCTTTATACTTCTTGACTTATCTTCCGCCTTCGACACGGCAAAGCATGACAACCTTCTATCCCTTCTGGAAAGAAGGAATGGCCTTTCTGGTACCGTGCTACAATGGTTTACCTCTTTCCTTAACAACAGAATCCAATGAATCATGATGAAGCAATCACTCTCTCAACCTTCCTTGGTCAGCCTAGGTGTTCCACAGGGCTCAGCACAATCACCCATTCTCTTCAATCTACTCATGGAACCCCTGGCAAACGCACTAAAGTCTGCAAACATTCTATATCAGCTGTATGCAAACGATACACAACTCTATATGAAAATTTCCTCACCAGAAGACTTTATCTTCCTCAACGCTATCTTGCATTAGAGTCAACGTTGGCTCACTGACAACCACCTCATGCTCAACACCCAAAAAATGGAATTCCTCCTCATCTCCCCTCCCAACCACACACCAAAGTTAGACCTCAGGCTGAAGCATCTAACTACCTTTAACTGCTCTTTCCACATCATTGACTCCACTAAATCCCTGGGAATCACCCTAGACAAAAACTTGAATATGCAGGCCCATATCAGTAATGGCGCTAAAGGAGCTAATCATCAGCTGAGTATCCTAAGGAAACTTAAACCCTTCCTTCCAGTGGCAGAATTAAAAATGGCGGTACAAGCCCTTGTGCTGCCAAGATTGGACTACGGTAGTACCACTCTCTGCAAACACCCCAAATACGAGTTGGCCCCGCTGAGGTACTCTATTAACGCTGCGGCCAGGTTCGTATCTCCGGAACAAAAAGAAATACCAACATTTCTTCGACCTTAAAAGAACTGAATTGGCTACCATATGAGGTAAGAGTACAACTAAAGATGGCCTGCCTACACACAAGGCACTTCACCTCAAAACCCCTAGCTACTTAGCACAAACGTTTGTGCCTTCTGGAGGGTGCAGAGAATCCCGAAGCGTGAGATCACTACTACTGAAACCGCAATCCTTCCACAAAAGAGTACGTGTTGCAGAACCTTCTCTGGTATCGCACCAAAGATTTTGAATTCTTTACCTCCAGATGTTCGCAGAATACCTTCCTACTCCTCCATCAAAAAATAGGTGAAAACCCTTCTAATGAACAAATTCATTCCTTGAATCATTAAACCTTATGTCACTGTTAGCAACTTATGTTATCTTAAATAGTACTGTCTACCTCTTTTCCGTATGTTAAAATATAAAGCGCCCTGATACCCTCTAGGGTCATGTTTGAGCTATATAAAACTTTATAAAGAAATAAATAAAAACTTTGCTAGAGAAACAGACTAGAGTGTCAGTGGTGTTGTAGGGTGCCCCATACAGGAGCTGCTCTCCAACTAAACTTGGGAATTACCCAAAGTTCCCTGCTCCCTTTTTTTGCATAATGTATATGTCACTCTGAGCCTGAAAGGGTATTGACTTATATAAATTCACAACTCAGTGTCGCTGGGGAAGGTAGAAAATACGGGCAGGTCCAAATTTATTATGTTATTCAGCAAGACGCATTTCAGCTTTCATGCCTTTTTCAATCACTGATTTACAGAAAACATGGAGTATACCATAGCTTTTAAAGTACCCAAAGGACATTCATATTGGAGGGTTGGGGCAGTAAGAGAGGATTGCACTGTCCGGATAAAATGCCACATTCCAGCTGACATCTTAGATGTTGCATCATAATCAATGGCATATCTCCATTCCGGCTGATTTTGGCTGTTAACTAAAGCTCTAACACACTCAACCTCTAATGGGTAATAACGGAATCAGTCAGTAGTTGAAATACACCAGGCGGGGCTGTATTGGTGGCTTCTTCAATAAAAGTTTGTGAAAACTAACACTCGTGGAGTGGCGTCACTGAAGTTCTGGGGCACTTGGAGATATATATAGATATATATATATATATATATATATATATATATATATATATATATATATATATATATATATATATATATATATATAAATATATATATATACAACGCCCAGCATGCAACGGCTCTGAAGGAGAGCGCGAGATGCCTTACACCTGTGAGGCGAGGGAGGGGCGAGTGATCACATGATCAGGAGTGGTCACGAACTTAAACATCGCCATAACTGACCCCTGGGATCAGCGAGAAGGCAGCAGAGACGGGCACTGAGGAGGCCAATCCATGGCTGAAACGCGTCTGCCCTAATGTTTCAGGGACATCTATTGCCAGCGTGGAAAAACCAATAAATCTGCTACTTATTCCCCCGGAGCTGTGTCACACTCTTTCTTGAGTAAGAGAGAATCAGGACTTCATGTTTTACCAGCTTGCAGGTGCTGGTCTTGTGACACGCCCTCTCGGTCTGGAGAGACGCGGTTTACCTGCAATCTTTGGGTGGATTGTTAAACTCGTCTCCCCCCCGGTGCTGGATTCCCACTTGGAGGAGACTGACACATGGGGAGAGAGGAGGCAAATGTGCGTTGCCTGATAAGGGGGACAAAGAACAGATTTAGCTTCAAATCCGGCTGCAGTGGCGAGGATTCACCGACCAAACATGTTTGGAGGCACCACTTGATGTTTTAGTAGTCCTTTCACTTGATGGGCTCTAACGGAGGACTTCAACGCCCAGCATGCAACGGCTCTGAAGGAGAGCGCGAGATGCCTTACACCTGTGAGGCGAGGGAGGGGCGAGTGATCACATGATCAGGAGTGGTCACGAACATAAACATCGCCATAACTGACCCCTGGGATCAGCGAGAAGGCAGCAGAGACGGGCACTGAGGAGGCCAATCCATGGCTGAAACGCGTCTGCCCTAATGTTTAAGGGACATCTATTGCCAGCGCGGAAAAATCAATAAATCTGCTACTTATTCCCCCGGAGCTGTGTCACACTCTTTCTTGAGTAAGAGAGAATCAGGACTTCATATATATATAAAAATGCCGAAGCACAAATCTCAACGAGAAGCTTTATTCTCTCTTAGACCAGCAACATGGTAATTATCTCTGACTCGATTCGGCTGGTAAGCCTAAAACATAGAACAGCACTGATTGCTATACAATGTCCACAGCTGTTACGTATGGATTCTCACGCATCTTGGTCTAATGATACTTCATTGCCCATAATGCACTACAAGTCCAAGATGCATTCGGCTAGTGCGTACTGTTGCAACTCGCTTAAAATTCTATGCACACCCTCGTTATGAGTACACAAGAGGTGGTTCCAATACCCTTCTCGCTTCCCTTGCTCTTTGCCATTTTTTTACCACAAATGTATCGCAGGAAAGTTCTGCGGCGAGAGCGGGTCATGCTCCCACCTTTCAATATGCACATTTTTGTCCTTTAATAACTGTGCACCCATCTGACAAATGTCTGCGTAACTTTGTAGACCTGTTGCACCCAGTGCATTGTTGCAAGACTAAAAGTTTTGCTGCATTTGGTCAAAGGGTTGCAAAGAAAAAAGGTGGGACCCAAAACTGACTGGAATTCCAAACATTTTATATAGACGTTCGTATTTCGCGTAGCACGAAAATGGCCAGTTGGATTTTTGTGAAATTCACCAGCATCGGATATTAAGGTGCACAGATGATTGTCTTTGGTAATGCAGGTAAGCAGAGTAAGTATTTTTTAAGTTATAAGATTTTTCAATTTAGTGATATTTTGTAGCACAATACTACTAAAAATAGCAAGGAAGCCCAAAAAATAAATAGGACTGCATATGTAAAGTTTCACACTTACTACATGAACAACTGAAAGAGCTATTTATGGTCACATGCTAATGGAAATCTATAAACAAATACATACCATATATAATACATCTTAATCTATATAGGTTTTCTTTGCAGGCTCTCTGGCTCACAAAACAAACTGTGCCCAACAAGCCAAACAAAAGCCATCTTCCTGATGCACTCCTGTGTAACAAAATGGAAAAATGAGCTAGCAGTGAGCTCACAAACTACTCAATGGAGGACATGATAATTGACCATTAAGAAAATAAATTATAATCTTAATGTTTATAACATCAATGATTTACTCTATTGTTTGCATATCTCTCTTCGAGCCAATAGTACAGCATAAAAAATAAGCTTTACATTGTCATTTGTGCCCTTACCTTGCAGATCCAGTTTTCCAAATATAACCAGCTCAGGGCGCACCTTTATTCTGCAGCCCAAGGACACTCGACAAACAGCTACTCATGGCCTCCCAAAAGACCTGAATCTTCGGGCACCGCAGAAATATGTGCAGATCATCTTCATTTGGGCTTTTACACTTGGGGCACACCACCACACCTCCTGAGCCAAATTTGGAAAGTCTTCGAGGAGTCCAATACGCCCTGTGCACTGTGAAAAAATGATTCCTCCTTAAATAAGCGGGTTTTACTATTTTATAAAGCATAGACATAGTTACTTGCCAGTGGTCTTCCGTCGCGATTTCCGGCAAGCAGTCTCCTCACAGGGTCTCTGGTAGCGTGAAAGGGCCATCCTCCATTTCTAACACCAGCCAATACCACAGTGCTATTTCTTTCTTAAAGACACAATTAGAAAAGAGCTTCTCCTCCAGCTCATTGCAGGATCCTATTTGATCGCCCATTGCCGCCGACCAGCTTTGAATCTGTAAATATTTAAATCTAGAGACACTGGGACCCCATACCTCCTCACACTGACCCCAAGTGATTAAAATTCCATCCGGGAATAGCTTCTCCCATCTCTGAAGACCTATCTCCTTTAGTGGTCGAGCCAGCAGATCCCTAGACAAAAGTGGGGATCCTGGCGCATCCCAGATTGAAGCCTTCTGGCTGTAATATGGAATCTTTAAAGCCCTCCTGATATTGTACCATGTCTCCGCCAAGTCTCTTAAAATCTTTAACCTAACCTTCTTGAAAAATTTAGGATTAGCATATTTATACATGAAACCATTCTCGTTATAGTCCTGCTTCTTCAGCATCGCTCCAAACATTTTGCCAATTGCCGTCTCAGTTGGGATACCCAGCAGCATCCTACTGTTTTTCAACAGACAAGCCCACGAATAAAGTTGCAAATCCGGCACCGCCGGACCACCCTTCACCAACCGTCTCCTAAGCTTCTTTTAAGAAAGGCGCGGTCCTTTAGATGTCCAAAGAAAAGTGCTAATCTCACTCTGCAGCCTTAAAAACTACTCCTTCTTAAAGGACAAGGGGACCATTTCAAACAGAAATGTTAACTTTGGCAAAATCATCATTTTCACCAGGTTTGCACAACCAAACAATGTGAGTGGTAAATGCGACCAACCCCTTAGACTAGCACTTATCTCCTTTTTAAGCCTAACAAAAGTAATCTTGGTAAGATCCGCTATGCTGTGAGTTATCCTAACACCAAGATACCTCATGTCTTTTTTACATAGGATTCCCTCAGTGTTCATTTTCCAGGCCATAACTTCTGTTTTCTCCTTATTAATGTCGTAGCCTGAGACAGTCCCGAACTCTCTCGTTATATCTAGGAGACACCTCATAGTTTGTCGTATTTTAGGAGTATAGATGACGACGGACATAAAGCTGAATTCACGGACGGCCCCTGTAAGTAGCCGACAGTGGTCACCGTAGAGGTGATTCCCACGTACAGTGAGCAAACTCCTCACTTTTGGCCGTAGCATTCACCAGCCGTGACGGGAACGGCCCAGCAGCGGATTTGCCACTTTGCCTACAACTCCCAGCACCCTTGGCGCCTGCGCACGCCAGTGACGCTATGCGGCTGCGCCGGGCCAGGATAAAGGCCGTCAGGTGCCCCCGCAGCGCGGGACGCCTCACCTTTGGCCGTAGCATTCACCAGCCGTGACGGGAATGGCCCAGCAGCGGATTTGCCACTTTGCCTACAACTCCCAGCACCCTTGGCGCCCGTGCACGCCAGTGACGCTATGCGGCTGCGCCGGGCCAGGATAAAGGCCTTCAGGTGCCCCCGCAGCGCGGGACGCCTCACCTTTGGCCGTAGCATTCACCAGCCATGACGGAAACGGCCCAGCAGCGGATTTGCCACTTTGCCTACAACTCCCAGCACCCTTGGTGCCCGCGCATGCCAGTGACGCTACGCGGCTGCGCCGGGCCAGGATAAAGGCCGTCAGGTGCCCCCGCAGCGCGGGACGCCTCACCTTTGGCCGTAGCATTCACCAGCCGTGACGGGAACGGCCCAGCAGCGGATTTGCCACTTTGCCTACAACTCCCAGCACCCTTGGCGCCCGCGCACGCCAGTGACGCTACGCGGCTGTGCCGGGCCAGGATAAAGGCCGTCAGGTGCCCCCGCAGCACGGGACGCGCGCGGGCAGCGCCCGGGCAAAGCCCGGGCCAAGGGCAGGCCCGTCCTTGCCCGTCCCTGACCAGACCAGACTGGGCTGGGCCACCCCCCTACCATCGGTACATGTGTCCCAGCACATAAGGTAGAACTGTGCCACGCCTTGCTTGCGGATACGGACGCTGAGACCTGAAGCTGGACATTAAGGGACTTCATTTCCTAGACGCCCCAACGGTCGGCGCTGTGACGCGGTAGACTTAGCGGCCGCAGGCGCATACAGCATCCAGCAGCCTCCTGCAGTGGGCCTGTCTAAGCCCATTAAAGACCGGGTAAGACCGGGTAAGACTTGACTGGGCCCTTTCCCCAAGTTTTGCCCCGGAAGTACCCGTCCTGCAATCGTTGCTTCTTATATTACTATTCTCAAATTGGTGACTTGTTATCCATGTTTTGGTTGTATTTGTGCTTGCCCACATCAGTGAAGTAGCGCAATGATGACGAGGGGCAGCAGAAGCAAATCAGCACATGGCCCAATACACGTATCGGGCCCAATTGACTAATACATTACCAGGGCGAATGAGGCAATTAATCAAGGCATGTCACTTTTGGAACGTAGGGTGTCCCAAGATCTGGCCCTGGCAAAGCGATCTTCTATAGGCCCTTTAGCATTTAATTTAATTTAATTTAATTGTGGGTTTATATAGCACTAGAATCGACTCCCAGGAGGAGTATCTCCGCGCTTCGACCGCTGGGGAACCTGTCCTGGCTCACCCTGAGAGATGGTCCCTAATGGGTATCTCTAAGGTGCGACCAAGCATCCCCGGCGGTCTGGGGGGGCCATTGTGAAGATGAGGCAAGCTAATGCCCAGAGTTGCCGAGTGTGGTCCCTGACTGGAGTAGGCACCGAGGCGAGAATTATCGAGCCCGCTGACCCTGGTCCACGACCCTGCCGCGTTGGGAATCGAACCCTGGTCCCTGGCCGTCCTCTGCTTACGGGTCTGCCGCCTCTAACCAGTGAGCCACACCTCTCCACTAAGTCACCCTTAAACCCAAGGGAGTCTAGGCCCTTAATCACAGTCCAGGTTGAGACACATGGAGTCCCAAATATTGTCGATCTTTTGGCATCTTTGGCCTCCTTGGACATGCAATCTAACGAGGTCCTCGAGAGGACGCCTGTTCTCTTTAGGAGCCCTAGGCAGGAGTCCCCCATTATTGATGAAATAAGGGGTAAGAGGGAGGGTGCCATTCCCAAAACTAAGAAGGCTAGGGAGGCGAAAAAATGCGAACGCAAACTTAATAAAAAAGCCCCCACTAGTCGGTCACAAAGCAAAAGCACACACACACAGAGTGTGGACATGGATACTCTTGCCCCTTCCTCGAACCCAATCCTTCCTAGGGACTCTGCTAGTTTGGGGGAGGGATGCAAGACTTGTGAGGCTAACAACTTACTTTTGTGTAGAATAGGTGAACTTATTAAATCCTATATCCAACCTATAGAACTATCACTTCTAAATATTGAAAAGCTGTTAGCATCTAAGAATATATCTCCCTCGAATGTTTCTCCCGAGGCAAGGATGGGTGCGGGGTTGATTATATCTGGGGAGCCGAAAACAACATCTAATACAGCAATGAGGGCGGAGCAAACACTATCCAAAGATTGCAATAAAAAACCTAAACCATCCTCAGATGTTCGCATGAAGGTTGTGGAGCCTGCTAAACCCCAACCCCCTGTTGTAAATTTGAATTGTACACCACCTAAATCCCCAGGGACAGGGAATAACAACAATTATAATGGGGTTGTGAACGGCCAGCGTATTCATCTACCAGCTGAAGCTGACCCATACGTTGTGATCTTGACAGGTGTTCCAGGCTTAAGGCCTAACACAGAGGAGCCTTTGTGGTCCCTAAAAAATAAGGTGCAGCACTGGCTCACTACTAATAGACCGCTCCCACCCTTTTGTGCCAGTAAGATACTAATGGTACGTAGGGTGTCCTGGTTAGGCAATGAAAAGAAGTGGATCCGGGAGGACTGTGTTATAGTTCATTTTGACAATCCAGACACGGCGGACTACATCTGCCGTCGTGGTACATGGGTCAAGTATGATGGAATAGAGACGAGAAGGCTCTCCTTCTTCTACTCCTTGCCAAATTATTGTCCCACTCCTTGAAGGAGTGGGCCACAAGGTGGCAACTGGGATGGAAGAAGGGTGTGGGACGGCTGGCAGGGTCATGAGAATAGAGGTATAGCTTCCACTGCAGGTTGGAGTGACATACATCTGGCTAATAGATTTAGTTGTCTAGATGCAGTGGACTGACCATTATCATGCACAGGGAATGTCCTGGAGGGTGCCGATCATATTATTTCCAACTCGCCTCAATCCCCGGACAGTCGTTTGTCTAAAACTGGTATAGCCACTAACCCTATTCCTTCCACCCAGAAGCCAGCAGTTCATGGAATGCCGCAGGCCTCAATTCCATGCTTATGTCCTACTCCCACACCAGTTGTATCCATACCTCTTATGGAGTGCACTAGTTCCCCAAAAATTGATGGTTATATTTCTTTGGACACTGTAAAAATCTTAAGTTGGAATCTAGCGGGCATTCAAAGGAAATTGTGCTCAACCGAGTGGAATGCTCTAGTGGAGGCTCACATGATCTGTCTATTCCAGGAGACTTGGTCTTTAGAACCGCTTCATCGGGTTGGATATGTTACGTATTTTGTCCCTGCAGGACTTCCCAGAAATGGCAAGGGTCGGCCCTTGGGAGGCTTGCTTATTTGGGTAAATTTTGCTCTGAATTGCCGAATAGATAAAAAAAAATCAATTCCCCTGACATCTTAGGAATCTCTTTAAGAGGTCCCCATACGGGTCCTACCCTCTACTTGTACAATGTTTATGCTAGAGGCACCAAATATGGCTCAATGTCGCCGATAGTGTCCACCCTCGAATTGGAACTTAGAAATAATTCAGCTGTAGCCCGAGTCTTGGTTGCGGGAGACTTCAATTGTACCTATGAGCCTCTCACAACAGACAATACTCTTGACTCGGGTGAGGATGATGCTAGATGGGGTATCCCAATTCTAACTATCCCCCCGATTAAAAAATGGTCACGAACAGCGATTCAGCTGAATGCTCTAACGTTAGAGTTTGGCTTAAGAGCTGCTAACGGCCGCACAAGTTCAGACCCTATAGGTGCGGCTACATTTAATAGAGACAACCATACCTCAAGGATCGATTATATTATACTTGATTTTTTTCTTTGGGGCTTGGTTCAGGATATGATAGTTTTGCCTGCTATCGAAAGCGATCACAACTCGCTTTCCCTGTCCCTCAAGAATCCCTGGCCGAATAAAATGATTAAACCATCTTCTAAGTCACCCGACGCTATCTCTGTCTCCTCTTGTGGGAGACGATTGAAGTGGAAATTGGTTGCAGGGGACGAAACTAAGCTCAATACCATTAATACAATCCTTATTGCCTCTCAAATAGAGTTGGACAATATTGACTTAGCCCTTCCTTTTACAGGAAGGACCACATCCATCTTTGAGGGAACCCTTGAGACCATTGGGAATGTTTTTATGAAAAAGAAGCGTGTGGGCAAAAATATGGTAGCTCGGAATCTTAGGGGCAAGCAGGAGTGGTTCACATCTGCTTGCAGATATGCTAAAACTCTTCTGATTAGGGCCATTAAAAGCAAAATCCAAGCAAAGATTCAGGGAGCTAGGAAACATTACAAGGAAACCCTGGCAAATGCTAGAAGGGAGTGGGACTTAGAGTATTGGTGTACCTTAAAAGAGGCAAGCTCTGGGAAGGATCCTAGGCGCTTCTGGGATACAATCAGAACCAGAAGTAGACCGGATAGTGACATCATAACATGCAATATCACTAGTCAGGCGTGGGTTACTCATTTTTCCAAATTATATTCTAACCAAGCCAGTGATATTGCTACAGTTCCCTTTAATGAAGAACACGCCTGGGTGTCGGATTGTACTAATCTTGTTGTTCCACTCACGAGAGCCGATAATGCCGCTGGCATCTCATGCCCTATTATGCCTCCTATTGTTTGGGAGCCAAAGTTGGCAGATCCCGCTTTTTCTATTAAAGAAGTTGAATATGCAATTAGCACCATTAGGCCTCAAAAAGCCGCTGGTCCTGATGGCATTCCCGGGGATTTGTTGCGCTCAGATATCTCGAAATGGGGTAAGCTAATCCATACCTTTCTTACTGCTATTAGTAAGGGTGCACCTATTCCCGCATCCTGGAAAGGGGCGGAGGTTGTGCCTGTTTTCAAGAAGGGGATGAGGGACGACCCATCCAATTATAGACCTATAAGCCTGCTGGACATAACCCAAAAGGTGGTTGGCAAGGTGCTGTTGGTTAGACTACTCCAATGGATTGGCGAAAACAACATCCTTTCCGACCTCCAGGCAGGCTTTAGAGTAGGTACTGGCACAATTGAACAAGCCTTTAGGTTGTTGCTAGTATACTGGAAGGTGGTGGTCCTGGCCAAGGGCAGTCTTTATCTCGAATTCATCGACCTAAAGACTGCCTTTGCCTAGTACCCAGAGCGACCCTTTGGAGAGTTCTCCTTGATATGGGGGTACCCCATTATATACTATCGCTAATTATAAGGATGCATGAAAACACCTTTGCTCAGATTAGATGGGGCAGAGAGGGAGAAAAAACAGGTAGAATTCCGGTAGAGAGAGGGGTCCGCCAGGGCTGTGTGTTGGCTCCCACCCTCTTTTCTCTCTATGTTAACGGTGTGGTCGAGCATCTGTTGAAAGACCCCTCAGACGAACCATCCCTGGCGGGGGAACGTATCCCCACCCTCTTCTTCGCGGATGATACACTTTTACTCTCCAAATCCCCAATGGGCCTCCAAAAATTGTTAAACAACTTTCAGTCCTTTTGCGTAGAACGGGGCCTAGTAATTAACGCTGATAAAACAAAATACCTTGTGATGAACCCACCTAAGAAACCTGTGCGTCCCCCGAGGCTGAATACCGTACCCTTGGAGAGGGTGGATGTGTTTGATTATCTTGGGATTCGTTTATCACATAACATGTCCTGGGCCCCACATCTATGCAAAATGCTGCTAGCCCATAAAAGGGTTACAGGGGCTCTCCTGAAGGAGCAGCGCTCTTGCGCAATTAGACCCATAGCCCCTGTTATGGAAATTTATACAGCAAGGGGAGTCAGCTCCGCTCTCTATGGGGCCGAGCTGTGGGGCTCATGCAACTCTAGTGAGTTGGCAAGATCAGAGAGAAAGTTCTGCAGGGCTATCATGTCACTCCCCCAAGGTACCCCCACGACCCCATTGATGCTTGATTTAGGTTGCCGGCCTATTGAGGAGTTGGCGAAATTTCGCCCCTTATTGTTATGTGCTCGGTTGTGGCGAGTCCCGGAATTAGCTAAATATGCTAAAGGCCTCTCTGAAGTAATGTCGCTCCCCGGGTGGTACAAGATTAAATGGTTGAGAGACATGAAAACCCTCCTTTGCAATCTGGGACTAAGTTTAGCATGGGAAAGCAGGTCCTCCCCACCGAAAGCTACACTTAAAACCTTATACTGGAACTGGATTGCATCCCAACAGAACAAGAACTGCATATTGGGCAGACTCACGGAGGACTTTCAGAGTTTCAAGGACCTGCCCTTCCGGGAATTATATTTAGACATCATAGAGAGACCATTTGATAGGACCCTTTACTTTAAATTTAGGACCGGGACTCTTCCACTCCATGCTTTCACATCTGGGTGGAAACCCCCTGCACAGACGACAGAGTTTTGCCCTTTTTGCACATCTAGGCACGAGACTGTGGCACACTTTCTATTCGAATGCCAAGTGTATGTACTCCCAAGAAGAAGATGGCTTAAACATCTGTGCCGGTCACTAGGTACCAGACAGCACGTTGAGGCGTTACGCATTTTAAGGTCCGACTCTCGCCCATTGTATGCTTGTGCCCTCTCTAAATTTTTATCTTGGGCATGGCGCATCAGAACCAATAGGCTTAAAATAATTGTTTAATCTGCTTTTAAAATTTATTTACGATATCTTTCTCTTTTTATTGTAAAAAATGTTTTTTAAGCTAAAATGAACTGAAATTTTTTATTGTGATGCTTTTATGATTATTCTTTATCGAAATAAAGCCTTTGATTGATTGATTGATTGAGTGTAGATTATTATGTCATCTGCATCCAATCCAATCTTCTTGGACCAACCTCTAACCTCAAAAGGTACAATATTCTCAGAATCCCTGCAAACAGTGGCTTTTGTCGACCCCTCCAACAGAGCTTGATTGGTTACGATCTATGAGATTTATTGCAAAATTGGATATTTCGGATCAGACAAGGAAAATATATACATTTTGGAATCCTTTTTTGGCACGCTTTGGGTGAAGGGTAGGGTGTTGTGGCTAGTAGGAGGTATAGGTCCAATGATTAAGCCGTAGCCTGCCTTGGCTGGTGAAAGTCTTCTTGGTTTACCGGGAAGAAATGGGGTAAGGGTTTGATTTGCGGTGGAGGCTCCCCGGTTTCTTTTTCCATCGAGGGTGCTTTCTAGAGGGAGCCTCTATTCTAAAACGCATCCAGTAAATGAGGTCGGAAAGCTCAGGGTGGTTTCGTTGAGTTTTGGGCGGCGATAAGGCAAATGAGGATAAAAGAAAAAAAAAAGAAACAACAAGGATTTACTCTAGACTTCATATGTAGCAAAATTCTACACAAATAGCAAGGAAGCGCAGAAAATAAAATGACAACATATGTTAAGTTTAGGAATTACTACTTGAGCAGCTAAAAGACACATTTAAGATCACATGATGATATAAACCAATAAACACATACGTTACAAGCACCAAAAATTTAAATAAGGAAATCACATTAAATCTGATTGCCACTCTGTAGTTATAGTTCGTTTTTCAAAAAAATAGGAATTCCTCGGATATGAGCTCCCTAATAACTTTCCACTCAGTTGACGAATTACCACAAAACTCTTTAGACCTAAAGTGTTTTTTACATTTTGAGGTGATGTACATGTTTGCGGTGAATCGTTTTGCGGATGCATAGATAAAAGGGTGTCCCAATTCCTCCAATGCATTTTCCATAGACCATTATATTTGACGTTGCATGGAAATAGCTGAATGGATTTACATGAAATTTGGCAGGATTATAAATTATGATGCAAAAATGATGCTTTTTGGTACAGCAGTTAAGTGAAGTAAGTATCTTTCAAGTGATAAGGCATTTAAACGCATTGATATCTGTCGCTGCAATACTTCTAACAAAATGTTTTGAAACTACTAAGGTACATGGCTATAACCTTACTTAAAAAAATATTTTAAAAAACATAAATACATTTCCATACATATTACCACTTTACTAAAGTAGGGGCCTATAACTTGCCTATATCTATAGCCCTAACATTGAACACAGCCAAAGTGTAGTAAAGACCATATGGCTGGCCTTTCATTCTCTAAAAACACTATTACCCAATGATATACTGGCTTGTCATAACTATGTACCACGGTATATTGCAAAGTAATCATAGTATATCATGGCACAAAATATATGTAAGGCCTAGCGGTATTATTGGATTGTGGTACCCTTGTGTTACTCACATTGTTGCATGGTTAATGCAATACTTAACTCAGATTTACAAAAGAAAAGTAGACCACCATGAATGGCCCTACATTGACTGATAAATCTGGAGAAATGCAAGCTAGCGCAATTTGCTTTTTTTGTGTTTCTCTGGACACCATATTCTACATAGATGCTAAATTTCTCATACACCTGTATGCCATGCCATGCCCCTGTAGCCACTCCACTATATGCTATTCCACTCTACGTCACTCCACTCTACGCCTTTGTATTGTTCAGAACTCTACTATATTGCACTCTAGTTTACGCTGTTACACCGTACGTAATGCCACTGTACGCCACTCTAATCTATACCATTCCACTGTATGCCACTTCACTGGGCGCTACTTGACTTTATGACACTCCACTGTACGCTACTCCACTCTAATCCACTCCAGTTTATGGCACTACACTCTATGCCACTTCAATCTACGCTATTCGATCGATTCCCACTCCAATGTACACCACTCCACTGTATGCTGTTACACTCTACCCCATGCCACTGTAGCCCACTCCAGTCTACACCACTCCATTATACACCTCTCAACTGTACGTTACTCCACTATACACTATTACACTCTACGACACTCAACTGTATAGCACTCCGCTCTATGCCACTCCACTTTACGCTATTACACTGTACACAACTCCATGGTACGCCAGTCCACTCTACGTAATTACACTGTATGCAACTCGATTCTTAGGATTTGATTATGAGTCTGGCGGTCCATGGCAGATTCAGTCTCCCGACCGCCCTTTTACAACAAGGGTGGTCAAATCACTATTGCCCTGCCACAGCAGCCAGGGAACTGCCATTTCCTGGTAGTTTTGCGGCAGTCAGGAAGCAGTAATAGCTTGGCAGGCTGTGGTGGTCCCACCAAGCATATTACAAGTTTACTCTTCTCCACGGTGTTCATGTGGTTCCACTGCCATGAAAACTGTGGTGGAGAGGA
Source organism: Triturus cristatus (assembly GCF_964204655.1). Lineage (NCBI taxonomy): Eukaryota > Metazoa > Chordata > Amphibia > Caudata > Salamandridae > Triturus > Triturus cristatus. Next base: position 456,569,987 of record NC_140580.1, on the reverse strand, counting down.
AACATGTAGGAGCCCTCTGGTGCCTCATGCCCTGTGGATGCACACAGGGGTACAACATGTGCCCCCCTATGAGCATGCACACCAGTACCTGCATGTCAATGACTTTACATTCCATGTCATGCGGGAACCATTTTTGGTGTTCCCATTGCTGTGCCCATTTTCAGGGCAACACCGTGGGAAGGTCAGAAACAAAAACTGCCTTTCAGGAGGAAACTCCTTATATGGCAGGCAGTCTGACCACAACTTTAGTGGTGCAGCAGCGAGATGGACCCGGTGCCAGACCGCCAAACTCATAATCAGGCCATAAGCCTCTTCAGTCCACTGTATGCCACTCCGCTATATGCTACTGAAGTATATGCTATTCCGCCCAACTTCATTCTACTGTATGCCACTCCACTCTATGCTATTCCACTGTATACCACTCCACTGTATGCTCCTCCACTCTATGCCACTCTAATGTATGCCACTTCACTCTACCCCACTCCGTTCTACTACATTTCATTGGACGCCAATCCACTGTATGCGACTCCAGAATATACTATTACTCTCTACCTGATTCCAGTGAATGCCACTCCAGTCTACACCACTTCACTATAAGCCACTGCACCTTAAGTTACCCTACTATGTGCTATTTTAGTCTATGCCTCTTTATAGCACACCAGTCCACTCTAGGTTATTCGACTGTATGCCAATCCACTATACTCCACTCCACTCTATGCCACTCCAGTGTACACCTTTCCACTCTACGCCCCACCATTCTATGCTAGTTCATTGGAAGCCACTCCACTCTATGCTGTTCCACTATATGCTCTTTCACTCTATCCCACTCCAATGTACACTACTCCAGCCTGCACCACTCCACTGTACACCACAGTACTTTACACTATTCTAATTCATGCAATTACACTCCATGCTATTCTACTCTACCCCACTCTACTTTACTCCACTCTGTGCTGTTCCACTCTGCGCCACTCCATTCTGTATGCAACTTCAATCTTTGCCCCTTTACTGAATGGTATTCCTCTTGACCCCAGTCCACTGTACCCCACTCAATTCTATGCTATTACACTTTACCCTACCACACAATACACTGTAGTAAGTTCCCTTGAGGGCCCACTTGGTTCTCCCATATTTTAGCCTACTTGCACGTTGTAGGCCTCTTTGCTGTACACACATTACAAAAATGTCTGTTTTTGTGCCACAATGCTATTTTAGAAATATGCTGTATATGTTTTTGTTATGCAGCATTTCTTCCTGTGAGTCAGTCCAAACATTTTGAATAATGTCAAACAACACCATGCCCTGTTTTTCTGTGGTCTATCAGCAACATATTTTAACATTTATACACAACACAGAGGTGCAGCTACTGTTTTCTAACATGGCAATTCTTACATAAACCAAGACTTCCCTTTTGAAAACAGAGAGGGAGATTTCTAGCAGAGGGAAAGATCCTGGAATGGACGTACCAGCTTTGCCCAATCTGAGATGCAGCCAGCTAACTACAAATGCTAGGTATGGGGTCTGGTTCTCATCCCAGAGATCTCTGATGTATCTCTGGGCTCATGTAGCAAGGCTGGGCTTAGGCAGATATATCCTTAAGGCTTTTCATTGTATACAGTTTGCTCGAAACGCTGATTACTTTGCTCAGTGGCATATGTTTCCTAATTGCAGCACAATTGCTTCATGATAAAGCACAATAGTTAAAAAAAATATTGTAAACTTTACTTGCACCTTTCTTTTGTTTATTATCACAATGCATGTGAAAACTAAAGGTGACTATCTGTTTCCATGGTTCCTAGGGACTGGAGAATTGTGGTCTGGGTTGCCTATTTACCTGTTACTCTGTGAAGGTTAGAAGAACAAAGCAAAAACCAAAGGAAATGATGGACGGAGTGTTGAACATTGCAAGCACTCACCCCCAGTCAACTGATCTGGGTTTAATCCATCACCGTTCTTTAGCCCACTCTGCCACCCCAGTTCAGACATGGCCATATGCAAATCAGTCTGACCCTGTGCCTCATGGGAACAGTCCAGCCCGAACTGCCAAGCCATGTCTTCCCTGGACCGGAAACAAGCTTCCTAGGACCGGTTTCTGGCATTTCAGCCGTCTTCAGCCAGGCTTGCTTGAATCCAGTGGCAAAGTGAGCAAGGGACTCACGTCTGAGCATACCCTGCCAACTTATGGTGAACAAAGCAAAAACCAAAGGAAATGATGGACGGAGTGTTGAACATTGCAAGCACTCACCCCCAGTCAACTGATCTGGGTTTAATCCATCACCGTTCTTTAGCCCACTCTGCCACCCCAGTTCAGACATGGCCATATGCAAATCAGTCTGACCCTGTGCCTCATGGGAACAGTCCAGCCCGAACTGCCAAGCCATGTCTTCCCTGGACCGGAAACAAGCTTCCTAGGACCGGTTTCTGGCATTTCAGCCGTCTTCAGCCAGGCTTGCTTGAATCCAGTGGCAAAGTGAGCAAGGGACTCACGTCTGAGCATACCCTGCCAACTTATGGTGAACAAAGCAAAAACCAAAGGAAATGATGGACGGAGTGTTGAACATTGCAAGCACTCACCCCCAGTCAACTGATCTGGGTTTAATCCATCACCGTTCTTTAGCCCACTCTGCCACCCCAGTTCAGACATGGCCATATGCAAATCAGTCTGACCCTGTGCCTCATGGGAACAGTCCAGCCCGAACTGCCAAGCCATGTCTTCCCTGGACCGGAAACAAGCTTCCTAGGACCGGTTTCTGGCATTTCAGCCGTCTTCAGCCAGGCTTGCTTGAATCCAGTGGCAAAGTGAGCAAGGGACTCACGTCTGAGCATACCCTGCCAACTTATGGTGAACAAAGCAAAAACCAAAGGAAATGATGGACGGAGTGTTGAACATTGCAAGCACTCACCCCCAGTCAACTGATCTGGGTTTAATCCATCACCGTTCTTTAGCCCACTCTGCCACCCCAGTTCAGACATGGCCATATGCAAATCAGTCTGACCCTGTGCCTCATGGGAACAGTCCAGCCCGAACTGCCAAGCCATGTCTTCCCTGGACCGGAAACAAGCTTCCTAGGACCGGTTTCTGGCATTTCAGCCGTCTTCAGCCAGGCTTGCTTGAATCCAGTGGCAAAGTGAGCAAGGGACTCACGTCTGAGCATACCCTGCCAACTTATGGTGAACAAAGCAAAAACCAAAGGAAATGATGGACGGAGTGTTGAACATTGCAAGCACTCACCCCCAGTCAACTGATCTGGGTTTAATCCATCACGGTTAGAAGAACAGGTAAGACACTATGACCTTGTCAAATTTGGGCCCATAGGTACTGATGTGGTATGGTGACTAAGGGGCATATGTATCAAACGATTTTGTATTTGCAAACGCTGCGAATCGCAAAAAAACAGCGTTTGCGAATACAAAATCGCTAAATGAGATGTATGAGGCATTTCAGCAGCGCATTCTTAAGGAATCGCTAATTTTAGCGATTTCTTAAGTTTGCGTAAGCATTTAAGAAATCGCAAATTGCGATTCCTTAAATGCTATGTAACACGCACCCAAGTTGTGCGATTTCTACTTAAGAAATCGCAAATTACCACCAACTTCAAGTTGGTGGTAATTTGCAGTTTCTTTGAAAAATGCATTTTTCTGCATTTTTCAAAGTGCCATGTGGCGCACATATGCTGATTTCAGGGGTGCATCAGGGTGTCATTATGACACCCTGGCACCTTTGAAAATATTCTCAATTTGCGTTTAGCAAATAGCGATTTGCAAATTGAGCAAGACTTCCCATTCATTGCTATGGGCCTCCTGGCCCATAGGAATGAATGGGAAGGTATTCCTTAATTGCAAATTCGCAATTTGCTAATCGCAATTAAGGAATTTTAAGAATTCGCAAAATTTGTGAGAATTTTTTTATACATCCCGTTTTGCAATTCTCAAATAGCGATTCTCAAAAAATCGCTATTTGAGAATCGCAAATGGAGATGTTGATACATATGCCCCCAGGTCCCTACATTTCGACCTCCTGTGATCCCAGGCATAGTTCTATTTCCAAACAGATTCCCTGCAACATCACTCCAGTCTAAACCACTTCATTGTATTCCACACAGTATACGCTACTATACTGCATGCTTTTGCTCGTTACACCAGTCTATTACATTATACACCACTCCACTGTATGCCGCTATCATATACGCTGCTTCACTCTACACTATTCCACTTTATGCCACTCCAATGTATGCTACCCCACTCTATGCCACTCCAGTGTACTCTCCTCCACTCTAAAATCTCTACTCCACTCTATTAGACTCTACTCCACTCTATTCCAGTGTTCTCCACTGTCCAAATTTGCAATCAACTCTATGCCCATACACTCATTGTTCAACACACTACTCCACTTGTCAACAGTTTCCTACACTGTATGACACATCACTCCATTCTTCCTTATGAGACCCCACTCCAATTTCTAAGTTTCCTCAACTCTACACTATGCCATGCCTCTTCAATGTATGCCATCTCACTCTTCGCTAATCCACTGTACCCTACTCCACTCTACGTCATTCCACTCTACACCGCTCTACTCTATACTATTCTACTCTTTGCCACTCCACTCTTCTACACTCCACTGTACAGTATTTCACTGTATGTTATTTCACTGTATGCCTCTCCACTCTATGCCACTACAGTGTACACCACTCCACTCTCTGCTGCTCCATTGTATGACACTCTCCTCCACTCTATATAGCTCCACTCTATTGTTGTCTACCGCATGTTATGGCACTCCATGACATTCTACTCCACTCTATCCTCATACACTCAACTGTCCAACTCTATATTCCACTTTGGGCCCGTACACTCCAATGTACAAGAATATCTTCCACAATACGACACTTTTCTTCATGACACAGCACTCCACTCCACTGTAAGAGACAAAGTTTACAACCTGCACTACACCAGTACACTCCACTCCATGTCATTCATATCTAAAACACAAATACACTGTATTGTGCTTTACTCCTCACAACATTACACCACTCTACTCAACTCTACTCCATTGTACAAGATGTTATCTCACTCTATGCGACTATACAACAATCCACTCTACACAGCTCTATTGGTTACCACACTACTGTTCTCTATGCAACTCCAGTCCACAACACTGCATGCCACTCTCTGACACTTCACTCATGTCTATCCCCCTTCACTCCACTGTACAGCACTGTAACATACTGAATACCACTGTACGACACTCTACTACACTTTACTCTACTCTACTATACTCTACTATACTCTAGACCACTTAATGACACTGTCCACAACTCTTTATGTGCCACTGTACCCCACTTTACTCCACTCTACTGTGACACAGTACTCCACTCAACTCCAATTCTCCACTGTATGTCACTCCCCTCTATGCCTCTCAATGCCAATGTACTCTGTACCACTGTATGCCAATCCACTGTCCCACACTCTACAACACAGTACTATACTGTACACCACTCCACTCTAAAAAATCAACTAGACTGTATGCTACTCTACTCTACTGTGGTCCACATTACTTTCCAATACTGAATGACACCCACTACACTCTACTGTACCAACATGGTACTCCAATTTATGACACTTCACTCGACTGTATGCTACGCGACTCCACTCTACTGCACTTCACAACACTGCAGTCTACGACACACCACTCCATGCTATGACACTGTACACGGCCCCACTCTAGTGTACTCCATTCCACTCTACTACACTTTATCCTACTGTTCGCCACTGTACTATACTCTGCTCCATGCCGCTCCACTGTCCAACACTCTACTTTACTGTATGCAACTCCACTCTAGAACACTGTACTACACTCTTTTTCACTCTAGGACACTCTACTCCACTCTATGCTCATCAAGTCTACGCCACCTTACTACACTTTGATACTCAACGATACACCATTCAACTTATCTCTACGTTACTCCACTATATGATTGAGCACTCCACTTGACGATACTCCAATCTATGACACTCTAATTCACCCTACTCCACTCTAAAACACTATACTCTACGCTATGACAGTCTACAACACCATATACTACTGTTTGACATGCCATTCCCTGTACAACTCGCTGCTCCATTCTACTATATTTGACTCCACTATATGAGGCACCATGACACTACACTATAAAACACTTTACTGCACTGTACTGTACAATATTCCACATAAAAACTCTCTACATTTGACACTGGACTCTACAATTTAAAACATGTTCATTAAAACAAAAATAAAAAAAGACATTGAAATTCAGTGGAAAAACCAAAGCTCAAAACTTAGTTCTAGTTAGGAAAACATATTTTCCCTACACAAACCAAGTTTAAACTACATAACCATTAGAAATTCTAGAGTTATTATAAGTAGCGGACCTCTGTACTAGGGGTGGGTGGAATTTGCGAAAGTGACTTTCGCAAATTATCGCGAAAATGTTAAAAATCTCCGCAAACACGCGGAAATATCGCGAAGATGCGGAAGTTTTTTTCCCGCCCGTTCGCCGTATTTTCTGTGTGGTTGCGGCTCGACAACTTACCCATGCGGTTGCTCGCGGGCGCGGCCATCTTGTTTTCACTCTTCTCGCGGTGCATGATCGCGAGAAGAAAGACGTGATCGCGAGACCAATGACATTACTGCGGGCGCGAACTGTCGCGAGACAGCGCAAATGGCTACCAACAATCCAACATCTCGTGGAGAACGCGATCGGGAAAACTTGTCGGCGAACGCGGGGATTCAGGTAAGGCGATCGCGCGTGCACGAGAATGTATTATTTTACAGCGCGAGCAAGAAACAAATTATCGCTAAGCTGCGGAATGCGGAAATTTTGATATTTTCGCGCTCTCCGCGGAACGCGAAAATGTCAAATTATCGCAATTTCCGCGAGCGGAACGGAAATTTAGCCCAGGCCTACTCTGTACACACTCTAACCAGCTTGGTAACCAGACAACATTAACTTTTGTATATAGTGGCAGTCCCCTCTGGATAGTTATAGAGTTAGGACCCTGTTTCCAGAGAAAATCAATGTTTTGGGTTTGCTTATTACTTTTACACTGTTCGATGAATCTTGTCAAAACATTTTTTTTTAAATCTCATATGCCTCAGCTCCTTGGAAATTTGCCGGGTCATCTGCCAAGTGGGGGCTGAGAAAATAGAGGGTACCCAAGTGCATTTTACCCATGCAATTTTCAGTTGGAAAATCAGACACACCTACAGCAAAATTGCTGAAGAGAATTACAGGAAGTTTAGCAAAAAGCTAAACCTTATTCCAGAAAGAATGCTTTTGTGATTTTGTGTAAAATCTATTTAGTAGTTTTAGAGAAATTAAGGTTGAAAAATGTATGTATATTTTACGCAGCAGAAGATCCGTGGAGCCGACCGATCATATGATTAGCTGTCACAACATCAACAAAGATGTGGTGTCAGCCATTTTAGGACTCAGAGACTCAGGTCCCTGTCCTGTAATTGTTTTTTAAAAAGAAACATATAGAGGGGCTTGGTAGCAATACCCTCCCGCCTAGGCCTGGTAGGTGGGTACCGTAGGCACCCCCTTGACCTAAAACATATTGTTTTTTAAAACAAGACCGCAGATCCACCCCGGGCGTCACAATGCTGATGCCTATTAGAGAATCTTTGGCTACGGCTTGGTCCAGTGACCCAGTTTTTGAATGTCTAAGTCTGCCAGAGGTAGTAATCCCTTCCAGAAGCCATGTTGCTGCCAACAGTAGTTGGCATTTAAGCAGAAGGTGCCTCCAGGGACAGGCTCCAAAGTGGAGGAAAAAGCCGGAAGGCAAAAGGCCTCCCAGGCGATTCTGAAGTCCAGGACTGGAAGAAAGACCAGGGCAAGAACATTGAGACTCGTCAGGGGATACAATGGACCTACACAATCTAAAAAATGCCAGAAAAGAACTGAAGAGGAATACCCACTGGAGTATAAGCAAGGAGCAAGGGAATCCAGAGAAGAACGGATTAAATTGGGCAGGAGCACAGGAACGTGACAACAGGAGTGGCTGAAGCATTGCAACGCCAGGCATTAGCGAATTCATATCCTTTTATAGACCAAGGAACAGGAAATACACAGAATCCTATATTTGATTGGGAAAGGGGCATAGGTTTCAATTCAGCTGTGGCCATTTTGGATTAGGCTCAAATATACTGCTCAAGACATCTTGTCCAAATTCTGGAAGGATAAAGGAAGCGGAACCTGAAGGTACCGATAGTGTCCTCCAGCAGAGACCCCCACAGGGAGAAGAAAAGAAGTGAGGAGAACAGCACCAGCAGGCTGGCCACTTGAAGGTTAAGTTTCCCTTGAAAGTGTTGCAGCCTGCCAGACTCCACACAAGCCTCGCCACTCAGTGGAAGTAATGCGTACTGCCCCCAAAATAGCCTCAGGCACAGGGCAGTGCGCCGGTTGGAGCACAACAGTGACCCCCCCATCAAAGCCCCAGGTTTGGCTGGGAACTGTCTGGTAAAAACAGCCTCCCAAGACCTCTCACTAGGAAGGGGGTGGCTTACCCTTTCAATGAATCAAGAATTGAAATGTAATTTCCAAAGAAGCATGAATCGCACATTTCATGAACTTCAAATTCTAGTTTGTTGTTCGCCAAAACAGGGGGAAGCATGGAAAAAAGATGTTGAAAGGGACCCGCATTGTAAGGTTTCAATTGGGAGGATTAAAACACTGCACAAGATCTCCAACTCAATGGCAATTGGATTCTAGAGACAACCGGAGTCACAACTTGAATGATCATAAAATGGGCATAGAACTGAGGTTTACATTTGTTAAGGGAAAGATGAGCAGGTAAATCTTAGAGGATAACCATACATAATCCCTGCTTTTATAATCAGGAGCTTGTTTACGAAGACCATCAGTGTTCACTTCCAGCAAGCACATCTCCTTCAGCCACTCAACCGGACTTCACTGGACAGACCACTGCTGCGTCCACTTCAGCTTCAGAAAGAACACTACTCACCACCTCTCGCAACAGGTTCCCCGCAGGAACTGGAACAAGATCGCCACCGACCAGCTCACCGCATCACTGAACCAGAACCCTCCCGCCGGATCATCGGACCCCAACCAAGCAGCCCACAACCTCGCACAATGGATCACCAACTGTGCCGATGACCTTGCACCCCTGAAAACCCATCCCAGCAGGCCCGGAAGCAAGAAAGCCCCGTGGTTCAACGACGACCTCAAGAACTCCAAGAAGAACTGCTGCACCCTTGAGAAAACCTGGCGAAAGAACCCGACCATAGACAACATGACCGCCCTCAAGCACGCCACCCACAAACACCACCAGCTGATCCACACCACCAGGAAGACAGCATTCAAGGAACGTTTAGACAACAACGCACACAACAGCAAGGAGCTCTTCAGCATCGTCAAAGAGCTCTCCAACCCCAGCGCCGGAAACAACGGCATCACTCCCTCACAAGACCTCTGCGACTCACTTGCCACGTTCTTCCACAACAAGATCGCAGACATACACAACAGCTTCGGCGAACAGACCACGCACCCTACCATAGAATCAACGCTCCCCACCACCACCCTCCGCGACTGGACCCCAGTCAACACCGATGACACCATCCGGACGATGAACACCATCCACTCCGGATCACCAACCGACCCATGCCCTCACCACGTCTTCAACAAGGCAGACTCCGTCATCGCACCCCAACTCCGGGACATCATCAACTGCTCCTACAACACCGCCACCTTCCCGGAGAGCTGGAAGCACGCCGAACTCAGCGCCCTCCTAAAGAAACCATCGGCAGACCCCACCGACCTCAAGAACTACCGCCCCATCTCGCTGCTCCTGTTTCCCGCCAAAGTCATCGAGAAGACCGTCAACAAACAGCTGTCCGCCTTCCTCGAGACGAACGGATCCCTCGACCACTCACAGTCCGGCTTCTGAGCCAATCACAGCACCGAGACCGCCCTCATCGCAGCCACTGACGACATCTGAACCCTGCTCGACAACGGGGAAACAGCGGCCCTCATCCTCCTGGACCTCTCCGCAGCGTTCGATACTGTCTGCCACCGCACCCTAGTTCAACGCCTCAGCAACGTCGGAATCCAAGAGAAGGCTCTGGAGTGGATCATCTCGTTCCTCGCCGGAAGAACCCAGAGAGTCCGCCTCCCCCCGTTCAGATCTGAGGCCACCGAAGTCATCTGCGGCGTACCACAAGGTTCATCACTCAGCCCCACCCTCTTCAACGTGTACATGAGCCCCCTTGCAGCCATCGCACGCCGACACAGCCTCAACATCATCTCCTGAGCCAATGACACCCAGCTGATCCTCTCCCTCACCAACGACCCCACCACCGCCAGAACTAACCTACACGAAGGGATGAAAGAAGTAGCCGAGTGGATGAAGAACAGCCGCCTGAAACTGAACTCAGACAAGACGGAAGTCCTCATCCTTGGGTCAACACCATCTGCCTGGGACGACTCCTGGTGGCCCCCGGCCCTAGACTGCGCACCCAAACCAACGGACCACGCACGCAACTTGGGCTTCATCCTGGACTCCTCCCTGTCGATGACCAGACAAGTCAACGCCGTCTCACTTTCATGCTTCAACATCCTACGCATGCTCCGAAAGATCTTCAGATTGATCCCAACCAAAACCAGGAAGACGGTCACCGAGGCACTTGTCACCAGCCGACTAGACTACGGAAACACCCTCTACACCAGAACCACAGCCAAACTGCAGAAAAGACTCCAACGCATCCAGAACGCCTCCGCACGACTCATCCTGGACATCCCCCGCCACAGCCACATCTTCAGACACCTGAGAGACCTGCATTGGCTCCCCGTCAGCAAAAGAATCACGTTCCGCCTCCTCACCCACGCACACAAAGCACTCCATGACCTGGGCCCCAGGTACCTCAACAACCGCATGACCTTCTACACTCCCACCCGCCAACTACGATCGACCAACCACGCCCTCGCCGCCGTCCCACACATCCGAAGAACCACCATGGGAGGAAGATCCTTCTCCTACCTGGCAGCCAAGACCTGGAATTCCCTCCCCATCAACCTCCGCCTCACCCAAGACCACCTCTCCTTCAGGAGGCAACTGAAGACCTGGCTGTTCGAGCAGTAGCGGACCCACCCCCCCCAGCGCCTTGAGACCCTCCGGGTGAGTAGCGCGCTATACAAATTTCTTGATTCATTGATTGATTGATTGAGTGTAACACTGTATTCTCTTTTTAGACTCCTGCACATTAAATAGCATTTTCAGTCGGACAGTTCGTAGTTGCTGACAAAAGCGTGCGGCAGCAGGTACCATGACAGGATCCCGAAGAGCAGAAGGGAAGGCCCGGGTATGAAGACCAAAAACACAAAAAAATATTGAAGAGTGATTGGAACTATGAATAGAGTTATAGGAAATTTCGGCCAAGGGTAGAAACGTAAACCAGTCACTTTGAGTGAAATTGCCTGGAATGCCCTAGATGAGCCTTTCACTTTGACCACTGGTCTGAGGATGAAGGCAAAACCACATCAATTTGGAGGGATATATAATAATCTTTCCAAAAATGTGAGACATATGGAGGTCCTCTATGTGAAACAATAATTTTACATAACCTATGTAAATAAAAAGCTACCCTTAAAAAATTGTCCAGTGGAGGCTCTTGTGAGGGGCTTCGAAGTTCTAAACAGACAGTTTTGCAGCTGAAATTCAATCTTCAAATTGTGATCCATAAGTGCTGAAAGAGTACTCGGTTGAGCAGAATGAACCAGCACATCCTTAATTTCTTCTCTGAGACCCCTGCAAAAGAGAATCACAGGGGTTTGTTCTAACCAGGAGATCTCAACAACCAGTTGACAGAATTGGGTAATGTAAGTTATAACATCTTGCCCATCATGTTGAATTTTGCAGAGAGCCTTTTTTCTGAGAATTCCGGGTCTGGTCCTTCAAACATTTGGTTGAAAACGGATAAGAAGATTGAATAATTAAACAAACGGGGATCTTCTGCAGTTGCTAGAGGGGTTGCCCAAGTCAGAGCTGGTCCAGGCAAGGCACTAATTAGATATCCCACCTTGGCTTGATCTTGTGAGAATTGGGCAGGATGGAAAGCAAAGAAAACAGTCAAAGAATCTAGAAATCCTTTCAGGTTATTTGTGCCACCAGAGAAATGAAGGAGAAGCTGAAGATCCTGTTTGACTGCCTCAGGATCTGGAAGTAAGGGCTTGAGGTCATGGAAGGTTTTCCTCTTGCAATTGTAGTAACTCATGTGTCAGCTATTGAACTGTCTGAACTAAAGCCTGGTCCTGATCCACTGGTACACCTTGAGTTAAGGTGGGTCTTGATACATTTGGACTGACTGGGAAGATTCCATGTCTTTGTTGTCAGTATTGGACTTTTGATGTTGCAAACTGTTACAATGCTGATGCCTATTGGCCTATTGGCCCATTGGTGGCCAGGCTTTGACCATCTTAGTCTGCAAGAGGTATGGGTGACCCCTTCCCATAGCCATGTTACTGCAGACACTAGGTAGCCTCTAAGCTGAAGGTGTCTCGAGGGAATGACCCCAAAGTGGAGGAAAAAGCCCAAAGGCAAAAACCTTCAAGATGACACTGAAGCTAATGGCTGGAAGGAAGACCAGGGTTACATAGATGGAGGCACAGCTGGGTATGAAATGGACCTTCTGAAGCTGATGAATGGCAGGAGAGAACCGGAGTGGAAGACCATATGGTATAACAAACAAGTAGAAATAGAATCCAGGAGAAACTGACTAATTTGTCGGGAGCGCAGAAACAGAATCATAGGACTGCTTGAACTGTTGCGATGCAAGGAATGAACAATCTTCCCCCTTTTATAGGCCAAGAAACAGGAAATACACAGGAATCCATCTTAGATTGGGTAAGGAACTATAGGTTCCAATTCGATGAAGGCCTTTTTGGATTGGACTTAAATATACTCCTCAGGAAGTTCTGTCCAAGGAACTCTGGGAGGAGGAAGGAAGAGGAACATGAAGGAGCTGACAGAGTACTCTAGCAGAGACCCCTCAGTGGGAAGAAAAGAAGCAAGGAGAACAGCATAGGCGGGCTGGCTGCCTGAAGGTCCATTTCACATAAGAGTGCAGTGGCCAGCTGGGTTCCTCACAAGCTTCTCCACTCACTGTAAGCCATGCAACACTAGGGATCAGCGCAATTAATTATTTTGAGAAGGTGAATGAGGTCCCCCTCCATAAGCCTCTTAGAGGTCCCGGTGGCCCTACCCCTGGGGCTGATGTTCTTAATTAGGGGAGGGAGCAATGGCTTCCCTCCCTGAGCCTCTTAAAGACCCTGGTGGCACCCATCTCCGGGCTTACTTTTACATTTTGGGGGCACATCTCCCCTCCCCATGCTGTCACCGGTCCCAGGGGCCCAATTCCCCTCGGCCTGATGAGTGGTGCAGGTTCCTGGGGACACCATCCCCCAGGACACTGCTGTGTTCTCTTATCGGGCGACTGCGGGCAGGGACTATAAAATGTATTCCCTGCTGGGATGTTATTTGCCTCACATAGTACATCACTCATGACATGTTCTTTGACATCATTAATAACATCACTGCAACATCTGAAATGACATCACTATTCCTGGCAGGGGTGTAAGTTATAGTTATTTTAGAGCACAAGCTATAGTTACTTAAGAAACTTTACCTTGTGAATTTCCGAGGTTTTGTTAGTTTAAAATAACATGGTTAAACTGACATTTTCACCTAAGTATATCATCCCTTTAGCCACACACACACACACACACACACAAACACACACACACACACACGCACACGCACACGCACACACACCCACCACCACCACACCAATAGCTTAATCAGTTACATATTACCTTAGTCGAATGTGTAGTGGAACTATTATGAATGAAAAGAGTCAAAGCCTCAAGTGGGTCAAAAGCCCTTTCTTCAACAATGGTGCTATATTACTCAAAGCAAATCTGCAGATATTCCAACAAAATAAGTATGTCATTGGTTAAAATTGTGTAGTGACCCAGAATTCTATTGATCAAGCTATGAGATTATTAGAACAGTTATTACCTTGTTTAAAGCCATTGAAACATGCTATTTGTAAGCACCTACCATTCTATCTTTTGTATTTATTTCTGTACTGTGGCAGCAACATGAAATTGGACCTTTGCACTTTTGCAATGAATGTTCAAATGTGTTATTTTGGTGCTCTTTTTCTAAATAATGTTATTGGGCTGTATTTATTTTCATTGGCTTTACAGTGTGTGATTCAGGTTATAAACTTTGCATCATATATTTATATTAGCATTTTTCTCTTCTGAATCTCATACAGACTTTAATTGCCTAATAGTTGTCTGTTTTCGTAGCCAAAATCCAGATACTGAAATGTCTTGATATCCAAATTAAAGCCAATTGAAATGCTGTCAGTCAGTCTAAGTGAGAGCAGAGGGAATGAAACAGGTACCTCTGTGATCACCAGCAGATCTAAGTGGGGAAGATGATGCCTGTCTGCATAACAGATGGCCAGAGCTCCTTGAAGACACATGGTAGGGGCACTGAGTTATTAACATTATGGTTCATACTGAGTCAGGAGAAAAGCATGCAAACAAAAGTCCGCTCAGCATCAATTCTTGAAGGTGAGAGAAAACTTAGCACAATGCATTCTTTTCCCCAAACATTGTTATTCTGGAAACCCTACAAGCATTGGTATAAAAAGGATAACTGTGTTTTAAAAAGTAAGTATAGTTCTTCTGAAAACAGCACAATAACCTAACCTTGAATGCCACATTACTTGTTTTCACCACATAATAGTAGGAATATCAGTGCCTTATGTTTTTTCAAAGCTACTATATTTATGAGAAAATAGGAGCACTTCTACACATCAATAAGACATGGTATGCAATGATTTTTAGCACTAATCCCCAAGACACAATGGGTAAACTTTACAATTTGCAAATATTGCCTTATACAATATTTAACAGTTGTTCGAATTGTGACTTGATAGTTGTGACATTTGTTATGTACGACAACAAAAAAGAAACATATATAGATTCATTGCTCTAAAGTATCACTGGGACAGCAAAGCCAGTGTGCATACAAAGTCAGTAGTTAAATGTGGTAGTCTACTTCTTATATGTGTCTCCACTGCTTTATAGTGTGTTGTTCGTCTTCTAATCCATGTTTTCTATGTCTCTCCCTTGGGTATGCAATCCATACGTTTATCTGCACCCTGCCATTTGATGTGCATGTCCTTGGATTATTTTGTTAATTTTCTCATATATACGTAAATATTTTTTTACTTGTGAAACCTTGTATAAAATTACATAATTGCTACATATTATTTATTGTTGTTCCATGTTTGCAAGTTTCGTAAAGAATGTCAAAACTGCAGAAAAAAAGAAAATACTGGTACCACGATTATGAAGAAAGTATTCAAACTAGAGCACATAAATCTGCAGATAAACCTGTGGCAAAAACCAAGAATGTGGGTAAGAGAAGTCGGACGTTTAAAAAAAACCCATTGTTTAGAGAGAGTGGTCAGTTTGAGAGAGTACAATGGTTAAAAGAAGAACAAATCTATGAGCACTACAGTATTCATCCTCTACACTCTAGAGATGTATAATTGATGCTTTAGAGGTGTATCAAATGAGGCAGGCAAAGGGGAGCTAATTAGTGTGTGGGAAAAGAGTTTAGAAGTCCGTTGTTTTTCACTTCTCTCTCTTATAGGAAAACGAAGCTGTTACAATGATCGTCAAGTACAGATCCCTGCTTCTAAGTATAGGCCAACTAGACTATATTGAAAATCTTTTTTATCTTCAGTGTGAAAGTGAGCAGACTGTTGGGCACTATGCTATGCTGCAGCACACATTCTCAAAACATTGAGTTTGAGTGCCAGAGAATGTCTTCAGAACGCTTTCGGTAAAGATGAAATTCTTGAGTGCGGCATCATGAATTTCATGGCAAATCAACATGACACGAATGACTACTAGTATCATCGGCATGTTGAGTTGAAGTGCATGTTATGTAATTTAGGTGCATCTACCTGGTTTGTAACTGTCAGCTATGCAGAGTATGCTTGAAATGATTGCCACTAGATTCTTAGCTGAGCTAACTCAAATATTGCTGCCATCAATTTTAAGCAACCTGGAGACCTGTGTTCCATTGATTTAGCAAATGTCTGGAGGTACTTCAATAATATATTTCAAGCCATACTTCACTTCATCTGTAACAAAAATAATCCTCCACTTGGTGAGGTTGTTGACTTCTTTTGATCCTTCAATTTTGAATTTTAGGCCCTTTCCTGTAGTGGGTGCAGGTCCATCCTTATAAGTGAGGGACCAATGTTATCAGAAGACATGACAGAACACTGGGTGGCAGAAACTTTGCGGCTGCCCACAGATTCCAGAACTTTCCCTCACAGCAATGTGAGGTAAGTTTGTGTTTGTAGCCAACGTTTGAGGTTTGCAAGGGCTTCTGGAAATGAAAACATTGTGAGAGTCACACAAGTCACATTTCCCTGAACTCCCCCACGTGTCTAGTTTTCAGAAATAGATTGGTTTGATAGGTAGTCCTGGGTGCCAGCTGACATATGGCCCAAAATCCATACCTACCCAAATTTGCAAAAAAAGGGTCTGTTTTGAGTGGAAATATTTGATCGGTCATCATCATCATCAACCGACTTTATTTTGCATTGAGACAATGCATAAAAGAATACAATACAAAGAGCATTTCATTGCAATTAAAATTACATTTAAAATCCATTAAAAAAGATCCATAAAATGATGAATACAGTACATGAGCCAGTGGGTTTAAAAACATAAGATTAAAACAAATATATAACAGCAGTCTCGTGTTCGAGCAGGTACGTCAACAAAACAGCAGACTTAAAAAGTGACAGATGTTGTACTATGCACCTTATGGGTTCTCAGGGCAGCCAGAAAAAAGAAAGCAAGAACGTAATAAACTAATGGCGTTTCTAAGTGATAAAATGTGGACAGGGCTAAGCCTGACGTGCGCAGTGAGAATTTCTTTAAAAGTGGGATAATAAAAATCTTCCTCTCTAAAGTGTACAGGGGGCAGAAGAATAAGAAGTGAAAGGTTGATTTGACGTCATGTTGTTACACAGACAAGGTGGTAAATTTCTTACAGAAAATGTCTTATTAGGGTGACCCAGCATTAATGGAATTAAATTCAGTTGAAATCTTGACAAAATAAAATGATGCTGGTTGTTCTCAACAAACCCTAAATAAGAGAGAGAATGATTTAATATCTGCGGTATATTATCATAAACTTCTACCGAGTATTTCTCTCTATGACCTTCCCACCTATCCCGAATCGCTTTTTTTAGGAAAATGTTCACAGAGGTTCAGTGTGTTGTATAAAAAAGCCAGTCCTAGGATGGTTCAATTTTTCCTGACGTACGCTAGCCAAGGAGTTTTATTAACGTGGTCCAGATTCAGGATATCAATCTGGATTTTCTGGTTTAGAGCCACTGTGCCCATCTTCCATACTGAAAGCCAAAGGGAAAGAGGCGCAAATTTGATGGCATCAGTAATGAATGGCAAACCAATTTCTTTATGAGCGAGGAAATTATTTCAAGAAGGTGGGACTGACAGCAACCAGTTGATAAATTTGTCCTCAATGATTCGAAGTGAAAGCACGTCAGTTATTCCCCAAACTGCTGCCCCATATGTAGCAATTGAATGTGTTTTTGCCTGATAGATTTTTAGTACTTCTACAACTGGCTTGCAGACCAATTTTTGGGAGAATCTGAAAATTGCCGCGATGCTTTGGGCCATTAGGCTTGCATGACTATCCAGCATCTCCTTCCAATTTTGTTTTACATAAAAAACTAGGCCCAAATAATTGAAATGTCCTACCTGTTCAATCTTTTCACCCTCGGAGTAATACCTCATTGTCTTCTTTCTGGCCCACCCATTGCATGATAAAAGTTGTGGCTTTATTTACATGTAGGTCCAAATTACGCATAAAGACTGTATATTGTCCAATCAGATTTTGAAGGGCCATGGGAGTCCTAGCCAATAAGACTGCGTAGTCTGCGTAAAGGAGGATAGGGAGGGGAGACAACTGGACCTGTGGAGTGTCTTTCAAGCTTTTAATCAAGACATCATTTAGATTGTTGGTATATAGAGAAAACAGAAAGGCGGCCAGAACGTATCCTTGTCTGACACACCTTTCAATTTTAAAGGGTTTAGTGCATTCACCATGCACACCAAACCACACTGAAGCAGTGGCATCCCTATAAAGCTCTCTTATAAAGTTATTGATCGAGTTGTCTATTCCCATATCCATCAAAATGGGCCAAAGTTTATTATGCACCACGCAGACAAAGGGCTTTGACAGGTCCATAAAAGCCATATAAAGAATGGCATTCTTTACTATAGTATATTTGCTTACGATCAGTGACAAATTAAGGCACTGATCAACGGTGCTCCTCCCCTGGGAAAACCCGTACTGCACTTCTGTAAGGATGTTCTTTTCCTTTGCCCATGCTTCTAGTTTATTTAATAGAAGCCTGCCCATAACTTTAGCTGTACTATCGAGCAAGGAGATGGGACAATAGTTTGCTGGCATAGAGGCGTCCCCTTTCTTATAAATTTGAATTATGACTTTTCCAAGATGGAGGGGCACCTGACTTGGCTATCGCATTAAATGCCGCTGTTAAAAGAGGGGATCAGAAGGGAATATCAGCCAGAAAGATATCCAAGGGGACCCCATCTGGCTCCGGAGACCTCCTCAAGGAAGACTGTAGCAGTGCCAGTTTGATTTCCTCTAGCTCTAAAGAAAGGCAATTAGAGGCCTCTGTACTGGGGGCAACATCAACACTAACAAGATCCCCTCTGTTCTTAAAAATTTCTTGAAAATATCTGATTTTTGATTGGTCCATGTGGCATTTTGGGCCTTTTCCTATTGCTGGTGCTAGGCCGACCCAGACAAGTGAGGTACCATTTTTATCAAGAGAAATAAGGGAACTCTGAGTGGTATGAAATATGCTGCTCCCCACAGTTTTTAAACACTGTCTCAAAGAAATGTGGGGAAAATGTGTGTTTTTACCTAGAGTTTGGGGTTGGCAATGGCTTTTGGGTAAGAAAACCTCTTGAGAACCACACAAGTCACACCATCCTGGACACCCCCACGTGTCTACATTTCAGAAATGTCTGGGTATTGTAGGTTTCCGTAGGCGGCAGGTGAGCTAGGGTCCAAAATCGACAGCTACCCACATTGTAACAAACCAGTGGAGTCTCTTGCATGAAATATGATGTACACAGGTCCCATTTATGGGCGTTTTGTGTCGTAGGCGCTAGGCCCAGCCACAGAGTGGTGTACCATTTTCAGGAGATACGTTTGAACATAGCATAGAATAGTAGAACATTTGTATTGGATTTCTCTGCATTTCTGGCTTCCAATTTTAAACTTACCCTCTAAATTGCATTATAGTATGGGTATCCTCAAATTCAGAGGTCTCCTAACAACCACTGTTCCCAAACTAAGTACCTTGTGCACATTTCAGAAATACATAGGTTTCCTTCATACCCATTTTCATTGTTTATATTTTACCATATGAATTGCTGTATAGTTGGTACACAATGAAAACCATTGCACTGTGCAGCTCAGTTGTTGGCTCTGGGTATCACATGTTTTTGGTGAACCTACCAATACGATATATTAGCGCAACTAGAAGGGTCTGTCAGACATAATGGTGCATGGCTGTTTAAAATCAGTCATTGTGACAAGAAGTTACAGATGAAAACGTAGTCAAAAATGGTTGTTTTTCCTACTCATTTTCCTAATTTTTTTATTTTAAGTTAGTTTCTGTGGAAAATCCTTGAGAGATCTACACAAATGACCCTTACTGAATTCAGATTTTGTCATAGTTTTATGTAGCTCTCTGAGATTACCCATGGCCTTCGCACCTATTTCCTTAAAAAACTACAAGTAGGTTGAAACTCCAAAAATAGGAAAAGAGGACTACCTTTTACAAAAATGCAAAGGATGTGGTAAAAGAAAAATGTTTTTTTATACAACAGTGCTTGTTTCTGAAGGCTGGTAAGATAGTGGTCCAAGCACAGCAAACCTGTTGTTGATGCCTTTTTAACTTTCTTGTGTAGCTCATTTTCACAAAAGAACTAAACAATTTAGCTATATGTTTGCATAATTCCTCCACTTGTAAAGCTGTAACCATAATTTCACCTTCAGCCTTTTTTTCAGTAAATTATCGGTTCCTTATACAGCTTTTGGCTATGCGGAACCAGTGGGTTGACTGTAGAGCCCCCTGTGTGGTCAAGCCCTGTGCCCAACCTCTATCTGCTGTTGACAGGTTTCTATTGGAACGTCACCTTGCGTACAGACAACCTTTGGTTGTATGTAGAAGAGATTGGATGAGTATTTTTATTGTTTTGTTAAATTTTTTAGTTGTTTTTCAGACCTTTTTTTTGCTTCTTTATTTTTTTTTATTTTCTCTACACTTTAAAACTACAGCTTTAAAAAGAAATCACATATCTTTAAACTTTGTGTTTTAACATATCTTATTATTTCTTTTATTTTTCACACAAGTATTTGTAATCTGTGTGGAGATGGCCTTCCATGGCCCTTGAACATATTATTTTATTAACTTCCCCACAGGTCACTACTTTGTGACAGTGCATGCAGTATGTTCCAAAATGCTGCATCTTCTCATAATTTACTCCCCATTCTTTGTGCAGCACTTACTGCAAAGTAGTCATGTGCCCATTAACTGCTCACCTCTTCTGCATCTCTGCACTTTCTATGCTGATGGGATGTATAGCCCTTAGGTGTTTCCTCATCCTACTGGTTCAAGTGGAATATTGCCCTGGCTTTGCTCTTTACAGCACCTGCTTACACAAAGTGCATGTAACCTCTTGTGCATTTTTTTTCCGCTTGGTGGAAATGCGAAAAACTGCCACACCTGTGATTCCTTCTCATGCTTTGCTGTTACTACAGAAGTGGATCGAACAGTGATACTGCTGTAAACTTCCTCATGTAATCGGGCTCACTGTGTCACTTGATTCAAGCTAGCCTGGCTGATGAGGGGTAAAAACCCGAAACCGGTCCCAGGCTTTTTGTTTCCGGTCCAGGAAGGACCTGGCCTGGCAGTTCGGGCTGGACTGTTGCCATGCGGAGCAGGGTCAAGCCTGATTTGCAAATTGTTGGGTCCAAACTGGGGTGGCATTTTTGGTAACAAAAAGATGGATTTGGATGCGGCCTCGAGTGCTTGCCAGTGACTGAGATTAATTTAAGCATTCCATTCATAAACTTGTTGTTTTTGCATTTGCCACCCTAAGGGCCTCATGTAGGTAAATAAATTTTACCGGTTCTTAAATACCGAGCCGTACCGAATCGGTAAATTAGAATCGGTAAGTTATATGTAGGTAAAAATTCGGTAACAGTTACCGATTCAGTAACATTCGGTAAATACGAATCGGAATTCACCGATTCGGTAAATACCGAGGTGATAATTACCGAATCGGAAAATACCGAGGTGGTATCTACCGATTCGGAAAATACCGAGGTGGTATCTACCGAATCGGAAAATACCGAATCGGTATGTACGGATTCGGTAAATAACATCACATGACTTGACGAAACAGCTAATCCTGTGCAACGACAGCCCACCCAACCAGGAACTGCCCACACCCAGGCAGGTGTACACAATTAGCCGACGTGGCCACACCCAGGCAGGTGTACATAATTAGCCGACCCTGGAGAGGCTTGGAGTGCAGAGGAGAGGCAGGGAGCAGTTGCATGTGCGAGCGGGAAACGAACAGCATGTCCAGCCAGAGAACACAGAAAGACGGAGGGGAAAGGAGGAGGAAGCTCAAATTCAGCCCCAAGGAACTCCAGGTGCTTGTGGAGGAGGTGGTGAAGCAGCACCAGAAGCTGTTTGGGAGGCAATCCCTGCAAGTGCCTGAGGCCGAAAAGCGCAACATATGGCTGGCCATCCAGGCGCAGGTCAATGCTGTGGGAGTGACCCACAGGGACATTGAGGTCCTCAAAAAGCGCTGGTATGACCTGAGGATTGTGACCAAGAGGAAGATGGGCGACATCCAGAAGGAGGCCAGCCAGACCGGAGGTGGAACCAACAGGGCACCTGCCCTCACCGAACTGGAGGAGCTGGTGGCGGCCACAATCGAGCAAGAGAGCGTCGTGGGTCTTGGGGACGCCGACAGCTCTGCCAGAGCCGCAACACACCAAGGTAAGACGAAAGCACAGCAATGTAGCCTCCCCTACCCCTATCCCACATCCCCCATTGTGAAACGAGAATCACACTGCAGTCCACACGTGTCAGTGCAGACAGGCAATGCATTCCGGGAGATGTAGTCAGGGCAACACTAACCATGACGTAAATGTCACAGGGCAACAAGGCATGTCACGCACTCGAGGCACAAGGAGACAGAGGACAGATTGGAATGTGAAATGATTTATTGTGACGCTTGCAATGCAGCCCTTCGGGGACACTGAGCCAATGTTGTTTTTCTGTCCACAGATGTGACATCATGCAGTACAGGGCATGCTGCAGGGGAGACGGCACACCGGCCACAAAAATCACCTCTAGCCAGCACGAGTTCAGACCAGGGAGCAGGCCCACTGGCAGCCGCACCACCAACACAGCCAGCCTCGCCGCACACAGAGCCAGCATCACCTCACCGAGAGCCAGCATCACCACAACCACAGCCAGCATCGCCACTCATGTTCGAATCACCGGCCACATCTCCGCTTGCAGGTGTGAGAATGAGGAGGCGTCCAGCAGCCAGGCTACGAGCCTTCGACACCTCGTCAGACGACAGCATGGGCCCAGAAGACCGCACCGGGCACCAGGAAGGGAGCCATCCCACTGTGCCCCACACCTCACAGGCAGCACAGACGGGAGCAAGAGGGCGCCGCAGGTCGCGTGTCCAGAGTCCACCAGCACCCACTGACGGCCATGGTGTCTTCTTGGGGCTCGAGGGCCAAATGTTGAAGCAACAGCGCCTGCAATCAAAGGCAGTTATGTCAGTCCAGAGGCACATGCGGGTGATGAAGACAAGCTTAGTCAACATGGACACAAACATTGGCGGCATGGCTGCGGGCATTCGGGACATGTCCCAGTCAATCCAGCAGTTGTGCAGCAAATTAGATGCTGACATCGAAGCACGGCGCCGGGAACGCCAGAGAAGGGACACTACCAGCAGGGCACTCAACCGTCTGGCAACTGCGACTTCCCTACTTTGCCGGCGCTCTGTGACGATGCAGGAGGGCCTAACACAGTGCTGCAGCGACCTGTCTCGGGGGATGGTGCAGGTGACGAGTGCACTAGGGGTGCTATTGACTAGTCAGGCGTCGACAACTGCTGCAGGGGATGCTGCGGAGAGCATCGACACCAGCAGCAGCATCACACCCCCCGTCCCCGAAGCACGCAGGAGCAGCAGGCGGCTTGGGGTTGGCTCTAGTGAGGATGCACAGGCCGTGCAATCCACCACTGCAGCGCGTATGCGCAAACATTGATGTGGCCCTGCTTAGCCACTTCCCATTGGGTGACGTAACCCTGGACATACTCCTTGTATAGATGGTATATTGCCAGATTGGCCTGTTCATGTGTTCATGGCGTGGTGCCACATTAAACTACGTCATGACTTCTCACAACTCGCTGTGTCCCCTCACTTACTCAGAAATAGTTGCATGTGATCTCTGCCCGTCTCTCTCTCCCATCGATTGCAGTTGGCACTCTAGCTGCGCTGCCCTCTGGCTGGCCTGACTCATCCTCGTTGTCCTCAAAATATGTTAGTTCCACATCTGTACCTTTTTTCGTGGCAAGGTTGTGCAGCATTGCACAAGTGGCAATAATCTTGCAGCAGGTGATGGGTTTGTACTGGCGTGCGCCTCCGCTCTTGTGGAGGCAGCGGAACCTGCTCTTCAGTAGTCCAAACGTGCGCTCCACCACATTGCGTGTTGTTTTGTGGGCCACGTTGTATCGTCTCTCACTCTGGGTTGCTGGGTGTAGGTAGGGAGTGAGGATGAATGAACGGCATGCATATGCACTGTCGCCTGGATGAGTAAAAGGGAACCATCAGTTACATGCCTCTATACACTCTGATTTGCAGGTTTCAAGGGGCGTCACTGTTACTTACCCAGCAGGTATCCCGCTCCGAATTCGCCGGCACTCAGTCGTGTGTAGATCCCACTATTCTGGAAGATGTAAGAGTCGTGGGTGCTCCCAGGAAACTTTGCAACAATATCTGTGATGATGTTCCCTGCATCACAGATCACCTGCACATTGATGGAGTGGGTGGACTTCCTGTTCCTGTAGATGTGCTCTGTATCAGCTGGTGGACAGATTGGGATGTGTGTACCATCAATACAGCCGATGACATGGGGGAACTGTGCCATGTGATAAAAGTCTGTTTTTGTTTTCTGCAGTGCAGCCTGTGTGTTTGGGAAGCTTATGTAGTGGTGCATTCTCTGCATCATGGCATCCAGGAACTTCCTGAAGAAACGGGACAGGCAACTCTGGGATACACCACCCACCGCAGCTATCACCACCTGATAACTGCCGGATGCCAGTAGATGTAGGCTGCAGAGCACCTGCACATGTGGTGGTATGGCGTGCGCCCTTCTTGTTGGCTGGTCCAGGAGTGGGTGCAGGTCCCTTATCAGGTCCATGATGGTTTCGGGGTGTAGCCTGTACCTCTCATGTATCTCTGCATCAGTCAGCTGTAATAGTGTGATGCGCTGTCTGTAGATTTGTTCCTCCCGTCGCCACACCCTCAGTCCTGCTGCCTGTAGACGTAGGCGCCTTGCAATGACGTACATGGCGGCCATGTTGTCCACGCTGTTGCATTTTGGGATTGCTTATGTGCATTGTTGATGGTTACCACCTGCTTTCAATCCGTGTTAATTACCGACTCTTATTTACCGATTTTCCTGGATTTCTTAATTACCGACTGCTCCTACATGTCATTTTAAATTTTTACCACTTCATATTTACCACTTCATATTTACCGATTCGTTAATTATGTATTCGGTAAATATGAATCGGTATTTTAGAATTCGGTAACTATGAATCGGTATTTACCGCCTCATATTTACCGAAAAGTGGTTTTTGGACTCCTACATCTCACTTGTCTGAATACCGGTCGGTAACGGCATATTTACCGAAAATCGGCCGTTACCGACCGGTATTTCGCTACCTACATGAGGCCCTAAGTGTGCAGGGTATGCCAAGATGTAGTCCCAGGCTCACTGTGCCGCTGGTGTCAAGCTAGCCTGGCTGATGAGGGATGATACACTGAAACTGGTGCCTGGATGCTTGTTTTCGGTCCAGGGAGGACCTGGCTTGGCAGTTCGGGCTGGAGCATTCCCATAAGGAGCATGGTCAAGACTGATTTGCATATGGCTGGGTCCAAACTGGGGTGGCATGGTGGGCAAAAAGATTATGGATTGGGATGAGGCCCAAGCGATTGTCAGTGGCTGAAATTAATTCAAGCATTCCAACATCACCTTGGTGTTTATGTAATCTTCCAGTGGTGCACCTCTCGCAGGCCTGGAGGTGGATGTGCTTGGTGTTTTCTGCTCTCCACTTTTTTTTGGAGGGCATGATTGCTTCAGACTTCATTTACAATAAACTGATTCTCTCTTAGATAACACTCCAGTAATGGAAGTCAGAAAATTCATTTGAGGATCTTTCTAAAGGGCTTACGTTTTGGAGTAGTGCTTCCTGAGGGACCAATCAAATGGCTGCTTTCATTTTAATTTAATTTTGTTACCTCCGCAAGGCACTGAAGTACTCCTGCAGGACTCACAAAACCTATGAGAATTCTGCATGAAATGTAGATCCTGTTCTGGGTCCTGCTGGAGTACTGTGGGAGTGGGAAAATGTGTGCTTACTATAAATGAGTGATTTTTTTTTTACTTTTCACAGTCACAAGCAAGCAAGATGTCTTGTAGCTTTTCATGATTTGTTTTTGTTTTTAGGTGTTGTAATGCTGTGGTCCCTGAAAATGGAACCACAGTACCTGTGCAGAATAACAACACATCTGGGGGGCATATGTACAAAGAAATGACGCAGTCCGGCGCTGCAAGCAATTCAGTCGCACTGCGCTGCGTCATTTAAAAAAAATGCAGGGATGCCCCATATTTACATAAATGCCACACACCCCTCTGATTTACCTTGTGTAGGCACTGAAAAAGCTATTTAGCATCAGCGCAGGAACCCTTGAAGCAAGTGCTTGAAGGAACAGAATTCTTATGAAAACTGTGGTGTGTTAAAGAGTACAAATAAAATCAATGAACTATCTTCTACCTAATCAATTCCTTCAGATACAACAGCCTTCCTTGGCTTTAATTTAATAGTCTGATTATAATTTTTTTATTTATGGTGTTTTATATAGCACGAACGTGACCCGAAGGCATCGGGTATCAGAGGGCCTTACATAGCACCAGTTGTGTTACATGAGGACAGATTCATTTTTGTTAGGCACGGGAGATTAAGTGATTTGCCCAGAACCACAAGATGTTCAGCGTCATTGTTGAGACTCAAACCCAATTCCCCAGATTCAAGGTCGACCGCCCTAGCTGTTAGGCCAACTCCTCTCCCCTATATTATAAGTTTCATTATGTCTGCTTGACTGTGGGTGATATACAAAAGTATTGATGGGATTGCTTCAAAGGATAGAACAGAATCTTTGCATTTAAAGAAATGTCAATTTAGTTCCTTGATCTTTCTCAACTTCTTTTGAATACCAATCCTAAACACATAAGGAACCAGCTGGCACATACATTTTTGATTCCGATATCTCATAGTTGAAAAGCCTCTGTGCGAAGCATAGCATAGTACATGAAGACTATTATGTGACAGTACACATGGTGGCTGATTCCAATGGGCCGATGATGTCTATGCTAGTATCCATTGAAAGTCTAAAATGACAGCCGTCAGTTGTAATGGACCTGTGAGAACGTAGATTATTAGTTGGGGTACATTGGAATCCAAAACACGTAATAATGTCACTATTCTTGTTAGGTCCAGTAAATGTTGTAGGAATTTAAGCCTAAGCTACAGCACAGAGCAGATGGGCTTAATTTCAGAAAATGTGTGACACATTTAGAAATACCAAAAGAGTTAAAAAGTTGACAGAACACAATATAAAATCCCACTTCAATTTATACAAACACTGAGAATAATTTAATGAACAAAATGACACCAAAAAGACAAAAATCCAAAAAGGGAAGATGGAAATGTGATTCTTGAAACATTTTAAATGATAATGGCACCAAAAAGCATCAAGTACCAGCCACTGTTATTTGGTTGTGCTTGATTTTTACCTAGGCATGATTTACGGCTTACACTGATGGAGCGGGGAGCAGATACAGAAACCAGGGTTGTCCTTGTTGCAAACTTTAGCTTCTGTCTTAGTCTCTGAAATGGAAGTCAAAAATCCTCAGCGGGGCAAGGTTGTAGGCAGTGGCTGAGAAGGGCCCCATGAGGCTAGCTAGCACATAGACAAACTACTGGTTATGCCGATGACTTTTGGTGAGAAAGCTTCATGTGGGAGCGATTCAAAATTCACGCCAAGCAAGGTTCCTCGCCGGAGAGATATTTTTGAACCCTCACTGGGTGAAGATTTCTACATTTGGACTTGGTCACTTCTTTAGAGCTTGTATAACCACAGCAGAACAAGACTGCAAGCTGTTGACGAACAGGGCTCCAAGAGGCTGGACACTCTCTCCACAAGGCCCAGTTGAATTTGGACCTGCTGGTGTGGAAACCCTCTGAGCGGGAGCAAACCAAATCTTCAGCCCAGTGGCAATGCACCTTAATCGGATTGACTTGGCAGGTTTGTTCCTGTCCTCCAGAAGTCCTTAGAGCCCAGCCAAAAAGTTTCTAAGTCACAGGTTTTTAAGTATGTTAGGAGGAATACACTTTGACACAGCCAAGGGTTGCAGGACCTCAGGAACAGCACTTTGAGATCAAGACTCACTCCAGCAGAAGCCATCAACAGTGTCCAAGGCAGGCTCAGTTGGAACCGGTCAGCTGGGCTCTTCAGAAAAAGGGCTCCTAGCAGCTTTTTGTGCCCCTGGAGCTTAATGGGAGGTCAGCCAACTGACCCTTAGATTCCAATTCTTTGTCCTGGGGAAAGTGGGAGCACCCTTGCAGGTCTCCTCACAGGTCTCAACAGCAGGCAAAGTACTTCTTCTGTTTTTCACAGGTCCAGTTATGTTCTAAAAAAGGATGCCCAGGGGTGCTAAATTTATGTCTGACAATAGCACGGTGAGTCCAGGCTCCTCCCTAACCAATTGCAAAATCTACCTACTTTTGCAGCTGTTCCTGCATGCCCTACTGCAAACAATCCCAAAGTACCGCTTTCAACCTACAACAAAGAGAGCCCAACCGTTCTTCCCCTGTGCAGATCTCCTGTGCACACTTCCACAGTGTGGCCAGGAAAATGAGCAGCCCCTACTTTATGGTCACTTCAAACCAGATCATGGGCTTGCACCTCTCCCACTGAAATTGGTGCTTGCCTGACTAGGTGGAAAAAAGAGGGCTCTGCCCTGGTGTACACTAACATTTGCCTGAGACAGGGTACGTCCCTTTGAAGTTAATCAAGTTCCTGGCCACAGTCAAGCTGGCCATGCCAGAGAAAAGGAACACCCCCGCCACACACCCAAGGCCTTTGTCTATGGGAGCACATTCACACCTCATCAATAGGGCTATTTAGCTCCTGTATGACATTTGGAAGTTCATGTAAATGGGCTTTTTTTAGGCTTTAGGTATAGAAAAAGCAACTTTCTAAAAGCACATTTGCCAAAATATGTATTCAAAGTTGAAAGTTAATTTCAGTTAGGCCCATAGGCACATTAAAGTGCAAAACCAATATATGAATATAATAACTTCATACAATCTTACAGTTTCCAATAAAAACAGCATTAAAAACATAGACAAGCAAAAGCAGAATAACCTGGGATATGGACAACAGAACAGGAGTTTGGCATGCATGCAATCAGAGAGAGGCCCCTAAATCTGCTGAAGAAAAGACACTTCCTTATTAACAACCACATGCCCCCTTGGAACTTAGCAACTGCATAGGCAAATAAAGGCTGAGAGTTTGTTCGAAGGATGCACAGAGTGGTAGAATGACTGTATGTACCCAGCTGTTTTCATGTCAGTATTAACCATAAAGAAGGGGGGCAAAAGTAAACCAAGCATGCAAATATTGTGTGGGAAACAGATTCTGCCGGGTGGTTACACCCTGGACAAGCAAGGGAAGATGTAGCAGACGACTTGTAGGTAAAGGTTCTTAAGGGGAGTGCACCCCAATCTGAATTGAAAGAATAACTCCCTGTCCAGTGGTACCGTAATAAAATCCCAGAAGGGCTCAAGACCACAAGATAATTTAAAATCAAGAAATTCGAGAGATACAGTGGAACCGGCTGCTTTACAGGTGTCTACTGTTGTTACACTGTGCCAGTACTTCTGTTTTAAAAATTATTTAGATGGACAATGTCCAAAAGCTGGGGCCTCTCAAAATGCCATCAAGCCAAGGGAGAGAACCTGCTTTCTAATAAGCTGAAGCCAGGAGATTTTGTGGAAATAGTCTTCACTAATGACTTCCTGTAGGGCAGACTTATTCAAAATCCAAGATTACCAGTAAATCGAGCTTGTAATAAATAATTGAAAAAATCCAAGACTAAACATTGTAACTGTGTCCTTAGTGGATATAACATTATTGCATTTAATATTATATCCCGCTGCTTTCTAGGTGAACAGCTAACCCTGCTACTGTGAATATAGCTTTTGATGCCTTTTCACTGTAAGGACATGTTTAACATTAAAGTTTTACATGTTCTAAATAATATTTTAAATGGGGGTTTACGCATATCAAAAGGGGTTATTTTGACATGTCGAATTTGCAGTTTTAAAAGTGATCAGCTGTAGTCATGCTTGCATGGTTACCACTGTGGGTAGCACAAAGCATGCTGCAGCACACTAGTGACATTTAACTTACAGGACCTGGGCAAACTTTGTACCATATATGAGGGACTTATATGTGAATTAAATATGCCAGTTAGAGGAATAAACATTTTCAAAAAAATGTAGGGGTCACAACTGGGTACTGCACAGCAGTGTCTCAGTGTGAAGAGTCCAAAATCCAGCAATATAATCTAGAAAAAAGTGGAGATGACCAAAAAGGGGCATTTTCCTACAGGACTCATATGAACCTAGCCTCAGTTCTTGAGCTAGCAGGTAGGGCATTTAAACTGAATTTGCAAATATGAACCGTATTATATTATGCATGCAGAAGACAGTGACTTAGCCTACTCCTGGACTTTTCTAAAGCTGAATACTTCTGTAGCTAAACACCATAATTTCTTCTGACCCTCTGGCTCCTCTCCTGGGACTCTGTCCTTTGGTAATTATAATTTAACCACTAACCTGTAATATTCATCTGCAAGGCCATTTTGAAGTTTGGGAAAATCCAAAGTCCATCATAAATTCAGGTGGACAAATTTAATATCCATACGTTTCAATGCTTGGTATATAATTTCAAAAAATCATCTGAGGCCATGCAGGTTAAGCAGTGCCTGCAGTATGACCAAATGCAATCTAACATATTCCTGTTGTACGTTTGGGTTTACTAACCCTCAGGCTTTTGGCAAAACATCATATAGCTTCTGGGATATCTGCGCAGCACCACAGGATATGTTCCAATCTAGCCAACAATTCTCAAGGTGTCAAACAGTTCATACATATGAACTCTTGTTGCACTGAGCCTGAGGACAAACCAGGAAACTGGCTTCCTCAATTATTAAACAAGACCTTTTTATGGTCCACGTATTTCAGTTTCTGTTTTCTTCGTAAGGATGCTACATTGTGCTTTTCATGCAAGTAGAAGTAAATTCTTGATGGATCAAGATCATGTGGGAAGAGAGCATTTGTCTTGCATACTACATCAAAGTCATAGGTAAAAGAAAGGTTGTTCTTCAATCTTTGTTTTTGAGTTTCAGTTTCCAAGCTAGGCGGATACTTCCAAAGTACTTCACCATCTCTCAGCGACAGATTTTTTGCACACAGATTTGGATCATGGTTTACAAGGATTACAAATTTCCTACATGAAGAGTATGAGGGGTTTTCAGTGAGCATTTTTTGATGACAATAAATGTTAGTGGATAAGGAACTGTGATTGTGGCACTTTTGTCAAGCACCAAACATTTTTCATTTGGGAAAAAAAACCTTGACTTCCAAGTTCCAGCGTGTTTGGTTTTCAGAAGTGCCTTTATGCTGTATGTTTGTTCTTTACTATATGATGATGATGATATTGCTGTCTTTTGGTTTTAAGAGGTTATTTTGTATATGGTTGGGGTTATTTAGGCGGTGTCTTAGCCAGCGTCATCATTCAAGTATGGACTATTGGTTATAAAAGCAAAAGGTTTATGGAGAAGGTTACATAAGTCATATGGTAGTGAAAGCGCAAAGGCGAGGAGAAACAGAGCTGCCAGATGCCTTGGAGGTTTAATGTTATTCCAAGGGCCCGCGTGTTGTTGATGTTAAGATTTACTATTTCTCAGGTGAAATTAGGGACATATGAGGTCTAGGTACTGAGGAGGTAGCTGCAGCTGATATAAAGGATACAGACACTCATTGAGATTACGTAAAAAAGAAAGCTCTTGTTCAACCCAAATACTCAAGGGGTATACAATGCCCCAGTGTGGTTAATATAATGATTGCAATAGGCCCACAGGATGTAAGGACTAATAAATGACAGCTATAGGTTATTTAGTGTGCATGGCATGCAAGAATAGTTTGATTGTAGGATATGCTATCTAGAGTGTAATTCTACTTTTAAGTGACCATTTACAAGATATTTAAGTGTGATCAGGTTTTGTAACTATGTTTCTGTTGGTTGAGTTACCCTGCTGGGTTTCTCCCTCTGAAACTCATCTCTACCTCATGTATCTCATGTGTACGTTTGTGCAGATATGAGAATAAGGGTTGAGGTATTTTGGGACATATGTACAAAAGTTAGGATTTGAGATTTCCAAATAGTGAATTCATAGAAACCGCTATTAGGGAATTTGAAAACGGGATGTATGTAACCTCCAATTCCACTAATAGCGACTCCTCCAGATTCACAATGCAATTAGAAAATGACAATTTTGGAAACCGCAAAATAGCGATTTCCTAACAAGAAATCGCACATTAGGAAAAGTTGCATTCTGGATGCAGAATGATGATGTCAGACCAGAAGTTAAGAAATACAGGGTATGGCAACAACCCAGAAGCCTATGAAGGTCCTGGAAGGGAGGCCTGCATATGTATAACCACTGGCAAGGGAATACCTGTAACGTAACTGCACCATGTTTAAGGAAGATGGGGACAAAGATTCTTTCACTGTTCCAGAGAGCCAAAAAAACAAGATATGGAGCATCATCTTGGAGAAGGTGAACTCCCTAGGTGCCACACAGAGGAACATCCAAGGATACACAAATGCTGGTATGACCTAAGATCTCGCAAAAAGGAGATGGTGGCCAACAGTATGGCTGGAGGTCGTGGCACAGGTAGTAGACCCTCCAAACACCCCCTCCCACTCCCATGGAGACACTAATTGAGGGGGCACTGAAACCAGAAACTGTGGTGGGAGTGCCAGACATTGACACCTCGAATCCTGCAGACACTATCCAGGGTAAGTCCACTCGCCTTTAATGACTTAACATAACATAATGTTTGCAATTCCCCACATAAAACATCACAGCAAAAAAAACTTAATCATGATCATTTCCCACCTTGGTAATGCATCATGGGAGTTGTAGTACACCAAGGTTGCATGTTGTATTGTATGCTAATTACTACACAACACATCACAAACATGTCAAAAACACACGATGCACTGTTACAATAATGCTGTGAACAGACAGAGGCGCTGGAGGGTGGGTAGGTCACTAGGACTATTATGCTGAAATACAGGATGCCTGTATAGATGACCTTGACGAGGCATACAAGTAGCCACAATTGGGTCTACCTGCTTAGGTCCAAAAAGGCAACCATATGCAGGTTTGTTATGGTCTAATTTATACAGCCCCCATCTGCCTGGAACACGTGCTACATATTAATGCTTCCAAGTATTGTGTAGATAGAATGTAATCCCCCCGGTCCTGAAGAATTGCCCTGATCATCCATGGACAAATTGAGGCAATAAACATGTTGACCCTTTGATTTTTTGCCTACTGATACCATTACTTCTATTGGTGGCACACATCGTTTTTAACCAGGACAGGCAGACTCATCGAATTAACAGTTTTTAGACCTGAGATCCACCTATTCCTTTTTAGTCACACTCCACACTCTCACCACACACATCTACATTTAGGACTCTACACAGGCACTTAACATATGGCATCTTTGGAAACAATCTCAGCTAAAGAGCCCCTTCAAGGGCACCCGTTGAGCATTTCAGCTCCGGCTCGACGAGGAGCAAAAGCCCTATGATGAAGCATGAAACTCTTTTGAATGTGTGAGGGTACCCGTTCCAAAAAGGGAATTCCCCCTGAAATTTACCTATTAGAATTTCGAGCACCCCCTCATCAGAACTGCACACCCACCCACACTATGGTGAACAGACATTAACCAATTATTTACACTAACTATATCAATGCATTTTCACAGATCACACCCAGGATGTGTCAGAAACAATTGAGGTTGAAGAAGCTACTGACACGTGGAAATTGAAGACAGCACAATACCAACTCCTGTGCCCATCACTCCAACTCCAACTGCTACGAGAACAACTGGTGCACTACTACCAGACTTTGTGGACAGTGATGAGGGAGAATCCCAAAGTGGGGGACACAACAACATCTGTGGGCAGGATACACAGACAGCGTAGAGGCCAACCAGCAATAGTCCACAATGAGAATGTGTGAGACGACATGGCAGAGAGTTCTCATGTGTTTTGTGGCCTAGAGAAGTCCCTCATCTCAGTACAGTGCCTACATACCA
Organism: Triturus cristatus; assembly: GCF_964204655.1. Lineage (NCBI taxonomy): Eukaryota > Metazoa > Chordata > Amphibia > Caudata > Salamandridae > Triturus > Triturus cristatus. Next base: position 456,535,984 of record NC_140580.1, on the reverse strand, counting down.
AACAAATAAGGACTGTCAGTAGGCATCTGCTAATAATTTCAAGCTAGATACAGCAATTGCAGAATGGGCAAGACCGGTGATTGCTGCCGTGGAGAAGGAGCACCATGTGCAAAGACAGAGGTACAGGTAGTACCTGCCATTCTTTGAAGCCTTCACCAGTTCCATAAATGAACTGGCAGTAACCCCAACGAATATAGCAAGGAGAACTGTAAACATACAGACTGACATGGGGCACTGCTGTCAGAATGTTGCACATGGGTTAGTTCAATTGACCACAGCCCTTGAAAATATGCAGACCTACAACCTCTGTGTCCCCAACATTCTGCCCCCTCTTGATAGATAAGAGGGCTCTAGCCTCAGTGGCAAATCTATGCTGGAGGCATGAAGTACCAGGGGTGAAGTACCTGGGTCTGACAAGTCCACACTTTCACAGGCCAGTATTGCTGACAAGGCACCTAACCCAAGAGGACGGAAGAAGTGAATCCACTGAACAGTTATGAGACCACTGTTTTTTTGTTTGTAATTACGTACTTTGTTGTCCAGTTGACACAATGTTACATTCACAATGGATACTCTTGATTTAGGAGAGATACAATATTGTTACAACCTGAATAAAAGGTGATCTCTCATTTATACACCATGTGTTACCATCATGTGTGATGTCCATTTCTTAGATGTTGCAATCACGTGTCCCATCCTGCTGCACCTGTAGTGGTGGTAATTGATCATCTGAGCCAGATTCGTCCTCAATGGTCATGTCGTGTAGATTCTTCCCCACGGCGATATTGTGTAGTATGGCACATGTGGCAATGATCTTACAGCACATCTCAGTTCTGTACAGTAGTGCTCCGCTGGTCTTGTGGTGGCAGTGGAACCTGGTCTTCAGTATGCTAAAAGTCTTCTTAATTATGGAGCAGATTGCCCTGTGTGCCCTGTTGTACTGCCTGTAGGATGTGAGTATCCAGGAACTCAAGGCATATGCACTGTCTTCTTAAGAGCATGAGAAGGAAAATCAGTAGGTCACATTACACAAACATTTCTGGCAACTCTATTCATTGAGTCAACCATTCTCTTTCTTTGTAAAAAACCATCGCCAAATTCACCAGGGACAGTAAGTTTTGTATTCCACTGGGGTGGAACATGAAAGAGTCATGGTTGCTGCCTGGGAATCTGGTCACAAGGTCTGTTATGATAAGGGAGGCATCACACACTACCTTCACCTCGAGTGAGTGTGAGCTTCTCCTGTTTCTGTATATGAATTCATTTTCTGAGGGGGGACATATGCAGTTGTGGCTGGTGTCAGGGAAAAGTGGTGGGACGGGGTTGATGACAATAACAACACACACACACAAAATGAACATACCTGCCACCCACTGTGTTGTCACTTTTCTGGCTCCACTGCAGCACAGGCTCCCGGACTCTCCTATGGCCAATCAAGGTGCTGCTCTCATGCTTCTGGCAGCATGTGAGAAGTGGTGGGATTGACCTGAGCAGGCTGGATTTGAACTCCCATTGGGACTGGGAGCCTGTGCCTACTGTCTCCAACCTGGCAATGCAGCTCATGTTGGAGACATGTCAGTACGCATGTCAGTTTGGCCATTCTAAGACAGTCAGCCAAACCCGCATGTGCACTTGCAGCAGTTCCCACCACTCCCCCTCCATGCCCACCCCCAATTCTTGGCCCTGTGAAGAAAAATAAAATGATAATAAACCTGTTTTATTATCATTTTATTTTTCAGGTTTTGCATCTGCTGTCGGGGGGGGGGGTGACACTCCTCCGCCATAATGGAAGAGCCGTCCCTGGACACATGGCAATATGTGTGTTATCAACACAGCCATTGGGGAACGGTGCTAACTGGTAGAATATTAATTTGGTATGTTGCATTAATTGGGGGTATTTGGGAATTATATGTATTGGTCAACTTTGCTAACCATGATGTTCCGAAACCTGCAAAATAACTTTGAAAAAGCACTTTACAACACCCCCCCCACCACTGCTATGACCCCCTGGTAACTGTCTGAAGCTAAGAGGTGTAGTGGAAATCCCTATTAGCAATTTCCTATTTAGCTATTTCCAAAATGCGATTCTACTAGATAGAAATCGCATTTTGCACCACCGCATATACCTTTCGGGCTTTCAGAAATGGCATTTTGATTCCTAACAGCCTGAAATTGCAATTTGCACCGTTAGGAAATGTAAAATGCCTTCGTGGATATGCCCTTTTGTGTCCTATGCTCACTGAATTGACACAGTTTATTTCGAGTGAAATTGACATCCATGTTTATGTGGTGCAATACCTGAAAGGTCAGCCAATGATAGTTGATAAGTAAGCTGCAACTATGGCTAAACTAGGCAAACGTAGCAGTTGTAAATTATTACCATACCTAACTATATTGTTACTTTAACCTTTGTTTTTCTCAGTTTGTTTTGCATAACAAAAATTTTATTACCATACATAAAGCCTAACGGCCCCCCGCAGGCTGTCATCCCCATGCCACAGATAGCCTTCAACCATGTTCAGTGTGGTGTTGGCCCCTTTCGCCTGAGTCCAACCACTTGTGGGCAGCCAAGCCCAAGCCATGTACAGGCAATGTGCAGCGGGTAGTTGGGCACAGGGCCTAGCACCTAAATATCCACTGGCACACACAGCTGACCATGTGAAGACACAATATAAAGGGTGGCATTTTAAGTAAGGCGGACCAATGACTTTTTCAAAAGGTCAGAACACCAAAATAAATAAGTTGGCATGCTGGTTTTATGAAAAGGTCAGTATATCAATATATCAACATATAAATCTATAAAACGCACACCTACTGTATTTGCTAAAAAATCACCAATATTTTAGATGATATATATATATATTTTATTAATTCAAACAGTGTAATGTTTAATAAATTAATTGTCATAAAAACATATATACAGTTTTATTTTAAAAAGCGTGATCAGTTTTAACAGTTTTTAAGCAGCAAAACGTAGCCATAAAACCAACAACACTGGTCCCACATGCCAGCAGAAGAGAATAAATCTCCAGCTAGGAGAACTTTAAAAAATATGGTAAGCTTTCCACGTGTCATGGATTTAATAACCCTGGAGACGTACTGTTTCTTTAATGTTTCTTTTAATTGCTGGAGGGAGGCTCCTGCACTCCCTCCAGCCCCCACAGTATTTAAAACAATGCTTGGTTGTGCCCTTCTAGGGGAACCATCGGATTGAAAAAATGCGAATAAGAAGCCCTAGCAGATCATTATGGGGTGCTTTTTCCTTGGAGCAGTGGCTTGGCTGTTTGTAGGACAGTTATGTACATGACAGTTGAAGTTCGCACTGTATTTCTTTATCTAAAGATTCCCTGTACTTCACAGGGCTTGTACATTTAGTTCAGTAATGCAATGAGTACTGACTTTGGGTCACAATGGACTTGGATTTGTAATTAGTTAAAGGGTTTACTTGTCTAGTTGAGCCCTGTCCTAACAAGAAGCACTTTCTCCATTTATGATTTTAAAGCAAGTGATATGTGAGATTTTCACTGTCATAAAACATGAGTGATAGAACAGGGATTGCATCACAATACAGAAAAAGGATAAGAGGAACACATGGCTTACAGCTACTTCATGACTCAGGGTTACCTATCAATGACATGACAACTTGCCAAAGGTAGACAGCAAGGTTGCACCCACTGCATATTGGTTAAACCCTGGAAATGAAAGTATAGGAAGGGAACATTTCTGTTGAGTTGGACTAAAGAAAATTCAATTTCTTGAATTCCTTGCATTGCCAAATAGTAAATTCCAACCAAGAGAGTCCACAAGGTGTTATTCCAGAATTAAGGATGACTGTCTCAGGAACAGATTTCCAAGGCTTTTGGAGCCTTATCCAAGCTGGAAAGGCTGTAAACTACAGTTGAGCTGCCCTTATGATGCTTGTTGCATATGGACCTTAAAGGTATTGAACAGAGGAAGCTGGCTGCTAGCTGGAAGGATTGTTGTTGTTTTGATGCAGAGTATTACATTGCGCGAACTTGACCTGAATCGGGTATCAGAACGCTTTACATAGCACCAGTTACGTTACATGAGGACACACATTCATTTTGGTTAGGTACGAGGAGATTAAGTGATTTGCCCAGAATCACAGGATGTTCAGCGTCATTGCCGAGACTCAAACCCAGTTCCCCAGATTCGAGGTCGACCGCCCTAGCCGTTAGGCCAACTCCTCTCCCCAATTGGATTCCCAATTAAGTTGTGGAAAACAGGATTGTGAACCTTCGTTCTAGGTTGGGTGGACTCTATCATAACTCAACCTAAAATAGTTTGCCATGAACCCTCCGAAAGCATTGAATATTAAGACTGCGTTGAAAGCTGACTTTATTATTTTTTTCAGTTTCTGGAGACTTTAGCCTTATTTAGAATTTGATTAATTTGACATCCGCCAAAAATCAGTGAATATTTATTCCATACTATTTAGAGTGTATAAGGCCTCCAGGGCCTATATGCACTCTAAACAGGATGGTGAATGCCCTACAAATGCCAATCACCAAATAGAGCCCTTAGCATTGTTTTCACAAACTCTATTTTTCAGATTTTGAAGTACATGAGAACACAGCAGCACTTAATAGGCACAACATTAATGGGTATATGAGTTAAGCCCCACTCAGGAAACAATTTAACTTTTGTTGCTGTGGCAATCTACACCATTTTCTGTCATAATTTTGGCCTGCATAATTTAGGGAAGATAAATTAAAATATTGTCATTTGCCTTTTGTTAGTGAGTCATTCTTTATGTTACTTTTTGTTTTTACAAAAGGGTTGCCAAATTATGAATCTCTGGGCAGTTACTATGGAAATTGCCAATAATTTGTAGTGTAATGTGGTAACTCTTTGTGTGGGGTTGCTATTCTGCCTGCCCCCCGCTAGCTACCAACATAATTCTCAAAAGGGAATACAGCCAAAGGCGACAGCTAACCCTTTTCGAATCTGTTATTACCCCAACTGGTTAGTTTATAATTGACTCATTGTTTGCCATCGCAGTTGCAGTCACAGACCATTGATATATTCTAATGTGAATCGTCAGTAGGAGAGCCGCACCTCTGTAATGCCGACGTGGCATTCATAATGTCCCACAAAAATTCTTTTTGGAGTCTGAATGGTTTTTTTTATGAGCTTACCACCACTTAATACAGACATCCGACTGAATTCTGCACTTCATAAGAACTATAAGTATATACACATTTCCCTTGCTTGGAAATTGCACTTGTATGTATTTATCTGTTTAATTTATGCCTCTTCTTTTTTTTACCAACATTACCTGCTACAGGGGTAACTATACTTTGAGTCTGATCAAAGTATCAAAAGATGAGAAAAGGCTATCTTATATAGATTTTGGGTAACCATTGTTTTGAAATAATTTGACATTGAACATAAATAGCTTAATCTAGGTGGTGTGGATGCTTTAGAATAGCCTGTCCGCCGAAATATAAATCCCATTATATCCTATAGGATTCACCATTATGACGGATTAACCCATCCACCAAACTAAATCAGGCCTTAAGTTACTTCACCTGTGTGGTAACAAGGTTTTAGATAATTCTTTCTCTAACTCCAACAGATGGATTGCATTACTGAAAAGAAGTATGGCTAGTAACAACAGATAAGTTTATGAAAAAGCTTCCTGTTCTGGCTGATCACGTTGCAAGATGCATCACCAGTATCTTAGAAGCAGTTCTACAATTCGGCAGAGTACTCTGTCCATAAGGGTGGCAGAGGACATTATAAGCCCCATCCCAACAGAAAGACCTCCTCCAAGTTTAGAGATCACCACTTGCCGCCATCAGTTTGAAAGGCTGTCCTCCAAACTTTTGCAACCTTTTGATTTTCAAAGTGGGGTTTGTTATTAAATATCTAAAAAATAATGAACTCCACACCAAGAGAGATTTTTTTGGGTGTGGGGGCGGTTATTTGTTTTTTCTGTCTCTCACCACCAGTTTTCAGCTGGTGTAAACAGGAAAAAAGCAATTCACACCATCCACCATAAATAGGGAAGGTGAATTAGTGCCATTCCTTTGACAGTCCATCAGCTGATCCAATAGGAGCACCATTGACGGAACTGTTGTATTTACGATGAAGTACCCTGTCCAACAAACTCTTAATCATGACCTTAGTGTCAAAGGTACAACCAAGATATATTATGAATATGGCACACTCACTGTCTAGTAAATGGGCTCTCTTCCTGGCGTCATCACTACTCCTGGTGTGATATTTTAATAAATTTGCTGATTGCTACACTAGTGCCATTGAACCTCACTCGCAACCTAGAACCTAATCTCACCTTGAACTCTTTATAAAAGCCAACTAAATGTCCACCACAGTCAGACCGCAGTGGATGAATTGCAGCTGCTTTACTTATATTTCCTGTCAATATTTGCCACTACACATTCTTCCAATCAGTAAATGAGAGTTTGAGTGCTCTTACCTAGCTTAGAAATATCTACTAAATGCCCTCTCAATGACTGGTGAAGTAACTCACAGGCACATGCATCAAAAGAAAAACCGGTCGCAAACGGGTAGATTCTCAGAATCTGCCCCTTTGTGACCGGTATTTTTGCATTTGGGATGCATCATCCCAAATGCAAAAATCGCAATTTAAGTAATCTCTAAATTGCGATTACTTGAATTGCGATTCCATTTAAGGAATCGCAAATTGAGATTCCTTAAATGCAATGCATTAAAGTAATAAAATTAGCGATTTCGCTAATAGGGGGCGCAAACTACCATGAAGTTGAACTTCATGGTAATTTGCAAAACCTTTGAAAAATGCACTTTTGTGCATTTTTCAAAGTTTCATGTTGTGAACACACATGCGCTTAGGGCATGTGTGTGCGCAACATATGTGCACAGGTCAATTTCAGGAGTGCAACAGTGTATCTTTTTGACACCCTTGCACCCTGAAATTGCATGCGCAATTTGTGAGTACCTGTTGGTACTCGCAAATTGCGCTTGCAATTTCCCATTTATTCCTATGACCTGTAGGCCCATAGGAATGAATGGGAAGCTATTCCTTATTTGCGACTCTGAACCTTTAGCAAATATAATAGTAATCACTGTGGTTTTGATGGCTGCTGTTGTGTTTTTATTTTAAAGAAGCAATAATGCAAAACTCTTTATGAGGGGGAGGAATAGATTTTGCAGACACAGTACAACCATCTCCGTTTTTATACGTTTTTATAAGTGACCCTCAAATTCATCAAGATTAAAATATGAACTATTGACAACAAATAACAATGCGTAAAACAACAGTTATCTAAAGATTGAACCATTGAATGACAGGTAAGCACCAACAGTATCCAGAAATGAATGTAACAACACAAGGACACCCAGTTAATTGCATAAGCCAAGGTCTCTCAATGAATCCTTAAACAACATCAGGACAGTATTTTTGGGGTATGGGAATCGATTTGTGTTTGTTTTTAATTGTACTCCTGTGTCAGGTGATCTCTATTTTACATGGGCTTTGTTAATTGAAAGATTACATTTACAACTGAGTATCAATTTCTTCATTCTTAGGGCCAATATTTTCTTTAGCAATTCACTGAGAATACAGTGATATCAGCAACAGAGGCATAAGCATATTAATTTCTTCCAGTATACGCAATGAAATATCTCTAAACCCAAAACACCCGTTCTCCTAATTTCACCCGAACTTGTTCAAATAGATTTAATGTCCTACTAAGATGTTTATGTCCTGGCGCTCATAAACTTACGTCCTGATTCTGTGGCAAAAGGTCCCATATAATTGCTGTGCTCAAGGGAAGGGGATTCACCCTAAACCCTCCAAATTTTGAGCCTAAGGTCTTTACCAAGATAACTGCAATCCTTAGCACGCACATTCATCAACAAAACATTACATTAGTAATAGCTGCACAAAAAACAATGATTTGTTATTTTCAGTTCTTTGTCTTTAATTCTCTGCGCCCAGCCAACACATGTTTCATCGAAAGGGGTATACCCTGCGACTTCTTCAGGGCTAAAAGAACATGATAATACTAGTTTCAAAATACAATCATATATTGAACATTGTGTTCTGCATTTCGAACATGGTGAAGACACATTTCACCACTGTGCAGTATTCTATTCGGATGTTGCATGCATACAGAGGAGAAATTACAACCTACTCCGCATGTCGAGTAACATGGTGTATGACAATGTCAAATCTTATGCTAATAACTTCCATTAGTGTTGCGTTGGATATGCCACTAAGGGTTAGTTACTCGTTCCGTGGTGCCCAATACTTCAATCTTTTCAAATCCACCATGACTATTGCCGTGACTATCTAGAACCAATCCGAAACATGTGGCATAAGATATGTCCCTACACCTCGCTGTCAATTCCACCATTCCTACCTGTCAGGCTCGCCAATTCAATCAATTCCTCTCACCTACAATGGAGAGTGAAACATAACCAATACTCTTACAGTTTTTTGTGGATCACACCAATTCTTCAAATGTTACAATCCTTCAGTTATATGCCCACCAACTATGCCTTGCATCCCTTACCTCTCCGCTGGTTCTACTTCCGACCCAGATGAGCATGTGTTTTATGTCTTCCTTCAAGTAAGATTCCCTGTTAATCACAATCTAAAGCTACTTGTTACTCCAATCCATAATTATCCTCATTATGCCAATACGTATTGTGTGAAACCATTGGCATTTTACCCAATGTATGGATTATAATCCCAATCAATTCTGTCCTGTCTGGTATAAAGCACTGCATATTTCCAATTTTTCCTGGGTAATCCCCTTTCGACGAAACACGTTGGCTTGATGCAGAGAACTAAAGACCAAAAACTAAAAATAACGAATCATTTTCTTTTGTCCAACTATTGCTAATGTAATATTTTGTTGATGCATGCACGTGCTAAGGTTTGCAGTTATCTTGTTCAAATGGATTCAGAAGCTCAGAAGCATATTAAAATGATTAAGCCAACAATGAATCAGAGGCATCACAGACATATAGTGTACAGTACGTACTTACTGATCATTACACATGCAAACTGTACCCAGATAGACAGCTGAACTGAAAAAACTTGTGCTAGAGACTAATACAAGAAATTAAAAAAAAAACTAAATCACTGCCCTGTGGTGTGAATAAGATCATAAACTAGTACTCTTAGGTTGATTAATATGCATGCGGTTAGCCACAAATTCCCCAAACATGTGAACTCGGAACTCAAAGTCCTCCATCTGAAGTAAATTCACATTTTGATGCATGAGGAATGACAGAGTAAGTTTTCATTACATTGTCAGCGATGGGTCTAACATCACATTCTCAGTTCCTGTAATGTTCATGTAGAGCATAAGCTGGAGGAACTCCTTTTGTGTCATATTTCTTGTGTAGCATAGCTCAGTGAGATGGTGATCTTAGTGGCTATCTCAATAATATGCAGGATTACTACTGATCTGCTTGTGGAAATTGCACCGTTGCATAATATGGACTGCGGTCATGTTTGTGCCCTTGAGAGGGCTGGGAAGAATGTGGCATGTCTACGTGAATTTGGAATCCTATGGAAGTGTTAATGGGGTCACTTCTTAAAGTATTTTGTGCTCAAATATTCTTTCTCTTCTATACTTCAGAGCAAACCTAAAATTGTCAAGTGACTGCCTTGTTACAGTTCAATGTGCAGATATATAATTTGACACATTTAAAGCTTATTTGTTGGGATACGGAACAAATGTTGGAAACCCTGTCAAATTGAAGGCTCCCTTCTATGTGGACAACTGCCCCGGTTGTGTGTACTCATAAGTCACCAATCCTGCTGATAACACTGCCCCACTGACTCCTTTTAGGTCTGGCTTCCTGTTTCAAGCAGCACGTGTTCAGACCAAGCATGTGTAAGGTGGAGCTTCAACAGTCGCAGTCATGGTTTTTCCTCAAAGACCAGGGAGAAGCCCCATGAGCTGACAATTTGGTGCCCGTTTGGTCATGAATGAATGTACTTGCCAAGACTGTTATGTGGCTCACGATTTTAATTACCTATGCAGTGCGAAAAGGCTAAAGCAATATTGTGGCTGTGCTTCAGGCATCTAGTGAAAAATCTAGAAAATTCTGCATTAGGTTGACAGAATGATGGTGGCATAGCAAAGGTGCAATTGGCTTTAAAGCAAGCAAAGAAACTGGACCCCATCCTCTGCTTTGGAAGTAACAAAATAGCTACTATTTTGGGTGAAGTGGTCCTCACTCGCCTGGGTCCCAGTTCCTCTGCTTTTGCTTTTCTATGTATAGCTACATCTCTGGAGAATACAGAAGGCTGGAGCTGTTTTAGTTTGTGTCCCATGTAAAGATTATTTCCACGATCAGGGAAGGATGAAACAAAGTCATATACTGCCATCAAATCATGGGGAAATTACAGAATTCTCAACCATCAACCATTGACGAATGCCTGGTTTCATCCAAAGATACATTTGCCTCAATAAAGATACCTGGTTTACAAATAAGAAGTAATAATTCAGATAATCACTGGATGCTGTCCAGAAAGAGGTGTTCCAAAGCTTGGACTCCACAATAGAACTCCCTGCTTTAATCCTTCCATCAATGCTACACGAAATTACAGGAATCTGAAGGGAAAAGTCTAAGCAAACAAGTGATTATTATCTTCCTGGAGATGAGGTATAACTAATGAATTTATTTTCTTTGCCTACAAAGATTAGCTATTACATTTCATAATCAGATGTCTGAATTACTGAGCTCCACACAGTTGGAGGATGGATGTGGTAATTCGACACACCCTGACTCTTTCCCGCCACACAATTTGCCTACAAGCGATTAGTCTTACATAACCATTAACAACTTTTATTTGGCTTTTTCTTACCATTTCATAATTCCCCCCTATTCTGCTGTTAAGAGCCCCAATATTACTGGGGAGCCACCATTAAACACTTTGACGTATAACTTACCTCACAACTAGTTTTTCTCAGGTTAAGTATTATTGTATTTCTTTGACTGTCCTCCCTGGAGCTAATGAGAAGTATGCAAGGTGTATTCGGGAGGTTGTTAATGAGTTTCAAAACTGCAAGAAATGGAGGGCCTCGTGAATACAAGCATAGTGTATGCCTTTGACCCAGCCATCATCTCTGAATGTTTCAGTTGTCACTGAGATTTATGTAGAAGTTACAATTTCCTCTGCTATAAATGCCCATGTGTGGTAACTAGTTAAAGTGTAACCTCCGGAAAAAGATAAAACGGTTCAAGCCCCCAGTGCATCAGGGACATTGCTCAGTGGACTTACCAGCATGCTTTTTCCCCCAAAAAGTTCCTGCTGCGGTAGTGGGAGCTGTTTCAAAGGGCACTCAACTGGTGGGCAACCTTAGATTTGGTAGGTGGGCTGTTGCAGAGCGGCTAGAAGTGGTGGCCCTACCGCCCCAGTCACTTAGTGGCCCACAAGCCAGACTTAATCACATAGACACCATTATCCAAGTCCAAGTAGTCAATTATTAACAAAGCCTTATGAGTCTATTAAGTCCAGTGTCTGCAAACAGCAAAGAAATGAGTAGACACACATGCATTTATAATGCTCAGGAGGAGGGAACTAGGAGACAAAATGAGGAGTTCTCGAGGGCTAAGCACTATAAACAGTCAGTAACCTATATTGCAGGGATTCATGAAATCCCCCAAAAACTCAGCTCATGCCTCGTCAACTGAAACATAATATGCACTTTCTGTGCACTTTACATGTATTCACTTGTATTGTATTCTGCCATTGATTGTTTGGAGCAACTGTGTAGATTCAAAAGATAATCGAATCAGTTGATAGACAGCCTCCTGTCACTGGAAATGGAGGGCATGACAGGTATTTGAATGTTCAGTTAAACTCTAGCACCCTGATTATGCTTCATGTTTTATGCACTTTTTATTGCACCTTATAAAATCTGGAGGTTCAGAATTTATCGGGTGTGAGAAATACCACCTACTTCAAGCCTTGCGAAAAAATGGAATATGACATGAAGAGTATGATACCAATTGCACCAGGGACCACTTGAGCTTCAGGTGACGAGTCAGAAGTTTTTGGACTCTTCGCGAATGTGAATGGACTTCTCACATCACACAACAACCGTCCATGACACCCAGCAATGGAAATCTCCAACAATTACCTATTTTTAATGTCAGTTCTAAGATTCAGCTGCCACAGCAAACATCTGCGTCAACCACCAATGTGATGTTCCAATGATGGACTCTGCACGCCAAGCACTAACCATCTGCAACGCCCAACATTATCCTTGCACCAAAGTGGTCTCCATACATCGACAACCAATGCAAAGTTCCGTTGCAGCATGGGCTCACTGAAGGTAAAGCCTTCTGCATGATGAAACTGGTCCCTGTATCTGACTTGTGCTTCATTTCAGTTGACCTGAACTTGTGAATCTACTCTGGTTCAGCACGACCAGATAACCACAGTTGGCGCCTTCTGCTTTTTGTCTCTATTTTCACTAAACTGGGGTGGCATGGTAGGAAAAAGAATGATGGATTTAACCCAGATCTTTTGACTGGGGGAGAATGTTTGCATTGTCAGCATTCCGTCCATCATTTGTTTGCTGTAACACTTTTCGCCCTAATTGGGATGAGTATGCCCAGACGTAGGTCGCTTGCTCACTGTGCCACTGGATTCAAGCTAACCTGGCTGAAGAAGGGAGACATACCCTGAAACCGGTCCCAGGATGCTTGTTTCCGGTCCAGGGAGGACCTGGCCTGGCAGTGTGGTCTGGACTGTTCCCGTGGGACACAGGGTCAAGACTGATTTGCATATGGCTGGGTCCAAACTGGGGTGGCATAGTGGGCAGAAGAACAATGGATTTAACCCAGATCTTTTGACTGGGGGAGAATGTTTGCATTGTCAGCATTCCGTCCATGATTTGTTTTCTGTAACACTTTTTTCCCTAAGTGGGATGGGTATGCCCAGACATGGGACCCTTGCTCACTGTGCCACTGGATTCAAGCTAGCCTGGCTGAAGAAGGGTGACAAACCCTGAAACTGGTCCAAGGATGCTGGTTTCTGTCCGGTCCTGGTACCAACAACAGAGAGTCCAATATCCACGGGAGCGAAGATATTATCTTTTCGTTCTCACAGGGTCCACTCCTCTATAGGTATAGAACACACTACAGGAAGACGTAGACCCCTTAGAGAGCGAAGAGACCTTAAAGGACCACCAGGTCTTCTACCCAGATGTCAGGCACCGGGCGTCAGGGTTCCTACAAGGAGACATAAAACAAATAGGAATTCAGAAGTCCTATCCCTTTGTTAATAACCCCACTGTGTTCTTACATTCTATGCCTTCTCATACTTACATAACCAAGACCTGTAGTAAACGAACTGAAGGACTCTTCAAAATGAAAAGAACTGAGAGATTAAACAAAAGTAAGGAATCCGTTCCTCTCTTAATCCAGTGTGAGGAGGGCATACCAAAACAGCATGAGTTCCAATGGAAGTATAGCGTCTACCATGCGCTGTTTATAATGTTCCGTAACAAGATATCTTGGGCCTTATGTAGGTGGGCTGGCATTTACCACTTCATAAATACCGAATCATACCGATTCGGTATTTATGAAGTGGTAAATGCAATGTAGGTAATGAGTCGGTAAATATTACCGAATCGGAAAAATTTGGTAATTACCGAATCGGTATTTACCGATTCGGTAATGAGGCATACCTTTCCATTGATGGGAAGGTATGCCTCATTACCGAATCGGTAAATACCGATTCGGTAATGGGGGAGCACATGCAAGGGTGGCAGGGTGTCACATTGACACCCTGTTGCACCCCTGATTCGGCCATGTGTGCACATGTGGCGCACATACATGCCCTAAGGGCATGTATGTCTGCCACATTGCACACTTAAACGTGCACAAAAATGCTTTTTTTCACCTATTCGTCATTTACCACCAACCTTTAGTTGGTGGTAAATAACGAATCCCCACACCCACCACACACTCCCCCTACATCTCATTTCATGATTCGGTATTTACCGAATCGGTAAATTTACCGAATCGGTAATATTACCGATTCAGTAATTTTACCGATTCGGTAAATACCGAATCATGAAATTCTCCCCCTACATCTCAAAAGCCAAAATACCGGTCGGTAACGGTATAATTACCGAAAATCGGCCGTTACCGACCGGTATTTGGCTTCCTACATGAGGCCCATAGTCTTTAACTCTTTCTCCTGGTCGATGTTATGCTTATGCGCTGATAGTTTTTTAAGAAATAAAAAAAAAGAAACAAAACTGTCTGTAAGGACCGAGCTTCATGTCCTCAACTCCGAGTATAAATGTGAGGGGAAGATACAGGGGCAATGTTAGTGATGCAATAACGTGTTGCAGCAACACGAGTTGATTTACCCTGCATTAACGCCTCACAAAGTTCGAGTCAATAAAGATGTCCACAGCGCTTACCAGGGCTGGCAGTCAGAAGCAGGTCGCTGGGATCCTTTTCAGCGCCGACATAACAAAACAGGATACAATGTAGCAAGGATAGCTTCAAACGCGCTTCCTCGCGCAGACGGGATACAATGTAGCAAGGATAGTTTCAAAAGCGCTTCCTCGCGCTGACGGGATACAATGTAACAAGCAAGGATAGTTTCAAATGCGCTTCCTCGCGCTGACGGGATACAATGTAGCAAGCAAGGATAGTTTCAAACGCGCTTCCTCGCGCTGGCAAAAAAAACAATGCAGGATCGCGTTTCCAGCGCGTGTGGCCAGATACAGGTTCAGAGGAACTCCGGATACACCAGACGCTCAAACACACGTCGAAGCTTACAAATTCACTAGGAAAGGTCCGTGTCAACAGGTCACAGAGGAGAATGACTGGTAGCCATTACGGGAAGGGTCCAAACAGGAAAAGGGGGCGTGGTCCTCATGCAGGAAGTAAGGCCAAGCACTGGTGAATGGGAGCAGGCTGCTGTCAATCAGCTGACCTCTCGCAATGCAGCATGGGAAGGCATACAATGTACTCTCTTTGCAAGGCATTCTGGGATTTGTAGTTTTAACTTGAATTGCAGACAAAAAGGGTACAAGAAGCGCGACTTCTGACAGTTCTCCCCCCTAACGGTCTAATCACAGGTCTGGGTTTGGAGGGGTATAATGCGTGGAATCTCCTGACTAAGACTGGGGCATGTACATTCTCTGCCGGTTCCCATGTTCTATCTTCCGGAGAATATCCCACCCAATCAATTAGGTATTGTACCTTTCCTAGATGTCTTCGAGAATCAACAATACGCCTGACTTCAAACTCTAACTCTCCATTCACAGTGAGGGGTGGAGGTGGCGGTTCTGGACTAGAAGGAGGGATGAAGGGTTTAAGGAGAGAAATATGAAACACAGGATGTATGTGCATGTCCGATGGGAGCTCGAGTTTCATGGCTACCGGATTGATGATTTGGATTATAGGGAAAGGTCCTATATATCTGGGGCAGAATTTACGTGGTCCCGTTAATCTGAGGTTTTTTGTGGATAACCATACTTGATCCCCTTCAGCATAAACAGGAGCTGGACGCCTATGTTTGTCTGCCTGTTCTTTCATGCGTTGTTTGGTGTCGAGTAACTCTTTTGTTGCTTTTTCCCATATACCTTTAAGGATCTTGTGGTGTTCGTGTAGTGCAGGTATGTTTAGCATTTCAGGAGGCAGATGTAAAGGGAGAAACTTTGGATGTTGCCCTGTCACAAAGAAAAAAGGGGATATTTTGGAAGCGGAATGCGTGGAATTGTTGTAGGCGAATTCTGCTAAGGGAAGAGCTTTACTCCATTCACTGGTTATAGTACTCAATAAACATCTTAGAAACTGTTCAAGTGTTTGATTAGTCCTCTCTGTTTGTCCATCCGTTTGCGGATGGTATGCGGAAGAGAGTCTGTGATCTATATGGAGTGCTTTACAGAGTCCTTGCCAGAATTTAGAAATAAATTGGGGACCTCTGTCTGACACTATGACCGAGGGTAACCCATGTAACTTCACTACATTGTCTATGAAGACATCAATCAGTTCTGTGGCTCGGGGAAGTCTTTTGAGAGGAATAAAATGGGCCATCTTGGATAGCATATCAACCACCACCAGGATCGTTGTACAACCTCTACTTGTAGGCAGATCCGTGATAAAGTCCATACTGATAGTGGACCATGGACACTCAGGGACTGGTAAAGGGCGTAACAGGCCGGCAGGAGCACAATGCATGGATTTCTGTTGTGCACAGGTGGAACAGGCCTTACAAAATTCAGAGATGTCATGATGCATTTCTTTCCACCAAAACCACCATTGGCAAGTTTGGCGAGTCTTGTCACTACCAGGATGTGCCGCTAGCGGTAATGTATGACACCATCTCAAGACTAGTGACCGAGTTTCAGGAGAGGGGATAAACAACCTTCCGTCATGGTAAAACAAGCCATTTACTACAGTATTCAACGGATCTGCTAACCATTTGTCTTGTCCTATCTTTTGGTACTCCAGTTCTAATCGGGTAAGAAAAGAGTCATAAGGCACCTCCTCTTGTGTTTCCACAGCAATGATCTTGTTTTCTGGAATGATGGGCACGGGGATTTCTTCCGTGATACAGAGCTCTTTTCCTAACCTGGACAATGCATCTGCTTTTCCATGCCGTGCTCCCGGCTGAAAGGTGATAATAAAGTCGTATTCACAGAAGAAAGACACCCATCTCATCTGTCTGGGGGTGAGAGCTCTAGCTGATCGAAAGAATTGAAGATTTCTGTGATCAGAATAGATTGTAATAGTATGAGGTGACCCCAACAAATAATGTCTCCACTCCTGAAAAGCCATCTTTATGGCTAACAGTTCTCGTTCCCTATTGTGTAATTTTGTTCTGCTTGTGAGAGCGTTTTCGAAAAATATGCGACAGGATGGAGAGTACCTGTATTTCTGTCGCGTTGCGACAAGACTCCCCCCACTGCATATTGAGAAGCATCTGCTTCCACAAAATAAGGTAGGGTCTCATCTGCGTGCTTGATTATGGGAGCAGAAGTAAATCTATCTTTTAAGGCCCTGAAAGCCTCTTCAGCTGTGTCGTCCCATTCAAACAACACTCCTTTATTTAGCAATCTAGTGATGGGCGACACTAATTCAGAGAAGTGATGAATGAATCTTCTATAGAAATTAGCAAACCCTAGAAAGGATTGTATTTCCTTCACGGTCTTGGGGCTATTCCAGTTGGTGATAGCAGATACTTTAGCAGGATCCATATGAATCCCCTCGGGTGAGATAACAAAACCCAAGAAGTCCACCCTTCGTGTGTGAAACAAACATTTGTCCAATTTGGCAAACAGATGATGTTCTTGCAAACGTTGTGGTGTTAGTCTCACATGATTTACATGGTCTTGATCATTTTGTGAATAGATCAGGATATCGTCAATATAGACGATAACAAAGAGATCTAAATAATCACGTAGTATCTCATTCACAAAAAATTGAAATGCGGCTGGAGCATTACAGAGGCCAAACGGCATAACACAATATTCACATAAACCGAATTTTGTACGAAATGCCGTTTTCTACTCATCTCCTTCTCTTACTCTGATCAGGTGGTACGCTCCTCTGAGATCTAGTTTGGTGAATATTTTCGCTTTCCTTACTTGATCCAAGAGAGTGGAGATGAGTGGAAGAGGGTATTTGTTTTTTACCGTCGCTTTATTCAAGGCGTGGTAATCCAGACACGCTCTCAAACCTCCCTCGCGTTTGGGAATAAAGAAAAGAGGCGAGGAGACAGGGGAAGTAGAATGTCGAATAAAACCTTTCTTCAACATTTCCTGTAAGTAGTTATACAAATATTTAGTCTCAGGTTCGGTCAATGCATATACTCGTCTAATGGGCAGCTCGGCTCCAGGGATTAAATCGATTCTGCAGTCATAGGAACGATGCGGTGGTAGTGCTGTAGCTTTTACTTCATCAAATACATTAGCAAATTCTTGGTACTCAACAGGCAGACTTGTGGAGTAGGAGGAAGAAGTTGCGCAACATAAAGGCGTTTGCCAGAGCGCAGTTTCTTTGTAACAATGCAATGTACAAAAGGAGGACCTTAAGGTTACTGTTCTAGAGACCCAATCTATATGGGGATTGTGTTTTTGTAACCACGGTACTCCTAATATGGCCCCAAACGTGGGAGTATCGATGAGATCGAAAGAGATAACTTCGGAGTGTCCATTGTCACACACCATGATAATGTCGGGAGTATGATGTTCGATCAACCCTGATGACAACTCTGACCCATCCACAGCTTGAACCTTTTCGGGATGTTGTTTTGAGATAAATGGCAAACCAAGGGCTTTAGCTACCGTGATATCTAAAAAATTCCCAGTAGCCCCAGAACCTATTAATATAGCCATGGATTTTCTATGTTGGGAGGGCAGAATGAATACCACGGATATAATAAAATGCTTGGGGACAGGAGACAAGTGGTTAGGAACCAACTGAGAGATCTGAGACACTGAAGGACTTGGGAAATCGACCCCTAAACTTACCAAGTCTCTTAGTTTTCCGAACCCGAAACAGCACCAGACTTATTTAGGATACTGCTACCTACTTTCTTAGGCTTCACGGGGCATTCTCGAGCGAAATGCCCTCCCTTACCACAGTAAAGGCACAAATTCAAACGTCTTCGTTTTTCTCTTTCTTCAGCCGTTAATGGGCCTCTGACTCCCCCAATCTGCATCGGCTCACTAGTATCCTTGGGGTCTTTTTTATCAGCCCTTGAAAGAAGAAGACGAGGGTATTCCCCTTTCGTCTTCTCTCCCTTTCTTTCTGTCAGCCTATGATCCAATTTGACCACTAAATCGATAAAAGTCGCACAATCCTCTGGAGGATCTACAATCTGAGACAGAATATCTTTTAATTCATCTCTTAACCCCCTATAAAATAGGGAAGTTCTTTTTTCTTCAGGCCACTGTGTCTCTGTGATTAACCTGTTGAAGGTGGTTATGTACGTAAGGAGATCCTTCGATCCTTGTTTCAAGTTCAGTAACTCATTGTCGCTTGCCTGCATATAGGAATGGCGAGCAAATAAACTCCTCATTCTCTCCTTAAAAAGTACCAAATTATACAGAACCAGATCGTCGTTGTCCACTAACGGCACTGCCCACAGCGCTGCATTCCCACTTAGACACGATATGATGAATGCCACTTTAGCGGCATCATCCGGGAACGCGGCAGCTCGACAAAGGAACTGGAGATGACATTGGTTCAGAAAGACGGCGTATTTCGTGCTGTCCCCATTAAAACGTTCAGGCATGGCCAAGGGAGTATGGGGTGGAGTGACAACAGTTACATTAACCGGGGCAGATGGATGGGCAGGGGGTCCGGAGGTGTCTGGTGATGTGAGGTGAAAATGACCTGGCTGAATATAACTACGCTTCTACTTGGGATGTGTTCCTGTTCCTACCGTCTCTAACGTTGTGTGTGTTTTTAGAATCCCTAATTCTGTTACCAAACGCTGATTTTCACCCCTTAAGGCTCTGAGTTCTGACTGTAAGGTGACGACGGTGTTTGCTAATTCAGACATGGTGATGTCAGGGTTATCTAGGAGTAAAGGGTCTGCCAGAGACGCTTCATATGAAGCGGCTTTTTCCATCTTCGCTCAGGGGATGTTAATAATACGTGGGCGTGGCCTTTCTGTCCGGTCCTGGTACCAACAACAGAGAGTCCAATATCCACGGGAGCGAAGATATTATCTTTTCGTTCTCACAGGGTCCACTCCTCTATAGGTATAGAACACACTACAGGAAGACGTAGACCCCTTAGAGAGCGAAGAGACCTTAAAGGACCACCAGGTCTTCTACCCAGATGTCAGGCACCGGGCGTCAGGGTTCCTACAAGGAGACATAAAACAAACAGGAATTCAGAAGTCCTATCCCTTTGTTAATAACCCCACTGTGTTCTTACATTCTATGCCTTCTCATACTTACATAATCAAGACCTGTAGTAAACGAACTGAAGGACTCTTCAAAATGAAAAGAACTGAGAGATTAAACAAAAGTAAGGAATCCGTTCCTCTCTTAATCCAGTGCGAGGAGGGCATACCAAAACAGCATGAGTTCCAATGGAAATATAGCGTCTACCATGCGCTGTTTATAATGTTCTGTAACAAGATATATAGTCTTTAACCCCTTCCATGCTGCGCAGATTCCGCCGCTGTGCTGACGGAATCTTGCGCGGGCGTGGTCATGACGGAACGGTTCCGTCATGAGCACAGCTCAACCGTGGCTCATGACGGAACCGTTCCGTCATGAGCACCGAAGGGGTTAACTCTTTCTCCTGGTCGATGTTATGCTATGCGCTGATAGATTTTTAAGAAATAAAAAAAAAGAAACAAAACTGTCTGTAAGGACCGAGCTTCGTGTCCTCAACTCCGAGTATAAATGTGAGGGGAAGATACAGGGGCAATGTTAGTGACGCAATAACGTGTTGCAGCAACACAAGTTGATTTACCCTGCATTAACGCCTCACAAAGTTCGAGTCAATAAAGATGTCCACAGCGCTTACCAGGGCTGGCAGTCAGAAGCAGGTTGCTGGGATCCTTTTCAGCGCCGACGTAACAAAACAGGATACAATGTAGCAAGGATAGCTTCAAACGCGCTTCCTCGCGCTGACGGGATACAATGTAGCAAGGATAGTTTCAAAAGCGCTTCCTCGCGCTGATGGGATACAATGTAACAAGCAAGGATAGTTTCAAACGCGCTTCCTCGCGCTGACGGGATACAATGTAGCAAGCAAGGATAGTTTCAAACGCGCTTCCTCGCGCTGGCAAAAAAAACAATGCAGGATCGCGTTTCCAGCGCGTGTGGCCAGATACAGGTTCAGAGGAACTCCAGATACACCAGACGCTCAAACACACGTCGAAGCTTACAAATTCACTAGGAAAGGTCCGTGTCAACAGGTCACAGAGGAGAATGACTGGTAGCCATTACGGGAAGGGTCCAAACAGGAAAAGGGGGCGTGGTCCTCATGCAGGAAGTAAGGCCAAGCACTGGTGAATGGGAGCAGGCAGCCTATATGCTGCTGTCAATCAGCTGACCTCTCGCAATGCAGCATGGGAAGGCATACAATGTACTCTCTTTGCAAGGCATTCTGGGATTTGTAGTTTTAACTTGAATTGCAGACAAAAAGGGTACAAGAAGCGCGACTTCTGACAGTTTCTGGTCCAGGGAGGACCTGGCCTGGCAGTTCGGCCTGGTCTGTTCCCATGGGGCACAGGGTCAAGACTGATTTGCATATGGCTGGGTCCAAACTGGGGCGGCATAGTGTTCAAAAGAACTATGGATTTAACACAGATCTTTTGACTGCGGGAAAAATGCTTGCATTGTCAGCATTCCGTCCATCATTTGTTTGCTGTAACACTTTTCGCCCTAAGTGGGATGGGTATGCCCAGACGTAGGTCCCTTGCTCACTGTGCCACTGGATTCAAGCTAGCCTGGCTGAAGAAGGGTGACATATCCTGAAACCTGTCCCAGGATACTTGTTTCTGGTCCAGGGAGGACCTGTTCTGGCAGTTCGTCCTGGACTGTTCCCATGGGGCACAGGGTCAAGACTGATTTGCATATGGCTGGGTCCAAAATGGGGTGGCATAGTGGGCATAAGAACAATGGATTTAACCCAGATCTTTTGACTGGAGAAAAAAGTTTGCATTGTCAGCATTCTGTCCATCATTTGTTTGCTGTAACACTTTTCGCCCTAAGTGGGATGGGTATTCCCAGACGTGGGACCCGTGCTCACTACGCCACTGGAGTCAAGCTATCCTGGCTGATGACGGCTGATAGCCAGAAACCGGTCCTAGGATGCTTGATTCCGGTCCAGGGAAGACATGGCTTGGTAGTTCGGGCTGGACTGTTCCTATGAGGCACAGGATCAAGACTGATTTGCATATGGCCATGTCTAAACTGGGGTGGTGTAGTGGGCAAAAGAACGATGGATTTAACCCAGATCTCTTGACTGGGGGAGAATGTCTGCATTGTCAGCATTCCGTCCATCAATTGTTTGTTGTAACGCTTTTCGCCCTAAGTGGGATGGGTATTCCCAGACGTGGGACCCGTGCTCACTACACCACTGGAGTCAAGCTATCCTGGCTGATGACGGCTGATAGCCAGAAACCGGTCCTAGGATGCTTGATTCCGGTCCAGGGAAGACATGGCTTGGCAGTTCGGGCTGGACTGTTCCCATGAGGCACAGGGTCAAGACTGATTTGCATATGGCCATGTCTAAACTGGGGTGGTGTAGTGGGCAAAAGAACGATGGATTTAACCCAGATCTCTTGACTGGGGGAGAATGTATGCATTGTCAGCATTCCGTCCATCGTTTGTTTGTTGTAACGCTTTTCCCCCGTCTGTGGGATGGGTATTCCCAGACGTGGGAGCCATGCTCACTACGCTACTGGAGTCAAGCTATCCTGGCTGATGACGGCTGATAGCCAGAAACCGGTCCTAGGATGCTTGATTCCGGTCCAGGGAAGACATGACTTGGCAGTTCGGGCTGGACTGTTCCCATGAGGCACAGGGTCAAGACTGATTTGCATATGGCCATGTCTAAACTGGGGTGGTGTAGTGGGCAAAAGAACGATGGATTTAACCCAGATCTCTTGACTGGGGGAGAATGTCTGCATTGTCAGCATTCCGTCCATCATTTGTTTGTTGTGACGCTTTTCGCCCTAAGTGGGATGGGTATTCCCAGACGTGGGACCTATGCTCACTACGCCACTGGAGTCAAGCTATCCTGGCTGATGACGGCTGATAGCCAGAAACCGGTCCTAGGATGCTTGATTCCGGTCCAGGGAAGACATGGCTTGGCAGTTCGGGCTGGACTGTTCCCATGAGGCACAGGGTCAAGACTGATTTGCATATGGCCATGTCTAAACTGGGGTGGCGTAGTGGGCAAAAGAACGATGGATTTAACCCAGATCTCTTGACTGGGGGAGAATGTCTGCATTGTCAGCATTCCGTCCATCATTTGTTTGTTGGAACGCTTTTCGCCCTAAGTGGGATGGGTATTCCCAGACGTGGGACCCGTGCTCACTACGCCACTGGAGTCAAGCTATCCTGGCTGATGACGGCTGATAGCCAGAAACCGGTCCTAGGATGCTTGATTCCGGTCCAGGGAAGACATGACTTGGCAGTTCAGGCTGGACTGTTCCCATGGGGCACAGAGTCAAGACTGATTTGCATATGGCTGGGTTCAAACTGAAATGGCATGGTGAGCAAAAAAACGATGGATTTAGGCCCAGATCTCTGTACTGGGGTGAATGTATGACATTGTTCTGCATTCTGTCCATCAATTGTTGTTTTTGCATTTGTCACCCCGAGTGGGAAGGGTATGCTCAGACGTGAGTCCCTTGCTCTCCATGCCACTGGAATCAAGCTATCCTGGCTGACGAGGGCTGAAAGCCCGAAACCGGTCCTAGGATGCTTGTTTCCAGTCCAGGGAGGACCTGGCTTGGCAGTTCGGGCTGGACTGTTCCCATGGGGCACAGGGTCAAGACTGATTTGCATATGGCTGGGTTCAAACTGGAATGGCATGGTGAGCAAAAAAACGATGGATTTAGGCCCAGATCTCTGTACTGGGGTGAATGTATGACATTGTTCTGCATTCTGTCCATCAATTGTTGTTTTTGCATTTGTCACCCCGAGTGGGAAGGGTATGCTCAGACGTGAGTCCCTTGCTCTCCATGCCACTGGAATCAAGCTATCCTGGCTGACGAGGGCTGAAAGCCCGAAACCGGTCCTAGGATGCTTGTTTCCAGTCCAGGGAGGACCTGTTCTGGCAATTCGGTCTGGACTGTTCACGTGGGGCACAGGGTCAAGTTTGATTTGCATGTGGCTGGGTCCAAACTGGGGTGGCATAGTGGGCAAAAGAATGATGGATTTAACCCAGATCTTTTGACTGGGGGAAAAAGTTTGCATTGTCAGCATTCCGTCCCTCATTTGATTGCTGTAACACTTTTCGCCCTAAGTGGGATGGGTATGCCAGACGTGGGTCCCTTGCTCACTGTGCCACTGGATTCAAGCTAGTCGGGCTGAAGAAGGGTGACATACCCTGAAGCCAGTCCCAGGATGCTTTTTTCCGGTCCAGGGAGGACCTGGCCTAGCAGTTCGGTCTAGACTGTGCCCATGGGGCACAGGGTCAATATTGATTTGGATATGGCTGGGTCCAAACTGGGGTGGCATAGTGGGCAAAAGAGCGATCGATTTAACCCAGATATTTTGACTGGGGGAGAATTTTTGCATTGTCAGAATTCCGTCCATGATTTGTTTGCTTTAACACTTTTTTCCCTAAGTGGGATGGGCATGCCCTGATATGGGTCCCTTGCTCACTGTGCCACTGGATTCAAGCTAGCCTGGCTGAAGAAGGGTGACAAACCCTGAAACCGGTCCAAGGATGCTGGTTTCCAGTCCAGGGAGGACCTGGCCTGGCAGTTCGGTCTGGTCTGTTCCCATGGGGCACAGGGTCAAGACTGATTTGCATATGGCTGGGTTCAAACTAGGGTGGTATAGTGGTCAAAAGAACGATGTATTTAACACAGATCTTTTGACTGGGGGAAGAATGCTTGCATTGTCAGCATTCCGTCCATCATTTGTTTGCTGTAACACTTTTCGCCCTAAGTGGGATGGGTATGCCCAGACGTAGGTCCCTTGCTCACTGTGCCACTGGATTCAAGCTAGCCTGGCTGAAGAAGGGTTACATATCCTGAAACCTGTCCCAGGATACTTGTTTCTGGTCTGGGGAAGACCTGTTCTGGCAGTTCGTTTTGGACTGTTCCCATGGGGCACAGGGTCAAGACTGATTTGCATGTGGCTGGGTCCAAACTGGGGTGGCATAGTGGGCAAAAGAACGATGGATTTAATCCATATCTTTTGACTGGGGGAGAAAGTTTGCATTGTTAGCATTCCGTCCCTAATTTGTTTGCTTTAACACTTTTCGCCCTACGTGGGATGGGTATGCCAGACGTGGGTCCCTTGCTCACTGTGCCACTGGATTCAAGCTAGCCTGGCTGAAGAAGGGTGACATACCCAGAATCCAGTCCCAGGATGCTTGTTTCCGGTCCAGGGAGGACCTGGCCTGGCAGTTCGGTCTGGACTGTTCCCATGGGGCACAGGGTCAAGACTGATTTGCATATGGCTGGGTCCTAACTGGGGTGGCATAGTGGGCAAAAGAATGATGGATTTAACCCAGATCTTTTGACTGGGGGAAAAAGTTTGCATTGTCAGCATTCCGTCCCTCATTTGTTTGCTGTAACACTTTTCGCCCTAAGTGGGATGGGTATGCCAGACGTGGGTCCCTTGCTCACTGTGCCACTGGATTCAAGCTAGTCGGGCTGAAGAAGGGTGACATACCCTGAAGCCAGCCCCAGGATGCTTTTTTCCGGTCCAGGGAGGACCTGGCCTAGCAGTTCGGTCTAGACTGTGCCCATGGGGCACAGGGTCAATACTGATTTGCATATGGCTGGGTCCAAACTGGGGTGGCATAGTGGGCAAAAGAGCGATCGATTTAACCCAGATCTTATGACTGGGGGAGAATGTTTGCATTGTCAGCATTCCGTCCATCATTTGTTTGCTGTAACACTTTTCACCCTAAGTGGGATGGGTATGCCCAGACGTAGGTCCCTTGCTCACTCTGCCACTGGATTCAAGCTAGCCTGGCTGAAGAAGGGTGACATATCCTGAAACCTGTCCCAGGATACTTGCTTCTGGTCTAGGGAGGACCTGTTCTGGCAGTTCGTTCTGGACTGTTCCCATGGGGCACAGGGTCAAGACTGATTTGCATGTGGCTGGGTCCAAACTGGGGTGGCATAGTGGGCAAAAGAACGATGGATTTCACCCATATCTTTTGACTGGGGGAGAAAGTTTGCATTGTTAGCATTCCGTCCCTAATTTGTTTGCTTTAACACTTCTCGCCCTACGTGGGATGGGTATGCCAGACGTGGGTCCCTTGCTCACTGTGCCACTGGATTAAAGCTAGCCTGGCTGAAGAAGGGTGACATACCCAGAATCCAGTCCCAGGATGCTTGTTTCCGGTCCAGGGAGGACCTGGCCTGGCAGTTCGGTCTGGACTGTTCCCATGGGGCACAGGGTCAAGACTGATTTGCATATGGCTGGGTCCAAACTGGGGTGGCATAGTGGGCAAAAGAATGATGGATTTAACCCAGATCTTTTGACTGGGGGAAAAAGTTTGCATTGTCAGCATTCCGTCCCTCATTTGTTTGCTGTAACACTTTTCGCCCTAAGTGGGATGGGTATGCCAGACGTGGGTCCCTTGCTCACTGTGCCACTGGATTCAAGCTAGTCGGGCTGAAGAAGGGTGACATACCCTGAAGCCAGTCCCAGGATGCTTTTTTCCGGTCCAGGGAGGACCTGGCCTAGCAGTTCGGTCTAGACTGTGCCCATGGGGCACAGGGTCAATACTGATTTGCATATGGCTGGGTCCAAACTGGGGTGGCATAGTGGGCAAAAGAGCGATCGATTTAACCCAGATCTTTTGACTGGGGGAGAATGTTTGCATTGTCAGCATTCCGTCCATCATTTGTTTGCTGTAACACTTTTCACCTTAAGTGGGATGGGTATGCCCAGACTTGGGTCCCTTGCTCACTGTACCACTAGATTCAAGCTAGCCTGCCTGAAGAAGGGTGACATACCCTGAAACCGGTCCCAGGATGCTTGTTTCCAGTGCAGGGAGGACCTGACCTGTCAGTTCGGTCTGGACTGTTCCCATGGGACACAAGGTCAAGACTGATTTGCATATGGCTGGGTCCAAACTGGGGTGGCATAGTGGACAAAAGAACAATGGATTTAACCCAGATTTTTTGACTGGGTGAAGAATGTTTGCATTGTCAGCATTCCGTTCATCATTTGTTTGCTGTAACACTTTTCGTCCTAAGTGGGATGGGTATGCCCAGACGTAGATCCCTTGATCACTGTGCCACTGGATTCAAACTAGCCTGGCTGAAGAAGGGTGAAATACCCAGAAATCTGTCCCAGGATGCTTGTTTCTGGTCCAGGGAGAACCTGGTCTGGCAGTTCGGTCTGGTCTGTTCCCATGGGACACAGGGTCAAGACTGATTTGCATATGGCTGGGTCCAAACTGGGGTGTCATAGTGAGCAAAATAATGATGGATTTAACCCAGATCTTTTGACTGGGGGAGAATGTTTGCATTGTCAGCATTCCGTCCATCATTTGTGTGCTGTAACACTTTTCGCCCTAAGTGGGATGGGTATGCCCAGACGTAGGTCCCTTGCTCACTGTGCCACTGGATTCAAGCTAGCCTGCCTGAAGAAGGGTGACATACCCTGAAACCTGTTCCAGGATGCTTGTTTCTGGTCGAGGGAGGACCTGTTCTGGCAGTACGGTCTGGACTGTTCCCGTGGGGCACTGGGTCAAGACTGATTTCCATGTGGCTGGGTCCAAACTGGGGTGGCATAGTGGGCAAAAGAATGATGGATTTAACCCAGATCTTTTGACTGGGGGAAAAAGTTTGCATTGTCAGCATTCCGTCCCTCATTTGTTTGCTGTAACACTTTTCGCCCTAAGTGGGATGGGTATGCCAGACGTGGGTCCCTCGCTCAATGTGCCTCTGGATTCAAGCTAGTCGGGCTGAAGAAGGGTGACATACCCTGAAGCCAGTCCCAGGAGGCTTTTTTCCGTTCCAGGGAGGACCTGGCCTAGCAGTTCGGTCTAGACTGTGCCCATGGGGCACAGGGTCAATACTGATTTGCATATGGCTGGGTCCAAACTGGGGTGGCATAGTGGGCAAAAGAGCGATCGATTTAACCCAGATCTTTTGACTGGGGGAGAATGTTTGCATTGTCAGCATTCCGTCCATCATTTGTTTGCTGTAACACTTTTCACCTTAAGTGGGATGGGTATGCCCAGACGTGGGTCCCTTGCTCACTGTACCACTGGATTCAAGCTAGCCTGCCTGAAGAAGGGTGACATACCCTGAAACCGGTCCCAGGATGCTTGTTTCCAGTGCAGGGAGGACCTGGCCTGTCAGTTCGGTCTGGACTGTTCCCATGGGACACAAGGTCAAGACTGATTTGCATATGGCTGGGTCCAAACTGGGGTGGCATAGTGGACAAAAGAACGATGGATTTAACCCAGATTTTTTGACTGGGTGAAGAATGTTTGCATTGTCAGCATTCCGTTCATCATTTGTTTGCTGTAACACTTTTCGTCCTAAGTGGGATGGGTATGCCCAGACGTAGATCCCTTGATCACTGTGCCACTGGATTAAAGCTAGCCTGGCTGAAGAAGGGTGACATACCCAGAATCCAGTCCCAGGATGCTTGTTTCCGGTCCAGGGAGGACCTGGCCTGGCAGTTCGGTCTGGACTGTTCCCATGGGGCACAGGGTCAAGACTGATTTGCATATGGCTGGGTCCAAACTGGGGTGGCATAGTGGGCAAAAGAATGATGGATTTAGCCCAGATCTTTTGACTGGGGAAAAAAGTTTGCATTGTCAGCATTCCGTCCCTCATTTGTTTGCTGTAACACTTTTCGCCCTAAGTGGGATGGGTATGCCAGACGTGGGTCCCTTGCTCACTGTGCCACTGGATTCAAGCTAGTCGGGCTGAAGAAGGGTGACATACCCTGAAGCCAGTCCCAGGATGCTTTTTTCCGGTCCAGGGAGGACCTGGCCTAGCAGTTCGGTCTAGACTGTGCCCATGGGGCACAGGGTCAATACTGATTTGCATATGGCTGGGTCCAAACTGGGGTGGCATAGTGGGCAAAAGAGCGATCGATTTAACCCAGATCTTTTGACTGGGGGAGAATGTTTGCATTGTCAGCATTCCGTCCATCATTTGTTTGCTGTAACACTTTTCACCTTAAGTGGGATGGGTATGCCCAGGCTTGGGTCCCTTGCTCACTGTACCACTGGATTCAAGCTAGCCTGCCTGAAGAAGGGTGACATACCCTGAAACCGGTCCCAGGATGCTTGTTTCCAGTGCAGGGAGGACCTGACCTGTCAGTTCGGTCTGGACTGTTCCCATGGGACACAAGGTCAAGACTGATTTGCATATGGCTGGGTCCAAACTGGGGTGGCATAGTGGACAAAAGAACAATGGATTTAACCCAGATTTTTTGACTGGGTGAAGAATGTTTGCATTGTCAGCATTCCGTCCATCATTTGTTTGCTGTAACACTTTTCGTCCTAAGTGGGATGGGTATGCCCAGACATAGATCCCTTGATCACTGTGCCACTGGATTCAAACTAGCCTGGCTGAAGAAGGGTGAAATACCCAGAAACCTGTCCCAGGATGCTTGTTTCTGGTCCAGGGAGTACCTGGTCTGGCAGTTCGGTCTGGTCTGTTATCATGGGACACAGGGTCAAGACTGATTTGCATATGGCTGGGTCCAAACTGGGGTGTCATAGTGAGCAAAATAATGATGGATTTAACCCAGATCTTTTGACTGGGGGAGAATGTTTGCATTGTCAGCATTCCGTCCATCATTTGTGTGCTGTAACACTTTTCGCCCTAAGTGGGATGGGTATGCCCAGACGTAGGTCCCTTGCTCACTGTGCCACTGGATTCAAGCTAGCCTGCCTGAAGAAGGGTGACATACCCTGAAACCTGTTCCAGGATGCTTGTTTCTGGTCGAGGGAGGACCTGTTCTGGCAGTACGGTCTGGACTGTTCCCGTGGGGCACTGGGTCAAGACTGATTTCCATGTGGCTGGGTCCAAACTGGGGTGGCATAGTGGGCAAAAGAATGATGGATTTAACCCAGATCTTTTGACTGGGGGAAAAAGTTTGCATTGTCAGCATTCCGTCCCTCATTTGTTTGCTGTAACACTTTTCGCCCTAAGTGGGATGGGTATGCCAGACGTGGGTCCCTCGCTCAATGTGCCTCTGGATTCAAGCTAGTCGGGCTGAAGAAGGGTGACATACCCTGAAGCCAGTCCCAGGATGCTTTTTCCGTTCCAGGGAGGACCTGGCCTAGCAGTTTGGTCTAGACTGTGCCATGGGGCACAGGGTCAATACTGATTTGCATATGGCTGGGTCCAAACTGGGGTGGCATAGTGGGCAAAAGAGCGATCGATTTAACCCAGATCTTTTGACTGGGGGAGAATGTTTGCATTGTCAGCATTCCGTCCATCATTTGTTTGCTGTAACACTTTTCACCTTAAGTGGGATGGGTATGCCCAGACGTGGGTCCCTTGCTCACTGTACCACTGGATTCAAGCTAGCCTGCCTGAAGAAGGGTGACATACCCTGAAACCGGTCCCAGGATGCTTGTTTCCAGTGCAGGGAGGACCTGGCCTGTCAGTTCGGTCTGGACTGTTCCCATGGGACACAAGGTCAAGACTGATTTGCATATGGCTGGGTCAAAACTGGGGTGGCATAGTGGACAAAAGAACGATGGATTTAACCCAGATTTTTTGACTGGGTGAAGAATGTTTGCATTGTCAGCATTCCGTTCATCATTTGTTTGCTGTAACACTTTTCGTCCTAAGTGGGATGGGTATGCCCAGACGTAGATCCCTTGATCACTGTGCCACTGGATTCAAGCTAGCCTGGCTGAAGAAGGGTGAAATACCCAGAAACCTGTCCCAGGATGCTTGTTTCTGGTCCAGGGAGTACCTGGTCTGGCAATTCGGTCTGGACTGTTCCCATGGGACACAGGGTCAAGACTGATTTGCATATGGCTGGGTCCAAACTGGGGTGTCATAGTGAGCAAAATAATGATGGATTTAACCCAGATCTTTTGACTGGGGGAGAATGTTTGCATTGTCAGCATTCCGTCCATCATTTGTGTGCTGTAACACTTTTCGCCCTAAGTGGGATGGGTATGCCCAGACGTAGGTCCCTTGCTCACTGTGCCACTGGATTCAAGGTAGCCTGCCTGAAGAAGGGTGACATACCCTGAAACCTGTCCCAGGATGCTTGTTTCTGGTCGAGGGAGGACCTGTTCTGGCAGTTCGGTCTGGACTGTTCCCGTGGGGCACAGGGTCAAGACTGATTTGCATGTGGCTGGGTCCAAACTGGGGTGGCATAGTGGGCAAAAGAATGATGGATTTAACCCAGATCTTTTGACTGGGGGAAAAAGTTTGCATTGTCAGCATTCCGTCCCTCATTTGTTTGCTGTAACACTTTTCGCCCTAAGTGGGATGGGTATGCCAGACGTGGGTCCCTTGCTCACTGTGCCACTGGATTCAAGCTAGTCGGGCTGAAGAAGGGTGATATACCCTGAAGCCAGTCCCAGGATGCTTTTTTCCGGTCCAGGGAGGACCTAGCCTAGCAGTTCGGTCTAGACTGTGCCCATGGGGCACAGGGTCAATACTGATTTGCATATGGCTGGGTCCAAACTGGGGTGGCATAGTGGGCAAAAGAGCGATCGATTTAACCCAGATATTTTGACTGGGGGAGAATGTTTGCATTGTCAGCATTCCGTCCATCATTTGTTTGCTGTAACACTTTTCACCTTAAGTGGGATGGGTATGCCCAGACGTGGGTCCCTTGCTCACTGTACCACTGGATTCAAACTAGCCTGCCTGAAGAAGGGTGACATACCCTGAAACCGGTCCCAGGATGCTTGTTTCCCGTGCAGGGAGGACCTGGCCTGTCAGTTCGGTCTGGACTGTTCCGATGGGACACAAGGTCAAGACTGATTTGCATATGGCTGGGTCCAAACTGGGGTGGCATAGTGGACAAAAGAACGATGGATTTAACCCAGATTTTTTGACTAGGGGAAGAATGTTTGCATTGTCAGCATTCCGTTCATCATTTGTTTGCTGTAACACTTTTCGTCCTAAGTGGGATGGGTATGCCCAGACGTAGATCCCTTGATCACTGTGCCACTGGATTAAAGCTAGCCTGGCTGAAGAAGGGTGAAATACCCAGAAACCTGTCCCAGGTTGCTTGTTTCTGGTCCAGGGAGTACCTGGTCTGGCAGTTCGGTCTGGACTGTTCCCATGGGACACAGGGTCAAGACTGATTTGCATATGGCTGGGTCCAAACTGGGGTGTCATAGTGAGCAAAATAATGATGGATTTAACCCAGATCTTTTGACTGGGGGAGAATGTTTGCATTGTCAGCATTCCGTCCATCATTTGTGTGCTGTAACACTTTTCGCCCTAAGTGGGATGGGTATGCCCAGACGTAGGTCCCTTGCTCACGGTGCCACTGGATTCAAGCTAGCCTGCCTGAAGAAGGGTGACATACCCTGAAACCTGTCCCAGGATGCTTGTTTCTGGTCGAGGGAGGACCTGTTCTGGCAATTCGGTCTGGACAGTTCCCGTGGGGCACAGGGTCAAGACTGATTTGCATGTGTCTGGGTCCAAACTGGGGTGGCATAGTGGGCAAAAGAATGATGGATTTAACCCAGATCTTTTGACTGAGGGAAAAAGTTTGCATTGTCAGCATTCCGTCCCTCATTTGTTTGCTGTAACACTTTTCGCCCTAAGTGGGATGGGTATGCCAGACGTGGGTCCCTTGCTCACTGTGCCACTGGATTCAAGCTAGTCGGGCTGAAGAAGGGTGACATACCCTGAAGCCAGTCCCAGGATGCTTTTTTCCGGTCCAGGGAGGACCTGGCCTAGCAGTTCGGTCTAGACTGTGCCCATGGGGCACAGGGTCAATACTGATTTGCATATGGCTGGGTCCAAACTGGGGTGGCATAGTGGGCAAAAGAGCGATCGATTTAACCCAGATCCTTTGACTGGGGGAGAATGTTTGCATTGTCAGCATTCCGTCCATCATTTGTTTGCTGTAACAATTTTCACCTTAAGTGGGATGGGTATGCCCAGACGTGGGTCCCTTGCTCACTGTACCACTGGATTCAAGCTAGCCAGCCTGAAGAAGGGTGACATACCCTGAAACCGGTCCCAGGATGCTTGTTTCCAGTGCAGGGAGGACCTGGCCTGTCAGTTCGGTCTGGACTGTTCCCATGGGACACAAGGTCAAGACTGATTTGCATATGGCTGGGTCCAAACTGGGGTGGCATAGTGGACAAAAGAATGATGGATTTAACCCAGAGTTTTTGACTGGGGGAAGAATGTTTGCATTGTCAGCATTCCGTCCCTCATTTGTTTGCTGTAACACTTTTCGCCCTAAGTGGGATGGGTATGCCAGACGTGGGTCCCTTGCTCACTGTGCCACTGGATTCAAGCTAGTCGGGCTGAAGAAGGGTGACATACCCTGAAGCCAGTCCCAGGATGCTTTTTTCCGGTCCAGGGAGGACCTGGCCTAGCAGTTCGGTCTAGACTGTGCCCATGGGGCACACGGTCAATATTGATTTGGATATAGCTGGGTCCAAACTGGGGTGGCATAGTGGGCAAAAGAGCGATCGATTTAACCCAGATATTTTGACTGGGGGAGAATGTTTGCATTGTCAGAATTCCGTCCATGATTTGTTTGCTTTAAAACTTTTTTCCCTAAGTGGGATGGGCATGCCCTGATATGGGTCCCTTGCTCACTGTGCCACTGGATTCAAGCTAGCCTGGCTGAAGAAGGGTGACAAACCCTGAAACCGGTCCAAGGATGCTGGTTTCCAGTCCAGGGAGGACCTGGCCTGGCAGTTAGGTCTGGTCTGTTCCCATGGGGCACAGGGTCAAGACTGATTTGCATATGGCTGGGTTCAAACTAGGGTGGTATAGTGGTCAAAAGAACGATGTATTTAACACAGATCTTTTGACTGGGGGAAGAATGCTTGCATTGTCAGCATTCCGTCCATCATTTGTTTGCTGTAACACTTTTCGCCCTAAGTGGGATGGGTATGCCCAGACGTAGGTCCCTTGCTCACTGTGCCACTGGATTCAAGCTAGCCTGGCTGAAGAAGGGTTACATATCCTGAAACCTGTCCCAGGATACTTGTTTCTGGTCTAGGGAGGACCTGTTCTGGCAGTTCGTTTTGGACTGTTCCCATGGGGCACAGGGTCAAGACTGATTTGCATGTGGCTGGGTCCAAACTGGGGTGGCATAGTGGGCAAAAGAACGATGGATTTAACCCATATCTTTTGACTGGGGGAGAAAGTTTGCATTGTTAGCATTCCGTCCCTAATTTGTTTGCTTTAACACTTCTCGCCCTACGTGGGATGGGTATGCCAGACGTGGGTCCCTTGCTCACTGTGCCACTGGATTAAAGCTAGCCTGGCTGAAGAAGGGTGACATACCCAGAATCCAGTCCCAGGATGCTTGTTTCCGGTCCAGGGAGGACCTGGCCTGGCAGTTCGGTCTGGACTGTTCCCATGGGGCACAGGGTCAAGACTGATTTGCATATGGCTGGGTCCAAACTGGGGTGGCATAGTGGGCAAAAGAATGATGGATTTAACCCAGATCTTTTGACTGGGGGAAAAAGTTTGCATTGTCAGCATTCCGTCCCTCATTTGTTTGCTGTAACACTTTTCGCCCTAAGTGGGATGGGTATGCCAGACGTGGGTCCCTTGCTCACTGTGCCACTGGATTCAAGCTAGTCGGGCTGAAGAAGGGTGACATACCCTGAAGCCAGTCCCAGGATGCTTTTTTCCGGTCCAGGGAGGACCTGGCCTAGCAGTTCGGTCTAGACTGTGCCCATGGGGCACAGGGTCAATACTGATTTGCATATGGCTGGGTCCAAACTGGGGTGGCATAGTGGGCAAAAGAGCGATCGATTTAACCCAGATCTTTTGACTGGGGGAGAATGTTTGCATTGTCAGCATTCCGTCCATCATTTGTTTGCTGTAACACTTTTCACCTTAAGTGGGATGGGTATGCCCAGACTTGGGTCCCTTGCTCACTGTACCACTGGATTCAAGCTAGCCTGCCTGAAGAAGGGTGACATACCCTGAAACCGGTCCCAGGATGCTTGTTTCCAGTGCAGGGAGGACCTGGCCTGTCAGTTCGGTCTGGACTGTTCCCATGGGACACAAGGTCAAGACTGATTTGCATATGGCTGGGTCCAAACTGGGGTGGCATAGTGGACAAAAGAACGATGGATTTAACCCAGATTTTTTGACTGGGTGAAGAATGTTTGCATTGTCAGCATTCCGTTCATCATTTGTTTGCTGTAACACTTTTCGTCCTAAGTGGGATGGGTATGCCCAGACGTAGATCCCTTGATCACTGTGCCACTGGATTCAAGCTAGCCTGGCTGAAGAAGGGTGAAATACCCAGAAACCTGTCCCAGGATGCTTGTTTCTGGTCCAGGGAGTACCTGGTCTGGCAATTCGGTCTGGACTGTTCCCATGGGACACAGGGTCAAGACTGATTTGCATATGGCTGGGTCCAAACTGGGGTGTCATAGTGAGCAAAATAATGATGGATTTAACCCAGATCTTTTGACTGGGGGAGAATGTTTGCATTGTCAGCATTCCGTCCATCATTTGTGTGCTGTAACACTTTTCGCCCTAAGTGGGATGGGTATGCCCAGACGTAGGTCCCTTGCTCACTGTGCCACTGGATTCAAGGTAGCCTGCCTGAAGAAGGGTGACATACCCTGAAACCTGTCCCAGGATGCTTTTTTCTGGTCGAGGGAGGACCTGTTCTGGCAGTTCGGTCTGGACTGTTCCCGTGGGGCACAGGGTCAAGACTGATTTGCATGTGGCTGGGTCCAAACTGGGGTGGCATAGTGGGCAAAAGAATGATGGATTTAACCCAGATCTTTTGACTGGGGGAAAAAGTTTGCATTGTCAGCATTCCGTCCCTCATTTGTTTGCTGTAACACTTTTCGCCCTAAGTGGGATGGGTATGCCAGACGTGGGTCCCTTGCTCACTGTGCCACTGGATTCAAGCTAGTCGGGCTGAAGAAGGGTGATATACCCTGAAGCCAGTCCCAGGATGCTTTTTTCCGGTCCAGGGAGGACCTGGCCTAGCAGTTCGGTCTAGACTGTGCCCATGGGGCACAGGGTCAATACTGATTTGCATATGGCTGGGTCCAAACTGGGGTGGCATAGTGGGCAAAAGAGCGATCGATTTAACCCAGATATTTTGACTGGGGGAGAATGTTTGCATTGTCAGCATTCCGTCCATCATTTGTTTGCTGTAACACTTTTCACCTTAAGTGGGATGGGTATGCCCAGACGTGGGTCCCTTGCTCACTGTACCACTGGATTCAAACTAGCCTGCCTGAAGAAGGGTGACATACCCTGAAACCGGTCCCAGGATGCTTGTTTCCAGTGCAGGGAGGACCTTGCCTGTCAGTTCGGTCTGGACTGTTCCGATGGGACACAAGGTCAAGACTGATTTGCATATGGCTGGGTCCAAACTGGGGTGGCATAGTGGACAAAAGAACAATGGATTTAACCCAGATTTTTTGACTAGGGGAAGAATGTTTGCATTGTCAGCATTCCGTTCATCATTTGTTTGCTGTAACACTTTTCGTCCTAAGTGGGATGGGTATGCCCAGACGTAGATCCCTTGATCACTGTGCCACTGGATTAAAGCTAGCCTGGCTGAAGAAGGGTGAAATACCCAGAAACCTGTCCCAGGTTGCTTGTTTCTGGTCCAGGGAGTACCTGGTCTGGCAGTTCGGTCTGGACTGTTCCCATGGGACACAGGGTCAAGACTGATTTGCATATGGCTGGGTCCAAACTGGGGTGTCATAGTGAGCAAAATAATGATGGATTTAACCCAGATCTTTTGACTGGGGGAGAATGTTTGCATTGTCAGCATTCCGTCCATCATTTGTGTGCTGTAACACTTTTCGCCCTAAGTGGGATGGGTATGCCCAGACGTAGGTCCCTTGCTCACGGTGCCACTGGATTCAAGCTAGCCTGCCTGAAGAAGGGTGACATACCCTGAAACCTGTCCCAGGATGCTTGTTTCTGGTCGAGGGAGGACCTGTTCTGGCAATTCGGTCTGGACTGTTCCCGTGGGGCACAGGGTCAAGACTGATTTGCATGTGTCTGGGTCCAAACTGGGGTGGCATAGTGGGCAAAAGAATGATGGATTTAACCCAGATCTTTTGACTGAGGGAAAAAGTTTGCATTGTCAGCATTCCGTCCCTCATTTGTTTGCTGTAACACTTTTCGCCCTAAGTGGGATGGGTATGCCAGACGTGGGTCCCTTGCTCACTGTGCCACTGGATTCAAGCTAGTCGGGCTGAAGAAGGGTGACATACCCTGAAGCCAGTCCCAGGATGCTTTTTTCCGGTCCAGGGAGGACCTGGCCTAGCAGTTCGGTCTAGACTGTGCCCATGGGGCACAGGGTCAATACTGATTTGCATATGGCTGGGTCCAAACTGGGGTGGCATAGTGGGCAAAAGAGCGATCGATTTAACCCAGATCCTTTGACTGGGGGAGAATGTTTGCATTGTCAGCATTCCGTCCATCATTTGTTTGCTGTAACAATTTTCACCTTAAGTGGGATGGGTATGCCCAGACGTGGGTCCCTTGCTCACTGTACCACTGGATTCAAGCTAGCCAGCCTGAAGAAGGGTGACATACCCTGAAACCGGTCCCAGGATGCTTGTTTCCAGTGCAGGGAGGACCTGGCCTGTCAGTTCGGTCTGGACTGTTCCCATGGGACACAAGGTCAAGACTGATTTGCATATGGCTGGGTCCAAACTGGGGTGGCATAGTGGACAAAAGAACGATGGATTTAACCCAGAGTTTTTGACTGGGGGAAGAATGTTTGCATTGTCAGCATTCCGTTCATCATTTGTTTGCTGTAACACTTTTCGTCCTAAGTGGGATGGGTATGCCCAGACATAGATCCCTTGATCACTGTGCCACTGGATTCAAGCTGGCCTGGCTGAAGAAGGGTGAAATACCCAGAAACCTGTCCCAGGATGCTTGTTTCTGGTCCAGGGAGTACCTGGTCTGGGAGTTCGGTATGGACTGTTCCCATGGGACACAGGGTCAAGACTGATTTGCATATGGCTGGGTCCAAACTGGGGTGTCATAGTGAGCAAAATAATGATGGATTTAACCCAGATCTTTTGACTGGGGGAGAATGTTTGCATTGTCAGCATTCCGTCCATCATTTGTTTGCTGTAACACTTTTCACCTTAAGTGAGATGGGTATGCCCAGACGTGGGCCCCTTGCTCACTGTGCCATTGGATTCAAGCTAGCCGGGCTGAAGAAGAGTGACATACCGTGAAACCAGTCCCAGGATGCTTGTTTCCGGTCCAGGGAGGACCTGGCCTGGCAGTTCGGTCTGGACTGTTCCCATGGGGCACAGGGTCAAGACTGATTTGCATATGGCTGGGTCCAAACTGGGGTGGCATAGTGGGCAGAAGAACGATGTATTTAACACAGATCTTTTGACTGGGGGAAGAATGCTTGCATTGTCAGCATTCCGTCCATCATTTGTTTGCTGTAACACCTTCCACCCTAAGTGGTATGGGTATGCCCAGACGTGGGTCCCTTGCTCACTCTGCCACTGGATTCAAGCTAGCCTGGCTGAGGAAGGGTGACATACCCTGAAACCTGTCCCAGGATGCTTGTTTCCGGTCCAGGGAGGACCTGGTCTGGCAGTTCGGTCTGGACTGTTCCCATGGGGCACAGGGTCAAGACTGATTTGCATATGGCTGGGTCCAAACTGGGGTGGCATAGTGGGCAAACGAACAATGGATTTTATCCCAGATCTTTTGACTGGAGAAAAAAGTTTGCATTGTCAGCATTCTGTCCATCATTTGTTTGCTGTAACACTTTTCGCCCTAAGTGGGATGGGTATGCGCAGACGTAGGTCCCTTGCTCACTGTGCCACTGGATTCAAGGTAGCCTGGCTGAAGAATGGTGACATACCCTGAAACTGGTCGCAGGATGATTGTTTCTGGTCCAGGGAGGACCTGGCCTGGCAGTTAAGTCTGGACTGTTCCCATGGGGCACGGGGTGCAGACTGATTTGCATATGGCTGGGTCCAAACTGGGGTGGCATAGTGGGCAAAAGAACGATGGATTTAACCCAGATCTTTTTACTGGGGGAGAATGTTTGCATTGTCAGCATTCCGTCCATCATTTGTTTGCTATAACTCTATTTTCACCACAACATTTTAAAACTCATATCTCCGGTTCCACAGTTTATGTTTTTGTCGTTTTGGAGACATGTTATTTATTAAAATTATCTGCGTGCTGTATAAAATACTTTACAGAATGCCTCTAAGTTAAGCCGGACTGCTCCATGCCACGCTACCAGAGCACAGGTTTATGACTTTTGTGGTTCACAATGAGCAGGATTGTGCTTATTATTTGAGTGAGCCTTCCACCACTCTCAACTAATAACACAATTTGTTACAACTAGTAATTTTAGAGATACAGGGCACTCGCCATCGAGGCCTAGGAAAGAAGAAACTTAGCATCATATGTACAAGCCCTTAGCTCCACCGGAGTGTCACTTTTTAGATGCTCAGGTGGCGTTATGGCCAGCACCATATTTCCAAAGTGGCATTAAGCCATTTTTTGTGCCTCAACGTCGCTTTGTAAATATGCTACCATTTCATGCAGGTATGTGTGGGAAAGGGGTGTGCAATGGGTGTTGCTGTGGTAATCCCCCACAAAACCCATTGCTGTTTGACACTGCCCCTGATTTCCACGGAGGTGTAAATGTGAGGCAGCATCAAAAACTAACTCCATGTAAGAGCTGGCGCTACAATGGTGCAACAAGGAGAAATACTTTTTTTTCTCCTCATTTTTACTTTTTCTATGTGGGCTGCATCACATAGAAAGAGCAAAATGCCATTAATGATTGTTTATGTGCAGGAAGGTGTTCTTTCCTGCACATAAACAATCATTAAATAATGGTTATGTGTTACTTCGCAGAACACATTGAAGTAACAAATCACTATTATTCATTGTTTATGTGCAGGAAAGGAGTCCTTCTTGCACATTAATATTACTTCCCTGCACTATGGTGCACTGGTGCCTGAGTTCAGGGCCGGACTGGCCGTAGCGGGCACCAGGCAATCCCCCGGTGCCCCCCGGTCCCCGGGGAGGGGGGGGGGGAGTGGACGGCCGAGCACTTTGCCAGGGCCGGTTTTGGTTCCCAGTCCGGCCCTGCCTGCGTTGTCTCTAGGCAGCTAATTTTTGCACCAGGGCTAGGGAAAACCCAGGAGTGGGTGTGCCGTATTGTTATAACTATGGCACATCCCTGCGTTTTGGAAATGTCGGAGTTTGGCGCCGCCAAACATTTTTGGGTAAATTTCCCCCTCAGTTTATCCTCATTGCTTTTTGGTGTGGTTGGTCACACGGACCCGGAAGTCCACTCTTATTACCGAGCCTTTGCTTGACCTCGGCGTATGGCCAGAAACACAGTATTGTTGTGGGTAACACAGCAGCTCAATGAAGGCCCTTGCTGTCCACTTGCAGCCACTCGTGACAAAAGACACATTTTTTGCTCCTCACAACGCTTTTCTTTTTCTTCATCTCTTCTTCATTGTCTTCAAGCTTCCTGCTTGTAATATTCGAATATTCTGCTGCAAGAATGATAGGACTGCACAACAGGCTGAACAGAACCCGCTTAGCTGTGAAATGTTGACAAATGGCTCGTACAATAATTTTAAAGACTGCTTGAGATCAGAATAATGGTGCAGTAGAGATAGCATACTTAGAACTAAAGAGCATATCTGCAGATCACCAAAACCACAATAATCAGTCGCGCGTCTGATATGGTTCAGATACCCTGCCTCTTGGGATTCAAAGATGATGACTTAATAAACACAAAAGGTTCTTGAAAATTGTGGCACAGACAGCATACTGCATGCAAAGATAACACGATCTTACTTGTTCACAATTTAGTCCTCCCGAAAGTATGAGAATGTGGCATGCAGAGGATAATGTCGACGCCCGCTTGCATAAGGGTGAATTAACTCATGAATATCAATGAAAACCGTTTTGGTCAGATCGTTGATTAAATTGGCGAGTGATACCTTAAGTAAGTCCCACGGCTTTCATCACACGCGTTAAAAAATTGTCTGGAATGTAAATATGTGAGAAGAAAAAGGTAGCACGTGGGTAATAGGCCATTAATAATGAGAGCCCGCAACAGTAATCAGACACCTATGTGCAGAAAAAGCTCTTGCAATCAGGCAATTTCGGAGTCTGTCTCGGGCTCCGATTCAGTAAACCCATTGTAAAGGCGGTACAGCGCTGGACTGCTCTTTTATACCACCGAGTATTTCCCTGGTGGGCTAAAGCCAGTGGTCGAAGTGGGGAAAACAAAGTAGGGGAACTGTGTGCAGAGAATCAGAGGGCGGGAACAACCTGAGGATTGGATCAGTGGCTGGGGTTAGAGGTGTGGCCAGGATTGCAAAACATCCCAATCTTTAGCATCTGTTTTGCATTTCGCTGACCAGTGACAGCTTATTATGTTATGTAATTCAACCAATGGATACACATGAATATTTAACGATTAATATGAGTTATTGGCATTAAAATAAATTCACAAAGTGGGATATGTTTCTAATCCCAGAATGTCCCAAATATGCTTAAAAGTGGAAGCACAAGCCATTTGTGTCCGAGCCATGAAGTTTACGTCGTCAGCAATATAATCAATAGACAATCAATTTTATGTGTGTAAATCACTGTATAGGAAATGTTACATAAGACAAAGGACTACAAGGTGTAGGAGTCACATGATAACCATACTAGTAGGCAGTATAGTTTAATAGTGATTGATCTGGAGAAACACAAACCCAGATTTTAAAACGTAATACCATGATTGGGGGGTTCTCTTTAATAATCATTATTGATTGCTATCCAAATGAACACTTTTTGCAACATTAGGATAATCAAAGAAAGGCCTGGGGAAAAAACCATAACGCGCTAGTTTATGCCTTGCAGTTTGTATGCAGCTCTTAGATGAAATTTAATAGCTCCCTGTTCTTTGTTAGGATTTTAATTTATAAACTGCAAGTAGCAAAAGGATCTCACTGAGAAATGCAGTAACCCACTGACCTATTTACAATATGTGCACTTTGTTATTGGCATGGTACATTTTCTTTGCAGCAGGCACATTAACCCTCTGTGCTATCTTTCCATGAGTCAAAACTTCCACTAGACAAAACTCCGATCTCACTCTAGGAAGAAGTCTATTCACCGGAGTCATGACATTTTTATTATTGCCGAAAATTGCTGGAGGCCAAGAAGTAGGCATCAAGTGCTTCTAAAACCATAATATACGACGCCCCCACTCAAAGTCAGCACCTGCTGTGGTCACACCAGTCAAACAGTCCTAGACCCAGCTCTTCTCAGAGGTTCTGTGACCTCAGTGACAGAGTCACTGTTGCTCTAGGGTCTGCTACTTCGTAGGCTTGCCCGCAAGACTGGAGGTGAACTTCAGTATGGATTGTGGTGGACAAGCCTTCAAGGAGAACCCACACTGCTAGGGTCCACCTGCTGGTGCTAAGACACCAGGGGGCATATTATCAGGCCCCAGCAATAATTATTGCTGAGCGTGCTTAGCGCGCTGTTAATTATCGCCGGCTATCGCTGGAATATATCGCCAAGCTAGCGCTGCATTATCAACGTTAGCGCTATGGCGATAAATATTCCAGCGATAGAGGGCTTTTCCATGGAACATCGCTGGTTTTCCAGCGTTGTTCCATGGAAATTGGCGATATCCTTGAGGATAGACCCTGTGGCCTTAGCCCCACAATCCACCTCCCATATTAGGTATGCCTTAGTCAGGAATTTAACAGATGTTAAATTCCTGACTTAAGGCAGAGTTAGCGCGATTTAAATTATCGCTACGTATCGTTCTTAATATCGCAAAGCTGCCTTCGCGATATTTTCCCATGTTGTTTTCACAGCCACGCCTACTTTGCATCTCATTATAGATGCGAGGCGAGGCAGGTGAAAAACGAGAGCTACTTCAAGGAAACAAACGCTAGCGTGTCCTTATAAATAATGCGATATAATTATCGCGGCTTTGCGCCCGAAGAACTGACGCTAAAGCGGTACGCCGGCCCTTGGTGATATGCCCCCAGGGCTTTTCCAGTTTTGCGGGGCCTTCTAAGTTCTAGCATGGAAATGTGCCCCCTCAGCAGAGTGGTCTGGGGGACTGTTCATGAAGGCTGAACCTGGTTTTCCAGTTCTAAATTCAGCAGCTCTGCCCACAGCTCCGCTCCCTCACTGAACACCATACTGCCCCACTGAGAGAAATTCACACTTCCTTCAACCACAATCCAATTTGACCTGATATAAACAACTGGATGCGACTCAATTTAAATGATGCACTAGGCAAGAGCAATATGCTGCCTAAAAGAAAAAGTAACAACATCCTGGAAAAAGCAAACACTCATAGGAAATGAAAGTTTAAATAAAGCATGTGAAATGTAAGCAGGAACAACATGGTGAACTTAACGCTTTTACAGTAATTATTCAGAAATCAACGAGTATTTTTGCCTGAAACGTTAAGGACATAACGACAGGGCCCAGAAAGGACCCATTTCAATGTCCACTGCTTAAAAACGTAAGCAGTATGGTTTAACCCCTTCGATGCTCATGACGGAGCGGTTCCGACATGAGCATCGGTTGAGCTGTGCTCATGACGGAACCGCTCCGTCATGAGCACAGCCCCTGGGGGAAGCGCTGGCGCTCCCCCCCTGGGGCATCGATCGTGCTCCCACAGATGGGGATGGCAGCGGAAGAGTTTCCGCTGCCACCCCCGAGCCCCCCCACGCTTCCTGATGACGTCAGTGCGCACAGCGCGCGCTGGCGTCATCAGGAAGCGTTGGACGCGCTGGAATTCATTTCTTCCAGCGCGTCCAACGGATCAGGTAGGTGTTTTGCTGCAGTGTGGCGGGGGGGGGCGGAATTCCAGGGCCTTGAGGCATCGGGGGAGAGGAAAGAGTATTTCCTCTCCCCTGATGTCTCAATGATGGGCATTCCTGTCCCACGATCGCGCACAGCGTCGCGATCGTGGGACAGGAATGCCCCCACTAGACCCCAGGGATGTTGTTTTTGGCCATTTGGGAAGCGACCCCTTGGGCAAGGGTCGCTTCCCTGGGGGACAATTTTTGGACAGACTTTTCTGCCCCCCCTGGGGCAGATCGGTCCACTTTCGGTCCGTTTCTGCCCCCAGGGGGGGCAGAAAAGCCCACTAGACACCAGGGATGTCGTAATGGTGATATGGGAAGCGAGGCCTTGGGCAGGGGTCGCTTCCCTGGGGAATAATTTTTGCAAAGACTCTTCTGCCCCCCCTGGGGGCAGATCGGTCCACTTCCGGTCCGTTTCTGCCCCCAGGGGGGGC
Organism: Triturus cristatus; assembly: GCF_964204655.1. Lineage (NCBI taxonomy): Eukaryota > Metazoa > Chordata > Amphibia > Caudata > Salamandridae > Triturus > Triturus cristatus. The sequence continues at coordinate 456,491,867 of NC_140580.1, read as the reverse complement.
AGAAAAGCCCACTTGACACCAGGGATGTCGTAATGGTGATATGGGAAGCGACCCCTTGGGCAAGGGTCGCTTCCCTGGGGGAGAATTTTTGCAAAGACTCTTCTGCCCCCCCTGGGGGCAGATCGTTCCACTTCCGGTCCGTTTCTGCCCCCAGGGGGGGCAGAAAAGCCCACTAGACACCAGGGATGTCGTAATGGTGATATGGGAAGCGACCCCTTGGGCAAGGGTCGCTTCCCTGGGGGATAATTTTTGCAAAGACTCTTCTGCCCCCCCTGGGGGCAGATCGGTCCACTTCCGGTCCGTTTCTGCCCCCAGGGGGGGCAGAAAAGCCCACTAGACACCAGGGATGTCGTAATGGTGATATGGGAAGCGACCCCTTGGGCAAGGGTCGCTTCCCTGGGGGAGAATTTTTGCAAAGACACTTCTGCCCCCCCTGGGGGCAGATCGGTCCACTTCCGGTCCGTTTCTGCCCCCAGGGGGGGCAGAAAAGCCCACTAGACACCAGGGATGTCATAATGGTGATATGGGAAGCAACCCCTTGGGCAAGGGTCGCTTCACTGGGGGAGAATTTTTGCAAAGACTCTTATGCCCCCCCTGGGGGCAGATCGTTCCACTTCCGGTCCGTTTCTGCCCCCAGGGGGGGCAGAAAAGCCCACTAGACACCAGGGATGTCGTAATGGTGATATGGGAAGCGACCCCTTGGGCAAGGGTCGCTTCCCTGGGGGATAATTTTTGCAAAGACTCTTCTGCCCCCCCTGGGGGCAGATCGGTCCACTTCCGGTCCGTTTCTGCCCCCAGGGGGGGCAGAAAAGCCCACTAGACACCAGGGATGTCGTAATGGTGATATGGGAAGCGACCCCTTGGGCAAGGGTCGCTTCCCTGGGGGAGAATTTTTGCAAAGACACTTCTGCCCCCCCTGGGGGCAGATCGGTCCACTTCCGGTCCGTTTCTGCCCCCAGGGGGGGCAGAAAAGCCCACTAGACACCAGGGATGTCGTAATGGTGATATGGGAAGCAACCCCTTGGGCAAGGGTCGCTTCCCTGGGGGAGAATTTTTGCAAAGACTCTTATGCCCCCCCTGGGGGCAGATCGGTCCACTTCCGGTTTGCACTACGTTTTGGGCCGTTGCCTGCCGCGGGTACTTGGGCCTCCCACACAAGTGAGGCACCATTTTTACCGGGAGACCTGGGGGAACGCTGGGTGGTGGTAAATTTGTGTGAGCCCGGTGATGCCACTACTTTCCCACCCCAAAATGTGTGAAAAAAGTGATTTTTTCAGCAAAAATTGAGGTTTGCAGGGGATTCTGGGTAAGGAAACGTTGGGGGATCCACGCAAGCCATACCTCCCTGGAAGCCGCCGGGTGTCTAGTTTTCAGAAATGCGTGGGTTTGGTAGGTTTCCCTAGATGGCCGCCGAGCACCGGGTCAAAAACCAAAGTGACCCCCCTTGCAAAACCAGGTGGTTTTGCGATCGGCCATTTTGATGTCACCTCACTACGTTTTGGGCCCTTGCCTGCCGCGGGTACTTGGGCCTCCCACACAAGTGAGGCACCATTATTACCGGGAGACCTGGGGGAACGCTGGGAGGTGGTAAATTTGTGTGTGCCCGGTGATGCCACTACTTTCCCACCCCAAAATGTGTGAAAAAAGTGATTTTTTCAGCAAAAATTGAGGTTTGCAGGGGATTCTGGGTAAGGAAACGTTGGGGGATCCACGCAAGCCATACCTCCCTGGAAGCCGCCGGGTGTCTAGTTTTCAGAAATGCGTGGGTTTGGTAGGTTTCCCTAGATGGCCGCCGAGCACCGGGTCAAAAACCAAAGTGACCCCCCTTGCAAAACCAGGTGGTTTTGCGATCGGCCATTTTGATGTCACCTCACTACGTTTTGGGCCCTTGCCTGCCGCGGGTACTTGGGCCTCCCACACAAGTGAGGCACCATTTTTACCGGGAGACCGGGGGAACGCTGGGAGGTGGTAAATTTGTGTGTGCCCGGTGATGCCACTACTTTCCCACCCCAAAATGTGTGAAAAAAGTGATTTTTTCAGCAAAAATTGAGGTTTGCAGGGGATTCTGGGTAAGGAAACGTTGGGGGATCCACGCAAGCCATACCTCCCTGGAAGCCACCGGGTGTCTAGATTTCAGAAACGCGTGGGTTTGGTTGGTTTCCCTAGATGGCCGCCGAGCACCGTGCCAAAAACCAAAGTGACCCCCCTTGCAAAACCAGGTGGTTTTGCGATAGGCCATTTTGATGTCCCCTCACTACGTTTTGGGCCCTTGCCTGCCGCGGGTACTTGGGCCTCCCACACAAGTGAGGCACCATTTTTACCGGGAGACCTGGGGGAACGCTGGGTGGTGGTAAATTTGTGTGAGCCCGGTGATGCCACTACTTTCCCACCCCAAAATGTGTGAAAAAAGTGATTTTTTCAGCAAAAATTGAGGTTTGCAGGGGATTCTGGGTAAGGAAACGTTGGGGGATCCACGCACGCCATACCTCCCTGGAAGCCGCCGGGTGTCTAGTTTTCAGAAATGCATGGGTTTGGTAGGTTTCCTTAGATGGCCGCCGAGCACCGGGCCAAAACCCAAAGTGACCCCCCTTGCAAAACCAGGTGGTTTTGCGATAGGCCATTTTGATGTCGCCTCACTACGTTTTGGGCCCTTGCCTGCCGCGGGTACTTGGGCCTCCCACACAAGTGAGGCACCATTTTTACCGGGAGACCTGGGGGAACGCTGGGTGGTGGTAAATTTGTGTGAGCCCGGTGATGCCACTACTTTCCCACCCCAAAATGCTTGAAAAAAGTGATTTTTTCAGCAAAAATTGAGGTTTGCAGGGGATTCTGGGTAAGGAAACGTTGGGGGATCCACGCAAGCCATACCTCCCTGGAAGCCGCCGGGTGTCTAGTTTTCAGAAATGCGTGGGTTTGGTAGGTTTCCCTAGATGGCCGCCGAGCACCGGGCCAAAAACCAAAGTGACCCCCCTTGCAAAACCGGGTGGTTTTGCGATAAGCCATTTTGATGTCGCCTCACTACGTTTTGGGCCCTTGCCTGCCGCGGGTACTTGGGCCTCCCACACAAGTGAGGCACCATTTTTACCGGGAGACCTGGGGGAACGCTGGGTGGTGGTAAATTTGTGTGAGCCCGGTGATGCCACTACTTTCCCACCCCAAAATGTGTGAAAAAAGTGATTTTTTCAGCAAAAATTGAGGTTTGCAGGGGATTCTGGGTAAGGAAACGTTGGGGCATCCACGCAAGCCATACCTCCCTGGAAGCCGACGGGTGTCTAGTTTTCAGAAATGCGTGGGTTTGGTAGGTTTCCCTAGATGGCCGCCGAGCACCGGGCCAAAAACCAAAGTGACCCCCCTTGCAAAACCAGGTGGTTTTGCGATAGGCCATTTTGATGTCGCCTCACTACGTTTTGGGCCCTTGCCTGCCGCGGGTACTTGGGCCTCCCACACAAGTGAGGCACCATTTTTACCGGGAGACCTGGGGGAATGCTGGGTGGTGGTAAATTTGTGTGAGCCCGGTGATGCCACTACTTTCCCACCCCAAAATGTGTGAAAAAAGTGATTTTTTCAGCAAAAATTGAGGTTTGCAGGGGATTCTGGGTAAGGAAACGTTGGGGGATCCACGCAAGCCATACCTCCCTGTAAGCCTCCGGGTGTCTAGTTTTCAGAAATGCGTGGGTTTGGTAGGTTTCCGTAGATGGCCACCGAGCACCGGGCCAAAAACCAAAGTGACCCCCCTTGCAAAACCAGGTGGTTTTGCGATAGGCCATTTTGATGTCGCCTCACTACGTTTTGGGCCCTTGCCTGCCGCGGGTACTTGGGCCTCCCACACAAGTGAGGCACCATTTTTACCGGGAGACCTGGGGGAACGCTGGGTGGTGGTAAATTTGTGTGAGCCCAGTGATGCCACTACTTTCCCACCCCAAAATGTGTGAAAAAAGTGATTTTTTCAGCAAAAATTGAGGTTTGCAGGGGATTCTGGGTAAGGAAACGTTGGGGGATCCACGCAAGCCATACCTCCCTGGAAGCCGCCGGGTGTCTAGTTTTCAGAAATGTGTGGGTTTGGTAGGTTTCCCCAGATGGCCGCCGAGCACCGGGCCAAAAACCAAAGTGACCCCCCTTGCAAAACCAGGTGGTTTTGCGATAGGCCATTTTGATGTCGCCTCACTACGTTTTGGGCCCTTGCCTGCCGCGGGTACTTGGGCCTCCCACACAAGTGAGGAACCATTTTTACCGGGAGACCTGGGGGAACGCTGGGTGGTGGTAAATTTGTGTGAGCCCGGTGATGCCACTACTTTCCCACCCCAAAATGTGTAAAAAAAGTGATTTTTTCAGCAAAAATTGAGGTTTGCAGGGGATTCTGGGTAAGGAAACGTTGGGGGATCCACGCAAGCCATACCTCCCTGGAAGCCGCCGGGTGTCTAGTTTTCAGAAATGCATGGGTTTGGTAGGTTTCCCTAGATGGCCGCCGAGCACCGGGCCAAAAACCAAAGTGACCCCCCTTGCAAAACCAGGTGGTTTTGCGATAGGCCATTTTGATGTCGCCTCACTACGTTTTGGGCCCTTGCCTGCCGCGGGTACTTGGGCCTCCCACACAAGTGAGGCACCATTTTTACCGGGAGACCTGGGGGAACGCTGGGTGGTGGTAAATTTGTGTGAGCCCGGTGATGCCACTACTTTCCCACCCCAAAATGTGTAAAAAAAGTGATTTTTTCAGCAAAAATTGAGGTTTGCAGGGGATTCTGGGTAAGGAAACGTTGGGGGATCCATGCAAGCCATACCTCCCTGGAAGCCGCCGGGTGTCTAGTTTTCAGAAATGCATGGGTTTGGTAGGTTTCCCTAGATGGCCGCCGAGCACCGGGCCAAAAACCAAAGTGACGCCCCTTGCAAAACCAGGTGGTTTTGCGATAGGCCATTTTGATGTCGCCTCACTACATTTTGGGCCCTTGCCTGCCGCGGGTACTTGGGCCTCCCACACAAGTGAGGCACAATTTTTACCGGGAGACCTGGGGGAACGCTGGGTGGTGGTAAATTTGTGTGAGCCCGGTGATGCCACTACTTTCCCACCCCAAAATGTGTGAAAAAAGTGATTTTTTCAGCAATAATTGAGGTTTGCAGGGGATTCTGGGTAAGGAAACGTTGGGGGATCCATGCAAGCCATACCTCCCTGGAAGCTGCCGGGTGTCTAGTTTTCAGAAATGCATGGGTTTGGTAGGTTTCCCTAGATGGCCACCGAGCACCGGGCCAAATACCAAAGTGACCCCCCTTGCAAAACCAGGTGGTTTTGCGATAGGCCATTTTGATGTCGCCTCACTACGTTTTGGGCCCTTGCCTGCCGCGGGTACTTGGGCCTCCCACACAAGTGAGGCACCATTTTTACCGGGAGACCTGGGGGAACGCTGGGTGGTGGTAAATTTGTGTGAGCCCGGTGATGCCACTACTTTCCCACCCCAAAATGTGTGAAAAAAGTGATTTTTTCAGCAAAAATTGAGGTTTGCAGGGGATTCTGGGTAAGGAAACGTTGGGGGATCCACGCAAGCCATACCTCCCTGTAAGCCTCCGGGTGTCTAGTTTTCAGAAATGCGTGGGTTTGGTATGTTTCCCTAGATGGCCGCCGAGCACCGGGCCAAACACCAAAGTGAACCCCCTTGCAAAACCAGGTGGTTTTGCGATAGGCCATTTTGATGTCGCCTCAGTATGTTTTGGGCCCTTGCCTGCCGCGGGTACTTGGGCCTCCCACACAAGTGAGGCACCATTTTTACCGGGAGACCTGGGAGAACGCTGGTTGGTGGTAAATTTGTGTGAGCCCAGTGATGCCACTACTTTCCCACCCCAAAATGTGTGAAAAAAGTGATTTTTTCAGCAGAATTTGAGGTTTGCAGGGGATTCTGGGTAAGGAAACGTTGGGGGATCCACGCAAGCCATACCTCCCTGGAAGCCGCCGGGTGTCTAGTTTTCAGAAATGCATGGGTTTGGTAGGTTTCCCTAGATGGCCGCCGAGCACCGGGCCAAAAACCAAAGTGACCCCCCTTGCAAAACCAGGTGGTTTTGCGATAGGCCATTTTGATGTCGCCTCACTACGTTTTGGGCCCTTGCCTGCCGCGGGTACTTGGGCCTCCCACACAAGTGAGGCACCATTTTTACCGGGAGACCTGGGGGAACGCTGGGTGGTGGTAAATTTGTGTGAGCCCGGTGATGCCACTACTTTCCCACCCCAAAATGTGTGAAAAAAGTGATTTTTTCAGCAAAAATTGAAGTTTGCAGGGGATTCTGGGTAACGAAACGTTGGGGGATCCACGCAAGCCAAACCTCCCTGGAAGCCGCCGGGTGTCTAGTTTTCAGAAATGCGTGGGTTTGGTAGGTTTCCCTAGATGGCCGCCGAGCACCGGGCCAAAAGCCAAAGTGACCCCCCTTGCAAAACCAGGTGGTTTTGCGATAGGCCATTTTGATGTCGCCTCACTACGTTTTGGGCCCTTGCCTGCCGCGGGTACTTGGGCCTCCCACACAAGTGAGGCACCATTTTTACCGGGAGACCTGGGGGAACGCTGGGTGGTGGTAAATTTGTGTGAGCCCGGTGATGCCACTACTTTCCCACCCCAAAATGTGTGAAAAAAGTGATTTTTTCAGCAAAAATTGAGGTTTGCAGGGGATTCTGGGTAAGGAAACGTTGGGGGATCCACGCAAGCCATACCTCCCTGGAAGCCGCCGGGTGTCTAGTTTTCAGAAATGCGTGGGTTTGGTAGGTTTCCCTAGATGGCCGCCGAGCACCGGGCCAAAAACCAAAGTGACCTCCCTTGCAAAACCAGGTGGTTTTGCGATAGGCCATTTTGATGTCGCCTCACTACGTTTTGGGCCCTTGCCTGCCGCGGGTACTTGGGCCTCCCACACAAGTGAGGCACCATTTTTACCGGGAGACCTGGGGGAACGCTGGGTGGTGGTAAATTTGTGTGAGCCCGGTGATGCCACTACTTTCCCACCCCAAAATGTGTGAAAAAAGTGATTTTTTCAGCAAAAATTGAGGTTTGCAGGGGATTCTGGGTAAGGAAACGTTGGGGGATCCACGCAAGCCATACCTCCCTGGAAGCCGCCGGGTGTCTAGTTTTCAGAAATGCATGGGTTTGGTAGGTTTCCCTAGATGGCCGCCGAGCACCGGGCCAAAAACCAAAGTGACCCCCCTTGCAAAACCAGGTGGTTTTGCGATAGGCCATTTTGATGTCGCCTCACTACGTTTTGGGCCCTTGCCTGCCGCGGGTACTTGGACCTCCCACACAAGTGAGGCACCATTTTTACCGGGAGACCTGGGGGAACGCTGGGTGGTGGTAAATTTGTGTGAGGCCGGTGATGCCACTACTTTCCCACCCCAAAATGTGTAAAAAAAGTGATTTTTTCAGCAAAAATTGAGGTTTGCAGGGGATTCTGGGTAAGGAAACGTTGGGGGTTCCACGCAAGCCATACCTCCCTGGAAGCCGCCGGGTGTCTAGTTTTCAGAAATGCGTGGGTTTGGTAGGTTTCCCTAGATGGCCGCCGAGCACCGGGCCAAAAACCAAAGTGACGCCCCTTGCAAAACCAGGTGGTTTTGCGATAGGCAATTTTGATGTCGCCTCACTACATTTTGGGCCCTTGCCTGCCGCGGGTACTTGGGCCTCCCACACAAGTGAGGCACCATTTTTACCGGGAGACCTGGGGGAACGCTGGGTGGTGGTAAATTTGTGTGAGCCCGGTGATGCCATAACTTTCCCACCCCAAAATGTGTGAAAAAAGTGATTTTTTCAGCAAACAATGAGGTTTGCAGGGGATTCTGGGTAAGGAAACGTTGGGGGATCCACGCAAGCCATACCTCCCTGGAAGCCTCCGGGTTTCTAGTTTTCAGAAATGTGTGGGTTTGGTAGGTTTCCCTAGATGGCCGCCGAGCACCGGGTCAAAAACCAAAGTGACCACCCTTGCAAAACCAGGTGGTTTTGCGATAGGCCATTTTGATGTCGCCTCACTACGTTTTGGGCCCTTGCCTGCCGCGGGTACTTGGGCCTCCCACACAAGTGAGGCACCATTTTTACCGGGAGACCTGGGGGAACGCTGGGTGGTGGTAAATTTGTGTGAGCCCGGTGATTCCACTACTTTCCCACCCCAAAATGTGTGAAAAAAGTGATTTTTTCAGCAAAAAATGAGGTTTGCAGGGGATTCTGGGTAAGGAAACGTTGGGGGATCCACGCAAGCCATACCTCCCTGGAAGCCGCCGGGTTTCTAGTTTTCAGAAATGTGTGGGTTTGGTAGGTTTCCCTAGGTGCCGGCAGGGCTAGGGTTCAAAATCTACAGCTAGTCACTTTGCCAAAAAAAGGGTCATTTTTCACTGCAAAACCACGTTGCGTTTTGCGCTGTTTCCTGTCGCGGGCACTAGGCCGACCCGCACAAGTAAGGTACCATTTTTCTCGTAGGACTTTAGGGAACGCGGGGTGGGTGGAAATTTGTGGATCCACGCAGATTCCAGAACTTTCCATCACAGAAATGTGGGGAAAATGTGTTTTTTTTGTCAATTTTTTACGTTTGCAAGGGATTCTGGGTAACAGACCATGGTGGGAGGCAGTCAAGTCACCCCATCCTGGATTCCCCTGGGTGTCTAGTTTTCAAAAATGTATAGGTTTGCTAGGTTTCCCTATGTGCCGGCAGGGCTAGGGTTCAAAATCTACAGCTAGTCACTTTGCCAAAAAAAGGGTCATTTTTCACTGCAAACCACGTTGCGTTTTGCGCCGTTTCCTGTCGCGGACACTAGGCCGACCCGCACAAGTGAGGTACCATTTTTCTCGTAGGACTTTGGGGAACGCGGGGTGCATGGAAATATGTGGATCCACGCAGATTCCAGAACTTTCCATCACAGAAATGTGGGGAAAATGTGTTTTTTTTGTCAATTTTTTATGTTTGCAAGGGATTCTGGGTAACAGACCATGGTGGGAGGCAGTCAAGTCACCCCATCCTGGATTCCCCTGGGTGTCTAGTTTTCAAAAATGTATAGGTTTGCTAGGTTTCCCTAGGTGCCGGCAGGGCTAGGGTTCAAAATCTACAGCTAGTCACTTTGCCAAAAAAAGGGTCATTTTTCACTGCAAAACCACGTTGCGTTTTGCGACGTTTCCTGTCGCGGGCACTAGGCCGACCCGCACAAGTGAGGTACCATTTTTCTCGTAGGACTTTGGGGAACGCGGGGTGGGTGGAAATTCGTGGATCCACGCAGATTCCAGAACTTTCCATCCCAGAAATGTGGGGAAAATGTGTTTTTTTTGTCAATTTTTTACGTTTGCAAGGGATTCTGGGTAACAGACCATGGTGGGAGGCAGTCAAGTCACCCCATCCTGGATTCCCCTTGGTGTCTAGTTTTCAAAAATGTATAGGTTTGCTAGGTTTCCCTAGGTGCCGGCTGGGCTAGGGTTCAAAAACTACAGCTAGTCACTTTGCCAAAAAAGGGTCATTTTTCACTGCAAAATTGAGGTGTGACCACGTTGCGTTTTGCGCCGTTTCCTGTCGCGGGCACTAGGCCGACCCGCACAAGTGAGGTACCATTTTTCTCGTAGGACTTTAGGGAACGCGGGGTGGGTGGAAATTTGTGGATCCACGCAGATTCCAGAACTTTCCATCACAGAAATGTGGGGAAAATGTGTTTTTTTTGTCAATTTTTTACGTTTGCAAGGGATTCTGGGTAACAGACCATGGTGGGAGGCAGTCAAGTCACCCCATCCTGGATTCCCCTGGGTGTCTAGTTTTCAAAAATGTATAGGTTTGCTAGGTTTTCCTAGGTGCCGGCAGGGCTAGGGTTCAAAACCTACAGCTAGTCACTTTGCCAAAAAAAGGGTCATTTTTCACTGCAAAACCACGTTGCGTTTTGTGCCGTTTCCTGTCGCGGGCACTAGGCCGACCCGCACAAGTGAGGTACCATTTTTCTCGTAGGACTTTGGGGAACGCGGGGTGGGTGGAAATTTGTGGATCCACGCAGATTCTAGAACTTTCCATCACAGAAATGTGGGGATAATGTGTTTTTTTTGTCCATTTTTTACGCTTGCAAGGGATTCTGGGTAACAGACCATGGTGGGAGGCAGTCAAGTCACCCCATCCTGGATTCCCCTGGGTGTCTAGTTTTCAAAAATGTATAGGTTTGCTAGGCTTCCCTAGGTGCCGGCAGGGCTAGGGTTCAAAATCTACAGCTAGTCACTTTGCCAAAAAAAGGGTCCTTTTTCACTGCAAAACCACGTTGCGTTTTGCGCCGTTTCCTGTCGCGGGCACTAGGCCGACCCGCACAAGTGAGGTACCATTTTTCTCGTAGGACTTTGGGGAACGCGGGGTGGGTGGAAATTTGTGGATCCACGCAGATTGCAGAACTTTCCATCACAGAAATGTGGGGAAAATGTGTTTTTTTGGTCAATTTTTTACGTTTGCAAGGGATTCTGGGTAACAGACCATGGTGGGAGGCAGTCAAGTCACCCCATCCTGGATTCCCCTGGGTGTCTAGTTTTCAAAAATGTATAGGTTTGCTAGGTTTCCCAAGGTGCCGGCAGGGCTAGGGTTCAAAAACTACAGCTAGTCACTTTGCCAAAAAAAGGGTCATTTTTCACTGCAAAACCACGTTGCGTTTTGCGCCGTTTCCTGTCGCGGGCACTAGGCCGACCCGCACATGTGAGGTACCATTTTTCTCGTAGGACTTTGGGGAACGCGGGGTGGGTGGACATTTGTGGATCCACGCAGATTCCAGAACTTTCCATCACAGAAATGTGGGGAAAATGTGTTTTTTTTGTCAATTTTTTATGTTTGCAAGGGATTCTGGGTAACAGACCATGGTGGGAGGCAGTCAAGTCACCCAATCCTGGATTCCCCTGGGTGTCTAGTTTTCAAAAATGTATAGGTTTGCTAGGTTTCCCTAGGTGCCGGCAGGGCTAGGGTTCAAAATCTACAGCTAGTCACTTTGCCAAAAAAGGGATCATTTTTCACTGCAAAATTGAGGTGTGACCACGTTGCGTTTTGCGCCGTTTCCTGTCGCGGGCACTAGGCCGACCCGCACAAGTGAGGTACCATTTTTCTCGTAGGACTTTGGGGAACGCGGGGTGGGTGGAAATTTGTGGATCCACGCAGATTCCAGAACTTTCCATCACAGAAATGTGGGGAAAATGTGTTTTTTTTGTCAATTTTTTACGTTTGCAAGGGATTCTGGGTAACAGACCATGGTGGGAGGCAGTCAAGTCACCCCATCCTGGATTTCCCTTGGTGTCTAGTTTTCAAAAATGTATAGGTTTGCTAGGTTTCCCTAGGTGCCGGCAGGGCTAGGGTTCAAAATCTACAGCTAGTCACTTTGCCAAAAAAAGGGTCATTTTTCACTGCAAAACCACGTTGCGTTTTGCGCCGTTTCCTGTCGCGGGCACTAGGCCGACCCGCACAAGTGAGATACCATTTTTCTTGTAGGACTTTGGGGAACGCGGGGTGGGTGGAAATTTGTGGATCCACACAGATTCCAGAACTTTCCATCGCAGAAATGTGGGGAAAATGTGTTTTTTTTGTCAATTTTTTACGCTTGCAAGGGATTCTGGGTAACAGACCATGGTGGGAGGCAGTCAAGTCACCCCATCCTGGATTCCCCTGCGCGTCTAGTTTTCAAAAATGTATAGGTTTGCTAGGTTTCCCTAGGTGCCGGCAGGGCTAGGGTTCAAAATCTACAGCTAGTCACTTTGCCAAAAAAAGGGTCATTTTTCACTGCAAAACCACGTTGCATTTTGCGCCGTTTCCTGTCGTGGGCACTAGGCTGACCCGCACAAGTGAGGTACCATTTTTCTCGTAGGACTTTGGGGAACGTGGGGTGGGTGGAAATTTGTGGATCCACGCAGATTCCAGAACTTTCCATCACAGAAATGTGGGGAAAATGTGTTTTTTTTGTCAATTTTTTACGTTTGCAAGGGATTCTGGGTAACAGACCATGGTGGGAGGCAGTCAAGTCACCCCATCCTGGATTCCCCTGGTTGTCTAGTTTTCAAAAATGTATAGGTTTGCTAGGTTTCCCTAGGTGCCGGCAGGGCTAGGGTTCAAAATCTACAGCTAGTCACTTTGCCAAAAAAAGGGTCATTTTTCACTGCAAAACCACGTTGCGTTTTGCGCTGTTTCCTGTCGCGGGCACTAGGCCGACCCGCACAAGTGAGATACCATTTTTCTTGTAGGACTTTGGGGAACGCGGGGTGGGTGGAAATTTGTGGATCCACACAGATTCCAGAACTTTCCATCGCAGAAATGTGGGGAAAATGTGTTTTTTTTGTCAATTTTTTACGCTTGCAAGGGATTCTGGGTAACAGACCATGGTGGGAGGCAGTCAAGTCACCCCATCCTGGATTTCCCTGGGTGTCTAGTTTTCAAAAATGTATAGGTTTGCTAGGCTTCCCTAGGTGCCGGCAGGGCTAGGGTTCAAAATCTACAGCTAGTCACTTTGCCAAAAAAGGGTCATTTTTCACTGCAAAACCACGTTGCGTTTTGTGCCGTTTTCTGTCGCGGGCACTAGGCCGACCCGCACAAGTGAGGTACCATTTTTCTCGTAGGACTTTGGGGAACGCGGGGTGGGTGGAAATTTGTGGATCCACGCAGATTGCAGAACTTTCCATCACAGAAATGTGGGGAAAATGTGTTTTTTTTGTCAATTTTTTACGTTTGCAAGGGATTCTGGGTAACAGACCATGGTGGGAGGCAGTCAAGTCACCCCATCCTGGATTCCCCTGGGTGTCTAGTTTTCAAAAATGTATAGGTTTGCTAGGTTTCCCAAGGTGCCGGCAGGGCTAGGGTTCAAAAACTACAGCTAGTCACTTTGCCAAAAAAAGGGTCATTTTTCACTGCAAAACCACGTTGCGTTTTGCGCCGTTTCCTGTCGCGGGCACTAGGCCGACCCGCACATGTGAGGTACCATTTTTCTCGTAGGACTTTGGGGAACGCGGGGTGGGTGGACATTTGTGGATCCACACAGATTCCAGAACTTTCCATCACAGAAATGTGGGGAAAATGTGTTTTTTTTGTCAATTTTTTATGTTTGCAAGGGATTCTGGGTAACAGACCATGGTGGGAGGCAGTCAAGTCACCCAATCCTGGATTCCCCTGGGTGTCTAGTTTTCAAAAATGTATAGGTTTGCTAGGTTTCCCTAGGTGCCGGCAGGGCTAGGGTTCAAAATCTACAGCTAGTCACTTTGCCAAAAAAGGGATCATTTTCCACTGCAAAATTGAGGTGTGACCACGTTGCGTTTTGCGCCGTTTCCTGTCGCGGGCACTAGGCCGACCCGCACAAGTGAGGTACCATTTTTCTCGTAGGACTTTGGGGAACGCGGGGTGGGTGGAAATTTGTGGATCCACGCAGATTCCAGAACTTTCCATCACAGAAATGTGGGGAAAATGTGTTTTTTTTGTCAATTTTTTACGCTTGCAAGGGATTCTGGGTAACAGACCATGGTGGGAGGCAGTCAAGTCACCCCATCCTGGATTTCCCTGGGTGTCTAGTTTTCAAAAATGAATAGGTTTGCTAGGTTTCCCTAGGTGCCGGCAGGGCTAGGGTTCAAAATCTACAGCTAGTCACTTTGCCAAAAAAAGGGTCATTTTTCACTGCAAAACCACGTTGCGTTTTGCGCCGTTTCCTGTCGCGGGCACTAGGTCGACCCGCACAAGTGAGATACCATTTTTCTTGTAGGACTTTGGGGAACGCGGGGTGGGTGGAAATTTGTGGATCCACACAGATTCCAGAACTTTCCATCGCAGAAATGTGGGGAAAATGTGTTTTTTTTGTCAATTTTTTACGCTTGCAAGGGATTCTGGGTAACAGACCATGGTGGGAGGCAGTCAAGTCACCCCATCCTGGATTCCCCTGCGCGTCTAGTTTTCAAAAATGTATAGGTTTGCTAGGTTTCCCTAGGTGCCGGCAGGGCTAGGGTTCAAAATCTACAGCTAGTCACTTTGCCAAAAAAAGGGTCATTTTTCACTGCAAAACCACGTTGCATTTTGCGCCGTTTCCTGTCGCGGGCACTAGGCTGACCCGCACAAGTGAGGTACCATTTTTCTCGTAGGACTTTGGGGAACGTGGGGTGGGTGGAAATTTGTGGATCCACGCAGATTCCAGAACTTTCCATCACAGAAATGTGGGGAAAATGTGTTTTTTTTGTCAATTTTTTACGTTTGCAAGGGATTCTGGGTAACAGACCATGGTGGGAGGCAGTCAAGTCACCCCATCCTGGATTCCCCTGGTTGTCTAGTTTTCAAAAATGTATAGGTTTGCTAGGTTTCCCTAGGTGCCGGCAGGGCTAGGGTTCAAAATCTACAGCTAGTCACTTTGCCAAAAAAAGGGTCATTTTTCACTGCAAAACCACGTTGCGTTTTGTGCCGTTTCCTGTCGCGGGCACTAGGCCGACCCGCACAAGTGAGATACCATTTTTCTTGTAGGACTTTGGGGAACGCGGGGTGGGTGGAAATTTGTGGATCCACACAGATTCCAGAACTTTCCATCGCCGAAATGTGGGGAAAATGTGTTTTTTTTGTCAATTTTTTACGCTTGCAAGGGATTCTGGGTAACAGACCATGGTGGGAGGCAGTCAAGTCACCCCATCCTGGATTTCCCTGGGTGTCTAGTTTTCAAAAATGTATAGGTTTGCTAGGCTTCCCTAGGTGCCGGCAGGGCTAGGGTTCAAAATCTACAGCTAGTCACTTTGCCAAAAAAAGGGTCATTTTTCACTGCAAAACCACGTTGCGTTTTGCGCCGTTTCCTGTCGCGGGCACTAGGCCGACCCGCACAAGTGAGGTACCATTTTTCTCGTAGGACTTTGGGGAACGCGGGGTGGGTGGAAATTTGTGGATCCACGCAGATTGCAGAACTTTCCATCACAGAAATGTGGGAAAAATGTGTTTTTTTTGTCAATTTTTTACGCTTGCAAGGGATTCTGGGTAACAGACCATGGTGGGAGGCAGTCAAGTCACCCCATCCTGGATTCCCCTGGGTGTCTAGTTTTCAAAAATGTATAGGTTTGCTAGGTTTCCCAAGGTGCCGGCAGGGCTAGGGTTCAAAAACTACAGCTAGTCACTTTGCCAAAAAAAGGGTCATTTTTCACTGCAAAACCACGTTGCGTTTTGCGCCGTTTCCTGTCGCGGGCACTAGGCCGACCCGCACATGTGAGGTACCATTTTTCTCGTAGGACTTTGGGGAACGCGGGGTGGGTGGACATTTGTGGATCCACACAGATTCCAGAACTTTCCATCACAGAAATGTGGGGAAAATGTGTTTTTTTTGTCAATTTTTTATGTTTGCAAGGGATTCTGGGTAACAGACCATGGTGGGAGGCAGTCAAGTCACCCAATCCTGGATTCCCCTGGGTGTCTAGTTTTCAAAAATGTATAGGTTTGCTAGGTTTCCCTAGGTGCCGGCAGGGCTAGGGTTCAAAATCTACAGCTAGTCACTTTGCCAAAAAAGGGATCATTTTCCACTGCAAAATTGAGGTGTGACCACGTTGCGTTTTGCGCCGTTTCCTGTCGCGGGCACTAGGCCGACCCGCACAAGTGAGGTACCATTTTTCTCGTAGGACTTTGGGGAACGCGGGGTGGGTGGAAATTTGTGGATACATGCAGATTCCAGAACTTTCCATCACAGAAATGTGGGGAAAATGTGTTTTTTTTGTCAATTTTTTACGCTTGCAAGGGATTCTGGGTAACAGACCATGGTGGGAGGCAGTCAAGTCACCCCATCCTGGATTTCCCTGGGTGTCTAGTTTTCAAAAATGTATAGGTTTGCTAGGTTTCCCTAGGTGCCGGCAGGGCTAGGGTTCAAAATCTACAGCTAGTCACTTTGCCAAAAAAAGGGTCATTTTTCACTGCAAAACCACGTTGCGTTTTGCGCCGTTTCCTGTCGCGGGCACTAGGCCGACCCGCACAAGTGAGATACCATTTTTCTTGTAGGACTTTGGGGAACGCGGGGTGGGTGGAAATTTGTGGATCCACACAGATTCCAGAACTTTCCATCGCAGAAATGTGGGGAAAATGTGTTTTTTTTGTCAATTTTTTACGCTTGCAAGGGATTCTGGGTAACAGACCATGGTGGGAGGCAGTCAAGTCACCCCATCCTGGATTCCCCTGCGCGTCTAGTTTTCAAAAATGTATAGGTTTGCTAGGTTTCCCTAGGTGCCAGCAGGGCTAGGGTTCAAAATCTACAGCTAGTCACTTTGCCAAAAAAAGGGTCATTTTTCACTGCAAAACCACGTTGCGTTTTGCGCCGTTTCCTGTCGCGGGCACTAGGCTGACCCGCACAAGTGAGGTACCATTTTTCTCGTAGGACTTTGGGGAACGTGGGGTGGGTGGAAATTTGTGGATCCACGCAGATTCCAGAACTTTCCATCACAGAAATGTGGGGAAAATGTGTTTTTTTTGTCAATTTTTTACGTTTGCAAGGGATTCTGGGTAACAGACCATGGTGGGAGGCAGTCAAGTCACCCCATCCTGGATTCCCCTGGTTGTCTAGTTTTCAAAAATGTATAGGTTTGCTAGGTTTCCCTAGGTGCCGGCAGGGCTAGGGTTCAAAATCTACAGCTAGTCACTTTGCCAAAAAAAGGTTCATTTTTCACTGCAAAACCACGTTGCGTTTTGCGCCGTTTCCTGTCGCGGGCACTAAGCCGACCCGCACAAGTGAGGTACCATTTTTCTCGTAGGACTTTGGGGAACGCGGGGTGGGTGGAAATTTGTGGATCCACGCAGATTCCAGAACTTTCCATCACAGAAATGTGGGGAAAATGTGTTTTTTTTGTCAATTTTTTACGTTTGCAAGGGATTCTGGGTAACAGACCATGGTGGGAGGCAGTCAAGTCACCCCATCCTGGATTCCCCTGGGTGTCTAGTTTTCAAAAATGTATAGGTTTGCTAGGTTTCCCTAGGTGCCGGCAGGGCTAGGGTTCAAAAACTACAGCTAGACTCTTCACAAAAAAGTGTAAATTTTCAGTGTGAAAATGTGGTGCATTCACCTTAGGTTTTGAGCCACTTCCTGTCGTGGGCAGTATGCCTACCCACACAAGTGAGGTACCATTTTTATCGGGAGACTTAGGGTAGTTCAGATTTGTAAAGCAACTGTTATTACCTATTGATTTTTGATGCATTTCTCCCTTCCAAATGAAAGACATTGTGTAAAAAAAAAGTCATTTTGAAAAATGACCAATAATTGTCATGCAAATATGAGTATTCCCAATTTCGAAAATGTGCAAATATGCACTGTTTCTAAACTCTGTAGTTTGTTCCCATTTCAGAATTACATAGGTTGTCTCCTGAGGCGAAAAGCCGGGAGTAGACGCTGCTGTTACATTTGGAAAGACTTGCTTTTAAAAAACTGTTTTTATCTTGTTATTGTTGCACTCTGGCACTTTAGGGCATCACGGAGCGGATTTAGCGCTCACGTGACCCCTCACACCGGCGTTCTTCGCCGCTGGCCACGCCCATCGCTAGGCCACGCCCCCTTCTCGCCCTACATAAGCGCTGAGCCACGAGCGCTCTGTTGGGTTGTCTCCTGAGGCGAAAAGCCGGGAGTAGACGCTGCTGTTACATTTGGAAAGACTTGCTTTTAAAAAAACTGTTTTTATCTTGTTATTGTTGCACTCTGGCACTTTAGGGCATCACGGAGCGGATTTAGCGCTCACGTGACCCCTCACACCGGCGTTCTTCGCCGCTGGCCACGCCCATCGCTAGGCCACGCCCCCTTCTCGCCCTACATAAGCGCTGTGCCACGAGCGCTCTGTTGGGTTGTCTCCTGAGGCGAAAAGCCGGGAGTAGACGCTGCTGTTACATTTGGAAAGACTTGCTTTTAAAAAAACTGTTTTTATCTTGTTATTGTTGCACTCTGGCACTTTAGGGCATCACGGAGCGGATTTAGCGCTCACGTGACCCCTTACACCGGCGTTCTTCGCCGCTGGCCACGCCCATCGCTAGGCCACGCCCCTTTCTCGCCCTTGAGGCAGTCTATATAAATGTGCATCTACAGAACGCGCAGCGGACGAGCGCAGCGGGAGCGCCGTCTGCGCGCCGAAGTCGCGCATAAGTCAAGCCCGTCTGCGCCCGTCCGCGACCGGACGGGGCCAGGGGCACGATACTATGCCAATAATCTGTCCTATTCATCTAAGGACCTCATCGCCCTCCAGGGCCTCTGGCCACTCCCGGAGCCCGTCCGTAGACTCGTCTCTTCACTGGGCATTGCTCCCACCCTCCCCACTCCCCTTCTCTCCCCGCCACGTGTTCCCCTGTCACCCTGCTCCCCCCTCCCCGACCCTCACCCCACGACTCCACCACTCTCTGTTATCCTACTTAACACCAGGTCAGCGGTCAAGCACCACCATGAACTCTCCGTCCTACTCGACTCAGAGAAGCCGGACTTACTGCTCCTGACCGAAACCTGGTACTGTGACACCTCCCTTCCTGTTCTTTTGGCTACCCTACCTCCCTCCTACGTGGCCCTACGCGCCGACCGTCCGGCGGGAAGGGCTGGTGGTGGGGTCGCCTTAATCGCCAGGTCTGATCTGCATTTTCAATCACTTCCCTTCCCCTCCATGCTCCCGGCTGACTTTTTGGTAGTCCGTTCTCTTCTATCCTCCCCTCCCATCACTTGCCTACTCACGTACCGTCCCCCCCAGCCCTCACCCTCATTCCTACCAGCTTTTCAAGACCTACTGGCCAATCTGGTGGTCAATTATGCCTCGGTTCTGGTGCTGGGGGATTTCAACTACTGGCCCTCAGACCCATACGAGTGCCCAGCTTCTAAAGAATTTACAGAATCCTTATTATCCCTCAACTTTGTGCCACACATAACTGTCCCCACTCATTCTCGCGGGCACACACTCGACCAGGTCTGGTCTCTCAACCTTCCAGTGGCCTCGTTGGCGGTCTCTCCATGTCCTTGGTCCGACCATGCCCTCATCTCTTTCTCCATTCCCCATAACCCAATATCCAAAACTCCGCACGCTAAAAACACCTGGTCGCGGAATTGGAACAGGCTGGATCTCCCCTCCCTGACCTCCCTGCTCCGCAACTCCATCCCCACCCTTACCGGCCTACCATCGGCTTCCCAAGCCAGGGCCATTAACACCTGGCTGGCGGGAGGTTGCGACTCAGTGGCTCCCCTACGCCGCATTTCCATCCGTCGTCTCAAGGACTCCAATACATGGTTTAACGACCACCTAAAAGATCTTAAACTGAGCGCCCGACGGGCGGAGAGGCAGTGGAGGAAAGATTACAGCCCCTCATCAAAAACCCTCTTCCTCATGTCACTGGCTGAATATAAATCAGCTATCTTGGTCGCAAAAACCAATTACTTCTCTACCAAAATCACGTCTGCTGACAACAAACCCAGGGTAATCTTTGGCATTGTGAATGACCTGGCATTCTCAGATCGTACCTCGCCCCAGGTCCCTCCTTCCCAGCTTCTTTGTGACCAACTTAATAACTACTTCCTGGACAAAATTACAACTATCAAGACTAATATCCCACTTCCCTCGTCTGCTTTTGTTGACCCCTCCCCCCCTACCGTCCAAAGTCCTCTCACTTTCATCCCTCCTCTCACTCAGGAATCGTTTCTGGCGATACTTCCCAAAGTGAAGTCGGGCTCTCCGGCGGACGTCTGCCCCGCACGCATCTTGCAGCAAATCTACTCTAGCTGCCCGGATCCCCCTATTGCTTTCCTCAACGGTTCCTTGACACAGGGTGTTGTGACCCCTGCACTAAAAGCGGCCACCATTGTGCCCCTTCTGAAGAAACCTGGCGCGGACCCCTCCATCTCGGCCAACTTTCGCCCCATCTCCCTGCTGCCCTTCCTGGGCAAGGTGATGGAACGCCATGTCACCGCGGTACTGAGCGCTCACGTCGAGGCGAATGGGGGGCTGGCCTCCCGCCAGGCAGGATTCCGCCCTAGGCACTCGACCGAATCGGTCGTAGTCTCAGTCCTAGACAACCTCAGGAAGGGTATGGATGACAACCACCACCAGGCACTGGTCCTCCTTGATCTTTCCGCCGCCTTTGACACGGTGGACCATACCATCTTACTTTCCCGTGTCAAGGCGGCCGGCATCGGGGGATCAGCTTTGATCTGGCTCTCCTCCTTTCTGAGGGACCGCACCCAGGCGGTTCGACTAGGCGATTTCACTTCCACCCCTCTCCCTGTCACCTGCGGGGTTCCCCAGGGCTCTTCTCTCTCTCCTTTACTTTTCAATCTTTATATCTTCCCTCTTATCTTTGCACTCCAGCAGCTGGAGGTCACCGTCTACAATTACGCGGATGACCTCCAGCTCATCTTTGATCTATCCCCTTCTTCTCTCTCGGTCTCTAATTTCCAGTCAACTATGACATTTATCAGGGACTGGATGAACCACAACCATCTAAAACTGAACCCGGACAAAACCGAGCTGGTTCTCACTGGTGGTTCATCCAGCCCCTGGAATTCTCTCTTCTGGCCCCCCGCTCTCGGCCCGGCACCATCCCCCTCTACCACTGTCAAAACACTGGGTGTCAAAATCAATAATCAGCTCACTCTTCACTCACAAATCAGCTCTGTGGTTTCCTCCTGTTTCCTCACTCTCCGAACTATCCGCTCTGTCTCCCGTTTCTTCTCCCCCCAGGCATTAAAGATCATCATAGCTGCCCTGGTAATCTCGCGTTTGGACTACGCCAACGCCCTCTATCATGGCATTCCAGCGTACAGCCTGCGCAGACTCCAAACCATCCAGAACCAGGCGGCTCGGTTGGTATACGGTCTTTCACGCTACCACCACTCCACTCCCCTTCTTAAGGAGCTTCACTGGCTCCCCGTGAAACAACGCTCCCTCTTTAAGATCGGTTGCATGGTCTTTCAGGCCCGTCAGGGCACTGCCCCCGCTTTCATCTCCTCACTAGTCAAACCTTATGTCCCCGCAAGAGATCTCCGGTCTTCCTCCAAGTCTCTTCTCCAGATTCCCCGCTTCTCACGCAAAAAGTGGGGCGGGTCTAACTTCTCATTTCTGGCCCCCACTCTCTGGAACTCATTTCCAGACCATCTCCGCTCCGCATCCCACTACCTCTCCTTCCGTAGAGATCTGAAAACCTTCCTCTTCTGCCAGGCTTTCCCCGCCTAAACTTATCTCATTCTTTTCCTGGTCTTTCTCCCTCAGTTACTTAACCCCCAGCGCCAAGAAACCGCAAGGTGTACGCCGCGCTCTATAAATGTTTTTAAATTAGAAATTAGGTGTCTTTCATACCGATTTTTCCATGTATACATTTTCCCACAATATTTGCTATATACCCGGAACAAAAAAAAAAAACATTACAAAATGCTGCTCAGTTTTCTACTCTGGGTTCGTTGGGCTCTTGGTGAACCTACAAGTCCTACATGTCCCCACAACCAGGAAGGTCCACCGGATGTAACGGTACATTGCTTTCAAAGAGATGTCATAATTCGAAGAAGTTACAGGTGAAAACGTTGACTCAAAAGGCTGCTTTTTTCAACAAATTTTTAATTTTTCCTATATTTACCTGTAAGTTTATATAAAGAAACCTTGATGGATCTACACAAATGACCCCTTGCTGAATTCAGAATTTTGTCTACTTTTCAAAAATGTATAGCTTTCCAGGATCCATTATTGTTTTTGTACCCATTTCTACCATTAACTGGAAGGAGGTTGAAAGCACAAAAAATAGCAAAAATAGGGTATGTCCCAGAAAAATGCCAAAACTGTGTAAAAAATGTTGGTTTTCTAACAAAATTCTGTCATTCCCTAAAAGCTGGAGAAATGGTGATTTCAGCCCCACAAACCCTTTTTTGATACCATTTGCAGAGAAAAACCCAGAAGCTTTCAATTGCAGCCCGTTTTCCCATTTTTCACAAAAAAAACAAAATTTTGCTGTATTTTGACTAATTTCTGGGAACCCTCTAGGAGAATCCACAAACCCTGGGTACCTTTAGAATCCACAAGATGTTGGAAGAAAAGGACGCAAATTTGGCGTGGATACCTAATGTGGTCAAAAAGTTACAGGGGCCTAAGCGCGCACTACCCCAAATAGCCCAAAAAAGGCTAAGCACAGGAGGGGAAAAGGCCTAGCAGCGAAGGGGTTAAAAAGACCACATTCGTAAACACAAAGTCGCCATACACGTTTTGTTTTCCAATCCACCCATCAACCAGGCATTGCAGTACCTCCAGGTCTGGTGCACTTCCCCACAACAATGCTGTTCAAAGAAAGACAAGAAACCAAAGGTAGTGCTTCACTGGCAAACTCTGTAAAGTGACGCTAATGTGTTTGGGTTTGAATAAAACCAATCTGGCCACTTTAAGAACAGAGAGGGTGAGAACTATTTCTCGAGTCAAGAGGAGCTAGACAGAAAGAGGGGGAATAAGAGTAAGAAGGGGGAGGGGGGCAGCTGCCAGCGGCAGAGCAGAAGCGGACACCTTCCTTGTCTCGTCTGGGCAGCAAGCAAGAGACGGGGACCTTTTCCTTCTCTGCTCCCCGCCCGTCCCCGAACAGCCACTAATGCTGAGCCTTCTCTGCAGGCCTTGGATATTTCTTACGTCCAGGGACGCATGTTCAAAATCAAAAAGTAGGGGAACGGAAGCTATAGAATTAAAGAAGTAGGGGCACGCCGTGCCCTGCCGATCCCGCCCACTTCGACCACTGGCTAAAGCGCCTTGGAGGCAGGTCTTGAAATCCCAGGCGAGCTCCATGCGCCTCTATCACTTTCCTCAGCAACACTTGGATAATTGCAGCAGGCACAGGGAGACTTCTAGAGAGAGAAAGAAAGAGGGGGAGAGGGGGAGTGAAGAAAGAGAGAAAGTGATCAGGGAAGGAGACGAGAGAGAGGAGAGGATGTATGGATGGAAAGACAGAGATGCACGAGGAGGTGAAGGGAGTAGGGCTGGTTTGAGCAATATTGCAAAGTCTTCTTTTGTTTCTCCAGTCGGGTCCTGATGAGGAATGGATTCCGGGGGAACATCACAATTAATTAATTAACTTCAACTGATAACATGTTCGAAGATAAACATAAAGTTTGCAAGTAATGCTCTCAAATATGCATCATGGTATTTAACATCACTGGCAATTGTTTCTTGTCCTAACTGCTGTGTGAGCTGTGTTGATGGGACATTTTAAACACATTATAATGAATATGTCCATTTCATTATTTATTTGCGTATATACAGTAGTTTTATAGGATTCTGATTTGTCACCAATGATCAGTAGACCTCTAAAGCCTCAGATCTTTCCTTTATTCATGCTTTTTATACTTTAGATGTGTTGTATTGTGCCATAATCCCCCCACTGCATCTTGAAATATCAGAAAAATTGAAGTTACCTGCAAAGTATGGTTTTCTCTCTTAGGAAAGGCAGTCAAGGTCCTGTAGATGTTTTGCATTGGGTACTCATCCTTTTTGTACATATTATGTAAAGAAACTATTGAATCCTATTAAATTAACCAATTGTTCACTAATGTAAAAGCTACTCAAATATATACATTAGGGGTGTGCCGTAAAGTCCGCCTCATGGTGGAGTTCACTGAGTTTTGCCACCCCACGCTCCGCGAAAATATGAACACATCAATCCGAGTGTTCACGAAGAAATGGATGAGAGGAAAATCCATCAATCCGTGTTTTGTTGTTGGGGAAGTATCAACAAGTGTAGTCCATCAGGTGGAGCAAATTCCATGCACATAAAAAACAAGCAAAGAGGTCAATGTAACAGAACACTAGCGGTTTCCTACTGGGCACCAACACATGGAATTTTCTGCCAAATTACTGCGCAGAACTGAAAATTATTAAGTCTTCTGGAAAGACACAATTATTTTCTTATTTCTGTACTGCAGTTACCAAAGGTTGGCATGGGCGAAGACACGGTTGTGTCTGTTCATTACAATTGTGCTATTTCGTATTCTCCGTCGGTTACTTTTCAAATGCGTCAGCTCTAACTATTGTACTGATTAAAAATGTCCAAAAATGCTGACCTCAATCATCTCAGACCCCCCACTTTCTGTCCCGATCACACTTAGCTATACCCTCCTGGGCTGGGAACCATGAGAGCCTTTGGCCTACCATGACCCGACACCTGAAGACCCCACTGCACCTGAGCCCCACACCCTGAGGAGTGGTGTATCAATAGTGCCTATGAGGCCCTGAGACCCTCCACAGCTGAACCCACCATTGGGTTTGCCCGGACTGTTCCCTAATCCCTGCCTGCAGCCTGTTTTTTCAGGCAACCAAATACCACTAGTGCCTCATGCATACGGCTCCGCTGGAGAAAGCACCACTACACACGAGCCTCCTAGCCCTAGTTCCAGTAGGCCAACAGTGTCTCTGCATGCCCAAGACCCTCAAGGACTCAGCCCCCATATGGGTTCACCCAGACTGGCCCACCAGTCCTTACTTTCAACCTCTTTTGAACCAGACTGTTCCCAATTGATTTAAACAGGGCACCCAATGCTGAATTGCACCTCTGCGCCTGGATGCCCACGAGCTGACCTTGGACCTTGCCCCATACTTATCTTAAATCCAGAAGGACAGTCCTGTAAGTTGCTGCTAAAGACCAGTATGCAGGTATATGTTTCTTCCCCATTGGAGAACATTATCGCTGTACCAATACAGTGCCAGTGTATTTCTGTACACTGCAAAACCGTCATCTCATCAAATGCAAGTGTATTCCTTTATACTTTCAAAACAGTGATATTTCATAACAAAGTAGTTACCCAATTACAAAGTTCTTGATGCTAAAAATATATGTAAAAAGAAGTGTTATTTTTCTAAATTGGCGTGGATCTCCTTTTTAAGGGTGTGCATTATTTATTGACTCTCTGTGTGTGTAACAAATGTCCAACACTCCTCTCTGATAAGCCTAAGCCTGTTCGACCAAACTACCCTAGACAGAGAACCTTGGGAGTGGTAGGGAAAGCCCTCCCCTATCCACTCATAAGGAATACCTGGACTCTTTACACAACATACCTCATTTTGGTATACTATATAAAGAGCCAGCTTCCTACATTGGTGGCAGCGGTGGAATAAAATACTTGACATTTGCTGTACTACTCTGTTACTAAGTGATTCCACTAAGAAATCCAAATTTGTCTTTACATAGAATTTTTTTCCCCATTTTCTCTAAATTGTTTAAACTAACTGTTAGGGCCTTGTGTTAAGTCGCACAGTACAAACTGTTTAGTAGTTAAAAAGTATACTACTGGTTAGGCCTAAAAGTCTGTTAGAATGTTTTTGCATTTTCTAAAAATGACCCAACTGATTTAAAACCAAGTCTGAGACAGAGGAAACCAGCCAGGATCTCAACCTAGGCCACTACAAGAAACATAAGTTGACCCAACTTAAGGACCTCTGTAAAGCATGGAACCTTGCCATGGTGTCTAAACCCAATGAAGCACACCTACAAAAGTTGCTTGACAAACATGATAGAGCCATGGCAATGGAAGAAAACCCAGATGAGACAGGGGAAGGAGAAGTCAGTGAGGCTGAGGATAATTCTTCACATGCACCTACTGACAGCATCCCTACTGGAAGTACCTCTAACAGTACCCCAGATTGCTTAGATGATAAAGATGCAGATCAATAAAAACTAGCAAAGAGAGTAGCCCTCGAGCCCAAGATATTGGCCATAGAAAAGGTAAGGTCTATGATGGGGCTAGGACCCATTTCTTGTGGCAGCAAAAACTTAAATAGGGAAAGAAAGGAAACTGTTGACCCTAAATGACTTCAAATATGTTGAGGATGAGAATATACCCAAGAGGTTCTCTAACTTTGAGAGGGCTTATAAAATGAGAAGGTTACATCAGAAACACTGGGGCTCTCTACTCTGCAAGGATAGACTCTTGACACTGAATGAGACAGATGCTGAGACGTATGACCGCATGAGAGATACCCAGTTTGAGGCCTTTGGACTCACCCCTGAGGAGTATAGAATTACGTTCAGTGAGGCTCAGAAAACCTCGAGTCAGATCTGGGTAGATTTTGAAGTCTCAGTCCAAACACTAGGTGGTTGGTTAAAAGGAAACAAGGTGCAGGACTATGAAGGGTTCTATAATTTGATAATGAAAAAGCACATACTAGCAAACTGTACATCAGACAAGTTACATCAGCATCTAGTAGATCTATAATTTTCTAGACCCAGAGAGCTGGCTAAGAAAGCCGATGAATGTTTTAGTACTAGGTTCACTAAAAGCATTTGGGTTAGGTCCACAGAATGGAAGAGAATGAGGTGGTAAGTCCTCCAAAGAGATTCCTTCAGAGACCCAGGCCCCAAGAAACGAGGATAGTGCATCCCACCCCCCCCCCCTCCTTCTAGTAGTAACCAGAGTGGTCTGGTCCCTAAGCTTAAAAAAATCATAGATGGTAGGCCCTGCTTTAATTTCAGAAGGTTGGGCACTAGAGAGCGGAGTTAGCTTGTCCCAGGAAAAAGGTAGGCACTGGGGTTGTCAGTGAAGCCTTGAAGGATTGCTCCTCAGATGAGGTCATCCTTCTAGCTGTCAACTGGAAAGTAGGTCCAGAAGGTGCTTTGGTTATGCCAGAGGGAAGCAGACACTTTGACCCCATTTCGGTAAATGGAATCCTTTTACTGCCCTGAGGGATACTTGTGCCAGTCCTACCATTGTGCATGACAGGTTAGTATCCCCAGACCAGTATTTACCAGGAGGGGCCAGAAGATTAAGAGCTGTCCCAGAGGAGGGTCTCATTAGAGATAGCTGTGTCCCTCCGTGGAAACAAACTCCCAGAGGTTGGTCTGAGCCCAAAAGGGATATTGGTCCAGTGCCAGTCCTCTCCCAAGGATTCTGGAGGTAATGAACCTACAGCTAGTATAAGTAGGTCCCAGAAGAAAGGCAAGAGAGAGAAGTGTAGGAAAAGTGGGCAATGTTTAGAAAAAGTTCCAATGTGCCAAGGAGATTCTGCCTTAATAAGGAAGAACTCCAAATTTGGCATTGGTGAAGCCTTACCTGTTCCACAAGAAGTCCTGGATAGTCAGGCAACTATTCAGCAAGAGGTTGTGGCCCCTCATCTAGCAGAAGAGGGAGTTGAAGGAGGGTGTTTGCTACAAGATGTAGCAGCCCCCCACTCTAAAACAGCAGTAGGACCCCCTGAACCCAAAGAAACCTATTTGTTAGACCATCCATCTATCAGTGGTGAGCTAAAGGTGTGGTTCTGGGTGCTGACAGCTGTCAGTAGCCTCTGCTGGGTATTAGCCTTTATAGCTGTACTATCCTTGGCATGGTGGTCTGACCCCATGTCAAATACCAAGTTAGGGCTCCTGACCCTGCTGGTCATGGTGGGGTGGCTCCAGTTCTGGGTAACCTCTTAGGGTAAGCTGGGGGTTGCCCTGGCTAAGACAGGGTTAGCTGAGGTAAATACCTCTAATCTCAAGGAGAGGAGAAAAGATTAAACAGATCTAGTCCAGTTTAAAATGGGTCCTATTACTGTTGGGATAGTTCAGCTGCCTAGAGGCAATGGCCTGGGCAGGAGGATGTGAGGCAGAGTATGCCCTGCAACAATGCAGCCCGTTTCCTTACTCTCTTCATCACCTGACAGACTAGGAAGATTCTGCAGGTTGTGGTGAGTCTCCTGGCTGTTGGCTGGGGTGGGCAGGGGGTTTCATAGGAAACTGGATTTTTGTTGCAGTTGTCCCCCCTTTTTTGCCCCCTTTTTAGCTACTGAATGCTGGTTTTCAACTCTGGCATTGCACTGAGGCCAGCTAATCAGACCAATGTGCCAGTGCTTTTTACTTAAAAGAAGGATCTGTCTAATTGCAACCCAATAGGCAGGGACTTTAGTACCCTTGTAAGTCTCCAGTAAATTTTACAACTGGTACCTAGGGCACAGGTACCAAAGATGGTCCCTAAGTGTTGCAGCATATCTTATGCCACCCTACGTGACCCACACACAAATTGCACACAGACTGCCACTTCAAACTGCGTGACATGGTGCAAACCATGTTTGATAACATGACATGGCACACTCCTGTGTGACATGTCAAATACACTGCATAGGCTGTATGTAAGTCACCCCTACAGCAGGCCTTGGAGCCCTAAGGAAGGGTTCATTATAGCACATGTGAGGACATATGTGCATTAGCAGATATGCTGCTGTAATGTCTGGTTCCATTGCCAGATATTTCAAGTGAGAAGGAAAGCCATCTTAAGTTATGTACTGGGCACAGGTCAAAATGAATTCCCAGCAACATCATTGCTTCACTGAAACCTATGGTGTTTGGTATCAAACGCCTCAGATTAATAATCCCACACTGATGCCATTGTTGGATTTATTAATACATGCACCCAGAGGGTACCTTACTAACTACCCACTTGAAACCTACTAGTCCTCTTGTGCGCTGACTGACCGGTCTTGTCAGAAGCTGCACATGTATATGATGTATGTGAAAATAAGCTGACATAGTAACACAAACATATGTGCCTGACCATACCAACTCTAGAAATAGAGATGGATATATGCCCAATATACTATCACTAGAAGCACGTCTCCTACTTGAGCAAGGAAAACAGAGTCTGGTGCCTTCTGTGCAGGTGCACATTATGTAAATATGGTCACAATGACATTACAACCATATCATTCAGAACAATCATTCACACTCTTGAGGATGTTTCGATTGTGCATTGGAAACATGTTCCAGATTTTGTAAATTGGGTTCAGGGATTGCATCCTGTGAACGGGCTGACACTTTTGTCTTCAGAGTGTTGAGACTCCTTAGTAGCAGCCTTGGGGGACATAAACAACTTTCTCATGTTAAAAATCTGCTTTCCCTTGTTGTGAGCGGTCTCGATCTTAATCTGCAAATAGCTCTTCTTGGCCTCCTTAACCTGTAGATAGTGGGCTTTAGGAGTCGCCTTATAAACCAATTTGTCCTCAGGTTTATAGGATTTCCGCCACTTCCTCTCCAAGTGTTTACATTAGCTTTTGCTTGTTCTCAAAGGCTCCTTAAACCAAGAGGCTGAAGGGCTGGTCCTGCTGGAAGTGCGGGTGGTCAGAGGGGCTAAAGCATTGACATTAATCCTAAACCAGTATTCAAGAGCGGGTGCGTCTACTTCGGGGTTTCCAAGTGGTAGGGGGGCCAATGTTTCAAGAGCGTCCTCCAAGACTGGAAGAGAGATCTTGTGCCGTGCTCTATAATTGTATTCTGCGCTTTCCAGGAAGGGGCGGGGTATCAGTATATATGCTTGGCACCCTGAAATAATTGAGGCTGTGGTCCAGCAAGGCTAGGGGAAGCAGTAGATCTGCCTCCAATTCAGCATTACAGATCATCTGATCAAGGGTATGCGTGGGAAAGGAAAAAAAGGGGCAAGGCTAAACACAGTCATTATTTTAGTCAAGGCGACGACATATGGATCAGTGGGTGTGTCCATATGTATGTTAAAATCACCTAAAATTAGAAGGTGGTTGTATCTAAGGGCAAGGGGGGCAATAGCCTCATTAAGACACATTATAAAGGGACCCGGTGGACCAGGGGGCGTATAAATTAGAACCCCAGCCAGGCATTGATGGGGCAGAGTGCAACGGAAGCAGTACATTCCGCACCCTCAACGAGGTCCATAGAGGTGGAGGTGCAATCAAACTCCTGTTTGAACACAATTGCCACCCTACCCAGCAAAGCGGTCTTTCCTAAGCACTTTATACCCGGATGGAATAGCTGAAGCAATAGTGGGGCTAGAGGAATTAGTCAGCCATGTTTCTGTAAGAAATAGAAAGTCAGGGCGGGCGTCTGACAGGAGGTCATAAATCTGAGCTTCGTGTTTTTGGAAGCAATGAGTGTTGAGCAACATCGCCTTAAGGGGCTTCACCTGCAACTCTGAGCTATGAGCCTCCACTCTGAGGGTTGACAACATAGAAGAGCCCCCCATATACTGCGGAAAGGCCCAGTCCCAGAGAGCTCAGTGAAAGTTGGCCCAATCGTCGCTGCAGGCCACTTCACCCTGACAAGAGTAGTGTGTGCCAAGGCTGAGCAGTTGTTCTAGCCCATACTGAATACTTTGTCTCCGGTCCCAAGACAGACAGGCAGCGTGTCCGGCACCAGTCGCCTCCTAGATGCTGACGGGCGCAGATGGGCTTGCCTTTGGCACGCAGGTGGCGTGACCGTGGAGCGTCTCCACTTTTAAGCATGGGAGACTAGAGCGCACACCCCCTAAAATCGTGCCGCTCTATGTCTCAAACGTGTGGAAAATCAAGCCTGCACGGGAAATCCCGCCCCCTCCTTCCCCGGTCACAACAAATTCAAAGTAACACTAATACAAGTTTAAACTCAAATTCACGTGACATCAACAAGTTTTAAAAGCAGTTATTTAAAAGCAGCGAGATTTTATGAACAGAGCACAATTAGTGATATGAGCGAGGCAGAAGCTCGACACACAATGAATGCGGCCATCTGCAAGCTGGCCAGCATCATGTCAGACTCCATTGCACCTTGACAAATGGGTGACAAAATTGATCCTCAGAATGACTAAGTGGTGTAATGCTAGAATAGGACAGGCATACACCATATGTAACATTATGTAAGCCATATAATGGTTAATTGGCACTGGTGATCAGATTGCTGACTAGTGTGTAACCTCCAACTTTGTACAAGGAGCATGCCTTGTCCTCAGATATAATGTTATGGTGTTTCCCTGACAAAACCACAGTTCTGCACATATGTATATTTATGAGGCATATTCATCAGATTACTTTCGTAGCACACCCTGCCCTCCAGCCACCACCATCTTGGGCAAGCAGTAGACAATGAGCCAGATCATGCCTGCTGACGTTTTTGCCCATCCCCAACATGGCCCTATCCGTCCCACAGACACTATGCAAAAACGATTATCCTCCCTACACATCAATAACTACCCCTACAAGAAAATATCCCAAAATGACAAGCTCCCAACAATACAATGACTATAATTAGACAAAACATTACAACAGGACAAAAAGGTTAGTCTAAGACACAATATAGAGACAGAGCACACACTGATGAGACAGAACAACCAACAACCTCACAGCCACTCTCCAAACACCTCCAGCACCCAGCACAGACTAACAGAGAGTAAGAGAAATTGAAAGTAACTTAATATTTCCTAGTACGCAGCCTGCCACACCCATTGCATCATTTCCTGTGTGTGTCCCACCCGTTTTACGACAAATGTGTTTTTTTTTCTGATGCCATTGTATGATGAACGCTCAGTGCATTGGCACTTATTCCGTTTTTTACACACATTGACCTCGATGTGTGTCTTACAACTAGTGCAACTAATGCAATGTGCTGTGCAACAGAGGCATTGCGTGGTTTCTGACCCATGCTACTAGCCTAATGTGTTGAATCTAATATAAGGGAGTGTGAAAATCAGTAAATCACATCTTGAACACACTTCCATTGGTCCTAGAGTTATAGCAGACAAGTTTAAAGTTTGGTTATGTGTGACATTATATTGGTCATAGTGTGCTTATGTGTAACATTATACCATTTTAAGTGTTACATCTTAAGTGACAATTTATTGTCAGGGGAATAACGTAAATAATGTATTGTATTGAGACATTTACAAAACTATCCTTCTTTTGTGGTTTGAATTAGGCTTGGGGGGAGTTAGGTAGATGTGATGAAGCTTTAGTTATGTAATGTATGTGTTCCTACATCCAGTGTTGCATGGCCCTTGGCACAGCTGTGGACTGGGTTAGCACAACTTGACAGGTCTGTGTGACAGAGGGTGGTGTACAGGTGTTGAATCTGGGTAGGTGTAACTGATTCTTGTCCCTCTCCCTTCTTGAATGTTGGCCCTGCTCATGCCCTGTGTAGCGAGTGTGGGTTCAAGGAGTGCATATGCATTCCTCTCCTCCCAGTCGGAGGATTAGCAGACAACATGGCAGCACAGCATGGCTGGAATCAGGAGCATTCTGATCACAGTTAAGTTATCAAAGCCTTTACCAGGACACACAACTCAATGCCCCCCACAGTCATAAGTTCATCTGAAGAATTCTCCAGGGACCTATGTGCCATACTATTGTTCTTTTTCTATTCTGTCAATTATATTTATTCATTCAGTCTGTCAGAAATCCTGCCATGTGATGTGTTACGGATGCAACACACACTTAGGGAAACCCATAGACAAGCTGGCTCACCCATACTACAGTGTATGTGCCACCCAGCTTGCAGATTTACTGGATATTTCAAAAACATTTGTTGTGTTTCCAATATGGCACATGTGATACTCAGACAGCCATTTATTTGTGTACATAGCTAGGCAGGGTGTGCCATGTGATGTGGTGCTAAAGGCACATCTGCACTTTCGGCTATATGTCTCAAACAGTATGTGTGGGGTTTGCATAATCCACCATGGTAGATGTGCTAAGGATATCTGTTTACATATTGTTTGAGCCAAACAAGGCCAGCTTGTGTAGCCATGAGAAGTGTTATTAATCATGAGTGATACAATGTATTGTGAATAACTGCATTGGCACTCTGCACCTGAGAGAGGTTCCTTGCATGTTGCATGGGGGTACCCATGCACACCCGATGGTTAAATATGCACTCCCAAACATACCAACTCAGGTAAACCAGGAAATGTCCCAGTAAGTAATTTATTCCTGGAGTGGCATTACAAGGACTTGGACCAACAAATCTCATCCTCACTTCATTTTTGTATGTGTGCTGCATTCTGCAGCACACGCAGATGGTGGAATTTGGATCACAGGATATTTTTAGTAGCAAGAAGGCACTCCTTCATGCACACATACATTCCTGCATGCAATAGTTGCATCACAGCACCATGGTGCAAGTGTGCCTGTGTAGACCCTAGGCAGCCACAACAGCACTGACACAGTGTAAAAGGACTGATTGCTTTGTATTCAGTTAGGTACAGCACATTACAAACAATGTCCTTTCACATTCACACATAGCTATGTAGTATATATACTATATGTACTGCACTGAGTGGCTATGTGCATTCTATGCCCCTCTGTTTAGAATGACAGGACATTAGGGGAACTGTACTGTGATCCACATGTGTCGGATGTAAACAAACATCATGAAATGCAGCACACACACTCAGTCATCTCACAACGTTTGGATCTACATTCCCTTCGGCCTGTGCTGAAGTGTCAGAAGATCAACACACTCTTGCAGCACACACACACTCAGCATGTTCACACTGTTCCACATTGCAAGATTTTGGTTGTGTATATCTTGCACAGGCACCTGTGTTCTGCACTCAGTGTTAACATGCAGACATGTTTTAATAGACATGACATTGGGCAAGGGGATTGTGACACACAGTGACGGACCTTTGGAATAAGTGAGTGAGCCATTATACCTCACGGCAGTAAATAAGGGGCGCATGGTCAGGTACACTACTGATGTTCGATGAACATCATGCTGCCAGTCACATATGATCCCTGTCTCACTCCTGTCATAGGCAGTAGCTGCACATCTACTCTCAGGCTGACTCTTTGTGTGAGTCTCCTGGTCCAAGAAGACAGTATTCCCTGACGTAGGCTTATGAAATGATACACACTTGAATGCCATTTGCCAATTGGGATGATACAAGATAAGTGAACCCCTTAACTATGCACTTGTACATTCAGGGCAGGGCCAAAGCACTCTAGCCATGCTGAGGTAAGTGTTTTCCAAATTCCTCCATCACACCATGTTCAATGACTGTGTGTGTATAACCATACAGTTTTGATGGACTGTTCACATGGATATGTCAGACTCTTGACATCTCTGTATTCTCAGGTGTCATGTGCAAAACACATCTCCTTTGTCATACCTCTATCTGTAAATACTCACAATGCAAAGTCATCTGCTCACATTGTTGTGTTAAAGGGCTTGGACTTGCATCACAAGACTGTGCAAGGCCTGAGAGATGTGTATGATGACAACAGTGGCCTGAAGTGGTATATATGACATTTTGTATAGGAATTGAGTCACATGTGTAATGCTTAGAGGTTCCCCAGACATGCATGTATGCATTCTGTAACATGAGCATTCCATCTTGTACACATCATACTTGGCCTTCGTCCACGACAACTGTCACTCATGACCTCTGAAGTATGTGCTACAACATTAGCTCCTGCAAAGCGCTGCATTTGTGCATGGTACCACATTGGTGAGCCACACTACACTGATGTGATGATCTCAGCTGTGGACATATTTGGTGGTTTGTGTCCAACACTCATTGAGTGGCATCTGAAACACACTTTGTTGCTACAGAATACTGCAAGGCTGCTAGCTGTGCAGCACTGAGGACTGGAATGATCACATGTGGCATGTCTGGACTGTCCCTTTAATGCAGTGCATTGCATCACATTGCATTTCTGCATATATGGATCGATTGATGAGGGCCATGGCCCCATGTTGCTCTACTGGTCTGATGACACGATTGTTACATGTTGAAGCTTAATTTAAGTTGAGGATATGTGAGTGACTGTGACATAAAATATTCCCCAAAAAATAATGAGTAGAAACACTTATTTACATTTTGCACAATTCAGTTCATACCTAAGATTTTGTCAAACCAGTAAACGGAAATGTCCAAAAAAAGAACTTTTGCACAATGTGGTTGTGCTGGGATGGTGTGTTGGATCTCTCTTCTATCCTCATCGTCCTCCTTCATTGGTTCCTGCTCTTCTTGGTCCTCGTCCTACAGGACATTTGTCCATACACATATGTTGTATAGGATGGCTCATACAAGGATGATCTTGCACACCATAGGGGCCTAGTATAGCAATCTCCCCCCACCATGTCCAGGCATCGGAACTGGGATTTTAGCAAACCAAACGCACATTCCAAAATGTTCCTGGTCTTGCCCATGCCTGGTTGTACTGTTGTTCTGGCTCAGTCTTGGGTCATGACCCATGGCTGCAGACCATATCCTTGATTAATTGAAAATATAAAAAAAAATACTGTCAATGATTATGTTCATTGTTACAGCCGCATTCCTGTCAATGTGTGTTATGTGTACAGAAAGGCTCCTAAACATTTCTTACAGTATTTGACAATACATGTTACATATAAATTTGGCCATTGTATTACACGTCTCTATCAGTTCTCTGTGTGTTAGTAGAAGAAGAGCATGCCCTTATATTTTAGACACTTCTACCTGCAGACATTGTTTGTCTAGTAGCTTACTGTGATAGGTCTTTTGAGATGATCTTTACAACTCTATGCTATGTGCACTCATTGTACATGCAACGTGACAAAATATTAATCTGATTTTTGGCCTTTTGGTCATCCCTTGGTAGGCTGTGACAGTGCCAACATGTTTGACACTCACACATACATATGTCCCTGTGGTACCACTGATGCTGTTGCTGTCCTACATGACAATTACACAGCCTTTGAATTGTTCACTTACTTTAGCATTTTAATTTGACGAGTACTTGTGGTGCATTACTAACATGTTACATGGATAGTTGTAGAATTTATTGTCAGCCTTTAACTGCTGTTTTTCATAAGACAATTTGTCATGGCGCACTTGCATTGACACATGGGTATTGTGATGTATGGCATCTCTATGTAGGACACACTGATTTTGATACAAGTATCTATCTGCCACTGAATCAGTGATGTCATTAGTGATGTCATCAGTGATGTCATCTGTGATGTCCCTGACCATGTCATGAGTGATATAATATATGAGGTCAAAAGCAGTGCAACTTCTGAATTTCTATGGTTTTTTACGAGTGAAATCTGAGCCTAACTATAGTGTCCCTGTAACCTTTGTTTTTTTTTGTGAATTTCCAAAGTTTTAAATTCTATTTCCTCACTATAACGTCCCTGTAACCGTTGTTTTTTCAGCTAATTTTTAAGGTTTTTGTAATGCAGTTTTCTAATTAAAATATCACTGTAACCTTTGGGGTTTTTAAGTGAATTTCTAAGATTATTTTGATTTTATTTCCTGACTGTAAACTGTCACCTTTGAGAGTGAGTGTGTGAGTGAGTGCATGAGTATCTTAGTGGGTGTGTGAGTGAGTACATGAGTGTCTCAATGGGTATGTGAGTGTCTGTGTGGATCTGGGAGTGGCTGCATAAGTGTCTCAATGGGTGTGTATGTCTCAATGGGTCTATGAGGGGGTGCATGAGTGTCTAAGTATCTGAGTAGCTCTGTGGGAGAGTTTGCGGGTGTCTGTGTGGCTCTGTGAGTGGGTACATCAGTGTCTGAGTGGGACTGTCAGTAGGTGTGTGAGTGCCTGAGTGTGTGAGTTGGTGTCTAAGTGTCTCTGTGGGTGTGTCAGTAGCTGTGCGAATTACTCAGCCACAAAGGAACCGCACCTGCCCTTTTATCCAATTAAAGTCCACAGTTTTGCATAAATATCTACCCAAGTGGATTACTTTCTACTGGCTAATTACTAAGTGCTACCTCCTTGGGTTAATATCCAGTACGTACTCTACACTACAGCTGCATAATATATCACGAGGAAATGTCACCAGTGACCTTGTTTGCATTTTGGCAATGTGATTGCTCCTTGTGCGTCTTAATTCAGAAATATGTGATAACATGAATCCTCCTATAGAGAAGACAAGACTTCAAAGATGTAAATCTCCACCAAACAAGGGTGTTTACTATGTGAACTATGTGCTTTTTGGTTTGGTGGGGATGTCCTCATATTCTTTGGCATCAAGAACTCCTCTCCAGAATTGACAGAAAATGTGCTGGGGGGCCGCTAGTTAAGCTGTGCATCATCGTGGCAAAAGGCAGGAAGACCTTTGCATACTACTAAGGTGGGTGGGGTCAAATGGGCAAAGCTTCAAAGTTATTCACTTATTTGAATACTCATAGTAATTTAAAGGGAGAACCATCGACTCTGTTCTCACCAGGACAGGACAACAAAGAACCCACTCATCACAGTTGCATACAGATTGGCTGCAATAGATCAACGAGGTAGTCATTTCCATGAAGGATTTAGGATTGTTTTTCAATATGGAATTGCCGAGAAAACACACTTGCTTTCCCTACCCCAAACCCAGGAGTTAGGATCATTGTCCTTTACAGAAGTGGAACTTCAACTGGGGAACCTGGTATGTTTATATTTGTAAGTGCCTCATGTCGAGGTTTAATTTCTGTTAAATGACCTTTAAGACCAAAATGGCACTTCAAAAATATAATGGGGGAGGGGCTGTGTGGACCCCCTGCTCTGGTGATTTTGGCCCTGGAGACCTCATCTCCCTGGGCCCAGGCATGTCACCTGGGTGCCCTGGACCTCTCCCTGGGCACAAGGCCTCAAGGCCCTCGTGGTCCATCCAGCTCCCTGTCTCCAGCAGGATCCGGCATTGCTGTCACACACAGGGAGTTGCTGGAAATGCAGCTCCCTGCATGCCAGAGCAATAGTTTCCTATATTTCCATGCCTGCATGTCTGCAGGCAGGAAAAGAGATGTAAACTCTGCTTCCAGCAAGCGAGAGCGGTTTGACAGCTCCCGCTTGCAGAAGCAGAGTTTTTGTTTTTGCCTGGCTGGAGCTGTCAAAGCTCCCACTAAGCAAAAGCAAACAGCTATGTCCTAGGGGTTGGCACCCCGGAACACTGCAGGAGCCAGACCTGAAGGTGGCAGTCCTCAGGGCCGCAAATGGCTCCAGGAGGGGGACTGAGAACCCTTCCTCCATCTGTTTGCATGGGCTGGTCCCAGAGAGGTGGTGAGCTCCGGAGCTTGGTGGACTGCATGCCCCCCCAATTGCTGCCCCCTGCAATACTATAAACAAGAGCCCTGGGGAGGAGGTGGACCCCGGGGCATAAAAAAGCCAGCGGAGGTAGCCTGTTCACCCCCTCCTTATTATTTAAAATACACATTCCCCCAGGATCTGGCTCACCTGGGGGCAATATTAAAAGCAAGTGTGGGGAACTGCACTTGTTTTTTTTTTATTCAATGTGATATTTGGGAATATGTGCCACTCACACACCAACTAACTTAACCAAACACCCACTCAAACAGCCACTCACTCACCCATACAGCTACCTACACACCCAGACACTCACTCATAGAGCCATTCAAACAGCTGGAGCCAGACCTGGGGGTGGCAGTCCCGGGGGCCATAAATGGCTCCAAGTGGGGAGCTGAGAACCCCCCTCCATCTGTTTGCATGGGCTGGCTCCAGAGAGGTGGTGAGCTCCGGGGCTGCGGGGTCTGCATGCCCCCCAATTGCTGCCCCCTGCCATACTATAAACAAGAGCCCAGGGGAGGAAGGGGTCCCCGGGGCATAATATATATATATATTTTTTTTATTAGAAGTTCAAGGAAATATTCGACATTTAAGTTCAGTAAGTTGAGTGGCGCATGCTTCTATGGTCGGATTTTTACATGCTTGTGGGCTTGCACTTCAGTCTCATTACCTAAAATCTAAGCCAATGTGAGAGTGTTTGTCTAAAATATTACGTTTTGACAGCGGCCTAGATTGAGGCCTAGATTAATCAAATGTGTGTCGTACAAGTGACTATAGGCAGATAAAGTGACTGAAAGACTTGAGCTAAGGGATATGGCAACATAATATATGCAAAATGATTCTCTCAGTTAAGCATTTCTTCCTCGTG
This sequence comes from Triturus cristatus, assembly GCF_964204655.1. Lineage (NCBI taxonomy): Eukaryota > Metazoa > Chordata > Amphibia > Caudata > Salamandridae > Triturus > Triturus cristatus. The sequence goes on along the minus strand of NC_140580.1, from coordinate 456,453,365 downwards.
GGAAATTTGAATACGTGTCATGCACAGGATGCTTGTCGAAACACTATTGCATATTTAGTAAGCATTTCTCATGAATAACAATGAAAACATTCGTGAGTCATTCTTTTCATTAAAATTGGTTTATTCTTAGCTCGGTGTGCTAACTATCGGTTAAAGCTGTGATTGCTCACATTAGGAGCTTTTACACAATGTAATTATACAGGATGAGAAGCCTCTAACAGAGAATTTGTGTCATATTTAATGAGTAAACTTCCTCCACTTCAGGAAACGAAGAGGAGGTTTGTATGCAAAGTAAGACTATTTTAAACACTCACTGAAATTCTAGCAGAAGACTGAGCTGGCTGATTATTGCAGTTAGATTTGCAATATTATGGCCTCAGCAGTCCTAATCTAGAAGCAAACTGGCACGTTTAGACAATTTAGGAACTCCTAATTCATACTTGTAACATGCTTTACAATAATTCCCACACCAGGAAATGAGCCTTGTCCCTTTGTTATCTCTTTGTTGTTTTCTTCCAGATTTTCAATTGCAGAACACGATGCCAGTGTTAGAGTTTAAAGGTTGTAGTGGCAGTCTTAATTTTATTCATATATTTCAGATTTTTTTTGTATTGCCAATATTTTCAAACATAGCTTTATTTTTTAATGCACAAAATGTGTAGTGTTGGAATGTATAAACAAACAAAACAAGCACAATAGACATAGATAAGAATACCATTTTAAATATGTCAATAGATAAAATATGTCGATTTAAGAACAATAAAAACCACTAAAATTCATGACATGATCACTGCTAAGAGTATAGGAATAGCAAAATCACAAATAAAACCTATGTCTATAAAATATGAAATATTTCAACACAGCAACTCACACACAATAAAAAAATGAAGATCCCCACCACATAGTACACAAAATACACTAGGCATGTGAAGCAAATTTGCAGGGGAAAACTGTGCATGCAGTCTTAATGGAGCGTATTAATGGGTTGTATGTGACTGGCCAACATCTAAGAAATTATCAAATTCTCCTTGTATTTTGCTCTTTCTGTATTCTGCAGCACACATAGAAACAGCAAACCGCCTTTAAAGATTGTTTATGTGCAGGAAGTTGTCCCTTCCTGCATATAAACAATTGCCCCTGCTGCGTAGGCACCCTTACAGCATGGTGCAAGGGTGCCTGCGCTGTCGCTAGACAGCATTTTAAGCACCAGCGCAAGAGGAAATGCAGGGGTGCGCTTTATTTTTGTAAACAAGACACATCCCTGAATTTAAAAAATGTCAGAGCTCGACGTTACCACTTTTATTGTAAATGTCCCTCTCTCTGTGCTTATTCCTGCTGAACAGCAGTAAAGTGACTTTGTCCACCCACCCTACAACATGTGCCCCCTACTTGGGCTCTTTAAGTATGCTATAACTTCATTGCAATTAGAGCCTAGATGCACCCAAGCCAGGCAAGGTTAAATGTTATTTTTGGCCTGCAGTGTGTAATTACACAACCTACAGGTATGGCAAAAATATACGTCTCACAGTATGAAACCTGTGTCCTGGTTAGTCTGGAGTTTAAATATACTGTAGAAACACATGGCAGGGAAAATTGACTTTGCATATAGTAGGAGTCTATCTTCATACATGCTTGATACCCCTAAAGTTGCCTTGTCAGCCCACCGGACCGGACGGCACTATATAAAAATAGGAAATACTACGAAATTGGGGTTAGAGGGCTCTTGCGTTGAAACAAAACACAAAAGTGATTTCATTGCTTAGGCTTTGCAAGACATTTTCACGGACAGGCCTAGATGAGATAAAAATCATTATTTCCTGTCTCTGCCTGGGTAAATGGTAGAAAAATGCTTCAGGTATTTCCTAATTCATTTTCGAAATGAAATTTTTAATGTTGAGATCAGAATTTCCATAATTTAGGAGAAAAGTAACTTTACACAAATGTACTTTGTACTGCCTAAGCTAAAACTGGATTAAAAGCAGATTTGCCACTCAGCCCTCCCAAAGCTGAAATGCACATGCTTGGCTCAAGGAGTTAACAACTGTGGCTCAGAAGGCAATATCATATCTCTGAGCAGTCTGCCACACATTGAGAAGAACATCTCAGTGAAGTGAGTTGTACTGTCTCCCATTCTGACTGAGGAGCGGGAGAAGTACTCTTGCAGGCAGGTGGTGTAGTTTGCCTCACCAATCTAAAAGAAACCTGAGTTTATCCCTTGTTGTACCCATGATATTGACACTGATGACCAAATGCCAGTCTAGAATAAAATACACAGATTTTTACAAACAAGGGGAGGGCCAGCATCATATGTTGGACTTCGGTGTGACTGAGTCTTCAAGCAGTCCATAATCCAATCCAGTAGTTCTGATACCAAAAGACACCCCACAAGGTGGCATCCCAGAACACAAGAAGCTCTTTCAGTGCAATGATCATTTGTTTGACCACTTAGGGGTTTTCAAGTTTCTGAGTTATTTTTTTAGTTCAAGTGCTGGTATTTCACTGTAACAGAGGATGCAGGGATGATGTCAACATTCTCCACTGCTTAGTGGCACTTTCAATTAAACATATGCCCTTTAGGTGGAAGAATGGTCCAGCCACCTGCAAAAGGTTTTTGAAGTGGGTCATGTCTGGGCTGGAGTATGCCAGTGTCAATTGCTTTAGATATCATTGATGTTTTCAGCTACATCTGGGAAGACCACCTGACCTACCTGAAGCAAGTGCTTCAGGCCATCCAACAGGCAAGACTTGCTATTAAGGCCAGAAAATGCAAGATAGGGCATGGCTTTGTGGTGTACATTGGGAGGGATATGTGCAGCCTCTCTAGCACAAGGTCTAGACTATCATATCTTGGGAGCCTCCCAAGACCTATATTTAGGTAAGAGTCCTATTGGGCCTGACTGAGCTCTACCACAGATTTGTTAATGGGAATAGAAGCATTATTGAAACAATCCCAACATTGACCTTAAAAAGCAGCCCAAAAAGGTGGTCTCAACAGAGTAGGGTCAGAAGGCCTTTGACACCCTGAAGAGGCACTGTTCATTGCACATGTCCTCATGGCTCACAACTTCAGCAAAGATGTATGTGTTTGGGACCAATACTTCAGAAATAGGGGCAGTGTTTTCTCAGCTAAATGGTGAAGGACTGGACCAACCTGTAGCCACCATTAGCAGAGAGAAGTGATGGAGTGCCATTGAGAGGGAGGTCTTTACAAAGGTATGGCCCCTGCAGAAACCGAGACTGTTTTTAGCTAATTTCGAAGGTGAGATAGATCAGAGACTGCTTAAGTGGCTGACGCAAACGTGTGGAAAAAACCCAACACTGTTGAAGTGGTTCATCACCCTACCATGTATATACTTTAAGTTGTAATACAGAGGTGAGGTCGATCTGCCATTACTGATGGTTTTTTCATGTTGAAAATAATAAATCACATGAGAGTTGATATTTCACACTGCTTTCACATGTAGAGGGCACAAGTGAGAAATGATACCATTGTTCTGGTTGCCTAGCTAGTTTTAGCACGCTGTGCACTTTACCACTGCAAAACAGTAGTAATCGATCTGTGCTTCCCACAAAACATGTGCTCTACATTCACACTAACTGTTTAGCATACATAACTTCTCTATAGGGCTACCATAAATCATATCTATAATGGAGGTTAATTGGTATATGTATGCTGCAGTGTACATTTACCCCACCCACATATGTGACTAAGATAAATGTCTGTGTTGTGCTGTGGTTAAAATTACCTGCAGTAAGGCATGGCAGGGAAAATTGCCTTTGTCTTGTAGAAAACCCTATTTTTATAAATAGAACTGTGGCTAGTAAGACCACAGGAAACAGTACAAACATGTAAAAATATGGCACGCTACATAATAGCGTTAGTGTGCTCTCACAGTGAAATAAAAAGGAAAACTTATTTTACTGATACACTTTGCTAAACGTTTCCCTTACTATACCTAGATGGGATTAAAATCTGTATTTCTTCCATCCACTTGGAGAAATGACAGAAATATGCTTCAAAGTGATTTCTTAATTTTCAAAATTGTATTCAAAGATGCTATCAGAGTTTTGATAAGAGCAAAAGGCGCTTTACAAAAATGTTTTTAACTGACTGAACCAGTTGTGCCACTCATCAGCTCACAGAGATACAATACACATCCATGGATGGGAGAGTTAACAACCCTGGCTCAGAACAATAGTCTGTCTGTTACCCTAGACATTGAAAATAGATCTTAAATGCAAACCACCTACCTGGGATAAACTATCTGGGAGTGGCTAGAAAACATAGGAAGAACAAAGGCTGGCTTTATCACTACCCCATTTGACTTTGAGATGCTAGGGAGAGCTTCTCGAATTCATTCCCTTGACACTCCTAGACACCCAGGCTCCAGTTACTATAGCGGAGGGATCCAGATTTCATCCTGTCTGGTGGGAGGAGAGCTCATCTTGATATGGAAGTATCTACAGGGCTGAGAACAGGCCTGAGTGGTGGAAGAAAGGTCTGCCAATTTAACCGCTTGCATGCTCATGACGAGCCCAGCTCGTCATGAGGCACAGTGGAGCTGTGCTCATGACGAGCTGGGCTCGTCATAACGGCCACGGCCCGCCCAGGCGCGATTGATTCCCCGCCTGTGCGGGAGAATCAATCAGTGGACAGGGTCGTGACAGTCATGAACACAGCTCCACTGTGCCTCATGACGAGCTGGGCTTGTCACGAGTACCGCGGTGCTGGGCGTGCCCCCCCCCCACGCCGTGGGGGAATTACCCCCACGGCGAAGGGGTTAAAAAGAGGCTCCTGGTTAATTTTCGAATAGGTCAAATGAATGTGCTAAAAAAGGAGGTGGGGGACTTTTACAAAATAGTTAGGATGGGGTGTCACAGTTTCTTGGACCTGAGAAGAGTGCAGTTGAAGAAGAGGCCCCCATTGGATGAAGACTTCTGGCTCCAGCAGGAAGAAAAGGACTCTCTCTCTCAAGACTCACAGGTTTACGGACTACTACCTTCTCTGGGCACCCAGGGAAGGAAACTGCGATCTAAGGGTCAAATGGTTGGTCTACTGTTGTCTACTTCAGGAACATAAAAGAAGGATTTCTGACTCCAAGAGGGAATGGCTAACCACAGAGGACTGGAACTTTGAGTAGACCTGGCTGGAGAGAGACCTTCTGCCAAGGAGTTTGCCCTTAGGATTTTGGGTTTGCAGGCCTGAACAGAAGAAACTTGCCCAGTAGTTGAAGAAAGTGGTACTTACTCGTGTTTTCCACTTTCTGTAGACTGCTTAGGCTTGCCAAAAGAAATGGCTCCCAAGTCCGAAAAAGGCAAATTTGTCCTACTCAGAGCTGTTTGTTGTGCTGAAACCGGTCCTCCGAGATTCTTGTTATGAAAATATTTGGCCACATTTGCATACAGCATCCAGCCTTGCTCAACTGAAGGATTTTGACTTCCCCAAAAATGACTAAGGACCCATTTTGAGTGTAAGCAGAGGACCCATGGGTTCACTGTGGGGACGGAGTAAATCACACTGTCCCTATGGTGGAGAGGCTGAAAACAAATTTTTAAATGAACCCCATGCATGCGGTCACAAAAAAAGGCATTGCAGGAATCACGATAATGGCAGTTCCTGCCAATGCATTTTATTGTTTGATACAGGGCTGCATTGAAAGGACACAGCCCTGTAGCACACAGTCTTCTATTTTCTATTCAAAAAGAAAATTATGACACAGAAAATAATGCTCCCCTCAACATGGGAGTCTTCACCCATGAAGGGAGGGCAATATAATGTTTTTACTGTTTCTTACTGACAGGTGGCCAGGAACATAAAAAAATTACTAGATGTCCGCCCATCTAAATTTGGTGGATGGACATGTAGCCACTTTTCTGATGGCACTTACTCCCCTGCATCCTCATTCACTTTGCCTTTGCTGGCTCCTGCACCAGATGTAGGAAGGAACGGGGCTTCACCCCCACCGTTTCTGGTCTTCCACCTCCTCCAGGGCAACATTCTGGCTGCACTCGAGTAGTGCTGCTACTGCAGCGCAAAAGCCTCATAAGGAGATCCTCCAGTCTGCCTTCCAGTCCTTCCTCACCATCGCTGCTGTCTTAGCCATGTGGCTCTAGGCTGCTGCTGTCATGCCAGGAGGTCCTCCTTGACTGCTGCACATTAGCGAGGCAATCCACTTTCCAGCAATTTCACCCAGGGAGAGTGTCAGAGAGAGCACATGGGAGAAAATTGGTGAGTGCTCGGGGGGGAATAATTACTGCACTTTCCTATTTTCTATTTCCATTTTGAATGAGTGAGAGCCAAACCCCCAACCAACTTGTAGTCCACTGCCCTGCTCCTCTCCCGAGTCCACCTGTGACTCCACCATTTTCTGGTCTCTCTAGAGGCAGCTGCTTAGGAACAATTATTTCAACCGCATGATACGGGCAAACACATCTGAGTTCTTTAGGCATAATCTAATGAGCTGCTCCCTGGAAGTAGTTTGGGATGCTTTCAAGGCTTATATGCGAAGTGTGATCACTAAATGGTCATGGGAACTCATAGTTAGGAAGAGGAAAGAGGAGGCAATATTGCAGAGAGAGAAATCGGGCTAGGTATTACTCTCAGCTTAGCATTAGAAAAAGTTAAACAGAAATCCAGCTAGTTATTTGAGGAGAAAATCAAGGAGCAATGTGAGGCTAGTAACTTCCAGCACTTTCAATATGGGAAGAAAGCTGGGAATTTCTTAGCCTCGAAAGCGAAAACAGGATCAGTGCACAATGGGGGGCAGTCTATTAACATCATACAGACAAGTATCAAGCCTACACAGCCTAAGGATGTTCTTACGGCATTTCAGAAGTTTTATGAAGTTGTTTAAAAGATACAAGTACATTATCTCAGAATGCTATTGAAGTTCAAGGGATGGCCTTTATCCTAGCAAACAACTGATCAACAAGAATCTCTGACCCATGAGATAACAAGGCTATTGCTAAAATTAAAAATGAGAAACCTGGATGGTATACCAGGGGATTTATATAGGATCAAAGGCACAAATGTGAGCTCAGTTTTATATTCACTTTGCGATAACATTTTACTAAATGATAAGAAACCCCCAGTGACTTGGAGCGAGGCAACCGTAGTAGTTATATTAAAGCATAATAAGGACCCATAGTTCTGTGACTCCTACTGCCCTATCTCTTTACTAAACTCTGATTATATGATTTTTGCAGTGATTTTAGCAAGGAGACTGGCAGCGGTAATTGCACAATAGTACACAGTGATTAGCAGGGATTTTTACTAGTCAGGCACCTGCAAGGTTTAACACATACCCCGATTGGTTCTATTGCTCTAGCAATAAACTATGAGACCCCATTTGCATCCTCACGTTCAATGCTGACAAAGACTTTGATCTGGTCAAATGGTGTTATTTATGGGCCTGTCTGAAAAAGTGTGGTATACTCGGGTTTTTTATAAATGCTATCAAAGTCCCATATAATGATTCATTTGTAAAGATTTGGGTGAATGGGCTTCAGCCAAATAGTATAACTATCAAAAGAGGTAACTACAAGTGTGCATGGACCAGTCCTGACCTAGTCTTATGCATGAAGTATATTGCATTAAACTGTATCCTCTTTTCCACTGTGAGGCGATGAAGCTCACAGAGAAGGCATAACACAGAGGCACGTTTCCGGAATCGATATAGAGGCCTGTTGGTGGAGTTCTGGACTAATTGTAGTCATCTAATTGAGGCCTTGTCTGCCCTTAAAAAGAGAATATCTCCATAATCTTTTTCCAATAAAACTAAGGCCTGAATAACTGTCCTTTGGATGAGAAATGGAGCAACCAAATGATTTCTTTTCAGCCATTTCAGGACGGCAAAGCAAGTTGAAGCTACCTTAGCAACCTGAGGTTTCATCGACAGATCACTGTCCAGCCAGAAACCCAAGTTCTTTACCTTGGAGGATGGTTCTGGAAGAGCACCCAGGGTCTTAGGGCAATGCTGTGGGCCACAAAGAAAGGGCTTCTTACCCAGCACCATTACATTGGTCTTATTGCCATTAGGTTTTAGTGAGTTGAAGTTCATCCAGGTGTAAACCAAACCCAGGCAGGAGTTCTGGGCATCAGGGCTGTGACCCCGAGCAGATGACAGAGAGAAGATTATTTGAGTGTCATCTGCGTACGAAAACAGGACGAGGCCACACCTTTCTACCAAGACTGCAAGAGGACGGACGTAAATATTAAATAGCATCTGGCTTAAATCTGATCCCTGAAAAACTCCAGAAGTAAGGACGTATGGCTTTGAAGTAGAGCAGGTAGACAAGACTTGGAAAGTGTGATCTTTCAAGATAGAAGTCATCCAGGATAAAGCTGCCCCTTTGAGACTCAAGTTTGCCAACCTTTCCAATAGAGTGACCTGTGAAACCATATCGAAGGCCATGCTGAGGTCAAGTAGATTCAGTGCGTGCGGCCATTCTGTCCTTATGCAGGAGTCATCTCAGATGTTCAGAGACTCCAAGAAGGGCTGATTCAGTACTATGTCCAGCTCTAAAACCTGATTGTGAAGGGTGCAGAAAATGTTGGCAGTCCACAAAGGTGGTCAATTGCATGGTTACGTCTTTCTCCAACATTATGGAAAGAAAGCGAAGCATTGAAATGGGTCTAAAGTTGGACCAGTTGAAAGGGTCTAAATTAGGATTTTTTTGAATGGGGGAGAACCATAACGTGCATCCATGCTTGTGGAATGTGTCCCTCTTGTAAGGATAAATTGAGGAGTCTTACCAAAAGTTGTTTAAAGTTAGTACCCAGAGTACTGAGCTTGGCTAGAGAGAGAGGATCATGTGGGGAGCCAGACTTTACAGACTAACAAAGTCAGAAAGATGGGGTTGTCCAGAGGGACCATCAAGTTATTTTATGGATTGCCATTTTATGCTGCACTATCATCAGGCAAAGAAGCCTCATGAATCCATGTTTCAGTTAGAAATAAGGCATCGGGGGCATTGTCTAACAGGAAGTTGTATAGGTACTGTTGATGTCTTGGGAGGGAGTGACAGTTAATGCTGAAGAAGCAAAATGTGTTTCCTAATGTACGACGCAGGGTGGTAGCTTCATTGCTCAGTGAACCCGGGACACCAGTAGCATTTACAGTAGATGGTTTGTGGAGGTTACCATGAGGGCTAAGCCAGAAGTTACAGTGGGAGCAATTTTGTAGGCTTATTTGAGGATCTAAGGAGACCCGGCAGGCCTCTGAACAAGCGAGGCTGAGTGCGAAAACGTGATAAATGAAAAAAAACATTATTTCTGGCTGTGGAGATGCAGGGTTGCTGGATTCCCAGTAGGTTAGAACAAGCCTTTAAGCAGTTGAATGAGTTAAAATATCCGGGCAGCTTGATAAACCATAACATGGATCTAATTCCTAAGCATAATTTAGTGAGGGTTAAAAAGGTCAAGAAAGTACTTAAGAAATGGCAGAACCTTCCAATAACCAAAAATCAAACAGAATCTGTTTGAACGCAAGGGCGCACTTTTCACAAGCCAAATATGGTGCTTAATACTTATGCAATGTTTTTTTGGACAATGATTACTAAAGACAAATAATAACTGTTCATATTTCCTACGAAAAATAACTTCACATTGTTTAATATAAGCGATTTCCTAAGGTAAAACCCAAAATTCCTTGAAAGAAGTACAAAACACAGTTTTGATCATGAAAGCAAATCCATAAAGCAAAATGGTAACAGTTCAACACACTGTCTTCTTCTTTATTTTCTTATGCAACTTTTCAAGTCTTGATTGATTACACCAGCGTCAAGTACTTCCCAATGCATTTCGGTGCGAACACCTTCATCAGGGGAACACTGCAAAAAAATATGTACAATCCATATGTTTCTAATATACATAAGAATGAACAATGTAAATTATGTAGACTTTTAAATACAAGATAGTGTCAGGTCAAATCACCTGGTTCCTTAAACGGAAGAACAATAAATCCATTTGCAAGCAATGTGTTTCAGGTGTGATGCCACAAATCCTTAAAAACACGCAGAATGAAAAATGAAATACCGAGTGAAAAAGTGAACAAAAGGTGAACAATATAGACAGCCTGTGTGCAAGACTAATAAGAACAAAAGTCATGAACTTATGTGAGGATTTAAACGCCACCAGGACGTTAAGAGTCAATTAAAAAATGCATGCTCAATGATCTCCCCTGCATAACGCAGGAGAACTCACCTACGTGGGTACCAATGACGCAGCTGTATGACTGCTGCAGTTTATAGATAGAAACAATCCGCGCAACAAATGGTAAATAAGAAAAGCGAGTGAATACAACTATGACATCTTCACATATGCCATTGTAAAAATTGTGAAAATGTGCATCAACACCCAGCGAACACCTGTGGTAACGCGCACCTACTTTCAACCGATACACTGCTCGTAACCCTTTTCCTCCTATATTGATGGCGATACGTCAATATTCGAAGTAAAGCTGCAACAAACAAATAAAAGTAACGATGTCAGCGATACCGCGGTCAGCGTGTAGCCAAACAACACAATGACCTAGACAAACGAACCAAACTTTTATGCATTTACCTCCAAGAAAGGTAGCGTGTGGAAATATTTCCTCTTTCCTCCAGGGCCGTTAAACCCCGAGACACCTCGGTTTATGCAATTTAGCGTGTGCATGTACGTAACAACGGACCGCTGCTAAACATGAAAAACAGAATTGCAAGTCTGGAAAAGGGCTTGAAAAAAGACTAGCAAATCTCAAAGACAAGTGCACGTAACGATAAAATAAACTCTGTGAACTACTAATGACTAATGTCTATAAAAGGTGAAGTGTTGCTAAATCTTATATGAAAGGTATTGTTACGTGGTATAAAAATTTCGAAATGAAAATTCTACCCGCTTCCTCGGGATGAAAGAGCATAGAGAATGAATCATAAATAAATCGTATGTGACCACGCAATTGGAGTGCACTAGTAGAAAAAAACAGCTAACCAGTGTACTGAAACTAAGTCTCCATTGAGAACATATCTTAATAAAAAACGCATAACCCCCCATTATGTTACATCTGTGTATGCTTCCTCACCGGTCTCAAAAAGGTGCAATAACGTTCTGCATGTTTTTAAAAAATTGGTGCACACAATGTTACCTGTCACATGCTCAACTAGACAAAAGTATCAAAGTGACAGAAATTATATATGAAAATGAACAGTTGCATGTTCTGAGCCCAACAGACAAAAGAGTTTTGTTCACAAGAAACAAGTAAATTCAATTTTATCATTCAACCCACAAGGACTCATGGTTTTTAAAAAACGTATCCAAAATGTTTCACTTTGTGCCAGATGCCTGGCAGGGTCAACATGCGGCAACATTGACACCTGCTCTAGTTTGGTGAAATGCAATTGTGGTATGATGTGCTTTTTTTCACTCCAGTGTACTGCTAAACATGACTTCGTATTGGCAGTACGAATCATACTTTTATGTTCAGTCAGTCTTATTTTAACTTTTCTTGTGGTTATTCCAACATATACTAGCCCACAGTGACACTTAATGGCATATATAACCATACTAATGTTACAACCTGATGTGTGCTTCAACTTTATTAGTTTCCCTGTGTGTGGGTGCGTGAATTTGTCACCAACGATCACATTTCCACAGTGACCGCAGTTGTGGCATTTCCGCATACCCTGCTGTACAGTATCAGTGCGTGATGAGTCTTTCTTTCCTAGAACCTCCTTGATGTTCTTGGATCTGGAAAATGCGAAGATAGGGGTGCCTTTAAAAACTTCCTTGAAGTCGTGTTCCTCCGCTATAATTTCCCAACGTTTTTGGATACAATGTTTAATCGCTGTGGCAGCTGTGGAATATTTCAAAACACAAACTTCTCTGTGTGATGCAGGTTTAACAGATTTTTTTAGTAACTGTGATCTGTCTAAATTGAAAACTTTTTGTTTTGCCACCTCTAAAACTTTAGATGGATAGCCTCTCATTGAGTATTGGTGTGATAATGCCTCAATGTCAATTTTGCCCTGGCTGTCATCTGAACTAATCCTTCTGACCCTAATAAATTGTGATAATGGTAAATGGTTTTTGAGAGCCGGTGGGTGAAAACTATTGTAGTGCAAAGCATTGTTCCAGTCTGTGGATTTTTGATACACCAGCGTAACCAGACTGTTGCCTTTTCTTTCAATGAGAATGTCTAGATAATTGATAACAGTGGAGTTAATGGAATGAGTAAATTTAATTTGTGGATGACAGTTGTTCAATATAAGTAACACATTTTCTAATGCTTGCCAGGTTCCTCTCCGGTGTATCAAAATGTCGTCTATGTACCGAAGGTACATCAACAGATGATCTGTACAGAAATTGTTGCTCATGATATGTGTATCCTCAAATTTAGCCATAAACATATTGGCATACGTCGGTGCCCCAGTAAAACCCATGGAGGTACCCGTTTTTTGTAAGTAGAATTGCTGTTTCCATGCAAAGTAACTATGGTAAAGGCTAAATTGCAATAATTCCAAAAGAAAAATGTCAAGTGATTCTTCATAATCGTGTTTTAACAGCATCCATTCTACTGCCTCAATGCCTTCTCCATGTGGAATCGATGTATACAACGCTGATACATCAATGGTACCTAACCATATCTCTGCATCAGGTGGTATCATAACATTCTGTAATTTGTTGAGACAATCAGTTGTATCTTGCACATATGTGGTCCAATTTTGAACCGAGGATTGCAAATAGTAATCTAAAAATTTTCCCACAGGTTCATGCAAGGATTCGCATCCAGCCACAATAGGGCGGAATGGGGGATCCAGCGGATCTTTATGCATTTTAGGAAGCATATAAATGTGTGGTCTTTTTGGGTAGTCTGATAAAAATTTGTAGGTGTTATCATCAATCCATCTAAGATCTTTGGCTTTAGACAGAATTTGAAGTAAAATGGCGAATGTAGGATCTGAATCCAAAGGTATGTAGGTGTCAGTATCCCTTACATGCTGAGCCACTTTGGATTCATAATACGTGCTGTTCATTACAACTAACGCTCCACCCTTACCCGCAGGTTGGAATGTCAGGTTCTTGTTCATGGCCAAATTGCGTAACATAATTAGCTCCTTTTTAGACAAATTGTTGGATGTAAACTCTTTTTGGTGAATCAATGTTAAATCTTTTTTGACCAGTTGTTCAAATAAATCAAGCGCTTTATGCGAAATTGGAGATATGAAGGTGCTTTTAGGTTTAAAGAATTCAGGTATGGCCTGAGCGGTGCCAGTTGGAGAATCTTGGACTACGTGATGAAAAAACCAACGTAATCTCAGTTTTTGCATAAACTTAAAGAGTGCTACTTCCGTTTCCAATTCATTGGTGTCATATGTTGGAACAAAGGACATGCCTTTGTTTAAGATTGCATGCTCATTAGACGTCAACTCGATACTGGAAATGTTCATTACTAGTTCCTCTTGGGGTTCCGACGTGCTCCGTTTGTTTTTTTTGGCCCCTTGTCCCCTCCTGTTTCGCTGCATTTTCCGGCCAGTTGTTCTTCCGGTGGATGATTTGTGGTGCCTCCTGCCTCTAAAAAAGACTGATTAGATGTTCCACTGGTGGTAGCAGTGTCTTCTGTGGTTACAGTAAACCTTGGTGTAGTGCTAATGAGGGGGCGTGTAGGTAACGTGTCTTGTTCTGCGGCGATACTTTCTTCTGATGTAGTGGCATCTGGTTTCTTAAAAGTGCGTCTCTGTTCGTACATATCTGCTCAAGTATAAACCTCATCAAGTTTATAATCTATTGTGTCGCGCCTGAATTTGCGCTCATGAAGAGTGTAGATAACCTGCACACCTGGAATTTTTGAAAAAAGTTATCAACAGATTAAATCAACTTTCACTTAGTTAAACCAAATTTCTTGAAGATGGTGCTGCCCCTGACAAAGCCTGACTGGCCCCTGCCAGGTAATACAATAACCAAAAATCAAACAGAATCTGTTTGAACGCAAGGGCGCACTTTTCACAAGCCCAATATGGTGCTTAATACTTATGCAATGTTTTTTTAGACAATGATTACTAAAGACAAATAATAACTGTCCATATTTCCTAAGAAAAATTACTTCACATTGTTTAATATAAGCGATTTCCAAATGTAAAACCCAGAATTCTTTGAAAGAAGTACAAAAAACAGTTTTGATCATAAAAGCAAATCCATAAAGCAAAATGGTAACAGTTCAACACACTGTCTTCTTCTTTATTTTCTTATGCAACTTTTCAAGTCTTGATTGATTACACCAGTGTCAAGTACTTCCCAATGCATTTAGATGCGAACACCTTCATCAGGGGAACACTGCAAAAATATATGGTCAAACCATATGTTTCTAATATACATAAGAATGAACAATGTAAAATATGTAGACTTTTAAATACAAGATAGTGTCAGGTCAAATCACCTGGTTCCTTAAACGGAAGAACAATAAATCCATTTGCAAGCAATGTGTTTCAGGTGTGACGCCACAAATCCTTAAAAACACGCAGAATGAAAAATGAAATACCGAGTGAAAAAGTGAACAAAAGGTGAACAATATAGACACCCTGTGTGCAAGACTAATAAGAACAAAAGTCATGAACTTATGTGAGGATTTAAACGCCACCAGGACGTTAAGAGTCAATTCAAAAATGCATGCTCAATGATCTCCCCTGCATAACGCAGGAGAACTCACCTACGTGGGTACCAATGACGCAGCTGTATGACTGCTGCAGTGTATAGATAGAAACAATCTGCGCAACAAATGGTAAATAAGAAAAGCGAGTGAATACGACTATGACATCTTCACATATGCCATTGCAAAAATTGTGAAAATGTGCATCAACACCCAGCGAACACCTGTGGTAACGCGCACCTACTTTCAACTGATACACTGCTCGTAACCCTTTTCCTCCTATTTTGATGGCGATACATCAATATTCGAAGTAAAACTGCAACAAACAAATAAAAGTAACGATGTCAGCGATACCGCGGTCAGCTTGTAGCCAAACAACACAATGACCTAGACAAACGAACCAAACTTTTATGCATTTACCTCCAAGAAAGGTACGCATGTGGAAATATTTCCTCTTTCCTCCGGAGCCGTTAGAAGGACTTGAAAAAAGACTAGCAAATCTCAAAAACGAGTGCACGTAACGATAAAATAAACTCTGTGAACTACTAATGACCAATGTCTATAAAATGTGGAGTGTTGCTAAATCTTATATGAAAGGTATTGTTACGTGGTATAAAAATTTCGAAATTAAAGTTCTACCCGCTTGCTCGGGATGAAAGAGCATAGAGAATGGATCATAAATAAATCGTATGTGACCATGTCATTGGAGTGCACTAGTAGAACCTTCCATTAACCATGTACGATAGAGTAAACCTAATTAAGATGAGCATCCCCCTGAAGTGACCTTTCAATTTGATATACTCCTCTGGCATTCGATATTAAAGTATAGTAGGAAATACAATCAGACATGAACAGTTTCATATGGGCAACAAAGGGTGTGAGAATAGCTTGGAAAATAAATTGCAGGAAGCTGGAAAAGGGGGGCCTACAGCTGCCTTACCTCAATCAATTTAAAGCAATATGTTCTTTGTTCGGAGTGTGCCTTCCTAAAGAAACCGGAGGGCATGCGGTTAGCAATGTCAGAGACTAATGGAACCTTGCTGGGTTTCTATATAATTTCAGAGACCCAAAATGTTTTAAAACTGTGAGATTAAAGTATTTAGTAACTTTGCCTAAAATCTGGTCCACAATGAGGGCAAAAAAAGGGAATCGACACTACTCAGTACTGGCCTCCATCTGGGATTCGCCTTGAACTCCTGAGTGCCTACAGAATGCTATTTCTGCTGCACTCAAAAAGGCAGGGTTAGAAAAATGCTGGTTTGTAACTGCTTAAAGGCTTAGACTGATCTACTGGGGATTTTCAACGGAAGACTCTCAAAGTTTAAGTGTCTTCAGCTGTTATCGTGGGCCACTACCATCCTGGGAAAGTGGAAATAGATACAGCCATCTCTCCAGTCTTCGTCCTTAACGAAAGATGTTGTGTAATTGTATGGTGCTTTGTATGATGCAGAAGATAAAAGGCTGTCCCCCTCTTTCGTGACCTGTGGAAGATGCTTGCTGACTGAACCGCTGGAAGATTCATGACAAGTATTTTTTAACATGATATACAAGATAGTAAAACCTGTTGCTCTTAAGAGGAATTACTTATTCGCGGAATGTCCGGAGTTGGGGAACTTCTGAAAGTTGTTTTAAACCTGGACATCAAGGTAAGTCCTGTTTTTATTTTCTTCGTGCTGCTGGGTGCGGAGACAGGAGCACTGCCTAAATCTGCTAGCTATCTTTTGTTTTACTTGGTGCTGAGAGCCTGGTCTCAGATATGAACCCAATGGATTGATTCTAATCCACTAATCTCTAAGGAGTGGTTAATGCAGATCTATTAAACTTGCAAGCAGGATCGTAGCCGCACCCACAGTGTGATAGATAATTTCCGGTCTCCGATGATTGAATGGATTGTAGGAAATGATTATGGGTGCAATGATTAAAACACTTTTAAGTTTTACTCATTCATTCGATTTGGAGGCTTGAAGTATCTCGTTCCCTCTCCATAAACTGAATTGAGCATGGCTCAATAGTCTACACACATGCGTTATGGCATGAGATGCCTTTCTTGATTTGGCACAGTTAGTGAATGGGGCATTAATTTGTTAAAGGTGATGAGTACTTAAATAAAAAAAATAAAAAAACCGAGAAAAAAAGAGAGCCTTCATTTGACTGCTACTTCATTTACTGTTATTTATTGCTCTATGATGTACTGTACTTCACCCCTGAGGATTTTGCTTTTGTGCTTGAAAAGTAAGAGGAAATAGTATGTTAGGTTGGATTCTCTATTTACCACTACCTACAAAAAGGCTGGGAAGTGCCTAGTAAATGGTAGTGAAGACCACACTGAGGACTGTTATGCTTTTCAGGCAAGTTTTCCTTTGCCACCTGCTTCAAAAAAGCAATTCCAGATGTTTAGAAGGGAACAATTTGGTCTCATCTCCAGTTTGGAAGCCAGATATGTGGTGCCAATTCAAAACAGTCACCTGGAGAAATTGATATTGAATTTAATATGTTAAGCCAGCTGGAAGTTGAGTTAGAACAATATTCCATTATGTTGACAATAAGCACTATGACCATATCGGGTATTTGATAGTTTCCCCTCGTAGAAATTACAAGTGACTAGTTCCTATTCGATCCAGTTGCAATTATTTGGGTTTTGGGCATCAATAAAACTGCTATGAAAAAAGCATTGTTGAGTGAGAAGGTCTCAGATACTTCTCTCAGTGTCTCATGAAATCTATTTTGTTCAATTAATATTTTCCTTTAACTAAGTAGAACATTCCTTATTTCTATTTCTTCATACTTGCAGGTAGGACCATATAACCAAACAGCCCACAAAGTCTTGGCCTTTGCAGACGTCTAAAAAGTGCATAGTGAGCAAACTGGTAAAATGCATGTCATTGCTAAAGGAAATGTGCTGTCTCCCGAGTGGGAATGAGCAATGTTATGTTTATTCCTCCAGAACCTATTAGACTTAGGGCCTGATTATGACTTTTAAGGTGTGGCAGCGGGTCGCCATGCCAGCGCCCTGCTGCCACACTGCCAAAGCCGTCAGCAGACCGCTCACCAGATTAGGAGTTTTCTCCTGGTCTGGCGGATGGTTCTTTGGCAGTACCAGGCCGTGAGCCTTAGAAAGGCATCACAATTGGAAAACATAAGCACGTTCCTGCACAGACCGAAATGCACAATGTTGTGCTTTGTTCCCTGCAGGAACATGGGCCTGCATACAGGAAGGGGGGTACGCCATTTGACCCCCTGCAGGCACCTCCGTGCACAGATGCACCAGGAGGCCCCCTTGCTTTCCTCACTGCCACCCTTTTCATGACAGGCTCACCACCATGAAAAGGAGGGCAGTGAGGAAACTCCTAATATGCTTGGTGGTGCAGCAGCTGCCCCCTTAGCATATTATGGCCTCTGACCACCGCGCCTCCACCAAGGGATCAAGGAGTGTGTCAATACATTATGTTGACCTGTTGGTGATCTTGGTGTAGGCAAAATGAGTTTGATGTGGCACGCCCGTAAACTTTTGTTACTTGTAAGGAGTAATGCCTGCAAATAGATCTGGGTTAAATTTAAATTATGCTGGTGTACTTCACTTAATTTTCAGAAACTTTTTGTCACTTTTGTTGCCCAAGATTCACAAAATTAGGCCATTATACCACTTCATGCAATTACGTACGATTAGCAGTAATAATGTATGTTGGTGGCTACTGTACATGGTGGTTTTGATTGTTGAACTTTTTTTACCACAAAAAGCATTCTTGCTTCGAAAATTCACAAAGAACACATCTTATGCTAAAATATGGCCCAAAATAAGGGATATGCCTGTCAGTTTAAGGAAAGTTTGCTCAAATTGAATGGAAGCAAATTGTGTGAATTTCACACACACCTACTTGGAATCCCAGTATGTCACACAAAGCTGAACTGGCTGTTACATCGACCTGTGACGTGGATGAGCAGGGAGAGTAAGATCTGCTCTTGGGGGTGTGTGGAATTTTTTTCATTTTGCTCAAAATATATGGCACTAAAGAAAACTTTGTATTCTGTACACAACTAAAGGCCTAATGTATCAGCCAATTTTGCCTTCGCAAACAGGACGAAATGGGTTTGTGATTCAGTATTTGGAAGGGCCGTGTTTAGGCCATCCCTTGCAAATAGTGAATCACAGCAGTATGTCAGAATGTTTTGTAACCATGAAGGCGGTCGCAAAACATTTGCAATTTACCACCCAGTTCAAGTTGGTGGTAACCCATTAGCAAATTGGAATGGGTCTTCAATAGACCCATTCCCCTTTGGGGATGGGTGTAAAGATGAGTAGGCATTGGTCCCATAGATCATTGCCTGCTTTTAAAAAAACTTAAGAAAACTTTTCTTTTTTAACGCAACCCATTTTCCTTTTAAGGAAAACGAGCTGCATTTAAAAAAAAGATTGCTTTATTTAAAAGCAATCACAGACATGGTTGTCTGCAGACCACAGCAGGTCACCAGCTGCCCGTGATTTTAGCGATTCATAGGGGGTCGCATATTGCAATCTACCTCATTATTATTAATGAGGTAGGTCAATTTGTGACCGCCTAGGAATCGTTAAATGAAACTCTATGAATTTCAAACATTTGTAATAGCCATAACCTTATTGCGATTCACAGAAAATCGCAATTAGGTAATCGCTATTCCAAATCTTTATACATGGGGCCCAAAGTTCCTAATTTCAAGTGGACAATATATGGGCTGGTATTTCCCCATCCTTAGAGTTGCTGATATTGGGAGCCCCAGTAACTCCAGGGGTGTGAAGACTCCAGCCCATTCAGAGTTAAAGCCTGAGGATCTACTAAGAATCAGTAATTTTGGGTCTGATTCCCAAGTAATTCCTCATTTTTTGCCCAGAGTTCGCCTGGAGATTTCAGCTGCTTTCTCCAGGTGAAAGTAAACAGATGTGCCATGTTTATGTTTATCTCTTATTTAAATGATTCTGTGACTGCCATTTCAGACCCATGAAAATTAAATGGCAATTCAAAATGAGGACCTAAAGCTCTTGAAGGTCACAGATAAAACTATTGGCATGCTCGTAATGTTGAAATACTGTTTCTGCTAAATACATATGCATGTTCAACCTCCATTTACATGTTTCCTTAAAGGAATGAAGGATTGCTAATTCTAAACATGTTTACCAATGATTTTTCTGCATTCACCTGCAGATTAGCTCAAGCCTAGGTTAGTCTTTGTGATTGTGTGTAGTATTATCACGCGTTATTAGTTTAGATCCCCATACATGATCAGAGTGTGATAAATGCCCGTTAGTCCAGTTCAGATTTATCAGATTTTTCAGTCACGCCAAATAATTGCCCACGATTCCCGCCTAACACCTCACCTGCTGCCCGAACTTCCACTGATGAAGTAAGATGTAGTATCCTGTATATGTATTTATCCTGTTACTTTCTCCCTAGCTGATCAGCCAGTGTGAATGTTCTACGTTGAATGTTGGTGTGGTGATGATGAATGGAATGTTTGGGTGCCTGTGAGGTGAGGTGTGACAGCTGGAGTATGGGCTGAGCAGCAGGAAGGCTGCTCCTGGTGGATCTCCTCTACATGATATTAACAACCTGTAACTAAGACTCAATAAACCTACTTAAACTACATCACGGCTAATGGACTTTGTCACTTCATTTATGGTGACGATTTGAGAAGAAAGTACCTACGCAACTAAGCTGAAGAAGTATGTATATTCTACAGACAGAACCAGGAAACAAAAGAATACAAGAAATCTCACCCTGGAGAAACTACAGAGAAAGTAATTGTAAAGATATATTTGTTGAAGCTGAAAGTACCGAGTCTGACAGATTGACATGCAGCCCTTAAGCCCCACCAATGTCCTGTTCATCGGATGGTTCCAGGCAGGGCGTGCATCTGTTGGTTACATGGTCTGCTATTCATGTTAATGAAGATAAGCTACAGTACATTCAGTTACACCGGCATCAGGCTGTGTTTTAAAGGAGTTTGTTAGCGCTTGGAAGGAAGAAGCCAGCAGCTTCTTTTCACAGAACCTGGGAATGCTAAAAAGATTGGTCATGCATCATAGCTATTTACTAAAAGCCATCGGCCAGTGTGCTGAGACGTTCACAGTATTGTTCTAGTTATGCATGTGGCACACAGCATTGTGTACAAAAAGAAGAAAAAAGTAACTTTGTTGAGTGTCTGTTAGTGCATGAGCTCCTTGCGGCTTTTCATTTTATTTGTGAGGGGCCTGACAGGTTCTACGGAGCCTTGGCGCACGGATTCCCTTACCGTAACCATGGAGCGGCGTGAGGATGCCGTTGGACAATCAGAGGTGTCTCTTCTACTGGTTTCTGGTACGTGTGCTGTGCAATGATGTTTGATGCACGCACTCGCCTGAATCTACCCATCGCCGTTCAGCAGTATGCGCTGCCATATTTCTGTCAGAACAAGCTGCCATGTACGCGCCTGTGTTGGAAATTGAGCTCAGCGTACCCTGCAATACAGTATCCCAGAGAGTCAGCATGTCAAGTGTCCGGGTACTCTCTTCGTCTTTCAGGAATCTTCAGTTCGGTTGGCTGTAGTTATATATTGCCTTCAGCAGTTTTCACTACAATTCGGACCTGAATGTGGGACTTAACTTTTCTTACCTGGTGTTTCTATGCACACAAGCTTAAGCCAAGGCACACTCATCTTTAATCACCCGCCGCCGGTTATCTTTAATTGCAATCATCATTATGTTGGGAGCTAGCAGCCGAGCACTAGGCTGCATGTTATTTGATAAAGCAATGTCTTTTGTCCAGCCCGTTTCGCCTGCCTTCCACCAGCATGGGATAAGGAGGCTGGAGACTCAAACCTAGTACAGCCATTCCAGAACATGAAGTATTTTCTCCTGTGGATGCTGGTCTGTGCTGTATCGAGTGATATATCACTCACTGGTGCCCTTGAATGGCTTATCTGATTATTGTTTCTTGGAGACGATTACTGTTGCTGGGTTTTTGCCATGATGAATTCATTACTGTGCGAGAGTGTTCCTTTCTCATTACCTTATGTTTTGTGTGTTCGCAGATTTACATTATATGTGGATCCATTGAAGTTGTCACATGTATGAACCTTTGTCTATTTTGAAATGCCTTATGAATCTTTTCTGCCTAAATGTCGTTTGCAACTGCATACATTCTGCTTTTGCTGTGTATTTCACAATATTGCTGGCTTATAGGGTGTATTTACCTTTGTTGTTGATCTGTGGTGTGGGTTTTTGTACTTACTTGTGTGTTTTGGGATACTTTACCAATTTATGTTTGATTGGATGTCCAGTACTTATAAATGGTAAACAGTGGCATTTTATGGATTTTCATTTCTGGTGTGCATACTCCAAAGTGATAACAGTGTGTGTGTTTCCTATATTTTTTTCTCTCACATGTTAGGCAACACTTGTTTGCCATTTGCCACATATATAGTGCTGCATGTTTGCATTTTATGTTATGTTATTGAGTTATGCTCACATTTTACATTACATCATACGCTACATTGTTAAATTGAAGTTTAAATATCCCTTACATATTTGATTGCGTTATAGTTGGAATTTGCCCATTTTCTTGTGTAGTTCTTGTCCCTTTACATGAGGGATGACTAAGTGGGTGGTAGTCACCCATTTCTAAGTTAGACGTTACACGCCCTTACATGAGAGATGGAAATGGGTGAAAGTCCCATTTCTACCATTTTTTTTACAGACCCTAACATGAGGGGTGACTAAATGGGTACTAGTCCCATTTCTTCAGATCACGTTTCATAGCCTGATATGAGGGATGCTGCCCTTAGGTTAGGAGGGGATGTATGGGTTGGAGTCACACATTTTCACACATTTTGTTTGCTGCCCTTAAGTAAGGAGTGGCTGTAAGGGTGGAAGTCACCCATTTTCACAGATTTCACTACTTGTCCTTACTTTAACCCCTTGTGTGCCCTTGACGGAACCACGCCGTCATGAGCCACGGGCGGCGTGTGCTCTTGACGGCGTGGTTCCGTCATGGAGCGGCCGCTCCTCCCACGCGGCTCGAATTCCCCGCCTGTGCGGGCGAATTAGAGAGTGGGCGGAGTCGTGACGGAACCACGCCGTCATGAGCACAGCCCGCCCGTGACTCATGACGGCGCGGTTCCGTCATGAGCACCGCGCCACCGTGCTGCCCCCAACCCCCCCCCCCCAGCGCTGTGGCGGAATTCGCGCCGCAGCAAAGGGGTTAAGGATGTTGGCTGTGTGTGAGTGTCACCTGTTGCGACAAGGTACTCCACTCGCCCTTGTTTTGGGTATGTTTGGTCGGATGTGCTACACCCATACTTTTATGTAATACATGTGTGTGTCAGTCCTTCCATAAGGATAGTTCATGTTGTGCTGTGTTGCACCTTTTCTCATGCCTGTCTGGTCAGTGGGTGTGGTTGGTTGTAGTCATAGGTGTGAGATTGTGTTGTTTATCTAAAATGTTGTTTCTTTTCCCATATTTTATGCCATATTTTATTAGATTCATGGAGGGGAGGATGTATAATATATTATACTGTATATTTATCTATGAATCTTCTCAATATATTTATATATGCAACTTCTCAATTTTTCTAAATTTTCTCTTGTATATTTGCCTATGCATCTTCTCAAAATGTTTTCAATGCGTTATTGTTAATCTTTCTTTTTCTATCTTCTTTATCTTTCTCAATGTTTTATTATGGTTCTTCTGGTTAATGTTGTTTTTCCTTTTTGCATGTGTGTACTTTAGCATATTGCTCTTTTTATTGTTCATTTTGCCAATACTTTATTCCGTTTTGCAGTTTCATTTTTCTGTTATATAAAGGGAAAGGATATGTAGTATCCTGTATATGTATTTATCCTGTTGCTTTCTCCCCCTCTGATCAGCTAGTGTGAATGTGCTGTGTGGAATGTTGGTGTGGTGATGTTGAATGGAATGTTTGGGTGCCTGTGAGGTGAGGTGTGACAGCTGGAGTATGGGCTGAGCAGCAGGCAGGCTGCTCCTGGTGGGGCTCTTCTACATGATCTTAACAACCTGTAACTAAGAATCAACCTACTTAAACTACATCATGGCTAATGGACTTCATCACTACACAAGACTCAATGGAAAACCCAGGGGTTTATATACAAGTCCCTTGCCCTGCCAGTGCGTCACTGTTCATGTGATAAAAAGAGACGCACCGCGTAAATAAGATCCCCAGTGACTTTGAGATTGGGGTTGAGGCCTATTAGGGTGGACTGTATGCTGGAAAAATGCAATAATGCATGCTGCTACTACAATGCTCAGACTTTTTCACTGCAAGGTAATATCTTTGCTTCTTCAAGTTCATGAAGTTATCTAAGTGAGAGAAGGGTGTGGAGGAAGCAGTGGGTAATTTCCTTATAAACTAATGCTATATATTGATGCTGTTAAATAAAAGCAATTGAGTTATGGTTTAATGATTAATTTGTTTATAAAATGACATTTCTATCTCATTTTATTCATGATTGCTTTATTAGCCAGTTTTCCGTAGTATGCTGTGTTTGCTGTTATAGGTAGTTTTAACTGATGTTACATAATATTTTCATCAATATTGGTTGAACACAGTTGAAGCTTCCGGTGCCATGTTGCTCTTTTCAGACAGGTGTTATAGGCTGCAGAATTAGTTAGTTGCTTCAGGTTTCACTTTTAATTACGGTTTTTAGAGTGGGTATGTTTGGGATCAGCTGCATAACATTAGAAAACTAATGACAGTCTCGGTGTATGCATTGCAAACAGTGATAGTGATATATTTCCGTAAGGTATCATTGACAAAGAAAAGGGCTCATCCCCATCCTGAAGTTTGAGCTGAGACTGATAAAAAGGCAAGCTCCTATTGTGCATGTAATAACGCAGGGCCGAAATTCTTTAGCACACAGAAGAATAATAGAACAGGACAATAGCAAAATATTGAGGCAAAATTAAACAAGGGTAACTATATGGATTGCATGACTTTGTTAGATCAAACCCACACCGGGCCACAGAGTCTACTGTGGTTGGTTAATCCTGTAATCTGGAAAATATAGGGAATCAGTGAATATAAAATGAAAGTGGTAGTCTTTGGATGCAAGAAATGTTCCTTCGATGTACTGCAAATAACCTAATGAGCATAGGAATACGTTTCAAGCGTGGATTTGTATTAGCCTATTAACTGAGTAAACAGTTCTCATGCAAATATCTCAATACATTTTATTTTAAAAGTATCTACTGTTGAATAAGAAATGAGGGGAAAAATAAGGAAAACATGCAGGTTAGGAAGCATGCAAGACTGAATTTAGAACATTGTGAGGAATTTGAGGAATTGGGGGATGGCATTACTTTCAAAGAGTCTAACATGATGACAGGGCAAACACCTTGCATCAGGAGGTCACCCTGAATGCATACCGCTACATTAGCACACTCTGGAGAATAGCCTGCGAAGCACCAAGTTGCGCCTCTCCAGAGAAAGCACCCTTATGATGAGACAAAGTTGGTCATCCAAGCATGTGTGCTCACGTAATTTCTAGAACCAAGTTGAAATAGGAACAGACTTTTCTGCCCTATGGATCAAGTCTCCACACCATGATGCAACAAGATATCCACATGGAAGAGGTTACCCATTGAATCTTCCTTTGTGCTTATTGTCAGGAGTCTGTTCATGCAAAAGACAGGAGTTGCACTGGTTGTACCATGTCCACTCACAATGTATTGAAGATGGATACTATAAATACTTGTTCCTGCTACTTGCTTTAAAAATGCAGCCAAAGTGAAGAGTGAAGTGACATATATCCTGGAAGTCTACCGTTGTCTGGACTCTTACGAGAGGATCCTACCATTGGTGCAGAAAATTGAGTTAGGGGAGTGCAAGCTTCTAGGGGACACAACTCGAAGCATCCCTCATATACCGCTACAGTCAAACAACCCATTATGCCACAAAAAATACATTTTGGCTTGAATATATTTTACGTCTCGTTAGGACCCCTATCATATGTTGTTGGAGAAGACAAGCAACTACTAGTGCTTTGGTATTTTTGAACACAAAGCAACTTGAATCACCAGACCCTGTTTTTTGGGAACTGTCCAACAACCATTATAAACATTAGAGGAGGGATTGAGCAGCTGGTAGAGGCACATCCATCCCCGCCAACACCTCCGGCACCGCAGGGGAGCGCACAATGTCCCCTCTTACCCCAAAAGCGACACCCTTTCAATCTCTCAGGCTCCATTCCTATTGGCACTGCTGCATTCAAATATGTAACCTGCATGTTGTATACAGATTTACATACAGGGATTTGGTATGAAAGTAATAATTAAGTGACTCTCTCATATCTTATCAGCTAGACAGGTACTATTTAACTTTTGTAGTTTGCATCTCTGCTATGTATATGCACTTGCCCCTATCGCAGGTGTATGCCCTTGCCCCTATCACTCACTTCTTCTGGCTCATTGTTAAGTTTTATATCTTTTTTACAAGTACACTAGTTTGCTGCTATGCAATAGTTACATTTTATCCCTCCCTTAGCCTAATCATTCTTTTTTTAAATATTCTCTTTGTTTAAACTGCTGTGGTTTTATTTATTTTTGTCTTCCTCTCGTTAAGGATGTGACAAGGAAGACATTCTTTGCAACAATTTCTGACAACTTGTAACAATTGCTCTCCCACACTCTGTGGTGCAGTAGGCTTTGTCGCCCTATTTGAACTGTCAGTCAGAATCCATCTTCCAAGCGCTACCTGACAAAATAAAGCAGGATCAAGGGAAGCACGTCCTGAAAATGTGCATCATTTTTTTAACTGAGGTTCAAAATCCCATTAAAAACATATCAATAATTAATCAAATATAAATTAGGCTTCAATTTGTCACTTTTATCACAAAAATGCATTCCTTTCTCAGCATGATAGTGCATTTAAATACAGTTTGAAATATTTTAATGCATAATTTATCGACTAATAAAGCTTATTGTAGTGAGAGATACATTGAGACAAGTGTGGATGAATGCAAGGTAGACAGATCTCAGTTAAAGGGAAGGAAAAATATATTGCATTTGCTCAGGTTATCATTATCACATTATAAACCCAGTTTCACACTTCTGATGGAATTAAAGTAAGTGCTGTACACACTTGAAAATGCCACGAGATCTTCGGAGGTCACAGCTTTTAAACTTATGAACTATAAATTAATTCATGCTAAGATTTAGACAGTATATAAATAGATTTAATTGAATGCGGTACTAAATAAAGCGAAAAAATGAACTTGACTCTACCAGGATAGATACATTCCATTTGAGTAGGAAGTAAACGTATTATTTGTAGCCTCACTGGAACAAGAATCATCCTTTGACACTGAATCCTATATATTCCATTAAACTAAGTACATTTATTGTTAGAGGCATTGCTGTGCTATAGTCACGAAAGGCAATGTCACAGAAAATGGTTCACACTACAGTGTTTACTTGTATACTTTACAAAGAAAGTAAAATGTCAACTGATTGAAACAGCACATTATTAAGGATTTATGTTGCTATAAATCAAAAACAAAACTGTAAAGGAAACCCTATGTATGCAGGGGAACAATATGGCCGCAATGCTGGACAATGTGGCGTTACTAAAGGCGACAAAAGATTGTTGGCTCCACGTAAAAAATACCTAATAACAATAGACCTATTCATAATGTGCACAAATAAATTGCATGCAGCTATAAATATTGCATTGGTCTACAACAACATTTAAATTCTGTGTTATTTCTTCTTGTTTGGCATTGGTCCTGGGTAGTCTAGGTCGATGAGATATGGCCTCTTCGGGACTTTGTGAAACCAATGTCAACCAACCTTAAGACAAAAGTGATCAATCAGCAAAGTCAAATATTTAGTGTCAAAGGATTTTAAAAAAAGTGGGCTGATGTGCACTCCCTCCACACATTGCCCCTATGAGTGAACCATACACCTGATACCAATTGACATGCATGTGTAACAAAAAAGAAAAATGTATGTATGGCGAGCAGTCGGTTAGTGGTTCAGGTCACAAAAGTGGTCCACAAGCCGGCGTGTGTGAAAGCTACTGAGCCATGCAGAATGCCGACAGGATGCTCATTTAAACAAATTATAACAGCCTCCATGCCTGAAAGTGGGTGGAGCTCAACAGAAAGCAGCGCAGCACTCTAGAAGAAAAGAGCATGCACCTGAAATCCTGGAAAACGTATGGTTCTGAGTTCCATGTGAACGGCAAGCGGGATTAAAGCAATGCGTATGTATTCCTGTCAATGGGCTATAAAGTAGGCCAATAATGGTGCACTACTGAAATATAGCGGGCAACGAATCTGGGGGTCAGCCTAATTATCATCAGTAAAAAAATGATTGAGCATGCTTAGTTAAAATTACAAAAGTGCCGAAAATCGGGACAACATGCGCTAAAATACATTAAAAAATTGTAGAGCACAAGGCAAAATGTATACACAGCAAAGTGTGTGGGTCATCTACACTGTATATTTATTCACATCAAAATAATCTATTAAATCAAAGTTTCTCTTATCGTATATTCCAAACATACATCAATACATCAATGTCAGAACAAGTTAGTACACATAATGGAAGAACAATATAGTCTTTGTGAGGTAGATATATAACCATAAAGAAAAAAGAACACCATTTTGTTCAACATTTGGTTGAGAAACACTATGAAATCAGATTACAAAAGAGCCAATTGACATACAATTCCAAAAGCCCAAGTCTGAAAACAGAAGTGAAAAACTTATTTTAAAAAACTTTAATGAAGTTAGACATAAACAGTGTGTCCATGAAAAACACATGGAAGGCCCCATATTAACCATCTAAGAGCCCATAACTCTTCCTGTTAATTGAGGTCTTGTTCGTAGGTGGGATATTTATCAATTAGTCTGGCCTCGGTATGGAGCAATAGGGCTTCCATAGAACCACCCCATTTGTTTGGGAAGGCTGCAAAGAGTACTGACAATTTGAGGTAGTTCTCAGAATTTTGCTGTGTGGAAAAATGATCCACTACAGGGGCCCCTGGATTCTTACATCGGATCCTAGATCTGTGGTGTAAGATGCAGTTTTTATATGCTGAGTTATTTGGCATATATAACATTTGCTACAGGGGCATCAAATGCAATACACAACATTTTTGGTGTTGCAATTTGAGAATTTTTGTTGTTTGTGTATTGTTCCATGCACTGTAACTTTGTTGGAATTTGAGGAGAAATTGCAGGCCAAACTTTGCCAGCATGTGTAATTACCTGTCACTTTAGTCAGGTTTAAAAGGTCAGTTTAGGATCTAGGTTCTGATTTACGCATGGCCTGGACCAGATGTTGTTGCAAATTCTTGAATTCACAGAAATTGCAGCCATAAGGAAAACTATTTCTGCAAGGCACTATCCTTGGTAACAAACTGATTGAATGAGGTTACCCTAGGAAACTTGTGAAACACTCTTTAGAAAGAGCTTGGTATGCTCCAATGGAGTCTCTCCTGGCACCTAAAGTCAAAGACACTAGCAATCCTTTAACCTGTGTCCTCACTTTCGCCAATCTTACTCGCAAGATTAAAAAGATCATTTCAAACAACGTGAAGATCTTAACCACCTTCCAGATTGCAAGACCAATATTCTCCTTCAAACAGGGCAATAATTAGTGACAGCATCTAGCCTGGGCTGCTGGAAATGTCAAGGATAGAAGAATGTACTTAGTCAACGTGCCATCAGAAAATAATTATATATTCTAGTTACTGATCCAACTGACAAAAATAACAAAAAGATGAGATTATATGTGGTCCTCTTAAATGTCAGCAGATGCAGCAGACCAATGTGAAGCCCATTTTTTGTACAACAGTGTAAAACTTAATTTATTTTGTATTTCGATGTGGTGGATAAAATGCATTTCTATAAAGTGAATGTCAGAAGAATATTTGGCTCAACATTAACCACTCGGGTGTTGACTTGAAAAAATGAATAAGAAGATTAGTTTTAGTTAAAACTGAACCTTTTTCAGAAGAAACATTTTGCATTATGTTAAACATGTTTTGGTTTCATGTTTAACTTACAATGTACTTATTCAATAGATACTTTAAAAAAATTGCATAATAATATTAAATTCCATCATTGCATAATAACAATTGGATAAGAAAGTCTTTCCCTTACCCCAATATTCTGACTCATGCCAAGAGAGCGTTTTGTTGAAATTGCAGACCTGTGGCTCCTTTGCTGTGTGTAAAAATGCATTTTGGGAATCTTTGCACTCACAATATCTTAGTCCCCCATTCTCATAAGCACCTATTTTTAATTTGTAATAACAATATTTCTATTCATCTCCTATCGTAGATTTTCTATTCGATTTAAAGCTTTGGTTTTGTTCTGTTGCACTTGGAATAATTGTTACGTATTTTGTGTCTATTGCTGTCAGTGAGTTTTTTCTGCTCATAAGGTTCGGCCTCTTATTCTCTAGAATGTGGTTAGAATGTCATTGCTGTAATCCATCAGTGCTCTAAGCCTGGCACACAACTGGTTGGGGGCCGATGTTCCCTTGGCTGCAGAGGGTCCTTGGGGGCTAATAACCCCTCCTGTTACTTCCAGTAAGTCCCATACAGCAGGATTCCTGAGAGTTAGTCAGAGGCCCTGCTTCTTATCTCCACCACTCTGTAAACGCGACTACTAGTTAAAAATCATAGAATTACAAAACCTTAGAAATTCACTTACAAAACCAAAGTTTACAGGAATGTTACAGTTAGGAAATAGAATTTAAAAAAACTTACAAATTCACTGAAAAAAACAAAAGTTACAAGGACGTTATTGTTAGGCTCATATTTCACTCGTGGTACAAAAGGAGGTGGTGATGGACGGAGCATCAGAACCAATCAAACACTCACACCCAGTCAACAGATCTGGGTTTGATCCATCACCGTTCTTTAGCCCACTCTGCCACCCCAGTTCAGACATGGCCATATGCAAATCAGTCTGACCCTGTGTATCATGGGAACAGTCCAGCCCGAACTGCCAAGCCATGCCTTCCCTGGACCGGAAACAAGCTTCCTAGGACCGGTTTCTGGCATTTCAGCCGTCTTCAGCCAGGCTTGCTTGAATCCAGTGGCAAAGTGAGCAAGGGACTCACGTCTGAGCATACCTTGCCAACTTATGGCGAACAAAGCGGTACAAAAGGGGGTGGTGATGGACGGAGCATCAGAACCAATCAAACACTCACACCCAGTCGACAGATCTGGGTTTGATCCATCACCGTTTTTTAGCCCACTCTGCCACCCCAGTTCAGACATGGCCATATGCAAATCAGTCTGACCCTGTGCATCATGGGAACAGTCCAGCCCGAACTGTCAAGCCATGCCTTCCCTGGACCGGAAACACGCTTCCTAGGACCGGTTTGTGGCATTTCAGCCGTCTTCAGCCAGGCTTGCTTGAATCCAGTGGCAAAGTGAGCAAGGGACTCACGTCTGAGCATACCCTGCCAACTTATGGCGAACAAAGCGGTACAAAAGGGGGTGGTGATGGACGGAGCATCAGAACCAATCAAACACTCACACCCAGTCAACAGATCTGGGTTTGATCCATCACCGTTCTTTAGCCCACTCTGCCACCCCAGTTCAGACATGGCCATATGCAAATCAGTCTGACCCTGTGCATCATGGGAACAGTCCAGCCCGAACTGCCAAGCCATGCCTTCCCTGGACCGGAAACAAGCTTCCTAGGACCAGTTTCTGGCATTTCAGCCGTCTTCAGCCAGGCTTGCTTGAATCCAGTGGCAGAGGGAGCAAGGGACTCACGTCTGAGCATACCCTGCCAACTTATGGCAAACAAAGCGGTACAAAAGGGGGTGGTGATGGACGGAGCATCAGAACCAATCAAACACTCACACCCAGTCAACAGATCTGGGTTTGATCCATCACCGTTCTTTAGCCCACTCTGCCACCCCAGTTCAGACATGGCCATATGCAAATCAGTCTGACCCTGTGCATCATGGGAACAGTCCAGTCCGAACTGCCAAGCCATGCCTTCCCTGGACCGGAAACAAACTTCCTAGGACCGGTTTCTGGCATTTCAGCCGTCTTCAGCCAGGCTTGCTTGAATCCAGTGGCAAAGTGAGCAAGGGACTCACGTCTGAGCATACTCTGCCAACTTATGGCGAACAAAGCGGTACAAAAGGGGGTGGTGATGGACGGAGCATCAGAACCAATCAAACACTCACACCCAGTCAACAGATCTGGGTTTGATCCATCACCGTTCTTTAGCCCACTCTGCCACCCCAGTTCAGACATGGCCATATGCAAATCAGTCTGACCCTGTGCATCATGGGAACAGTCCAGCCCGAACTGTCAAGCCATGCCTTCCCTGGACCGGAAACACGCTTCCTAGGACCGGTTTGTGGCATTTCAGCCGTCTTCAGCCAGGCTTGCTTGAATCCAGTGGCAAAGTGAGCAAGGGACTCACGTCTGAGCATACCCTGCCAACTTATGGCGAACAAAGCGGTACAAAAGGGGGTGGTGATGGACGGAGCATCAGAACCAATCAAACACTCACACCCAGTCAACAGATCTGGGTTTGATCCATCACCGTTCTTTAGCCCACTCTGCCACCCCAGTTCAGACATGGCCATATGCAAATCAGTCTGACCCTGTGCATCATGGGAACAGTCCAGCCCGAACTGCCAAGCCATGCCTTCCCTGGACCGGAAACAAGCTTCCTAGGACCGGTTTCTGGCATTTCAGCCGTCTTCAGCCAGGCTTGCTTGAATCCAGTGGCAGAGGGAGCAAGGGACTCACGTCTGAGCATACCCTGCCAACTTATGGCGAACAAAGCGGTACAAAAGGGGGTGGTGATGGACGGAGCATCAGAACCAATCAAACACTCACACCCAGTCAACAGATCTGGGTTTGATCCATCACCGTTCTTTAGCCCACTCTGCCACCCCAGTTCAGACATGGCCATATGCAAATCAGTCTGACCCTGTGCATCATGGGAACAGTCCAGCCCGAACTGCCAAGCCATGCCTTCCCTGGACCGGAAACAAACTTCCTAGGACCGGTTTCTGGCATTTCAGCCGTCTTCAGCCAGGCTTGCTTGAATCCAGTGGCAAAGTGAGCAAGGGACTCACGTCTGAGCATACCCTGCCAACTTATGGCGAACAAAGCGGTACAAAAGGGGGTGGTGATGGACAGAGCATCAGAACCAATCAAACACTCACACCCAGTCAACAGATCTGGGTTTGATCCATCACCGTTCTTTAGCCCACTCTGCCACCCCAGTTCAGACATGGCCATATGCAAATCTGTCTGACCCTGTGCATCATGGGAACAGACCAGGCTGAACTGCCAAGCCATGCCTTCCCTGGACCGGAAACAAGCTTCCTAGGACCAGTTTCTGGCATTTCAGCCGTCTTCAGCCAGGCTTGCTTGGATCCAGTGCCAAGTGAACAAGGGACTCACGTCTTAGCATACTCTGCCAACTTATGGCGAACAAAGCGGTACAAAAGGGGGTGGTGATGGACGGAGCATCAGAACCAATCAAACACTCACACCCAGTCAACAGATCTGGGTTTGATCCATCACCGTTCTTTAGCCCACTCTGCCACCCCAGTTCAGACATGGCCATATGCAAATCAGTCTGACCCTGTGTATCATGGGAACAGTCCAGCCCGAACTGCCAAGCCATGCCTTCCCTGGACCGGAAACAAGCTTCCTAGGACCGGTTTCTGGCATTTCAGCCGTCTTCAGCCAGGCTTGCTTGAATCCAGTGGCAAAGTGAGCAAGGGACTCACGTCTGAGCATACCCTGCCAACTTATGGCGAACAAAGCGGTACAAAAGGGGGTGGTGATGGACGGAGCATCAGAACCAATCAAACACTCACACCCAGTCAACAGATCTGGGTTTGATCCATCACCGTTTTTTAGCCCACTCTGCCACCCCAGTTCAGACATGGCCATATGCAAATCAGTCTGACCCTGTGCATCATGGGAACAGTCCAGCCCGAACTGTCAAGCCATGCCTTCCCTGGACCGGAAACAAGCTTCCTAGGACCGGTTTCTGGCATTTCAGCCGTCTTCAGCCAGGCTTGCTTGAATCCAGTGGCAAAGTGAGCAAGGGACTCACGTCTGAGCATACCCTGCCAACTTATGGCGAACAAAGCGGTACAAAAGGGGGTGGTGATGGACGGAGCATCAGAACCAATCAAACACTCACACCCAGTCAACAGATCTGGGTTTGATCCATCACCGTTCTTTAGCCCACTCTGCCACCCCAGTTCAGACATGGCCATATGCAAATCAGTCTGACCCTGTGCATCATGGGAACAGTCCAGCCCGAACTGCCAAGCCATGCCTTCCCTGGACCGGAAACAAGCTTCCTAGGACCGGTTTCTGGCATTTCAGCCGTCTTCAGCCAGGCTTGCTTGAATCCAGTGGCAGAGGGAGCAAGGGACTCACGTCTGAGCATACCCTGCCAACTTATGGCGAACAAAGTGGTACAAAAGGGGGTGGTGATGGACGGAGCATCAGAACCAATCAAACACTC
The DNA here is from genome assembly GCF_964204655.1 of Triturus cristatus. NCBI lineage: Eukaryota > Metazoa > Chordata > Amphibia > Caudata > Salamandridae > Triturus > Triturus cristatus. Next base: position 456,419,234 of record NC_140580.1, on the reverse strand, counting down.
ACACCCAGTCAACAGATCTGGGTTTGATCCATCACCGTTCTTTAGCCCACTCTGCCACCCCAGTTCAGACATGGCCATATGCAAATCAGTCTGACCCTGTGCATCATGGGAACAGTCCAGCCCGAACTGCCAAGCCATGCCTTCCCTGGACCGGAAACAAACTTCCTAGGACCGGTTTCTGGCATTTCAGCCGTCTTCAGCCAGGCTTGCTTGAATCCAGTGGCAAAGTGAGCAAGGGACTCACGTCTGAGCATACCCTGCCAACTTATGGCGAACAAAGCGGTACAAAAGGGGGTGGTGATGGACAGAGCATCAGAACCAATCAAACACTCACACCCAGTCAACAGATCTGGGTTTGATCCATCACCGTTCTTTAGCCCACTCTGCCACCCCAGTTCAGACATGGCCATATGCAAATCAGTCTGACCCTGTGCATCATGGGAACAGACCAGGCTGAACTGCCAAGCCATGCCTTCCCTGGACCGGAAACAAGCTTCCTAGGACCAGTTTCTGGCATTTCAGCCGTCTTCAGCCAGGCTTGCTTGGATCCAGTGCCAAGTGAACAAGGGACTCACGTCTTAGCATACTCTGCCAACTTATGGCGAACAAAGCGGTACAAAAGGGGGTGGTGATGGACGGAGCATCAGAACCAATCAAACACTCACACCCAGTCAACAGATCTGGGTTTGATCCATCACCGTTCTTTAGCCCACTCTGCCACCCCAGTTCAGACATGGCCATATGCAAATCAGTCTGACCCTGTGCATCATGGGAACAGTCCAGCCCGAACTGCCAAGCCATGCCTTCCCTGGACCGGAAACAAGCTTCCTAGGACCGGTTTCTGGCATTTCAGCCATCTTCAGCCAGGCTTGCTTGAATCCAGTGGCAAAGTGAGCAAGGGACTCACGTCTGAGCATACCCTGCCAACTTATGGCGAACAAAGCGGTACAAAAGGGGGTGGTGATGGACGGAGCATCAGAACCAATCAAACACTCACACCCAGTCAACAGATCTGGGTTTGATCCATCACCGTTCTTTAGCCCACTCTGCCACCCCAGTTCAGACATGGCCATATGCAAATCAGTCTGACCCTGTGCATCATGGGAACAGTCCAGCCCGAACTGCCAAGCCATGCCTTCCCTGCACCGGAAACAAGCTTCATAGGACCGGTTTCTGGCATTTCAGCCGTCTTCAGCCAGGCTTGCTTGAATCCAGTGGCAAAGTGAGCAAGGGACTCACGTCTGAGCATACCCTGCCAACTTATGGTGAACAAAGCTGTACAAAAGGGGGTGGTGATGGACGGAGCATCGGAACCAATCAAACACTCACGCCCAGTCAACAGATCTGGGTTTGATCCATCACCGTTCTTTAGCCCACTCTGTCACCCCAGTTCAGACATGGCCATATGCAAATCAGTCTGACCCTGTGCATCATGGGAACAGTCCAGCCCGAACTGCCAAGCCATGCCTTTCCTGGACCGGAAACAAGCTTCCTAGGACCGGTTTCTGGCATTTCAGCCGTCTTCAGCCAGGCTTGCTTGAATCCAGTGGCAAAGTGAGCAAGGGACTCACGTCTGAGCATACCCTGCCAACTTATGGCGAACAAAGCGGTACAAAAGGGGGTGGTGATGGACGGAGCATCAGAACCAATCAAACACTCACACCCAGTCAACAGATCTGGGTTTGATCCATCACCGTTCTTTAGCCCACTCTGCCACCCCAGTTCAGACATGGCCATATGCAAATCAGTCTGACCCTGTGCATCATGGGAACAGTCCAGCCCGAACTGCCAAGCCATGCCTTCCCTGGACCGGAAACAAGCTTCCTAGGACCGGTTTCTGGCATTTCAGCCGTCTTCAGCCAGGCTTGCTTGAATCCAGTGGCAAAGTGAGCAAGGGACTCAGGTCTGAGCATACCCTGCCAACTTATGGCGAACAAAGCGGTACAAAAGGGGGTGGTGATGGACGGAGCATCAGAACCAATCAAACACTCACACCCAGTCAACAGATCTGGGTTTGATCCATCACCGTTCTTTAGCCCACTCTGCCACCTCAGTTCAGACATGGCCATATGCAAATCAGTCTGACCCTGTGCATCATGGGAACAGTCCAGCCCGAACTGCCAAGCCATGCCTTTCCTGGACCGGAAACAAGCTTCCTAGGACCGGTTTCTGGCATTTCAGCCGTCTTCAGCCAGGCTTGCTTGAATCCAGTGGCAAAGTGAGCAAGGGACTCACGTCTGAGCATACCCTGCCAACTTATGGCGAACAAAGCGGTACAAAAGGGGGTGGTGATGGACGGTGCATCAGAACCAATCAAACACTCACACCCAGTCAACAGATCTGGATTTGATCCATCACTGTTCTTTAGCCCACTCTGCCACCCCAGTTCAGATATGGCCATATGCAAATCAGTCTGACCCTGTGCATCATGGGAACAGTCCAGCCCGAACTGCCAAGCCATGCCTTCCCTGGACCGGAAACAAGCTTCCTAGGACCGGTTTCTGGCATTTCAGTTGTCTTTAGCCAGGCTTGCTTGAATCCAGTGGCAAAGTGAGCAAGGGACTCACGTCTGAGCATACCCTGCCAACTTATGGCGAACAAAGCGGTACAAAAGGGGGTGGTGATGGACGGAGCATCAGAACCAATCAAACACTCACACCCAGTCAACAGATCTGGGTTTGATCCATCACCGTTCTTTAGCCCACTCTGCCACCCCAGTTCAGACATGGCCATATGCAAATCAGTCTGACCCTGTGCATCATGGGAACAGTCCAGCCCGAACTGCCAAGCTTCCTAGGACCGGTTACTGGCATTTCAGCCGTCTTCAGCCAGGCTTGCTTGAATCCAGTGGCAAAGTGAGCAAGGGACTCACGTCTGAGCATACCCTGCCAACTTATGGCGAACAAAGCGGTACAAAAGGGGGTGGTGATGGATTTCACTCGTACAAAACCAATGAAATTCAACAGTTATAGTTACCTGAGCTCACTATAACTTACTCCCCCACAGTGCACTGCTCAAGACCTCACCTGTTACATGACTCATGACATGGTCAGTGATATCACTGACAAGGCACTCATTCAAGCTGTGCAAATGCTGAAACGTATTAATGCGTATTTCTCTGTTGTAAACAAATTCAATTCCTTTGTATTGAAACCCTCTGGGAGTGCTTTGGCTTTCTTATACAGAAATGAGAAGTGTGGGATTTTTTGGGTTTGGCACAGTGCTGCTCACTGACACCACTGGTGCTCAGGAGCCCCTAGGCAGTAGTCCGTCCCTTTTTCTTTCTTCTTTTTCTTCTTCTTCATTTCCTTTTCCTACTTTTTGTGACAATCAAAAATGTAGAAATATTGTACTCTACTTGAATTTGCTATTGAAAACATATAACATGTTTATAAAGAAATCGGTGGAGAAGATGTGCAATATATAAAGTTTGGTTAGCAGTCTTGTTGTTTTTAAATGGAAGTGGAGTAAAGGGTTTGTCCCTTTAAAAGCACAACTTGCACTTTAGTAACCTTATGACCCTGTTGAAGGGTATGGCTGAAACACGTTGGGCTTGTGTTTTGCACCCGTGTGGAATTTAAAAGAAAGAGCATTGAGAACTTGGAGCCATGCTGCTGTTTTCCTTGTCCTGTGAATCTGTGTTTGCCGTGTTCAACACGATTTAGGGCTTGTTGTGGAGACATTTGATTGGAAGATATTGGTCGCCAGCAGGTAGTTATAGTTAGGACCTAGTTACTATAGGAAAATGGCAACATTCTATTCGCAATAACTTTGGCGCCGATTGATGAATCTTCGTGAAATTTTCAAAACAAATTCTTTGTTGAGATCAGCTCCTATGTTGAAAGTTTGGGGGTGATTTGTGAAGGGGGGCCAAGAAAAAAGGGGGGTCCCAAAACGTTTTTTTTCAATGTTATATTTCCTTAGGAAACTTTAGACATTTACAGATATCGATATTTGGGAATTCTGCTATCTGATTGGCTGAGGCGTTACGAGCACGAGCTTGCTGCTGATTGTCTGCGAGCACTGCAAGCGTTTGCAACTAGGAAGTGTTGGCCGCCATTTTGTGATTCCATTGAAGCGAGTAAGGGGACAAAAGGGTGAAAAAAGAGGGAAATAGGAGGGTAGGAGCACTGTAACCTCTGTGGGGTGTTTAGGGTGTGCTATAGAGGGGGTGCGAAGTGAACTAATCATACCTACCAGTGTGAAAGTGCTAGGCTATGAAAATTAAGTGAGGTATTGCCTAGAGTGTGATGCTGCTAAGGTAAGGTGGTGCGGGACTTGGGGATTAGAGCGTGAGTCGAAATTGTGTGTCTTATGCTGTGAAGTCATGTGTCATGGCCGCTGCAGTACAGTTGTGGAAGTAGTGTCAGCATGTGTTTATAACTACTAGGACAAAGTACTGACCCGTACTGGTCGGAAAGTTCTGGGGTACGGAAAATATGTGAGGTAGTGTGTAGAGTCTCATGCCGCTAAGCTGAGCTGCTGCCGGACTCGTGGATGAAAGCTTGAGCCCAAACTGTGTGTCATATGCTGTGAAGTCATGTGCTCTGGCCACTGTGCAACATCTGTGCAAGTAGAGTCAGCATGTAGTTATAGCTACTTGGAGGAACTTTTGTTTCGAACATTGTAACTTGTGTATGGTGCTTAGGGGGTGTTATATAGGGAGTGCGAAGGTAAATATGTGATCAAGGCCGCAAGCACGGTCGAAACGCATTATGGCAGAGGACTAGAAGGAAAAATAAAATAATTTGGCACAATTGTCGGTCTGCACTCGTTCTTCATGCGCAAGCAATCACGAAGGGATACGAGTTGGAGAGGTAAATATGTGTGTATGAAATGAATTTGGTATTTGGAAAGTGGAAAGTGGAAAGCACTGACTCCGATGGGTCTGATGGCGCTGGGGGCGTAAGGTGAGTTGCTGCTGGAGTTGGGAATAAAGCTGATGAACTACTGACCCCTATTGTGAACTTTTAATGTGCACGTGCTGTTGAATGTTCGATAAATATTGCTAAAGTATATCGTTAGGTTAAAAAAAAATTATGAACTTTTAACCTCCAGGTGTCGTAGAAGGTTCCAGAAAGTGTGGTGATTAAATAGGTTGAACTTGTGACCTGTATGTGGCGCGGAATTACAAGTAGCTTTTCAGAAGGAAAATTCCAAATTAACCAGTGGAGGTAAGTTTTGGAATGTCGTTGAAGGAATGAAGTATTCTGATTTATTCTTTACATGTATTTATGTGTCTAGCGACAGAGAAATGTTGCCATTTCTGGTTTCATTCTTGATGAAGTCGGAGATTTACATGTACTATGTCAGAAAGAGAGAATTGTATGCGTGTGTCATTTGAAATCTGTTTAACAACTACAAAGGTGAGTTAGAAATGAACAAGGTGTGTTAAGTATTGATTAAGTATTTGAGGTGGTGTTTTTAATTTTGAAAGTATTTTTTATTTCAAAGTAATATAGTGTTAGTAAAGTGTGGTGTTTGATATTGGTTATGAAATATGCATACAATTTGAGCTGTTGCTATATTGGTATTTTATATATGTTTAGGAATTTTTCACAGAGAAGAAGTGTAGTTTGTCATCTTTATAGGACTGTATTGCTTTGAAAATGAGGTACAGCGTTAATTTGAGTTTGTAATGTACTTGGGGAGATAAAGAAAATGTTGCATGTTTGCAACTGACACTTTTTGTGGAAATAATGGGGTGGGGGGTGGTGGTAGGAGACGTATGTGTTATTAAGTTAAATGCAATAAAACGAAATGCAGAAATGTTATGTGGGCAGGTTGTGGTGTTATTTTTGACACTGAGAGGTAGCTTTGAATGTAAGTCAGGGTAGGTTGTTGTACAGTGGGGCCGTGTATAGTGTTTTGAGATTACATGGAGAGGAGATGGAGATAGGAAAAGTGATACGTTCCTTTTATATGTACGCATAGTTTGAATCATGTGATACTAAGTTGAGATATAATAAGAATATGGGGCCATATTATCAAGGACGGCGTTAAAATTATTGCCGGTTTAGCGGCAGGAAACTGCCGCTAAAGTGGCGATAATGGGCTTGATAACATGCCCTTGTGAATTCCCATAGAAGCCCATGTTCACACCAGAACATGGGCTTCTATGGGAATTTACAAGGGCATATTATCAAGCAGCGATAATTTTAACGCCGTCCTTGATAATATGGCCCCATATTCTTATTATATCTCAACTTAGTATCACATGATTCAAACTATGCGTACATATAAAAGGAAATGTGCGGTATATTTTCTGTATGACTTTGGTGACATTAGAGAACTACATGTGATTATAAGTGATACTATTTGTCAGGCTGTGTCGCTGTGGCGGATATATGTAGGTGTTGAAGGGGTTCGTGTTTTACTGATGGTGAGCTTCACTATCCCTTTTGAGACACTCGTCAATGTATTCATTCCATTTAATATCTCTAATATAGATACAGTGAAGGGACTGTAAATCAAACGTTTGGGAATTAGAACTTTGTTTACTCTCCCCATGCCCTGCTATACACTCTACAGAGTGTTTAAACGACTTTTGTAACATACAGATGTCTAGCTAGTAAAGGTGGTGTAGTTCGACTGGGCCCATTTATAAACCGTGCTATGGGATGGTTTATGTTTTACCCACCAATTTGCATGTTTGAATACTTTTTGCTGATAAGTGTTCCGGCAGACACCTGTTAAAATTAACGTTGTATATGGGTATAGTGACGCTACTGGGAATGGTGGGGGTTTCTGTTTGGTTTGGTAAGGAAGGGCGGGGTGGGTGTGGGGGAGGTGGTTATGTTGCTGATTGAAACACAGAATATAGTAACGTGCAGATGCCGAGCTACTAAAGGTGATCTAGTAACACTGGGAGCACTTATAAAGCATCGTATGGCATGGGATATGTTTTAGTGCCAAATTTGCATGTTTTAATACGTTTTGCTGATGAGCGTTTCGGGAGACATCTGTTTAAATTAAGCCTCTCTTTGGCTATAGTGGCGCTTCTACGTTTGCTGGGGCTCTTTCTTTTATTGCGTAAAGTTAAGCAAGGGCGGGTGTTGAGGTGGTGTAGTGGAACTATATATAAACCGTCTTATGGTATGGTGTATGTTTGAGTTGCAAAATTGCAGGTTTTAATAGGTTTTGCTGATGAGCATTCCGGCAGACACCTGTTGACATTAAGTCTATGTATGGCTATAGTGGCGGTAACAGGAGTGCTGGGGCTCGTTGTTTGATTTCGTAAGGTTCAGCAAGGGATGGGTGGGGTGGGGGAGTTGCATATGTTGCTGATTATAAGACGGATATTTGTAACGTGGGCATGTGTAGTTACTAAAGGTAATGTAGTTTCACTGGGCCCATCTATAAACAGTGCTATGGGATGGTTTATGTTTTACCCGCCAATTTGCATGTTTGAATAGTTTTTGCTGATGAGTGTTCTGGTAGACACATGTTAAAATTAAGCCTGTGTATGGGTACAGTGGTGCTACTAGAATGGGGGGTTTCTGTTTGATTTCGTACTGTTAACCAAGGGCGGGGGTGGGTGTGGGGGAGGCAGTTATGTTGCTGTTTGAAATACAGAATATAGTAACGTGGAGATATGGAGCTACTAAAGGTGATGTAGTACCACTGGGAGCTCTTATAAAGCGCCCTATGGCATGGTATATGTTTTACCTGCATATTTGCATGTTTTAATATGGTTTGTTGATGAGCTTTTCAGGAGACATCTGTTGAAGTTAAGGCTGTGTGTGGCTATAGTGGCGCTTCTACGTTTGCTTGGGCTCTTTCTTTTATTGCGTAAAGTTAAGCAAGGACTTTTTGTTGATAAGTGTTCCCTGCACACACCTGTTAAAATTAAGCCTGTGTATGGGTATAGTGGCGCTACTAGGAATGGGGGGGATTTTGTACGGTTAAGAAAGGGCGGGGGTGGGGGAGGTGGGTATGTTTCTGATTAAAACACAGAATTTAGTAACGTGCAGATGTCGAGCTACCAAAGGTGATGTAGTACCACTGGGAGCACTTGTAAAGTGCTCTATGGCATGGTATATGTTTTACCCGCAAATTTGTATGCTTTAATACGCTTTGCTCATGAGCTTACCGGTAGACGGTTGTTGAAATTAAGTTCTTGTATTGGTATAGTGTGTTTACTAGGTTTGGTGTGGCTCTTTCTTTAATTTTGTAAAGTTAAGGAAGGACGGGGAAGAGGGTGGTGCAGTGGCAGTGTGCCCATTTATGAATCGCTTTATGGTATGGTAATGTTTTTCTGGCGAATTTCCATGTTTTAATACGTTTTGGTGATGAGTGTTCCAGGAGACAGGTACAGAAATTACACAACATTTCTGTGGATAAGACATCTTCGTGCTGATAGACACTCTTGTACTGTGGTAGAAGGCTGAAAGCGTAGAAGGTTACACTGTTTGATTGTTACTATGGTGTATTTAGGGTTCTAAGTGGGAGAAAAAAAAGAGGGGGTGCTCTACAAAGGGAGCAGCAAAGTAGGTTCAGAAAAAAACATTGTTTAAAGGATTTCCCTTTCTTCTACAACGTAGGTAACCTAGCGTGATGTCTCCAGTTCTCAGTAGTGAGCAAAATAAGCATGCGTACATCGATGTGCATGCTGTCACTGCAGTGTAATAAAAAATAAAAAAAATTGCCTATCTTTGAGAGGGCCGATAATAGAGCCTGGTAGAGAGTCGTTTGGAGGCTGCCTGAAAATATGTGCCGGTCCCCAGACCCAGCCCAATTAAAGCGCAGTATCCATGCATCCTAAGCACTGCGCCATTCAACCATCTTTTAATTGATGGATATAATCCTACTTATATATATACATAAATCTGTTCGTCCGCTTATCTTAAGCATCTATGAGCACACTCGCCTATAGTAAGCACTGTTCCATTCATGCAGCGATACGCCTATATATCCATAGATATATCTGTCCCAGAATCAATCCTAAGCATTTATCAGCCCACCCGTCTATCGTAAGTACTGGTCTGTGCATTCATTCATCCTTCCATCCATCCATACATTGATACATTGATCTATATATTTATCCATTGATGCATCTGGCCATGCATCCACTCGCCCTTTATTCAACTATACGTTCTTATTTCCGTGCATCGTTCACCCCCGATCTTAAATACGACGTATTATACTCATCCAGCTACCCTCTTAAGGCGTTGAAAAGGCTTGCGAAAAGCATTGACAGGTAGATTTTTTTATAAAGAATAACAAAGCTTTGAGTTACTCTTTGTGGAGTATACTTCAACACCCATCTCAGGTGGTGTTTCAAACAAAGGTACATCTAGCGAAAGAAATGTAAAGGAGCTTTTAAGTTTAATACTTTAATTTAGAAACATAACGTTTTGTCAAGTTGTTTATAAGTACACTGTTTTAAAGTGGCCGTGACTAACAGATACTGAATGCCTGTACTTCTTATATTTGAGAAAGTATACCAGAGAGCTAATTTGGGGTGGTGAGAACCTTGAGTTCTATATTTCCATGTGAAGTACAGTATAGGAATATAAAAGTAATTGGAAAGCTTTTATGTTCACATTAAAGAGGGGGGGGGAGAACTTAGTGAGGCAGGCAAAGTGTGTGTCTTCTTAGCACTAAAACAAGACCATGTGTAAGGTGAGAGCAGGTTCGTGCTGGAGTTCCCTTGTTGTGGTCGTTTGCAGAGGCGCAACCAGAGGGAAATTTCGGGGGAGCCTAATTCTATCAGCAATAGGTAGAGTGGGCATGCAGGGGTTGTAAAAAGGGGTGAAAAAGAACAGAGTCTCCTTTACAAAACAATACTGTTTTGAAGAACGGTGAAGTACTCGGGTGCGGCTCTGTGTGTGCGCCCGGGAAGCTGTGTCAGAGAGTCCGGGGCAAAGGGCGTTGCGCGCATGGTGGTCCATCTGCCAATCACCCCACGATGATGTTGCTGGTGCGTTGCAAAAATAGAAGGGAAATACTGAGAGGAAATGGCTCTCTTGAAAGGATTTCCCTTCTCCTACATTGCGAGTCACTTGGCATGATGTCTGCACTTCTAAGTAGTGAGCAATGTGCATGCTCTCACAGTGTCACTGCAGTGCAATAAAGGAAAGAAAACAGATTACGTTTGTGAGGTCGGAAAATAGAGCCCTATAAAGACCCATTTCGAGGCTCCCAAAAATAAAGTGCTGGTGGTCACATCCCCACAGACACCCCCTCCAGTTAAAGCCCTGGGTGCAGTGTTATGTTTGCGAAGTTGTTGATAAAATTGTTAGGTAATAATGGACATTTTTATGTGTGCTGTTTGGTTGATAACATCATTCTAAGTACATAGATTAAAATTTAAAAAAATACTATTTATAAAGTTGTGTGCCGTGGGTTGCAGAGAAAGTGGTCTGGGGTGGTGGGGTGTGGTGGAGAGGTGAAAAGTATGAGGTAGTGCCGTTATATACAAATTGTAAAGGAGTATGTAAATAATTAAATAAATACTTGCTATATGTTCTATGGCACTACTTGTCATCCTAGTGCTCATCTGTCGTGCTCCATCACGTTGCAGCACTGGGTCTGGAAGTTGTTAGTGGAAGTTTTGCAATTGTATGGTATTATTTTAACATAGTGAAGAAATGTGAAAAATATTTGAATCTATTTTTTGTTTTTCAGAAAATTATTTCGTTTGGATTGAAATTTGGAAATGCCTAGAAGAAGTGAAAAAAACAGAAAAGAGAAGAAAAATATATATTTGACCAAAACGAAAGATCTTGAAGTAAAAAAAAATGCGAGTACTAGAGAAACTGTTTGATCGAGTAAATGCAAAAGACCATTTTTGAAAAAAATATTACGAGCATTTAATGAGAAAAACATCACATAAAGCAAAAAGAAGAATTTTTCAAGTAAGGTGAAGCAGAGTTCAATTTCAAATATGAGGAAAAGGAAGGATGATGAAGAAATAGTATCTGGTACTCGGAGACAAAAACAATTTCAAGAAATTCGTCAGAGACTTTTTCGATCTAGAGTGATTAAGAATTTATTGAAAACATGCTGCAAATATAAATGAAGAATGTTCCAATTTAAAGAGAAGCAGCGTATTGAAAGTATAGTTGATACTGCTTTCAATTTGAAACAGAAGTTGTTCATTTTGATTTTAAAGAGATTGAAAGTATTGGATAAAATAGTGAAGGTATTGAAAGACAAAAGTAGAAAAAAGACTTGTGAACAGAAGCAACTTTTGTAAAATCTTTAGTGGACATTGGAAACATACTTCTAGTACTGAGCCTTTTTTTAATGAGAAAAGTTTCTTCCAGGAAAATAATTTATCATTTGCAGTTGATACAGGAGGCCGTTGCTACGAAGTTCAGGATGGTGTTCCTCTTCTAAAGGAGTAAATGGTTGGTAAAAGTGCAGAAGAGTTAATAGCTGAAGAAGTACAAGTACAAGGGAGCTCCTGTGTATAAGTGGAGTTGTAGTAGCATTTGTAGTATTCGACAGGAATCCTTAAATAAAATGCGAAATTTGCTACGAGAATATACTCAGAAAAGTATAAAATAGAAGATTAAGTTGTTACAAGGACTAAATCCATGAAATGTAAGAGAATATACTGAGAAGTATGGGTATTCTCTGGCTTGTCTTTCAAGAAAAGTTTGTAAAAGTGTTTCTCATCATTTGAGGATGTTAGCAGTATACCATTCAGAAATGCAGAACTTTGAAAGAAACTGTACCATGTAAAAAGTCCTGCATTAAGTTTAAGTGAACTGTATGGAAGTCTTTGATATAGTTCTTTATCAGATGGTCAAAAAAAGTGTGATGATATTGAAATGCGATATTTTGGTTCAGAAGAGCAGTTCATAGAAAGTGAAAGTTTGACATTTACAGATTTTGGAGGAGATGAGAAAGTGATTAGCACTGATCAGTTTAAAGAAGAAATTGGAAAGTTTAATGTAGTGTGCCCTGAAATACCAAACTATGGGGCATATTTACAAGCAGGCGCTAAAAAATTATCGCCGCTTTTGCGGCCGTTTTCGGCCGAAAAGCCGCGATAATTTTATCGCCTGATTAGCAAGCCCACGCTAACGCGTGAAACCTTGCTTTAGCGTCAGGATTCCTAACGCCCAGCTTTTCATCTCTAATGAGCTGCAAAGTGGGCGTTCCTGACTAACATGACAGGAAAAATGTCGCTAAGCGACATTTCTCCTATCATCAAGCCCCACGCTATGAAGCATAGTGGCAGGAAAAGTAGTGATAACCCCTGTTATCGCTACTTTCCTTACGCCTGCTTCAGGACTGACTTAGTCATGATATCCTATGGAAGGTGGATATCATGGCTAAGTTTGTGAGTCCCTATCAGCAAGCTAATGCCACATTGCGTGAGATTATCAATGGGTTTCCAGCGATAATCTCACGTTAGGCAGTTAGCGGGAGGATTTTTATCGCTGAGGAGATAAACGTTGCTAATAGCACGCTATTTCAGCGATAAAAATCCACGTTACCCGGCGATAATTATCCTCACGCTAAGAGCGCTGAGCGATAATTATTGCCGGGTGTTGCTGATATGCCCCCATGTTTGTGTTTGTTGTCGATGTACTCATTATAAAAGTCAAAGTAGGAATGTTGATTTGTATTTGAAAAGTGAAAAGAAGAACAATGGTAATTGGGAAGAATTTGCAACTTACTTGTTTGTTGAAGGTCAATTTGAGTTAGGTAGTGATCAACGTATATGTAAATATTGTTACAACAAATTAGAAGAGATCAAAATGCCTGCTAGAGCAGTGCACAATAAGTTGGAGTTAGTGGCTATTCCGCAGGAGCTGGCCAAATTGAGTACATATGAGTCGGTTCTAATTCAATCTATTCATCCTTTTCAAACTATAATTCAGATGGAGCCTAAAACAGGTAAACTGCCACCAATAGACTTGCAAAGAGTGCTGAAAGGAAGAATGGTGTACTTACCTTTGGATTTTAATAAAAACATTGAAACTATTGCTGAGAAAGAGGAAGTTAATGGTGTACCCACAAGGAGTCGGAAAATATGGCAAGAATTTGTGGATGTTAATAAAATTGAAAAGGCTACCTTATATCTTATAGAGAACAATATTTATTACAAAAATGTGAATGTGGATGAACAGGTAATACGTTTAGAAGATGATTTTGAAATTTCAAGTGGTCAAATAGAGAAAGTGGACAAGTCAAGGACTGAAGAGAGAGATTTATGAACATTATACAATATGTCCTTTGCATTCAAAAGAAGTGAAAGGAAGTAGCATTGAGTTATTTCAAATGAAAAATGCACAGGGAACTCCAATGAGTGAGAAAAGCTTGGAAGCTCATTGTTTTCCACAGTTGTTTCCTACTGGAGAAGGTGGACGATATGATGACCGACCTGTACGGATTCCAGCTTCAGAATATCGGTCAACAAGATTATATTCTAAAGTTCCTAGATTTCGACAGTGCATTCCATACATATTTCACCTTTTGTTTGAAAGTGATCTTTCTTTTCTCTTGTATGCAGTGAATCATATACTTAAAACTGGAGTTCATGAATCACTTCTTTCTGTGAAAGAATTTGTGAAGAAAGTTCAAGAAACAGGTGAAAATTTAGAAGCACAGTTAATCAATTCGATGGCATTTCAACGTGGAACAAATGAGTATTGGTATCGCTGTCATGGATAACTCAAGTGTATGTTATGGAACTTAGGTACACCAACATGGTTTGTCACACTTAGCTGTGCAGAGTATGCATGGGAAGATTTTCTTGAGTTTTTAAGAGAAACAAATTCTAATATAAAAAATGTTGAAATAAAGACTCCTGGTGAACTGTGTTAATTGGATCCTGTAAATGTGTGCAGATATTTTAATCATAAGTTTCAAGGTATGATGTCTTTTATCTGTAATAAAAAGAATCCACCTCTTGTAGAAGTTACCAATTTCTTTTGGAGAAAGGAGTACCAAGCAAGAGGTGCACCTCATATACATATGCTACTATGGGTCAAGGATGCACCTAAATTTGGAACTGATTCTGATGAAACAGTATTGTCTTTTATCGAACAGTATGTGACATGTGAGATTCCAAGAGAAGGCGGAGATAGGAGCTTGAGACAGCAAGTTTTACGTTTCCAAAGTCACAGTTGTGGAAAGTATTGCAGAAGAAAATACAAGTCTAAATGAACATTTTACACCAAATGTCGGTTTGGTTTTCCCCGTCCAGTCATTTGTAAAGGAAGAGTACATTCTTTTTTTCCTTCTGTGAGGCACACAATAACTCGGAAATCTCCAAAGAATACATACAACTTAAAAAAGAACAGAAGTGTCAAAGTATATCAATGACTACAATCCAGTCATGCGCAGAACTCAATTGCTGCTGCACACACATAACAAAATCTGAAAAAACAGAGATGAACCAAATGTGGGAAGAAATTGAACAAGAGAATGGTCTTAGCAAAAAAATGTACAGCTTTAGTTTGAAAATGCTTTCCCACCGAGAAATTGGATCGTATGAATGTTCAGACCGCTTGTGTTCTTCAAGTTTATATTCAAAGTCACGAGGAATCATTTGGGTAAGTTTAGGTCTTGCCTGGAAACGAAATAGAATGTTGAAATCATTGAAAGAAATTGAACAATTAGCAGCAAATGAGCCAGATAGTACAGACATTCTTAAAAATAATATGTTGGACACACACTATCCGAAAAGGAGTCAACATTTAGAACAGCTATGTCTGTATGAAGTACTTCAACATTACAGCTTCAAAAGAAATGTTAAAGAGAATTTAAAAGAAGGTAAGTTTGCAGTAGTTGGATGTGATGGTTGTTTAGTAAAACATGCAAAGGATAATCTTATAAACCACAAGAAACGTAGTTGTGAAACTCCAGATAAGTGAGAATTTTACTATTTAGCACTTCTGCAGCTGTTTAAACCATGGCGTAGCGAAAGTGAATTACTTGGAGAGTTTGACTGCTACGAAGATTCTTTTAATGCTTGTAAAGATAGCATTCGATGTCCAATTTTCCCTATATATATAAAAATGTTGAATGATGAAATTGAAGTGGAAGACTATTACAGCTGAAATAGCTCATGAAAGTTCTCAAGATAGTTAAAGTAGTGGTCCATGTAGTCAAGATCCTCTTGGACAACAAATGCTGGAAAATGAAGCAGCGATTGCTATGCATGAAGTCGAAATTGCAATGCAACAAGCACACAAGGAGAATATAACATTGGAAAAGTTAGAAGAACAAGTAAATGTTGAACAGAAAGAAATATATGTGCAAGTGAGAGAACGGATAGAGCATGGGTTGTTCCAGGAAAAAAAAGAATGCCTAAGTTCATTTTTTAAACTTCTTCTGATGTACATCAGTGGTCAAGCTGGGACAGGTAAAAGTTTTTTAATTAAAGTTTTGACCAGTTATCTTCAAAAAAACTGCTGGTTCACATTTATGTTGTGTGGTAACAGCTCCAACTGGATTAGCTGCACACAATGGTAAAGGAGTTGCTTTGCATAGATTATTGATGTTACCAGTGAAGCATGATAATTAATTAGAATATCAGAAGTGCTGAAGAAAATGAAACTTTTAATTATTGATGAGGTGAGCATGGTCTCAAACTTAATGCTTGCTTTTGTACACTTAAGAGTGCAACAGGTATTATAAACAGATTACGACGTTCTCTTTGGAGGAAAACATTTAGGTGCCGATTCCGATCCTGGAGAAATTTTCCCCTTACGAATCGTATCCGGATTGTTTTCCGTACGAATCGTACAAGTACCGTACAAACTGGCAAGTACGATTCGTATGGGAAAAAATACATACAAATCGCATTGGGAAAAGTCCCCGACACGTCCTTGGGTCGGAAAATGTGTCCGACATATCCTCGGACGATTTACCCTACGAATCGGAAAAAGGAAGTCCGACCGCGCAACTACGATCCGTCCCGTCCTTCCAATTTTACAACCGTATGGAAAATACACCGTAGGGACCGAACTGCAATAGCAACCATGGAGACATGTGCCCGCATACGCGCCGAACCCCCCCCAGACCCCGCGGATGTACGAGTCGTGCCCCTACCCGTGTATGTACACCCGTGTATGTACGAGTCGTACCCCCACCCGTGTATGTATGAGTCGAACCCCCACCCGTGTATGTACACCCGTGTATGTACGAGTCATACCCCCACCCATGTATGTACACCCGTGTATGTACGAGTCGAACCCCCACCCGTGTATGTACACCCATGTATGTACGAGTCGAACCCCCACCCGTGTATGTACGAGTGGTACCCCCACCCGTGTATGTACGAGTCGAACCCCCACCCGTGTATGTACACCCGTGTATGTACGAGTCAAACGCCCACTCGTACATACATGGGTGTACATACACGGGTGGGGGTTCGACTCGTACATACACGGGTGTACATACACGGGTGGGGGTTCGACTCATACATACACGGGTGGGGGTACGACTTGTACATACACGGGTGTACATACATGGGTGGGGGTTCGACTTGTACAGGTGTACATACACGGGTGGGGGTACGACTCGTACATACACGGGTGGGGGTTCGACTCGTACATACACGGGTGTACATACATGGGTGGGGGTTCGACTCGTACATACACTGGGTCTGGGGGGGGTTCGGCGCATACCGGGCCCCCAATTCCGCTCGCATCGCGCCGTACTTCGCTTTTCCGGCACTTTTTGGGTGCCGTAAAAATATTGCCGTCCGGACTGGTTCGAATCGTACTTCCTTGTTCGTGAAACGGAGCCTGACTGCGTCCCGACGTCATGTCGGTGCTTTCCCGGATCACATTTGTATGTATGTTTTCGTCGGTCGGTGTTTTTTACGATTCGTACGGAAATGGTGTTTCCGTGCGAATCGTACTTCCATGTTTGTAATGTTTTTTTACCAGGTACGAGTCGGACGGAGAAAACCCTCCGACCGACGGTTCGTACCCGGTTTTTCCAGGATCGGAATCGGCACCCTAATTGTATTTGGAGAACTGCTACAACTAACCCCTGTAAAAGGAGAACCAGTGTTTAAAACTCTTCTACATGAGGACACAAAGAAATCTCTGGGAAGTTTTGGAAATGTGAATCTGTGGTTATATTTTGAATATAAAGAACTCACTCAGAATATGCGACAAGCAAGAGATGAAGATTATGCAAATATTCTAAAGGATGTAAGAATTGGTGTTCTAAGCAAACATGGTAAAGAAGCTTTTCAAAGTCGTCTACTAAAGAACTTGTTTACAAATGAAAACACACCAGCAGAAGTAATGTACAAGAAAATTAAAGAAAAAAAGTCTATAGTTTGCTTAATGCCTACAGTGGAAGTGTGTTATACATTTAATAGAGAGCTAATGAAATTGGAAAATCAAGAAATAGTTCACATTGAAGCTATTGATAAAATAGAGCATCAAGGAATAACAATTGTTCTTTCAGAAAAAACTACAGACTAAATTGGATTCTTTGGAAAAGTCTGTATCAAAAACTGCTGGCTTAGAAACATTTTTAGATGTATGTTTAAACTGTCAGGTCATTTTGAAGCATAATCTGAATGTAGAAAAAGGATTATTGAATGGACCAATGGGGAAAGTTGTTGATTTTGTGAAATATCAAAATAGAAATAGAATAGAATTTTTGAAAGTTAAATTTGATCAGATTGCAGGGGTAAGACTGATTGCACGTTCTGCCGCACGTTTTTTGCATGTAAAAGACTTGTATGGTCATAGAAAACAGTTTCCCTTCTGTTTAGCATATGCAGTAGATAATGCTTTGGGAAATGTTGGAAAAACTGTGTTTAAAGAGGGAATGGTATATGTTGCATTATCTCGAGTTAGAACGTTGTCTGGTTTGTATTTAATTGATTTTGATGAGAACAAAGTTAGTGCTGATGTTAATTGTGTAACAGAATATAATCATTTGAGAAGGCTTTATGCTCCCCATTTAGGTGAATATCCTATTTATGAGAAACGTGTTGTGTGTTCAAAACGCAAATATGTTGAAAAGTTAACTATGGTTGAAAAGCAGAAAGAAAATCAACAGAAAAGAAAAGATGTAAAGAGGCAGAAAATACAAACAAGTGATGATGTTGTTGGATACCAATTAGAAAATGCTTCTGGTGTTAACTGCTATGGTAATGTCATTCTAAATGTTATATTTTATCTTGAAGATGTTTGCGGTGAAATTATGGAAAGTCAGCAAAAACTTTATGTTCTGCACTCTATACTTTATTTCAAGAATTGAGAACTGATAGAAGTAAGATTCATTCTGCTTCTGGTATTCGCCAACTGTTGGATACATGTACTGGATCTTTAACATTCAGGGCTAATATACAGCAAGAATTTCTGATGGTTATGCTTGGAGTATTAGAAGATGAAGTAATTCAGATTGAGAATTTATTTGGACTCAGTTACAAATGGGAACATAAATTCGAAGAATGTTCATTAACTTCAAGCACTATAGTTGACAGAGAACGATTTTACATTTAACAATAACTGACTGCAAATCTGTACCATTTTCCAAATTAGTAAAAGAAGCTGATCATGAGAGGATATGTTCTCGTAGTAAATCAAGAATGCTATCTGCATTATGCCTACAAAGATATGGAAAATTTTTGATCATAATGCTGCAATGCAAATTTTTTTGCTAATCAAGTACTATTCCTGGAAGAACTTTTGCAACAGTTGCTATTGTTTTCCATGCTGGAAGTACTACTACAAGTGGACATTATACAGTTTATTTAAAGTGTAATAATGGTTGAAGTCACTGTAATGATACACACTTGGAAATGAAACCGAGATTGCCTTATGAATTACCCAACTCATACTTAATTTTTCTGAAACAAAAATTTTAGATGCACTATTTGGCTTTATTGGGAAGGTGTATAGATCTTTAAGGAATTCATACTGGATGCTTTCAAAGCAAACTTTTTGATATATTATCTGGCGTATTGGGAAAATGTGCAGAGAAACTACGTAGGATCTTGAAGGAATTCATACTGGATGCTTTCAAAGCGAAATGTTTGATGCATTATCTGGCGTATCGGGTAAATTTGCAAACAATCTACAAAGTAAAGGTACGTTTTGAATATTTGAAGTACTATTGGATGTGTTATTTGTGTTGATTTTGTATTATAATTGAGAGAATTATGGTTGTTTTTTTTTTAACAATCTAGTTGATTGTTTTTTTTTCCTGTTGTTTATGATGAAACTACACTGGCATCACTGTGAAAAGTGAAGTTAAGTAGTAGCTGATGACAGCAAAAAAAGGGAGTAAAATTGTTATCTGAATGTTAAATTGTTTTGTATTATTTAAAAACTAGTGGCAATTCGTGAAATGTATTACGTTACATAGTACTTTTGCATTTATGTAGTTGAAAAGTTAGAAAAAATAGTATTAATGACAAATACACAATAGTAGTTCAATATTTAAAAAACCTTTGAAATTTATTGAAAAAATTGTAGGTTTCAGAGATGTTATACTTAGAAATTAGCATTCAAAAAACATTCGAAATTCACTGAAAAAACCATAGGTGTTACAGACGTTATAGTTAGGAATTAGCATTTAAAAAACCTTTGAAATTCACTGAAAAAACCATAGGTGTTACAGATGTTATAGTTAGGAATCAGCATTTAAAAACCTTAGAAATTCACTGAAAAAAACATAGGATTCAGGGACGTTATAGTTAGTTGGAGATTTGACTCATAAAAAACAGAGAAATTCACCTGTTATAGTTAGTTGAGCTAACTATAACTTGCGCGCCCGCAATGCACTGCTGATAATGTCACATATTACATCACTCATGACATGGTCAGTGACATCACTGATTACATCACTGATGACATCTCAAATGACATCACTGATGACATGACTCATGACATCATCCACGTGACAATCTGATGCACATACTGATGCTCTAATATAAACTTTGATACACCCATTGTAAAATGCTGACTACTATTTTTGAAACCATACACAGAAGAATGCCATATACTACATAGCACTCACTATTTCCTAGGTCTACACACACATCCAGTCAGTTATACATGTAGTTACTCATCAATAAAGGACTATAATATGCACTCATACATCTATACATGCAGTCACACTCTGTCACTCATCCATAGAGTTACTCACACGCCTAGTCAGTAATGCAAAGAATGAATCACATACCCATTCAACCATGTATACAGTTATACACACATACCACATCACTTATTTATACAGATACTAACACGTATTTACTGTCTTATACAATCACTGATAGACGCAGACACTTATTTATACACCCATTCTTGAAATACCTTAGTCTCACACGTATACTCATTTATATACTCCAACACTCACATATAGTGGCTTAAAACATATGTAGCTAGTCACAGATATACCACTCACCAACACACCCATAGACACAATAACTCACTCATACCGCCCTTTCCAGATGTACTTTTTAATCCATACAACCACTGAATCACCCACTCAGTCATCTATGCACAGACTCATAAAAACACAGACACTCAGGGACCCATACAGATACTCAGACAACAAATCAATAACCTATATAGACACTCATGTAGGTATTCAGCAACCCATGCAGTTGCTTACATACCAATGGAGAGACTAATACAGACTTTTACACAGTTTAGTCACTACCCATGCATTCAGTTAGACATGTTCAATCACTCGCTTATACAGTCAGTCACACTCATACGAAATAATTCCTTTAGGCACTTGTAAATGCATTCATTCTTCAATACACCTTGGCATATATATATATAAAACATATTTACATTTTATAGAAACACACATTCACTGGATGATGTTATGAGTGATGTCAATTTGAGGTCAAACATTTGGATCTGAGCCTTGATTTATTTATGGCAGAGTTTATGTCATTGTACAGGCGTCATTGCAGACTGCATCCCCTTCCAGCTCTGGAGCCACTAACTCTGAGCAACGGGTCTGCTAGCAGACACACAGCTACGAGCTAATGGGCTGGCTCGCAGAGGAGGAGCTGCGAGCCGACAGATTAGCTTCTAAAGGCATATGTGGGGACAGGGAGCGTGAAAGGGGTCTCTTGCACAGACAGAGCTCCGGTGTGTTTTCAGAGTTGCCTCGTAGAGGGGTAGAACTACGGAATCGATGTCTTGTAGATGAAGAGATGCAAGCTGACGTGGACTGAATCACAAAATGGCTGCCAACAGCTCCTAGTTTCAACAGTTCGCACCTAGGCATGCAGAGGGAGATCTGTGGCCCATGGGCTTGACCCGCAGAGGGAAAGCTACAGACCATCCGCTTGCAAAAGCATAGCAGCGTACTGGCTCGCAGAGGTAGAGAGCTGCGAGCTGACGGACTGGCATCTAAAGGCATAGCTGCGAACTGGTGATGTGGGGAGACGGCGCGTGAAAGGGGTACCTCACACAGACAGAGCTCCGGTATATTAAATTGCCCCAGGACCTTTGTTTTATTTTCACTCAATGTGAGGCACAAGATGGCTGCTAACACTTCCTGGTTTGAAGTCTTAGCAGCCAATCAGAGGCAAGCTTGTGCTCGGGAGTTAGGCTCCGCCCAGATATACATATATATTTCTTCCTTTAATATCTCAAAAACTACTGAATGGATTTACACCATTTCAACAACAGCATGCTTTCTGAACCAAGACCTTTCTCCCTGCCAAATTTGGCGTAATTCTGTTCAGCAGTTTGACCTGTAGCTTGTCTAAAGTTTCCCATGGAAATTGCATGTAGAAAATATGTTTTGGGACCCCCCTTTTTTCTCATCTCCCCCTTCACGAATCACCCCCAAACTTTCAAGACACCCAAGGAGGGTGGCGCACACGCCAGCGGAGCACGCTGGCAATAATCCAAAGAATTAATCACAAGTCCGTGCGCTCTCAGGTACAACAACGGTCACCATCCAGAGTGAAACAACCAGGTTTATTTACACAACGCGTTTCAACTGCCTCCGCAGCCTTGGTCACGTGTATTGCAAGTGCACAAACATTCAACGTTTCTTATAGCAACCGATACTGTTTACACGACATAGAAACAGGACACAATAAAACACAAATGCTTTTGGCGGCCATATTTGAATGGTGCAAGCAAACAGTGAAATGTTATAGCAGACTCAAACAGTGTAAATACATCATATGACAATATAAAATATCAAATGAAATTTGAACTGAAACTTGCACTGCAAATTACTTGCATCCCAGGGAAAATCCCTGTTCTAACTGATCATGTAAGATACACTGTGTTCAATGGAGCCGGAATCGGCTATGTCTGACATCGCTTAGTAGCAATCAACTCCACCCAGACAAATGTCTATCGCCGCCTTGTAAATATGCCCCTTAATTTACAAAGGAACAAATTGAGGGGGTTCATTTTGCCATAGAAATTATGGTTAGCGCTGTAGAGAGAAAAATAAGGACATGTTTTAAGTGAGATCTCAAATATCTTCCTGTTATATTTCAACAGGAGCAGCCTGTCATTTGATGCCTTTGTGTTCTACTGCAGCTTCCCAGAGTGTTCTAAAGAACAACTAGAGAGCTAACAGTCTTACTTATGACAAAATTATGGCACACCTGACGCCATCTTGATTGGAATAAAGTGGTAACACTTAAAACATTTAATTTAAAAAGGAACAAAATGAGGGGGTTCATTTTGCCATAGAAATTATGGTTAGTGCTGTAGAAAGAAAAATTAGGACATGTTTTAAGTGAGATCTCAAATATCTTCCTGTTATATTTCAACAGGAGCAGCCTGTCAGTTGATGCCTTTGTGTTCTACTGCAGCTTCCCAGAGTGTTCTAAAGAACAACTAGAGAGCTAACAGTCTTACTTATGACACAACTATGGCACACCTAAAGCCATCTTGATTGGAATAGACTGGTAACACTTAAAACATTTAATTTAAAAAGGAACAAAATGAGGGGGTTGATTTTGCCATAGAAATTATGGTTAGTGCTGCAGAAATAAAATTTAGGGCATGTTTTAAGTGAGATCTCAAATACTCTTATATTTCATTAGAAAATTCTGACATGCAGACTGAAACAATCACTTTCAATACCAGCAGTAGACTTCCAGTTAACTCCCTGGTGAGCAGTAGCTTTACTACAGTGATATAATGAACAACTAGAGTGGTAACATTCTGAATTTATGGCAAATGTGTGACACATCTGAATGCCTTCTTGATGGAATCAAAGTAAAAAACTGAAAGCATTTCCTACTGAGGAGACTGCAGTAAATGAGGAAATTAGGAAACTTCATAACAAATAAGTCTCCCAAGATGGCCACCAGAGAAAAAAGAGCACAAATGTTGCACAAATATCACCCAGATGTAGCCCACATATAGCCCAATGACAGAAATGTGCAAAACACTATTTATTTTTATTTTTTCTGCTGTTTTATATAGTGCTGACTGGTCAGGTATTGGAGTGTTACATCTTACTTGGACCCCTTATTGCATAGTATGCACGAAGTACATGAGATTGATCTTGCGAAACATTGAACTTTACGATTCTGTTAACCTGAAGTTGCTCTGAACCGGGCTTTGTAACACCCATTTTTACCAACTGGTTTTAATTAATTCTCACTGTATTGTATTAGGAAAGAGGATATACTGTTTTTATTAACCCTGGGCGTAGTTCGCGAAGTAGCACTTCGCATAGCTACGCAAAGTGCACTTCGCACTACGCGAGCTACGCGTAGCACTTCGCGAACTGCGTAGTACCCCGTTCGCACTGTGCAAGATGTCGTTTTCAATGCTTGCACAGTGCGGACAAGCAACCGGCGCTGTGCAATCATTGAAAATGACATCTTGCACAGTGCGAGATGTAGTTTTCTGCTGCTCGAGTAGATTTTTACTCGAGCGGCAGCTTTCTCAATGTGAACTGGTAGTTTCTCATCGCGAGCGGTCGCGAGCATACGCGACCACTCGCAATGAGAAACCTGACCTCCTCGCGTTGGGAATCTCACCGGGAGGTTTATTTTCCATGCTCGCGGTCGCCAACTTGACATTGTGGACCGCGAGCAAGCAAAAAATGACCGCAGCACTATGCAACACTACGCTACGCGTGTTTGCACTGTGTTACGTGCAATTCGCGTAGTGCGAAGTAGCGCGAACTTCGCAAACTACGCAAGCGTAGCGTAGTGCTTTGCCCAGGCTTAGTTTTTATGCACACTTTTATGATCTATGTTTCTAAATCAGAACAAATAAAGTTTAATGAATTCTATGGCAGGACACAGGCGAGGATTATGCATATCTTTCCTCACTTTATTTGCATAGCAGTTCAAAGAAAACGTAACACAACAATCATTAAAGAAAAGACTACATAACCCATGAAGGTGGGGTAGTCTCCAAGGCAACTATAGTCCAATCATATCACAGTCCATCGTATATAATATTGTGACGTCCTTTCCGCTTCCTCTTTCTTCACTACTCGTCAGTTAGGTGCATTCCTTACATTCTTGGCTTAATCTGACGTTGTTGCTGTTTGTATAGCGGTTTCTTGTGCACGTCATTAGCATTATTGCCTTGGTATTGTTTCATATTCCCTGCGCAGCAGGCTCTTGCCTGAGAGGATTTTCTCCCTCGCAGTTTCTCCCGCTGTGCGCACTGAGCACGGTGAGATCCTTTCAGGTGTGTCTGGTCCGAGCGAGGCAGCTTCGTCGAGCACTCCCGCTTGTCTTAACGGGCGTTTGGGAATCCAGTCACTCCTTTAGTGTCCGCTTGATTCCCGACCAACCCTGACCTAATTTTGAGACCGCTACGCGGTGATTTCCCCACACAGCCACGTTAGTGACCAGCACCAGGTGGTGGTAATTGGTATTGTGCCTCAGTCTATTCTTATAACAGCTTCGGGGAAAGCCCAGCTGTTGGAGCATTGGCGAGGGGGCTGCCTTAAGGATTTTAAGGTCATTTGTTCTGTGCTCACACTCTGTGCTATCATGTCTTCTCCAGAAGACCATTTTTACTCCTCCTACCAGGAAGTGGAGGAGGAATGCCCCCCCAACTTCTCCCTCCAGCAGTGGATCAAGCCCTCTCTATTTCTAGGGCGCTGGCTCCTCTTAGTGATCAGGTTGATAAGCTGACGAAAAGCATCCCTGGGGTGTTCAGTGACCCAGATCTGGTGGTGGAGGGTCCCAGTAGCTCCCAGATGGGGAATTAAAGGGCCGTTAAGCATAACGCAGGGCACTTGGAAGGATTTGATAAACTTACGGAGACCTTCCTCAACAGTGCGCGAATTCTAAAACATGCACCCTGCCGGGAGGAGGTGGAGTCTGCAGAAAATTGCAATGCTGTCACCACTATTGTAGACCCCGACGGTGGGTTTCCCTTAGAGGGAGAGGGTGTATCGGAGGATGATTTCTCCTCCGATGAGGGTAAGGACTCGAGGAGTCCCTGGCATCCAGAGTCCCACTCCTCGCAGTCCCGGGTTGGGGACGGGGTCCACCCGGACATGTTCAAGCCTACCCAAATTTACCATCCTAGGTCGGCAGAGTGGACCCCTGACACCCAAGTGGCAGAGTATGTGGTGGGGAAAATCCATCATCCCCTTGAAAGGGAGGTCAGCAATAGGATGAGGGGAGAATGCCCCAGGCCCTCACTGAAGGGAAGGTGGCACACACGCCTGAAATTGATGAGAAACTATGTACCTTTTTCTCCAAGTATATGAGGGATCCCAAGAAAGGAATTGAAAGGTCTTGGACGAGGTAGGACCCTTGACCCAAATTATTCAATTGGCAGAGCGTTCAAAAGAGCCAGGATCCCCTTTGTCCACGGATATTGTGGAAGGTTGGGCGCACTACCCTAAACCCTAAAACACTACCCTCTCCTCTACTCAAACACCACTGCACTACCCTAAACCCTAAAACACTACCCCCAGCATGACACCCTACACTACCCAAGCATAACTGCACTACCCTAAACCCTAAAACACTACCACCAGCACAACTCCCTACACTACACAAACACCACTGCACTACCCTAAACCCTAAAACACTACTCCCAGCACGACCCCCTTCACTACCTAAACACAACTGCACTACCCTAAACCCTAAAACACTACCCCCAGCAGGACCCCCTTCACTACCCAAACAGCACTGCACAACCCTAAACCGTAAAACTTGACCCCCTACACTACACAAACACCACTACACTACCCTAAACCCTAAAACACTAGAACCCAGCACGACCCCCTACAGTACACAAACACCACTGCACTACCCTAAACCCTACAACACTACCCCCACACTACACAAACACCACTGCACTACCCTAAACTCTTAAACACTACCCCCAACACAACTCCCCACACTACACAAACACCACTGCACTTCCATAAACCCTAAAACACTACCCCCAGCACAACTCCCTACACTATCCAAACACCACTGCACTACCCTAAACCCTAAATCTACACCCAGCATGACCCCCTACACTACCCAAACACCAGTGCACTACCCTAAACCATAAAACACTTCCCCCAGCATGACCCCCTACACTACACAAACACCACTGCACTACCCTAAACCCCAAAACACTACCACCAGCATGACCCCCTACACTACTCAAACACCACTGCACTACCCTAAACCCTAAAACACTACCCCAGCACGACCCCCTACACTACTACACTACCCTAAACCCTAAAACACTACCCCAGGATGACCCCCTACACTACCCAAACACCACTGCACTACCCTAAACCCTAAAACACTACCCCCAGCATGACCCCTAACACTACCCAAACACCACTGCACTACTCTAAACCCTAGAAGAAGAAAAAACCATGCCCAATCCCCCTTACCTCATACTCCTCATGGTTCCTCTCTCCTCGTGGTTCCTGCTTCACATCGTCTCTGAGGGGCGGTGCATGTCATTGTGAGGAAACAGAACAGCCTCTGTTTCCTTTCAACAACGTGGATCGTCTACATGTTTTTTAGAACGCACGGTCATTTACCATACATACCTTTACAACAAAATGTGTTGTAAAGGCATGTGTGGTATATGACCCTGCGTTCTAAAAAAATGTGTAGTAATGACTTTGCGATGTGCAACACATGCGTGGTAATGCATGCGTTGTAATGGTATCGCGAAGTAAAAAAGTCATTGTAACGGCTGTTTACCGATCGAAACTGGCCCCTGTTCTTCAGTGAGACATTTATTTGATTAATTAGGAGGAAGGAATGTGTTTTTTTAACCGAAAAGTGCATTCCCAGCTGTTGTATTGTGAAAGTGTCTGCGTGGCCTGGTTTCACTTCCGGTGAGAAAGTGGAAGAGTCTGTTTGGATCTAAAGGAGATCTGTTGTTGGACGGGGCCGGTGCGTCCTCCCTGAAGTGTGGAGCAGTGCCATGAGAGGTCAACGAGTGTGCGTCCCACCGCAGTATGACCGTACCGTGTGACTCATGTGCCACCTCCCAGGTACGGGAGGCAGAAGTGGCATCGCAGGTCATCTTGAAGACCGTTGTAGCACTAATTCTACATTTTGGTACTAGGGCATTTTAACTTTGTTCTTCCTGCCAGATACAAAGAGAAGATCCTGTGTTATTCAGTGCCCTCGTTACCTTTTTTGTGGGTTGTGGTGCTTGTAACTTTGCTGCCCTGCTAGTGCACACGACTGGGCACCCCACCTTGTGTGCCCTCTGCAGGGCCTCTGCCCTCGGATCACTGGTTTTGGTTTCTGGAGTGGCAACATAAACAGTTGCTCCCAAAGGACTGGCCTGAACACTTAGGTGAATATCCCCTGCACCAGCATTCCACGGAAATTCTTTCCTAGCTCTCCCACGTCGACAAGGACGTCATAATAGCACGGCTCCGCTCGCGACACCGTATGACGTCATCGGAGCCATAAGAGGACCTCGTTGGCGTGCTGACGTCAGTTCCACCCATTTTTTCTGTGCCCCCGAGGCAAACAGGCAGACCAAGACATTTTCACATGTATACATAGTATAATAAATATATATATATATATTCACTGAAAAAACAATAGGTTTCAGGCACGTTATAATTAGAAATTAGCATTTAAAAAACCTTAGAAATTCATTGAAAAAAACATAGGTTTCAGGGGCGTTATAGTTAGTGGGACATTTCACTCGCACAAAACCATAGAAATTCCCCCGTTATAGTTAGTTCAGCTAACTATAACTCGCGCGCCCGTAATTCACTGTTGATGATGTCACATATTACATCACTCATGACATGGTCAGTGACATCACTGATGACATCACTGATGACATCTTACATGACATCACTGATGCCATCGCCCAGTGAATGTGTGTTTTTCTGAACATTAAAAATGTTTTATATATATGTATATCTCAAGGTCGATGGAAGAATAAATGGGTATATAAGTATCTAAATGGATGATTTGTTTTGTAAAATTGATTGTATAACTGACTGATTAAGTGTATCTTAGTGAATACATGGGTTAGTGAGTAATGTTTACATATGTACATATCTGTATCAGTCTCTCACTTTGTGTATAAGTGGCTGCATGGGTTGGTGAGTAGATACATAAGTGTCTATATGGGTTATTCGTTGGTTTTTTGAGTATTAGTCTGAGTGTCTGCATGGTTCGGTGGGGGGTATTACGTAGTGCATAGGTGCATGAATGAGTGACTCACTGTTTGTATGTGTTGAAGACAGCATGTGTGCAGGACTGTATGGGTGGATGAGTGTGTGTATGGGTGTGTTAGTGAGTGAATGACTGTCTCAATAGTGTCTTTATGAGTAACTACATATGTTTTAAACTAGTATATGTGACTATTGGTGTATATAAGTGAGTATATGTGAGAGTGAGAGATTGAAAGAGTTCCTGTATGAATAAGTATGTGTTTCTATAAGTGATTGTTTAAAAGACTAAGTGTGTGTAAGTTTCCGTAGAAGTAAGTGTGGTGGTGTGTGTATAACTGTATATGCAAGTAAATGTATGTTTGATTCTTTATTAGCATGAGTGACTATGTGTGTGAGTAACTCTATGGATGAGTGGCATTGTGTAACAGGATGTATAGGTGTATGAGTACATATGATGAGTGAGTACATGTATGAGTGACTGTATAGGACTGTTGGTGAATGAGTGGATGTGTATGTGGTAAAAATTACTATATTATGCGTTGTAATGGTATGCGTTGTAAAGGTAGTATGCGTTGTAATGGAAATGCGTTGTAAAGGTAGTTTTTAAAAATGCGTTGTAGTGTCCTGCGTTGTAATGTCATGCGTTGTAATGGATTGTGCGTTGTAAAAAATGCGTTGTAAGTGCATGCGTTGTAAAAGTGTGCGTTGAAACGACATACATCCAACTGGTACTGGTATGTCCATTGTTTTGAAAATTTTAGTCTCTATTTTTGAATGTGTGTATCAAAGGTTATATTAGGGTGAGAGGAGGTCTGCCACTCTATCACAAGGATGATGTCCTCAGTGATGTCATCAGTGATGTCATTTGAGATGTCATCAGTGATGTCATGAGTGATGTCACTGACCATGTCATGAGTGATGTAATATGTGACGTCATCAGCAGTGCATTGCGGGCGCGCGAGTTATAGTTAGCTGAACTAACTATAACGGGGGAATTTCAATGGTTTTGTACAGGTGAAAAGTCCAGCTAACTATAACACCCCTGAAACCTATGGTTTTTTCAGTGAATTTCTGAGGTTTTTTAAAGGCTAATTCCTAACTATAACGTGCCTGAAACCTATGTTTTTTTCTGTGAATTTCAAAGGTTTGTTAAATGCTAATTTCTAACTATGCCTACAGAGATAGGACATGTGAAGAAAGAAGGAAAAATGCACAGAAAGAAAAAAAGGAAGTGCAGAAAGAAGCAACAGAAGTCCTCAAAGACGAAGAAAAGTGCAGGAAGAAGGATAACGTGCAGAAAGAACAAAAAGAAGAGCAGAAAGAATCCCTTGTTGCAAAATCATCCTGTACCCTCAACTTTTTCAGACGGATACTGGTGGTAACTGAGTCTGACTAACCAGTCCTAGAGCCAGTGCTATGTTAAAAGACACTTAGAATACAGTGAAAACACCTACATACACTAGGGAACATTATGCGTTGGGGTCCCCCTGTGATTAGCATGACCTCCTCTGTAAGCCCCTAGTATATATTAGGGCAGGGCGATTAAAACTACCTCTTAAAACAGACCACAGGGCGTTTTTGCACACGTTAACTCAGGCCCCGTCCCCTCCCTTCACCACTGTGTAAACACGCCCTGTGTCCGTTTTTAGTTGGGAGATTAAGTTCATTTGAATCCTGAGAGTCCCTAGGGTCCAACTAGCCCACTAGGTTCCTCCAGTAAGTGCCACAGAGCTGCGTTGCAGAGAGGTGTAAAAAGTGGCACAGCCTGAACCACCTCTCTGCAATGCAGCTCAGTGGTGCTTACTGGAAGCACTTGGTGGGCTAGTTAGCCCCCAGGGGCCCTCAGTATTGAAGGGAAATTATATCCCCAATTTAAAACGTGCCATAGTGCGTGTTTGCACACGTCACCTCAGGCCCCGTTCCCTCCCTTCACCACTGTGTAAACGCGCCCTGTGGCTGTTCTAAGTTGAGAGATTAAGTCCCCTTGAATCCTAAGGGTCCCTAGGGTCAAACTAGACCACTAGGTACCTCCAGTAAGCGCCACAGAGCTGCGTTGCAGAGAGGTGTAAAAAGGGGCTTGGCCTCGGAACACCTGTCTGAAGCGCAGCTCCCTGGCGCATACTGGAGATGCCTGTTGGGCTAGTTGGCCCTCAGGGACCCTCAGTATTGAAGAGGAATTAATTCCCCAACTTACAACTCGCCAGGGGGCGCGTTTGCAGAGTGCTGCAAGGAGGGGGCGTGGCCTCTGGCACGATGCCAGTCTTTTATTTATTTTAATTTTTTAAGAAGGGGTGCTGTGTCGTTCCCCTTCTTATTCTAATTTATTGGCCCTGATGACCCCATCCCCCAGGGCCTGTCTCCTAATTATATTGTTTTGACCCCAATCCCCAGGGCCGGCCACTGTTTTTTATTATTTTTTAAAAATACATATTTATAGACACACCTAGGACATGCTGGACAAACCGTACGTACCTATCACCATGACGATTTGAGTGATATTCATTAAAAGGCGACTATGCATACAATGAATCCACGTGGAATGTATTTACACCACTAGTGAAGCTCTGACATGTCTGATGCCCTACCGTGCCTAATCCCGGTAGACACCCTTGTCGTTTATTTATACAAACATGGGTAGCTATTGACGGGCACATTTAATACACATGCACACCAAGCCATTCAAAGGGGATTCGACAAAAATTCGACCAAAACTATGTAAGAAACCCCCCTCACGGTTAATAAAACACACATCCACTGCCGGATGTGTAATACTTTTTATTTTACTCTCTGGAAAGGGGAAGAACATCACTTGAGAGTCATAGCGTGCTCCTGGCAGAGCCCAATGCTGTGTTACACCCACCATTGCCTGCCGAGTGCCACACACCTCTGTGTTGTATTCCACCAGCTAGTGCATATGCTATGACACTCTCTAGCCCATGTGCACTGTAACACCACCCCGTGAATATGTCATGCCACACTTGTCTTCGCACGGGTTATATTGCCCCATCTAACGTGCCTTCCTCGATGCCTATGTTATAATGCACAGTGCTATGCCATACATATTATAATCTGGGATCCATATCTTTGTCACAGTGCATATGCAACGTTACACTCCCCAGCACTTATTTTATATTACAACTTTAGAGACTAGTTAGGTTACACAACACTGCCCTGTGCATATTACACTCCAAGGCGCACATCGCATAGCACGGGCTAGTGCCTGTGCTATCTCGCGCTCTCCAATGAATCTGTCATTGCGCACAATGTATTGCATATTATATTTCACGCCTGGTTCATCTTATATCACACTTTTTGGTGCATAGTTTATACCATACACTATATCTAGTTTTCATTTTCAATCGTGCTCTCAGGACTATGTTCTATATAACACTGTGTTCACCTACCCTTTTCACGGGCATTACATTGTGCGATAGGGGGTGGAGGGTCAGGGGGTGTTTCTGCCAAGTGAGCCCGGAGTCACAGTCACAAACGTCCTCTTCTTCCTGAATAAAAGTTCGATTATGCTGCATACTTGTTCATATTTTAAGTAGTTCGCACAGACACACGTTTTAAAAACAATAAAGTTCCTAATACCCGCCTTCTCTGAACAGTTAGCTTGCTGCCCCATCCCCCTCCTCTCTATCCTCTGTTGTGTGAATCCATGGACTAGCCTCCTCCCTCCTGCCATGCATGGTCTGATGTGCTGCCACTGCCCTCAATTTAGTATGATGTACCAGTCCCCTCCTCCTGCCCTCCATTGCCCAATTCTATGCCCCATCATTGACCTCCTGCTTAAACTCTGTGCTTAGCTTGCTGCCCCTTTTCTCCTTCCCCCTGCCCTCCGATATCTTTGTGCATGCCCCTGCTCCATCCTTTTTGCCCACCATGTTCCATGGACCTGCCACTCCTATCTACTCTGAGTGTTCTGTTGAGCTGCCACTCCCCTCCCACCTGCCTAGCATTGTCAG
The DNA here is from genome assembly GCF_964204655.1 of Triturus cristatus. NCBI lineage: Eukaryota > Metazoa > Chordata > Amphibia > Caudata > Salamandridae > Triturus > Triturus cristatus. The sequence goes on along the minus strand of NC_140580.1, from coordinate 456,386,739 downwards.
ATGACTGTAACCTGTCCCTGCCACCTCCACCCTGCCTGTCCACATGCCATGCCCCTATCCTCTTCCTCCTGTCCTACATGGTCCATTGTACTGCCACACCCTTCTGCCCTCCCTGGTCTGTTGTGCTGCAACTGCTCCTCCTGCCTGCCCCGTGCGGTCTGTTGTGTGGCCCCTTCCCCTGAACTTTCTTGTCTGTGCACAGGTCCTGACCCTCCCTTCTATCCTCCATCGTCCTTTGTGCATGCCCCTGCACCCTCCTTCTTGCCCATCATAGCCATTGTGCTGCCACTAACCCTCCCACTTGCCATGCATGGTCTTCTGTGCTGCCATGGCCCCTCCCACCTTCCCTGTGTGGTCAGTTAGCTGCCCCTGACCCCCTCCCACCTTCCCTCCATGGTCTGTGTGTATGCCATCACAGTCTCACTGTTGCTATTCATGGTGTGTCTTGCTTCTAGTGCCCATCCTGCCTGACCTCCATGGCTATCTTGCTGCTCCTGCCCTGCCCCCTTGCCCCCAGCCCTCTGTTTACATGGTCAGACCCCTACTCCCTCCCTCCTGGCTTGTCTGTTCCATTGTAATGCCCCTGATCCGTCCCTCCTGCCCTTTATGGTCTGTTATGCTGCAGCTTTCTCTCCTGTCTGTCCATTATGGTCAGTTAGCTACCATTGCCTCTTGCCCCTCTGTTCTCTGTTGTCCATGTGCATGGTCCTGTCCCCTCCCTCTTGCTTTCTATGGATTGTTGTGCTGCACTCCCATCCCGCATGCCCTGTGTGGTGTATTGTGCTGCTGCAAACCCTGATGCCTGCCCTGCAGGGTCAGTTTGGTGCACCTCTCCATGTCCCTCCTGTCCTCTGTTATCCAAGTCCATGTCCCTACCCCATTTCCTTCCATGATCCAATGTACCATACTTGCTAACATTTTGAACTTGGTAAGAGGGAGATTTTGAAAAAAAACTGGGGTATTGATTTTTCCCTTTGAGTTACATTGAAAAAGAGGAGATTGTAGACAGGAGACAGATCAAATAAAGCCCATTTGAGCTTAAAAACATTGGACGTTTCCTGGCTGAATCGGGTCTGTTGGCATGTATGGTTGTACTACCATTGCCTCTTCCTTCTGCCCACAATGGTCTATTACATTGCCACAGCCTCTCTTGCAAGTCCTGTATTGTTGGTTTGTTGCCCCTGCCCCCCTTTCCACTGCCCTCCATAGTCTGTTGTGCTGCCACGGCCCTTCCTGCCTGCTCAGTGTGGTTAAATTGTTGCCTTTGCACCCTCCTACCTGCCTTCAATTTTCAGAGTCCGTGCCCCTGGCCTCTGCCTCTCAACAGTATCCTAATGAACAACTAGATTGCTAACATTCTATATTTATTACAAAAGTGTGGAACGCCTGACGTCATCTTGATGTAATCAAAACTGGAATACCTAGAGCATTTCCTTTAGAAATTACATATATGAGAGGGTCTTATTGGCATCAAAATTATGGTTAGTGCTCTAAAAGACTAAAATAAGGACATATTTTCTGAGTTTTCAAATAGCGACAAAGCACTTTTAAATTATTTGTTATCTTTATGTTTTTTTATCCAGTTGACCACTTGATTAAATGTTGCACTTAGGAGAGAGGATGTGGTGTTACTTCAAGAACTGCAGACTTTGCAACTGGGGAACCAGGTTGGAGTTTCTGCTTCAGCTCGACATTCTTTGATTCTGGTCAAATCACGTAGTCTCCCCATGTCTACAACCAAAATGAATTTGTTCTTGTGTGATGTAACCAATGCTCATGTAAAGCACTCCAATACCTGACAAGTCTGCACTATATAACACTGCAAAAACACAAAATAATAAGTGTTTTGCACACTTCTGTCATTGGGCTATATTTGGGCTACATCTGGGTGATTTTGGGCTACATTTGGGCTCTTTTGTCTCTGGTGGCCATCTTGGGAGACTTATTTGTTATGAAGTTTCCTAATTTCCTCATTTACTGCAGTCTCCTCAGTAGGAAATACTTTCAGTTTTTTACTTTGATTCCATCAAGAAGGCATTCAGATGTGTCACACATTTGCCATAAATTCAGAATGTTAGCACTCTTTTTGCTCATTAGATCACTGTAGTAAAGCTACTGCTCACCAGGGAAAACTGCTGCTGGTATTGAAAGTACATGTTTCAGTCTGCATGTCAGAATTTTTTAATGAAATAAAAGAGGATTTCAGAAGTCAAAATGTGCCCTAGTTTTTCTTTCTGCAACACTAATCATACTTGTTATGGAAAAATGAACCCCCTCATTTGTTCCTTTTTAAATTAAATGTTTTAAGAGTTACCACTTTAATCCAAGCAAGATGGCTTCAGGTGTGCCATACGTTTATCATAAGTAGGACTGTTAGCGCTCTAGTTGTTCTTTGGAACACTCTGGGAAGCTGCAGTAGAACACAAAGGAATCAACTGACAGTCTCTGCCCTTGTTGGATGTACATGTTTTACTGAGAATGTCAGACTTCATTCTCACATGACTGAGAAAGATAATGTGAATTTACAGAAAATAAGTTCTCAGTTTAGCTTATAGATCACCTTCCAAACCTCTGTGGGAAAAGCATGAGAAAATATTTTTCTCTCAATCATGATATCCCAGCAGAAGGCTATTTCACATGGTGAAATCACCTTAGAACATACCACAATTCCTAAAATGAGTATGGTACCATCAACAAATGATTTATAATGTAACTAAAGTCTTAAAACCTTCTATTAACTGCAATGCTTTTTAATGAGGTGCTATCATGTATATTGGTTCCAAGATGGCTGCCAACACTTCTTGGATGAAGTGCTGACAGCCAATCAGATCTCAGGATGAGATGTGTGGTTAGGCTCCGCCCACATATATATATGATTTTACTTTTGATTTTCTCAGGAACTACTGAACAGATTGACACCAGACCTGCAAAAGGCACTTCCCTGAGCTGAGGACTACCTCTCTGCCAAATTTCAAGTAATTCTGTTCAGCCGTTCGGGCTGTACCTTGGACTAAAGGTCCCTATGGAAAATTGCATGGGGAAAACGCGTTTTGGGACCCCCCTTTTTTCTCAGTCCCCGCTTGACGAATCCCCCCGAGACTTTCAGGGTAGGAGCGGAGCGCCCCACCTATTTTGAAAATTTTGCGAGGATTCGTCAACCGGCGCCAAAGTTATTCCAAATAGAATGTTGCGGATTTCCTATGGAAACACGGTCCTAACTATAACTATCTACTGGCGATTGCCAGTAGATTATATATATATATATATATATATATATATATATATATATATATTTATATTTATATATATATTTTACAATAGCTTCTCAATTCAAGAAGATTCCTGGACACTTTGGATCGTTGCAGCAACTTATTTTATTTAGCTGCAAAGCAACGCATTTCAGCTTATGCCTTGATCACGGCGTAAGTTGAAACGCGTTGCTGTGCAGCTAAATAAAATAAGTTGCTGCAACGATCCAAAGTGTCCGGGAATCTTCTTGAATTGAGAAGTTATTGGAAATTATATGACAGCTTGACCGGGCACCCTGAACTCGGACCGCCCTGTCAGACGGCCTCTACCCCTGCCGGTCTCTGTGTATAACTATATTTATATATATTCACTTAAAAAACCATAGGATTCACACATGTTATAGTTAGCTGGACATTTCACTCGTAAAAAAACAATGAAATTCCCCCGTTGTAGTTAGTGCAGGCAACTATAACTCACGCGACCGCAATCCTCTGCTGATGACGTCAGATATTACATCACTGTATTTAGACACTTATTTACCCATGTCTTCTTCCATTAATCTTTAGCTTTACATATATTAGAAATATTTTTCAGAAAGACACATATGTCATCAGTGATGTAATATCTGACGTCATCAGCAGAGGATTGCGGTCGCGTGAGTTATAGTTGCCTGCACTAACTATAACGGGGGAATTTCATTGTTTTTTTACGAGTGAAATGTCCAGCTAACTATAACATGTGTGAAACCTATGGTTTTTTAAGTGAATTTGCAAGGTTTTTTAAATGCTAATTCGTAACTATAACATGTGTGAAACCTATGGTTTTTTCAGTGAATTTGTACGGTTTTTTAAATGCTAAGTTATGTATTTATTCATTTTTTTTTTTCAGGTTTTTCACCGTGCCCGCACCGTGCGTGCGCCGTGGTCGCTCGGTGCGCTTTGCGCACCGAGCACCAACGGTGCTAAGTTATGTATTTATTAATTATTTATTTTGCAGGTTTTTCACCGTGCGCACACCGTGCGCGCGCCGTGCGCGCACTGTGCGCACCCCGCGATTTAAAAAAAAAAACATAATTAGTTTTTTTCTCCCTTGGGGGTCCTTCTGTGACCCCCTGACCAAGGCTAGGGGGTCAGGAACTGTCCACCCTGCCCCCTTTTCACGTTCTCCACCTTTGTTTTTCACCCCCTCAGACTGCGAGAGACAAAATGGCGGCCGACACTTCCTGGTTTCGAACGATTCGAATGTTTACCGACATCTAACAACCAATCAGAATTGCGCTCGTGCACGGCAGGGTGCGCGCACCGTGCGCGCAAGGTGCACGCATATAGATATGGATATGGTTTTAAATGCTATTTTCTCCGCAAATACTGAACAGATTTACACGAGACCTTCAAAAGGCACTTCCTTGACCTTATGGCTACCTCTTTGCCAAATTTCACGTAATTCTGTTCAGCCGTTCGGACTGTACCTTCGACTAAAGGTCCTATGGAAAAATGCATGGGGAAAACGCGTTTTGGGACCCCCCTTTTTTCTCGGCCCCCGCTTGACGAATCACCCTGAGACTTTCAGGGTAGGAGCTGAACGGAGCGCCCCATTTGTTTTGAAAATTTCGCGAGGATTAGTCAACCGGCGCCAAAGTTATTCAAAATAGAATTTTTTGATTTCCTATGGAAACTAGGTTGTAACTATAACGACTATGGCGACTGCCAGTAGATAATATATATATATATATATATATATATATATATATATATATATATATATTACCTACTGGCGGTCGCCAGTAGGTAGTTATAGTTAGGACCACGTTTCCATAGGAAATCCGCAACATTCTATTTTGAATAACTTTGGCGCCGGTCGACGAATCCTCGCGAATTTCTCAAAATAGGTGGGGCGCTATGCTCCGCTCCTACCCTGAAAGTCTCGGGGGGATCCGTCAAGCGGGGGCTGAGATAAAAGGGGGGTCCCAAAACGCGTTTTTCCCATGCATTTTTCCATAGGACCTTTAGAACGAGCTACAGCCCGAACGGCTGAACAGAATTACTAGAAATTTGGCAGAGAGGTAGTCCCTAGGTCAAGGAAGTGCCTTTTGTAGGTTTGGTGTAAATATGTTCAGTAGATTCTGAGAAAATAGCCTTTAAATCAATATATATATCTGAGCCAGCTTACGGTACGCTTACCGTACGCTTACGGTAAGCGTACGGTGGCGTGCGCGAGCGCGATTCTGATTGGCTCTTAGATCTTAGTAAACATTCGAATCGGCCGAAACCAGGAAGCGGCGGCCGCCATTTTGTGTATTTCACTCTGAAAAAAAAGAGTGAAAACAAAGAAAGGGGGCAATGAGGAGAGTTACAGACCCCCTAACAATTGTAAGGGGGTCAAAGAAGGACAGAAAAGTACAAAAAAAACATTTATTGATTTTAAAAAAAATCACGGGGTACGCGTACGGTAAGCTCACGGTAAGCGTACGGTAAAAAAAAAAAAAAAAAAAAAATGAAAATCAGATTTAAGAGTTTAGAAATTAGGGAGCTCTAAAAAGAGCTGTTGTGTTTATGGAGTCATTTTTTTAGTGGTACTTACAAGTAAGTACCGATGCAAAGTCTAAGGTTCAAGAGGAAGACTCTGTTCCCTTCATCATTGAAGTGCACACCATCTCCTCTATAAATGTCTTGCATGTCGTAACGCAAGTTGTTGTGGTAAATGGCACCCATACCATAGTCACGGAGGAAAGCAGAAACAGATTTGTTGACGTGCTTTCTTGCTTTGTCAATCTGTGGACAGAAATGATTGGACCAGTTCCATTTTTGCCTTTGGCATATGTTGGAAAACACAAAGGCAGTTTTAGGGAAAAGTGTAAACAGTTGTGCAAAGGTGTCCTTCATAAGCATTTCCAGACCTACCCCAGTCAAAGTGCCTAGGTCATTGCCACCACAGTGCACTATTATGAGGTCAGGGTGTTGGATTTGCATGAAGGATTTCACCAATGGCATCAATTGGTGCCACTTTAACCCTCTCTGACCAATCCATTTAATGTCTACATTTGGCAAAGCAAGGTCTCTCACCATATCTGTTTTCTCTGCAAACTTTTCACTCCAGAAGACATAGCTGTGCCCTACAATCCACACTGTGAACATCTTCAAAGGAGAACTGGATGCACTCAGGAGGTGTCTTTCAGTAGAATGGCAATATGAAAATAAAGACAGTTTGGAAATGGAGGCATACATATTTTTTACAAAACAAAAAGAACTGATTGGCTGTTTCATACCATTCTAGAATAAAAACTAGGCTGTATGTGAAAATTAATAGAAGCATGTTTTGTATTGGTACAAAAAAATGTGTAACCAAAGAACAGTACTATGGATTTGCAGTTAGGATTGAAAAGTCAAGCACTCTTGCTCTGTGGAATTGAAACATTGTGTGTCGAACTTCTGACCTAACTGCACACAGCAGTGTTCCATGAGCTGTTGCTATGGTAGCAGGCAGAAGTCAAGTTGGGGGAAGGGTACTAGGCAGAAGTCAAGTTGGGGGCAGGGTACTTTTGGAAAAGGGTTGGTTTTCAACCAATAGAAATGTGTCATTACATTTGAAAAAAAGGGGGAAGCACTGAGATTTGAAACTTACATGTATATGTGTGGAAAAATAGAGGGAAAGTTTGCCATTATCTGGTTCTGCTGAGAGGAGAGAGGTGTACAGAACAGAGATCCTGGCTCTGATAATCTGCTGTTTGAGTGACACATTTCTTTCACAACTAACTAAATTTAAAGGTGAGTTTACAGTTTGAGAGGGGATGTATGTGGTAACTTAAGAAATGAATAATAGAAATGGGAATTGTTTTTGTTGTAGTTACACATGGTGGATTCATAATGTGTCAGTCTGTAAAAGAGATTTTCACTTGGCCCGAAAAAAAAAGAGCAGTAAGTGTGCTTTCAAATTGGCAAAGAAATTTCGTTTTGGCACTTATGTGAAAACATGACTCTGTGTGCATAGAAGAATTATAGGCAGAAATGTATTGCGTCTTGCTCTGGTGATTTCACAGTTGCAGTAGATGGAAAAGAGGAGCGAATTTTTGGGGGAAGAAGCAGAGGCTTAGCACACACCCATGTGCTTGCCATGTATAGTCATGCACAGTAATTAGAAGCGAGTGGGGTTTTCAGGTTTAAGTCTGTAATGCAAATACATTCAGCATCACTAAGGCTGGTTGCCCCTGCTGGAGTGTAGGCAGTCACAGAGAATACACACGGTGGTGGTCTGAAAAAAAAACAGCTTGGACATGTGCATTTAAATAAATTTAAAAAAAAGGTTTCAGAATGTGTCAGTCTGTAAAAGTGATTTCAAAGTGTAAAAAGAGATTTTCACTTGGCCCGAAAAAAAAAGAGCAGTAAGTGTGCTTTCAAATTGGCAAAGAAATTTCGTTTTGGCACTTATGTGAAAACATGACTCTGTGTGCATAGAAGAATTATAGGCAGAAATTTATTGCGTCTTGCTCTGGTGATTTCACAGTTGCAGTAGATGGAAAAGAGGAGCGAATTTTTGGGGGAAGAAGCAGAGGCTTAGCACACACCCATGTGCTTGCCATGTATAGTCATGCACAGTAATTAGAAGCGAGTGGGGTTTTCAGGTTTAAGTCTGTAATGGAAATACATTCAGCATCACTAAGGCTGGTTGCCCCTGCTGGAGTGTAGGCAGTCACAGAGAATACACACGGTGGTGGTCTGAAAAAAAAACAGCTTGGACATGTGCATTTAAATAAATTTAAAAAAAAAGGTTTCAGAATGTGTCAGTCTGTAAAAGTGATTTCAAAGTGTAAAAAGAGATTTTCACTTGGCCCGAAAAAAAAAGAGCAGTAAGTGTGCTTTCAAATTGGCAAAGAAATTTCGTTTTGGCACTAATGTGAAAACATGAGTCTGTGTGCATAGAAGAATTATAGGCAGAAATGTATTGCGTCTTGCTCTGGTGATTTCACAGTTGCAGTAGATGGAAAAGAGGAGCGAATTTTTGGGGGAAGAAGCAGAGGCTTAGCACACACCCATGTGCTTGCCATGTATAGTCATGCACAGTAATTAGAAGCGAGTGGGGTTTTCAGGTTTAAGTCTGTAATGCAAATATATTCAGCATCACTAAGGCTGGTTGCCCCTGCTGGAGTGTAGGCAGTCACAGAGAATACACACGGTGGTGGTCTGAAAAAAAAACAGCTTGGACATGTGCATTTAAATAAATTTTAAAAAAAGGTTTCAGAATGTGTCAGTCTGTAAAAGTGATTTCAAAGTGTAAAAAGAGATTTTCACTTGGCCCGAAAAAAAAAGAGCAGTAAGTGTGCTTTCAAATTGGCAAAGAAATTTCGTTTTGGCACTTATGTGAAAACATGACTCTGTGTGCATAGAAGAATTATAGGCAGAAATGTATTGCGTCTTGCTCTGGTGATTTCACAGTTGCAGTAGATGGAAAAGAGGAGCGAATTTTTGGGGGAAGAAGCAGAGGCTTAGCACACACCCATGTGCTTGCCATGTATAGTCATGCACAGTAATTAGAAGCGAGTGGGGTTTTCAGGTTTAAGTCTGTAATGCAAATACATTCAGCATCACTAAGGCTGGTTGCCCCTGCTGGAGTGTAGGCAGTCACAGAGAATACACACGGTGGTGGTCTGAAAAAAAAACAGCTTGGACATGTGCATTTAAATAAATTTAAAAAAAAGGTTTCAGAATGTGTCAGTCTGTAAAAGTGATTTCAAAGTGTAAAAAGAGATTTTCACTTGGCCCGAAAAAAAAAGAGCAGTAAGTGTGCTTTCAAATTGGCAAAGAAATTTCGTTTTGGCACTTGTGTGAAAACATGACTCTGTGTGCATAGAAGAATTATAGGCAGAAATTTATTGCGTCTTGCTCTGGTGATTTCACAGTTGCAGTAGATGGAAAAGAGGAGCGAATTTTTGGGGGAAGAAGCAGAGGCTTAGCACACACCCATGTGCTTGCCATGTATAGTCATGCACAGTAATTAGAAGCGAGTGGGGTTTTCAGGTTTAAGTCTGTAATGGAAATACATTCAGCATCACTAAGGCTGGTTGCCCCTGCTGGAGTGTAGGCAGTCACACAGAATACACACGGTGGTGGTCTGAAAAAAAAACAGCTTGGACATGTGCATTTAAAAAAATTTTAAAAAAAAGGTTTCAGAATGTGTCAGTCTGTAAAAGTGATTTCAAAGTGTAAAAAGAGATTTTCACTTGGCCCAAAAAAAAAAGAGCAGTAAGTGTGCTTTCAAAATGGCAAAGAAATTTCGTTTTGGCACTTATGTGAAAACATGACTCTGTGTGCATAGAAGAATTATAGGCAGAAATTTATTGCGTCTTGCTCTGGTGATTTCACAGTTGCAGTAGATGGAAAAGAGGAGCGAATTTTTGGGGGAAGAAGCAGAGGCTTAGCACACACCCATGTGCTTGCCATGTATAGTCATGCACAGTAATTAGAAGCGAGTGGGGTTTTCAGGTTTAAGTCTGTAATGCAAATACATTCAGCATCACTAAGGCTGGTTGCCCCTGCTGGAGTGTAGGCAGTCACAGAGAATACACACGGTGGTGGTCTGATAAAAAAACAGCTTGGACATGTGCATTTAAATAAATTTAAAAAAAAGGTTTCAGAATGTGTCAGTCTGTAAAAGTGATTTCAAAGTGTAAAAAGAGATTTTTACTTGGCCCAAAAAAAAAAGAGCAGTACGTGTGCTTTCAAATTGGCAAAGAAATTTCGTTTTGGCACTTATGTGAAAACATGACTCTGTGTGCATAGAAGAATTATAGGCAGAAATTTATTGCGTCTTGCTCTGGTGATTTCACAGTTGCAGTAGATGGAAAAGAGGAGCGAATTTTTGGGGGAAGAAGCAGAGGCTTAGCACACACCCATGTGCTTGCCATGTATAGTCATGCACAGTAATTAGAAGCGAGTGGGGTTTTCAGGTTTAAGTCTGTAATGCAAATACATTCAGCATCACTAAGGCTGGTTGCCCCTGCTGGAGTGTAGGCAGTCACAGAGAATACACACGGTGGTGGTCTGATAAAAAAACAGCTTGGATATGTGCATTTAAATAAATTTAAAAAAAAGGTTTCAGAATGTGTCAGTCTGTAAAAGTGATTTCAAAGTGTAAAAAGAGATTTTCACTTGGCCCAAAAAAAAAAGAGCAGTAAGTGTGCTTTCAAATTGGCAAAGAAATTTCATTTTGGCAATAAAGTGAAAACATGACTCTGTGTGCATAGAAGAATTATAGGCAGAAATTTATTGCGTCTTGCTCTGGTGATTTCACAGTTGCAGTAGAAGGAAAAGAGGAGCGAATTTTTGGGGGAAGAAGCAGAGGCTTAGCACACACCCATGTGCTTGCCATGTATAGTCATGCACAGTAATTAGAAGCGAGTGGGGTTTTCAGGTTTAAGTCTGTAATGCAAATACATTCAGCATCACTAAGGCTGGTTGCCCCTGCTGGAGTGTAGGCAGTCACAGAGAATACACACGGTGGTGGTCTGAAAAAAAAACAGCTTGGACATGTGCATTTAAATAAATTTAAAAAAAAGGTTTCAGAATGTGTCAGTCTGTAAAAGTGATTTCAAAGTGTAAAAAGAGATTTTCACTTGGCCCGAAAAAAAAAGAGCAGTAAGTGTGCTTTCAAATTGGCAAAGAAATTTCGTTTTGGCACTAATGTGAAAACATGACTCTGTGTGCATAGAAGAATTATAGGCAGAAATTTATTGCGTCTTGCTCTGGTGATTTCACAGTTGCAGTAGATGGAAAAGAGGAGCGAATTTTTGGGGGAAGAAGCAGAGGCTTAGCACACACCCATGTGCTTGCCATGTATAGTCATGCACAGTAATTAGAAGCGAGTGGGGTTTTCAGGTTTAAGTCTGTAATGCAAATACATTCAGCATCACTAAGGCTGGTTGCCCCTGCTGGAGTGTAGGCAGTCACAGAGAATACACACGGTGGTGGTCTGAAAAAAAACCAGCTTGGACATGTGCATTTAAATAAATTTAAAAAAAAGGTTTCAGAATGTGTCAGTCTGTAAAAGTGATTTCAAAGTGTAAAAAGAGATTTTCACTTGGCCCAAAAAAAAAAGAGCATTAAGTGTGCTTTCAAATTGGCAAAGAAATTTCGTTTTGGTACTTATGTGAACACATGACTCTGTGTGCATAGAAGAATTATAGGCAGAAATTTATTGCGTCTTGCTCTGGTGATTTCACAGTTGCAGTAGATGGAAAAGAGGAGCGAATTTTTGGGGGAAGAAGCAGAGGCTTAGCACACACCCATGTGCTTGCCATGTATAGTCATGCACAGTAATTAGAAGCGAGTGGGGTTTTCAGGTTTAAGTCTGTAATGCAAATACATTCAGCATCACTAAGGCTGGTTGCCCCTGCTGGAGTGTAGGCAGTCACAGAGAATACACACGGTGGTGGTCTGAAAAAAAAACAGCTTGGACATGTGCATTTAAATAAATTTAAAAAAAAAGGTTTCAGAATGTGTCAGTCTGTAAAAGTGATTTCAAAGTGTAAAAAGAGATTTTCACTTGGCCCGAAAAAAAAAGAGCAGTAAGTGTGCTTTCAAATTGGCAAAGAAATTTCGTTTTGGCACTAATGTGAAAACATGAGTCTGTGTGCATAGAAGAATTATAGGCAGAAATTTATTGCGTCTTGCTCTGGTGATTTCACAGTTGCAGTAGATGGAAAAGAGGAGCGAATTTTTGGGGGAAGAAGCAGAGGCTTAGCACACACCCATGTGCTTGCCATGTATAGTCATGCACAGTAATTAGAAGCGAGTGGGGTTTTCAGGTTTAAGTCTGTAATGCAAATATATTCAGCATCACTAAGGCTGGTGGCCCCTGCTGGAGTGTAGGCAGTCACAGAGAATACACACGGTGGTGATCTGAAAAAAAAAAAAAGCTTGGACATGTGCATTTAAATAAATTTTAAAAAAGAGCAGTTTGTGTGCATTGAAAATGGCAAAGAAATTTCGTTTTGTGACTATTGTGAAAAGAAATGTAGTAATATATTTAAATACAATAAAGGATTTTTTTTTTAGTTTTTTTCAGGTATTGCTGAAGAACAGTGAACAAAATTTAAGATGCCTACAAAATCTCGAGTTCAAAAAACGCTAAAAAAAAACTATATTTGAGGACAACTGGAGGACCAAAGTTAGTAGAAGATGCTGATGTTGGGAAAAAGAAAAAATCTTCTGGTAAGCAAAAAAGACAATTCCTAAACAAAATATTGAAAACAAACAAAAATGTACAAAATGTCTGTTCTCGGAAAAATGTAACAAAACCTACAGAACAGCAAAAAATTGAGGATTTAGTTAATGCAAATATACCTTCTGCAATTGAAAAGTTTAACATAAACAGAAAAACAGCATTTAAAGAGATACGTAGAAAAATGTTTCAGAGAAGAGTTATGTCCAATTTGATAAAGGATATAAAGAAATATAAGCAAAAGGCTAAATATTATAAGAGAAAAAAAGAAATTGAAGCCATTGCAGCAAAAGCATTAGAATTAAAAAGGAAACTATTCATATTAATTTTGAATAGGATGCGTACATTAGATAAAATGGTTAATGTACTGAAATCACAAAGCAAAAGCAAAAGAGTAGTGAACAGAACAAACTTTTGTAAAGTGTTTTTAGGAAAGTGGATGCATAGTTCAAGTAGTGAACCTTTTTTTAATGAAGAAAGCTATTTTCAAAGTAATAGTTTGCTGCATGCAGTTGACACCAGAGGTCGTTCATACGAAGTAAAAAATGGTTGCATAATGGAGAAGGAGATAATGGTTCCAAGAGATGAGGTACAAGTGATGGCAGATGAGGCAATGGGGAGACGTCCTAAAGCCCCAGTGTACACTTGGAATTGTAGTAGTATTTGCACTGTGCGTCAGGAATCTATTGACAGATTTCGAGAGTTTCTAAGAGAATATAGTAAAAAAAGTGTAAAACAAAAGATTAAGGTGCTTCAAAGTCTGGATCCATGCAGAGTGAGAGAGAATACTGGTTTGCAGGGTCATTCTCTTGCTTGTCTATCTAGAAAAGTGTGCAATAGTGTTTTCCATCATTTTAGGATGCTGGCTGTTCATCATACTGAAATGAGAAAGTTTGTGAGACGGTTGTATTTTGCCAAAAGTCCAGCAATAAAGTTAAATGAATTGAATAGGGCTCTGTTCCGAGGAACGGTATCAGATGTAGAGAAGGTTGTTGATGAAATTCAGTTTTGTTACTTTGGTCCTGAACAAAACAGTGCAGAGAAGGACACAATAAATGAGGCAGAAGTGGAAGAGAATGTAGAACCCTCTGTAAGTAACACATTTAATGATCACATAACAAAATTTGCAATAGTCTCTAATGAAAGACCAAATGTTACTTGTATTTGTTGCCGCAGAACTCATTATAGAAAACAAACTAGGAATGTTGATCTCTACAGAAAGAGTGAAAATGAAGATAATTATAAGTGGATGGATTTTGCCACATATATATTTCTTGAAAATTGTTTTGAATTGGGTGAAGATCAGCGTATTTGCAAATACTGCTACAACAAGTTAGAGGAAAATAGAATGCCAACCAGAGCTGTACATAATAATTTAGAATTGGATGCTATTCCTGCTGAACTTTCTGAATTAAATACATATGAGTCTATACTCATTCAATGTGTTCATCCGTTCCAGACCATAGTACGTATGGAGCCCAAAACTGGTAAATTACCTCCTTCAGATTTACTGAGAGGTTTAAAAGGTAGAGTGGTGTATTTGCCCTTGGATTTGAAAAAAAATATGGAAACTATTGATGCAGATACTTTGGAAACTGAACCATTAATTATTCTGGTTAATGGTGTCCCTACAAAGAATAAGAAGATTTGGCAGGAGCTGGTAGATGTGCGGAAAGTACAAAGAGCAAATTTGTATTTGAAAAAAAATAACAAATGGTATGAATCAATTTATATAGAAGAAGAAGAAGTAGAAGAAGATTTACAAGGAGACACAGAAACACCAACTGGACAAATTGAAAAAGTGGACAAGTCAAAGGAAGAAGAAATTTATGAACATTTTAGCATACATCCTCTCCATTCGAAAGAAGCTATGGGAGACAATATTGATCTCTTTCAGATGAAGAAAGCAAAAGGAAATCCTGTGAGTGTATGGGAGGAGAGCTTGGAAGCTCGATGTTTTCCCCAGCTGTTTCCTAAAGGAAAAGGAGGACGATACGATGAACGTCCGGAACAGATTCCAGCTTCTGAGTATCGGACTACAAGACTATATGCTGAAGATCCCAGATTTCGACAAAGTATCCCTTATTTGTTCCATCTTTTATTTGAAAGCGACTTGTCTGCACTGTCTTATGCAGTAAATCACATTTTAAAAAGTGGAGTACATTTACAAAATGTGTCTGCTAAGGATTTTATGGAGAAAGTGCAGCACCGAGATGATCATTTGGAAACACAACTGATCAATCTGATGGCTTGTCAGCGTGGGACAAATGAATATTGGTACCGACGCCATGGTGAACTAAAATGCATGTTACGCAACTTAGGAACACCAACATGGTTCCTTACCCTAAGCTGCGCCGAGTACGCTTGGGATGATTTACTGGATTTTCTACGAGAGGCCAATTCAAACATTGAAAACATCGAATACAAGACAGCAGGAGAACTGTGCTCATTGGATCCGGTTAATGTTTGCAGATATTTCAATCATAGATTTGAGGCTATGATGTCCTTCATCTGCAATAAAAAAAATCCACCCCTTGGAGAAGTAGTGGATTTCTTTTGGAGAAAAGAGTACCAGGCAAGAGGTGCTCCTCATATTCATATGCTGCTGTGGATCAAGGATGCCCCAAAGTTTGGAACAGATACTGATGAAGCAGTGTTATCTTACATTGAAGAATATGCAACATGTGCTATACCTAAAAACACAGAAGAGAACAAGTTAAAGGAGCAAGTTCTACGTTTCCAAAGTCATCGGTGTGGAAAATACTGTCGACGGAAATACAAGAGCAAAGAAAAATACTACACTAAATGTCGATTTGGATTTCCTAGACCTGTTCTTACAAATGGAAGAGTCAACAGTTTTATGTCAGCTGTGAGACATACTATCACAAGAAAATCACCTAAGAATACCTACAACCTTAAAAGAAAAGAAGAATCAAAAAATATAAATGACTACAACCCAGTCATTTTATCCATGTGGAACGCTAACATGGATATACAGTATGTTGCTGACAATTCCATTGCTGTTGCTCGATATGTAACGTCTTACATTACGAAATCAGAAAAAACAGAATTGAAGGAAATGTGGGAAGAGATTTCTCACGAGAAGACTGTCAGTAAGAAGCTGTACAGTTTTAGTTTGAAGATGTGATCGCATCGAGAAATTGGATCCTACGAATGTTCAGATAGGTTATCTTCTGCAAGTCTCTACTCGAAGTCAAGAAGAATAATTTGGGCAAGTTTAGGCCTTGCAGCAATGAGAAATCGGGTACTGAAATCTGTTGGAGAAATTGAATATTTGGCCGAGAATGACCCAGAAAGTACAGACATATTGAAAACAAACATGTTGGACACATATTATCCCAAGAGAAGTCATCATCTGGAGAACATGTGTCTCTATGAAGTGCTGCAGAACTACATTTATTCACGGAAAGCTGCAGAAGACATCAACAGTGGAAAATATAAAGTTGTTGGTGAAGAAGGATGTTTGGTGAAGCAAACCAAAGGAAGTTTGATAAATCACCGGAAGCTGAGTTGCGACACTACCGACAAGAAAGAATTTTACTACTTGGCTCTTTTACAGTTGTTTAAACCATGGCGTACAGAGGATGAACTACTGGGAGAATTCCAGAGCTATGAAGATTCTTTTAATGCTTGCAAAGACAGCATACAATGCAGTACATTCTCAACTTATCTGCAAATGTTAAAAGAAGAAATTGAACAGGAAACTACAATTGCAGCAGAAATAGCTAGAGACAGTTCTCAGGACAGCCAAAGTTCAGGAACATACAGTCAAGATCCCCTAGGACAACCAATCGTTGAAAATGAAGCATCAATAGCCATGAATGAAGTGGAAACGGCTATGAATCAAGCTCAAGAAGAATTTATAGACTTAGAAAATTTGGAAAGACAACTGAATCAAGAGCAGCAACAAATTTATGAAGAGATCAAAAACAAAATTGATCACGGATTTCTACATATCAAAAAAGAGTGCTCATGCACATCATTTCATCCAATCAGGATGTATGTAAGCGGACAAGCTGGCACTGGAAAAAGTTTCCTAATTAAAGTCATCAGAAGCTACCTAAAGCAAAAAACGGATTCTACTTTGTCTTGTGTGGTTACTGCTCCAACTGGGTTAGCAGCATATAACATAAAAGGAATCACCTTACATCGTTTGCTAATGTTACCAGTGGAGCATGAGAACAAAATACAATTCAACAAGCTAACTGGAGAAGCATCCTTAGAAGTGTCAAGAGTATTGAAGAAGATGCAAGTTCTCATTATTGATGAGGTGAGCATGGTATCAAACTTAATGCTTGCCTTTGTGCATTTAAGAATGCAGCAAATTTTGAAGACAGACTATGACGTGTTATTTGGTGGAAAACACGTCATAGTTTTTGGGGATCTTTTGCAACTTACTCCAGTTAAAGGACAACCAGTGTTTAATACTGTGACACATGAAGACACGAAGAAGTCATTGGGAAGCATTGGAAATACAAATATTTGGTCCTTCTTTGAGTACAAGGAACTTACAACTAATATGAGGCAAGCAAACGATGAAGAATATGGAAGTATTCTGAAAGATATCAGAATTGGACTACTCACAGAAGTTGGCAAAAAAGCATTACAGAGTCGGCTGCTACATAACTTATTTCCAAAGGAAGAAATAGTTGCAGAGAAAATATACAAGAATATTGCAGAAAACAAAAGTGTCATCTGCTTAATGCCAACTCTACGTGAATGCTCAATATTTAATGAGGAGCTTTTGAAATTGGAAAATGAAGACATCATGAAATTGGAAGCAGTGGACAAAATTGAGGATGGAAGAATTACTGTCACAGTAACAGGCAAACTGAAAAATAAATTGGACTCACTAGAGAAGAATATCTCCAAAACAGCAGGATTAGAAAAAAATCTATATGTTTGCATGAACTGTAGAGTGTTTTTAAGGAGAAATTTGGATGTTGAAAAAGGCTTAGTGAATGGAGCGATGGGAAGAGTTGTGGGTTTTATTAATTATCAGAAAAAAGATGGAATTGAATGTTTAAAAATAAAATTTGATCAGATAGAGGAAGTTAAAGACATTTGTCGTTGTTCAGTTCGTTTCATGCTTGTGAAAGACTTATATGTACGTAGGAAGCAGTTTCCGTTTTCACTAGCATATGCTGTAACTATCCACAAGTCTCAAGGATTGACTGTAGATTGTGCATTTGTGAACATTGGTTCAACTGTGTTCAAAGAAGGTATGGCATATGTAGCTTTGTCACGAGTCAAAACATTATCAGGTTTATTCATGATTGACTTTGATGATTCAAAAGTTAGTGCTGATACAAACTGTGTAAAGGAGTATAATAGATTAAGAAGAACCTATGCTCCTCATTTAGGTCAGTATCCTGTGTTGGAGAAACGTGTAGTTTCTCGTAAAAGGAGAAATGAGAATATCTGTAATGAAGATGTAGAGAAGAGGAAAAAAAAGAGGAGTGATGTAATTGCAAGCAAAAAGAATAAGGAAAATGAAGAACAGGTTGTAGGATGTCATTTTGAAAATAGCTCTGGTGTCAACTGCTACGCTAATGTAGTGCTGAATGTTGTATTTTATCTGGAAAGTTTGCAAGAGCAGATAATAGTAAATCAGGGAAAAAGATTCTGTTCAGAGCTCAGTCTCCTTTTTCAAAAGCTGAGTAAAGATAAAACTCAAATAGAAAGTGCTACTGACATTAGAAAACTTTTAGATGTATGTTCAGGACGAACACAGTTTTCTCAAAATGTACAGCAAGACGCACAGGAATTCTTGTTGTTTTTTCTTCAGGTAGTGGAAGAAGAAGGAGTTCCCATTGACATTTTTTTTGGTCTCTCTTATAAATGGGAACATAGTTGTGAAAATTGTTATAATATATGTGGCTCTATTGTTGATAATGAAAGGTTTATTTATTTGACATTGCCAGAGAGTAAAACAGTCACTTTTGCAAAATTAGTTAAAGATGCTAATCATAGCATGAAATGTGGTGAGTGTAATTCTGACATGTTTTCAACATTAATTTTAAGGGAATACGGACAGTATGTAATTTTAATGATGCAACGATGTAGAGCTGATGGTTCAAAATTGGATACTTTAATAAAGAAGTTTACAGGACAGCAATTATCAATTTCAGGAAAAACTTTTGTAACTGTTGCAATAATTTTCCATGATGGACCTACTGTTACTTCTGGACATTACACAGTTTATCTAAAATGTGAAAAAGGCTGGACACTGTGTAATGATTCCCAATTGATTTTCAAACAACGTTTGCCTTTTGATTTAGCAAATTCCTATCTAATCTTTCTGAAACCTAAATTTTAGAGAGACTTGGCAAGATGTGGACAAAATAATTTTACCATTTTACTGGATTACCATTGCAATTTTGTAGAAAAAATATTTTTTAAAATTATCATTTGGCCTAAAGGAAAGATAACCAATTGTAATGTGGACTTTTTAAATTTTTCATGCAATTTTGAAAAACCAATAATTTAGAGATAAACGGTAACTTCTGCACATTTTAAATTTTGGAATGCTATTGGACTGCCATTGGAAATTTTTACAAAAATGATTTAAAAAATTACTATTTGGCCATGTGGAAAAGTAAGCAATTCTATTGTGGACTAAATAAATAATTCAAAAAATTTTTGTGAACCAAAATGTTACAGAGAATCGGTGAGATCTGGACAGATTAAACTTTAGAATTTTAATGGTTTTCCCTTGGAAATTTATTCCAGGGAAAAAAAAAAATACAATTTGGCCTAAAGGAAATAAAATCAGATGTATTTTTGAGTTATTTGAGATATAATATTGTGATTATACTCCTGAAACAAAAATATCAGACGGTATTTTAAAGAAAAAAGTATTGTTTTTAGATGATATTTTTTAAGAATAATATGCATTTCTGTAATGATAAGTTTAAGTGAGAAGAGATTCTGGGCTTTTTTAATACAATCTTTGAGATTGTTATTTTTTTTTGCCCGCTGTAAAATGATGAATGCAATTGCTTTCACAATTTATAGTGAAATGCAATATATTCTGAAAACAGCAAAAATAAGGCAAAAATATTTTTTGGAAAAAAATGTAAATATGTGTACTGTATTATAAAATGTTTTAAAAATATTAATACTTTTTTCTTTTTTTTCAGATCGATATAGAAAATTTTCGTAAACTACAACCATTTTAAAAACTATTTTTTAAAAAAACAAATGAATAAATATTTTTTTCAGTGAGTATGGTAAGTCAATAGTAATAATTGTAGTCTTTCAAGGACCTTGTAATGTGAAAAATGATTTTTAGTGTTTTTTTTAAAAAATAAAAAAAAAGGTACGCTTACCGTACGCGTACGGTAAAAAAAAAAAAAAAAAAGTTTTTTAAAAAAAATGTAAAAAAAAGATGAAAGATAAGGTTGGCTCTTAAAAGAACCGTTGTGTTCATGCAGGGACAGAGGAAAGGAACCATGGGAAAATCATTCAAAGCTACAAATGTGCTGATCTATTTTGTTATTCACTAGGGAAACACTGGTCTCCCTATAACAAATTAGAGCTTTACAAAATGTGCAATGAATATCAACCTTCCGAAATCGAGGGTTCATTTCCAGAGGGCCAGCAAAAGGAGATTCTCCCCCCACAGATGAAGGGCTCACCTGAGCTGCAGAAGAAGGAGTAAGCTCTGCAGGTGATGGTCCAGGCTGAGCTGCTGTGGATGTACTGGCTCGTCTTTCTGAAGAGTTACCTCCAAAAAGTTGAGCATGTGTCCTTTTGTGTACATCCTTGAGGTGCCTCATCATGGTGTGATTCCCAAAGGAATACTTCCTGTCAGGATTACCTCTAGAAAGTACACGCTGACACAGCTTGCAAGTAACTAAGGGTGCATTCACCTTTTGCTGGCCTTCTGGAAAAGTAAAATAATCCCAAACATAAGAAGGTTTTACTTTCCTCGCTCTCTGCCTCAAGACAGTGCTGCTGGTGCTAGCCTCACTCTCAGAAGAGCTCTGCTGTTCTGCCATCGTATCCCAAAGACAAACCAGCTCCTTCTCCCAAGGGATCACAAGCAGAAATGAGGGGAATGGGTGTGGTGTAGGAGAGTTCTAGAACTGAAAGTAGTTTCAACCAATCAAAAGTTGTGTTTCAAGATCACATGACCTACCGTACGCTTACGGTACGCTTACGGTACGCTTACGGCAAAAAGTACGCGTGCGCGTAAAAAAGACACGCGCTTGCGCGCATGCGCATAACAGTCATTTCCCGGCACTTCCGCGTAACGTGCGCGTGTTGCGTAAGCGCGCACGCGTCCCACGCGCAGTACGCGCGCTACGCGCGCTACGCAAAGTACGTAACTATACGCAAGCAGCGTAGATAGATTACGGACGGTGCGTAAACCGTACGCTTACCGTGAGCTTACGGTACGCGTACTATAAAAAAAAAAAAAAAAAAAAAAAAAATCTGGAAATAAATGTCACTTGTTTATTTTAAAAAATTTATATAAAATAAATATTTAATGATTTTAAAAAAATAAACATAGTCTTTATAAAAGGTAAAAAATTAAATTAAAAATATGTTTGAAAAAAATGAAGTTAAAAAACAAAAAATAGCATTTAAAAAACCTTGCAAATTCACTGAAAAAAACATGGGTTTCACACACGTTATAGTTAGGAATTAGCATTTAAAAAACCTTAGAAATTCACTGAAAAAACCATAGGTTTCACACACGTTATAGTTAGGAATTAGCATTTAAAAAACCTTAGAAATTCAGTGAAAAAACCATAGGTTTCACACACGTTATAGTTAGGAATTAGCATTTAAAAAACCTTAGAAATTCAGTGAAAAAACCATAGGTTTCACACATGTTATAGTTAGCTGGACATTTTACTCGTAAAAAACCAATGAAATTGCCCCGTTATAGTTAGTTCAGCTAACTATAACTCGCGCGCCCGCAATGCACTGCTGATGACGTCACATATTACATCACTCATGACATGGTCAGTGACATCACTCATGACATCACTGATGACATCTCAAATGACATCACTGATGACATCACTGATGACATCATCCTTGTGATAGAGTGGCAGACCTCCTCTCACCTTAATATAAGCTTTGATACACACATTCAAAAATAGAGACTAAAAATTTCAAAAAAATGGACATACCAATACCACTTACAACAACCTCTTCAGTAATTCTAAGATCCACATACTCATCCACTCATTCACCAACAGTCCTATACAGTCACTCATACATGTACTCACTCATCATATGTACTCATACATCTATACATCCTGTTACACAATGCCACTCATCCATAGAGTTACTCACACACATAGTCACTCATGCTAATAAAGAATAAAACATACATTTACTTGCATATACAGTAATACACACACCACCATACTTACTTCTACGGAAACTAACACATAGTTAGTCTTTTAAACAATCACTTATAGATACACATACTTATTCATACAGGAACTCTTTCAATCTCTCCCTCTCATATATACTCACATATATACACCAATACTCACATATACTAGTTTAAAACATATGTAGTTACTCCTGAAGACACTATTGAGACAGTCATTCACTCACTAACACACCCATACACACACTCATCCACCCATACAGTCCTGCACACATGCTGTCTTCAACACATACAAACAGTGAGTCACTCATTCATGCATCTATGCACTACGTAATACCCCCCACCGTACCATACAGACACTCAGACTGATACTCAAAAAAACAACTAATAACCTATATAGACAACCATGTAGCTACTCACCAACCCATGCAGCCACTTATACACAAAGTGAGAGATACACTTAATCAGTCAGTTACACAATAAATTTTTCAAAAACAAATCATCCATTTAGACACTTATATACCCATTTATTCTTCCATCGACCTTGAGATATACATATATAAAACATATGTAATTTTCAGAATAACACACATTCACTGGATGATGTCATCAGTGATGTCATCAGTGATGTCATTTGAGATGTCATCAGTGATGTCATGAGTGATGTCACTGACCATGTCATGAGTGATGTAATATGTGACGTCATCAGCAGTGCATTGCGGGCGCGCGAGTTATAGTTAGCTGAACTAACTATAACGGGGCAATTTCATTGGTTTTTTACGAGTAAAATGTCCAGCTAACTATAACATGTGTGAAACCTATGGTTTTTTCACTGAATATATATATATATGTACACACACACACACAGACAGATAGACACACACGAACAGTTATCTATATATATCCCAATTGTGCTCACCACTGGATAGTTATAGTTAAGACCCTAAGACCACATTGCTATGGGGAAAGGATTTTTTTAATTTGCTTATAACTTTGGTGCCATTTAATAAATCTTCACAAAGCTTTAAAAAAATGTATCTTTCCACCTATTTGTAAAGTTTCTGGTGATCTATCGAGCGGGGGCAACCAAAAAGGAAAAAAGAGGGTCCCAAAGTGCATTTTCCCCATTCATTGTTCCATAGGAAAATTAAACACCGCTACAGCCAAAAACACTAAACGGAATTACACCAAATTCAGCAGAATGTTACATCTTCGTTCATAAAGTGAGCTTCGTGTGATTTGGTGTAGATCTATTCAGTAGTTTTGGAGAAATTAGATTTAAAAAACTTTTTATGTTTCATGCGACAGAGGATCCGGAAAGCTGACAGATCTCAAGATGAGATCTGATTGGATGGCACCACACTTAGGACTTGTGGGCTCAGTCCCCTGACCTATATTAAAGTAAGAAAAAAGATATAGGGAGCAGGTAGGAGATACCCTGCCCTCCAGACCTGAGGTTCCCATCTGGGGCACAAAATGAATTTTTTTTTATCCGACTTGATAACATTGTTTTGGGTGTGGTGGACCAGAGCCTGGAAGGATGGAGCATTTGCACTTTTTGGGAAGGGGGCAAGTGGTCCTATCATCAAACCTCAGAGAAGTCCCTGGGACCCCATTTCCTCATGGATGATTTTTTTAATGTGGGTGGGGGTGCATGGCTTCCCTACCCAAGTTCGTAGAGGTCCAGGGGCCCCATCCTCCTTGGCTAGCATATTTTTGTTGGAGAGGTGGCATGCGTGAAGTCACACTACCTGAAGATCGGTACACGGAATCCATTCTTAGGAACACAATTGCATGGTCCCTGGGACCCCATCCTTCAGGACTTTGGGGTTTCCTAACTGAGAGAGTGCAGAGATACTGTGCCCCGATTTTCCCAGGCAGGAAACAGAACTTTCCTCCCCCTGGGTGGGAGCAGTGAAAAATGCTGCTCCTGCATAGTCAAGGGAGCAAAAGAATGTGCTGCCTGGGGATCGGGGGCACTGATTGGGAACTGAGGCACCAACAAACAATTGGAGTGGGCCCTAGAGCTCACCCCACGGTCCCCAATAATATTCTGGATTATTGTAGGCCTGGGCCGTGAACGTTGCTCCCATCGTGGAGTTTGCAGAGTTTTCTACACTCAGTGGAGCTCGCGGAGTGCAGAAAACTTTGCTTCGCCATGTGCAGCGGAGTTCGTGATCGCAAACGGTGAGTTCGCGAGCGTGAGCTGCCGCTCGGGTAGAATTTCCACCCTAGCGGTAGGAATACCAGCACAAACTTTTTTGTAACAAAACTCCACGAACTATGCCCAGGTCTAGATTATTAACAAAGTCAGTAGGTCTGCCTTGCTTAAAATGACACCCTTTAAATTCTAATGCACATAAGTAGCCAAGTGCACCCACAGGGGTTTGGGAACAAGGACCTGTGCCCAATCCCTCACCCTGCACCCAACGCCCCACTGCACATGGCTCATGCACAGCAGGAAGTTGGGCACCAGCAGAGAGCTGAGTGCAGGACCTGCAGCTAACCCCATGCAGCACATTGCTGAACACCATGAGTGGCTTGGCTTGAATGCCCGCGAGGGGTTGGACACAGGGCAAACCTATACTGGCCAATAGGCAAAGGCTATTGGTGGCGTGAGGTTGGCGTTACTTATGGTAATGAAATATACTTTATGTATTTGAAAACCTGGAAATTCCTTGAAAAAAACCTAACTTTAAAGTGACGTTATAGTTAGTTATGGTAATATTATCTTTCCATTTAAAAAAAACCCTTAGAAATTCACTGAAAAACCGAAGGTTAAAAGGGCAGTATAGTAAGGTGAAAAAGTAATTTAAAACATATTGTTTTAAACTAACATAACCACTGTATGTTCACCAGTTATAGTTATCTCAAGGAACTATTTCTTGTGATCTAAAGTAACTACATCTCACACCCTCTCCATTCTCTGTTTATAACCTCACATATTATATCACTCATGACTTGTTCTATGTTACTGATAACATCATTGCAACATCTGAAATAACATCATTGATGACAAAACCGTGCTTTGCGAGACATGAGTTAAAGTTACTGTAGGTCACAAGTTATAGTTACTGAAATATCTATCATGATATGATATGTGACTGATAGCTTTGATTATTGTCCCAGGCAGAAACAAGCATACATGAGGCAGTACATTAATGCTCACAACTCAAATTGCTGCCATTGCAAATGAGTATCTGTCTATCAAACTCTATATTAGACCCAGAGGCCCACCTAATGCAAATCAATTCTGACCCTGCTTCTCCTGGGAACAGTCTTTCTTGAGCCTTGGCCTTTTTACCTATTCAGTTTGTGGTCCACATCTTTTTAGTTGGGAAATTTAAGATTTAACCCCCCCCCCCCCCCAATCTCATTGATTAGGCTATGCCCCTGGTATTGAACCAAACATTTATTAACTCATTCAAATCTGAGAGGGGTTTTATCTGTTGTATTTGGAAACTTTTTCCCATAATTTATGTCTAAACTGGAGGAGACATATCTCCATATGCCAACATGGATTAAGTCCAACCCATAATTAATTGGAATGTCACAGACAGACAGAGAGAGATTGGTAAGTGAGAAGTAGAGTGACAGGTAAGTGATAAGAAGTAACACAAGAGATTAACAGGGAGAAGAACGTTTCTTAGGCTGAAAGCGGGCTGTGAGATCATGTCAGTCTTTAGTGGAGAAACGTAAAGCAGTAGTTGTGAAAAGGGGCTTTGCAGGTGTCTACACTATATAAATAACTTGTATACAACAGCTGAACAGCATACTTGCAGGTGCCAGATTGCCTTTTTTTCAAGGACCCCGAACATTTCACATATAATACTAAAGTCCCACTCCTACAATCTGGTCACTAAACAGGACCAAACAATTCTGTTTTAGTAAAAGTAATTGCTATTGTAAATAACATGAATGACCCTATTCTCACTCATTCTATAATGTGTAACCATAGTTATATTTAGCTCAGTTTAGTGGCTTTTAACCTTTTGACTTCTGTGGACCCCCACTAATTCATTACTGAAATCCCAGAGCCCCCGCCCATTGAGTCATTATTAGACTCCTGACCTAAGCAATTTCTAAGAACTGAGTCTCAAAACAATACACAGAAATACAAATGCTAAGATTACAATCAAACACAGAAAGAGATTTCACATTATTGAATTTGTGTCTTTCTTTGTATATATATTATTTATTTTAGTTTTTAGGTTTAACGTTATTTAATTTATTAAAACAGTTGTGGACCCCTGAGGAGATCTTGTGGACTCCCAGGGGTCCTAGGACCACATTTTAATAACCACTGACTTAAGATTATTTTCGCAACTCCTCATTAATCCATCAATATGTCAAGTGAAGTGTAGAAGTAAGTGAACCTGGGGGACATCCTTTCTCAAACTTCATAACATTTTTATTGAAACAATTTTCACTTCTTGAGATTGACTGGCAGGTATTTTTGAAAAATTAAGTAAAAGCCCTTCTGCTAGTAGATTTTAGAGGCAAAGAATCGCCATAAATGCTACTTTTAACAGGATAATTAGATAGCAATAACTGTGTGGAATCTGCATGTGAAATTCTGTACACTTCAATTCAATTCAATCTTACTTTATTTCGATTTGTGTTATAAATCATAAAAAGCATACAATAAAAGAATAATTATTAATAAAAACAGAAACATTCGATAAAATTACAAATCTTAAAAAGAACATGATTATTTACAAGTTAAGAAGAAAATCTCTGTCTTAAGGAAATTTTCTATAAACACAACCAAAAACATTAGAGTTATCGCAATAGTAACATTAAGTGGACTCAGTAGCTCTTTGTTCTAAGGTCTTACGATGACGAACAATAGATTTTAAAAAAATAGCTACTGTAAATTCCAACAGGTCTCCCTCCAACGTCTGTAGAAAGAGTAAAGCTGGGCGACATTGTCTGTGGCCAGTGCGCCTCAAAAACGGAATAAGCATTTTTTTCCTAGTTTCCGTGAAGAATTTACAAAAGAGGACGGTATGGAGAGTAGATTGTGGGGAAATAAGATCACAAGGACAAACAGGAAGAGTTTTGGCCCAGTTATTTTGTACTGGAAATGCGACTATTCGATGGAAAAAATTCATCCTGAGTCTTACCAGAAGATAGCGCTCATAGCTTGTCATATTAAAAGTAAGATAGGGCTGTATTGTGGGTACTGATTGAATCATTAGACTATTAGTGACAGACGGTTTACTAACTTCACTCAATAGTCTCATCTCCTCCAGATGGGCAAGTGCTTTAATTTTTAGGATCTTTCTCGAGACCTCACATATTGATGTAGGATTATGAAAGTATTTGTCCCAGCCCAAATCATGAAAAAAAGTTGCAATGTACCGCAGCCACTTAGACCTATGAACGCTATCCATGGTTGAACAGTCAGACAGGAGCGACTGGGAGAGGGTGGCTTTATCTGATGACCATATTTTATGCCATAACAGAAGTGGCTCCACTTTTGCTAGGTCCGCCACATGTGCGAGACCCAGCTCTAGATGACATGCAAAAGTACCCGTACTCCCCGGAACTGAAAGGAGAAACCTCAAAAATGAGTTTTCAACTTTCTGGATGGTATCCGTGTTCACAAAACCCCAAAGGCCGGCCCCATATAAGGCCACTGATAAACATTTGGCTTTAAAAATCTGGATGATTTCAGTTGGAGCTCTGTTTCCCAATTTCCTAGTGAAGTTGAGAAGGGCTGTGACTGTTCTCAGGAAGAGAAGTCTTCGAGTTTCTACTGCCGATTTCCAGGATAATTTGTGATCCATTGTTATGCCTAGTGGTAGCTATTTTTTGTTTATTCAGCTAGATGCCCCTCATTTTAGTTGACCTCATGACAAAAGTTTTACTTGTATTTATCTTCAGGTCAAGACTTGCCATGAATGTGGAGTATCTATTCAAATTTTTTTGGAGTTCATGGGGGGTACGGGCTAATATGACTGAGTCGTCTGCATAAAGTAATGCAGGTATTGGGCGCTTATTTATTTATCATCGGGAGATCCTGGGATCCCTTCAGCATCTCTTTTTCCAGGCCATTGGTATACAATGTAAAAAGAAAAGGTGCTAGGACACATCCTTGCCTAACCCCTTTTTCTACTGGAAAAGCGTCCGTCAACTCCCCCCCCACCCCATAGCGGACTCTTGCGGTGGCATTAGCATAAAGTTCCCTAACAAACGTAAGCAAGTTCAAGGGGGCCCCCATGTCAGCCAGTATAGCCCAAAGTTTAGAGTGGGAGACACAATCGAACGCGGCTGACAAATCCACATAAACCATATACAGATCTCCTTTTTTAACGTGCACATACTTATCAATCAAAAGCGAAAGGTTTAGGGCCTGCTCGATGGTCCCCAGACCCTGGCGAAACCCATACTGTAGATCTGAAATAATCCTACCATCGTCCGCCCAATCTTGCAATTGTTCTAAAATGACTCTACCTGCCATCTTGCCCAGGGAGTCTAAAAGAGAGATTGGGCGATAGCAGGATACTGAGTCCCGATCACCTTTCTTAAAGATGGGGACTAGTACGGATTTTGACCAAGATGGTAATAGACCTATTTTGCAAGATGCATTAAGGACTCTGGTTAAAATAGGGATCCAGAGGTTTTTAAATAGATCGATGGGAACACCGTCTGGGCCCGGTGCCTTCCCGTTCTTGCTTGCATTCAGGGCCGAGGCGGTTTGTTCCAGAGAAAACTGTAGGTCGATAGGGTAGATGGAAGGTGCTTCATTCGAAGAGTTAGGATTCAGATGTTCAAAATCCTGCAGTTCGGATGACTCCCTATCAGCTGAGAAAATTTTGGAAAAGTGAAGAACCCATTCCTTTTCCTCAATTGCTAGGTCTAACTTAGCATGATGTGTGTTATCGGTTAGGAAAGGAGACTTTACCACTTGCCAGAAAAGTGCCATGTTTTTTTGGGAGCAAGTTTTATGCAATTGCTCCCAGAGCTGGGTTTTTAGTTCTTTTTTCCTAGTTCTTAATGCAAGATTGTAAACTTTCCTAAGTGTTAATATCTCATGTGGGACCCTAGTCATTTTTCTCAACGCCGATTTTAAATTAGAATATGCAACCGTGCAATCATGATTGAACCAACCTTTCTGCCTTTTTGAAGTATGATTTATTTCCACCCACAATACTTCGTTGATTGCCCTAACAATCAATTCAAAGCTTGCAATGACCTCTGAGTGGGTTGTATATGGGTTGAGACATTTCATGATGGATGAATTGGCCCTCGTAATCACTTGCTTAGTTGCTTCCATAGGGTCTACTTTCCCCCATTTAAGTGCGTAGCCATTCAAACTGCTAAGCACTAGGTTATTTTGTGATGAAATGGTTCCCAGGCCTCTCTTTTGTTTATAGGTCAGAGAGAGAGAAATACTAAGGGGATAATGATCACTAAGCGGGATTAAATGTCTGGTGAAAACAGCGTCTTTGGTCCTCTCAACATTTGAAACCAAAATGTAATCTATAGTTGTCGAATATCCTCTCCCATGAAAAGTGGGAGCCAAAATGTGTTTCTTTTCGTTCCTGGTGTTTGCCTGAACCAAGTCTAGATCAAATAAGGTTTCATTTAGGTAATTACCTAGAGTTGAGTGTCTGAAGTGTGGAATTGGATTATCAAGTTCGTCCAAAATGCCACATGTGTTCTTATTATCAGTAAAGTGGCATGGACCCAGGTTGAAGTCCCCCCCCCAGATAATCACCGCTTCGCTTATTGTCTTCATGATTCTGGTTTTTAATATGGACCGCATCTGAGATACCACAGTAATCGTTTCAGCCTCAGGGAGGTTATTGTAAAAATTCATTATGAAGAAGCTGTCCCTATTATTTAAAGTCAGCCTGAGGATCTGGATGTTTGGGTCCAGGCTCATGGGGACTACTTTCTTTATGTTGAGGAGGTTTGAAATATAAATTGATAAACCTCCTTTGGCTCTACCTGAGATGGAAGGTTGGGCAGTAGAAAAATAAGTTTTGAAGCCTTCCATGTGAATCGCTTCAACGGCCCAGGTCTCTTGAAGTGCTAAGACATCAAATTTAGGACTAAAATCCCTCCATATATCAGTAGTAACCTTTGAGCGTTGACCTGCTATATTCCAAAATAATACTGCAACTTGAGATTTTATCCCCTCTCCTAAGCATGTCTGGGAATTAAGTATGGGAGTAGAATTTGAGTTCTGTTCTATGTGCAAAATGTGTTGGGATTGATTTAAGATTATGGGGTTAGATGGTAAATCCATAGATGACAAAGGATTCTGAGTACACTTTGGGTTAGAGACCTGAGAAGTATACGTGACAGAGTTAAAATTAAAATTACCTTCCATACTGATGGGAGGCACCTTTTGAGATCTATCTGTATCATTGTTTTTTACTCCATATGAGTTCAGTCAATCCACTCCTTCTAAGTCTGTCAGTTCTGCATAACGATTATAAAGAGGTAAGAAGTATTCATCCTGATAACAAAATGAAGGACAAGGACGATGCTCCTGTTGTTGAAATGAAAACCTTGAAGGACCAGACTGGTAGTGAATTGGAGTAGTGGAACAATCGGGCTGAGGGTATAGTGGTGCAGTACGATGTTTATGATTTTGTATAAAAGGCCTTGCAGCGTTGTTCCTATGTTGATAAAAAGAATTGTGATAATCTCTCTGGCCTAAAAAGGGGGGCCTTAAACAGTCCTCCGGATGTTGTGACATATGAGTAGCACAGTCAATTTGATGGTTGTAGGAGGACCTAGGGTAAATGTCCTGACATTGAGGTAAAAGTCTATTGCGCTCATCCTGGTCTTGAATTAATAAATTCGGATTGTTTTTAACAGAGAAATGTACTCTGGGATAAAAATAGGTCAGGTCGCGTACCTCAATTGAATTGGAAGAATTGAGAAAAGACCAATTTAGGATGTGTCTTACTGCTCTTTTGTCTCTAAAATTGATTATTATGATGTCACCCGTGATGTCTTTTGTCCTACTTCCTAACCAGGAGAGACGCCTAACACAAAGGATTTCTCCATTAATCTCTGGGGGAAGAGGACGTTTCTGCCTAAGCCAAAATATGACTTTGTTTTTTTAGTTGGCTGTGGTCTTCTCTTTTTCCGTCCTCTAGGGGAGGAACTCCAGTGAGGACCACCACAAGGGGAACTGCTTCCGGAGGAAGGTCTACATTAAGAATTTTTGGAACAGGTGTCCTTACAGGATCTTTACACTCAGTTCGTGTTATAGTAATTTGTTGACAGTTTGATTGAGTATTTAGTTTCCTAGCCGCCTCTGCCTCATTACTTTAAGTTGAACATCTGTACAAGTTTTTTGAGGGGACATCACGTACAGAGTTTTTGATTTTACCTGGCTTGTGGCTCTAACAGTCAATCCCTCTTGATTATTATTACTTAAAGTCGATACAATGGGCAGAGGGACTGGTAAAGACTTTGCTAGCTCCTTAGTTTCCTCCTTAATCTCCCCAATTGCCTTTTCTAGGTTCCCCAAATGTCGGGCTATTGTTTTTAACTTTTCTGTTAATGGCAACGTAAAAGATCTAATCAATTTCTCAATATTCTCCAATAAAATGGTATCTAGTGTTTCAGTTGGAGCACGATATAAAGGAGTAGCCAATGTATCTGATGTAGGAATTTTTGTTATAAGGTTCTTTGGATTAACAGTTTTGGTGTTATTTTTGGGCTTATCTTTTTTTACTAGGGTCCCCCTCTTCTTCCTTTTTTTTTATATGGAACCTTGTAATCGAGAGATTTTCGAGGTGTTAGTAGTATTTTGGACAATCTGCACTGAGGATGGTAGATCATCCAACAAAACATCCATTTCAGATACTGTATTATTCAGAAAAGGAGATCAGGTAAAAATATGCTCGTTATCTAGATCAGGTGGAGGGGTAATGTCTCGAAGGAGTAAAGGCGTGCCGTCACCAAAGGAAGCATCATGCCCACCGCTTCCATGAAACATACTAAGTTGTAATGACATCACTACCTGCGAGGAGGGCAGGAATAAACGGCTATTTTTTACATGCTCCACTGAGCGTCGTCTCTCAGCCCGTAACTCGTCAAGAACTATGTCTTTATCTATTTCTGTGGTAGGTCTAATGACAAAATTGTCCAATGTCCCTCGGTTAGCGTATCCTCTCCCCAAAGGTTTTTCTTTAGAGACAGACAAACTCATGATGAACGTTACAGTTAGTGCGTTACCCAAAGCAACAAATGCGTGTGGAGTAAGTGGTGAACAACAACTACCACATATAAATTAACAGTTGGCGATATTCGTGACAGCCTTACGGGGACATGTAATCAAGTCAGCTTACTGTTAATGTTCGCGAACCAGGGGCGGTTGGCATCAAGGTGCAGCTGCATAGGGAGTGGCCCAGTCCAGTCTCCTCAGGCCTCTGAGGGCCACAGAGGGCCCGCCCTTTGCCCGGGCTTAGCCCGGCGCCGCCCGCGCGCGTCCCGCGACGCGGAGGGAGCCCCTGTGTTTTCAGCGCCTCCGGGCGCGATGATGGTCCTCAGGTGTGGCAGAAGTCGCAGGGCAGCCTGGGAGCTGTAGTCTCCCCCTACTCTGGCCGCGCTTTGGAGAGTAGCGGCAGCTAGGGGAGACACTCAGCGTGCGGGAACCAGCGAGGTCGAAGATGCAGGTAAGGGTAACAAGCCCCAGCACAGGTGAAGACAACTGGAAATGTGAGACACTTCAAAAACATTGCAACTCATTAAAGTGCACATTTTGAGAACTTTGGGAGCAGCCTTCTGGTTCCAAACAACCCTGTTGATAAATCTACAGAACAATGAGGCAGTTTTAATGGTCTTACTCCATAAATTCAATTAAGTAGAAGCTCACTTATTGTATTAAATCACACTCTGTAAATTATTGTAGTGCATTTACTTAAAAAACGTGAGACAAATTGATTGCTATTTAGAAGTGCACACAGATTCCTTCTATTTTGATTCAATGTATTATAAATGATTTATTTATATAATCTTCTACCACTCCTTTGTAAACATACCTGCAAGTCTTTCACTTGACAGCATTTTAAAATCAATACATTTTCTCCTGCAGGAACATATAGCTTTACAGTTTATATTTGGACCTTCAAATACAAACGGCAGTGCTCTAAATTGAAACAATACACCGGAGGATCCAATGGCAAGCATGGCATCACAGTGGTTGTTCCTCGCACTGTTGTATGCTTGATTGATTGTCCTTGATGGGTAGTGATGTGCTATCAGATTCGTGCTTAGCTCTTTTGCCTGTGAGTCGTATTCCCTCAAGGTGTTACATTTCCAATACAGTCACAGGAATTGACATACCGGAAGTTTGTCCCGAAGGTCTTTGGGGTGGTGACACTCCTACATCAGGAGACTGTTTCGACCCGTTGGTTTCTTGTAGTTTGTGGTAGAAAATTTAGCAGCTTGTCTTGGGATCAACAGGTCCAGGAATGGTACAGAGTTAGCTGACATTGTGCTGGTGAATTTCAAGTACAGGTTGAGGGTGTTATTTGGACAACACTGTGGGTACTTTACTTACACCCATGGCAGATGCAATATGCTGCCGGGCACGCCAACTAGTGATGACAATTGCTCACAGCTGAGCCTGTAACATTGTATTTAAGGATGACTTGCCCCGTCCTCATTCTCCTCTGGGCAGGCAGAAGGAAGGGTAGGTTACCGCACCACATACCACGACTACCCACATGAGTACTACTATTCCTGAACAGCTCGCTATGACTTTACGAGAATTCCCACATCTCTTTTGACTATCCCCTTTAATATATCTCTTCAGAGATATTTTGCCCCAGCACTGTCTCAGTCCTCTGTCTGGACCCAATGTGCACATTACTCTTATTTGTAGGATAAGACAATATCCCTACCCTTATTGTTGGTCCACCGCTTAATCCTGTTCATATGTGTGTGTCTGTTTGTTTTGTGTTTGACAACGTTTTTAATGCAAAGTCACTCACCTTATCTTTGATGGGATGTGTGACACAATCACAATAGGAGCTTTGCATTGCGCTCCTAGCATGTTATGATTATAACAAGATAATACTGCTACAATGTACCCCTGTGGATTGTTACCTGGGGAAGCACAGTTGATTACAATTGAGTATAACTATGGTCTATGTCTTCTCTTGCAGGTTGGATGTTGAGACCCTATTTTTGGTCAACTAATAAGGAGGTACCTATGTGATCCACCTCCATTGGTAGATTGCGTTTCTCCATTGCGAGAAGCTCACAATGTACATACACTTTATATCCCTATTGAGGGGACCCCGGATTAAATATAACTTTGTGGTACCCCTCAGGTAGTTTTCACTCACTTTTTCACCAATTTTCTCACACACCCACACTCACCATTACAGCTGATTTTTATTTAAAAGATCTCTTCAAAAGAGTCCATGGGGTATTTCAGTGCCGACCCCACAAGGAGCCGAGCCTGATGAGAAAGTATGACACCTTCACGGGTGTGTGAAGGCACTACTTCCTAGTAAAGAAAACCCCCCCATCACATACCTAACCTGAGATACAGCACCACAGGAACAGTTACAACTCATTACTGTCATAGTTGATCTTGGGAGCAAGGGTTCCTGGAACTCTTTTTTGCTCCCCATCCCCCTCTCTTATTGGTATGTATACATTTTAAAATATGACATCCCATATATTTATTGATATCCCTACTACAATCAGTGATTCCACCATAGGCTGTGGCTCAGAGCCACACCTGCAGTTCCTTAATACATACAAACTGTGCATTCTGTCATATTTGCAATTATTTAACAGTCGGCAAGGTGGCCCAGTAGGTAATAAAATTCAAAGTGTTATATATTTGGGGATGAGTGGATCATGAGGTTTAGCACCAGCAACACCCACCCAGTGCTCCATTATCCTAATGGAAGTAAATTGTGTACAATTACAAAGATAATTGTGTCACCTATTATTTTATGGCATGTTGACATGGCAGATGTGTGCTTTGAAAAGCTCTACATACAAGTTTCACTAGCATATTCCAAAGACGAGGGTGTATTTCATTGCTGATTAGGGCTGGCAGACTAATACTGTCCGATGGGAGCACATGTCTCTTTAATAACTCGATTCAGATGTTTTCGAGGGCACGGAAAAGTCATAAGTGCATTTCAGATTGCAAGGGCCTTTTCATGTCTGCAGTGAATGAGCACTTCACACAGCTAAAGTAAAGAGTGGATTGCTGTGACTGACAAATGCTGGGGGCAGGCTGACATCCAGACAAACTAATATTTCATTGTAGCAATAACAAATGAGTTCTTTTAACAGTATATTGGTTTTCAATGGGTCGCATGGCTTAATATTGACATATTATTTCCTGTGATAAACATGTTGGCTAGTAAATGCATGTTTAGTACTGCATTTTCTAGACTCTTTATTTACAGAGAACATTTGCAACTGTGGTCTCCTGCTCATCCAGGCTTGAGGGGTATTAGTGCAGGTGTTGGAAACTGGTAGCCACATGCAATTTCTCTAATCCTTTGCTAATGTATATAACCTTAAATCAGGACAGTTTTTATACTAATATAAAACAGATCCACTTTCAAACCACTTGTTAGCAGAGTGGGAAGCTAAAAGCTGAGTTCAGCAGATTTTGTGAAACGCCGTAATGCCTAACAGTATGTGGTGTGTCTATGAAGTGATAACTCCACTCCACCACTGACAGTTTTACCTCATCTTCTTCCATCCTTGTTACATTCCTTACTATTTGAGTGAAGCTGCCTATTCACTCCATTGAGGCCACCAGTTGCAAGCTTTTAAGGTCAAGCCTAGACAGCACTTACACTGTCTCTTCAAGGCATGTTGTGTACACTTTGTGGGCTTACAGCCCGGCCATTGCCTTTTTATTTGTTACTTCGATTTTCCTTTAAAAAGGCTTGCTTGCTAGTGGTTAATTTTTGCTCTTTGTCTCTCCTTTTTGTGTTTTGTTTCCTCATACAGAGCACCTCCTAATTACTGGTATCATTACACTTTGGTGTTTATCTGTTCATTGTTTGCCACTATTTGTTCTTTGTTTCCTGCATGTGTTCGGCAAAGCTTACCTTTGGTGGGTTCCTCATTAGGAGCGCTTGTGTTTTCACTTGCTACAACGCCATTGTAAATAGGGCTGTAAAACATGTTCTTATCTCATCACATTTGTGAGCATTCAAAGACCGAGATCAAATTTCAGACGCTGTTTACACAGTGCGTCTGTTCCGTGCCCCACGCACTGCACTCTTCTCTGCTTGCCACCTCTGTTAAATCATTGCTTACTGCAGCCCCTCTGCTGAGAATGCTTGCCTGGATCACCCTTTCCCTGGCAGGATTGACTCACTGGGGAAAGCTCTCCTTCCATGAACTATACTTATTCACAGAAGGTAAAACACCCATCTCATGATTCTCCTGCTAATACGAACATTTGATTTTTGTGTCCCATGATGTCAACAGAGGCACTCACTATAATAGGAGTGCCACCGGTGAAGTAATTGCATCTGTCATTGTAGACCGCTACTCATGCATCCCACTTTTTATCTGCGGTATGTAACACCACTAAACAAAAAGTGTATGGTGCAGTAAATTGAATTAACCATGGCTCCTCCAGCTTACCACGTGATGATGTCACTTGTCCTGGCATCCTAGTATGTGTAGTTCTTGGGCTGCCGACACCACCCAAGCGGAGGTTGTTTTGGTTTCTTGAGTGGCTGCTTTCAATTACAGCATGTCCTCCGCTTACTGATAATGTTCGTGGGACGGGCTCACTTACCAAAATATACCGTGCAGCGCTTGCTCAAAAGACAAACGTAGCAATTTATCAGGTTAACAATATGCAGCCTTGTCGAACACCCAGCTTCAGATTAAAGTGATCAGTGCATTTCCTCTGAGACCCAAAATGAACAGAAGCAGAGATATTAAAATGAAGGTCACTCAACTGAGAGACTAAATTCAATTCCACCCCAATACGCAACATATTATACCATAGTTTGTCTCTATTGACACAACCAAAAGTAGTGCTCAAGTCCATAAAGGCCCCTTGTTTTACCACTGTATATTTATGGATAATCAAATATAAATTAAGACATTGGTTGACAATCCCTAAAGCAGGCCGAAAACCCACACTGAATGTCCAATAGAACAGAACCTTTAAGGGCCCAGTTCGCTCATCTGTTCAAGACTACTCGACCACAGAGCTTAACCACAGAGCAAATCAAAGAAATTGGGCAACAACATTTAGGGTAAGCCCGGCTACTCTTTTCAAACACAGGGTCCACTCTATGCAATTTAGGAATAGAATTTGTGGCAACCGCATTTGCAGAGGCCGCCCCCAAAGGGGGCCTCGAAGGCCAGTGCCATAACAGTTGCCAGGGCCCTGGAAAAATCCATTGTGGGCCCCTACAGAGTACCCAGAAGCAGGAGGGAGTCAGCCGCGTGGAAGAGAGAGTGCCAAAGAGGCGCCGAAGCACCAGGCCAATGGGGGGGCCAGGTGACGTTCGAGCCCCCCCAATTGGGGGAAGCCTCCTGCATGATAAATGGCAATGGGGGGATTATAAAGCACATTGTCCACAGCACAGCTCACTTATCACCATCATGGAGCTGCGAGTGCGGCACGCCAAGATATCACAAGACACACAAGCAAAAGATTACTAGAGTCTAACTTGTTTTTAAACAAACAACAAAATTTAAATGTTCACTCTCTTTCTAAACTCCTATGCAACATATCCAAAGGAGACCAAGATATTGCCCCTCTTCTAATGGATATCTTGTAGTCTTAGTATTAAATACACCACTGTTAGAACTGTAGAAATGTTGAGATATCCAGTAAGATAACATTGACAATTAATTCCTTCTTGTCTAATTATTCTCTCTCAACTTATTTACTTATTTCTCATATTAATCTATTAACCTTTCTTCTTTTTATTTTGGCAGGTAATTATGGAGGTGAAGAATGCCAACAGGGAACGAATGATTCAGGTAAGGTACGGATTTTCTCAGCATTTCTTTGTGACTGCTTATATATATATTTATTGAATCGTAACTGCTACAAATAACTTTAACACTATGAACTGTACAAAAACTGTCTTTTCTCTTTCAATTTTCCAGTAGAGTACTTGTGTGACTGAGACTTCTCATCAGAGATGAAAAGCTGATGACCCCGTGACCGGTAAACTCTCTCTTGCTCTTGAACTGGCTAGAGTTGTATTTTCAAGGTTCTTGTCTTCTGGGGCCCGACGCATAGATAAACTAACTATCGTCTGAGAATAAACAAGAGATTTATCGCCTGACTACACTATCTCTGGTGCGAATTAATTCAAACACTTCTGTCTCCCTCAACGGTCTCGGTGAAGTGCAAAAGTCGGCACAAGCCTCAGCTGTGCTCCAACCCACTCGCATATCACCCAAAGACTGCAGCACTAACCTTAGCGCTAGACAGCCATCTTGGAGCACTGCCTTCTAACCAAGGCGATCCAAGAAAGATCTCCATGCCTTGTAAATACCCCAGGAGCAGCATGAAGACCTTTGAGCGAGGGAATAGCGGTAGCCCCCACAGACTGGCACAACTGCGTGCCTAGGTTCCTGACAGGGAGGTTGATTAACTGACTGGTTCAGAGGACCCCTGAAAAAGCGTTTTTTCTTGATGTGGTCATTGGGGCTGATGTGGGTCCATGTGAGAAAAGCCATCACCCAGTCATGCTGGAAAAATCATGGGGGCCTGCGATAAGTAGGTCCTGTGCACAGGTAGGAAGAGTTAAACCTTTCTGAAGGCATGTCGATACAATCGGAATGGCATGATCCAATATGTTAGAATTAATGACAACCGCTTCCTATGACCGACAAATCATCTGAGCAACAAGGTGAAGTTATACCCTAACTGCACTAATTTCCTACGTGATAGCCCCCACTGCAGAGGTCAGAAGCGTCATAATATTTTGGCCATTGCACGGGTGCCTATCAATCCTCCAGGGCCAAACTTAATGTGTGCTCACCCATATTTGAAAGTGCGAAGAAGATACAGAAAAAAACAAGGCCATGAGCCAAGAGAGGGGTCCCGGACCGCTCTGAGATGCGGCAGCCGCGCACAGATGGGCCTGCTCTTGGCCTGGTTTTCGCCCGGGGATGCGCCAGGCATGTCCTGTGCATGTCCTGCACCCACGGATCATACATTTTTATGCACTGCAACAGGCCTGTGATTCAATTACCAATGCAAAAGTCAGTGATGGTAACAAACTACAAGTATAGCTTGCTATTGTTTGTGTGCTTCTCACCCTTAACCTTCTTATTCCCAACTTTTGCGTGGAAGTTGCTTCTGACAGCAATGATAAGCATTACCAAATAGATAAGCATTTCTATAATTTCCCAAAATAGTGCTAGTACAGCTTTGATTCAAGTGAAAATACAGTGATATTTAATAATAAATGCATCTTCATCTCATGAAATAAAGAGAATGATTAGCTAACTCAGTCTAGTTTTACCTAATCCTGGATACAAAGCAGTTGGAAGTAGGGGGGCATTAATGTCCCTTTCTTTGCAATATAAAGCAAACTGTTAATGATTTCCATATCTTGTGTTTTAAAATGAAAATGTCACTTTCACTTATCAAACCCCTTTTTATATGGAGTCATTTAGCCTCAGGGAAGGCTCTGTCTTAAGGAGTGGGCTTGCATGGTTCTTGTGAAGGGGCAGCAATTGGTACATTCTTGTGAAGCTGTGTTCTTCATACTGAATGCTGTTGATCCACTTATGAAACTTTTAATTTATCTCAAGCTGTAGATTCCACAGCGCGAGGCAGGGGAAGAAGTCACGAATCATCCACTGTCCCCATCACTCTTTTTCTAATCCTGACATTTCCACCTCGTCATGGATTGCGATTGTATAGCCTTCTAACCACCTTCCAAAGAAGGAAAAGAAGGCTGATACTGCTCCAGCCCTTGCTTTCCCAGGTAGACAAATAGACTAATTTATCACAACAGGATGGCACCTTTGAGCTGTCAGTGCAATATTACACAGTCTATTTAACACACATAGGTGCCGATCACGATCCGGTAAAAAATTCCCCCGTGCGACTCGTATCGGGTCTTTTTACCGTACGAATCGTACAAGTGCCGTACGAACTGGCAATCACGATTCACATGGTAAAAAGTCCATACGACCCGCACCGGGAATCATTCCCCACACGTCCTCGGGTCGGAAAATGTGTCCGACACGTCCTCGGACGATTTACCTTACAAACGTAAAAATCCAAGTCCGACCGAGGAATCACGATCCATCCCGTGCGTCCGAGCCCACAACCGTATGGAAAAAACACCGTCCGCACCGAACACCAATAGCAACCATGGAGACATGTGCCCGCATACGCGCCCAACACTCCCCCCAGCCCCCGTACGTCCGACACGTACCCCCCGTATATGTATACCCCCACCCGTCTATGTACACCCCAGTACGTTCCAGTCGTACCCCCACCCCAGTACGTGTCGTACCACCGTCAATGTAAACCCCCCCACCCCTGTACGTGTCGTACCACCGTCTATGTACACCCCAGTACGTTCCAGTCGTACCCCCACCCCAGTACGTGTCGTACCACCGTCAATGTACACCCCCCCACCCCTGTACGTGTCGTACCACCGTCAATGTACACCCCCCCACCCCTGTACGTGTCGTACCACCGTCTATGTACACCCCAGTACGTTCCAGTCGTACCCCCACCCCAGTACGTGTCGTACCACCGTCAATGTACACCCCCCCACCCCTGTACGTGTCGTACCACCGTCAATGTACACCCCCCCACCCCTGTACGTGTCGTACCACCGTCTATGTACACCCCAGTACGT
Organism: Triturus cristatus; assembly: GCF_964204655.1. NCBI lineage: Eukaryota > Metazoa > Chordata > Amphibia > Caudata > Salamandridae > Triturus > Triturus cristatus. Next base: position 456,346,071 of record NC_140580.1, on the reverse strand, counting down.
TCCAGTCGTACCCCCACCCCAGTACGTGTCGTACCACCGTCAATGTACACCCCCCCACCCCTGTACGTGTCGTACCACCGTCAATGTACACCCCCCCACCCCTGTACGTGTCGTACCACCGTCTATGTACACCCCAGTACGTTCCAGTCGTACCCCCACCCCAGTACGTGTCGTACCACCGTCAATGTACACCCCCCCACCCCTGTACGTGTCGTACCACCGTCTATGTACACCCCCCCACCCCTGTACGTGTCGTACCACCGTCCATGTACACCCCAGTACGTTCCAGTCGTACCCCCACCCCAGTACGTGTCGTACCACCGTCAATGTACACCCCCCCACCCCTGTACGTGTCGTACCACCGTCTATGTACACCCCAGTACGTTCCAGTCGCACCCCCACCCCAGTACGTGTCGTACCCCCCGTGTACCTACACCCCAGTACGTTCGAGCCACACCCCCACCCCAGTACGTGTCACAGCCCCGTCTACCTACACCCCAGTACGTTCCAGTCGTACCCCCACCCCAGTACGTGTCGTACCACCGTCAATGTACACCCCCCCACCCCTGTACGTGTCGTACCACCGTCAATGTACACCCCCCCACCCCTGTACGTGTCGTACCACCGTCTATGTACACCCCAGTACGTTCCAGTCGTACCCCCACCCCAGTACGTGTCGTACCACTGTCAATGTACACCCCCCCACCCCTGTACGTGTCGTACCACCGTCAATGTACACCCCCCACCCCTGTACGTGTCGTACCACCGTCTATGTACACCCCCCCACCCCTGTACGTGTCGTACCACCGTCCATGTACACCCCAGTACGTTCCAGTCGTACCCCCACCCCAGTACGTGTCGTACCACCGTCAATGTACACCCCCCCACCCCTGTACGTGTCGTACCACCGTCAATGTACACCCCCCCACCCCTGTACGTGTCGTACCACCGTCTATGTACACCCCAGTACGTTCCAGTCGTACCCCCACCCCAGTACGTGTCGTACCACCGTCAATGTACACCCCCCCACCCCTGTACGTGTCGTACCACCGTCAATGTACACCCCCCCACCCCTGTACGTGTCGTACCACCGTCTATGTACACCCCAGTACGTTCCAGTCGTACCCCCACCCCAGTACGTTCCTGGCGCACCCCCAACACAACCTCCTAAGTACGGAGCGCACCCCATGCCCCAACATCACAACCGCATGTACGAGTCGTACAAAGCCACACACAAGGACCAAATCGTACAACCAAATGGCCCATGTACACACCGTACACACGCTCAAAACGCACGTACACAACAAGGACAAAACAAAACAACTCAACAATACACCATTCGAAAGGCACACAGCCACTAAACATGGCCAACAACCACTAAAATAACACAATCACTGACCTGCAACTGTCAAAAACAAACAGAGGCCCAATACACCACCACTCCTTATAACACACCCACCCAAAATTCAAACACTGCCACACCCACCCATGGACCAATAAAAAGGGCCCACACACACAAACCATGAGCCTTTGCAACAGACCCACTGCTGCCAGACACCACAGAACCAGACTACAAGCGACACCACATCTTACACTTGCACACCTTCACACGACCACCATCACAAACACCCTCTCATCACATTCACACACACACACAACCATCCACACCCCCCCCCAACATCCACACACCCCCCACACCCACACCATCCCCACCCACACCCCTCACCATGCCCACTACCAAGAATCCAAAGTGCAGTCACCGAGAGTTGGAGGTCCTTGTTGATCAAATCCTCAGAGTCGAGCCACAGATCTTTGGAACATTGGTCAGAAGCACCAGCCAGGCAGCCAAAACAGCCATGTGGCAGACCATCGTCGATGCTGTGAATGCTGTTGCGGACACCAGGAGGACCAAGCAGGATTGCCAGAACAGGTGGTACGATCTGCGGAGGAGGGTCAGAGCCAAGAGACAGGAGGAACACGACCAGGCCAACGCCACCGGAGGAGGGCCCTCCCGCAGACCCGTACAGTACCATCCCTGGGAGGAGAGGGTGATGGCCATACTGCCGGTGGAGGCAGTTGAAGGAGTAGAAGGACTCCGAGACCCGGGTGAGTACACAAACAACGCACCTCACATGGGGGGAACTGCAACCACAACCAAAATTAATAACAGGCACGCAAACACCACAAGCCATCGCATTACTCAACCACACTCCATGAGCAGGCACATGCCACTGCTGCCACCATGCCCCATGCACCCAGCTGGACAATGTCAAGTCACAGGCCACAGAAGACAACAACACATGACACGGTAACCCGGATGGCGGGAGTGTGGGCACCAAGAATCACATAGTGCGACTCCAAAGCAGACAACAATGCCCTCTGCCCATATGGCCTAGGTCACAGCCAGACAAACACTGTGTCCCAACACAGGAATGACTTGCCAGCAAATGGCGGATGCCTTGCATCAACACATGGGGGTGAAGGCACTGTTTTGCACATGCCAGCAGCTAATGAACAGCCAACAGTGTGAAAGAGTGGCAGCACACACCACCACAGCAGCAGCGCACAGACACACAGCAGACAAAATGGGTGCCTGGAGATCAGAAACAAACTCACATCAACAGGCCAAGGGCCACTCAAAGATCTGCTAACAGTGTGTGCCCAGGAAGCTGGGCCAAGGTGACAGAGGGTGACACACGGAGGGAGGGAGAGGGGGACACAGAGGGAGGGAGAGGGGGACTGAGAGGGAGGGAGACACAGGAAGATGGACAGAGGGAGGAGGCTGACACACAGAGGGAGGGAGAGGGGGACAGAGAGGGAGGGAGAGGGGGACAGAGAGGGAGGGAGAGGGGGACAGAGAGGGAGGGAGACACAGGAAGATGGACAGAGGGAGGAGGCTGACACACAGAGGGAGGGAGAGGGGGACACAGAGGGAGGGAGACACAGGAAGATGGACAGAGGGAGGAGGCTGACACACAGAGGGAGGGAGAGGGGGACACAGAGGGAGGGAGACACAGGAAGATGGACAGAGGGAGGAGGCTGACACACAGAGGGAGGGAGAGGGGGACACAGAGGGAGGGAGAGGGGGACACAGAGGGAGGGAGAGGGGGACACAGAGGGAGGGAGAGGGGGACAGAGAGGGAGGGAGAGGGGGACAGAGAAGGAGGGAGACACAGGGAGAGCAAATCAGTCCTTTGGTGTGTGGGAATGTCTGCTCGTCAGCAGGTGGACTGCGTGCATGTAGACAAGGGTGCCCAGTGCCAGAACCCCCCCTCTTCATCATGGCAAAACGCAGGGCCATGTTACAACCTGTACACGAGCACAAGGACAGCCACCTGCATCATATGAGTGTGTGGATCCACTCCATGTGCACATGTACAGTGCTACAAGGAAGGCGCAAACGCATAGCTCGGCACACATGCACACTCCACTGCTGACTGCAGTCACACTTGACGCAGCAAGTAAGACTGTGCCACACATAGTTAAAGGGGCCAAATTGGTGCCCAAGGGACACACACATGCACAAGTGCACTGTGAGTGGAATGCAAGACAGATCCTAATTCCAAGAGGAAATGTGCCAACTTTGTAACGGATGAAACATGGATGTTGCATGGATCAAAAGTAACATTGTCTCTCTCACACACAGGTCAACGTCGTGCTGCACCCCCCAACACTGGGGGGGAACACTCACAGGACCCGGATCTGCAGGAGACCGATCCCACCGGCAGCGACCACTCTCACCACTCTGCGGACGACCCCGACCGACCTGGCCCCTCTGGTGTCCAACCACCTGCAGCACCTGCGTCAGGTACAACCGTGCCAACCACCACCCCCACTCCTGCCACATCCCAGGAGACACCCAGGATCCCTGCCCCAACACCACAATGCAGCCAGGCTCGCCAGGAGGGACACGGTGTCCCGGGCACCCAGGAGGAGGCAGGCGACAACGCCAATGCCACCCCTCAGGGGTCCCGGAGACCCCATGTGCCCACAAGTGCAGGCCAGACGCAAGTGGGCAGGGGTGGTGGGAGTGGAGAGCGGCGGAGGCGCGAGCCTGACCAGTTGGCTGGGGATCCGGTATTTTCCCATGTCCGTAACATCCTGGACTCATACCGGCAGGACACCACGGGCATGGCCCAGGTTGTGTCCGTCCTCGAGGGGATCAAGGTCCAGCAGGCCCAGCAACATGCGGAGCTAATAGCCTGTCTACAGCTACACCAACGGAGGATGGAGGACAGACAGGCTGAGCAAGTGACGGCGTCCCAGGGGATTCACGCTGAACTCCGTCGGATGGCCGACACCATGGCCGACCCTCCCTGTGCCAGAAGGCGGAGAACATCACCACCCACAGGGAGGGATCATGAGGAGGAGGAGGAAACATCCGACGGAGCATCCCAGACGTCGTCACGGCCTGCTGCTGAGGTTCCCCGCAGGAAGCCGGGTCGTCCACGGAATGGACCGTGAGGGTGGCTGCTACATCACCATCTCCCAGGACACCTGGCCTGGCACCTGGCCCACTGGAGCAACAGCATCACAGCATCAAGAGACATTCTCTGCCACATGGCCCTGCTGGTCACTGGCTGACCAATGTTGACAAAGACTGTGGCATGGACTCTGAGGATTTCCAATGGCAAGGACACCAACTCCCCTACTGAACTTTGGATTCCCTAATCCCGGAAAGGCCCTCACTTGGCCCCCCCCCCCAATAATAAATCACACTATTAAGAGTAGATGCCTGCTGGTAGCATTATTACCTAACATGTGTCTTGTACAGTCTAAACATGCCTGAGTCATCTGTTCACTTCAACCATCCACACCCTGGGGCCTGAGTCTGGCACAGGACACATGGGTCACAGTTTTCTAGGCAAGACAGACATGGAGCACCATACACACCCGTGATGGTCAGAACCAGCTGAGGGGGTGGCCGAACAACCGTGCTGACAGACACATTGAGTACAGCAACAGTCATGCGCAGAGGTCAGGGATCCTGGCCCGTGTCCTGGGGGGCACCCAGGTACGTGTAGACAGGTGGCAGAACCATGTCCTGCAAGCTTGAGTCCGGTGGATGCAGAGAATGGGGTCATGGACAACGTTGGATGCATGGGGATGGCACATGTCACAATACCCACACAGTCATGGACATCATGCCCATTACACAGTCTCAGCACACACACACAGCTTGCATCTTGCCACTCGACACATTGACACATAGCCACAATCAGGGAATACCATGCCAGACATGCAGGATGCACCGTGCCAACACACCAGCATTGACTGAGAAGAGGCACCTTGGAGGCATAGGGACACCTTTAATAGTCATGTGTTTGGGATTGCAGAGGCAACTTGAAGTACACATGAACACATCATGTGGAGTAACATGTGGCTCCAACACTGGCACCCCCCTTCTGCAGCACAAATGCGTGATAGCCATGGAACTGGCACACAAGTGTCGGATAATAGCTAAATACCCACAGCTGCTCACGGAGAGCCTGCCATACACCATACATCCGCTGATGTGGAAGTCCCACGCCATGTCAAGACAATGTTAACCGTATGTGTCCGAGGGCAGTGTCACACACATTGATGCCTTCATCACAATCCACCATCCCATCACTGATGACTGACAACCAGGCAGCCCATCTATTCAGGTGTACCCAGCTGCATGTCGTGTCCCATGGGGATGCCACATGTCTGCAGAGGACCCAAACCCCGACCGGGGCAGTGTGCACACATCGTGAACAACTGCCACACCCAATACACCCCAGATGCATCCCTTACCCCATGGAGACTTCCAAACGTGTCCGTGCCTGTAACGCTGAGTCAGCCCACGATGCCATGTCCATGAGGAATAGCAGTGCCACAACAATGCAACCAGCAAACGGCATGCGCAGGTACCTGGGGAAGAGAGACACACAAGAAGTCAGCCACAAGAAGCACAGCCACTTGCATGTGCATGTACTCGACACATGTATGTATGACAACATGCTAGGTCACAATTATGTCTGGGGAAATACTACCATCACTGCCACCATCACTCCAGTGACACACCCACACACACCTCTGACCCACGTGCCATACATGCAGGTGGAGACACACATCACAACGCATGCCACACGGGGACCAATGCGTGCACACTCAGACCCTGGTACTCACCACTAAGCAAAGAAGTCGCGTATGAGCCGAGTCCGGATGTCCTCTTGCGGCTCCACATCCTCCACATCACTAGCCCCATTGCCAAGCCCTTCGTCCTCCACGGGTGGATGGTCCTCGTCATCTTGATCCAGGATGAGGGGCACAGCTCTTTCAACTGCCATGTTGTGCAGCATGCAGCAGACCATGAAGATCTTGCAGACCTTCGCCGGGGCATATGGGAGTGCGCCGCCGGTCTTGTGGAGGCACCGGAATCGGCTCTTCAGCATGCCAAACGTCCTCTCTATCACTCGCCTTGTCCGGCCATGGGCGGTGTTGTAGCGGAGCTGGGCCGGCGTGATGGGGTTGCGGAGAGGTGTCAGCAGCCAAGGCATGTTGGGATAGCCAGCGTCCCCTAAATGGAAAGCACATGGATATCGTTAGAACAGGCGAAGCCGTAGTGCTGCTCGGCCAAACAGAATACAGGACAGACAGACTGTACCCACCAACAACACATGCACGTTCGTTGCGCAGCTGCATCATCATATCAGGCATCCCGCTACGCCTCATGATGTAGGCATCGTGTGCTGATCCTGGAAAACGAGCACAGACATGTGAAATCACCATGTTGGACAGACACACCACAAGGGCATTGATGGAGTGGTAGTGCTTCCGATTGCGGTACGCCACCTCCCGTGCGTGTGGTGGTACCAAACCTACATGTGTCCCATCTATGGACCCAATGACATGGGGCATCCCTCCCAGGGCATAGAAACCACGTTTGACCTCAGTCATCTGTTCAGGGGTTGGGAACTTGATGAAGTCATCCAGGTGAATCAACATGGCCTCCAAGAAATCATGCAGCACACCGCTGAACATGCTCTGGGACATGCCACCAACATGAGCTATGGTATATTGGAAGGTACCCGTGGCAAGGAAATGTAGGGCAGCCATTACCTTCAGCTGGGGTGTCAGTGCCGTAGGATACCTGTGCTGCGGTTGCAGGTGTGGTGCCAGTCTCGCCGTCAGCTCCAGAATCAACGGTTGGGTGAAGCGGTAGAGCCGGATCCTGTCATTCTCCTGCATGGTGGCCAAGTCTGGAATTCTTCGGGCAACAGGAGGCGCTCTGCAGTAATTTGGAAGTGACAAGGAAGAGTGAGTGCACTACGAGAACAACTCATGTCTACTGAGCACATGTAAATCTGCCAATACACACATGCCACATAGGGAGTCAGGCATGTGCTACATGCCCAGGACACGTATGGATGCAAGGTGACACTCCTTCCAAGACCCAGCTACACACGGTGATTGAGAACCTCCCCATGCCACGCCATGGGAATAGCTGTGTCCCAGTGCAAGTGAACAGCCCGACGCAAGACAGAAGTGACATACACCCACACATCAGCAGAAGTAGGATGCCGATTGTAGAGACTGGTAGCGGAACACCGGAGCCACAGGTCACATGACATTACACTAGGCCTGCCCACACACCTTGCCATGAAGGTGCACATGTCATGACTCACCACACATTCCTTGTGAGGATGCTGACATGGCCTTGTCACGCTACTCCGTGTCCCATGCATACATGTGCACCTCACATCAGATACCACATGTGGCATGGTGTGCGGAACAGTGTGCAATGACAATCTACACACAGACACATGTTGGTTGCTGCAACGGCTGCAGCTTTTGAGGGTGCTACAACATCAACCTGATGTAAATCCCGGACACATAAATGACATAGTCACATTGTGCACTGTGGGTAGTGACAAGTCAGGTGTCATGACCCCTGTACCGGGCATCATGGGACACTTCCGTGTGTTGGTGTCCGTGCCATGCCAGTGACGCTCACCCCAAGTGCGCAGTACGACATGCACACATGTCAAAGGAGTCAAGGGCATGCCTGGCACACATTGCACCCTCACACAGTACACCTGTACACATCTCATCATACATCTGGTGCCTCCTCCACTCAGGAGGCATGTTCCACATCACAGCCTGTCACACCTGTGCCCCACACATGTAGTAATGCACAGACGATGCCTTGATGTCCATTCCTGGACAAGTATGTCCATCCATGGACAAGTATGTCCGCCCTATTCCTACCTGTGTGTCGACTATCACCACAGTGATGTGTACAAACCGGCGTACTGCTGCTAAGAGGGCCTGTGTATGTTCCCCAATCACTGTGGGAGTGCTGCCGTATGTGTACCCATCGTGATGGCGAGCGTACAGGCATTTGTACGGTCCGTACCACAACGAGTACGCATACGCGTGCAGACCCATAGTGATAGTGAGCGTACATGCGAGTGTACGGCCCTCTCACTATGGGTCTGCACGCGTATGCGTACTCGTTGTGGTACGGACCGTACAAATGCCTGTACGCTCACTATCACTATGGGTCTGCACGCGTATGCGTACTCGTTGTGGTACGGACCGTACAAATGCCTGTACGCTCACTATCACTATGGTTCTGCACGCGTATGCGTACACGTAGTGGTACGGACCGTACACTCGCATCTACGCTCACTATCACTATGGTTCTGCACGCGTATGCGTACACGTAGTGGTACGGACCGTACACTCGCATGTACGCTCACTATCACTACGGGTACACAGACCCATAGTGATAGTGAGCGTACAGGCATTTGTACGGTCCGTACCACAACGAGTACGCATACGCGTGCAGACCCATAGTGAGAGGGCCGTACACTCGCATGTACGCTCACTATCACTATGGTTCTGCACGCGTATGCGTACACGTAGTGGTACGGACCGTACACTCGCATCTACGCTCACTATCACTATGGTTCTGCACACGTATGCGTACTCGTTGTGGTACGGACCGTACAAATGCCTGTACGCTCACTATCACTATGGTTCTGCACGCGTATGCGTACACGTAGTGGTACGGACCGTACACTCGCATGTACGCTCACTATCACTACGGGTACACAGACCCATAGTGATAGTGAGCGTACAGGCATTTGTACGGTCCGTACCACAACGAGTACGCATACGCGTGCAGACCCATAGTGAGAGGGCCGTACACTCGCATCTACGCTCACTATCACTATGGTTCTGCACGCGTATGCGTACACGTAGTGGTACGGACCGTACACTCGCATGTACGCTCACTATCACTACGGGTACACAGACCCATAGTGATAGTGAGCGTACAGGCATTTGTACGGTCCGTACCACAACGAGTACGCATACGCGTGCAGACCCATAGTGAGAGGGCCGTACACTCGCATCTACGCTCACTATCACTATGGTTCTGCACGCGTATGCGTACACGTAGTGGTACGGACCGTACACTCGCATGTACGCTCACTATCACTACGGGTACACAGACCCATAGTGATAGTGAGCGTACAGGCATTTGTACGGTCCGTACCACTACGTGTACGCATACGCGTGCAGACCCATAGTGATAGTGAGCGTACATGCGTGTGTACGGTCCGTACCACTACGTGTACGCATACGCGTGCAGAACCATAGTGATTTTGAACGTAGGCATGCATGTACGGGCCGTTGCCATGCATTTGGGGTGCCCTAGGGCCCGGAAACGCACCGTACCTGTGTGTGATTCTCCTAATTACATAGGGGACAAGTATTAAGGCCTACATGCATGCTGGTTGTCATGGAGACCAAGTTCAAAATTCGATTTTGTTCTGGAAGGTGCACAGCAGAAGTCAGTTGGAATTCTTCTACTTTGTTGCAATGTGTTTGTGGGGCTGACATCATGCAGGAGAATGAAACCGATAGAGAACCCACAGACTGCTAGGTTTGAAGGGATTGGTGGAAACATAGGATGCAAATGTGAGTGACCAATCACTCTGTACTCCTGTGCATGAGACTGGGCAGAAGGCCACATATAAGGCAGCCAGGTCCCATGAGGGATTACTTGCCTGCACATCTTTGCATTTGTCGACCAAGCTGCTGCTACTGATTCCCTGGAACCATGTCAAGGGCTGTGGAGAGGACACAGCCATTCACCCTGGAGGAGAACATGGCTCTGCTGGATGTGATCCTCCCACAGTACCCCATGCTGTATGGGCGACCAGGGTATCAGGTGAGTGCATAGGCCACTGCCACAGACTGTCCCTATGTTGTGACTGTGTCTTCAGGCATTGTGACCCGGTGTGACACACATGCCATGTACTGTCGGGGGGGTACCAGGGGGGGGGTGCCTGATGTCTCCCAGCAGTGCCCTGAGACAGGAGGGGTGTGTGCAGAGTCCTCCCAGCAGTGCCCTGAGACAGGAGGTGTGTGTGCAGAGTCCTCCCAGCAGTGCCCTGAGACAGGAGGGGTGGGTACAGAGTGCTCCCAGCAGTGCCCTGAGACAGGAGGGGTGTGTGCCTATCACTAACAGCAGTGCCCTGAGACAGGAGGTGTGGGTGTGATGCACAGTGTGAGCCTTGATCATTGATTGTGACATTGCCATCATTCCACCTGAGTACCCACTATGGCACGTACTGCCTTTTCCCTCACCAGAGGATGATGTCCCTATGACAGAGGTGCAATGCGTTGGCTGCATTACATGCCATGTAGTAACCAGCTATTATGTTCACATATGTCTCTCTGTGACATGTGGCTGGTGTATTGATGTGGTGTCACTTGTACTTCCTCACAGGTAGGCGCCACTGCCAAGGAGCAGATCTGGCTGACCGCCGTCAGTGCCGTGAGGCGTGTGGATGGTCGGAGGCGGAGCCTGTCCCAGGTGAGGAAACGCTGGCAGGATATCCGGTGCTGGACGCGGAGGATTGCACGGCTCCTGCTGGGGGACTCACCTGAGAGCCACAAGAACCGCGGCCGCCGCCGTCTGACCCACCTCCACAGGCGTGTGCTGCCGGTGGTCTTTCCAGACCTGGAGAGGCGCTTACAGGCGATGCAGCAGGCGGAAGGGGGTAGGTACATGTGCGTTTGTTGTGTGTCACCGGCATTTGTAAGGGCACAGTGGCATTAATTCACTGGCAGGGTTTAAAGGTGCTGTGCCCATCCAGTTTGCCCAAGTGTAGCGCTGCGCCCCTGCCACCCTTCCCCTCCTTGCAATGTGTTCCCTGGTCTGTGTGTAGTCACTCCTTCACAAGGTAATGTAGGCTGGCGCTTTGTCCACGAGAACAATGACTGTAGCATCATGGGTGGTGGTGGTGGGTAACAGGTTGTGGGACCTTGCCTGTGAACTGTCAAGTTCACTGCATGTGGGTTCCATGTCAGTTGGCACTGATGCTGGCTCCAGACATGGGAGTTGGTCTCTCATGTGTCATGCCTTACAGCGCGCATGTCCTATGTAGTGGCCTGTGACATGATGTGCATGAGTGTGCGCTACGCATAGTGCAGGGATGGTGACGTGTGTAGCAGTCATTCCCATTCAGTAGCATGTAGTTGCGTGCCCAATACTGTCCCCTGGGGCACCTTATCCTCAGTGTTGTTTGTGTCATCATCAACGTGGGCACTCTCACTGTCTACAGCGTAGGTTGTGCTCTGTGCCATTGTCCCCTGTCACCATGTATATAGACGTGCTATTATGTACAGGTGTCCACTGTGCAGCCTGACCTGATTGTCCCTCTTCATACTCACAGTTGCCAGTGCCTGTGTGTCTTGTTATACTCATCTGAGGATGGGCACTGGTACCTCATTATTTGTACAGGCGCACCTTTGCTGTTTTGCGTCCAATCTTGCCTTTTGCCTGCCACTGTGTTTATCACCCAGACTATGAGATGTTGGTGCCACCTGTGTCTCAGCAATTAGCATCGTGTGGGGGTTGCTTGGGGCGGGCAATGCCTATGTGTCAAATCCTGATTCCTAATTGCTGGGTCTGGACAGTGTGTGATGTTACTGGACACACACGCAAGGTGCAGTGACCGAGTTATGTTGGGCATGTTTGCAGCATTACCTATGCAGCATGTGTCTCAAGTTCATGGATATTGTCCCTGGTCATAGGTATTTTCACAAACGCTGTGTGGTGCAGAGGCAGTGCAGGATTGTCCCCAGGGCCTGGGTGCTATGTCAGACTCCGTTTCCTGTCATCAGCTATTGTCTCATGCTCTCCATGGTATTTCAGTGGCATGGTGGCTCAACCAACTGTGTTTCATGCCCTACATCGGTACCTTGTTTTGCAGATGTTAGGGATCTGCCTCTTCAGGCTATGCAATGTTGACTATGTAGATTGGACTCATGTGACAGATGTGTACAGGTGTCTGATTAATTTCTGTCTCTCCACCCTGCCCACAGCATCGTCGGGGGACACAGAGGGAGACATGGACACGGACCAGGCGGAGGGACCGAGCACCAGTGGCAGCCGTGACATCGGGGCTGGCACATCGAGTGGGACAGAGGCGGAGGATAGTGTGGCCGAGGACCTGTCGACTGGCACATCAGACTACGAAGCTGACAGGTCCGAGGAGGATGTCTCAGAGTTGGCGGTGGCTGCACCAGCAGCTGACAGTGGAACAACACCTGCCACCGCCCCCTCAGTTCCCACCAACCGCCTCCCACTTGCTCGTGTCCCTTCCCAGCGTGCCCGGTCACCGCATGTCTCCTTCCTGCCAGGCACCGCACCCCCTGCCCCTGTCTCCACTGCTGCCGCCAATGCTGAGTCTATGGACATCCAGCGGCAAATGCAGGTTGGTCAGGCTGCGATCCTGAATGTCCTCCATTCCCACGGGAAAACCCTCACCAACATCGAGGCATTCTTGGAGGGCATTCATTCTTTGCAGGCTGACCAACGCAACTTGCTGAGGTCCCTAGACTCCACACTGACTGCAGCAGTGGGTCTCCTGCAGCGCGACCTCCCCCCACCTACCCCTGCCCCATCCACACTTCCCACTTCCATGCCTGTCCCACGTACACCCAGACGTCGGCATGCACCCACCACAACAGACACAGGCACCACACCAGCAGGGAAGGTCCACCGCACTCCTCCTGACGCGCACACACAGGGTGAGATAGGCACACCCACTGGGTCGGGGGGCAAACGTGTGACACGCAGCCAGAGTGGGAGTCCGCATTCCACACAATGCACTCCCTCCAAATCCCCTCCCCTCAGCTCTCCTGGCCACATCTCCCCCAAGGACTCCTTCATGGCCGCTCTGTCCCTGAGCCCCACAGTTACGCCACCACGCAAGCGGTCAAGGAAGTCCTCGGTCAGGGTGGTTGAGTCTCCCCCCCTGTCTCCACCCTCCCCCGGTGGCGCTGCAACCCATCCCTCTGAACCCCCCCCCTCCTTGGGGCCTGAGGTCACTTCGGGTGCAGGGGACTCCCTGGAGGACCTTGCTAAGGTGTGTAGTGCCATCCTGGCCTCCGCCTTTGGCCATGACACACCCCCTGTGGTTGAGTCCTCCATCCCTGCACCCACAACGCCGCCCCTTTGCCCTGATGTCCCTGCGGTGCCTGTTGCTTCCCCCCCCCCCTGATGCCCTCACCAGTATGGAAGACGATGGCATTTGACTGTGCAGGCAAGGTAGGGGACACACATCCCACTGTGTCCCCCATGCAGCTGGGAATAATTGACTGCCCTATGGCCTTTGTTGACTTTGAACTGCCTTTGATCCACGGACATTGTGCTCATGCTGAATAAAGCTTATTTTTTTTTTCATTATCACACTCCTGCTATGGTGGTATTGGTGTTGGTGGGGCTGCTACATTGTTTTGGGTGGTGTTTTAGGCTTTGGGTGTGTGGGATTTGTAGTAGTGTTCTGCTCTTTGGGGCCACCCTAGGATCTGTGTGCCATCACAAGGTGTTGGCTAACTTCCTTAGGTCATGTCAGCAGTTACTGCATGGTTCAATTGTCCCAGGGTGTATTCCTTCCTCTGTGTACCCAGTTTCTTCCCTGCAGGGTGTTCCCAATGTTTAGCGCAGAGCTGTGTGTACATGAGCTGTGTGTGTGACGGAGCCCTTCTACTTTGGCCATGCATGCATGGCCATGTCTCCACCTGCAACAATCGTGGCATCCTTGGTGATCACTGTACTTGTGTGTGGAGTCAGTTGACATGAGTTCATGGGGACATGTTCCCTTGTAGGCAGTATGGATGTGGGTAATTGTGGCATCACACACATGTGTTACACCCCTCCTGGGTGTGGACACTGCTGGGAGGACTCTGCACCCACCCCTCCTGGGTCTGGACACTGCTGGGAGGACTCTGCACACACCCCTCCTGTCTCTGGGCACTGCTGGGAGGACTCTGCACCCACCCCTCCTGGGTCTGGACACTGCTGGGAGGACTCTGCACACACCCCTCCTGTCTCAGGGCACTGCTGGGAGGACTCCACACCCACCCCTCCTGTGTCTGGGCACTGCTGGGAGGACTCTGCACCCACCCCTCCTGTGTCAGGGCACTGCTGGGAGGACTCTGCACCCACCCCTCCTGTGTCAGGGCACTGCTGGGAGGACTCCACACCCACCCCTCCTGTCTCAGGGCACTGCTGGGAGGTCTCTGCACCCACCCCTCCTGTCTCAGGGCACTGCTGGGAGGACTCCACACCCACCCCTCCTGGGTCTGGACACTGCTGGGAGGACTCTGCACACACCCCTCCTGTCTCAGGGCACTGCTGGGAGGACTCCACACCCACCCCTCCTGTGTCTGGGCACTGCTGGGAGGACTCTGCACCCACCCCTCCTGTGTCTGGGCACTGCTGGGAGGACTCTGCACCCACCCCTCCTGTGTCAGGGCACTGCTGGGAGGACTCCACACCCACCCCTCCTGTCTCAGGGCACTGCTGGGAGGTCTCTGCACCCACCCCTCCTGTCTCAGGGCACTGCTGGGAGGACTCCACACCCACCCCTCCTGTGTCTGGGCACTGCTGGGAGGACTCTGCACCCACCCCTCCTGTGTCAGGGCACTGCTAGGAGTGATGGGCACCCACCCCTCCTGTCTCAGGGCACTGCTGGGAGGACTCCACACCCACCACTCCTGTCTCAGGGCACTGCTGGGTGGACTCTGCACACACACCTCCGATTTCTGGATATGTGCGCTTGGCACATACACGGTGGGGTTACGCACACTGCATTAGAGGTGAGGGTACGAGTCTACTGACACTGGTGTGGTGGGGGTACGCTCCGTACGTCCGCGGGTGTGGGTGCGGGTCGTACTTACACTGTTGGGCAGGGGGGTACGCTCCTTGCATTCGTGGGTGGGGGTTCGAGTCGTACTTACACTGTTGGCATGGGGGGTACGCTCCATGCATACGCGGGTGGGGGTACGGGTCGTACTTACACTGTTGGGCAGGGGGGTACGCTCCTTGCATTCGCGGGTGGGGGTACGGGTCGTACTTACACTGTTGGGCTGGGGGTACGCTCCGTGCGTCCGCGGGTGGGGGTACGGGTCGTACTTACACTGTTGGGCTGGGGGTACGCTCCGTACGTCCGCGGGTGGGGGTACGGGTCGTACTTACACTGTTGGGCTGGGGGTACGCTCCGTGCGTCCGCGGGTGGGGGTACGGGTCGTACTTACACTGTTGGGCTGGGGGTACGCTCCGTACGTCCGCGGGTGGGGGTACGGGTCGTACTTACACTGTTGGGCTGGGGGTACGCTCCGTGCGTCCGCGGGTGGGGGTACGGGTCGTACTTACACTGTTGGGCTGGGGGTACGCTCCGTACGTCCGCGGGTGGGGGTACGGGTCGTACTTACACTGTTGGGCTGGGGGTACGCTCCGTGCGTCCGCGGGTGGGGGTACGGGTCGTACTTACACTGTTGGGCTGGGGGTACGCTCCGTACGTCCGCGGGTGGGGGTACGGGTCGTACTTACACTGTTGGGCTGGGGGTACGCTCCGTGCATCCGCGGGTGGGGGTACGGGTCGTACTTACACTGTTGGGCTGGGGGTACGCTCCGTACGTCCGCGGGTGGGGGTACGGGTCGTACTTACACTGTTGGGCTGGGGGTACGCTCCGTGCGTCCGCGGGTGGGGGTACGGGTCGTACTTACACTGTTGGGCTGGGGGTACGCTCCGTACGTCCGCGGGTGGGGGTACGGGTCGTACTTGCACTGTTGGGCTGGGGGGTACGCTCCTTGCATACGGGGTGGGGGTAGGGTCCGTACATATCCGTCCCCACGCTATGTGATGTTTGTGCGGCCCGTACCCAGGCCTTTGCCACGTGGGTGCGATCCGTCCCGCCATTGTTGGGGTGACGTGTGTGGGCGTGGTCCGACTCGTACCCACGCTCTTCAGGCGTGGGTACGGGACGTACCTGTCTGGTTGTGTTGCCGGTTCGCGTGGTGACGGACTTCCGTTGTGGCGGTCGCTGGATTATCAGGACACGCCCCCACCCCCTCGTGGTGACCAGGGCATGGGAGTCAGGTATGTCCAGGCCATGTGTAGTGTGTCACTCATGTGGTTGTTTTGTGGCCTGCCCTGGTCGTGCCACCCCCACCCCACCCCACTTTCCCCCCTCCCTTAGTTATTCTGACCTTCTGCGGCGTCTGCGTCGTAACCTGTAGAGGAGGTGTACTGCTATGAGGGCAGGGATGACTCGTAGGTTCGGGTCCATGTCTGTCCGTCGCGTACTGGTACTCCTTGCTCGCGTCGTCCTGTCGCGTACGGGTCCTCCTTGATCGCGTCGTCCTGTCGCGTACGGGTCCTCCTTGGTGGCGTCGTCCTGTGTGTCCGTCACGTACTGGTCCTCCTTGTTCGCGTCGCCGTCTGTCCGTCGCGTACTGGTGGTCCTTGTTCGCGTCGTCCTGATTTCCCGGCAGTTTTTGGCTGCCGCAAAATATTCACCGTGCGGGGTGACGTCGGTGCGAATCGTGATTCCTGGGTCGTGAATGGCTGGCTGCGTGCGTCCCGACGTCAGGTCGGCGCTTTCCCGGATCGCATTGGTAGGTGTTTTTTGTTCGGTCGGTCTTTTTTACGATTCGTACGGTAATGGTGTACCCGTGCGAATCGTAATTCCATGTTTGTATATTTTGACGACCGGGTACGCGTCGGACGGAGAATATGCTCCGTCCGACGGTTCGTACCCGGTTTTTACCGGATTGTGATCGGCACCCAAGGCTATACAAGCCCGACCTCACCTCACTTGCCTGTTTGAGGCCTTGAGGTTTAGCTGTGCATTTTTTAAAATGTTCTCACTTGCTCCAGATGAAAACTGTGGTGCTTTATAGCAATAGCGGCCTGTGAGTGGATGGTTGTGAGTCATTATGGCATTAACTGGTCTATGGGAGTGCCTGGTGCACCTCATGGTGTTAATTGATCTATGTAGTACATGAGGGGGACACCATGCCTTGAACAGCTGACTACGGTACAGCACAACGATAATTTGTGGAGGCAGTGCTTAATTTGTAAAACAATAAGTTTCAGAGCACAAATCTTTGCTCGGAAGCCTAAGGACTGTGCAATTAAATGGCAGTGCACCGACTACCAAGGCTGCATAGTCCAGAATCCACCTCAGGCCTCTTTAATCCACTGACAGACACTGCCTGCATCTTTATAGCACTCTTGTATGTACCTGCTTTCTCCATTGGTGACATTTTACCTTCTTTCTCTTCTCCTTCTTTCCCATTTGTGTGTCTTCCATCTCTTGCTCCCGGACACTGTCTGTTGCCAAAAAATAAGCACCGTTCCCACAAATGAGTTTCCCACCGGCAACCACCGGCTCAAATTAAGCACTGGGTACAGGAGTGGGGCACCAGAGGCATGCCCTTAGATGGATTACACTACACAGGGTTTCTAGGCCACATAATGCCATGTACTTGTAAATAATTAGCCCCTGTGACTGAACTGACCATTACCGCATCACCTTCCTCATCAATTCAAGGGTGACCCCAAAGAGAGCGCAACCAACAAAAACACAACAATGGAAAAGGAATCTTCGGGATATAAACCTCAATGATTTTATCCAACGACTGTAACAATACCTTGACTCCTCAGACCAACATGGATGATGTCCATTGCCTCACAGACTTCTACAATACTTCCATATTGGATGCCCTCCTTCAACAAAAGAATATATCCATTGCAGTCTCCAAACCTTGGTTCAATGACAACTTGAACTCCGAAAGACACAATCTATGATCAGCAGAAAGAGCTTGGAGATCTTCTTCCTCCTTGGAACTCCTAAAATGCTTAAGATCAGTGAGGAGCACATACAACAGAAGGATAAGAAACACAAAACTAACTTTTTTATAACTCAGTTTGACCTAGCCAGAAATTGACCCAAAAAACGATTTGAAATCATCAAGCAACAATCATGCAACGTATCAAACCCGCTTGACATTGGAGCCATCACTCTCCCAAACTGTGACTTGTTAGCTTCCTTCTTCCTGGAAAAAACTGCAAATATCGAGAACAAACTTCAATCAGTGAAGGAACTACTCCCGGCTGCCTCATTCAACTTTCCACATTCCCCCCAGCCCGGTGAATAGAGTGATCTACGAAGTCAGGTCCCTAAAAACAATGCCTCCTGGCACACTTTCACATCAATCAATGATAGTAATATCTACAATATCCTTTCATTCTTAAACCCATCTAATCACTTCATTGACCTCTTACCTCCGACTATCTTAAAAAAGATCAAATCTGTTATTATCCCCTTATGGTCTAAGATAGTAAACGCCTCGCTACATCAAGGCACCATCCCTGACTATCTAAAAGTAGCACAGGTGACCCCCACTTTAAAAAAACATAATGAAGATTGCTCAAATCCCACCAACTAACGACCTAGCTCTAACATCCGCACTCTTGCGAAGTTCTTGGAAAAATGTGTCCAGATCCAAGTCTGTAACCACAGAGACAATTTCCATCTCCTTGACCAACACTAATAGGCTTCCATCATGGCCACAGCACTGATTCAGCACTTACTCACGTGGTGGATGACATATTAAAATGTAGAATTTAAATGAATCATGCCTTCTGATACTACTCGACTTATCTTTTGCCTTTGACACTGTTAAACACGAAAATCTATTGACCCTACTTGAACAAAGGATGGGCTTAACAGGGGTCGTATTGCAATGGTTTACTTTATTCCTCCACAGCAGATCCCAAAGAGTCAAGATGATTCAATCCCTCTCTATGCCTGCCACGGTCACTCTGGGTGTTCCACAGGGATCCACCCTCTCACCCATTCTCTTCAATCTATTCTTGGAACCGCTAGCTGACTCCTTAATATCTGCTAACATTCATTATCACATGTATGCAGATGACACGCAATTGTATCTCAAAATCTTTTCCCCAGATGACATCATATCCCTCAACTCTACTCTACAAAACTCTCATCTTGGCTCACCGACAATCATCTCAAGCTCAAAGCTGCCAAAACGGAATTCCTATTCATCTCACCTCTGAACAACATTCACGAAATCAATCTTTGGATGAAACATCTTATAGCACTCAACTGTTCTCCTCACATCATAGATTCTGCTAGATCCTTGAGAATGACATTAGACAAACACTTGAATATGCAGGATCACGTCAGTACGGTCACCAATGGAGCAAACCTTCAGATGAACAATCTATGGAGACTTAATCCTTACCTCCTGTAGGAGGACCTTAAGCATGCGGTTCAAGCTCTTGTGTTGCCCAGACTCAACTACAGTAGTGCCACACTATCAATCAATCAATTAGTCAATCAATTTGTAAAGCGCACTACGTACCCGTGAGGGTTTCAAGGTGCTGGGGGGGGGGCGGTTCTGCTGCTATTGGTCGAAGAGCCAGGCCTTGAGTTGTCTCCTGAAGGTCAGCAGGTCTTCGGTTTGTCGTAGGTAGAGGGGGAGGGTGTTCCAGGTCCTGGCGGTGCGGTGGGAGAAGGATCTGCCTCCGGAAGTTGTTCTACAGATGCGTGGGACCGTGGCCAGGGCATGGTCAGCGAAGCAGAGTTTCCTGTTGGGTACCTAGAAGGAGAGTCAATTGTTGAGATAGGCTGGTCCGGTCTTGTCGAGTGCCTTGTGTGCATGGATCAGGAGCTTGAAGGTGATTCTCCTGTCGACAGGGAGCCAGTGCAGGTTCCTCAGGTGGGGGGTGATGTGGTCGCGGCACGGGATGTCGAGGATCAGGCGTGCAGAGGCGTTCTGGATTCTCAGCAGTCTGTTGATGAGCTTGGACGGGGCTCCGGCGTAGAGGGCGTTTCCGTAGTCGAGTCTGCTGCCGACTAGGGCCTGGGTGACTGTTTTCCTTGTGTTTGTTGGGATCCATCTGTAGATCTTGCGGAGCATGCGGAGGGTGTTGAAGCAGGTGGAGGAGACTGCATTGACTTGTTTGGTCATGGTGAGTTTTGAATCGAGGATGACTCCCAGGTTGCATGCGTGGTCGGTGGGGGCTGGGGGTTCCCCAGTGATGTGGGCCACCATGAGTCGTCCCATGCTGAGGGGTTGGACCCGAGGTTGAGGATCTCCGTCTTGTCTGTGTTCAGTTTAAGGCGGCAATCCTCCATCCAGTCGGCGACGGCCTTCGTTCCCTGGTGGAGGTTGGATTTGGCGGTGAGAGGGTCCTTGGTGAGGGAGAGGATCAGCTGAGTGTCGTCGGCGTAGGAGATTACGTTGAGGTCTGGGATGGCTATGGCGATGTCTGGCGAGGTCGAGTAGGTCCCAGAGTTCAAGGGCGTGTTTGTGTGCGGAACAGGTGTTGAGCAGGATGCATCTAAGCTGGTTGGGTTCCGTCGTGGCAGGCGTCTTTCGCGGCAGGAGAAGCTGCAGTTCCGGCAGGTGAAGGGACCGTGGGTGCGCTTCGGGGCGGCCTTGCAGCAGGTGTGGGTCCTTCCTGGGTTGAGAGCGACGAGGGTGTTGGCGTCGTAGCAGAGGCGGTGGTCCTCGTGGCTGCTGTGGGGGCCAGTGGTTCTGGCACTGGGTGCGGTCCAGGCGCGGACGGGCGCAGACGGGATTGCCTTAGGCGCACCCGCTGCGCGCGGCCGCGCTGCGGCTGCCATATATGGGGAGGTGGGGAGATAGGATCAGCTGGGAGGCAGAAGGCAAGGGACGGGTGGAGCGAATGAGCGTGGAGGGGGCAGCGGCGGGTACGGGGGCCGGGGAGCGGAGCGGGGCGATCGCGGGAAGGAGAAAGGCAGGGGTAGGGGTTGAGGGGCAGCGAGAGGGGCACAGAATCAAGGTGGTAGCAGTGAAGAGAAACAGGGCACAGAATCAAAGGGCAGCAGTAAAAGAGACTGAAGCACAGAGTCAAGGGGGCAGCAGTACAAGAGAATGAGGCACAGAATCAACGGGGCAGCAGTAAAGAGAAACGGGGCACAGAATCAAGGGGGGCAGCAGTACAATAAAAACAAGGCACAGTCTCAAGGGGGCAGCAGTAAAGAGAAACGGCACAGAATCAAAGGGGGCAGCAGTACAATTAAAACGGGGCACAGAATCAAGTGGGCAGCAGTAAAGAGACATGGGGCACAGAATCAAAGGCCAGCAGTAAAGGAAAACGAGGCACAGAATCAGACGAGGGGGCGGGGGGCATAGGAGAGGAGCGGATAGGCAGAAAGGAACTTTAGAGCGGATACAAACCAAGGCCACCACTGGCCACCAGGGATGAGGTGCAGGTGGAGGCCTGCGGGTGGTGGAGGGCCTCGAGCTTCGGTGGCGATCAGGACACTTCAGCGGGGGTGCAGGCGGCACTGCAGCGGGGCGAGCGACCTACCAGGAAGGTCAAGGGTCGCTCTCCTCACTGCGCAGCGGCTGCCATATATGTGGAGGTGGGGAGGGAGGAGCAGCTGGGAGGCGGGAGGCGAGGGGTGGGTGGAGCGAATGGGCATGGAGGGGGTGGGGCTGCAGGGGAGGCAGCGGCGGGTACGGGGGCCGGGGAGCGGAGCGGGGTGATCGCGGGGAGGAGAAAGGCGGGGGTAGGGGTCGAGAGGGCAGCGAGAGGGGCACAGAGTCAAGGGGGCAGCAGTGAAGAGAAACGGGGCACAGAATCAAAGGGCAGCAGTAAAAGATACTGAGGCACAGAGTCAAGGGGGCGGCAGTACAAGAGAACGAGGCACAGAATCAAGGGGGCAGCAGTACAATCAAATGGGGCACAGAATCAAGGGGGCAGCAGTAAAGAGAAACGGGGCACAGAATCAAGGGGGGCAGCACTACAATAAAAACGGGGCACAGAATCAAGGGGGCAGCAGCAAAGAGAAATGGGGCACAGAATCAAAGGGGGCAGCAGTAGAATAAAAACGGGACACAGAATCAAGGGGGCAGCAGTAAAGAGACACGGGGCACAGAATCAAAGGGCAGCAGTAAAAGAAAACGAGGCACAGAATCAGACAAGGGGGCGGGGGGGCACAGGAGAGGAGTAGATAGGCAGAAAGGAACTGTAGAGCTGATACAAACCAAGGCCACCACTGGCCACCAGGGATGAGGCGCAGGTGGAGGCCTGCGGGTGGTGGAGGGCCTCGAGCTTCGGCGGTGATCAGGACACTTCAGCGGGGGTCAGGCGGCGCTGCAGCAGGGGGGGAGCGACCTGCTGACTGCTCTGGGGTCTCTGCGGGGCTGAATCCGGGAGGTGCTGAGCGGGAGGGGCTGCACTGGGTGGCAGGCACTGCGATTCCGGCTCTGGATCTACCCTGCTGCTGCTCCGGCCCCTGGTACTTGCTGTCAAGCTCTCCTCGTACAGCCTACCTAGGTACAAATTGGCCCCTCTAAGGGCCTCCCTTAACGCGGCTGCCAAACTTTTTTCCAGAAGAAAAAGAAACAAGCACATTTCCCCCCTAGCTCTAAAATCTCTGAACTGGCTCCCTTATGAGGCAAGAATCCAACTAAAGATAGCATGCATGACGCATAAAGCCCTACATTTTAATACCCCCAGATATTTGTCTAAAAAACTAGAACATTCGGGGGTTGCAGACCATTGAATCTTTTTATGATGCCTGACCTTTTCATTGCTGACTACCTTTGAGAGCAAGCTTAGTAATTTGTGTATTCTCAAGGCTCTTTACTTCATTCATATTTGTGGCCATTTTAGTTAGTTCAATTATACGCTACCTTCCCTCCATGTAAAGCGCTCTGATACCCACTAGGGTCATGTTTGCACTACACAAAACTTTAGACATGAATAAATAAACATGATGGCTTTGACCAACATATGACATTGATACCTGGGGACATGATTACAATGAATGACATATGTGTATTTCCTATAAATGAGAGAATGATATTTGTGTACAAAATGATGAAACTATCTTTGAACACAAATAGTGTATTTATCATAAAATCACAAACTTATATTTGTAAACAGATTTGTTTAATAAAGTAACTTTAACATTCTGCATTTTGGAACAGAAATTGTGTGTTTGGAGAAGTTAAAAAGCTGATACTTGGGAACAAAATGAGTTGATTACTAAAAATGAAAATATGTATTTAACATTTGTTCAAAAAAATGGCAAACAGGTGGATGCGTTATGTGAACAATTTACTTACTAAGCACAAACTAAAGTATTTTAATATTTTTGAAGCTCACTTTCGACTAATAATGTTTGATGATAAAGAGCTTCTCTATGCTGATCTAGGTACTTATTGCGGTACATCTTTGCACAATGCACACATTTGATGCTCTGGCAAGTATTTCATGGCTCATGCAAAGGCATTTCATGATCTATACGGAGAGGGTTTTGTGACTCTTTATCAGTATAAATAAATGTTTATCAACCTCTCAGCTTGAGTGATCATGGTAACCAAGGTCTGCTTTCCTCGTCTGATTAACATGAGCAGTATCACTGCCGTCTAAGGGCTAAGACAATGAGATCCCCAACTTGATATTTTCGCATCCACCCCATTTCTGGTAGATTCTCAGTCATTTGTTATGATTGAGAATCTAGATGACCATGTAATAATTAGAACATGAAATAACCTTGGACACTGAAGAAAATGAATTTACCTTAACCAGGTATAGGGACACAGAAAAAAACAGCATTTGCATATCAGGTAAAAATCATTATTAGGAGGGTCTGTAAAATATCATAACTAAATTAGTTAAAGCACTTAAAAACCTATGCTTTTTGGCCAATTCCCTTAGCATAGTTTGCTTTAACAACCCTCTTTTTAAATGGTTTCTCCAAGGGGTGAACAGTCCAGAATCCACTCTGTTGGGTTTGGGCTAACATTTGATAAGTGCAGTTAATAGTTGAACTGAACTTGGTTTCTCATGGTAGTCCTAAAAAGGCAGTGCCCAAGGTGTTGGTCTAATAGGTCAGTGAGTGGGTTGGTTTTTTTGAGGTTTGTGGGCCTGTTCTATGGTTTGGTGGGCCGTTTTTTGCTGTTGATTTGTTAGATATTGCCAAAAGCATTGCCTGCGGCAAGCACACATGCATGCGGTGTCCCATACTTTGGAAAACAGCTGTACAACGTGTCTTTACAGCGTCAAAACGGCCTTATTTGCAAATGTGGGTCACTTTTTTAGCTATCTAATTCACTCATGTTGACCACTTTTATTTTGGTGCCTGGGGCTATTTTCTGTCCCAGTCTGACCCTGGTCCCGACACTGGTAGTGAGCCTACTATATTCTCATTGTAATATTTGTATAGGATATACAACCTACACATTTGAAAGTTCAGCTGCGGCCACTGGGCTCATATGCATCTTATTGTCACCAGAAGGATGAAGATGTAGGCCATGCTGTGAATCACCCTATTCTGACGTAGGAACATGCATGCACGGGGCAAGGAAAACTCGCCTAAGTATTTTCAAGAGCCTCCTTAATGTAAAGTGCACTCTGGTATCTGGAAATGGTTGGTACATATTAGTAAATTAATGTCACAGTGCTCAATTTATGCCAATGATTGCAGATAGTGGGCACCTATATTTTCAATGTCAGACGTTGACCCAGATCAAAAGAAAAAAAGGCAAAAAAGGCAGAAATATCGAGGAAGAGTAAAATAGGAAAACAGCAATGAAAGGAGGAAGCAGGGAAGGAGAAAAGCAATAAAAAAAAACAGCAGAGATGGAAAAGAACCTGCATGAGTGAGATAAATGAAAAGAAAACGTAAAGTGGTTAAAGAAATATGCATGCGGCTAAATCGAGACTAGGCATCCTTTGTATTTCGCCACCCTGGCAATGAGCTACTAAGAAAAAAGTTGGAGCCCTGCTTTTGTTTCTTTATGTATTTTTTTTTCTTATAAATTAAGCACCCTGAATGAACAGCCCTCTACCCTAATTTGTGAAGATCTGCGGTCAAAATGCAGCTATTAGCAAGCTACTTTTCTGATTTTTATTTTTTTTGTTTTTTGTCCTCATCTCACCTATAAACTATTTGCAGGGCATAACTGGTCAGTTTAATGATGGGGCGCCCTCCGACCACCTGCACTTGTTTAGGTTATCCAACCAATCCCCTTATGTCATCCGGGATTTAGGTATTAATCATAGGACAATGATATTTCGACCCTTAACATCAGCAGAATGGAATCAACGGAGTCTCAATTCCTGACCCAAACGTATAAAGGGTGCCCAGAATGTGGAGAGGCTAGGGCTGGTACTCAAGGATTCTAGCCGGGTCATAGCAAGTGCGGATTTTAACCAGTCCTCGATTTTCGGAGGGAGGGGGTCCTTCCATCTTAAACAGATCTCCCTTCGGGCCAACAAAATCAGACATAGTAACAGCCCTCTATCAGGTTGAGCCATACTGGCAGTGGACAACTGATCATTAGCAAAGAAACTCAGAGAGCCGTTTAACACAATATCAATTCCAAAAGACATACATAAATATCTGCACACCCCTTCCCAATATAGTCCAAGTTTGGGACATTCATAAAAGATATGTATGTCATTGGCTTTAGGGAGCGAACACCTGGGACAACTCGGTTCGGGGTTAGGGGCGAATTTCGAGATCTTCTCCGGAGTATAATAGATTCGATTGGTGACAAAAAAGTGGTTTTTCTTCAGACTAGCAGATTTGGTGTATTTATAGAGCAGGGTCATGGAAGGTTCTAGGAGATTCCCGATATCGACTTCAAAAGTTGAATCGTTCCATGCTGACGCCTGATGAGGAATACCCACATCATCTGCGTTGATCAGGAGCCTATACCATATGGAGATTTCCTTCTTCAGATGTTGAATATTTTTTAGAGCAGCTTCCACCTCTCCATTACCCCTTAAATTCTCCTTTTCTGTTTCAAACCAAGATTTTAGTTGGATAAACTTAAATCTGGAAAACCCCAGACCAATTCTTGCCTTCAATACCTCCCAAGGATGTATGCCATTTTCGTCCCCCAACTCAGACCAAGTCTCGACCCCAGCTCTTTTAATTGGGAGAGCCAAGCTGTCCTGGAGGCAGGGGGGGGTCCCCGGGGAGTCCCAGATCGGAGCCTGATCGGAGTAGTAGCCTATCCCACATCTGGAACGGATGAAATACCAGACCTCCAAAGCATTTTTAATCACCTTCAACCTTACTCGTTTGAAGAATTTTGGTGAGCCAAACTTGTAGAGAAACCCTACTTTATTCCCCCGGCCTTCAGAATTGACCAATTCCCCCAACACCTTACCCCAGGA
This sequence comes from Triturus cristatus, assembly GCF_964204655.1. Classification (NCBI taxonomy): domain Eukaryota; kingdom Metazoa; phylum Chordata; class Amphibia; order Caudata; family Salamandridae; genus Triturus; species Triturus cristatus. The sequence continues at coordinate 456,319,537 of NC_140580.1, read as the reverse complement.
ACATGCAGTCGGTTCCCCTAAAAGCATCCTAATGGCCTTAAATTGAAAGGCGACCAGATAGCACCGAATTTCTGGGAGGGCCAATCCCCCTTTAGCTAGGCGACGCCTCAGATTTTTCCAGGAAAGCCTAACACCCTTCTCACCCCAGATGAAGCTCCCGATTTTACTTTGCGCCTTTGAGATAGAGTGTTTAGGGAAACCTAGAGGAACTGCATTAAACAGGTAGGTTAATTTCGGGAGGATGGTCATTTTAACTAAATTCACCCTCCCGAAGATGGTCAAAGGGAGATTCCTCCACCTAGCAAACAACTGATCAATTTCCTTTATTATTTTTTCTACATTGATAGATGGAATTTTTTCGAGATCTTTCACAATGACAATTCCAAGATATTTAAATGTATTACTGATGGCCCCGCTCCACTGACCTATGTTCCAGCACATAACCTCCGTCTTCGTGGAGTTAGCCAAATATCCGGAGATTGCCCCAAAATCTTCCAACAGAGCCCCGACCTTTGGCAGAGTTATCTCGGGGTTGTCTGTGTAGATAATTATATCGTCCGCATATAGTGCAATTTTGGAACGATATTGCTGAGTTTTAAACGGGGTTATAGACTCATCTAGCCTTATAGCCTGGGCAAGAGGCTCAATGTAAAGATCGAACAATAAAGGGGAGATGGGGCAGCCTTGCCTAGTCCCTCTTTGGATATTAAAACTAGGAGTAAGTACACCATTGATGAGAATTTTAGCTGAGGCATCCTGATAGCACTTTTTCAAAGTGTGAATAAAGATTGGACCAAATCCCATCTCCTCCAGCACCTCCCAAAGATAGGCCCAGCACACCCTGTCAAAAACCTTGGCGGCATCTAGCACTACCACCGCCAAGGGTTCGAGTCTAGAAATCGCCAGATCGATGTTTCCAATAAGTAGCTGGGTTTGTTCCTGAATGTGCCTCCCAGTAATGAACCCTTTCTGGTCTGTATTAACCAATCCCGGGGCTAATTTGCCCAATCTCCCTGCCAAAATGCCCATAAAGATTTTATAATCTGCGTTAAGCAGGGAGATTGGGCGATAAGAATCCACTCTAGCTGGGTCCTTCCCTGGCTTAAGAATCAGGACAATGATAGCCTCCCTCGATGAATTAAGAACAAGGCCTGTTGGGCTGTAAATTGAATGGAACAGGGAGCCCATGACAGGAATGACTTCCTCAGAGAGGGATTTATACACTTCGTTTGGGAGGGCGTCAATGCCGGAGGCTTTACCATTTTTAGAGATCTTTATTTGATTTCTTATTTCCTGCAACGTAATTGGGGAGTCAAGGAGATCTTTATTGGCCTGTGTTAGCATGGGGAGGGATTTTGAGCGCAGCCACCCGCGGATTTGTTATTTAGAGGGGGATAAATTCTCCCTATAAAGATCCGCAAATAAGGTAAGTATAGTGTTTTGAATGTCACCTATATCTGTGGATCTATCTCCTTGGTTATTTATCACCAGCTCGGCTATGTCATTCTTCGAGCGATCAGATCTCGCTTTCCACGCCAAAAGAGCCACAGCCCTCTCCCCATACTCATAGTTCTCCATCTTACTCCTTTCCCATTGCTTCTTACACTTCTCTTCTAAAATACCTCTATAACTTTGTCTTGCTTGTTCAAGATCAAGTTCTGCCTGCAACACCCCTTGTCCATCTGAGGATTTTAATAGCCTCAAATGCTCGGCTTCTAGCAGTCTGATCTTCTCTTCGCCCACCTTTAACGCACTCCCTTCGGAACGATTTTTAAAACATATGAGACTGTGGAATCGGCCTCTCAGGGTAGCCTTAAAGGCGTCCCACACTACCTCAATGGCAGCTGAACCTATGTTGGTGTCAAAAAATTCCAAAGACGATGTTTTAACTTCCTGAATTAGATCTAAATCGTCTAACCTTCCCCTGCTGAGAGTCCATCTTGATTGAGATTTTATTAGTAATTTTTTGATGGAGCCGAAAACAGGGGAATGGTCCGAGAGATGACTGGAGAGAATAGATATAACAGAGTCTTTCCCAAGTAGAGACTTACTGGCTAGTAAGTAGTCGATCCTAGAGGAATGATGGAATCTCTTGCTGTAGAAGGTATATCCAGCCCTGTCACCTTTCGTGTACCTCCACACATCGACCAAGCCGAGATCGTGAATCAGATTCTTCATTGCCCGTCTGACAAGGGGAGTTGAGATGGAACGCACCTGATTCGACCGGTCCAAAATAGGATCTAATAGGACATTGAAATCACCTCCAACAATTATTGGGGGGGCCACCAACATAAGCTTGGATTGCAGCTTAACAATGTAAGAAGGGTTATCGATATTCGGGCCATAGAATGAGGCGCACGTCAAGACAGTCCCCCCAAAGTCCAACTGCACTATCACCCATCTCCCTGATTGATCGGTCTGGATGGATTTAATTGAGCAGGTTAGCCCCCGTTTAACCAGGACAGCCACCCCACGGCTATTCATACATTGATTCGAGACGCCATAGGTTTTTATCCAGGGTACTCCTGAAAATAGTTTATTCGACTCCCCTGTGGTCAGATGGGTCTCCTGTAGGAGGCAAACCCGAGCTTTTGAAAGTTCCAGGTATTTCATAATCAGCCTTTGCCTCCTAATACACCGTAGCCCATTTACGTTCCAGGAAAGAAGACCCAAACCGGCCTGGTCAGTAGTTACATTTGCCATCCGTATTCATCGCCCTCCCACATTGATGTCATTCCAGAAGTTAATTCCCAAGAGTAAGATGAGGTTATTTTAATTTTGTTATTTTTATTTTTATTTTTATTTTTTAGTCCTTACTCACCCATGGTGACCCCCCCCAAAATCCGCCCCCTCCCTCATCCCTGTGAGTGCCCCTAATCCCTTGAGGAACCCTCCCTTGAAGATGGGTGAACCCATTAGGTCACGTGCACCTCGGGTTAAAAAAAAAAAAAAAAAAAAAAATAGTATACTAGGGGAGAAGATTGGAGGCAGGATAGGAAAAAGGAGTGCAACAACGGATATACTATCCTGTGAAGAGGCCCTCGCTTGTTTACATAACAAACCTCACTTTGCCTGCTCTGCCCTCCTTAGTCCAGCCATGAAGTAATCTACTTCTTCAACTGTATGGAATAAGTGCATCTGATTATTATGCATGGCAAGCAACTGAGCCGGAAATTTTAGTTGTACCTTAACACCCAGAGACCTCATTTCCTCCATTCTGCTGCCCATTTCCCACTGCCTTGTAGCCGTTATGTGGGAAATGTCAGACCTAATTTGAAAGGTAAATGAATCCGAACCATTTGGATAAAAAGTTAAAGAACCCTCCTTGAGACCAAGTGATAGAACTAACTCTTTTACTGAATATGAGAGGAAGTTAACCAAAATCTTCCGGGGTTTCTGTTTTTTCGGGTTTTTCCTGTAGGGATCACGATGAATTCTTTGGATTTCTGACATCAAATCAATGTCAGACTGATCTTTTAAAACAGACCCCTTTAAAATAGAGATGACAAACCCCTTTAAGTCCGAACCTTCCAAGTTCTCGGGAATATTGAGGAGCCTTTGATTATTCTTCCTTGAATGGTTTTCCAACCTTTCGATGTCGTCCTTCAGAGCCTTTTGTTGTAAGGTTAACTTCCCTACTTCCCTTGCGGCCTCACTTATAGTTTCTTTAATGCCAGGTATTTCTGCTTCGAGAAGGCCCGTCCTTACCGCCACCTCATCAAGCCTCTGGGACAGAACTTCACAGGAAGCCTTGATCGCCGCCTGATTGGCTTCAGAGACAGAGAACCTTCCCGCAAGTTATGCTTGATTTAATTCCGAGACCTTAAACCCACTTAACATCTCCTTCTTCATGGCGATTAATATATCCGATAGAGATCGCACTTCGGAGCCCTCTGCTGCTTCCAAGCTTCCTGCTGTGAGACACCCGGAGGGCGCTCCTGTTGATAAGTCTCCGGAGGGATCTTTAAACGGTGCGGGTCCTTCCCCGTCCGGTGGTCCCAAAACATTAAACCTATTCGAAAGGGTTACACCTTGTTGTGGGGCCTTAAGCACTGGGGAGTCAGTTAGAGACCCAATGGGCCGCTTAGTAGATTGCTTAGCCCCCCTTTGTTTACATTGAGAAAACGGGGTCACAGGGGAGGAGACTCCCCCATCACTTACAACTAATTTCTGTTTAGGCTTGGATTTTACTTTAAAGAAAAACCCCTCCGGATCTTCAAGGGACCCTTCAGTAGTTTGATTGGGCTCCACTGTGGCGGCCATGACTCTATAGTAGGTTTTTAATGAGGGGGTGATTTTTGAAATAAGTACGGGTTTCTTTTTTACTCTAATTTTAGCTTTAGAAACCCCTCTCTGTTTCAATTCCTCCTCCTCTTCTTCGCACTCCCCAAACCTAGCCCCGGACCTCCTTAACTTTGCTTTAGTTAAGTTAACAATAGATGTCTTTTTTTGGGTCGCGGGGACATGGGAAGCCTCTGAATTCTGCAATGAATAAGCAGCTCTTGCTCTTAGGGTATAGCGACCCACTCTAGGAGGAGAGACAATACCTTTTGTATAGCCACCTTCATTCACCTCCATACAGTTACTTAGAATGTCAATGCCGCCTCCCCAGGGCGCCGGGACCAAACCAACCAAGCTTGAAAAATCGTCGTTACACCTTACCGGAGATTTGACCCCCTCTGAGGATTGAATATCACCTCTGTCTTCTTCTGAGGAATGGCGCGCGATTCTCGCGATTCTCGCTTTTGATATCCCAGCTGCCTGCTCCGAATGCTCTCAATAGGGATCCCACTGCTGCTCCGGCGTCACCGCTGCTAGTGCTGACACTGCCCCCGAGACCCGGAACCAAAAACAGGCAGAGACCCGGAGCCTACGGAGCCTCGCTGCCACCTCCCACCTCCAGCCGAGAGACTGACTGCTGAAGCCCATCAAGTCCGGGTGACTGGAACAGAGGAGGACTCGCTGAAAGCTGCGTGCACTTCGCCAGGCAAAAGGACCGACGAACAGAAGAAAAATCAGCTCACAGGGCCCCCGGAATGCCTCTCCCACCTCCCTTCATTCCCCCTCATCCCGTGAAAAGACCCGAGGTGAGTGCGGCCGCGACCGTTATCTGCCGGCCGCCATGTTCCTCCCCACTACTTTTCTGAATTTTAAAATATGTTCTATTGTCTCAAAACACATACCTACCTATCCTGATGACTGCAGTTTACCTGACATTGTTGTAATATGGTCTAAAAGAAACACTTTTAGTCAAAGACAACAATATCAACCGTTTAAAAAAAAAAAAAAAAAAGTCCTCATTCTCAGAGTTTCTGCAATTTAATTTTTCAGAACATTTTGTAGTTCTGCTTTGCATGTTCTTTTAAAGTGGTTCTAAACAAGATTCCTATTAAACACTTGAAGTAAAAAAATGCATGTATTATTTTAATGAAATATTGTGCTGCCCTGTTTCTGTCATTGAGAACAAACAACTCTTCAAATCACTAGAAAAATAAATGCACAGTTTCTATGCTAGAAACTGCAGGCTAGAAACCTGATCTCTTTTGATTAACAGGCACAGCCGTCATGCTTACTGAAATAAATGCAATGAATGTCCAGCCATTAAAGTTCAAATGAATAGAAGTCTGAATGCAATTGAGTGTCATGCTGAGCCACCATCTCCAGACCCACGTGGAATTCGAGCTGTAATCCTGGGAACTAACCTAGCTTTTCTCAGCCTAATGAAATGATATTATTAAAGCTGCAACATGAGATCATGGCTGCAGCAGAGCTTTCTTATCTTATTATTTCGTTTTTTTGTTATATTTGGTGCATGATGTGAGATATAAGAGGGGAGAGGCTAAAACGTTTAAGCTAAAGTGTTTTATAATTAACCCATCTCTTAACCCAACTTTTTTTTCTCTAAAGACAAAAGCATAGTTTATATCTTATTTTGTGGGGCAATGTATATTGCCTAAACAAGATGGGGGCTACTTTTAAATATATTCTGAGTTGCGAAAATATCACACTGAAGGAGCTCCCATTCTTTTCACTGTCACTCTCTCTCCACGGGGCATATTTACAAGGGCTTTATCTCCGCTTTTTTGGCTTAAAAAGCCAAAGAAGCGGAGATGAAACTATCACCCTGTTTACAAGAGGGTGCAAACATGCATAATCGCATGTTAGCACCCTTTTTCCCAACGCCTCCCTTTGCAGCTCTAATGAGATGCAAAGTGGGCGTCACTGGGCGTCACTGGGTGTAGCCCGGATGGACAACCTTGCATATATCGCTGATGTTCACATTGCGATATTTACAAGGCTGCCGCATCATTTTAGCACACGTTTGTTTTCTCCAAAAACTAACGTCTCCTAAAATGCATACTTACCTATCCCCAACATTGGGGTGGATTATGCTGATACGGCCCTGTGGGTCGTATCAGCAAGGTTATCACCGTTTTGCAGGGAACATCGCTGGTTTCGCCGTTTTGCAGGGAACATTGCTCGAAAACCAGCAATGTTCCCTACAAAAGGGCAATAATCTCGCTATCTCTGGAATTTTTATCACCCTGGAGAAATGCTTTGTTAATAACGCGCTACCAGGGCGATAAATTCCAGATATAGCTTGCGATAATAAAATTATCGTTAAGCACGGCCAACGATAATTATCGCTGGCCGTTGATAATATGCCCCTACATCTTTTTTATTCTCAGCCTATCTTTTTAAGGCCTGATTTGACAGACTACTGTCTGCTAGATTTCATGTCAACACAACATACAATGCAATATAAACAATTTAGAGAGCGTTGTAGGTCAACCCCCTTTAGCCATTATGTTACTTTGGTGAGCCCTCGTCAGGCATTAACTTTATGTGGTATCTATCAGTCAGTGGCATTTCACTAATATTTCTATGTTCACTGTAAACAATACCCTTTTTTCATAATATGTCCGATGGTAGCTCCTATCCTTAATTGCAACCATGCCACGCTGAAAAAGGCACACTCTGAGACTTTTAGGGCTCGATTCACAAAGATCTTCCACACTTGTGGCAGATGCCCCACAGTCATAGCAGGTGGCCCACACTCATGGTGGAACCTCTGAGTTGGAGGTCCTGCCACGAGTGAGGCCCTCCCATAATGACTGCATGCCCCTGCCAGTACTGTGGGACGTCCACCACGATTGCGGAGGCAATTTGTGAATTGGGTTCTTATTGTTTATAAGAATTTTCACTGCAGCATCCAAGAATTAGGGTGTGGGTTGCTGCCAGGAGCAGCATGGACCCATTGTGAAAAACCTGCCAAAAAATACAGCACTATCTATGTGGTTGGTCCAATGCACAAATGAGCCTCTATTATGTAATGGTCTCACTATCCCTGTTTGTGCTATGGTGCACCTTTCAACAGGTGCACCAGTGCAAATAGGATAGTGCATCCAATTGCAATTAATGCATTGCCCTAAGGGCAGCTGAGAACCTGCCTTGCCCTGGTGACATCATATTAGTGATAGGTGGGCTGACTGTTTGACATCTACGGTCCACCTTTCTCTGTTCAGGTGACCCCCACCTGTACTCCAAAGGAGGGACAGAGATTTCCCTGCAAGTGGGTGCAGCGAATGACCACATCTGCCTGCAGGGGAATTTCTGACGGCTCAATGAGACCCCCTTTCTCCCCTTGAAGGGATCGCCTTCAATAGGTGCACTGACTGTACGCCGCCTCTTTGTGGCACATTGTCAGTGGTCTCCTTAGGGTGTGGGTACAGAGTCAAAGCCTTTCCCTCATTAGCAGGGAACCATGTCCCCATCCTAAAGACAGAACACCTTTGAAGATGGCTCTAGCATTATATGTGCACCAGACCTATCAAAGGCTTTTGCACCCTCTTCTGTATATACTGCAGTAGGCAGGGAGCGCAGAAAATGGACATTCACTTCTGTTGCACATTTTATATAACCCGATCCCTGGTGTCTTTCCAGTCACAATATGATGACTTTCTAAGAACACTAGAAAACACCATCCACTACCCAAGATGGCCTGCAACACTAAAGTGGGCACTCCAAGCTGCTCTGGTCTGGAGTGACCACCCCATGCTGGTCCTTTGCCCTACCTCCTTCTGTGTGGGCCCAGCCATTACCTCAGCTACCACAACTGTACAGGCTAAACCTTTGGCCTTGGCAAGGTGTGTACCAGCTACTGCTTCTATACTGCAGGCAATAGAACTGCATCAGCCTCAGTTCTCTAGCCTGGGAGGCTTCTCTGCTTGCATTCTATAATTCACAGGTAGCAACGCACAAGCTATGTTGAATGTTCATCTGGCACTGGGGTAGTGAAGTGGGAGGGAGAGAGCAGAAAAATCATGGAGTCAGGACGCAGGCAAATCTCTTATAGCACACTCTATGCATCCACACCCATAGTCTGCGGCTGGTAGTGGATGCTGCATGGCTGCTGGCCTGGGTCTGGAGAAGAGATATATATATTACCCATTGGGTAGTTATAATTAGGACCACATCTGGGTTTGCTTATAACTTCGGTGCCAATTGATGAATCTCTGAGCCTTCATGAGGCCCCTGGGATCGACCAAAGCTGGTATTTTTGTTTTGTGGAACGGAGCGCACAGCACCCCTCCCCAACCCTCAATCAAAATATCTGCATATATGATATTTCAGATTCCTATGTTTTAAGCTGAGTGAATACTTATCAAGAAATATGCGCATGCGGGTTCTTTTGGTGAGTTTCTCTTTCTTAAAGTCTACTAGATATATCAAGGATGAAAAATTTCCAGAGGCTCCTTACTGTGAATAGACTTATCTTTTAAAAAAATCAATATAAAAATAAAACATTTTCTTACAGTTAGAAACAGTAGGTTTACTTTGGTGTCTTGTGTTAATATTCCTAGTTTTCATGGAAGATTACCGAAAGTTAGGATCATACCTTGGTTTAGCTAAGGCCATGAAACAACAGATTTCTGAGTGGTTTCATTTTGTTTGCCGCAAATGAATTTAGATATACACTGTTGCGGAGAAAACCCAGAGACCATGAACTTTAGTCTTGATTATGATGTGTCAACATTGTGCATAATTTGTCAATCAATGATTTATGATTATATGATGTGCAAAGTATATTCATAACATATATATATTGGGCCCAATTCACTAAAGTAATCTGAGACAAAATCCTAACTTTATGACTTTCAGTATTCAAAAAGGGCATTTAGGAGTAGTAAAGTTAGGATTTTGACCCAGTTAAACTTAAGTCTTTGTCTTAAGTTAAACTTAAGACCAAAACTTAAGTTTAGCTGAGACAAAATCCTGGAGATTGCAGGACTCGCCTGGACTTGAGTGCGTCTTCATTTGTTGGGCAACTTTTTGATGAAGTATTCAGGCCTGTCCAAGGTCGGGGAGATTGCACCGCCACTACAATGAAAGGTGGACTGCCATTTTCAGATACACTGAAAGTGCGATGGCAGAGGAACAGGTTTGGTTTTATTGAAGTGGCGACGCAATTGGAGGCTCATGGGAGCTTTGGAATTTGTATAAAACAATGTTATTGAGGCAGAGACTTAGTTTTCATCTGCATCTGCCGGTAAATGCCTGTGATGAAGGAGCAGGAGCTCCAAAATGCATAGGGCACAGAAATATCTAAGAGTGGATGCCGGTTTTTACCTTAATAAAGGATCCTGCTGGAAATTGCAGGACTCGCCTGGCCTTGAGTGCGTCTTCATTTGTTTGGCAACTTTTTGATGATATGTATATATATATATATATATTCCACTCGATACCACTGCGTCTCACTTTCCCCTCACGGGACGAAAGAACACTGGAGCCGAGGCCACAATCAAAATGCGTGTTTATTAACACCAGGTCCGACGCGTTTCGGAGTTAAACGTCACTCCTTTCTCACGGGCAACAGACTGTGTTATTTTTTTGAATTAAAGCGCAAGTGCCGGTCACGTGCTATAGACATAGACAACATACTTGAATTCATCATCATTTTTTGCGTTTTTTTAGAATACATTCAAAATCATATGGCAATTGGTGCAGGCGATATTTAATCACAGGCAAAATAATTATATACACGGAACTTCGAACAGCTTAAACATTTGCATAAAGAAATTCAAGATTCAAAAACTTTATCCAGGCGCAGGTGCGCACATAGACAAGCTGGGAAGCCCATACCTTCCTTGGGCATTATCATTGCAGAAAAAATTGTAAACATGGTACAGCCCCAGTGGGCAAAGATTCCGTACAAAATCAAAAAACCAGATTGGGCCCCAGCACGCACCGGTATGTACTCACTGTTTGATTCACAATAATACTATGTGGGTTACGTCAATAAAGTACCATGAAACCAAGAGCTGTCATAATTGCTTCGGTACTGCCCATTCACACAATACTGCCCCAGTGGGCTTATATTTCCACATTGTTAGTCTAGATCATGACCATAAGTACAACACTTTCATGAAAACCCGTTTCAGTGAGCAATTTTCTCCAGTACAGTCGAAAGTTTTATGCAGTAATCCCAGTTACAATCACAGTTCCATAGGCCACCTGAAAGATGAATAAAAAAATCATTGACACAACTACAAAAAGTGCACTGACCAAATAAACTTAACACAAAAAGTTTAAAACACATGGAGACCAGTACCAGGACCCGCTGTTACTGACAATTACAAGTGTACCGATAGCTCCTCGTCAAGATTGAGACCTTCTGGGGCCATGGTGTTGTATTTTATAATCGTTTTGGACTCGAGTCTTCTAAGCTCTCCTGTCCTGTTACCACCTCTGCTCCTCGCAGGGATGTGGTCCAGGACAACAAACTTAAGAAGATTCGGATTTTGTCCATGGAATTCATGGAAGTGCCTTGCGATGGGATAAGTTTTATCATTTTTTGTGATGGCTCTGCGGTGTTCTAGTATTCTGACCTTACATTTGTGGATGGTACTGCCCACATAAAATTTATTGCAGGGGCATCTGAGTGCATACACTGCATACTCTGTGTTACAGCTCAAGTGTTTCTGTATTATCATTGGTGATTGATCTTTGGAGAGTTTGATGGACTTACAGTTATTACTGAATTTGCATGCCTTGCATTTGTTGCAAGTGAAGAATCCCTTTATGTCACTTTTTTTTATATCAATCAGCATACTTTTACATAGTGTGTCACCTAGTGATCTTGGTTTCTTGAATGTGAGGGCAGGATATTCACCTACATGTTCACATAAGTCTTCATCATTACGTAGAATTTCCCAAAACTTTTTTAGGCTTTTTCTCACTTCCCAGGCCTGAGTGTTAAAAGTTGTAATAAACCTTATGGGTTCATTCACATCTTCACCATTACCATTGTTAGCCGGGAATAATAGTTCTTGCCTGTTCAACTTGTCCACTTTCTCAGCTGCTTGATTAACTAGAGTGGCATCATAACCTCTAGCTAAAAATCTTTCGGTCATAATGGTTTTCTCAATGAGGTAATTGTCTTCCTCGCTACAATTCCTACGAGCTCTTAGAAGTTCTCCATAGGGAATACTGCGTATGAGTTTTTTAGGGTGACAGCTACCAGCATGCAGTAAGCTATTGCCTGAAGTTGCCTTCCTAAATAGCTTAGTGCAAAGTTTGTTGTTTTTAATGGTGACTTGAAGATCAAGGAATTCGAGTTCTCTGGCATCGATGGTACTGGTAAAAGAAAGGTTGAAATCATTCACATTCAAGGCCTTGACAAACTCTTTGGCCGCCTCCTCAGTACCATTCCAGATACAGAAGATGTCGTCAATGTATCTCAGCCAGAGGACGACGTGGGTTTTGAATAATCCGATTTTATTGATTACCTGCTCCTCCCACCAGCCGAGGTACAAGCCTGCAAAGCTGGGGGCGAAGCAGGTACCCATCGCCGTCCCCTGTATTTGTTTGTACATACGATTGTCAAAAAGGAAGACATTTTTACTCAAACAAAGCTGGATCATATCAAGTACCATTTCAGTGTGGAAGAGGAAGGACAGTGATCTTTGTTTTAGAAAAGATCTGCACGCCTGAATCCCTAACGCTTGAGGGATGCAGGTGTACAGACTACTTACATCCAAACTCATCAAAAGGTAATCTGACTTCCAGACGATATCACTAATCAATCTTAGAAAATCGCTGGTATCCTTGACATATGAAGGGAGGGATTGGACCAGGGGTTGTAGAAAGTAATCTACATACTTAGACGTATTTTCTAAGAGACTATCGCGTGAAGACACAATAGGTCTCCCTGGTGGATGTGTGGCATTTTTGTGTATTTTCAGGAGGAGATAAAGGACCGGGATTTTGGGGTTTTTGCAATGTAAAAATTTGTATTCTTCATCGCTGATCAATTTTTTCTCTCTCCACAATAACAATTTCTTTCCAACTTCCCTGACTGCTTCATCGTATTCAATTTTGTTGGATTGGCTGTATCTTGTGCCATCCGACAATTGTGATCTGCCTTCCTCAAGGTACATGGAACGTGGCCAGATTACCACGTTACCTCCTTTGTCAGATTTTTTTATGACAATATCCGTGTGTGCTTCAAGCTCCTGTATAGCCAATTTTTGTCTGGTGGTCAAATTGGACTTATTTGTTTGCGTTTGGAAAGTTTTTTCAATTCACCAATCATTCCTTTCTCAAAACAAAATATAGCTTCGCTCATGACTTGAGGTATAAATGTGGATTTTGCTTTAAAATTAGTTTGACCACCCCTTTCAACATTGATATCCGTGTTCGCCAGATTAATGCACGGATCTTCTGAATAACCGGCCACCTCAGCTAGCTCATGCACTGTCTGTAAAGTTTCAACATCATCTATATTGAGGTTTAAAACCATTTCGGGTGGTGTAACTTTCTTAGTACTTTTGTTAATAGCAAACCATTTTTTCAGTTTCAACTTCCTAATGAAGAAAAACAAATCAATGCGTGCCTCAGTGTAATTAAAAACAGCCGTGGGACAGAAAGATAACCCCAGGGATAACACATCTACTTGATCTTGGGTCAAAATAAAATCAGAGAGATTTACCACTGTCATGTTATTCATTGTTTTTTGGCGAATCGTCCCCTTGTCCTTGTTCCCACTGGGCTGTCTGTTGGATTCGTGAACTTTGGTCTGTTTCCTCCTCTGCCGCCTCGCCCACGATTTCCTCTTGGGCTGCCGCTGTGTTCCTGAACATTTGTTCTTTCTTTGGCCATCAGCGTGCACTCCTTTAAAAAGCGTGCTTTTGCTGAATCCGGTTCGTGTCCTGCTGCGGTTTCTCTCGTTTCTGTCTCAGTTTCATCTGTGGTAGCTGTAGTCGGTATTTCAATATTCTCTGAGGTCGGTGTAACAACTGGCTTAGGGTGTCTTGTTGGTGGAGTGGTATTCTCATTGGTATCATTCCATAATTGTTCAAATTTTTTACCAAAAGTCAATATCTGTCCTTTGTTATAATCGATTTCATCTCTTTCGAATTTGCTTAATTTCTTCAGTTTGATTTCTTCCTCTATCTTTCCCAATTTTGTCTCCATTTTTGCCATCTCATTGTCGAACTCCTCGTTTGTATACAACTCCTTAAGTTTAAGAATGATTGTTTCACTTTCAGTAGTAAGATCACAACTCTCCTTTTCGGCACATTTTATCAATATTCTTAGCATGTTCATTGAGCAATTGTGGTTATTTGCAGTCCATTCATCAATCATATCTGGATCAGGTTGTTGTAGTGTGGGAGTTATAAATATTCTTAACCCTCTCGGGATTCTATCGCAGTCAACATACTGCTGTAACGCTGTTGCTTCCCACCACTTCAATTGTTCTTTTTTGAGAACCTTCCATAGCTTGTCCCACAGTTTTCTCTTTTCAATCACAGTACTCGAGGTGGACTGTTGCGCACTTGTATTATCATGGGTTACAGGTACTTTGGTGAACAGCTTGGTGGCTGCATCACGTCTCCTAGTGTCTCTGGTGTTAGACATATCTGCGTCGACAGCTCAATTAAAGAAGCGACAGACAGCTGCCCCTCAGCTGTACTGAAACACAATCTTCGCAAAGTCACTGAACTTACTCAACACTTGTAAATCCAGATCTCCGTATTGCTCCCCTTCACCACACGAAGTGTATGCACCCTCCACGTAAACCCCGGCTTACCTTGGTTGGAAGCGTGTCACGGATCAGAAGGCTCCGTCCTCCGACCGTCCCTTCCTCCGCCACTCTCGCTTACCGAAGGCAGTTCCAGGTTACAGGGGCAAGAGTAAACAATCAAAGACTTCCTCGTGGTGCGGAGCGGGCAAGGGATTTTGCGTTAATTCCAAAGATCTGTTGGCTGTTCCCAAGCCACTTGTACGGCGGGCACTCGGCAGGGGTAGCCACCCCCAACAATTCCACTCGATACCACTGCGTCTCACTTTCCCCTCACGGGACGAAAGAACACTGGAGCCGAGGCCACAATCAAAATGCGTGTTTATTAACACCAGGTCCGACGCGTTTCGGAGTTAAAAGTCACTCCTTTCTCACGGGCAACAGACTGTGTTATTTTTTTGAATTAAAGCGCAAGTGCCGGTCACGTGCTATAGACATAGACAACATACTTGAATTCAAGGATACCAGCGATTTTCCAAGATTGATTAGTGATATCGTCTGGAAGTCAGATTACCTTTTGATGAGTTTGGATGTAAGTAGTCTGTACACCTGCATCCCTCAAGCGTTAGGGATTCAGGCGTGCAGATCTTTTCTAAAACAAAGATCACTGTCCTTCCTCTTCCACACTGAAATGGTACTTGATATGATCCAGCTTTGTTTGAGTAAAAATTTCTTCCTTTTTGACAATCGTATGTACAAACAAATACAGGGAACGGCGATGGGTACCTGCTTCGCTCCCAGCTTTGCAGGCTTGTACCTCGGCTGGTGGGAGGAGCAGGTAATCAATAAAATCAGAATATTCAAAACCCACGTCGTCCTCTGGCTGAGATACATTGACGACATCTTCAGTATCTGGACTGGTACTGAGGAGGCGGCCAAAGAGTTTGTCAAGGCCTTGAATGTAAATGATTTCAACCTTTCTTTTACCAGTACCATCGATGCCAGAGAACTCGAATTCCTTGATCTTCAAGTCACCATTAAAAACAACAAACTTTGCACTAAGCTATTTAGGAAGGCAACTTCAGGCAATAGCTTACTGCATGCTGGTAGCTGTCACCCTAAAAAACTCATACGCAGTATTCCCTATGGAGAACTTCTAAGAGCTCGTAGGAATTGTAGCGAGGAAGACAATTACCTCATTGAGAAAACCATTATGACCGAAAGATTTTTAGCTAGAGGTTATGATGCCACTCTAGTTAATCAAGCAGCTGAGAAAGTGGACAAGTTGAACAGGCAAGAACTATTATTCCCGGCTAACAATGGTAATGGTGAAGATGTGAATGAACCCATAAGGTTTATTACAACTTTTAACACTCAGGCCTGGGAAGTGAGAAAAAGCCTAAAAAAGTTTTGGGAAATTCTACGTAATGATGAAGACTTATGTGAACATGTAGGTGAATATCCTGCCCTCACATTCAAGAAACCAAGATCACTAGGTGACACACTATGTAAAAGTATGCTGATTGATATCAAAAAAAGTGACATAAAGGGATTCTTCACTTGCAACAAATGCAAGGCATGCAAATTCAGTAATAACTGTAAGTCCATCAAACTCTCCAAAGATCAATCACGATGATAATACAGAAACACTTGAGCTGTAACACAGAGTATGCAATGTATGCACTCAGATGCCCCTGCAATAAATTTTATGTGGGCAGTACCATCCACAAATGTAAGGTCAGAATACTAGAACACCGCAGAGCCATCACAAAAAATGATAAAACTTATCCCATCGCAAGACACTTCCATGAATTCCATGGACAAAATCCGAATCTTCTTAAGTTTGTTGTCCTGGACCACATCCCTGCGAGGAGCAGAGGTGGTAACAGGACAGGAGAGCTTAGAAGACTCGAGTCCAAAACGATTATAAAATACAACACCATGGCCCCAGAAGGTCTCAATCTTGACGAGGAGCTATCGGTACACTTGTAATTGTCAGTAACAGCGGGTCCTGGTACTGGTCTCCATGTGTTTTAAACTTTTTGTGTTAAGTTTATTTGGTCAGTGCACTTTTTGTAGTTGTGTCAATGATTTTTTTATTCATCTTTCAGGTGGCCTATGGAACTGTGATTGTAACTGGGATTACTGCATAAAACTTTCGACTGTACTGGAGAAAATTGCTCACTGAAACGGGTTTTCATGAAAGTGTTGTACTTATGGTCATGATCTAGACTAACAATGTGGAAATATAAGCCCACTGGGGCAGTATTGTGTGAATGGGCAGTACCGAAGCAATTATGACAGCTCTTGGTTTCATGGTACTTTATTGACGTAACCCACATAGTATTATTGTGAATCAAACAGTGAGTACATACCGGTGCGTGCTGGGGCCCAATCTGGTTTTTTGATTTTGTACGGAATCTTTGCCCACTGGGGCTGTACCATGTTTACAATTTTTTCTGCAATGATAATGCCCAAGGAAGGTATGGGCTTCCCAGCTTGTCTATGTGCGCACCTGCGCCTGGATAAAGTTTTTGAATCTTGAATTTCTTTATGCAAATGTTTAAGCTGTTCGAAGTTCCGTGTATATAATTATTTTGCCTGTGATTAAATATTGCCTGCACCAATTGCCATATGATTTTGAATGTGTTCTAAAAAAACGCAAAAAATGATGATGAATTCAAGTATGTTGTCTATGTCTATAGCACGTGACCGGCACTTGCGCTTTAATTCAAAAAAATAACACAGTCTGTTGCCCGTGAGAAAGGAGTGACTTTTAACTCCGAAACGCGTCGGACCTGGTGTTAATAAACACGCATTTTGATTGTGGCCTCGGCTCCAGTGTTCTTTCGTCCCGTGAGGGGAAAGTGAGACGCAGTGGTATCGAGTGGAATTGTTGGGGGTGGCTACCCCTGCCGAGTACCCGCCGTACAAGTGGCTTGGGAACAGCCAACAGATCTTTGGGATATATATATATATATATATATTTATATATATATATATATATATATATATATATATATATATATATATATATATATATATATATATATATTATCTACTGGCGGTCGCCAGTAGATAGTTATAGTTAGGACCGTGTTTCCATAGGAAATCTGAAAATTCTATTTTGAATAACTTTGGCGCGGGTTGACGAATCCTCGCGAAATTTTCAAAACTAATGGGGCGCTCCACTCAGCTCCTACCCTGAAAGTCTTGGGGTGATTCATCAAGCAGGGGCCGAGAAAAAACGGGGGTCCCAATACGCGTTTTCCCCATGCATTTTCCCATAGGACCTTTAGTCGAAGGTACAGCCCGAACGGCTGAACAGAATTACTTGGCAGAGAGGTAGTCCTCAGGTCAGGCATGTGCCTTTTGCATGTATGGCGTAAATCTGTTCAGTATTTCCTGAGAAAATTGCAGTTAAAGCACATAAATATCTATAGCCGCGCACCGTGCGTGCACCGTGCGCGCACCCTAACGTGCGCGAGCGTAATTCTGATTGATGGTTACATGTCAGTCAACGTTCGAATCGGTCGAAATCAGGAAGTGTCGGCCGCCATTTTGTTTGTTGTGGGTGCAAGAGTGAAAAATAGAGGTGGCGAACGTGAAAAGGGGGCAGGGTAGAGAGTTCCTGACCCCCTACCCTTTGTCAGGGGGTCCCTAAAGGACCCCAAAGGGTGAAAAAACTTTTTTTTTTTTTTTAAATCGCGGGGTGAAAAACCTTAAAAAAAAAAAGAAAAATACATAACTTAACATTTAAAAAACCGTACAAATTCACTTAAAAAACCATATGTTTCACACACGTTATAGTTAGGAATTAGCATTTAAAAAACCTTGCAAATTCACTTAAAAAACCATAGGTTTCACACATGTTATAGTTAGGTGGACATTTCACTCGTAAAAAACCAATGAAATTCCCCGTTATAATTAGGTCAGATAACTATAACTCGCGCGACCGCCACTCTATCACAAGGATGATGTCATCAGTGATGTCATGAGGGATGCCACTGACCATGTCATGAGTGATG
The DNA here is from genome assembly GCF_964204655.1 of Triturus cristatus. NCBI lineage: Eukaryota > Metazoa > Chordata > Amphibia > Caudata > Salamandridae > Triturus > Triturus cristatus. The sequence continues at coordinate 456,301,486 of NC_140580.1, read as the reverse complement.
TAATATGTGACGTCATGAGCACTGGATTGCGGGCGCGCGAGTTATAGTTATCTGACCTAACTATAATGGGGGAATTTCATTGGTTTTTTACGAGTGAAATGTCCACCTAACTACAACATGTGTGAAACCTTTGGTTTTTTAAGTGAATATATATATATATATATATATATATACACACACAAACACAATTACGGAAGTCCGGTGCTTCTAGTGCGGCGGTCCTGGACGGGCTCCGTCAACCCAATATTCACCACAAGCTTTTGAGATTCCAAAAGAAATCCAGGACACTCAGGAGTGTATATTGCAAGATTTAATGGGCAAGGTAGCGCCTTACCAACGCGTTTCGCTTTGCAGCTTTGTCATGGTCGTGTCATGTTCTAAGAAATACGTGGGCAGTACCATGTTTGCTGCAAAGAAGCGTATTCTAGAACATATGCGGGCGATGCAAAACAAAGATAAGATGTCCCCAGTGGCGTGACATTTTGAGGAATTACACAAAAGTAATCGGAATCAGTTGCACTTTTATGTAATTGATCGGGTCCCTCCAACTATCTGAGGTGGAGATAGGATTTGTAGACTGCGCCAATTAGAGTCAAATTACATTTTAGAGCTAGATACCAAAATCCCGGGTGACCTTAATTCTGAAGAAGAATTGTCCTGGTTTTTGGATGATTGAACATTGTAGTGCCATATATTTAAGTGATTCTAGTAATTCCTTATCTATGATGTTGACAGTTTTATTGCTAGTGGCAATCAGCATGATCCTCATAACATTTATTCTGGATGATATCCTGAGGAAATAAGAATAACTATAATAATCTTTCTCAGTGCCTTGATTAGCATGTATCTGAATGTTTTAACGATGATTTTAATTGCATTTTCACATTTCACTATTGCACTGGTTATGTTGCTTAATGTAACATTGGAGTCTATGATCGCGTCATGATATGTAAATTTGATCCCCTTTCTAGGTGGTGAGACATTGTGGATGCAAGAATAAGTTGAAGAATTAATTCATCATTGTTGCTCTAACACACGTTATGAAATGTAATGCCCACTTGTGCAATTAGGAGGGAATATTTCATTATTGAAACTTTATTTACCATCCCACTTGGGAAGGATGTTCATGAATTATGAAAAATAGAAAAAAAGAACATTAAGATATGTGAGAGAAATATCGGGATAGATATCTCAATATATCTTGGTTGTAATGTGAGCTGAACAAAGTGGCTCCACTTGCAAAATTTTCCTTTGTGTGTTACTAATATTCGATTATGTAAATGCTTGATAAATCCAGATGTCTCAGTGCTGTCAATATAAGGCTGTATAGCATTATGAATTGTTATTTTAGCAAGATACTGGGGGATGAAATCCATGCAAGGGAAGGTTACGAGCTATAAATGTATTTGCCGCTTTGGGGTGTAATTTTTACTGAGGAAACTTTTGTACAATTATGGAATTAATAGAAATACGCTGGAACTGTAAAAAAGTTATCGTAAGAGTAATTACAGATTTCCGTTAAATTGCCCTATAAGTTTTACATTAATTCCACATCAAGCGAAAAAATATTGATGTGACTAGTTTTTTCAGTTATTGAAAACAAATGTATTTGAAATGAATACAATTAGCTTGTGGTATTTGTTAGGGTCTGCCATCAGGATCATGCTCGATCTCACGAAAATGCTGAGTGATATGTGTATCTTTTACATGGTTCTTATTTCTGCCTTTTGTTGCTTTGATATCTTTTGCTTGGCAGTAAATGGGGGCTTGAATATCCATTCTGAAATCGTACCTGATTCATTGTAATATTCATTTTAGACCATACTATGTTATTGTTTCTATTCATGCACATGATGGAACGTTTATTGCCAAATGATATTGTTTCTCGTGTTTATGCACGTGTTACTGCTTGTGAGCAAATGGCAGTTAAAATAGCACGTTACGCTTAGGCAGTTGACACGGGGCTTGGAATACACATGTGCGTTCGCTTGCACGTTCCCTTGGTGCACGCTTCGTTAACCTCACGGCACGTGTACAATGTGTGCCAGGAACCCCACCCAGTCTAAAACCTATTTAAACCCTTCGCAAGCATGAAACACTGCTTGCGCTCGTCCTATGCTACCCGCTTACCTGAAGTTCAAAGTCATCCCGTCTTCGGCTGGAGCTCCCGATCTTGGATCGCCTTCCGCTCGGCATCTTCCTGCTTCCGGATTCAGAAGTCGGGTTCCGGTCCTCTCTCGTCAGTCTTCCCCCTCGGCAGCAATCAGGAAATCCAGCGCTCAGCAATCCAGCTTCGCTTCTTAAAGGAGCCACGTCCTGAATACAAAGGAAAAAGACAGTGAGTAGTGTTTTGCGCAAAACGAAGACAAACCAAGTAAGTTCTCATTATTTTTACTACAACGTGGGAGAAAGAACAATACTTATCTCTGCAAACTCCTTCCTCAGCCAGACACGAACTTCTTTAAAACCTGAATGAGGACCCAAAGAGACTTTAAGTAAACAGAATAAACTAAGACAATTTTTGATAAACAGTTTTTCTCACTTTGGTAATCAGAGTTTAGGAATACATATATATATATATATATATAAGTGTTTCAGAGGTATTAGAGTTAAGGTCAAGTTTGCTTGTTTATGTTACAGAGAAAGGTGATATCCAACATATAGAAAACATCTGCATATTTATCAAGTGATGTTCTGGCAGCTATAAGACCAGAATTAAGAGGTAAATGAATGTCATTTTAGTTGATTAGAATTTGCACTGGTTTTGTAAACTTCAAACGTTCATATTTGTTTATTTGTGTCTTGCTGTCCAGAGACAAGAAAGTACCCGAGGTGACTAAACCTTCGCACCAAGTAGAAGAGTGGCGTGTTTCTCTCTCTCTCTTTTGTTATTTTGTCCACTTCCCCCTTCCCTTAAGTGTTTGCATTCAGTAGGCCATAATTTGAATTGGCTTGCTGGAAGTAAGCTCTTGGGGGCAGCTGAGAAAAATCTTCACGTCTCTCAAGGTGACACCCCGGACTTCAGGTGAATGACGGTTTGACAGAAGCGCAAGCCTTTACGAAACCTAAGGGGTTTTGAGAGACATGGATTTGGAAGACGAGGGAATTGATAGTCGCGCAATGACTCAGGCCTTAGATGAAGACCTAGAAAGGGGTCACACGGTCACTGATATGATGCAGAACATGCAGTTAGAAATTAATAAGTTAAAGCAGGAAAATATGGAATTGAGACAAGAAGTAGTTCGTTATAAACCTAGAGAATCCTTATGGAATTTACCCTTTTCCCCTTCAGTACCAAGATCTTTTGATTCAGACAAAAAGACTAAATCTTTTAGGGGAGGTTTGGATTCAGACTCCAATGCACCTCCAGTACAAGTTACAGTGTCAGTTCCTAATGTAGTTCCATTATCTGCTCCAGAGCGTTTCTTTGGGGATAGTAATAAGTTTAACATATTTCTCAGTCAATGCCAGTTACATTTTATTTGCAAACCCCAGTTATTTCCCAATGACGCAACCAAGGTGGCTTTTGTGCTTTCTTATTTAGGAGGTACAGCGGCCAATTGGTCTATACCTTATATCAACAGGAATGACCCAATTCTGCATAACTGGCCTCAGTTTAAAGATACTATGACCAAATTGTTTGCGCGACATGCATACATTCAGGCCAGTGATAATGAACTTTTGAGTTTGAAGCAGGGAAAATCAGATTTGTTAACCTATGTCACAGCTTTTAATAGGTTATTAACAGAGACTCAGTGGCCAGAAGAAAAACGCACCTCATTATTCTATAGGGGTTTGCGTGACGAACTAAAGGATGCCTTGGCCCACATTGTAGACCTCCCAGATGATTATTCTGAGTTTGTGGATCTGGTGGTAAAATTAGATCATCGTTTGGGGGAACGAAAGGGGGATAAATCACGTTATGAACCACGATTTACAGTGTTAAAACAGGACAAGAAAGAATCTGACTCAAAGTCAGCAGAAGTTGAACCTATGCAAATAGGAACAATAAAAGGGCCTTTGACTGTTGAGGAAAAGGATAGAAGACGAAAATTGAATTTGTGTTTATATTGTGCCCGGTCTGGGCATTTTGCAAAAGAATGTCCAAATAAACCTAAGGGTCCCAAAAAGGTTAATGCTCTCTCACAGTGTACTTCAGAACAGGAAAACTAGACAACTCGTCAAGGAGGGAGGTCACTTGCTCGAGTAGGAATTCTTTGCAGACCTCCAAGATAACTAATATGGTGCCAAAAATACCACGACATTTTGTCATACAAGTAGTGTTAATAATTAGCACTCATATACGTCATTCGATTCCAGTTTTACTGGATTGTGGGGCAACTGGTAATTTCATAGATATTAAATTGGCTCAAGATTTACAAATACCCACAGAGTGGAAAACTCACCCAGAATCAGTGTGTGCAGTGGATGGTTCCGCACTCTCCTCAGGTATGATAACAAAAAAGACGAGTCCTCTTGTTATGGTTTGTCAGAATGGTCATACAGAAAAAATATCTTTTGATTTAATTGACACACCTACTTTTGGCCTTATTTTAGGGGTACCATGGTTATCTTTACATAACCCTAAAATAAACTGGTCGTCTAGAACAGTGACTTTAGATTCCTCTCATTGTAGAGAATCATGTTATCAGGAAGCATCAAATGACTTTATGACTATGTTACATTGTGCAAACACAGCAACCTCTATTCCTAATATTCCATCTGAATATCAGGATTTTAAGGATGTGTTTGATCCTGTCAAAGCCGCCTTTTTACCGCCACATCGGTCATATGACTGTCGCATAGATCTAATACCTGGAGCACCTTTGCCCAGTAGTAGAGTATATGCTCTCACTGAGGAAGAAACCAAATATTTGAGAACATATTTGGATGAGCTTTTAGCATCTGGATTCATTAGGCATTCAACATCACCTGTGTCTTCGCCATTATTTTTCATCCCGAAACCTGACGGCAGTCTTCGCGCTTGCATAGATTATCGCGGATTAAACAAAGCAACCATAAAAAACAAGTATCCATTGCCTCTAATCCCTGTCTTGTTAGATCAGCTGCGTCATTCAACCATCTATACGAAGTTAGATTTAAGAGGCGCTTATCATCTTGTTAGAGTGAAAGAAAATGATGAATGGAAAACAGCGTTTAAAACTAAATTTGGTCTGTTCGAATATACAGTGATGCCATTTGGCTTGTGTAATGCGCCTGCAGCATTTCAATATTTTATAAATGAAGTGTTGCATGAGTTTCTTGATGTGTGTGTGATTGTATATATTGACGACATTTTGATTTATTCAAAAGATAAAGAACAACATATCCACCATGTCAGAGCAGTTTTAAACAAATTATTGGAGAATCATTTGTTCGCAAAATTGGAAAAATGTATTTTCAATGTTGATACTGTCGACTTTCTTGGATATTGCTTGTCTCCTGCAGGCATTATGATGGATCCAAAAAAGGTGAGTACTATTCGAGAATGGCCAGAACCCACGACTCTTAAAGAAGTGCAGAAAGTTTTGGGGTTTGCTACTTTTTACAGGCGCTTTATTCCTCAGTTTGCAGAAACAGTTGTGCCTCTCACCAAGCTTTTACATAAGGGTCAGGTATTTTCTTGGTCCAGCCAAGCAGCTCAGGCCTTTGAATCTCTTAAACAAAAATTTACCACTGCTCCTCTGTTAAAACATCCAGATCCAGATTTTCCATTTTTTGTTGAGGCGGATGCCTCACAGGTGGCAGTCGGAGGAGTATTGTCTCAAAGAGATGCTCAAGATGGGCAGTTGCATCCTGTAGCTTTTTACTCTAAAAAATTACTTCCTGCTGAACAGAATTATACAGTAGTTGAAAGGGAGCTTTTAGCTATAAAGCTGGCATTCTCGGAATGGAGACATCATTTGATGGGGACAAGGTTCCCAGTCACTATTTTTAGTGATCATAAAAATTTACAGTTTTTTAGTTCAGTAAAAGCATTAACACCACGACAAATGCGATGGTTAAATTTTTTTAGTGCTTTTGATTTTGTAATCACCTACAGACCAGGTACTCAACAAGTACAATCTGATGTCTTATCACAATATGGGTATACACAGGATTTGAAAAAAGATTTGACAGGACCTCCTATTATCCCTCCACAAAAGATAGTAGCGCCATTGGCTCAACAAGAGTTTTTGACAAAGTTACGAGCTGAACATTTACAGATAGATGCACAAAAGTGGTTGAAAGACCCTCACCACTCAATACAGGATGGTTTGCTCTACCATAAGACTATGTTGTTGGTGCCTACTAAAGAATTACAAGATGTGGTTCTGGCGTGGCATCATGATTCTTCTTTGGCTGGTCACCCAGGATATCAAAAGACGCTAGATAATTGTAAAAAACATTTCTGGTGGTCTTCCATGATTTCAGATGTTAAGCAGTATGTAAGTGCTTGTGCTATTTGTGCTAGGAATAAAGCTTTGCATAAGGCTCCTATGGGTTTATTACAACCCTTATCTACTCCACCTCATCCTTGGCACACAATCAGTTTGGATTTTATAACCAGTTTACCTAAAACTAATGGTTATACAACTATTTTAGTAGTTGTGGATTATTTATCAAAGATGGCACATTTTTTACCATTGAAAAAACTTCCAACTGCAGTAGAGTTAACAGACATATTTCTTAAAGAAAAAAGGTAAAATTACACGGCTTGCCCACTAAGATTATTTCGGACAGAGGGGGTCAGTTTACTTCTAAATTTTGGACACATGTGTGTAAAACTTTAAAAATGGAGATTGCTCTTTCCACTGCCTTCCACCCAGAAACAGATGGCCAAACTGAGAGGGTGAATCAAACGTTGTTGCAAACATTAAGATGTTTAATGGCAGATTTCACGTCAGAATGGGATAAAGCTTTACCTGTCGCTGAATTCATTTACAACAATAATGTACATTCAGCAACACAATGTACCCCATTTTACTTTTTAAATGGTTACCATCCAAGGATTCTTCCAATAACTATGAGTCCTTCTTCACCCCCAGGAGTTACAGAAAGGCTTACCTCTCTGTTAAAAATCCAAGAAAAAGCAACAAAACATTTAAATAACTACAAGAAAATAATGAAACAACAGGCAGACAAACATAGGAGTGACATTCAGCAATACCAAATAGGTCAGAAAGTATGGCTTTCAACCAGAAATTTAAAATTATTAGGTGTCAGGAAATTATTACCTAAATACATAGGACCATTTCCCATAACCAAGCTACTGACCCCTGTGACTGTGCAACTACACTTACCTCCAGAATATGCCATTCATCCTACCTTTCATGTCTCCTTGTTGAAACCATACAACCCAAATACTAGATTGGAACCCCCACCCCCACCAATTCCTATTGATGGACATTTGGAGTATGAAGTCCGAAAAATACTGGATGTTAAACGTATACAAGGAAAATTGTATTATTTAATCGCCTGGAAAGGTTATGATGCTTCTGAAAATTCTTGGGAACCAGCATCCTTTGTTCATGCTCCTAGATTGTTACAACGATTTCATTTAAGATTCCCACATAAACCACGTCCGGTAGGGAGGCCTTTGAGGGGAGCGACTGTTAGGGTCTGCCATCAGGATCATGCTCGATCTCACGAAAATGCTGAGTGATATGTGTATCTTTTACATGGTTCTTATTTCTGCCTTTTGTTGCTTTGATATCTTTTGCTTGGCAGTAAATGGGGGCTTGAATATCCATTCTGAAATCGTACCTGATTCATTGTAATATTCATTTTAGACCATACTATGTTATTGTTTCTATTCATGCACATGATGGAACGTTTATTGCCAAATGATATTGTTTCTCGTGTTTATGCACGTGTTACTGCTTGTGAGCAAATGGCAGTTAAAATAGCACGTTACGCTTAGGCAGTTGACACGGGGCTTGGAATACACATGTGCGTTCGCTTGCACGTTCCCTTGGTGCACGCTTCGTTAACCTCACGGCACGTGTACAATGTGTGCCAGGAACCCCACCCAGTCTAAAACCTATTTAAACCCTTCGCAAGCATGAAACGCTGCTTGCGCTCGTCCTATGCTACCCGCTTACCTGAAGTTCAAAGTCATCCCGTCTTCGGCTGGAGCTCCCGTTCTTGGATCGCCTTCCACTCGGCATCTTCCTGCTTCCGGATTCAGAAGTCGGGTTCCGGTCCTCTCTCGTCAGTCTTCCCCCTCAGCAGCAATCAGGAAATCCAGCGCCCAGCAATCCAGCTTCGCTTCTTAAAGGAGCCACGTCCTGAAAACAAAGGAAAAAGACAGTGAGTAGTGTTTTGCGCAAAACGAAGACAAACCAAGTAAGTTCTCATTATTTTTACTACAACGTGGGAGAAAGAACAATACTTATCTCTGCAAACTCCTTCCTCAGCCAGACACGAACTTCTTTAAAACCTGAATGAGGACCCAAAGAGACTTTAAGTAAACAGAATAAACGAAGACAATTTTTGATAAACAGTTTTTCTCACTTTGGTAATCAGAGTTTAGTGTTTCAGAGGTATTAGAGTTAAGGTCAAGTTTGCTTGTTTATGTTACAGAGAAAGGTGATATCCAACATATAGAAAACATCTGCATATTTATCAAGTGATGTTCTGGCAGCTATAAGACCAGAATTAAGAGGTAAATGAATGTCATTTTAGTTGATTAGAATTTGCACTGGTTTTGTAAACTTCAAACGTTCATATTTGTTTATTTGTGTCTTGCTGTCCAGAGACAAGAAAGTACCCGAGGTGACTAAACCTTCGCACCAAGTAGAAGAGTGGCGTGTTTCTCTCTCTCTCTTTTGTTATTTTGTCCACTTCCCCCTTCCCTTAAGTGTTTGCATTCAGTAGGCCATAATTTGAATTGGCTTGCTGGAAGTAAGCTCTTGGGGGCAGCTGAGAAAAATCTTCACGTCTCTCAAGGTGACACCCCGGACTTCAGGTGAGTGAAGGTTTGACAGTATTTGCTCGCACTCGCATTACAAAATGGCCGACACTTTAAAACATGTAAAACGTAGTCTTTACTGTTTTGTCCACTTTCTATGTTGTTTTCACTTTTGGCACGTTGTGCGGATGTTTCAAACAAAAAATAATGAGTTTACCCGTGGTCAAGGCGATTTTCGCCGAAACATGTTGGGTTTGTTCCGGCTTGGCACAGAGAAATAAAACTTTTCCCAAGCACATCAGATTTGTGCATTTGTTACGGAAGGATTGCACGCGTGCAGTTTGTGTTGTGATCGATATCTATATATATATATATTCACTGAAAAAACCATAGGTTTCAGACATGTTATAGTTAGCGGAAATTTTACTGATAAAAAACCAATGAAATTCCCCCGTTATAGTTAGTGCAGGCAACTATAACTCACGCGACCGCAATCCTCTGCTGATGCTAATACTGTATTTAGACACTTATTTGCCCATGTCTTCTTCCATAAATTTTTAGCTATACATATATTAGAAATATTTTTTTTTCATAAAGACACATATGTCATCAGCAGAAGATTGCGGTCGCGTGAGTTATAGTTGCCTGCACTAACTATAACGGGGGAATTTCATTGGTTTTTTATCAGTAAAATTTCCGCTAACTATAACATGTCTGAAACCTATGGTTTTTTCAGTGAATTTGCAAGGTTTTTTAAATGCTAATTCCTAACTATAACATGTGTGAAACCTATGGTTTTTTCAGTGAATTTGTACGGTTTTTTAAATGCTAAGTTACTTTACGCCATTCGTGGCGTGCACGCCCACTTTTGCACCGCGCGCCCACTTTACGCAGTTAGTGCCGTACACGCAAGGTGGGCACGCAGTGCGCTACGCGCACCGCGTGCCCACGTTACGCACCGTGCGCACATGGAGGACATATTATGCGCTTCCTTGTGATAGGTAATCTGTTAAATTTAATTTGTAAGTGATGACAATAATATGCCATGCACCGAGAGTTTTTTTTTTTATTAAAATTTTTAGCGTAAGCGCACCGTACGCGTACGGTAAGCGTAATCGGCGAAATTTTCAAAAAAAAAAAATTTACCGTTTTTGGCCTTTGAGGACTCAACTAACATGGCTATGTGCATGGGCGCTGTCTAAACAGCCCCTTTATATGTTTTTTGCCTTTATTTACAGCCCCCCCCTCAGAGTGCGAGAGAGAAAATGGCGGCCGCCGCTTCCTGGTTTCGACCGATTCGAATGTTTACTTAGATGTAACAGCCAATCAGAATCGCGCTCGCGCACGCCACCGTAGGCGTACGGTAAGCTTACGGTAAGCGTACCGTAAGCTGGCTCAGATATATATATTGATTTAAAGGCTATTTTCTCAGAATCTACTGAACAGATTTACACCAAACCTACAAAAGGCACTTCCTTGACCTGAGGACTACCTCTCTGCCAAATTTCTAGTAATTCTGTTCAGCCGTTCGGGCTGTAGCCCTGTCTAAAGGTCCTATGGAAAAATGCATGGGAAAAACGCGTTTTGGGACCCCCCTTTTATCTCAGCCCCCGCTTGACGAATCCCCCCGAGACTTTCAGGGTAGGAGCGGAGCGTAGCGCCCCACCTATTTTGTGAAATTCGCGAGGATTCGTCGACCGGCGCCAAAGTTATTCAAAATAGAATGTTGCGGATTTCCTATGGAAAAGGGGTCCTAACTATAACTACCTACTGGCGACCGCCAGTAGGTAATATATATATATATATATATATTCAACAAAACTTCCTCTCAAGTAGGAAAGTCGACGCCATGTCTTTGTGCTCCAATAATGTCCTTTATTAGGTCAGCTTAAAACGTTGGACGCGTTTCGCTTGTCCCGCAAGCTTGTTCACCAACATTACACATAAAGTTTTCCACCATTTTAAGTGCTTCGTGCATGCGCAGTGCATAACGAACTACCCGTTCATAAAGAGTGACAACAGACTCGTAGTTCCTAGTATCACAAAACTATTTGTGAACATTTTCCATGTTAATACACTTGATAAGTCATTGTCACTAAATAAAAACAATTCTGTAAAGAAATTATTTACAATAAAACCGTATAGTACACAGTTAGTGGAACAGAATAGGCTAGTATAGGCGCTATTCCTCAACGCACGTGCTTCCCTAGTGGGCCTGCTCTCCAAATCCAGAATTGCTTTAATTAAAACAAGAAAGATACTGTCAACTTATATTTATACTCAATTGAGCCCCAGTGGGCCATGACATAATTTTTGAGTTCCAAATTCCTTGTATGCAAGTTACTATTATAACTGAGTCTGTTGAATTATAGTGTGTATAATTGCTAAAAAAAACCAAAACTTTAAGGAAATACAATTACAAACAAAATGTAATTTAAAAGTGTATACTGCTTGGAGAGCGAGTGGAACTCCCTGTTATTTTACAAGATGTGTGTGAAAATCTTCTTCTATATTAAGCCCTTTGGGGATTTTAGTATTGAGCCTGATGATATAGTTAGATTCTAGTCTCCTCAATTTTTTGACCCAATCCCCTCCTCTATCGCTCAATGGGACTGTATCAATTACAAAGTACTCAAGTCCTATGGTACTTCTGTTGTGGAATTGATCAAAGTGTCTCGCCACGGGATAGGTTTTATCTCCGTTCTTTATGGCCCTTAAATGTTGTAAGACACGCTTGTGTACTGGAAGTATTGTACTACCGACATATCGTAACCCACACGGGCAGCAGAGTACGTACACAGCGAATTCCGATTTGCACGAATAATGACCCTTGATTTTGATTATGTTAGGTGTTAGGCCTCCCACAAAGTTAAAGGTGTTCTTGCCATGGGCACATGCCTTACACTTGGCACATTTGATAAAGCCTTCTTTTCTGCTAAGCCAACTCTGAGTGGTTTTTGCTTTTGTCATTGGAAGCATATTGCTCACCAAAGATTGCTTGAGTGACTTGGCCTTTCTAAAAGTTATCAATGGCCTACGTCCCACAGATTTTTTAAGGATGGGATCGTTTGCAATAATATGCCAGTGCTTTTGCAGGATTTTTCTTAGATTGCCCTCTTGTGTATTGAAGCTAGTGATCAATCTACAACTGCTTTCACTCTCACTGTCAGGTATCACCCGTTCATTGTGGTGATTAAACAGAATCTCTTCTCTCGATTTTTTCCGGGCCTTCCAGATTGCTGTATCTACCCATTCCTTGGGATAGCCTCTGGCTGCAAAACGAGCTTTCAAAACCATGAGTTCTGTGTTAAGATCTTCATTGTTAATGCAATACCTCATGGCTCTAAGACATTCGCCATAAGGAATACTCCTCAATAAGTTGTTAGGATGAAAGCTCGTCGCATGTAATAGAGTATTTCCATCCGTTGCCTTACGATAGAGTTTCGTTTCGAGCTTATCACCTGCAGTGTAGATAGTCACATCCAAAAAATTGACACTAGATGTACTCAATTCATAGGTCAATTTTAAATTGAGGTCATTATTCTGTAACCTATTAACAAAGTCACGTGCACTTTCTTGTGTGCCTTTCCATACAACAAAAAGGTCATCAATATACCGACTCCACAACACTACATTGTCCTGCCATTCTTTGGCGAACTGAACTTGGACCACCTGTTCCTCCCACCAGCCCATATGCAAATTAGCATAGCTGGGGGCGAAGCAGGTGCCCATCGCAGTCCCACACACTTGGTGAAACAGTTCACCATTGAATAAAAAGTAGTTGTTGTCAAGGCAAGTTTTAGTCATAGAAAGTAGCATCTGGGTGTGATGCCATAGCTGTAATGGCCTACCACCCAGATAATGTTTAACGGCATTAAGCCCATCGGCATGTCTAATACTCGTATACAGAGTGGTTGCATCAATAGTCATCAGAACGAAATCCAACTCCCAAGGTATATCATAGATCTTCCGAAGAAAATCACCCGTGTCTTGTATAAAAGACGGGAGTTTTTTAACCAAGGGATTGATAAAAGAATCTACATATTTCGAAGTGTTCTCCAATGCACTGGAGATGGCCGAAATAATAGACCGGCCCGGGGGATATTCAAGGCTCTTATGTACTTTCGGTATTAAGTAAAAAACCGGTGTCACTGGATTGTTGATCTTCAAAAACAGCATTAAATCCTTACTGATTAGACCATGTTTGTACCAATCCAATAACGCACGTTCCCCCCTTTGTCAGCATCACGAACAATACATGTATCATTATTCGATAATTTTTTGACTAGCGTATAGTAATCTTTATCACGCTGGGTATATGCTTGATTCTTAAGTTTTAATGAACTGCACAGCTTTTTCACATCATTTACCACTAGTTCATTGAACACATCTACAGAGTCTTTACTAGTCAAAGGCGTAAATTTAGAATTCAACTTGAACTTCGTTGGAGCCCTCTGTTCTATATTCAAACTCTCATTACCAGCTAGATGTAGTGCTTGTTGTAGAGTGTTGGGCATTTCCTGGCTAGCTTGAGTATCTTGTCTCAAACCCTCATTTAGATCCGCCAGTACTAACATCAAGTTCATGTCATCTACAGCCAAATTACCAGATTCATTAGTCAATAAGTTGTCACTTGCCCCTATTGGTCGTTTAGGGGCAACTGCAAAATTTTTTTTTAACTTAAGTCATCTGGTAAATTTGAAAATATCGACTCTGGTTTGTACATGGTCAATGTTCGCTTTAGGACAATAAGATAAGCCCAATCTGAGAATATCCTGCTCTTTGTCCGATAGTGTCATATCTGTGAGGTTGATGACAGTCGAAGCATTGTTACATTCTACTTGTTGAATTTCGTTACCTTTTTGCCGCTGCTGTTGGCATTGCTTTGCCCCCTTGCACCGCCGCTGCCTCTGCCTCTTCCTCTTAGAGGCCTGGCGTTTGCTAGAGGGCGAGGCCGTAGATTGAATCGTCTCTCCTCGCGTAAAAAATCAAACTCATCAATAACAGAAGGAACCAACACTCCGGTACTCGGACCTTCCTCCAGATCGGTGTCCAATTCGGAGCTTTGTAGACTGCTGAGGTCAGATTGCTGATCATGTGATCTACTAGTAGCAACATTGAGCCTTTGTTTGCGCAAATTATCGAACTTTTTGGCAAACGTATAAATTTGCCCACGTTCGTAATCGATTTTGTCCCGCCGGAATTTTTGCGCTTTTCTTTCTTTAATTGTAATTTCCAGCTTGGACAGACGCTCTTTCATGTCCGCTTTGAATTTTGAAATCATATCCTGGTCAGGCTCCTAATCGAGAATTAGCAAAATTTGCTCAATTTCTTCTAGAATTTTGATATGATCTATGTCAGCATACTTGACAAGAATGTGCATCATTCTACTGGAGGCATCTTGATTGTTCTCCGCCCATTCTTTTAGCATGTTCGGATTAGGGTCCTCGTATGTTGGAGCCACCAAGATCCTGAGACCCCTGGGGATCCTTTTCACTTCTAAATAGCGCTGGAGAGACTTAGATTCCCACCACTTAGAGAGTTCTGAACGTTTGAGTTTTTCCAATCTTTTCAATCTAGCTGCTACATCTGTGACTTTCGAAACATTTATCGGTGCAGACCCTTTTTGGGTTGAGGGTACGTTGTCATCAAATATAGAGAGAGCCGCTTCCTCCCTCTCCTTCAGTTCCGTAGCAGAACCACCAAAGTCCTCTGTTCTCAATGAACGAGAATAGTCTTTACTCAATGGCTTTCCCTCTTCCCGTCTGTATTCAGCATCCGCTTACCACCGCGAAGCAGTCAGGTTCCTCGGGTCCGCCGACTCAGAAAACGCTGCTGCTGCCTCGGCAAAAACTGCGTGTTGCTCGATTATCTTCGGGAAGCGAGCCCGCAATCCCGGATCATCAGACGGGGGGCGGTGGCTGACAAACTGCTCCTCCGTTTGCTCAGGTGTGCCTACCGCCTCTAAACCAGGGGGCGCGTCGACGAACGGACCTCCCAAGCACGGTCCGATAACATTCAACGAAACTTCCTCTCAAGTAGGAAAGTCGACGCCATGTCTTTGTGCTTCAATAATGTCCTTTATTAGGTCAGCTTAAAACGTTGGACGCGTTTCGCTTGTCCCGCAAGCTTGTTCACCAACATTACACATAAAGTTTTCCACCATTTTAAGTGCTTCGTGCATGCGCAGTGCATAACGAACTACCCGTTCATAAAGAGTGACAACAGACTCGTAGTTCCGAGTATCACAAAACTATTCGTGAACTCAAAAAAATATACGGAAGATCTAAGTGTGAACAGCAATCTTAAAGAGAAATCTAAGTTCATACCAATGGGGACACACCCCAATATTGACATCTTTTATGGTAGGGTATGCCACGATGTATACAACATGAAGGCCGCACACACCAAAAATAACACGACAACATTTAATCTATCTCTGGCCGAGAATCAGGCACTCAAGGAACTAAGAGCAAATCCCACATTAGTCATCCGAGAGGCCGACAAAGGGGGCAATGTGGTCATCATGGAAAAAACAGACTATATGGGTGAGATAGAGAGACAACTTTCGGATACCACATGTTACACGAGATTAACTGTTAATCCCATCAAACAACTATGTGATTATATCAATAACAGACTTTTTGAATGGCGGGAAATAGGTCTTTTGGACGAAAAGGAACATAGATATTTGACAGTCATGGAGCCCACATTTCCATGCATCTATATCCTACCGAAGGTTCACAAAGGTGGTCCTTTTCCACCAGGGCGACCCATAATCTCTGGGATGAACTCCCCTACTGAGAGGTTGTCGCAATATGTGGATGGCTTTCTGCAACCCTTGGTACAGAGACTACCGGCTTACATCAAAGACAGTAAAGACATTCTTTCCAAATTCGAGGGATTGGAATGGCAGGACTCCATGATTTTTGTCACATTGGACGTGACCAGTCTCTATACCTGCATAAAGAAGGAGTTTGGTGTCAGAGCCTTGGAATTTTATTTGGGTCAGAGAACGGCTGACCACCTGGCTCACAATGACATGCTCATGGAGATGACAGACATAATTCTGTCTAAAAATTATTTTCTCCATGACAACAGGTGGTTTCAGCCGATACAGGGTACAGCCATGGGGTCCAGGTTTGCGCCCGCTTATGCCGGCCTTTTCATGGGCTGGTATGAGCGGGTGCATGCCTGGGGTAGACATTCTACCACATGGACTGAATATGTTTTGTTCTGGGGCAGGTACATCGACGATGTCATTATCATTTGGAATGGACCTGTCCCAGACCTTTTGGAATATTACACCTACCTTAATGATAACCCGTATAATGTGAAGTTCACTTTAAACTGGAACAAGGAGAAAATAGATTTTTTAGATATCCAATTTTTTGTGCAGAACAATGTGATCCACAGCACAGTCCACCGAAAAAACACCGCCTGTAATAGTGTTTTACACTATGAAAGCGCCCACCCCCGACAAGTGGTAAACAACATCCCTTTCGGGGAGATGGTAAGAATGAGAAGGATCTGCAGCACCCAAGACTCATTTGTACACCACATTACAGAAACCAAGAAAAGATTCCTTGCTAGGGGTTATCCCGTGACCCTTATGAACAAAACAGAGAAGAGGGCACTGAACATCAAACGCGAAAGTACACTACAAGAGAGAACTCCACGTAAAAAGGGAGGGGATCACTTGCCCGTGGCCCTGGTGACAGGGTATAACAGAGACAGCAGCAGGATCTATAATATCCTCCGCAAACACTGGAGACTCCTGGAGGATGTTCCAGGCCTTAAGGATTCGATCACACGAAACCCCAAAATCACCTATAGACGCGGTCAAAGCCTGAGAAATATGCTCTGCCCTAGCCTGATCAGATCGCCAAACAATTCTAACTGGATGAGAGAGGGCCAAGGGGGTTTCTACATTTGTACTAAATGTTGTGTCTGCAAGATTGGAAAAAATAGAATGCGCACTTTCCAATTCAACACTGAAAGGACATACAAGATCAGACACATCATAACATGTAGAACCACGTTTGTCACATACATCTTAGGATGCCCTTGTAACAAAATTTATGTGGGCAGTACCAAAAGGGAACTCAGGATTCTAATACAGGAGCACCAAAGAGCAATAAACAACGGGGACTCCAGATACCCCCTTACATTCCATTTCCAAGAAAGGCAACACAAGTCCAATGAACTATGGTTCTTTGGCATAGACCATATACCAGTGTCACCCCGAGGAGGAAACAGGGAACTTGCCCTAAGAAGGAATGAGGCCGGCTGGATTTGTAAACTCCGCTGTGTCGAGATGGGCCATAATAGTGAATCAGAGATGCACTATTTTCTCTGACGCCCTCAGACCATCTTTGTCCATTCTGGAGATACTTCTACCCTAGCATATCAAAAGACTCAGGAACACATGCTTGGTTATCATTACACTGGGTATCCCTCCCCTTTGTTATAGGTGCAGGAGGGGTATGTCTGCATGCTCTCTCGCAGTGGTATTGTGTGTTTTTTGAAAACCTGGATCGTTTTCATATTGTTAAGGAGCACCCCTCTTCACATGTCACAGTTTCTGGCCCAAATTGTAATTACATTTGGACCCTTATGCAGTTTTTGCCTCCTTACATTTACCCCTTCACCTATTTGGCACTTACATTTTTACCCTTATGCAGTATTTTCCTCCTGACATTTACCCCTTCCCTATTTGGCGCTCTCATTGATTTATAATTTTTTTTTATAAGAACTTATTTCACCTTTCTTTCTGGAGGGCCTTTCCCCTTTTTTTGGGGGTGTAACTCTATTTTAATGGGTGGTTCTGATGGTGTATTGGGACTCCCTTTATCTTTTCATGATCTTTGTTGACCATGCCCCCCCGAACAGTTCAAAGTATCGGCCCAAATACCAGTAGCTTTTTATGGCACGGCGACGTATTTCGGTCCACAACATTAGTCATGTGGGAATGGGTCACGTTGCTTATCTTAGTTTGGACCTTTCCGTCGTTTACATATGCGTGTTTTGTTACTAGGCATTACGCATTTCTATACATTGATAATGACGTTTCTATTCAACATATTCATGAATATACCAATGAAATACACTTCTCTCAGTGATACTCCAGAATTGATTGACATGACCCCCTCTTAAACTGACATTGCCTAACTGAGGGGCCAAGGAGGGGTAATAAAATATGGGTCATATACTCACCTTAATGGTCCTATTGACCATTCCAAGATGGCGGCCTTTATATCAGGAACACACTCTTTCTTTAATGGGTCCATAGACCGTTTTCATGATGGCGGTCTTAATACCAGGGATCACCGAATCCTTTCTCCCCTCTCATCTCCACTTAACGTTTATAATAACTGGCTCCATCGTTTTCACACTGTTATGTATGTTTATAATATCGTGCGGTGCCGTTTACTAAACGGGGTTTTTCGCCTGTCTAGTACACTCTTTGGGGGTACGCCAACGTGGATCTACCGTCGGCTTAAAAAAATCTCTCCCGCGGAGTGGGGACTCATGTTGAAGCCATGTATTCAAATATTTTTAGTACATATCAACCACCAACTATTGGCGGTCCAATATTTCAAAGATGGCGCCCATGGTATCGGTGGTTTTTGCCTTTTCCGTCGTCCCGCATTTCCGGGTAGGACATTGCACAACCAGGTGCGATCTCTTTCGCCCAATCATTTGGACTATAAATATGGGACCCTCCCAAGGGAGGTCCTGCGGCTGCCTGATTGGATGGGTGGATGTTTGACCCTCCTTTGGAGATACGGATCCTGGTAAGCGCTCGTATGACATTAGATACTCGTCTGTCTCTAATCACGGGATACATGGTGGTCTAGGAGTTATGTCATTTTGACCTTTAGAAGTAACGATTTGTGAACCTTAATCATCCTAGATCGGTTAAATTGTTTCTAGTGAGCACACGAGTGGGCTTGCACTTGTGTAGCCATATGCTACGATTTTTTCTCATGCCTCATATTGTTATAGGCAGTGATATAACCTTAGCTCCTTAGCGCGCTATTTTTAATACTATTACAGCACACATGAGATTATAGGTTGTGTTTGTGGCTTGTTTGTTGTGCCTCCATCGATTTTTATCTAACATTTCCGAACTGAGGTGCTAAGGGGGTGTAGTTAAATATGGGTTATATATTCACTGAGATGGCCCCGTAAACCATTCCAAGATGGCGGCCGTTATACCAGGGCCACACTCTTTCTTTAATTATTCCATAGACCGTCTCATGATGGCGGTCTCAGCATTAGGGATCGCTTCTTTTCTCTACCTCTCTCCTCCCTTTTTTTCACTTGAGACTCTCCCTTATTATAATAGACTATTCAGACTATACGAACCTTTACCAATTGACAACTAGGGTCGAGCCTAGATTTTTTATCTTGTAAATACATAATCATGGTCACGTTAGGATACATATATGTTGTTTGTCTTTTATCATAGGTATCTTCACTTTTCTACATATGCCTCACTTATTGGACGATACTTGAGTCAGACCGTCCTTCATTTTCCGTTCCAAACAGGATGTGGGTTCTTCAATACATTAATTGGCTTTGCCACTTTGATACTTGTTTTTCTGACACGAAGTGAGTACTGTTCGATTGATTGACATGATTGTACTTTGACCTTTTATTTTCCAACCAGGCCTTTGACTTAATCATGGACGTCTATATACTATACTTGTTTCCTTAGATATATTGACCTCTGATCTCATTACTGTGGACATCTGCAATTGTGAGGAAATCACAAGACTAAGAATAGCTTATGGAGATACCTTTCACGTCACATCGATAAATTCTTCTTGGTGTGTATACATTTCATATTCTCTTCGTGCCCGTCTGGGCTTAGAGACACTTATACATGACTTTGACAATTGGCTTTTCTCTGCGCTCCCTTTCTACCCCTCCCCCATCCTCCCCATTTTAGACTTTATCAGTCATTTTGGTTTTCCCCTTCCCTTTGTTATCCCATCTCGTGCTTGTAGTTAACTTAACCATGCTGGTGTTGAGACATTTCGAGAGGAGTGCTCTAACACTAAAAATGTTTCCTGACCATAAGCCTCATATAGATGGTTATATATATACTGATTTTATGTATTTTTCTCTAATATAAATTATTGTGTCATATTGTAAACTCATACATTTCTACATGTAATGGTTCATCCCTAATATGTTATGATTGTATTTGTGTGGGTTTGAATAACCTTTTTAAAAAACACTTGTAGATGCGTCTGGTAATACTTAGATGAAATTCTAAGCATTATATTGTAATGTCTACTTGTGTCTTGTCCTTCTGTCAAAACAAAGTTTTCAATACGTTTTTGTATATATCTGTTACAGCCCTGAAGAAGTCCTTTGGTGGACGAAACGCGTCGGCTGTTCCGGCTGTTCTGGAAAACTTTGATTTTTAACTGTAAAAATTACCGCAAAATAAAAGAGAATCTGTTGTGAATAACATAAAACTACTCAAGAATTTGAATTTGATTTAACTTACAGTGTTTAAGTGGTGCATTTGGTTTGGTGATCGTACATGTATTTTCCAGTTCTTGGAATGACATTGTGCTGGCGGGTGTCTACCAAGCTTGCACACTTGCGGTGATTGGATTATATCACCATAACTGACATTGAGTAATTTTAAAATCCGGTGCTGTTCTAGAGGGCCACCGCTAGCTTTGTGTTTGGTTGTATCCAATCTGAGAATATCCTGCTCTTTGTCCGATAGTGTCATATCTGTGAGGTTGATGACAGTCGAAGCATTGTTACATTCTACTTGTTGAATTTCGTTACCTTTTTGCCGCTGCTGTTGGCATTGCTTTGCCCCCTTGCACCGCCTCTGCCTCTTCCTCTTAGAGGCCTGGCGTTTGCTAGAGGGCGAGGCCGTAGATTGAATCGTCTCTCCTCGCGTAAAAAATCAAACTCATCAATAACAGAAGGAACCAACACTCCGGTACTCGGACCTTCCTCCAGATCGGTGTCCAATTCGGAGCTTTGTAGACTGCTGAGGTCAGATTGCTGATCATGTGATCTACTAGTAGCAACATTGAGCCTTTGTTTGCGCAAATTATCGAACTTTTTGGCAAACGTATAAATTTGCCCACGTTCGTAATCGATTTTGTCCCGCCGGAATTTTTGCGCTTTTCTTTCTTTAATTGTAATTTCCAGCTTGGACAGACGCTCTTTCATGTCCGCTTTGAATTTTGAAATCATATCCTGGTCAGGCTCCTAATCGAGAATTAGCAAAATTTGCTCAATTTCTTCTAGAATTTTGATATGATCTATGTCAGCATACTTGACAAGAATGTGCAGCCTTCTACTGGAGGCATCTTGATTGTTCTCCGCCCATTCTTTTAGCATGTTCGGATTAGGGTCCTCGTATGTTGGAGCCACCAAGATCCTGAGACCCCTGGGGATCCTTTTCACCTCTAAATAGTGCTGGAGAGACTTAGATTCCCACCACTTAGAGAGTTCTGAACGTTTGAGTTTTTCCAATCTTTTCAATCTAGCTGCTACATCTGTGACTTTCGAAACATTTATCGGTGCAGACCCTTTTTGGGTTGAGGGTACGTTGTCATCAAATATAGAGAGAGCCGCTTCCTCCCTCTCCTTCAGTTCCGTAGCAGAACCACCAAAGTCCTCTGTTCTCAATGAACGAGAATAGTCTTTACTCAATGGCTTTCCCTCTTCCCGTCTGTATTCAGCATCCGCTTACCACCGCGAAGCAGTCAGGTTCCTCGGGTCCGCCGACTCACAAAACGCTGCTGCTGCCTCGGCAAAAACTGCGTGTTGCTCGATTATCTTCGGGAAGCGAGCCCGCAATCCCGGATCATCAGACGGGGGGCGGTGGCTGACAAACTGCTCCTCCGTTTGCTCAGGTGTGCCTACCGCCTCTAAACCAGGGGGCGCGTCGACGAACGGACCTCCCAAGCACGGTCCGATAACATTCAACGAAACTTCCTCTCAAGTAGGAAAGTTGACGCCATGTCTTTGTGCTCCAATAATGTCCTTTATTAGGTCAGCTTAAAACGTTGGACGCGTTTCGCTTGTCCCGCAAGCTTGTTCACCAACATTACACATAAAGTTTTCCACCATTTTAAGTGCTTCGTGCATGCGCAGTGCATAACGAACTACCCGTTCATAAAGAGTGACAACAGACTCGTAGTTCCGAGTATCACAAAACTATTCGTGAACTCAAAAAAATATATAAATATGTAAACATTTGAGTATAAATATAAGTTGACAGTATCTTTCTTGTTTTAATTAAAGCAATTCTGGATTTGGAGAGCAAGCCCACTAGGGCAGCACGTGCGTTGAGGAATAGCGCCTATACTAGCCTATTCTGTTCTACTAACTGTGTACTATACGGTTTTAATGTAAATAATTTCTTTACAGAATTGTTTTTATTTAGTGACAATGACTTATCAAGTGTATTAACATGGAAAATGTTTACATATTTATATATTTTTTTGAGTTCACGAATAGTTTTGTGATACTAGGAACTACGAGTCTGTTGTCACTCTTTATGAACGGGTAGTTCGTTATGCACTGCGCATGCACGAAGCACTTAAAATGGTGGAAAACTTTATGTGTAATGTTGGTGAACAAGCTTGCAGGACAAGCGAAACGCGTCCAACGTTTTAAGCTGACCTAATAAAGGACATTATTGGAGCACAAAGACATGGCGTCGACTTTCCTACTTGAGAGGAAGTTTCGTTGAATGTTATCGGACCGTGCTTGGGAGGTCCGTTCGTCGACGCGCCCCCTGGTTTGGAGGCGGTAGGCACACCTGAGCAAACGGAGGAGCAATATATATATATATATATATATATATATATATATATATATATATATATATATATATATATATATTATCTACTGGCGGTCGCCAGTAGATAGTTATAGTTAGGATCGTGTTTCCATAGGAAATCCGCAACATTCTATTTGGAATAACTTTGGCGCCGATTGACGAATCCTCGCGAAATTTTCAAAATAGGTGGGGCGCTCCGCTCCTTCCCTGAAAGTCTCGGGGGGATTCATCAAGCGGGGGCTGAGAAAAAGGGGGGGTCCCAAAACGCGTTTTCCCCATGCATTTTTCCATAGGACCTTTAGTCCAAGCTACAGCCCGAACGACTGAACAGAATTACTTGAAATTTGGCAGAGAGGTAGTCCTCAGGTCAGGGATGTGCCTTTTGCAGGTCTGGTGTAAATCTGTTCATTATTTCCTAAGGAAATAGCATTTAAAAGCATATATATATCTATAGGCGCGCTCCGTGCGCGTACGGTAAAACTTACCCTACGCGCACGCTGCCGTGCGCAAGCGCGATTCTGATTGGTTGTTAGATCTTAGTAAACATTCGAATCGGTCGAAACCAGGAAGTGTCGGCCGCCATTTTGTCTCTCGCAGTCTGAGGGGGTGAAAAATAAAGGTGGAGAACGTGAAAAGGGGGCAGGGTGGACAGTTCCTGACCCCCTAGCCTTTGTCAGGGGGTCCCAGAAGGACCCCCAAGGGCCAAAATTTCCTTTAATTTTTTTGCAAAAAATCGTGGAGTACGCGTTGCGTGCGCGTACGGTAGAAACGGAAAAATTCCGCGAACGGCGTAATGTGGGCGCACGGTGCGTGAAGCGCACCGTGCGTGTACGGTACGCGCACGGAGAAAAACCTTTAAAAAAATACATAACTTAGCATTTAAAAAAACGTACAAATTCACTGAAAAAACCATAGGTTTCACACACGTTATAGTTAGGAATTAGCATTTAAAAAAACTTGCAAATTCACTTAAAAAACCATAGGTTTCACACATGTTATAGTTAGCTGGACATTTCACTCGTGAAAAACCATTGAAATTCCCCCGTTATAGTTAGTGCAGGCAACTATAACTCACGCGACCGCAATCCTCTGCTGATGACGTCAGATATTACATCACTGATGACATATGTGTCTTTCTGACAAAAAAATATTTGGAATATATGTATAGCTAAAAATTAATGGAAGAAGACATGGGTAAATAAGTGTCTAAATACAGTGATGTAATATCTGACGTCATCAGCAGAGGATTGCGGTCGCGTGAGTTATAGTTGCCTGCACTAACTATAACGGGGGAATTTCAATGGTTTTTCACGAGTGAAATGTCCAGCTAACTATAACATGTGTGAAACCTATGGTTTTTTAAGTGAATATATATATATGTATATATATATATATATATATATATATATTCATTCACCAAGGTGCCCCGGATCAAGAAGACGCCACTCCACGAGGATGGATACAATCCTTTATTTGCTCAAAACCATGCTAGTAGCCCCAACTGGTGTAGTTCCCCGACGCGTTTCGTTGCACCTTGCAACTTAATCATGGGGAGAGAGTGGCAAGCAAAGACCGGTGAGTGCTTCAAAGCTGCTTTTATCTTGCAATTTTTCCCATGGTGCATAGCTTTCCAGTAAGCTGTATGCTGGGATTTGAAGTACCATTTCTTCCCTTCCAGGAGGGTCCGTTTGTATTGCTGCTATATTTTTTTATATCAATGTCTCCACAATGTTTATAGCTCTCCAGTGAGCTTCAGGGCTGCTCTCGTGGTTCTCTTGGGCAATCCATCGCGCTGGCAGGCTGCACGTTGACAACCTCGCAGACCTGAATTGATTTTCAGACGGTGCATCCCCCGCGGCTCGGAGCCTGCCGCGTATAATCCATTCACCAAGGTGCCCCGGATCAAGAAGACGCCACTCCACGAGGATGGATACAATCCTTTATTTGCTCAAAACCATGCTAGTAGCCCCAACTGGTGTAGTTCCCCGACGCGTTTCGTTGCACCTTGCAACTTAATCATGGGGAGAGAGTGGCAAGCAAAGACCGGTGAGTGCTTCAAAGCTGCTTTTATCTTGCAATTTTTCCCATGGTGCATAGCTTTCCAGTAAGCTGTATGCTGGGATTTGAAGTACCATTTCTTCCCTTCCAGTAGGGTCCGTTTGTATTGCTGCTATATTTTTTTATATCAATGCCTCCACAATGTTTATAGCTCTCCAGTGAGCTTCAGGGCTGCTCTCGTGGTTCTCTTGGGCAATCCATCGCGCTGGCAGGCTGCACGTTGACAACCTCGCAGACCTGAATTGATTTTCAGACGGTGCATCCCCCGCGCCTCGGAGCCTGCCGCGTATAATCCATTCACCAAGGTGCCCCAGATCAAGAAGACGCCACTCCACGAGGATGGATACAATCCTTTATTTGCTCAAAACCACGCTAGTAGCCCCAACTGGTGTAGTTCCCCGACGCGTTTCGTTGCACCTTGCAACTTAATCATGGGGAGAGAGTGGCAAGCAAAGACCGGTGAGTGCTTCAAAGCTGCTTTTATCTTGCAATTTTTCCCATGGTGCATAGCTTTCCAGTAAGCTGTATGCTGGGATTTGAAGTACCATTTCTTCCCTTCCAGTAGGGTCCATTTGTATTGCTGCTATATGTTTTTATATCAATGTCTCCACAATGTTTATAGCTCTCCAGTGAGCTTCAGGGCTGCTCTCGTGGTTCTCTTGGGCAATCCATCGCGCTGGCAGGCTGCACGTTGACAACCTCGCAGACCTGAATTGATTTTCAGACGGTGCATCCCCCGCGGCTCGGAGCCTGCCGCGTATAATCCATTCACCAAGGTGCCCCGGATCAAGAAGACGCCACTCCACGAGGATGGATACAATCCTTTATTTGCTCAAAACCACGCTAGTAGCCCCAACTGGTGTAGTCCCCGACGCGTTTCGTTGCACCTTGCAACTTAATCATGCGGAGCGAGTGGCAAGCAAAGACCGGTGAGTGCTTCAAAGCTGCTTTTATCTTGCAATTTTTCCCATGGTGCATAGCTTTCCAGTAAGCTGTATGCTGGGATTTGAAGTACCATTTCTTCCCTTCCAGTAGGGTCCGTTTGTATTGCTGCTATATTTTTTTATATCAATGTCTCCACAATGTTTATAGCTCTCCAGTGAGCTTCAGGGCTGCTCTCGTGGTTCTCTTGGGCAATCCATCGCGCTGGCAGGCTGCACGTTGACAACCTCGCAGACCTGAATTGATTTTCAGACGGTGCATCCCCCGCGACTCGGAGCCTGCCGCGTATAATCCATTCACCAAGGTGCCCCAGATCAAGAAGACGCCACTCCACGAGGATGGATACAATCCTTTATTTGCTCAAAACCACGCTAGTAGCCCCAACTCGTGTAGTTCCCCGACGCGTTTCGTTGCACCTTGCAACTTAATCATGGGGAGAGAGTGGCAAGCAAAGACCGGTGAGTGCTTCAAAGCTGCTTTTATCTTGCAATTTTTCCCATGGTGCATAGCTTTCCAGTAAGCTGTATGCTGGGATTTGAAGTACCATTTCTTCCCTTCCAGTAGGGTCCGTTTGTATTGCTGCTATATTTTTTTATATCAATGTCTCCACAATGTTTATAGCTCTCCAGTGAGCTTCAGGGCTGCTCTCGTGGTTCTCTTGGGCAATCCATCGCGCTGGCAGGCTGCACGTTGTATATATGTATATATATATATAGAGAGAGAGAGATATATATATATAGATATAGATAGATATATATAGATATATATATATATACTTAGGGGTCCTCGTTGATGCAGCCGCGCCACACCAGAAGAACAATGCCCAAACTCCAGGTAAGTCCAAAATAGTTTATTTACATTGCAGACGGGTTTCGACCAGGAGGTCTTTGGGAAAGCAGGGAACTATACTTTGTGGCACAGTAGTAATAGCATACAGTGAGACACAGTGGAGGGAAAAGAATAAAAAACATAGGAAAAGGACTTTGGCCGCAAAATACATTTTTGCCATCTCATCAGTCACAGAAAAAAAGACTTTACAAGTCAACAAAACTCTTTAAAGAAGATTCAAAAGTCATTTCGTAAATTAAATAAATATTAGGTGTCTCACCTTTTAAAAAAGGAAAAGAATATGTATTAAATAAAACATGTATATAAGAAGGGTGAAAACATGGAGAAAAGTCACAGAATTGCAAGTGCAAGTGGGTAGCATATATGCACAATCTCTTCATGGTTTAGAAAGGAAGCCTCCACCCAATAGTCATGATTAACAGTTGGATAATTCTTCATTGGTCCAGTGACCATAGTAAGAACTGTGATATTGGGTGAGAAAGACAGAGGAAAATTCTTATAGAAAATTTCAAATGTCAAAGTGCAACTTTCATCCCACAGCCATACATGGTCCAGTGACCGGAGTAGTCCAGTGGTTCAGATGGAAAAGAGGAGAACAAAATAGAAAGAAAGAAGGGGGATCAGTGATGGAGTGGGGGCAAGAGTTGGAGGAGACAAAAGAGGGCTGAGGTGCTTTGGGAACTTTGAAGCACTGCCAGAGATATCACCCCTGCCCCTATGAGGTAGAGTTAATTGATAGTAGGAGACAGGCTACCCAGGGATAGATGGCACTATCCTGAATGAACATGAAGTTCTTCATCCTGGTTCAAACCTTCCGGGTGTTTGGTGTTGAGTCTGATAATGTACTTAAATTTGAGTCTTCTCAGTGCTTGTTCCGTGTCTCCACCCGACTCTTCACCGGAATCCTATCAATTTCAAAATATGAGATTTTTAGGTTCTCAGGTTTAGTGGAGCTATGTACAGTGTTGCAGTGTCTGGCCATGGGATATGTGAAATCATTATTCCTGATAGCCCTTAAGTGCTCCAAAATGCGTTTTTTTATCGGAAAAAGTGTGCTCCCAACATAACTCAAGTCACACACACACAACAGGACATAGATAACAAACTCCGTGTTACAGGTAATGAATTGTAGAATTTTGTGTTGTCTGCCATTCCGTAGGGGCACTGTCTTGACATTGGTACCATTGGTACAAGCCATGCACTTCCCACATTTATGGAATCCTGGGAGCTCCAAATATATATGCAGTAATCATAAAGTTGACCTGATCTTCTATTGTGCTCTGCCTACAGAATATCACATGGCATCCAACAGTTATTAAATGAACAAGCATTCATGTTTTTATGATACCATGTATACATAATTTTATAGGATTTATGTCAAGCATTTGATTTATTGACTTACAAAAAGCACATCACGTTGTTTTGCAATTCATTGTGGTATATGCAATATTGTCTTTCTTCTCTAAAAGGAGAACAAACTGTGTAATATAGTATATTTTCCATGTCTATTTATCATGTGACACGGGTGCTATCACTTTAAAAATGCTTCTTGCAAAGCCAAGGCCGTTTTACCGGCCGAAACGCATCATGGCAGACAGAAGGGAGTAAACAATAAATAACTTAATTCACTGACGAAGAGGAGTTCGTGAGTTCATTCTCGCAACGCCTATGCGCTGGAAGTGTGTGAATGCTTGAAGTATATATATATCCAAAATCCAAGTTTTCCCGCTTAGGAGAGCCACACACAGGTAGGTGAAACTTGCGTTTTATTCATAGAAGCTGCAGCAGAGTGGAGACAATTCTTGCCAGTTATTTGAGCAGCCTGACGCGTTTCATGCTATGCAGCATTTCTTCAGAGGCAGTCCATTGTAACAGCGTGTCGCACCTGGCAGTACTTTTAACATCGATGACCCGCCCCAGTGGGCGTCAGCTACCGCTAAGCCTGATGGTCTCTGTAGTGCCATTGTGATACTCAAGTGAGCTGCTCCACGTTGCTAAAATGTTCAAAATAAAAACCACAGTGGGCCTGGAAAGAGCCATACTCACAGCTCGCTGCACATTAGAACTCCTAAAAGCTCTTCTAAGTGGGAAACTTTTGATGTTGGATGTATAACGGCTGATCCCGGTCGGGGAAGAGCCCTGCCACAGAGGTGTGGACTGAGCTGCAGGTATTATGCAAGCAGCACTGAGGGCAGGAAGGTCGTGATGCAGGTCAAAGGGCAGCGCAGAGACTTTGAGACATTTTCCATACCCACTGTGGTGTTTATTTTTAATTAAAACTGACATTGCATTTGAGCAGCTCACTGTAGCCTTATTGCGGCACTACTAAGACCAGCAGGCTCTGGGTGAGCCAACGCCCACTGGGGCAGGTGTTAATCATTTAAAGATGCCGGTGCTCTTTGCAATGTTAAAGGAAGCCTCTGAAGAAATGCTCGTGGAGCATGAAACGCGTCAGGCAACAAATTCATTTGGACTCTGTTTTCATTGCCCAGCGCTGTTTTCCTGCACATTAAAACGAAGATTTACCTACCTGTAAGCTGGCTCTTCTAAGTGGGAAACTTTTGATGTTGGATGTATAACGGCTGATCCCGGTCGGGGAAGAGCCCTGCCACAGAGGTGTGGACCGAGCTGCAGGTATTATGCAAGCAGCACTGAGGGCAGGAAGGTCGTGATGCAGGTCAAAGGGCAGCGCAGAGACTTTGAGACATTTTCCATACCCACTGTGGTGTTTATTTTTAATTAAAACTGACATTGCATTTGAGCAGCTCACTGTAGCGTTATTGCGGCACTACTAAGACCAGCAGGCTCTGGGTGAGCCAACGCCCACTGGGGCAGGTGTTAATCATTTAAAGATGCCGGTGCTCTTTGCAATGTTAAAGGAAGCCTCTGAAGAAATGCTCGTGGAGCATGAAACGCGTCAGGCAACAAATTCATTTGGACTCTGTTTTCATTGCCCTGCGCTGTTTTCCTGCACATTAATACGAAGATTTACCTACCTGTAAGCTGGCTCTTCTAAGTGGGAAACTTTTGATGTTGGATGTATAACGGCTGATCCCGGTCGGGGAAGAGCCCTGCCACAGAGGTGTGGACCGAGCTGCAGGTATTATGCAAGCAGCACTGAGGGCAGGAAGGTCGTGATGCAGGTCAAAGGGCAGCGCAGAGACTTTGAGACATTTTCCATACCCACTGTGGTGTTTATTTTTAATTAAAACTGACATTGCATTTGAGCAGCTCACTGTAGCGTTATTGCGGCACTACTAAGACCAGCAGGCTCTGGGTGAGCCAACGCCCACTGGGGCAGGTGTTAATCATTTAAAGATGCCGGTGCTCTTTGCAATGTTAAAGGAAGCCTCTGAAGAAATGCTCGTGGAGCATGAAACGCGTCAGGCAACAAATTCATTTGGACTCTGTTTTCATTGCCCTGCGCTGTTTTCCTGCACATTAAAACGAAGATTTACCTACCTGTAAGCTGGCTCTTCTAAGTGGGAAACTTTTGATGTTGGATGTATAACGGCTGATCCCGGTCGGGGAAGAGCCCTGCCACAGAGGTGTGGACCGAGCTGCAGGTATTATGCAAGCAGCACTGAGGGCAGGAAGGTCGTGATGCAGGTCAAAGGGCAGCGCAGAGACTTTGAGACATTTTCCATACCCACTGTGGTGTTTATTTTTAATTAAAACTGACATTGCATTTGAGCAGCTCACTGTAGCGTTATTGCGGCACTACTAAGACCAGCAGGCTCTGGGTGAGCCAACGCCCACTGGGGCAGGTGTTAATCATTTAAAGATGCCGGTGCTCTTTGCAATGTTAAAGGAAGCCTCTGAAGAAATGCTCGTGGAGCATGAAACGCGTCAGGCAACAAATTCATTTGGACTCTGTTTTCATTGCCCTGCGCTGTTTTCCTGCACATTAAAACGAAGATTTACCTACCTGTAAGCTGGCTCTTCTAAGTGGGAAACTTTTGATGTTGGATGTATAACGGCTGATCCCAGTCGGGGAAGAGCCCTGCCACAGAGGTGTGGACCGAGCTGCAGGTATTATGCAAGCAGCACTGAGGGCAGGAAGGTCGTGATGCAGGTCAAAGGGCAGCGCAGAGACTTTGAGACATTTTCCATACCCACTGTGGTGTTTATTTTTAATTAGAACTGACATTGCATTTGAGCAGCTCACTGTAGCGTTATTGCGGCACTACTAAGACCAGCAGGCTCTGGGTGAGCCAACGCCCACTGGGGCAGGTGTTAATCATTTAAAGATGCCGGTGCTCTTTGCAATGTTAAAGGAAGCCTCTGAAGAAATGCTCGTGGAGCATGAAACGCGTCAGGCAACAAATTCATTTGGACTCTGTTTTCATTGCCCTGCGCTGTTTTCCTGCACATTAAAACGAAGATTTACCTACCTGTAAGCTGGCTCTTCTAAGTGGGAAACTTTTGATGTTGGATGTATACCGGCTGATCCCGGTCGGGGAAGAGCCCTGCCACAGAGGTGTGGACCGAGCTGCAGGTATTATGCAAGCAGCACTGAGGGCAGGAAGGTCGTGATGCAGGTCAAAGGGCAGCGCAGAGACTTTGAGACATTTTCCATACCCACTGTGGTGTTTATTTTTAATTAAAACTGACATTGCATTTGAGCAGCTCACTGTAGCGTTATTGCGGCACTACTAAGACCAGCAGGCTCTGGGTGAGCCAACGCCCACTGGGGCAGGTGTTAATCATTTAAAGATGCCGGTGCTCTTTGCAATGTTAAAGGAAGCCTCTGAAGAAATGCTCGTGGAGCATGAAACGCGTCAGGCAACAAATTCATTTGGACTCTGTTTTCATTGCCCTGCGCTGTTTTCCTGCACATTAAAACGAAGATTTACCTACCTGTAAGCTGGCTCTTCTAAGTGGGAAACTTTTGATGTTGGATGTATAACGGCTGATCCCGGTCGGGGAAGAGCCCTGCCACAGAGGTGTGGACCGAGCTGCAGGTATTATGCAAGCAGCACTGAGGGCAGGAAGGTCGTGATGCAGGTCAAAGGGCAGCGCAGAGACTTTGAGACATTTTCCATACCCACTGTGGTGTTTATTTTTAATTAAAACTGACATTGCATTTGAGCAGCTCACTGTAGCGTTATTGCGCACTACTAAGACCAGCAGGCTCTGGGTGAGCCAACGCCCACTGGGGCAGGTGTTAATCATTTAAAGATGCCGGTGCTCTTTGCAATGTTAAAGGAAGCCTCTGAAGAAATGCTCGTGGAGCATGAAACGCGTCAGGCAACAAATTCATTTGGACTCTGTTTTCATTGCCCTGCGCTGTTTTCCTGCACATTAAAACGAAGATTTACCTACCTGTAAGCTGGCTCTTCTAAGTGGGAAACTTTTGATGTTGGATGTATAACGGCTGATCCCGGTCGGGGAAGAGCCCTGCCACAGAGGTGTGGACCGAGCTGCAGGTATTATGCAAGCAGCACTGAGGGCAGGAAGGTCGTGATGCAGGTCAAAGGGCAGCGCAGAGACTTTGAGACATTTTCCATACCCACTGTGGTGTTTATTTTTAATTAAAACTGACATTGCATTTGAGCAGCTCACTGTAGCGTTATTGCGGCACTACTAAGACCAGCAGGCTCTGGGTGAGCCAACGCCCACTGGGGCAGGTGTTAATCATTTAAAGATGCCGGTGCTCTTTGCAATGTTAAAGGAAGCCTCTGAAGAAATGCTCGTGGAGCATGAAACGCGTCAGGCAACAAATTCATTTGGACTCTGTTTTCATTGCCCTGCGCTGTTTTCCTGCACATTAAAACGAAGATTTACCTACCTGTAAGCTGGCTCTTCTAAGTGGGAAACTTTTGATGTTGGATGTATAACGGCTGATCCCGGTCGGGGAAGAGCCCTGCCACAGAGGTGTGGACCGAGCTGCAGGTATTATGCAAGCAGCACTGAGGGCAGGAAGGTCGTGATGCAGGTCAAAGGGCAGCGCAGAGACTTTGAGACATTTTCCATACCCACTGTGGTGTTTATTTTTAAATAAAACTGACATTGCATTTGAGCAGCTCACTGTAGCGTTATTGCGGCACTACTAAGACCAGCAGGCTCTGGGTGAGCCAACGCCCACTGGGGCAGGTGTTAATCATTTAAAGATGCCGGTGCTCTTTGCAATGTTAAAGGAAGCCTCTGAAGAAATGCTCGTGGAGCATGAAACGCGTCAGGCAACAAATTCATTTGGACTCTGTTTTCATTGCCCTGCGCTGTTTTCCTGCACATTAAAACGAAGATTTACCTACCTGTAAGCTGGCTCTTCTAAGTGGGAAACTTTTGATGTTGGAAGTATATATATATATATATATATATATATATATATATATATATATATATACACATATATATATATATATGGTTATGTGTCAGACCCCGCTCGATTCAATGCACAGGAGCAGAACGTCGCAAGCTCCCAATGCCCCTCCCAGGTTTTCCAGAACTGCCCCTTATTGCGCGAGTGCCAAACAAACCCAAGGGGGGAAAGGGGAATTGGACAGAGAAGAGACGGCCACACTGCTGCTTCTTATTTTCTTTCTTCTGACTCCACCTTCTTGTCTTCTTCAGGCTAGCGCGACAGCTTAAGGACTGTAATATAAGTAACACAATTAGTCCTACGTCTATCTGCTTCTCTCTCTATATTAGATCCATCGTCTTATTACCTACCCTGTCTGGGTGTGACCCTTGCCTCTCTTCTGTAGTGTGTGTCTTTTCTTTTTTCTTGCTTCTGTGTGCTGTAACTGAAGTTGTCAAGTGTTAATTCTTTTATTGGAAATCTCTCTTCCTAAACTCTACCTCTTACATTTACAGGTTCCTCACCTAATGGATTTACAGCTGGGCGATACTTTGGATTCTGTGAAGGTAAGTGTCTTTCTTTTGCTTCTCCTTCTAATTTTAAGTGGAACTTGCTATTCGATATTTTGCTGTCTAATTCTTTTTAGATGAGTAGTAATTTGTTCTGGAAAACTTTAAACGAATTTTCTCCTTACAGATAATCAAAAGCGCCTCTTGTAAACGTGCAGGTAGATTTACACTTCGCTCTGTCACAGTTTTATTTGCGCATGACTAAAAGATACTGGCCACGACCTCACAGCGTTTTTTCTTCTGAAACACCAAGGTCTAGCGACCCGCCTTATCTTCTCTAGCGCGCGTGCTAACTACTCCTCACGGAACAGTCTTACCGCGCAGTTCAGTTGACTTGAATTCCTCAGACTGACACGAAACTCTCCTCAAAACGTCTTCCTCTGGAAACTCCGGAACAGGGAATTGGCGGACTTAGGGCGTGACGAAGTTTTCCCTGTAAACTCCGCGACGACCTTCAGCGACCTACTCTGCCTCAATACTCAGGTGAAGTGCGCCACAGCGCGGGCGCTTCACCTAGATCTACCTGATTGCGAGTAAACACTAGCGCGCTAACTCGCTGTCCCAAAGGGAGTTTCTTGGCGGCCATCTTAGCATCAGTCTTGGTCCATTGTTTACATTGGTCTCTAGTTTTCCTTATTCTTCCTTTAGACCTTAATCTCACAGTGTTCAACAGCAATGTTTTCCTGATTCGTGGTTTGACAATCCTGACAGTACCCTCCCTCAAAGTGCTTCCTTTCAGCTTGGGCTTTTTGGGAAATTTACTGTGGTACTCCTTAATTAATCGAGGGGCATGAATGTCTGAGGACAACACCCAAGACCTTTCCTCGGGGCCATAACCTTTCCAATCTATCAGATAGTACAATTTACTCTTCCGCACCTTAGAATCTACTATCTGCTGTACTTCAAGCTCCTCTCCTCTCTCAGTTTGGATGGGTTTGGGGGGTTTGTTGATTCTTGACCCACTCAAGGTCTTTTTCAATAGAGAAACGTGGAATACTGGATGTATTCGCAATCCCTTGGGCAACTTTAACTGATAATTTAGGGTACTCAATTTCTTGTCTATTTGATAGGGACCTATGAATCTTGGTTGAAACTTCCTGACCCCTTTAAGTTTCAGATTTCTTGTATTCAGCCAGACCCAATCACCTTCCTGTAACTCAGGTTCCCTTCTTCTCTTTTTATCTGCATAGTGTTTGTAACTCTCTTTTGCTTTGGTTAGATTTCTAGTGGCTAGACTATGCACTCGTGTCATGTGTTCAACTAAATCTGTAACTGCTGGAACATCCACTTCCTGAAAACTTAATGCATGATGGGGTGCCTACCCGAGTTCAGATAAAAAGGGGAATAACCAGTGGACATATTCTTAGCGTTATTATGTGCAAATTCTGCTGCCCACAGGTAATCTGGCCAGTCTCCCTCTTGATCTAGTAAACACAGTCTCAGGTACTGCTCTAATTCTTGATTGGCACGCTCAGTCTGCCCATCTGATTCAGGATGATAACTAGTGGAATATCGAGTTTCTATGTTCAATTTTCGGGTGAAGGCCTTCCAAAAATGGGACAAAAACTGAGAACCCCGGTCTGATATTAAAACCTTAGGAATCCCATGTGCTCGGACAATATTCTGACTAAAAGTGTGTGCTAATGTTTTAGCTGTAGGTAATCCTTTTAAAGGTACAAAATGTGCCATCTTGGTAAAAGCATCCACACATACTAATATTGTGTCAAACCCCTGACTCGATGGCAAATCTACAATTAAATCTAAGGTAACTGTATGCCAAGGGTAAGGTGGTGTGGGTAAGGGTCGCAAGTACCCTTGTGGTGCTTGCCGCTCCGATTTTCCCCTAGCGCAGATCTCACATGTGGCTACATACTGACGTATATCTTTTCTCACATCCGGCCACCAGAAACGTCTTCTCACCAATTCTTCTGTCTTCGTCATGCCCTTATGACCTGCCAATATGCTATCATGACATTCCCTTAAGGCCTTTTGCTGCATTTCTGGCGTGGGCAAGTATAGTGCCCCATCGTGATATGGTAAACCTTCGCGAATTTCTCGCCTTGAATCACCTTCCAACCAGTCTTTCATTTCCTCCAATGTCATTGCATTCAAATTCTCCTTCTTCTGGGTCTCCTGTAAGATCGCTCCAACCAGCCTCTCCGCAGGGATAATAGCCTGATCCTTGATCTCTTCCAAGACTCCTTCGGTACCCAGTCTGGATAGGGAATCAGCCTTGCCATTCTGCAACCCTGGTCGAAAGGTTATTACGAAGTCAAAATCTGCGAAATACAATGACCATCGCAATTGCCTTGGGGTTAACGTTCTGGCTGACTTTAAAAATTTCAAATTCCTATGATCTGTATACACAGTCACCACATGTCTTGCACCCATCAAATAATGCCTCCAATCCTTAAATGCATCCTTGGTGGCCAACAACTCCTTTTCCGTGATAGTATAATTTATCTCAGCTGCTGTCAATTTCCTGGAACAGAAGGCCACTGGGTGCAATTGTCCTGTTGTCTTGTGTCTTTGAGACAATATTCCTCCCAATGCCAAATTCGACGCATCAGTTTCTACGAAGAAAGGCTCAGAAGGATCTGGATGGAGTAAGATTGGTGCTGTTGTAAAGTCTTTCTTTAATTGCAGGAATGCCTCCTCAGCTTCTTTTGACCATTCAAATTGAACCCCCTTCTTTAACAGTCTTGTAATGGGGATTAACTTCTTGTAGAAGTTTTGAATGAACCTCCTATAGAAGTTTGCGAACCCAATGAAACTTTGAATTTCTTTCACAGACTTAGGGGTTTCCCAATCTATGACGGCCTTGATCTTATGCTCATCCATGGTTATTCCACTTGGTGCCAGCACGAACCCCAAAAACTCCACTGTGGTTACATTGAAAGCGCACTTCTCTAATTTGACAAACAAGCTGTTTTCTCGCAATTTCTGTAAGATCTTCTTAACATGCACCTTATGTTCTTCTTCAGTGTCAGAATAAATTAGTATATCATTTATATATACTATAGCACTCTGATCTATGAACTCCTTCAGAACATCATTTATGAAATGTTGAAAAGCAGCTGGAGCGTTGCACAATCCATAAGGCATGACTTGATATTCATATAGCCCATGCTTGGTCCGAAATGCTGTCTTCCATTTGTCTCCTTCACGAATTCTGACAAGATGGTAAGCCCCTCTCAAATCTAATTTTGTGTAAAATCTTGCTTCTTTCACTTGGTCCAATAGCACAGATATGAGAGGCAAAGGATAACGATTCTTGATGGTTATACAATTGATCGCTCTATAATCTATGCAAGTTCTCAATTCTCCGTTCTTCTTTGGAATCAAAAACAATGGAGATGAGACCGGCGATTGGGATGGTCAAATGAATCCATTCTCTAGATATCTTTGTATATACTTCTTCAAATGCTCATCTTCTCGCTCTGTCAAGGCATAGATTCTACTGCAGGGAAGGTTGGTCCCTGGTTCCAGATCTATTTTACAATCATAGTCTCTATGCGGAGGGAGTCTTTCAGCCTCCACTTCGTTAAAACATCCTGAAATTCATGGTATTCTTCGGGTAGTTTTATTGTGCTTATTACACAAATGGTTGTCTCCTTTTCACTCAAATGAGATGCCGGTGTTTTCTCTTGCTTTCTGTTACAACCCCAATGGCAATTTGACTTGCAATACTTTGAATTCAAGGCTATAGTTCGTGCCTCCCAATCAATTGTGGGATTATGCTCGGTGAGCCAAGGGAGACCTAGAATCAATTGAAACTGTGGAGCATCAATTAAGTTGAATTCCAATGTTTCTAAATGTCCTTCTTCAGATTCTAGCTCTACAGGCTCAGTATGACTCACAATGGGTCCTGAAGAAAGATTCGTCCCATCCACAGCTCGCACAGCTTCACTCTTCTCTTTCTTAATGGCTTTCAATCCGATCTTTTCGGCGAACTTAAGATCACAAAAGTTGCCCGTGGCCCCTGAATCAATCATGACAGTGACTTGTGTTAACGTCTTTTCTCGGAACCGCATGGTCATCATTTGCACCAGATGTGGAGATGCTGATTGCAGGGTATTAGCCAGAGTATGAGCTTCTGGAGTTGTCTTTGATTCTGCGACCACCAGTCCAACTCCATTTACTGGTGGTGCGTGGCGTTTTCCGCCGGCGATTGTTTGGGTTTCTTGGGGCAATTACGACCGAAATGTCCCCCATTTCCACAATATAGGCATTGTTTATTTACTCTTCGCCTCTCCTTCTCTTCCTTCGAGAGAGGACCTCAAATTGTTCCAATTTGCATTGGCTCACCTCCCTTGGCTGAGTCCAAATCCTTGCTCCCTTCTGTTCTGATTCTATCAAACCTTGGTACACTTGGATGATACTCCTTTTTTCTCTCTCCTCTCCTTTCACTTTGACGGAAGTCAATTTCTAACACCAAATCTATTAGCGCTGAAATCTCTGTGGGTCTGTTGGGCACTTGAGCTAAGGCATCCTTCAGCTCGTCTTTTAAGCCACGATAGAACACGGCAGCTCGTTTGTTCTCCGGCCATTCAGTCTCTACTACCAGCTTATTGAACTGGGCCAAATAGGCTACCAAGTCTCGGTTGCCTTGTCTTATTTCCAATAGTTCGTTGTCGGTAGCTTGGGAAACCCTTCGTCGGTCGAATATCCGAAGAAATTCTTTCTTGAACTCCTCCAAATTGTCTAATATTGGGTCATTTCGGGTCACTAAGGGCATTGACCAAGACGCCGCATCTCCGCTTAAATACGACAAAATAAATGGCACTCGAGACTGCGCCGGCCCGACGAGGAGCACAGCCCAATGATGAGGCATGACACCTTGCTAGGTGTATGAGGGCATTCAATAAGAGACTTGTCTCTCCCCCATTTTCTTTCCCCCCCTTCCCCCTGAGGAACTGCACACCTTCGGTCTTGATGGTTGTGTTCATCCACATGTGAACGACAAAAATTGTGCCACAGACCCCCACTTAGTCAATAACTGAATCTGCAGAATGATGCCTAGTCACCTGACACTAATGAGGGCAGTGTGTGCGTGCGTGTCAGTTAGTCTGTAAATGAATGGGAAGCATAGTTCATGTGATTGCAATATCCGGATATCCTGTGCAAAAAGTCACCAATGTCACAACAGCGCACTTTTCTTTCACAAAGAGAGATGCTGTGGATCAAAAAGCTGTTCAGTGAGTAGCTGGTGGGATTAAATGAGTGCCAACACCAACCACACCAGAGGAGGGGGGACTGCAAACCCCAGCGTGCACAGAGCCAGGAGGCGCTGCTAGCAGTTTTCCCGTGCCCGGAGGCGGATTTAGTCAGCTTGCGGCTCCAGTGCGGAGCCGCCAACACCAACCGCACCAGCCCCAGCAGAGATGGGGGGACTGCAAACCCCAGCGTGCATAGCATCAGGAGGCGCTGCTAGCACTCTTTCTGTGCCCGGAAGCACCTGGAGGAGGCTGGTCTGGGCCCTTTCTCTTGGTTCTGCAATTCTTGCAACCTGCAATTGGTCTTGTGGTGTCAATTTACGTATAGGACCCAAAAGACTTCTCAAGGTAACTTCACTGTATTTGATTTATAAATACATAAGGATTCTTGTTTATTACACTATGGGGAAGCGAAAGCCCACACCTGCCCCAAAAACCACCAATGCCACTCTACATTGTTCTTTGCAAAAGGCGGTGGGAGCTATCAGCAAGGAAATAGAGCATGCTGAACGGAGACTTTCTTTGGCACCAACTCCTGAGCAACTGCCTGCTTCCCTGATACCATCTTCAAACAATGATCCCCATATGGCAGTGGTTCCCAAACCGTGCGCCATGGCTCCCTGGGGAGCCGTCAAACCTAGCCTGGGGAGCCGCGCCTCAAGCACTTTAATGCATTTAATGGTGAAGGGTCTGTTGGCTTCTGTTAAACTAATTATACTTATAGCATGATAAGTTGATTATTTGTAAGTGACATGCCTATAGCTGTAAACGTTGTGCTTAACTGATGGCATGTTGTGGGAGATGACCTCCATATTTTACTGGATCCCCATGTTCCAACACTCCAAAAGTAAGTGGAAGATGCCGGATTTATTTTGTTAGACTCGTTAATAGCTTTGTTTTTTTCCAAATGCATCTTACACCAATGCAAGTTATAAGTACAGTTGTCCTGCCTATTAAATAGGCCTGGGCTAAAATTCCGTTCCTCTCGCGGAAATTGCGATAATTTGACATTTTCGCATTCCGCGGAGAGCGCGAAAATGTAAAAATTTCTGCAATCCGCATTTTACCGGAAATTTTTTGCTTGCTCACGCAGTAAAATAATACATTCTCACGTGCGCGCGATCGCCTTACCTGAATCCCCGCGTTCGCCGACAAGTTTTCCCGATCCGGTCGCGTTCTCCATGAGATGTTGGATTGTTGGTAGCCATTTGCGCTGTCTCGCGACAGTTCACGCCCGCAGTAACGTCATTCTTCGCGCGATCACGTCTTTCTTTCATGCACCGCGAGACAAGTGAAAACAAGATGGCCGCGCCCAAGAGCAACCGCATGGGTAAGTTGGTGAGCCGCGACCACGCAGAAAATATCGCAAATGGGCAGGAAAAAAACTTCCGCATCTTCCCGATATTTCCGCATGTTTGCGGATATTTTTAAAATTTTCGCGATGATTTGCGAAAGTGAATTTTGCAAATTCCGCCCACCCCTACTATTAAACACACTAAGTAATATTAAGTATTGACATTTGTATTTGAATCATAGGTACTTCCAGTACACATTTCTTTCAGTGCACACACATTTCCAGACAGGCCTGCTCTCTCCTTGAGCACAGGGAAGTAAAACACCTTATACGGCATAATGCGAACATTTGGAAGCAAGAAAGAAGGATGTTTAAAAAAAAAATATCAGAGGAATTTATTTTACTTGCATTGATGTGGAGGCAATTTTAGGAAGGAGGCAGCAAAAATAAAGCTGTATGTGGTGTAAAAAATTGTGATTCACCCTGCTGAGACAGGTGAGTTGGCACGTATGACATGGGTAGAATTTGAAGTGCATGCAAATATTCTTCCAGCGCAGAAACACTTTGGCAATAGGGCCTACATGCATATGGGTGCTATCTAGCACTGTAAATGGAATAAAAAAGTTTGAGAAGGTACTCAAAAAAGGCTTTGGCAAAGAAGTGTAACCAGGAATATTGTATTAGAGGCGCCGCCTTAGTAACATGAAACACCCTGCGTATATGATTATAATACCTTCATCAGCTGCATCCCAAGTATTTTCAGGGAGAAAAATGCAAGTGCTCCCAAGGCCGGCCTTAGATCCCCCTCACCCTCCAAAAAAAGTAACAGTGGGGAGCAACAGGCAATGGCCAATGGGTCAAGGGAGCCACAGGTCGAAAAAGTTTGGGAACCACTGACATATGGATATATCAGAAGCTGTTATTGTGGACAGGCCTCAAGCCCTATTTCCCCTACTGTGATAGTTCTGAGCCAGGGTGAACCACGAGGTACGCGGGATGGTGAAGCGAGCCCCAGTCATACAACATCAACGAAGGTTGGCCCATTGACTGCAACAGGAAGAAAGAGGAAACGGACTGAGAGAGTGGGGACTGCTCATAAGATCAATAGTCAGTCCCCCAAGATAAAAAGATCTAAACAAACCCACATCTTAGGGAAAGTTGTTAAATCATGTATAGGAGGGACAACTAATGTTGGGCAGGATGGGTCTTATATTTTAACTGGAAAACTGAGTACGTTAGTTTTGGAAGCCGTAGCACCAATTCTGGTAAGATGAAAGTATATAGAGGAGCAACTAACTATTGTCTGTAAAACCTTAGCGCCAGTAGAAAATACTCCACTGCACATCCCAACTGAGAGAGATGTACCGCCAAGGGATATAGCTGAAGGGTGGGGGTGTAATTCGTCAGAGGCTTCATCTAATGGGGTGGCCTCTGGGTAGGTATCATCTACCCTCAGTGGTATTCCCCGACCCTGTGGTCACACACAGGAGGCCATAAATATGAGTACTCCGGTTGAGTTAACAGAAGATCCCGTCTCCCATTGATATCCCCCCCCCCCGAGACAACATCTGGGACAGGGCGTCTTGATCCCTAAAACATTTAATTTAGGGGATGGGGTAGACCCCATTGGGGGAAAAAACATCCCACAGTCGCCCATATGGCCCATTAGGCAGGAGGGGGATCACTGACTCACTAAATTTGCCCACAGAAAGTACCTCTACACTTTGATTTTAACTGGGGTTCTGAGGTTATCTCCCAGCCAAAAAGAAAGCCGCCAGAGCCTAATAAATAAATCTGCACATTGGTGTTCCTGGAAAACCCCACCCTATTTTAATTGGTTTGATTACATCATCATAGCCAGGCGGGTGAGTTGGGTAGGTGGCACAAAGAAAAGTATTTGGGAGGA
Organism: Triturus cristatus; assembly: GCF_964204655.1. Taxonomy (NCBI): domain Eukaryota; kingdom Metazoa; phylum Chordata; class Amphibia; order Caudata; family Salamandridae; genus Triturus; species Triturus cristatus. Next base: position 456,259,621 of record NC_140580.1, on the reverse strand, counting down.
CTGTGTCGTGCTCAATTTCAGCGATGCGCGGTGTGTTCACTTTGCTTTAAACCAGCTGAAAGACTCGCCTAGCAAACAGAGAAAGGCTCGACCTTTGGGTTTCTTTTACCCTCCTAGCCAGGTTTCCTCCTTTGGCATCCAGTCTCCTCAGCCTAGACATATCACAGATGCCTCCAGCCACTCCGCCTCTTTCCATTCTATTATCTATGAAGTACTCTCAGACCTAACCGAGATTGATTGACTGTCTAGAAAATCCGGCTGGCATATAGATAATGAAAGTAGGGGCCCCTCATATGTTGATTCAGGGGGAGTAGCGGCTGAAAAGACATTTGGTAACACTAATCCCCTAAAATTCCTGTCATAAATTTTGCTGGTTCCTTTGTAAAGGAGAACTTCAGAGACTCGAGAAACTGTTCGGTGGTCACAATTACAGCCACTGAAAACAAGTGTCAGGAGGAGGGGCCAATCCAGATACCCATGGCAAGCCCTTTTGCCTCAATAGTTTTAAAATCGGATACGGGCCTGGGTCACTCTATACCCCCAGTTAAATTAATCTCCTGGAACGTAGCAGGCATCCCCTCAAAATTATCGGATGAGGTCTGGCTAGAATATATCAGGGGATTTGACATTATTTGTTTACAGGAAACATGGGCTAAAGATAGTATAATGATGGATGGCTATCATGCCTTTGATGTGCCTGCCACAGCATCCTTATCTGGAAGGGCAAAAGAAGGGCTGTAACCTTACTTACAGTTAAATTCAGTTCCATAAAAGCTCACTGTGTAGGATCATCACAGTGGTTTCAATTGATTATGATAGATAATATGATGCAGGTTAGAGTTTTACTTGTAAATTGGTACTATAATATTTTCGACCCAAAGAACTGTCACGTTATAGAAGCCCTGCAAATGGAAATTGCTAATGTTTCCAGGAAGTGGCAGCCCTTATGTGTTCTGTGGGTGGGGGATTTTAATTGTACGTCCTGTGAATATAGTAATGAAAGAGTTTGTGGTCTCCTGGATACAGACGGACAGCCCTTTGTGCATTTCATTCACACCGCGCAGGGTGAGGCACTAAATACCATAATTATTGAGAGTCATTTAGATAGTTTGACTAATAGTTTCTCAGCTCAGTGCCGCACTTTTGTTGGCGGGGGTAGGGAAAGCTTAATTGACTTTATGTTTATTTCCAGGGAGTGTTCTTCACTGGTTTGTGATTTTAATGTAGAACCAAAAATATTGAGTGACCACAACCTACTCATTGTCTCACTTAAAGTAACAGCCAGGACCACAGGGGGTGATGGTCGCCGGATTGACTATAACCCCAATCAAGGTGTAAACTGGGGTGAAATAAATCCATCACTACTTGAGGGGGAACTAGTCAGAGCAAAACATGATTTGATCATGGGGGGCCTCCAGCAGGATTCTCCCTCAACAACGATTGTACAAAATTTTGAAAGGATTTGCATTAATGTAGCAAATAGATTACCACGCCCAGCTAAACCCAAGCAGCACCATGAAACACGATGGTTCAATGCAGAATGTTCTAGAGCCCAGAAGAACTTAAAAATCGTCCTCCAATCTATCCCCCATAACAGAGAACAAATAAAAAGTGCTGGACGTTTAAAAATACCATCAATAAAAGAAAAGAGCAGCTGAGACGTCTAGCATGGGAGGGTTTGGAGAGAGCTAGTGCTCTCAAAGATAGTAAATGTTTTTGGGCCATTATTAACCAACCGCTGTTCACTGAGGAAGTGGGAAAATGGACTCAATGATTCTGGGTAACATTTGGAAATCTCATTTTGTGTCCATTTTTAACTCAAGGGGTAGGGATCTGTCGGTGTGTAATGAGGAGCTTCAAGCAGACTTGGCATAAACAGCTGAGCTTAGTGCCTCGCTTAAGGTGGCAGAGGTGGAAGAAGCACTACCAAAGGGAATAAGTAAGAACTCACCAGGTCCAGATGGAGTTCCATTAGATCTTTTTAATCTAAATACAAATCTTTTGGCACCCCTGCTGACTAATGTTTTTCAATCGGTGGTGATTTGTTCAATCCCAGCCTCCTGGAAAGAGGCCATAGTTGTAACCGTGTTTAAAAAAGGGAATAGAAACGACCCAGCCTGTTATAGGCCTATTTCCCTTATTGACGCCACAGTCAAGGTGCTGGGTGGGGTAATCCTTGCCGGGCTGGAAACCTGGGCAACTAACAAGGGGATTATCTCTAAAACCCAGTATGGCTACCGAAGGGGGCTGGGAACAACAGAGCAATGCCTAAATTTGTCCCTGATTATGGGCAAGTACATGAAGGCAAAAGGTGGCTCTATCCACCTTGCCTTCATGGAATTGTCCAGCGCATTTGATACCATCAACAGGTAAAAATTGTGGGCACTAATGGCAGAAATGGGCTTTGAAAAGGCGCTGATCCTACTTTTAAAAAGACTTCATGCAAACACCTCCGTCGCCATAAATTTCAGCCTACAAGGGGAAAGGACTAAGCCCATTGCCTCAACTGAAGGAGTTCGGCAGGGGTGCATTTTAGCTCCTTTTCTTTTCTTGATTTATACAAATGGTTTGGAAGAGTTTTTATTGGGCAAGAAAATTGATTTTCCTCGTATTAAAGGCAACCCAGTCCAGCTACTTTTGTATGCGGACAATACTGTACTTATGGGCTTGACGGCAAACCGTCTACAAACCTCATTGGACGCCTTTATGAATTTTATGGCGGCTCTAGACTTGAAGGTCAATTTTTCAAAGTCTTATATAATGGTATGTGGCCCAAAAAATACCAAAACCCAAATTTTTATTTAAGGGGCAAGACTATCAAAAAGGTGGAAACATTCACATATCTGGGGAACATGTTTAATAAGGAGATGAAATGGGATTCTTTGGTCACATCAAGGGCCCGGCAAACAAGCTGAGAAGTGGAGGGGCTGCTTAGGTTTGCCTGTAAGTTAGGCCATAAGCCAGTGCCTGAGCTTGTTACTTTATACAAAGCAAAATGCTTGTCGGTTGCATCTTATGGGGCGGGTGTGTGGGGCCACCCAAAAAAAACGCTTGTTACACGTGGTGGAAATCAAGTTCATAAAACGCTTGTTGATGATTCCAAATAGTTCTGCCGCCACTTTCTCTCACCAAGAAGTGGGGATGGAATATATAAAAGATCGTATTGACATTGCCCCCCTGCTCTTATCAACCAAAATATGGGTCTCTGAAGAATTACAGTTTTCTAGGGAGATCATCGAAGACTGCATTCATTTGGACAAGTCTTTGAAGATTCCTTGGCTTCGTTTTGTGAGGGATAGGTTATTCGAGATTGGGCTGGGTGAGTACGTTGACACTCCGATGAGTATCCCTACAGATGCGAAGGTTATAATACAAGAGGAGTATAACATCTGGGCAACCTTGCGTCATGCGCAATTGGAGGCATCAGGTCCTAGCTGCCCTTTTATGCCTAAACATCAATTTTACCTATCCATCACCACGAATAGTCAGATGCGTTGTCTTTTAACAAGATTCCACTTAGACACTATTTAGCGGCATTTCCCAAACAATCTGGGGGTTGGACAATCTTACCCCTTGCCCTTGCGACAATATGGCAACCCAGAGCACTCTGCACTTTACTCTTTTTTGTGCAATTTATAAAGAACCAGAGGGGAAGATTCTTGGTACCCCTGCTAACGAATATTCGTCCATGTACATATGTTGAGGTGTTTAGACATCTGCAATCGTTGACCGATTCTGTTATTTGTAGTGTGGTGTTACATTTCATTAAAACAGCAATGGGCATTAGGAAACGTTATGAATTACAGTAACTGCTTGGGAGGAAGAAATGATTTGTATAATTCCATTTTAACAAATATGAAATTTTATGGCCAATGAGGCATTAATTCTTAATTGTGACTTTACCTTCTTAAGATTTTTTATCATCTTTATAAATATTTAAAAAATGTATTTTAAAACGGTATTGTTTGTTTGTCAAAATGTTGTGGTCTTGTGCCAAGTAAAGTAAATTTGAATTGAATTGAGTGCATTACAATGTTGTACTTTTTACATTTGTTATCACTCAAACACTCAATCAGTCTTTGTATAGCACAGCACTGTCACACGTAGGGGTATCTGGGTGCTGAGGGTGCCATGTCTCTGTTGATAAGCCAGGTCTCTGAGATTCTTTCTGAAGTCTGCCAGGGAGGGGGCTGTTCCAAGGTGGAGGGGCAGGTCATTCCAAGTCGAAGTTGCGATTTAGGAGAAGGAGCGCCCACTGCTGCGGCTATGACAGATGTGGGGTTGTGTGCGAAGGCGAGTGAGGTGGAGCGCAGATGTTATTCCCACTGATGGAATTTCAGTCAAAGGTTAATGTAGAACAGTCCTTGACCATGGAGGGCTTTGTAAGTGTGTGTGAGGATCTTGAACTGGCATCTCTTCTGGATGGGGAGCAAGTGGAGGTTTCTGAGGTGGGGGTGACCTGGGTCCATTTGGGGAGGTCCAGGATGAGTCTGGCTGCAGTGATCTGTATGGTCTGGATACTTCTGAGGAGCTGAGTGGAAGTACCGGCTTAGAGAGCGTTGCCATAGTTGAGGCAGCTTGTGACTAGGGACTGCATAACGGTCTCTCTGGTGTTGATCCATCCGAATATTCTGCAGAGCATGGGAAGGGTATGGAAGCAGGTGGATGCGACTGCGTTGACTTGTATTGTGGTCAGCTGGCTGTCAAGGATGATGCAATGGTTGTGTGCATGGTCTCCCAGTGTGAGTGTTGATCCGAGCTCTGCTGGCCATCATCTGTGGTCCCACACCATCTGTGGTCCCATACAGAGGTGTTCTTACCAGATATCAGAACTTCTGTCTTGCCAGAGTTGAGTTTTAGGTGGTTGTCACTCATCCATTTAGCTCCGTTGGTCATGGCGTTGCCGATGTAAGTTTTGGGGTTGGAGAGGTCCTCAGTGAGCAAGAATATAAGTTTAGGGACATCTGCATAGTAGATTTAGTTTAGTCTTTGGGATCTGATGACGTCTGCGAGGGGGTCATGTATATGTTGAACAGGGTGAAGCTGAGGGATGATCCTTGGAGTATGCCGCATATGATGTCCTTGAGTGTGGCGGTGAATGGAGGCAGTTGGATGCTTTGTGTGTGTCATGCAAGGGAAGAGGCGATCTGCTTTAGAGTGTTTTACTGTATGCCGATGTTGTAGAGTCTGTCGGTGAGGATGTAGTGGGAAACAGTGTTGGAAGCAGCAGAGAGGTTGAGGAGGATCAAGGCCACGGTTTCTCCACAGTGGAGGAGGGTTCTGAAGTTGTCTGTATGAGCAATCAGCGTGTTCTCAGTGTTGTGGTGGTTGATGATATGTTATGAATTTGTCCTGAGTGGCCTATTAACCAATAACGCCCTAAGAACAATCTCAATTGTATTGCTGTTTTTCTTGTTGCTGCTTATTGCACCTTTGACCCTTTCACGGTGTCTGACACTATTGGCTGGCTGATCAGTCTCTTTGAACATTCTTTCTGGTTTGTACATCTATATATCGGAACCACGTCCCCATAGTTCCTTTTTGCAGCCTATTGCATCTTTGACCCTTACATGATGGCCAAAACTTTTGGCTGTTCGATCAGTCCCGTTCAATATCACTCTGATTTCCACTCCCACGATGGCTGATATATTTGCTAGACTGTTTTAGGCCTCCCTGGTGGGGAACCACATCCCTTTAATGCTGCCACATATTCTCATTTAAATGCTAACCTTCCATCAATGGTGCTTTTCATTCCTAGAGATGCCAAATAGCATCTGTACACCAATATTGTTCTCTGCTAGTTAAAACTTTGTCTCTCTTTCAGTCAAACCTGTTAAATATAGGAGCGATTGTTTGGGGTTAATACTTACTTCTCTGTACCCAATAGAATAAACTCACTTTTACAGCCCTCAGACTATTGAACAAGCAATGCATCATGCCCATACCTTTTTACCAGTAGCTATGACCTGTGGAATACAGGTTTCGCCTCATGTGCAAATATTTATGTTTTTACACTGGTTAATTTTTGGTTTAAATTTATCAGTCTTACATGTTAATGTCAATGTTAATAAAGAGATTTTGCTGTTAGTTTTTGTTCTTTTTCTGTTTTGTTAGTTTCAGACATGTTTTGATGTACAAACAAGACCTCCAATGAAGGCTCATCTTAAAATGCACTCGGCAAAAGTGCAAATGAGCAAATACTTCTATATTTAAAACATAGTGAAGAAAAGGATGACTGAATAATGAATTCAGAGGAATAGACTTCCTGTCTTAGCAGATTTGATGTCACAAACTTATGTTTAAATAACAAAGTTAAAATTGTTTATTCATCATTGTGTATCAGGAGACGTAGGTCACTTCTGATTCGTATATTTTTGATAGTGACAAATTATACAAAGGAGATCATGCATGGTGAGCCAACCTGTAACCCATAATCTGAGTACAGAGCATTGCTTCAGTTGCATCATGCTTCATATTGATACTTTTCATAGGCAATGGGCAATGAGATGCACATGGTATGTATGGTGTGCTTGATATTACCTTTTCTTTATTGAAAATCAAGTATGTACATAATTACATGAATTAATACTGTTACATTTTCTTTATATTTTAAGCAATAGTCACAATAGGATACTTTACCTTAAACATTTAATATTTCCATATTTATAAACTCTTTCCTATCCCCCTATGTTATTCAACCATAACATCAGGGGCTCCCATATCTTCATTCCCTTCATCCTTGCTTTCCGTCCTTTACATTTATATAAAGAGATTTCCTGCCGACTGATATTCAATAGCCGGTGCAGCCATTGGTGGTATGAAGGGGGCTCCCTATCTTTCCATGCAGTGGCTATCAGCAGAAGTGCTACTGCTAGTGTTATAAATACTTAGGGGCCTATTACGATGGCGGGCGGACAGCAACGGAGCACAGGACCGACTGCCGATGTTGCGGCGGTCCCGCCATGTAATTTAGGATGCGCCCGCCACACTGGTGGGCACACCCTGGGCCTTTTACATTGCGTGTGGATCTGCTGGCTGCAGCCCTGCTCGCAATGTAAAAGGATTGTGCACAGCATTGTCATGCACAACATGGCAGGCACCACGTAGTGCCTGCCACGTAGTGCATTGTAATGAGGGGGGTACCATGGGTACCCCCATGTGCACCCCCCACCCACCCAACACCCTGGGGGCCCCAACGGGCCCCCAATGTAAAAAAACGCATGCCTTTACATGGCGGCATCGCCGCCATGGAAAGGATGCCGCCATGGAAAGGTCAATTACCTCATACATCATAATATGAATGGTGGTGTCTTGCAGACACCGCCACCATATTGTGTCCCTTTTCTGCGCGGTCGACAGTTTGAGCAGCAGAAAAGTGGCGCACGGTCTCTCAGTCCGCCGTGGTGCCCCCCACCATACTAATATGGCTGGGGAAGAACCAGGGACATTTGCGGGCGGATTGCCACCACCGGCCCGGCGGATGTGTTCCGCCCGTTATCCTAATGTACCCCAAAGTCTCTATGTGATGTATCAAGGTGTGCTTGATATTACCATTGTGGAAATGCCCTGAATTTGATGCTTCACTCTACCTCTCTCTCTGTTCTTTGGCTCTCTGTTTCTCTCTCTCTTCTCTATCTCTCTCTCCTTCCCTTCAACTCACATACTCTACCGCCCACCTGAGAACACAGTGTGACAGCCAGTGTAACAAGGGAAAGGGATACCCGTCAGGAGAGATTCAATTTTTTTTAAAATTTGTTTATTGAGTAGCTTGCAACAGCAATACACAAAGCCCCACTGGGGATCCAGCAATACCAACATAGCATAGCTCAATACAAGCCATTTTCGTTCCGAACATTGCATCAATAGATATAATACAAAACATAGAACAAAACCCCCAAAAATCTGAAGAACCCCCCCACCACCACCCCCCTCCCGGCACTTTAGGTGATGTTACATCGTACAGTTGTTGGATCCTAATCATTGTAGACACACATGTGAGATAGCTCGTATAGATAGTGCCAGATTCAATAATTCCTAATAAGGCACAAAAAAGAATGCAAAGAAGACAGACACTACAAATCAGGATGACTCAATAAATACATTGTCAGTGGGGCCCAGAAGTATTTGGGCCGGGATGTCTCAGGCAGGTCCGCCACATATGCCTCCAGCTGTTCCCTATAGTAAATTAAGTCTCAAATCCATTTGCGGACCGTGGGTGTAATTTTAGCACCTCAACATTGCGCTACAGCTCTTTTGCCCAGCAGAGTTGAAACAGCAACTATTTGCCGATTGCAAGGTTTCAGATACTTCACGTTACCCAGCAGGCATACCTCCAGCACACATCGCACGAGTTCCAACACAACATCTGAAAGCATGCTCGCAACACTGGCCCAAAATGCAGCTAACCCTCCACACTGCCACGCTAGGTGCAAAAATTCGGCGTCAGCCTGCCCGCACCGCACACAATAAGCAGTGTCACGCAGGCCAAATTTCAGCAGTTGACTTGGAGTATAGTATAACTGGTGCAAATATTTCAAATGAATTATGCTGAGATTATAGTTTGCCGTGAGGCACCCAGTTAACTCACAGCAAAATCTCCAATGATCTGGTGACAAGGTGGACCCCAGCGTAGCATTCCATTTGAGATATGGAGGGTGTTCCACCGGCTCCCTCTCATGCAGTGACACGTCATATAACTTAGTAATCAGACCCTTATGCTCTTCCCCAGCCAGCACCACCTGCAGTGCTTGCAGTGTCTGTGGTTCAGCTGGATAATTAGAGTAGATAGCTCTGACCGCTTGTCACACCCTCATGTAGTATGTAAATCCCAGCATCAAGCCATGAGTCCGACCTGCCTGTACATCTTGCAATGAGCGTAACCGGCTCTGTTTGTACAGGTCACCCATTTGCGTAACCCTGACAACCTCCAGCGCACGTAGAGTTGTGTGCTCCTGTGCCGCTGAGAGGTCTGGATGCACAGCTATTGGTAGCATCGTGGCACATAGGTAATCCAGCTGTTCCCTCTTAGCAATGGCCCGCCAGGCCCATGCAGTACACTGCACCGGGTTAGTTTCTGTCCTGGGGTCCCACCCTCACCTGAATGTGCTGCCGCCACTTGTGGCAGCAGGAGTACTGCATCGGACTCGATTGCCGTATGGGGCTGAAACCGTTTCATGTTGTACCGTTGCAAAAAGAACAAATAATGCGCAAATTGCGCATTTGCACACAGATAGTATAAGCGCATATTGGGTGCCTCAAAACCACCACGGTCTAATGGCTGTACAAGTACATTCCAACTGCATCTGGGCTTCTTACCCCCCCATACAAACGACAGTAGGGCTGACTGTAGCGTCTTAAAGAGAGAGATATTCAGACGAATGGGAATATTCACAAACAGATATAACAATTTGGGTAATATAGACATTTTTGTCACCGCAATGCGATCGGCAAGCGACAGGGGCAACCGGGCTCACCATTCCGTCTTGTCTGTGATCTGTGTAATAACACAACCATAGTTCATAGAAATCACCTGATCAGGATCTCTATACAACCATATTCCCAGGTATTTCACCGGGTCCCTGGTCCAAGTCAGCTCAAACTCACATCTGCCAGCCGTCAGCGGAAATACCATTGACTTAGCCCAGTTGATCCCTAATCAGGAGTAGCCCTTAAATTTAAAATAGTCACGGAGCAACTCTGGAAGGTAGGTTTCAGGCTCACGAACATATAATAACATGTCGTTGGCATACAACGAGACCACGAGCAGGCACTGCCTAAAGCACAATTCAGCCGATACATGCCGATGGTGAAGTTTGCAAGCAAGAGGCTCCAGTGCCAACGCGAAAAGCATCGGTGACAGGGGGCAGCCCTGCCATGTGCCCCTGCCAATAGGAAAAGCCGATGACACCCAGCCGTTGACACATACTCTAGCCACGGGCTCAGTATATAGAACCCTGATCTACTGAAGGAAGAACTGGGGAAGGCCCATTCTTATGAGTACAGTGAACATATAATCCCACTGAAGGGAATCAAATGCTTTCACTGCGTCAAGCAGCACTGCCACTGCCTGTAAATCTGAGTCAAAATAATGTTGGGTGGTGAAGAGCATACGCAGGTTGTGCGTGTTTGACCTGGCAGGCACAAACCCTGATTGATCAGGGAGCGCCAGTAAGGGGACAAGGGGCTGTAGTCTGCGAGCAATCATCTTTGCTAAAATCTTAGCATTGATATTAATAATTGAGAGAGGCCTATAGGAATCACAATGATTAGCAGCCTTATCAGGCTTTAACAGCATGACCTAGAGGGCTTCCTTCAATGAAGGCGGCAGACGTCCAGTGTCATACTCCTCTGCATAAACCTCCAGGAGCCTGGGGTCCAGATCATCCACATAGGCCTTGTAAAACTCGCTAGGAAGCCCATCCAAACCCGCAGCCTTTCATGTGGGGAGGGACATAATAGCTAGTCTTACGTCCTCTACGTCAAATGGTTGCGTAAGATATTCCCTATGTTCCCAAGACAGCCAGCCAAGCGCAATGTCATCAAGATAGGAGTGTATGTCCGCTGTCTGTACCACAGCCTTGTTTTTATAGAGTCTGGCATAGAAATCGAGTATGGTCTCACTAATCGCGGATGTGGTGTTATGAGCTGCCCTCTCATCATCAAGCATCTCTGTGATATATTCCTGACTACGTGGAGCAGCTAACTTCTGTGCAAGCGAGCGGCTGGGCCTTCCCCCTCACTATAATATCTAGCCTTGCATTGTCTGGACCTATTAACCAACTCTTGATCAACTGTGTCGTTATGTTCAGTCACTAACTCCTGCATCGCGGATAACGTCACAGGAGAAGGGTCCTTCTCATAGGCGCGTTCTAAGGCAGAGATTTCCGCATCTAATTTATGAATTCTATGCCTTAGATCTCTCAGTACACCTGCGTGCGTCCCCATACAGATACCCCTGATGGTCACCTTGAATGCTTCCCACAAGACACCAGCGCTTTCAACAGAACCCTCATTCTCCCTAAAGAAATTCAAATGGCCTCCCCAACAGTGTGCTTAAAAACTGAGTCAGTTAATGAGGTTGGCTGCAACCGCCATGTTAAACGGAGGTCTCTTGCATGCGGGTACCTGTAGCTCCAGGATCACAGGAGAATGATCCGAAGTCGTCCAAGCCATGTGGCTGACCTTGACCGCCCAAGTACAAGCAGCCTCCGTGACAAGCCAGAAATCCAGGCTTGACCACGTCCCATGCACAGAGGAGACAGAGGTACTCTTGCGCACCCCAGGATGCTGCAAACGCCAGACAGTCAGGAGAGATTCTTGACAAGTTGTTGTCTATCGCCCCTTTCCTTGGAAACTACGATCAATGCAGTTTACCATTGAACGTCTTCATCCCTCATACTGTCCTCAGTTCACAGTTTGCCATGATTGTGGTTTAATACCAATTAAGAATATGGTAAAAAGAATAATATGGTAGAGAGATTTTAGAGGTATTGATAGCACACTTAAATTCCTTCACAGGAAGAGTTCACAATTTTCTTGATACTACTCAAACTAGTGGTGCATCAAAAAATTATGAATTACTTCACACAAACAACAAAACACGTTTCTAAGTAGTTCATCCAGGGAACCTCTTGCACAAATGAAGGCTTCAGTAAAGTCTTTAGTGAGATGATCAGCCAGTCTATTGGCAACCACAGAGACTTCTAAAGGCATGGTTCGAGTAACATATCCAATTCAAAATTGGTGTCCATGGAAATTGGGTCTGTACTGCCATTTCCTAAGTTGTTTCAATGAAACAATTGTACTATTTTTCCCTCATTTATTTCAATGGGGTGATGGAGCTTGTTTAATGTTTCTGTAATGGATGCTTCTTTAATTCTTTCAATGAGGCAATTGGACTTGTTTTTTCACTTGTTGCCCTTAGCAGAATGGGATTATTTCTTTAGTCTCCATCTATTGTGTTATGCAATCAGATGGAGAAGCATTACGGTAGCCTCCTCACTCACTGTCATCATGGGCACTGTTTACAGTACTGGTGTTTTGCTCTCTAAATATTCTTGTCTTGAAGTGTTAGTATAATTAGATCAATGAAGACAACACAAGACTACAACACCCAGAATTTATTGGTAACGGAGTAGGGTATGACATGGAGTCAGATGCCTGCCAAAAAGATCACGATTATGATAGCAAGGTGATTTAAGGAAAAACAATCTTTGCGTTTATGCCCTAACTGGTGATGTTTGGATAACTCACTCAGAGGACAAGAATTGAATGCTAATAATTGACATTTTGCATAGATCACAACAGTAATATCCTAAGTTATCATGGAAGTACAATGGCCTAACTAGTTGTGTGTTATTGGCTGACCTATTTTTTAACTGATGATTTTGAAGGCTGTGGAGATAGGGAGGGGATATCCCATTAACCTTGTTGTTGCCACCTTGGAGTTCTTTACATTCCACACTTGGATAGTACCAAATCAACCTTTAAACAGGGCCCAATAGGTTTTGTGCCGCCAGGTGACTGGTGTTGGCTGCTATGAGACTGTGTTGGAGACCACCAATATATGAATTAGTCACTACATGGACATATATGGGTCAATATTTGGGCAATAGCATAATGGTTAGAACATGCTGATTATCTTCTGGGAGTGTCAGTTCTGTGACTTTGATGATAGTTGATAATTCAACAGTTATTGTAGAATGTCAACAAAGGTACTTAGAACTAAATTATATTGCAGTTGATTAGCTGACTCTATCCCATGTGACAGTTGCTCACATTGGGACGAAATTGATGTGAGAATGGTCTCTGTTCACATTGGTACTTGGTGATACAGGGAGGTTGTAAATGTCACTTGCTATGGAGCACATCTGTGTGTGCAGTCATTATCTTCAAATTATTACAAGTCATGCACCTCGGTAGACAGTGTAGTGAACTAGATAGCCACACCACATTAACTATAACTTGTGTCTTCTCTATGCACAGCTTATTGTTTTTTATATTACATCACTTAAACCATCTTAAATCACAGCATCCATAAAAACACTTGCAATATCGCAAATTGCATCATTTGTGTGAGCACAGTGCATGGTAGAGTGGCGAGTTATAGTTAATGTATTGTGGCTACCAAGTTCACTACACTCTGTATGAGGTGGTGAGTTATAATAATTTGAAGGTAGTGTGTAAATTATAAATTTAAGGTATAACCACTGCAACTTTCGAATTTACAATGTATGCGCAGTTTATGTTTGGTTTGTATAGAAAGAATAAATAAAGCTATAGTAATGTAGAGGTTGTGTGTAAATTATAAATAACTATAACTTTAGAATTTCTGATGATTGGATAGTTTAAGTTTGGTTCGTATAGAAAGAATAAATAAAGTTTTCTTAATTATAACTTAGTTTTAACGTTTGTTTTTTTCATTGCACATCAAATTTGTTTTTAAATATAAATGTGTTTCAAATTGTAGAGACCAGTGTCAGCGAATGTAGTATCATTATGCGGTGTGTCGTACAGTACAGTGGTTGAGAGTATCATAGAGTGTATTGTCACATTGTTGCATGTAGTAGAGTAAAGTGCCATAGACTGGAGAGGTGTCTCTGTACAGTGTTGTTTTGTAGTGTGTTGTTTTGTAGATTACTGTGGCATAGAGTGTTATGGGGTAGATTGTCATTCCATCTATTGTTGTGGCATACAGTAACGGGGCGTAGAGTGTTGTGGCGTAAAGTGTTGTGGCGTACAGCATCTTGGCATAGAGGGAAGTGCCGTAGAGTGGAGTTGTGTACACTGGAATAGCATAGAGTGGAGTGGCATACAGTAGAGTGGCATAGAGGGGAGTGGTGTAGAGCTGACTAATGTAAAGTGCAATAGCATACAGTGGAGTGGTGTATAGTGGAGTGGCGTAGAATGGAGATGCATACAGTTGAATAGTATAGAGTGGAATACAGTGGAATACCATATAGTGGAGTGGCGAGTGGAATGGCCTAAAGTGGAATGCCAAACAGTGGAGTGGTGTACAGTGGAGTGGCATACAGTGGAGGGATGTAAGTGGAATAACATATTGTGGAGTGTCATAGAGATGAGTGGTGTACAATAAAGGTGCATCTGCATCCATTCACCCACTTTCATGCTACGTTTGTTTAAATTTCCACACTCCACTCTAGGCCACTCCATTCTATGCCACTCCAATCTATGCCCCTCCACTGTATGCTATTTCACTCTATCCCACTACAATTGATACCACATTCCATAGTCCACTTCACTCTACTCTAATCCACTATATGCCACTACACTCTACCCCTCCACTCTATGCCACTCCACTCCATTGTACTTTATTGCACTCTACTTCACTCCATTCTACCCCACTCCAGTTTATACCACACTGTACGCCCCTCCATCCTTTACTATTCAACTGTACACAACTCCACTCTATGCCATTCCACTCTGCGCAATTCCACTCTAAGCCACTTCACTCTATGCCACTCCACTCAATTCCACTCTACTCAATGCGGTCCACTCTATGCTATCCCACTGTACATCACTACACTGTACCTCACTCCGATCTACGCCACTCCACTGTACGCCACTTCACTTTATGCCACTTTACCATATGGAATTCCACTCTACACCATTTCACTCAATGCCAATCAACTCTACGCAACTCCAGTGTATGCTATTCCACTGTGTGCCACTTCAATTGTACCACACTTCACTCTACACCACTCCACTCTACACCACTTCACTCTACAACACTCCACTGCACAGTATTCCACTGTACACCACTTTACTCTTCACCACTCCATTGTATGCCACTCCACTCCATGACACTCTACTGTATGCTATTGCACTGTTAGCCACTCCATTCTACACCATTCCATTGCACATCACTACACTTTACCACACTACACACTACACCACTACACTCTAGATCACTCCATGTTATGCTAATCCACTGCACGCCCGACCAATGTATGCCACTCCATGCCACTCTCCTCTCCACTATTGCACTGAACACATTGGCACTCTATGCTACTATACTCTACGTCATTCCACTCTACAGCATTCCACTCAACACCACTCCAATCTATGCCAAGCTACTCTATTCCAGTTCACTCTACACCAATCCATTATATGCCATATTACTCTATTCTAACCCACTGTACACCACTATACTCTACCCCACTCCACTCTGCGCCACTTCATTTTACATATCACACTAGAGGGTTCTAACAGTGGAGTAAAACAAAGCACCAGGCATCACTAACTCCAAATAAATGTATCTCACAAAAGTGATGAAATGCTACTGTATTAAAAGATAGAAATTATCCAACACAACTGATAAAAAGAGCGGCCAAGAGAGCTCGTAATAACGACAGGGGGGCACTTCTGGAAACATATACCAAACCAAAATCAGATAGATTGGTGTGTGTGACCACATTCAGTAATTTGACTACAAATGTAAAAAGGGCCATCAATAAGAATTGGCATATACTTAATACAGGCAAGTTAACACTGGACTCACCCTTGTTTGCATTGAAAAGGAGCAGTAATTTACAAGATCTCATGGTACATACACGACCAAGAACCACTGTATACCACAACAGCCAATCAACACTGTGGAATACTAATCCTGTGATTGGGCACTTTCCATGTGGATCTTGTGCATGTTGTCCCTTTACAAGTCATGTAACGGAGTTAGATATTCTACCGGGAAGACCATGGAAATTGAATAACCACACAAACTGCAACACCAGTGGGGTGATATATATGATCACGTGCCCTTGTTCACTAATCTACATTGGCATGACTTGTCGTAAAGTACGTCAAAGAATCACTGAGCACCGTAGTACCTTTCGGTGTAAGAAATCGAATACACGTATGACAAGACACTACCTTGAAAAGGGTCACACGGAAAATGACCTTAAATGGGTCATTATTGATAAACCTCACTACGATCTTAATATGGGACCTTTGGAACAGGTTCTATTTCGCCGGGAACAACGTTGGGTGTTCCGTATCAAAAGTCACTTGAGAGGTCTAAATGAGGAAATTCCCTGGGGCTCTGTTTAACTCTGCCATGTCCCCCACTATTTTTTCAACATATTTTTTCAACATATCCTTAGATGTTTGAAAACAATTGTATGAGAATAATGATGCCAATCATAGATGGAGGGCACCGCTATAACCGTCTTCCGATGGAACAAGAGCATAGTCCACGTTGTTAGTCTTGCCTGTAGTCTTGCCTGTAGGTTCTGTATCCATTCCTTATGAATACCAGAATATATACATACCTAGTTCCACATTCCCTACACATGCTGGTCCGTTTTTTCGGCCTCTATTGGAAGCACCTTTTTGTGTGCACTTTGTACCAATTAGTAGGTGTTGTGTAGGTGGGTAGTTGGTGCTTGGCTTTACATGTGGAATGATGTGTGTGTGTTGTCTCCATTCGTTAAGCCATATGATCGGGATGTGTTGCGTCGCAGTGAAGTGGCCCTGCTTTATCCCGAGTTCAGAATTACATGCCGATAGTCTCACTACATTGTGGGCATGTCATTCTTTTGTGGTGCGTCTGGTTTGGTCTCTGTGTTTTTTGGATACAGGAGACTGCTGACACCCCTGTTGTTTAACTCTCCATAGCGTACTCCATTGTTTGTTTCATCACTACTACATTTCCCCTGATCCTTTGCGACCCGGACACTAACTGCTTCACTTCCGGGTAGATGCTTTTACGGAGTTGCCGGAGTAGATTCAAAAACATTTCGAGACGCGCCATCTCTCCCCCTTCGTTTGGTGCCCTGAATAGGAGGACACAGTTTAACTCAAGGTACTCGAGGTTGGGAGTGTGGTTAGACGTCGATGGTTTGTGCGCTGTTAAGTTAGTGTGTACATACACCTTTTATGTTCTTAGACGGGCTGAGTCGATACCAGCGAACACATGTCGCATAATGTCTAGAGCTGCACGCCCACTTGTAGCTCTATTGAACTTTTTGTTTTTGGGATGTGTGGGTGGTATGTCATTATTCCGTATTATTACTGCATACTGACGAATATAACAGATCGTACCGGTTGCAGTATAACTTAACTTCATGAGCACCAGACCATGATTACAGGCACCACCACCATATTAGCAGCCCAAGTCCGCCCGGCCGGCAATTGGAATGATTGCCGACTGGCAGAAAAGCGGCAGACAGACTTTCTGCCTGCCGCGTTACCCACCACCATTGTAGTCTGGCGGTGGGTAAATCAGGATACGATGGCGGGCAGATCGCCACCGCCGAGCCGGCGGTGGCGATCTGCCCTCCATCGTAATCAGCCCCTTAATCTCCCCGTTGGCCCCCAGCTCCTTGAGACCCTTAGGGGTGAGTAGTTTGTGCTTTACAAATACTGGATTTATTTATTTACAACTCTCCTCTGAACACCACTCCACTTTACTCTATCCCACTGTATTCAGCTTAGACCTCTGTGAGGGGGCCCTGTGGCTAACCCCACACTGTGTGGAGTTGTAGGCAACCCAACATCATGAATGGCAAAAGGATGCTCGGCTGCCTGACTACAAGGGGTTGACCGTAACTCGTTTGGTAATAAAATATTGCTTTACATTAAAAATGCCTTAGAAATGCACAGAAATAAATAAAGGTTAATGTGACATTTATAGTTAGGTGAACATTTCAGTACCAATGTAACATTTTAAACTCAAAGAAACGCTATAATCCACCAGTTACAGTTATCTCTAGTAACAATAACTTGTGCCCTAAGATAACTATAACTCGCATCCTCTCCATGCACTGCTAATTACCTCCCATATTTCATCACTCATGACATGCTTAATGACATCATTGATAGCATCACTACAACTACTATAGGGACATCTATGATGACGAGACTGTGCATGGCGAGGGTACGGGTCATAGTTACTTTAGCGAACAAATTATAGTTACTAGAGATAACTATAGTGGTGAAGTTCAGTGTTTTTTTCTAGTTCAAAACATTATGTTGACACTGAAATTGTCGCCTATTTGTAACATCACTTTAACCTCTGTTTTTTTCAGTGAACAAATACTATAATGAAGTTATTTCTTACCTCATTTTCAAAAATGAGTTAGTGGTAAAATCAGATTTTTGACTACTTAAGTGGAAAACTAACAATAAAATACATTTTATTCTGCCTGAGCCACAAGTTGAACTGAAACCAGTTTTGTCACTCAGCTCTTCCAGACCCGGAATGCACATCCTTAGCTAGGAAAGTTAATGACTCAGGCTTAGAGGAAAATAGCATAAGTGTTAACTGCTGAACACGAAGGTGCCGATTCCGATCCTGTAAAACCCGGGTACAAATGGTCGTACGGAGCGTTTTCTCCGTACGACTTGTACCCGGTAAATAACCCGTACATACTAGCAAGTACGACTCGTGCGGAAACCTGTTTCCGTACGAATCGTAGAAAAGACCGTACGGCTAAAAAACACGTACGAATGTGATCCGGGACAGCGCAAACGCGACATTCGCAGCGTTTTACGGACCAGCAAGTACGATTCGTACCCACAGCACTCCACACGGCAATATTTTTACGGGAGCCAAAAAGTGCCGGAAAAGCTAAGTACGGCGCGATGCGTGAGGAAAAGGGGGCCCAGTATGCACCGTACCCCAATCCTACAAGTACGCACCGTACCCCCAGCCCCCCACCGCATGTATGCACCATACCCCAGCCCCCCACCGCATGTATGCACCGTACCCCAGCCCTGCATGTATGCACCGTACCCCAGCACCCCCACCACATGTACGCACCGTACCCCAGCACTGCATGTACGCACCGTACCCCAGCACCGCATGTACGCACCGTACCCCAGCCCCCACCGCATGTACGCACCGTACCCCAGCCCCGCATGTACGCACCGTACCCCAGCCCCCCCACCGCATGTATGCACCGTACCCCAGCACCGCATGTACGCACCGTACCCTAGCACCGCAGGTATGCACCGTACCCCAGCACCGCATGTACGCACCATACCCCAGCCCCCCACCGCATATACGCACTGTACCCCAGCACCGCATGTATGCACCATACCCCAGCTCCCCCACCACATGTACGCACCGTACCCCAGCACGCGCTGGGGTACGGTGCGTACATGCGGTGCTGGGGTACGGTGCGTACATGCGGTGGGGGGCTGGGGTACGGTGCGTACATGCGGTGCTGGGGTATGGTGCATACATGCGGTGGGGGGGCTGGGGTACGGTGCGTACATGCGGTGGGGGGCTTGGGTACGATGCGTAAATGCACATTTCTTGCATGTTGTTTTTAATCTGAAAATGTATAGTGACCATCTCTGATGAGTAAGATCAATCAAAAGCACATTCAGTGAAAATGCTGCAACTATTTAGTTGAGAAATGTTTCCAGCAATATCATAAATCTTATGACAGTTTCCCTCCATAATGATATTATTTTAAACACTTGCTTTTAGGTTTCTTTTACGCACCGTACCCCCAGCCCCCCACCGCATGTATGCACCATACCCCAGCCCACCACCGCATGTATGCACCGTACCCCAGCCCCGCATGTATGCACCGTACCCCAGGTCCCCCAACACATGTACGCACCGTACCCCAGCACTGCATGTACGCACCGTACCCCAGCACCGCATGTACGCACCGTACCCCAGCCCCCACCGCATGTACGCACCGTACCCCAGCCCCGCATGTACGCACCGTACCCCAGCCCCCCCACCGCATGTATGCACCGTAGCCCAGCACCGCATGTACGCACCGTACCCCAGCACCGCAGGTATGCACCGTACCCCAGCACCGCATGTACGCACCGTACCCCAGCCCCCCCACCGCATATACGCACTGTACCCCAGCACCGCATGTATGCACCATACCCCAGCTCCCCCACCGCATGTACGCACCGTACCCCAGCACGCGCTGGGGTACGGTGCGTACATGCGGTGCTGGGGTACGGTGCGTACATGCGGTGGGGGGCTGGGGTACGGTGCGTACATGCGGTGCTGGGGTATGGTGCATACATGCGGTGGGGGGGCTGGGGTACGGTGCGTACATGCGGTGGGGGGCTGGGGTACGATGCGTAAATGCACATTTCTTGCATGTTCTTTTCAATCTGAAAATGTATAGTGACCATCTCTGATGAGTAAGATCAATCAAAAGCACATTCAGTGAAAATGCTGCAACTATTTAGTTGAAAAATGTTTCCAGCAATATCATAAATCTTATGACAGTTTCCCTCCATAATGATATTATTTTAAACACTTGCTTTTAGGTTTCTTTTTTTTTTGTTTTAGATCTTGAAACACATAGAGGACAGGCTCCAATATAGGTATGGTTTCCATTTTAGTTAGACTGTCCAGCTTCTTTACTTTTGGCCTAAAATCCATTGTAGTGAAGACAGGGTTTTATGTGCACACATTGCTATGTTAGCATAAGTGCTTTAGAAGTTAAACGCCAGCTTGCCAATTTGCAGCTTTTTGCACACAACGCTGTTCTTCACATCCCTAGACGTGCACCGCAACCTTAGTCTGAACTCTATGTGCAGAAGCTGTCAAGGTCAAATAACAATGTACGCTGTTGAATTCAGGTTGATCGGCCCACGCTCTAGACACAACAAGCACACAGCTGCAAATATCTGAAAATCGGGTGCCTTTAATATTGCATTTGCGTGCATGATTCAGGCACTTGGAGAAAACCTTTCCAGGCACAGAGATCAGAGCTGATCCTGTGATGTGATTCCCCTAAGAAGATCTTTGAGGTATGGGGTTCCCCATTCAAACCTAGAGACCTTCCATTAGTTTATAAAAATAGTTTACTAGCCAAGGGTGGGTGGTTCACAAGGCATTATAGGACCTGTTTTCCACTATCATTTTTAATATGATTTCTCCCTTCATTTTCAATGGAATTGTAACAATGCTGATGGTTTTATTTCTAATCATTTGTCTGCTTATGTTAGCCAAAGTACTGCACCTTAGAGCACGTAGTTAAAAACAAACATTTTAAACTTTTCCGTGTCTCTGATTACTCTTGTTGTGGACTGATATGAGAATAATAATGACAAGGTGTTTCTGATTCTAACCATTCCTGCGAGTATTCTAAGTCGCTTGTTCTGGGTTGTCTAATCATTGGTAGCTTCGAGATGATACGGAGAACGAATGAGACACTGATGCTAGTCGGATGGGGGTTCTGGGTACTGAGGTGAGTTTTTAAGTACACCACAATTCACTGAGGTCCTGGTTTCCTGTGCATAGTTCTGTGCATGAGCAGAATCCCCGCAACATGGCGCACCTAACGTTTTGGTCTTATTATTGAGACGCCTTAGTAGTGCTTCTATTTGTCCACAACACCCTCACTCTTGTTTCCGGTTGACGGGAGTGATGGTTTAAACCTATCTATATAGTTGATTTATAGGTTCATTCAAGCTTGACAATTAAAAAGGTTTTCTTTTGCAATTACTGACCCTTTTTGTGCTACAGGTTACAATAGATTGTTTTTCTTCTCTGCGTCCTTATGGCTGAAGTTGCTATTGCAGCGCATAGTCGTGCACCTCTCCGGCGTCATTTGACGCGTTCGGGGTGCAAGACGATGGGATGTCTATTATCTTTGTAGTGAGTGCTGATGCATCGTTCGCCTATGAGCTGTTTTACTCTTGGGTTACTTTTCCGGAGGTGAATGCGGATGATAAGACGTTTCACGCATGCACTCCTATGGCTGTTCCAGCTAATTACAAGCCATATAGGACGCAAGAAATTCCTATTGCTGCTTGGCAGCATCAAATTTGGTTTAATGGCGCCCTCCCCCACACCATTACACCGGTTTGGTTAGGTCCCTTGTCCATTCCAGGGGCCACTTGGCCAGTCTTGGCCAGGTTCACACCACATCCACGATATTTGCTCGCCCCACTGGATGACTTAAGTCAACTCCACACCGCCTTGATTGTGGTGGATAGGGATTTAGTGCAATATGTCTCTCACAATGTCCAGGAGGGGGCACCTGGGTCTGCAGTGCAACCAGCTGGCCCAGCCGGGATTACTATTAGTCCCGTCATGGTTAATTTGGTAATGGGCAAGTGCCCCCAGGTTAAGGACGATATGCCTTATTGGCTTGCTGAGAAATTTGACCAGCTGGAAGCGGTATTTCCAAATTCTACCCCTGTGGAAAAACACAGGATTCTTACAATTAGTTTGGAGAATGACTTAGTCCCAGAGGTAACAGATTGTGAGAACTGGAGTAAAGTGTTTGTAGCGGTCTACTCAAAGTGCTTCGGCACACCGTCTATGACTGTACTGCCCTTCGTGATCAAGCGTGTCCAGCATCAGCACGGTCCGGAGATGACGGTTGAGTTGGGTATGAGGCTTGTCGGTGTGTGCGACGTAGTTGCTGATCTCAACCTTGCTAACGCCAAGGGAGATGCGGTTAACTTTCAAGTGTTGAATGAACTGCACCTCGTCGCCAACATCGATAAACCCTGGCAGTTACCAAGAATTATTGCGGAGGCTTATAAGACCATTGGCCGCAATAGTTTGGGGGTTAAGCCTTTTTTCTAAAACGGCAGCGCAACCGCAAACTCAGACAGTTTAGTCTATTAAAGATGACCGTCCAGCTTTTCCTAAACAGAATTGGAAAACTAAGAAACAGGGGAAGCAGCAACAGAAACAGGGGTCTCGTCCCGCGTCACTGTTACAAGTGGCTACTGAACGCACTTATGAATTGCGCGATCGCACTAGAATTAGGTCTCCTGATAGATTTCAGGTTCCTGAACAACGTTCTCCTTGTTCTTCACAAGAAACATCGGGCTCACAATCCAGTGGAGGAGAACGTGGCAAAGGTCGGGTGCCCCCCCAAGGATGTGAGCAGCCCCGCCCATCTGATGGTAAAGACAAGCAAGACGAATTTGCCCATCAACGACCTCCATTTCAGAAAAAGAAAGTTGCTGCACCAACAGCGAGGTATACCACAGATAGTGAGAACACAGCTTCAGAACCTGACAAGGCCACCAACGCTGCTAGACAGTGCAGCGGAGGTTACAATAGTGCGGCAAGCACTGCTTCCATTTCTGAAGGAGACAGCAACTGACACATTTATTACTGTAGAAACTGCTGACACTAGAGTGGCTCCCGCTGACAGACTATATGACATAGTTTTTTTAATTGAAGGTGACATACAATGTACCATAAAAGGGATTTTTAGGGAAAATCTAACCTCTACTTATGACTTTCTGTTAGCAGAGGCAGACTGGCCCCCAGCTTTCGTTTTGGCCGCTCCTAGAGGGGAGGAGGTAATACTCCCATCTTTCGTGCACACTGTGAACAATTGGAATATCAAGGTGTAATTGAAACATGTGTGTCACCCATTAATAATCCTCTTTTCAATGTAACAAAACTAATGGGTCGTACCGCTTAGTTTTAGATTATCGGCATTTGAACTCTCATTGTCGGACTTGCGCAGTACAGATTACCCACAGTTCTGCCCTCGTTGATAGTCTCATGAGAAAAAGGTTTAAAACCACACTTGACATCTCCAATGGCTTTTACAGCCATAACCTGTCCTCTTTTAGCAGTCAATGGACAGCCTTTACTTCTGGCAGCAAACAAAAACAGTTTAGAAGATTAGCCATGGGCTACAAAAACAGTCCAGGAGTCTTTGCTGCACGTGTAGTCTCTCTTTTAGAGAGCATTTTCCCTGATGCGTACTCGTATGTTGATGATCTTTATCTCACAGACGACGAATTATGGCTGCATCTGTGTCGCGTTGACCGCATCATTGTCATGTTTGCGGACTTCGGTTACAAATTTAACTTTGCCAAATCACGCATTGCAGAGCATACAGTGTTGTTTTTGGGCTACGAGCTCAACAACGAAGGTCGAGGTTTAGCACTTCACTTCCTGGAGAAGTGCGCATGTTTGCACACTCCAACAACTCTGAAAAAACTACAATCTTTGCTGGGTTTTTTAAATTTCATGCGTACTTACATTCCCGATTATGCCCAGCGTATCAAGCCACTATATGCCTTGGTACAACCTCATTTTTCCAAATCGAGCTGGCTGCCAGAACATTCAGCTATCCTGCAATCTTTGCAGGCAGATCTTCTTGCTTCTAAATACTTACTGACGCGTGATAACCACACAAACCTGCTAATAAGAAGTGTGCCTGGCGCAGTGAGTTTCACGTATTTAACGTTCCATGAGGGAGACACAGTCCCTATTGCTTACAAGTCACACCTGTACACTTTGGCTGAAATGCGCTTTTCCACAGTCAAAAAACTTTTGACTGCAGTGCAGATGGCGATTCTGAAAGAGAGAGTGCTGTCACAAGGGAAACGCATGTTGGTTGTCATGATGGAGCAGGGTTTTCATTATAAACCCAAATATCTGTATGTCATTATTAAAAATACTACTGAATAATTAGTAACTACTAAAGGTTTGTCGTATTTAATTAATCAACCTTATTAACAGAAGAATTACACGTGGGAATGCTATTGCATGGCTAAAAATAATAAGTGGACTAAATTAGTGAGCGTATTGACAATATAAATGTTGCTTATGTGATGTTATTATGTTTTGCGCTTATAATTAATATGCATTAATAGCTTTTGATGTCACAAATGGCTAGATAAATACATACACATAAGGGTATTAGCAGGGGAATAACACTGTATCATCATTTCTGTGCAGTAATTACGTTTTGTGTTTCGTTTACTCTTAAGTTGACAATTGTGGCCTGCTGAAAAATGGCTACCATCCGCAGCCTGTATTCGAGTAGATGTAATAATGGAAGAGGCTTTGCGCTGACTGCGACCCTGACTTCTACTTGAACCGAAAAGCCATGAACATGACGACAAAACCAGGATGACAGCCAAGTTCCCCTGGAAGTGAACATTTGTAGCAAATGAATAATCCGACTAGATGAACTTTTAGTGGTCTTACAAAGAATGATACTTTTTATCCAAAAGAGACATCCGTAGAGGTTATGATTTAGCCATGAACTTCTGACTTTCTATTCAGAATTTGGATTTATCAATATATGAGAAAATTCCGAAATGTATCCAGACGACATCTTTTCCGGCCCAACGGATGTTTGAATAATCTGTTTGTAACTTTTGAAATGCAAAATTTAGTATAAAAGTAAGTAGACTAGAGAGGTTCTGTGCCACTTCTTCCCGAACCATTGATCAGAGGTCCCGACGCTGACGGAGAGGACGGTGACTCTACATGACGGCTAGAAACTTTAACTTTTGCTGAGGACCAGTCCCTGACTTAGAAAACGGCTTTTAGCCAGAATAGGTAAATATGAGAAGAAATGACTTTGCTTTTATTTGTTTTTTCTTACAAATTAATTTAGATAAACTATTTCCTGTTTGAATTACTGTGTCGGATGGTTATTTAATTGTCATGATTTATTGAATTTATTTGCGTGTCTAAGATGTTTTTCACTAGATCCATAGCAACTAGTTGGTCGCATTGACCTCAAGGTATATGCAGATTGGTTAGATATATAGAAAGTGTTTCCCCTATACAAGGCACGGATAAAGTGGTTAGGTTTGAATGTTGGTGTAATGGGCCCCACCAGCGTATGATGTGTGTGTGTGTGTGTGACTGTGAAATCATTCTGTCCGTGGAAGTAGAAGGGATTCGGAAACTCCGATCTGCACCAGTTGCTTGGTAGCAGAATGATGGTTAACTATTGTCTTGATCTGGTGAATTTTGCGTGTATATAAGCTTATTGATTATTGATTGATATTGATATATGTACTAACACTATATGTTGAAGTCGTATTGAGTTTTATGTAGTGTGTAAGGCTTCTGGGATGTAGGAAGTCGGTGACAGTTCCGTAGTAGGGCAGAGGGAAGCGCTGCTCTCGGAAGAGGCGGAATTGTTGGCCCTGTATGCAGGCAGGGAAAACGTGTGACAATAGAAGTTGCGCGTCGCATTGTCTGGGTTCGATTCGGTGGCATCGTCGTGTGCTACCATTAGAGACGTATATTCTGTGTGAAAGGAGTGTGCATGATAGCGAAGGTTATCTGTGAAGTTCTGGTCTTAGGTATCAGGGATACTTTTGGGATTTCCAATAACGCTTATCACTAGAGAGGTAATAGGTATTCTCTGAGCTTGCTAGAAGGACAGGGCAGAGGTAAGCGCTGCTTTGTTAACGTGTGATATAATTCTGTAGTAGGACAGACTGTTCGCTGTTCTCGGGAAAGACAGGATTCTGTGCGAATGTACTACATTTTCTAGTGTGAAAGTGCGTGAATGAGAAGGCATTCTGGTTAATTGTGAAACTCTTAGGAGCATTCCGGAGAACACAGTTAATTGGTGCTTGTAAGAAGGTTAGAGTAGAGGGATGTGCTACTTTATCCACGGAAGTAACGATTCGGTAGTGGGGCAGAGGTAAGTGCTGCTCCCGGGAAAGGCGGGATTCTCGTGGGAAAGGTATTTTGCTATTCTGTGGTTAGCGAAGCAGACAATGGAGATGTTTGTATGTTGTAACTAACAGACTCGTAGAAATTGAAACAAAGTCTACCGAGTAGTTTTGTAAAGGAGGGGTAGACGAGAGACAGGAGACAGGAGCAGGAGCTGCTGCAGCGACTGCTGACGTCAGGAAGACCGCGCTGTGATTGGACAGTGGGTTACAACGGTGGAAGCGTAGTGATTGGTGTGCTAGTGTACGCCGCGCAAGGATTGGGAGACATACAGGGTGACGTAGACGCCCCAGGATTGGTGCGTTAGTGTGAGTCGCGCTGGGATTCGTGGACTGAGACAGTGACGTAGACGCTCCAGGATTGGTGCGCCAGAGAGAGTCGCGCTGCAATTGGACAGGAGATCGTACAGTTGTAGAGAAGACTACAAGGGTTGTGAAAAACAAGAAAATGTATTACCATGCTGAGGAAAGGAAAAAGAAATCCTTGTTTAGTAAAGTTAAAAATTGGTTTGACAAGGATAAGGATATTGTGACGAGGGAAGGAGAGTTACTTCCTCCGACAAGAACCCCCGCATCCTTCATGGTTGCAAAATATGGGTATCATACCTGTATTTGGTTAGACAACTGGGTAAAGTATACTAGAGAGGATGGAGTTTTAGCCTTCCCGGAACACTGCTCATTTAATCTGGCCATATTAAGAAACTTACGGGAGAGGATGATGAACCTAGAGCCTCGGCCTAGGCCGACGCAGTTCGAGGCATTGACTGAATGGAAAGATGAAACACATGAGCGAGAAAAGCAGAGGAGTGGAGGAAACTACCGGTATATGTTCGGTAGAAAATATGATCGTGAAACTCATCATGATCGGATGAAAAGATGGCGTGATGCCAGTATGACTGAGGGATTATATCCTGTCATAACTACCGGAGAAATAGAAGGGAAAAAGTGTACAGAGAAAACACACAGGGCCTCATTTAGGTAAATAAATTTTACCGGTTCTTAAATACCGAGCCGTACCGAATCGGTAAATTAGAATCGGTAAGTTATATGTAGGTAAAAATTCGGTAACAGTTACCGATTCGGTAACATTCGGTAAATACGAATCGGAATTCACCGATTCGGTAAATACCGAGGTGATAATTACCGAATCGGAAAATACCGAGGTGGTATCTACCGATTCGGAAAATACCGAGGTGGTATCTACCGAATCGGAAAATACCGAATCGGTATGTACGGATTCGGTAAATAACATCACATGACTTGACGAAACAGCTAATCCTGTGCAACGACAGCCCACCCAACCAGGAACTGCCCACACCCAGGCAGGTGTACACAATTAGCCGACGTGGCCACACCCAGGCAGGTGTACATAATTAGCCGACCCTGGAGAGGCTTGGAGTGCAGAGGAGAGGCAGGGAGCAGTTGCATGTGCGAGCGGGAAACGAACAGCATGTCCAGCCAGAGAACACAGAAAGACGGAGGGGAAAGGAGGAGGAAGCTCAAATTCAGCCCCAAGGAACTCCAGGTGCTGGTGGAGGAGGTGGTGAAGCAGCACCAGAAGCTGTTTGGGAGGCAATCCCTGCAAGTGCCTGAGGCCGAAAAGCGCAACATATGGCTGGCCATCCAGGCGCAGGTCAATGCTGTGGGAGTGACCCACAGGGACATTGAGGTCCTCAAAAAGCGCTGGTATGACCTGAGGATTGTGACCAAGAGGAAGATGGGCGACATCCAGAAGGAGGCCAGCCAGACCGGAGGTGGAACCAACAGGGCACCTGCCCTCACCGAACTGGAGGAGCTGGTGGCGGCCACAATCGAGCAAGAGAGCGTCGTGGGTCTTGGGGACGCCGACAGCTCTGCCAGAGCCGCAACACACCAAGGTAAGACGAAAGCACAGCAATGTAGCCTCCCCTACCCCTATCCCACATCCCCCATTGTGAAACGAGAATCACACTGCAGTCCACACGTGTCAGTGCAGACAGGCAATGCATTCCGGGAGATGTAGTCAGGGCAACACTAACCATGACGTAAATGTCACAGGGCAACAAGGCATGTCACGCACTCGAGGCACAAGGAGACAGAGGACAGATTGGAATGTGAAATGATTTATTGTGACGCTTGCAATGCAGCCCTTCGGGGACACTGAGCCAATGTTGTTTTTCTGTCCACAGATGTGACATCATGCAGTACAGGGCATGCTGCAGGGGAGACGGCACACCGGCCACAAAAATCACCTCTAGCCAGCACGAGTTCAGACCAGGGAGCAGGCCCACTGGCAGCCGCACCACCAACACAGCCAGCCTCGCCGCACACAGAGCCAGCATCACCTCACCGAGAGCCAGCATCACCACAACCACAGCCAGCATCGCCACTCATGTTCGAATCACCGGCCACATCTCCGCTTGCAGGTGTGAGAATGAGGAGGCGTCCAGCAGCCAGGCTACGAGCCTTCGACACCTCGTCAGACGACAGCATGGGCCCAGAAGACCGCACCGGGCACCAGGAAGGGAGCCATCCCACTGTGCCCCACACCTCACAGGCAGCACAGACGGGAGCAAGAGGGCGCCGCAGGTCGCGTGTCCAGAGTCCACCAGCACCCACTGACGGCCATGGTGTCTTCTTGGGGCTCGAGGGCCAAATGTTGAAGCAACAGCGCCTGCAATCAAAGGCAGTTATGTCAGTCCAGAGGCACATGCGGGTGATGAAGACAAGCTTAGTCAACATGGACACAAACATTGGCGGCATGGCTGCGGGCATTCGGGACATGTCCCAGTCAATCCAGCAGTTGTGCAGCAAATTAGATGCTGACATCGAAGCACGGCGCCGGGAACGCCAGAGAAGGGACACTACCAGCTGGGCACTCAACCGTCTGGCAACTGCGACTTCCCTACTTTGCCGGCGCTCTGTGACGATGCAGGAGGGCCTAACACAGTGCTGCAGCGACCTGTCTCGGGGGATGGTGCAGGTGACAAGTGCACTAGGGGTGCTATTGACTAGTCAGGCGTCGACAACTGCTGCAGGGGATGCTGCGGAGAGCATCGACACCAGCAGCAGCATCACACCCCCCGTCCCCGAAGCACGCAGGAGCAGCAGGCGGCTTGGGGTTGGCTCTAGTGAGGATGCACAGGCCGTGCAATCCACCACTGCAGCGCGTATGCGCAAACATTGATGTGGCCCTGCTTAGCCACTTCCCATTGGGTGACGTAACCCTGGACATACTCCTTGTATAGATGGTATATTGCCAGATTGGCCTGTTCATGTGTTCATGGCGTGGTGCCACATTAAACTACGTCATGACTTCTCACAACTCGCTGTGTCCCCTCACTTACTCAGAAATAGTTGCATGTGATCTCTGCCCGTCTCTCTCTCCCATCGATTGCAGTTGGCACTCTAGCTGCGCTGCCCTCTGGCTGGCCTGACTCATCCTCGTTGTCCTCAAAATATGTTAGTTCCACATCTGTACCTTTTTTCGTGGCAAGGTTGTGCAGCATTGCACAAGTGGCAATAATCTTGCAGCAGGTGATGGGTTTATACTGGCGTGCGCCTCCGCTCTTGTGGAGGCAGCGGAACCTGCTCTTCAGTAGTCCAAACGTGCGCTCCACCACATTGCGTGTTGTTTTGTGGGCCACGTTGTATCGTCTCTCACTCTGGGTTGCTGGGTGTAGGTAGGGAGTGAGGATAAATGAACGGCATGCATATGCACTGTCGCCTGGATGAGTAAAAGGGAACCATCAGTTACATGCCTCTATACACTCTGATTTGCAGGTTGCAAGGGGCGTCACTGTTACTTACCCAGCAGGTATCCCTCTCCGAATTCGCCGGCACTCAGTCGTGTGTAGATCCCACTATTCTGGAAGATGTAAGAGTCGTGGGTGCTCCCAGGAAACTTTGCAACAATATCTGTGATGATGTTCCCTGCATCACAGATCACCTGCACATTGATGGAGTGGGTGGACTTCCTGTTCCTGTAGATGTGCTCTGTATCAGCTGGTGGACAGATTGGGATGTGTGTACCATCTATACAGCCGATGACATGGGGGAACTGTGCCATGTGATAAAAGTCTGTTTTTGTTTTCTGCAGTGCAGCCTGTGTGTTTGGGAAGCTTATGTAGTGGTGCATTCTCTGCATCATGGCATCCAGGAACTTCCTGAAGAAACGGGACAGGCAACTCTGGGATACACCACCCACCGCAGCTATCACCACCTGATAACTGCCGGATGCCAGTAGATGTAGGCTGCAGAGCACCTGCACATGTGGTGGTATGGCGTGCGCCCTTCTTGTTGGCTGGTCCAGGAGTGGGTGCAGGTCCCTTATCAGGTCCATGATGGTTTCGGGGTGTAGCCTGTACCTCTCATGTATCTCTGCATCAGTCAGCTGTAATAGTGTGATGCGCTGTCTGTAGATTTGTTCCTCCCGTCGCCACACCCTCAGTCCTGCTGCCTGTAGACGTAGGCGCCTTGCAATGACGTACATGGCGGCCATGTTGTCCACGCTGTTGCATTTTGGGATTGCTTATGTGCATTGTTGATGGTTACCACCTGCTTTCAATCCGTGTTAATTACCGACTCTTATTTACCGATTTTCCTGGATTTCTTAATTACCGACTGCTCCTACATGTCATTTTAAATTTTTACCACTTCATATTTACCACTTCATATTTACCGATTCGTTAATTATGTGTTCGGTAAATATGAATCGGTATTTTAGAATTCGGTAACTATGAATCGGTATTTACCGCCTCATATTTACCGAAAAGTGGTTTTTGGACTCCTACATCTCACTTGTCTGAATACCGGTCGGTAACGGCATATTTACCGAAAATCGGCCGTTACCGACCGGTATTTCGCTACCTACATGAGGCCCACAATGTGGAAACAAGGAGGTATGGGGCGAATGAGTCTGAAGATGATGTCTTAGAAGACATGTTTTACAAAAGACCACCCCCGTATAGACGAGAACCAGAAGTAAGAACACCAGTTACCCCAATGAGAGACACCCTGCGGGTTATAAAGATGGAAGTCATGACCCCTGAGTTGAAAAGCAGTAGTTCTCTTGTGGAAAGAGAGAGAGAAAGAGAGAGAAAGAGAGAGAGAAAGAGAGAGAGAGAGAGAAAGAGAAAGAGAGATAGAAAGGGAAAATGAGATTGAGGATGAAAAGACAAGAGAACTAGCAAAAACCACACTTGAATTGACAGAGAAAATCAGGGAACTGACTAAAAATCTGAAAGCAGTTACGGTACCAGTAACCATAGGACCGGTTATGCCTATTTTTGACAAGCAGAGGATGGGGGAAAGTGGTTTAACAGTACCATATGTAGGTAACAGATTGGTTGTTCCTCCAGAGCAGACAGAAATGAGATCGGGAGAAAGTCAGTGGAGATCAGGAGAAAATCAGTGGAGACATACCATATGTGGTGGAGAGTTGAATGAGCAGACTAACTCAGTTTTGAATTCCGGTTGTATGGAAGGGAACAGAATGACTGGAGGATCAATCTTAGAACCACAAAGAGTTTCAGAACCAGTGGGTGCAGGAAAATCTACGG
Organism: Triturus cristatus; assembly: GCF_964204655.1. Lineage (NCBI taxonomy): Eukaryota > Metazoa > Chordata > Amphibia > Caudata > Salamandridae > Triturus > Triturus cristatus. Next base: position 456,227,666 of record NC_140580.1, on the reverse strand, counting down.
GGATAACTGCTGAAGACTTGAATGATTGGCTTAAAGCTTTGCAGAGGAAAGAAAAGGATTCCCAGGCAATTGATGTAGCTAGACTACGTATAGAATTGGAGGAGCTAATAGCCGGAACAATTCCTACAGAAATACTGAAAGACCATCAGGATGGGGAGTTGTTATTCATGTGCAAGAGTATCACATGGAGAGCAAGGAACACACATGACAGGTTGAAAGGAATAGCCAGTGAAATGGGAATTGACATTGACAAGGTAAAAGCTTTCAAAGGCCTTACCGAGTGGATTTTACAGATAAGGACATCGAGAATCTGAATAATGCAGGCCGAACAGGGCAGATTAAGGAAATGATTGCTTTGCTGCGACTATGGGGAGATGTGGAGAAATGGAAGGATAGATGGTATAAAAAATGAGAAGATGCAGTAGATAGAACTTACTCAACATTCCCTTTGAAAGAAAAAGAGAAACCAGTGGCAGCTTATCCCATGAGAGAGATTCCAGGAGGAGGGTATGTACATGTCCCATGGACCAGACAAGATATTTGATCATTTACGAATGATTTCCCTTGATTAAGAGATAAGCCTGTCGAGTGGTACAGACAGGTTGACAGATTTGTGAAATTGTCAAAAGTGCTGTGGATTGACCTGAATAGTCTGTTTGATATAATTGTACCAGCAGACTTGTGGGCAGAGTGCAAGATAGTCGTAGATTGGCCCACTAAAGAATACCCAAGAGATCCCAAGACAGGAGCTCCAGACCCAGAGGTAATGAAAAAGCATGAGCAGGTTATGGTTTTCCTGAAAAATAAGGTACCCCCCAAAGAAACAGACTGGGTTAAGATAGATCAAACACATCAAGAAGTGAAAGAATCAGTTCATGCTTACTATGAGAGACTAATACTGGCTTTCAAACAGTTCAGTGGAGATGAACATCTGGGTGACAAGGACCTGAGCCACTTTGTATATAGATTTGTGTATGGCTTGCGACCTGAAATCAGTGAAATAAGGGAGCATACCGTAGACTGGCAGAGTAAAAAGATTGATGAAATCCTGAGACATGCAAAATACTTCAGTGATGAGATTGAGGCGAAGCAGAGAAAGCTGAAAGAAAAAGCGATGTGGGCACAGGTGAAAGTTGCAGAAAGACAGGAAGCACAGTTGGTTGAACAAGCAAATAATCCAGGAAATAAACCCAGATTTGGATCAGGAAAAGGGAAAGGAAACATTGAGGAGGCAAAGAAAAGGTTTCCATGTCACAACTGTGGAAAATTAGGGCACTGTTAATCCGAGTGTAAGAATCCACCGTCCACTAACGATGACAATCCATCATTGAATTTGCAGGTGCAGAACGAGGGGTGTGGTCAGCATCAGCAACAGCAGAAGGCTGTTAAGCAGCAGAACCAGTGTTGCCAAAACCGCCCTTGCCGCAAAGCAGAGGATCCCAGAAGTACAGCCAAGATTCGGGGTTCTACAATGAAGAACAGGTAAACAAGCCAAAACGTGCAAGCGCAGTTTCACAGTATTGGTTAAGAAATGAGGGAAGTGACTCTGAGGGAGACTTCTGACGCTGCCGTAGAGAGGAGGAAGAGTGCGTACTTGGCGCAACTCTAGAAATAGACCAGGCAGGACCTTTTGTTGATGGGAAAATCAATGGGGAAAGTGTTACTTTCTTAGTTAACACAGGAGCCACAAGATCAACTGTCAGGTCAGCTGATATAAAGAATCTGCCTCTCTCGGATGAAGCAATCCAAGTAGTTGGGGTATCCAACACACAGATAAAGACTCATCTTACTGAACCAGTAAGGGTTAGAATAGGAAAATTCACAGACATGCACCGATTTGTAGTGTGTGACACCAGTCCAGTGAACTTGTTAGGTAGGGATTTGCTGTGCAAAATGAATTGCACTGTCTTTTGTACCCCAGATGGAATAGCCTTTGAGACACCAGATGAGGATGTCCTTTACAGAATGACCCTAGATAACAGGGAAAGTGAGGCTATTGGAACTTATGCAGTGTTCAATCCAGATGGATTGCCCCCAGAATTAAAACAGACAGTAAAAACAGCAGTTTGGGATTTTACTGGAGAAGACGTGGGTCTGATGAGAAATGTAGATCCAGTAAAAATTACTGAAAAAGATGGAATAGCTTACCCAAACATTCCGCAATACAGACTGACACCTGAAATAATTGAAGGAATAACCCCTATAATTGAGAAAATGATCCAGCAGGAGGTGCTACGAGAAATATTGAGCAGCCCAGGTAATTCACCTATAATGGGACTGAAGAAACCCAATGGGAAGTTCAGAATAGTACAGGATTTGAGAACAATTAACAAGATTGTTGTGCCATGCTGTCCCATTGTGCCAAATCCATCAGTGATTTTGTATCAGATTCCCCATGATGCAGAATGGTACACAGTAATTGATTTGTGCCATGCTTTCTTTTCAATCCCGTTACATCATGACAGTCAGCCTATTTTTGCATTTAGGTTTGGACAGCGAATTTTGGCATGGTGCCGAATTCCAATGGGGTATACAGAGAGCCCCTCGATATTTAATCAACTGTTGAAGAAATCTCTGGAGAGTTTAAAAATGCCTGAAAATTCAGTTTTGGTCCAGTATATTGATGACCTTCTTGTGGCATCAAAAACACGTGAAGCTTGTGAGACAGACACCATTGCTTTGCTGAATCATTTGGCAGATGGAGGATTAAAAGTATCTCCAGCAAAATTGCAGTTCTGCCTGAAGGAAGTCCAGTATTTGGGACATAATGCCTAAGGAAAGTGACCATTGACAGAATCAAAATCATCAGAGGAATGAGAGCCCCAATGACACAAAGAGAAGTAAGAATGTTTCTGGGAATGGTTGGTTATTGTCGTCAGTGGATAAGTAACTTCTCCCTACTTGCCAAACCACTGATTAAACTGACTAAAAGTGAAGTAAAAGACCCATTGGAATTAAACCCAGAAGAAATGGCAGCATTCAGAGAATTAAAGAACAGGCTATGTGAAGCTCCTGCCCTAGGAATGCCAGATTATGGAAAAGAGTTTGAGCTGTACTGTAGTGAGAGAAATGGATGTGCACTTTCAGTGTTAATCCAGAAACATGGACGTCTGAGAAGGCCAATTGCGTACTTCTCATCAACACTTGACCCAGTAGCAGTGGGTTTACCAGGTTGACTGAAAGCAGTAGCTGCTACATGCAGAAGTCTAGAACAAAGTGAGGGCATTATAATGGGATATCCTGTACGGGTATTCGTACCTCATGATGTGGCAATCCTTTTAACAAGGAGCCGGACACAGTTCATGTCTCATAGTCGGCTGACTAAATATGAGAAAGTCATTCTTGGAGCAACAAATGTGACTCTTGAGAGATGTGTGAATGTGAATCCAGCAACGCTGTTACCAGATGCTGAAAATGTGGGTGTAGAGATGATGTTGATCATGATTGCCTGGATGTGCTTGATTACTGTACAAAACCAAGACCAGACATAAGAGATCTACCATTGCCTGAGAGTGATCATGTGTTGTTTGTGGATGGATCTTGTCTGAGAACGGATGAAGGAGTGTTGAGTGCTGCATATGCTGTGTGTAAAGTTTCAGAAGTTGTGGAAGCATCACCCTTGAAAGGAGTTAAATCCGCTCAAGCAGCAGAATTGGTGGCACTGACAAAAGCCTGCAAGATTGGAAGGAATGTAAGAGTGACTGTAATGACTGACAGCCAGTATGGCTTCGGAGTTGTCCATGATTTTGGCCAGCTATGGCTACAAAGAGGTTTCCTGACCTCAAGTGGAACTCCCATAAAGAATGCTGAAGTGGTTGGAAAATTGCTTGAGGCGATACAGCTGCCTAAAGAACTAGCAGTCGTGAAATGTGCTGCTCATAGTCAAGGTGATGATTTTGTCACCCTTGGGAACAAATTCGCTAATGACATAGCACAGTATTGTGCGAGGAATAATCACTCCATCAACCGGAGTAAAGAAAAGGAGATGTATTCTTGTTCCTTAATGTTTACTAATGTGGTGGGAACATGGGAGGAAGTGAAACAGCTGCAGGATGAGGCAGGAGATGAGGAAATTAAAGATTGGGTGAAAGCAGGTTGTGCACCCAGGGAAAAGGACCACGTGTGGGTCTACAGAGATGGAAGACCAGTCATGCCAAATATCATGCTGTCAACAATGGCAAGGATGTATCATGGCCAGGGACACCTGGAGAGGGATGCTATGATAAGAGCCTTTAAGCAGACCTGGTACAATGCAAAATTCAGGATGATAGCAGAGAGTCTCTGTCAAAGATGTCTGATATGTTAGCAATTCAATCCTGGAAAGAAAACGGTGGTGAGCCTAGGTACAATAGGAAGAGAGGGAGGACCTTTCACCAGAATGCAGGTAGACTTCATTGAAATGCCCCAAGTCAATAGACTAAGGTATGTCCTAGTGGTAGTCTGTTTGTTTTCCAGGTGGGTGGAGGCATTTCCAACCAGAAGAAATGATGGGATAACAGTGGCCAAACTATTGTTAAGAGAATTCATCTCAAGGCACGGGTTCCCAGTGACCATTGAATCAGACAGAGGAGGACACTTTTATAATGAAATCATGAATCTAATTTGTGAAGCATTGAGTGTACAGCAGAAGCTACATTGTGCTTACCGACCAGAGGCTTCTGGTGTGGTTGAACGAATGAATGGTACCATTAAAAACAGAATTGGCAAAATGTGCTTAGCCACAGGAATGAAATGGCCTGATGTCTTGCCTCTAGTCCTGATGACAATTAAGTCGACTCCAGACAGAACCACAGGTTTGAGTCCACATGAGATCATCATGGGACGTGCAATGAGACATCCATTTGTGCCAGTCAACAAGCTGATGACTATATCTGATGACATGGTTTTGGATTACTGTAAAGGCCTGGCTGACGCAGTCCATTCTGTGTTTCACCAGGTTGGAGAAGACGCCACCACACTTGAAAAGAAGGCAGCCCATGATCTGAGCCCAGGGGACTGGGTAAGAATAAAAGTCCACAGAAGAAGAAACTGCCTGGTTCCAAGGTGGGGAAGACCAAGGCAAGTTGTTCTGACTACAACGACTGCTGTGAAGTGTGCTGGAGTGAAGAATTGGATACATGCAAGTCACACTCTGAGAGTTCCAAATCCAAGGGATTGTACTGGAAAAGAATACTTTGAAGAATCAGAGTCCAGTGATGATGCAGACAGTGAGGCAGTAAAAAGAAAAAGGAATCCTGAAAGGGGGGAAAGTGAGTCAAGAGAAACTTTTGTCCCGCCAGAAGAAGTTCAGAGAGGAACATTGCCAACTTCAGAGACAAGTCCAGATTCTGAGGAAGTGCCTGAAGTCCCAACTAACAGTGACGAACACAAAAAGAAAGAAAGGAAAGAAAAGAACATTTCCACAGAGGTAATACCTGAATCAAATGAGGAAGTTGGAGAAGTTCCACCTGAGATAATTCTTGAAGAGGAAGGGACAGAAAAAGACAGAGAGGGACAGATTGCGGAAGAACCCTGAGGAGGTGTAGGGAACATCAACAACAAGCTAGGTGAAGGGACAAGTAGACAGCAAAAAGATTGAGTGTCGGAGATCCGAGGAGGGACAGAAATAGGGAAATCTCAATTGGTGGGAAAAGAGACTGTTGGGAAAGAGAAAATTATTGATGATCAAGAGGCAACTGAAACAGAATCTGATGAAAGTGAGAGCGAAATACCTGAAGGTCGAGTTCTAAGAAAGAGAACTTGGATTGGAGAAAGAAACCGTAAAGAGGGAAAACAGAAAAGAAGTGCTAAAGGAGATCTTTGGCCCAATAAGATAAAGAGACTGAGATACCGACTGACACGAGTTAACTCATCGAAAGCTGAACAAGTGAACGAAGTGTCAAGTCAAAATCAAACAAAAGGAGAAGAAACAAAGAAATCTGAAGAAACTAAAAGAATCAGAAAACCAAACCAGAAGTATAAGTCACCGGAATGGACGTATGTGGCACTGCCTGAAGAAGGAGAAGAGGCAGATAGTCAAGGAAATCCAGAGGAAACTTTACTGAAAGTGGTTGAAGGAGAAGAAGAAGCTGTTGGAATCCTGAGAGTTATCTTGTCCGACATTGGAGAAGAAACGGATGTTCAGGACCTGATACAGTTTGATGATGATGAAGAGACAGTAAAGAGTGATGAAAATCCAAATTGAGTAAATCCAAAGAAATCACGTGAAGAAAAGTGAAGAAAATAATAAGAACTAATAGATTGTATTAATCTGGTGGGTACTACAAAGTACCAGTTGCTGCCCTAAAAATTCAAGTAGTGGAGTAGAAGAGGCTAAGTCAAAAGACACGGTCAAAGTAACAAAAATGGCTAACACTGAGAATAATAAAAGTAGATGTACCTTCTTGAAAAGATGGTGTAAGATGTGCTGCTGCTGTACAGGATTATTAATGCTGCTTTGGAGCGAACTTGCTCTACTAATTTCTTTTAGAGTTACAATTGACACTTTAGAAGGACATACTGGGAACATGACTGATATAGGGAAAAGTTCACAGAAAATAGTCCCAACTAGAATGAGCAAAATACATGTACATAAAGATAGATCTATTAATGATTTTTCTAGCAATGTGTTTTCAAAATTATTGTACGAATATGTGAAGACAATGGATGTAAGGGATTGCTACGTTTGTATGCAATTACCTGCTTCTGTTTCGGAAGGAGTGACTTATCATCACCTTCCGGCTACGTATGGAATTTCATGTAGCGTGTTAATTAGCATATTTTATCTGTTAGGAAAATTAGATTATAACATGTCAAATGTAGATAATATTCTTGGGCAATTGCCTATGAATAAAGAATTGAATCCTGCTAAAGAAGCTAACATTTTAGGTGAGATTTTTATTGAAACTAAAGAATTAACATTAGAATATGTTTTTAGAAATAATTTAACCTGCAGTTTGAAGGAAGAAGAGAAAACATTTCTAGATATGGTTGAGAGAAGAAGGTTGAACATGCATAAGAAAGCTGAAGGACATAAAAAATGTGGGATATTGAGAAAGAAAAGGAATTGAAAAATGGGGCTAGTCCAACTTTAGCTCTAGATGCATCACAGAAGGGCAAATTATGCATTACCAGGAAGAAATCCCAGTATGATTATTATTTCATAGGGACTAGTGAGTGCCATGATACATACTTTATTGCAACTGGATGGGGATTTAGAGGTGGAGAAGATCCAGTTTTTCCAGGAGTGTATTATATTTGTGGGAACAAGGCTTATTACAGGTTGCCTGACCATTGGTATGGCACATGTTATGTTGGCCTGATCTTTCCAAAGATTTTTCACATGGATAGAGTAGACAATGCTGAACAAATTAATCCATTAACACGCTATAAAAGAGAAACATGGACAGAAATTGTAGGAGATATTTTTGGAGCTTTGATATCAGCAGTGGGAATTTCATTGAATGCATTTGGCATTCGGAAGCTGCCAACAGTGGTGGATCGTTTGTCAACAAGCACCGCTGGAGGCTTTCTTTTAGTAAATACAGAAATGGTTGCTTTACGCTCTATGGCAATGCAAAATCGACTTGCCCTTGATATTCTATTGGCAAAAGAGGGTGGAGTTTGTGGAATGCTGAAAGTTCAACATTGTTGCACTTACATTCCTGACGAAAGCAAAGATCTAAAGGTCTATATCAAAAATATTACTGATTTGCATGAAGAATTAGTACCACTGGAAGCCGAAAGTATCTGGACTAAAATGGCTAATAAGATGATTGCTATTAAAAATTTTATTGCTAAAATACGTAGTACCATATTTGGTAAAGTATTATTTCCATTAACATGTGTAATTGTAGCATTATTAATTCTTAGATTAGGGTGTCTGTGTTGTAGATACAGAAGAAATAAAAAGAAAATAACACGAGAAAATGTTAAAAAGAGACAAAAGAAATCAGAAAGAGATCCACAAGAAATAGAATTAGAAGAACTTAGGGAAAGCATGTATATAGAAACTAAGAAAGAAGATGAAATGGAAACAAGGGTTTGAAAATGAACAAGAATACATTTTGAATTTCTAAAAAAGGGGAAGTTAAATTGATTTTTTGGAGGGTTTTTGATTTTTGTGGTGATAAGATATCACCAAAGGGGGGATTGATGGAGCAGGGTTTTCATTATAAACCCAAATATCTGTATGTCATTATTAAAAATACTACTGAATAATTAGTAACTACTAAAGGTTTGTCGTATTTGATTAATCAACCTTATTAACAGAAGAATTACACGTGGGAATGCTATTGCATGGCTAAAAATAATAAGTGGACTAAATTAGTGAGCGTATTGACAATATCAATGTTGCTTATGTGATGTTATCATGTTTTGCGCTTATAATTGATATGCATTAATAGCTTTTGATGTCGCAAATGGCTAGATAAATACATACACATAAAGGTATTAGCAGGGGAATAACACTGTATCATCATTTCTGTGCAGTAATTACGTTTTGTGTTTCCTTTACTCTTAAGTTGACAATTGTGGCCTGCTGAAAAATGGCTACCATCCGCAGCCTGTATTCGAGTAGATGTAATAATGAAAGAGGCTTTGCGCTGACTGCGACCCTGACTTCTACTTGAACCGTAAAGCCATGAACATGATGACAAAACCAGGATGACAGCCAAGTCGCCCCTGGAAGTGAACATTTGTAGCAAATGAATAATCCGACTAGATGAACTTTTAGTGGTCTTACAAAGAATGATACTTTTTATCCAAAAGAGACATCCGTAGAGGTTATGATTTAGCCATGAACTTCTGACTTTCTATTCAGAATTTGGATTTATCAATATATGAGAAAATTCCGAAATGTATCCAGACGACATCTTTTCCGGCCCAACGGATGTTTGAATAATCTGTTTGTAACTTTTAAAATGCAAAATTTAGTATAAAAGTAAGTAGACTAGAGAGGTTCTGTGCCACTTCTTCCCGAACCATTGATCAGAGGTCCCGACGCTGACGGAGAGGACGGTGACTCTACATGACGGCTAGAAACTTTAACTTTTGCTGAGGACCAGTCCCTGACTTAGAAAACGACTTTTAGCCAGAATAGGTAAATATGAGAAGAAATGAGCATGTTTCTTGACTGCTCTGTCTTCGTTGAAAAAACAGATATGTCTGGTTGATTGTTTTTCACACCAGAGAATTATGGCCGTTTGGTCAGAAAAATATACTATATATACAACATATATCCAGTGACTAGTTCATTGACTGTAATCCTAGTGGAAATGAATTATCATTACCTGAGAAGCCCTTGTGCAGTTAGTATGTCCTGCTTTGCTTGTTTTTCAAAAAAGGAAATTAGTTTTTTTCATTCTGATCCTGCCACAGCAATTAATGAATACAGTGGGGTAATTTAATGTTTAAATATGAATTGTGAGATCAGTTCTCTTAGAATTTTGAGAGATAATGTTCAGAGGATGGTTTATATAATTTTGTGATGTAGATGTCTCTGTGTATCATTACTTATGAGATCTGACTGTATGTTATATACATATTTTATTGCTAGGAATCGGTATTTGTACGTTTGACAGAAGGAAGGATCATTATTACCCGTCCTGAAGAAGGTGGCTTTATAAATTTCTCCTCCGAAACGCGTTGACGCTCAGAATTTGAGTTGTATTTGTCCTGGGATCAAGTTTGCCAAGCATTTGGGTATGGTGAGCCCAGTGGTAACTGGTCCATAGGGTACACAAACCAACATCGTTAAAGCACGATTGTGGTGCTTTTTTGTATAACTTTTCCTTCCATTTTGATTTATTAGATAGGTTGCTTTTTATTATGTGTATAAAAATTTGTTTTATAGATCTATGTAATTATTTGTATTGTGTATATTTGTGATGCACCTTTTTTAAAAAAAAATATATACCTGTTTTAATAAAATCTGTATTGATCTATTGAATTGATTTCACGTACGTTATTCACATTGCTGTGTATTGGATCATTATTTTTGTGATAGTGTGTTGAAATATTGTTTTTTAATTTCCTGCACATATTTTTTTATTGTTGGTGGTCATAACCTCATCGGTTAACAGATTTGGTCTTGGTAAACATTTCCATAGGTGATAACATTCTTAGATAGGACACATTAGGAGTGCCCCTACCATTGATGTTAGCTAGTACAAAGGGAATCTTTTAAACTTCACAGTGTTTTATGCCATGGTAAAAATCAATTGCGTTATATAATGCAGTTTGCATGGACTTTACAAACATTGAAGGCTTGGAAAGTTCCCTGGGACTACATGAACACATCATCTTTATTCCTGCCATTTAATCTGACTGATAAACAACTGTTCATGTCCATGAAGAATGCGACATACTCATTATTGTATATTGAAAAGTTGGAACCTTTACCATTCTCTGTGGCCGAATCGAACTCAGCTGTGTAGCTTATCCAAGGATTAATCACTCTACCATTTCCATTGTTTAAGTTCAGTTCATGTATGAAACACTATGCCTTAGGCAGATACGAACCATTGGGTACCGCTTTCCTGCATGGTTTGGTCACTCCCATTTACATACAGGTGCTTGAGAGAGGGTAAAGAGGTTTATTTAAAAGGAGAGGAATGCACTTCCACACCTGATCACTCAGTAGTCTGTAGGAACATCCAATTGCATGGCGCATGCAACGTTCATGCCCCGAATTTAGCTTGCATTTTTAAGAGAAATCCTGTGCCTGCGATCACACCCACTTTCACGGTATTAGCTAACTGTAGTTATTTGCTTTTAAATAATAAGGCATGCTGCGGGATGCTAGTAGGGATTCCGTACATTGTAACTGTGTCACAACGAGTAGTCTGTTGTAAGAATGTCCTTTTCCCACCCCCGCATGGGAGACTGGATGTATCCATCTGGCCTTCCATACCAACCTTGAAAGCAGCGTTCAACAAGATGAGCAGAATAAAAAAGAAGTCGCCCTGACTTCCTCCTATGGATTGTCATTCCGGTTCTCATATTTTACTTGCGTGCAACCTGTTTTCCATTGCCTCGATTGTCCATTCTATGGGGCTCTGGATTTGTGCCTGTCGAACACGGCGTCTCCTGCCCAGGATTATGATAGACTAATGCGTCCCTTAGTGGCTCATGAGTTGGACTGTTTTGGAATCGGGATTATGGCCTGTGGAGCAGTGCACAGAATCCTAGGGAATTGGGATATATATGCTGTAGCCCATGACTTCCTGACGCAAAGTTATCTTGAAAAACACGCAAGTTGTCCTCTGATGGTACTAGAGGCTCCGTTTGTTGAAGAACATGTATGTTCATTTACTGTGCTTGACTGGATGGCTGACTCATTTACTGAACATTACAATGACTTCCTCTTGGAGGCAGTTGCAACATATTGTGCCTACACGTTGATGGATTAAATTGGCAGTTGTCCATCTTCCGCACGTCCTAATCCAGATTTTTTAATTTTTCTTTTTTCACTCCACATTTGGCTGTATACCGCCCCTGAGAGATGTTTTAATTTTTTACTTTTCTCAACACGTTTTTCGAACATTCACTACCAATTATATGGATTGGCAATATATGGACTTGGTTCTGCCTCACTCGAACTTGAACTCTGCGTTCCTACTTTGCTTCCCTATTCTGTTTGTGGTCCGATCAAGAGAGGGTGTAGTGAAGACAGGGTTTTATGTGCACACATTGCTATGTTAGCATGAGCGCTTTATAAGTTAAACGCCATCTTGCCACTGCAGCTTTTTGCACACGTCACTACAGGTAGCTGTTATTACAAGTAAAACTGCTTGCTTGCTTTTTCTTCACATGAGAACAGTCTGTTGTTCACATCCATAGACGTACACCGCGACCTTAGTCTGAACACTGTGTGCAGAAGCCGTCAAGGTCAAATAACAATGTATGCTGTTGAATTCAGGTTGATCGGCCCACGCTCTAGACACAACAAGCACACAGCTGCAAATATCTGAAACTCGGGTGCCTTTAATATTGCATTTGCATGCATGATTCAGGCACTTGGAGGAAACCTTTCCAGACACAGAGAGCAGAGCTGATCCTGTGATGTGATTCACCTAAGAAGATCTTTGAGGTATGGGGTTCCCCATTCAAACCTAGAGACTCTCAATTAGTTTATAAAAATAGTTTACTAGCCAAGGAAGTGTGGTTCACAAGGTATTATAGGACCTGTTTTCCACTATCATTTTTAATATGATTTTTCCCTTCATTTTCTATGGAATTGTAACAATGCTGATGGTTTTATTTCTAATCATTTGTCTGCTTATGTTAGCCAAAGTACTGCACCTTAGAGCACGTAGTTAAAAATAAACATTTTAAACTTTTCCGTGTCTCTGATTACTCTTGTTCAGAGTTGTCTAATCATTGGTAGCTTCGAGATGATACGGAGAACGAATGAGACACTGACGCTAGTCGGATAGGGGTTCTGGGTACTGAGGTTTTTGGTACACCACAATTCACTGAGGTCCTGGTTTCCTGTGCATAGTTCTGTGCATGGGCAGAATCCCCGCAACACCATACTAGGTAATGGGGCCTGCCATCTTTGACAATGGAGGTAGCGATTTTTCCTCAAATTTTGCAGAATCATCAACATGTCGGCCTTTGACGCAGATGTCACCTGTACCTATATTTCAAAGGACTGTGAAAGAGTCAAGTCATTCAGATTTAGACATCAACAAAATACCCAGTGCGCTCTCAGTCTGGGACAGGGGCCTTTTTCAAGGTTATATAACGACCATATCCGAAATAGTGCAGTTTTAATTGATGTCCTTTCACCTAATATACCCATATGGAAACGTCTGGGGTGCAAACCTTGACACATATAATCTTTATCACACATTCCTCAATTTATGTCTGAAATTCCAATCTCTGATAAGATTCAGTATATAAGAAATGTCACTGGACCACTTAGTTGAGAAACTTCACCAAGGTCATAGATGAGCATGGCACCAGATTTCAAATGAAGGAGCCTCCAGCAAAACTTTCTGATGCTCTGTGAAGCATTCCATTCTACCTTCACAAACTGGTACCAGGGCTGTGCTCTCTGTTAGACGCAATCTCGTAGCTCTTGGCCTTGTGCTCAAAATAGCTGACAAGCTATTTCAAACAGACAACAAACCCAGTTGTGTAGGCGTGTGCACCACCTCCAAAATTCAGGCTTATTATTTATTCATCTGCTAGAAGTAACTTAGCATTTAGCAATATCACAGTGAAGATTTAAGGGCTATAAATTGTGATGTTACAATATTTCCCTGTTTTCATTGTTATTGAAAAGCTTAGCTGCTTTTTACTACCTTCTGTGATATTGCCAATAGTATGTGCACTAGGTCCTGGCATTTTAAAATAACTGTTTCAAAATAAATATGTTGAAATACATATTCCATTTCTAGTGCTCTTGAGTGTGTAAATCATTAATAAACAATTGTTTGGATTACTACTGCTCCCTGTTAGTAACTCAAAAGTATTGACACCACCTCATATATGTACTGGGTGAACTTCTGCGGGGCTACTAGAACCTGCTTTTCACATTCAGTGCTGGTGCATTCAACTAAGTTCACTCATGTTAGACGTGGGAGTGAAAACAAACCATGTAGAGCTAAACCAAAAACTATATGTAACTGACTCTCTCAGATGGGGGGACAATTCCTGCACTTTACAATAAAGCAAAGTGGTACTGCTGTAAAAGAGGTGAGGAAACTGCAAGAAAATAGTGGGAATTGAGTTGCAGAATTTCTCCAATCACTAGCTTGTACATAGGATAAATCTGGCACCTTGCCCACAACCTCTTCAGAACACTCTTGGACCAGGGAAGACTTTGTCTGAAGAAGAAGGTGCCACCTCAAAAATAATCCTGACTCCTGCTGGAAAAAGGGCACTTATTTAAGGATTCAAGTACTCATGAATCCTATTGGCACCCAGGGATTTAAATTGCTCTCCAAGGATCAAGTGTGCCGAAGGACACTTGACTCCTGGAGGGCCCTGCTAATCATAGAGGACTGTACCCTGCTGGAGCCCTGGTTGGAGAAAGACCCACTGCCTGGAAGCCTTCCCCGAGGGACAAGAAGCTACAGACCTGACCAGTGGGAACTTTCCAAGTATTTGCAGAAAAGTGGCAGTTAGTCAGTTTTTTCACCTCTAGAGGACTAGGGCAAGCTGCTGAGTCTTGCATAGGGAGGCTGCACCCACAAGGAAAGCAAAAAAACTAGGTTTGGCCTGCTCAGAACTTTTTGACGTGATGAAAACTTGTTCAGGGGACTTTGCTATTGAGATATCCAGGCTAATGGAGTCCTGCCGAACTGCAGCTTCCAGCAATGCTCCACTACGGATGTTTGGATTTAGGCCCAGATCTCTGTACTGGGGTGAATGTTTGACACTGTTAAACATTCTGTCCATCAATTGTTCTTTTTTGCATTTATCACCCCTAGTGGGACGGGTAATCCCAGATACGGGTCCCCTGCTCTCCATGCCACAGGAATCAAGCTTGCCTGGCTGATGAGGGGTGAAACCCCGAAACTGGACCTATAATGATTGTTTCCAGTCCAGGGAGAATCTAGCCTTGCAGTTCGGGCTGGACTGTTCCCATAGGGAGCAGGGTCAAGACTGCTTTGCTTATGGTTGGGTCTAAACTGGAATGGCATGGGGAGAAAGAAAATGATGGATTTAGGGCCAGACCTCTGTACTGGTGTGAATGTTTGACATTGTTCAACATTTTGTCCATCAATTGTTCTTTTTTTTCATTTTTCACCCACAAGGATAGCAAGAAAACTAGGTTTGCCCTGCTCAAAGCTTTTTGGAATGCTGAAAACTAGTTCAGGAGACTTTGCAATTAAGATATCAAGGCTAATGGAGTCCTGCCCAACTGCAGCCTCCAGCAATGCTCCGCTAGAGATGTATGACTGAAAAAAAGCGACTAAGTCCCAGGGCACAAACTTGAACCTGCGAAGGAACTTTGGTGGCTATGAAATTCAGGTTTGACCTGCTTGAATCATTTGGCCCCAAATCTTTGGCTTCAGCAGGATGTCCGCAACTCAATATCTTACTTTGAGGGATCATTTCTGGCCATAGTATTGAACTGAGACTGAGTTAAAGGTAAACACTTTCAGAGCTATACACAAAGGAAACTTACACTAGTGAGTAAGTTACCCTTGTAATTTCACTCTAACAATTTTAAGTAATTTTACTAATTTTATCAATTCACCATTTACAAGTGTGGAGTTACTCAAAAATACAGTCTTACATGTCTCCAGGGGGTGAACCCAAATTTAGGTTATGTTATTACTGCCAAAAAGGAGCAATAGTAAGTCCAGCACCACTCATGGCAACCACTGATACTGCAGCACCCTTCAACAGAAAATAACAGGCTTGCATTTTACTTTATATTTTATACTGAATCTTATACTCTGCTTCGCAATTATGTGGTAGTATGTATTAACCAACATGTATTTTATGACCTTGGTAACAGTCCAAGATGGCGGATAATTTTATTTGTCATTTCTTGATAGTACAATGACAGTCCTCTGTCCATGTTTATGTTCACATGATTTGCACTACTGTTTACTTGTATGTATGGAGCCCTGCGCTCCGAAACGGGTGGGGCTGATTTTGCTGCTCTTTGAATAAAACATGCTGCAACAAATTGAGCTGTTGCCCGTCTTTCATCTTACACAATCAACATAGAAATTAGATTGGAATATATATATATATATATTACCTACTGGCGGTCGCCAGTAGGTAGTTATAGTTAGGACCCCTTTTCCATAGGAAAACCTCAACATTCTATTTTGAATAACTTTGGCGCCGGTCGATGAATCCTCGCGAATTTCTCAAAATAGGTGGGGCGCTACGCTCCGCTCCTACCCTGAAAGTCTCGGGGGGATCCGTCAAGCGGGGGCTGAGATAAAAGGGGGGTCCCAAAACGCGTTTTCCCCATGCATTTTTCCATAGGACCTTTAGAACGAGCTACAGCCCGAACGGCTGAACAGAATTACTCGAAATTTGGCAGAGAGGTAGTCCCTAGGTCAAGGAAGTGCCTTTTGTAGGTTTGGTGTAAATCTGTTCAGTAGATTCTGAGAAAATAGCCTTTAAATCAATATATATATCTGAGCCCGCTTACGGTACGCTTACCGTACGCTTACCGTAAGCGTACGGTGGCGTGCGCGAGCGCGATTCTGATTGGCTCTTAGATCTTAGTAAACATTCGAATCGGCCGAAACCAGGAAGTGGCGGCCGCCATTTTGTGTATTTCACTCAGAAAAAAAAGAGTGAAAACAAGAAAAGGGGGCAATGAGGAGAGTTACAGACCCCCTTACATTTGTGAGGGGGTCAAAGAAGGACTGTAAAGTACAAAGAAAACATTTATTGATTTTAAAAAAAATCACGGGGTACGCGTACGGTAAGCTTACGGTAAGCGTACGGTAGAAAAAAAAAAAAAAAATAAATGAAAATCAGATTTAAGTGTTTAGATATTAGGGGGCTCTAAAAAGAGCCGTTGTGTTTATGAAATGATTTTTTAGTGGTACCTACAAGTAAGTACCGATGCAGAGTCTAAGGTTCAAGAGGAAGACTCTGTTCCCTTCATCATTGAAGTGCACACCATCTCCTCTATAAATGTCTTGCATGTCATAACGCAAGTTGTTGTGGTAAATGGCACCCATACCATAGTCACGGAGGAAAGCAGAAACAGATTTGTTGACGTGCTTTCTTGCTTTGTCATCGCACCGCGTGCCCACCGTGCGTGCACGGCACTAACTGCGTAAAGTGGGCGCGCGGTGCGCGAAGCGCACCGTGCGCGCACGGAACGAACTGCGTTAAGTGGGCGCGCACGCCACGAATGGCGTAAAGTAACTTAGCATTTAAAAAACCGTACAAATTCACTGAAAAAACCATAGGTTTCACACACGTTATAGTTAGGAATTAGCATTTAAAAAACCTTGCAAATTCACTGAAAAAACCATAGGTTTCACACATGTTATAGTTAGCGGAAATTTTACTGATAAAAAACCAATGAAATTCCCCCGTTATAGTTAGTGCAGGCAACTATAACTCACGCGACCGCAATCTTCTGCTGATGACATATGTGTCTTTATGAAAAAAAAATATTTGTAATATATGTATAGCTAAAAATGTATGGAAGAAGACATGGGCAAATAAGTGTCTAAATACAGTATTAGCATCAGCAGAGGATTGCGGTCGCGTGAGTTATAGTTGCCTGCACTAACTATAACGGGGGAATTTCATTGGTTTTTTATCAGTAAAATTTCCGCTAACTATAACATGTGTGAAACCTATGGTTTTTTCAGTGAATATATATATATATATATATATATCCAACAGCAAAAGGGTGCCTGTGAAGGAAGGGACCACAGCAGGTTTGTATCGCTTAATTTCTTTATTGGGAGTTGCCGCCTGCAAGAGAAAGCGGCTGTCACTCAAATTTGCCAAAAGTCCGACGCGTTTCATGCTCATCGCATTTCTTCAGGAACTGAGGCTTTTGACTGCGAAATGGCAAACGCTAAGTTCGAGCACCTGTAAATAGTTCAAGTCCCCGCCTCTGTGGGCGTAACCACTCCTGTGGCTTTCTGGTACTTGTGGTGCCATTCTTTTACCCCAGTGGGTCGTGCGCCATCTGCAGTGATAACAAACAATGTTTCCCAGTGGATTGCGGCACACAGCTAGCTCTTAGAACCGGCACCTCAACACCCCCAACATCGCTCCTGCTCCGTGTGCCGTCATGTTGTTTAACATAACAGCCGGTCTGTAAAACAGCAGGGCACCTTCCGCGGCTCAGGCAGGCCGCTAACATCCAACAGCAAAAGGGTGCCTGTGAAGGAAGGGACCACAGCAGGTTTGTATCGCTTAATTTCTTTATTGGGAGTTGCCGCCTGCAAGAGAAAGCCGCTGTCACTCAAATTTGCCAAAAGTCCGACGCGTTTCATGCTCATCGTATTTCTTCAGGAACTGAGGCTTTTGACTGCAAAATGGCAAACGCTAAGTTCGAGCACCTGTAAATAGTTCAAGTCCCCGCCTCTGTGGGCGTAACCACTCCTGTGGCTTTCTGGTACTTGTGGTGCCATTCTTTTACCCCAGTGGGTCGTGCGCCATCTGCAGTGATAACAAACAATGTTTCCCAGTGGATTGCGGCACACAGCTAGCTCTTAGAACCGGCACCTCAACACCCCCAACATCGCTCCTGCTCCGTGTGCAGTCATGTTGTTTAACATAACAGCCGGTCTGTAAAACAGCAGGGCACCTTCCGCGGCTCAGGCAGGCCGCTAACATCCAACAGCAAAAGGGTGCCTGTGAAGGAAGGGACCACAGCAGGTTTGTATCGCTTAATTTCTTTATTGGGAGTTGCCGCCTGCAAGAGAAAGCCGCTGTCACTCAAATTTGCCAAAAGTCCGACGCGTTTCATGCTCATCGCATTTCTTCAGGAACTGAGGCTTTTGACTGCGAAATGGCAAACGCTAAGTTCGAGCACCTGTAAATAGTTCAAGTCCCCGCCTCTGTGGGCGTAACCACTCCTGTGGCTTTCTGGTACTTGTGGTGCCATTCTTTTACCCCAGTGGGTCGTGCGCCATCTGCAGTGATACTGATAACAAACAATGTTTCCCAGTGGATTGCGGCACACAGCTAGCTCTTAGAACCGGCACCTCAACACCCCCAACATCGCTCCTGCTCCGTGTGCCGTCATGTTGTTTAACATAACAGCCGGTCTGTAAAACAGCAGGGCACCTTCCGCGGCTCAGGCAGGCCGCTAACATCCAACAGCAAAAGGGTGCCTGTGAAGGAAGGGACCACAGCAGGTTTGTATCGCTTAATTTCTTTATTGGGAGTTGCCGCCTGCAAGAGAAAGCCGCTGTCACTCAAATTTGCCAAAAGTCCGACGCGTTTCATGCTCATCGCATTTCTTCAGGAACTGAGGCTTTTGACTGCGAAATGGCAAACGCTAAGTTCGAGCACCTGTAAATAGTTCAAGTCCCCGCCTCTGTGGGTGTAACCACTCCTGTGGCTTTCTGGTACTTGTGGTGCCATTCTTTTACCCCAGTGGGTCGTGCGCCATCTGCAGTGATAACAAACAATGTTTCCCAGTGGATTGCGGCACACAGCTAGCTCTTAGAACCGGCACCTCAACACCCCCAACATCGCTCCTGCTCCGTGTGCCGTCATGTTGTTTAACAGAACAGCCGGTCTGTAAAACAGCAGGGCACCTTCCGCGGCTCAGGCAGGCCGCTAACATCCAACAGCAAAAGGGTGCCTGTGAAGGAAGGGACCACAGCAGGTTTGTATCGCTTAATTTCTTTATTGGGAGTTGCCGCCTGCAAGAGAAAGCGGCTGTCACTCAAATTTGCCAAAAGTCCGACGCGTTTCATGCTCATCGCATTTCTTCAGGAACTGAGGCTTTTGACTGCGAAATGGCAAACGCTAAGTTTGAGCACCTGTAAATAGTTCAAGTCCCCGCCTCTGTGGGCGTAACCACTCCTGTGGCTTTCTGGTACTTGTGGTGCCATTCTTTTACCCCAGTGGGTCGTGCGCCATCTGCAGTGATAACAAACAATGTTTCCCAGTGGATTGCGGCACACAGCTAGCTCTTAGAACCGGCACCTCAACACCCCCAACATCGCTCCTGCTCCGTGTGCCGTCATGTTGTTTAACATAACAGCCGGTCTGTAAAACAGCAGGGCACCTTCCGCGGCTCAGGCAGGCCGCTAACATCCAACAGCAAAAGGGTGCCTGTGAAGGAAGGGACCACAGCAGGTTTGTATCGCTTAATTTCTTTATTGGGAGTTGCCGCCTGCAAGAGAAAGCCGCTGTCACTCAAATTTGCCAAAAGTCTGACGCGTTTCATGCTCATCGCATTTCTTCAGGAACTGAGGCTTTTGACTGCGAAATGGCAAACGCTAAGTTCGAGCACCTGTAAATAGTTCAAGTCCCCGCCTCTGTGGGCGTAACCACTCCTGTGGCTTTCTGGTACTTGTGGTGCCATTCTTTTACCCCAGTGGGTCGTGCGCCATCTGCAGTGATAACAAACAATGTTTCCCAGTGGATTGCGGCACACAGCTAGCTCTTAGAACCGGCACCCCAACACCCCCAACATCGCTCCTGCTCCGTGTGCCGTCATGTTGTTTAACATAACAGCCGGTCTGTAAAACAGCAGGGCACCTTCCGCGGCTCAGGCAGGCCGCTAACATCCAACAGCAAAAGGGTGCCTGTGAAGGAAGGGACCACAGCAGGTTTGTATCGCTTAATTTCTTTATTGGGAGTTGCCGCCTGCAAGAGAAAGCCGCTGTCACTCAAATTTGCCAAAAGTCCGACGCGTTTCATGCTCATCGCATTTCTTCAGGAACTGAGGCTTTTGACTGCGAAATGGCAAACGCTAAGTTCGAGCACCTGTAAATAGTTCAAGTCCCCGCCTCTTTGGGCGTAACCACTCCTGTGGCTTTCTGGTACTTGTGGTGCCATTCTTTTACCCCAGTGGGTCGTGCGCCATCTGCAGTGATACTGATAACAAACAATGTTTCCCAGTGGATTGCGGCACACAGCTAGCTCTTAGAACCGGCACCTCAACACCCCCAACATCGCTCCTGCTCCGTGTGCCGTCATGTTGTTTAACATAACAGCCGGTCTGTAAAACAGCAGGGCACCTTCCGCGGCTCAGGCAGGCCGCTAACATCCAACAGCAAAAGGGTGCCTGTGAAGGAAGGGACCACAGCAGGTTTGTATCGCTTAATTTCTTTATTGGGAGTTGCCGCCTGCAAGAGAAAGCCGCTGTCACTCAAATTTGCCAAAAGTCCGACGCGTTTCATGCTCATCGCATTTCTTCAGGAACTGAGGCTTTTGACTGCGAAATGGCAAACGCTAAGTTCGAGCACCTGTAAATAGTTCAAGTCCCCGCCTCTGTGGGTGTAACCACTCCTGTGGCTTTCTGGTACTTGTGGTGCCATTCTTTTACCCCAGTGGGTCGTGCGCCATCTGCAGTGATAACAAACAATGTTTCCCAGTGGATTGCGGCACACAGCTAGCTCTTAGAACCGGCACCTCAACACCCCCAACATCGCTTCTGCTCCGTGTGCCGTCATGTTGTTTAACATAACAGCCGGTCTGTAAAACAGCAGGGCACCTTCCGCGGCTCAGGCAGGCCGCTAACATCCAACAGCAAAAGGGTGCCTGTGAAGGAAGGGACCACAGCAGGTTTGTATCGCTTAATTTCTTTATTGGGAGTTGCCGCCTGCAAGAGAAAGCCGCTGTCACTCAAATTTGCCAAAAGTCTGACGCGTTTCATGCTCATCGCATTTCTTCAGGAACTGAGGCTTTTGACTGCGAAATGGCAAACGCTAAGTTCGAGCACCTGTAAATAGTTCAAGTCCCCGCCTCTGTGGGCGTAACCACTCCTGTGGCTTTCTGGTACTTGTGGTGCCATTCTTTTACCCCAGTGGGTCGTGCGCCATCTGCAGTGATAACAAACAATGTTTCCCAGTGGATTGCGGCACACAGCTAGCTCTTAGAACCGGCACCCCAACACCCCCAACATCGCTCCTGCTCCGTGTGCCGTCATGTTGTTTAACATAACAGCCGGTCTGTAAAACAGCAGGGCACCTTCCGCGGCTCAGGCAGGCCGCTAACATCCAACAGCAAAAGGGTGCCTGTGAAGGAAGGGACCACAGCAGGTTTGTATCGCTTAATTTCTTTATTGGGAGTTGCCGCCTGCAAGAGAAAGCCGCTGTCACTCAAATTTGCCAAAAGTCCGACGCGTTTCATGCTCATCGCATTTCTTCAGGAACTGAGGCTTTTGACTGCGAAATGGCAAACGCTAAGTTCGAGCACCTGTAAATAGTTCAAGTCCCCGCCTCTGTGGGCGTAACCACTCCTGTGGCTTTCTGGTACTTGTGGTGCCATTCTTTTACCCCAGTGGGTCGTGCGCCATCTGCAGTGATAACAAACATATATATATATATATCTCTTCAATGGGTGCCTCCGTCATGAGCTTGTGGTGCTCAAACATTAATGTTCCACCAAACCTCTTTACAGAGCGGAGCATTCAGTGGGCTGTAAAGTTGAACTTTTATGACAACGCGTTTCAGCTTTGCCACCTTCCTCATGTCAGTTTCATTACACATTGTCAGCTCGCCCTTATGAAGTTGAAAGTTCAACTTTACAGCCGGCTGAGTGCTCCACTCTGTAAAGAGGCTTGGTGGAACATTGATGTTTGCGCACCACAAGCTCACGACAGAGGCACCAGTTGAAGAGTTCGGCACAAGACTTGTGGATTTGGTGAAAATGGATTCTCAAGTGGCAGAATCACCGCAAATGCCAATGGCATATTCCCGCCCTACCTAGGGGTCATTACTAAATGGATTGGTGCCCGCTACTGAAACAGGCACCTTCAGGAATGTTACCACTTAACAAGATGTGGCAAGACTAGGGCGCATGAACTTACACTGTCAAAATGAAGGGAGGTCTCCAAAACTTGGTGTTTAGAATTTTTGGGTGTGTCCTGCACTCATTGTTAGTAAACTACCAACTGATGGTGTTAAGATTATCTGGGACATATTTGGCAATCAACACACTGCAATGGCGACTTGATGAACTAGCCATTTCAAAAGGGGGTCCTCTCTTTGTCTTTATTATCAAATTCATACTTAATGAGGGCGAGGTGACAATGTATAATGAATCTGTAATGAGGAAGGCGGCAACACTGAAACGCATCATCATAAAATTTCAACTTTACAGCCCGCTGAGTGCTCCACACTCTAAAGAGGTTTGGTGGAACATATGTATATATAAGGTGACTGGCAGCAACCTGAAGTTTCCATCGAATGGGATGCTGGGACTTGCAGTTTCTGGTTTCCTCCAATGAGAGAGATGCAGGATGCATTCAAATTGGGAACTGTGATTGAGCGCCAGTATATTATGTTTGGCATCTGAGGAAGGCATTAGCTGAAACGCATCATGCCAAAGACAAAATAAAACCTACCTGTGCAAGAGCCGCTGTGTTCCCTGTTTTAGAAAGGAAGCAACTCTGGTGTAGATATATATAGTCGTGAGCAAGGTAGCGTCAAGCTATCGAAACGCGTAGACAGGTCTCGTCGCAATAAAGGAGACCCAATTTGAAGAATCCCTTGGTGTGCTGCGTGATTATTTGGAGCAAAAATAATCGGATAATTGATATATATATATATATATGATACTTTGTCTCCATGAGCAGCCATCATTGTTTCTGCTAAAAGACGGAGCGCGGACCACAGAGTTGATGCAGCTACTAAGTTTTATTCAGCCACAGTTACACCACAATCAGCATGACGCGTTTCGATCCTGCAAGGATCTTGATCACATGACGCGCTCACACACCATGAGGTACATTTAAATTGCATTTTTTTAACTTTTTCTTAAAGTGACATGCAGGTGAGATTAGTTGGGTCACAGACATAGAAAAAATACTACATATGACCTTTGTTATATCTCATAAATGGTTGTTTGTACATATGTATCCAATATTGCTGCGCATTAATCAATTGGATTAGTATAAAAACACATAAAGTTGTATACATCCATTTGATAAAAATTTCCTTTTTCCTATAAATCAGTTATGCCTAAAAATCTCATTGTAATAAATAAGATTAAAAACAATAAATATCGCTGTTTTTCTGAAATAAGAAAGGAAAAGGAACTAACAACGTCCAGGTATAAATACCTAAAGCAGGTTTGTATCTCAATAAAGGACCAAAGTGCAAGTGCTTCAGCAATTTACCAAAATACATTTGGCTATGATACCAACAAAAGCTCTGCTGGTTGCATGTAAGATAGTGCAAAGTGCAGATATAAATAAAGTGCTAAGTGCTAAAACCTTGACCATAATTTAATTCTAAAATATGTGTACCTAAAAACGATGTGTAAATAAATAGATAAATTACAAAGTGCGGCATGGGGAAGTATAGTGTTAGAACATAATATTCTACAGTGTACTCTTATCTTTGCTTTGTTTCCTTTAGTCTGGTTTGAAAAGATAGTGTATTGCCCTATACAAAAATATATATATTACCTACTAGCGGTCGCCAGTAGGTAGTTATAGTTAGGACCTAGTTTCCATAGGAAAAGCGTTTGTTGTTTTTCCAATAACTTTGGCGTCGGTTGTCGACTATTTACGAAATTTTCAATACTAGTGATCAGCTCCGGTCAGCTCCTGTGTTGAAAGTTTCGGGGTGATTCGCTAAGCAGGGGCCGAAAAAAAAGGGGGTCCCAAAACACGTTTTATCCATCTTATGTTCCATAGGAAACTTTAGACACGGCTACAACCCGAACCGCTAAACGGAATAACACCAAATTTGGCAAAAATGTAGCCTTTGGTTCAGAAAGAGTCCTTTTGGTTAAATGGTGTAAATCTGTTCAGTAGTTCCTGAGAAATAAAAAAAAAATGGTGGATAATCAATTTTCCATTGGAAACTTTAGCCAAGGCTACAGCTCGAACTGCTGAACGGAATTACACCAAATTTGGCAAAAGGGTAGTGCTAGGTTCAGAAAGCGACCTTTTTTTAAATGGTGAAAATCCGATTAGTAGTTGTTGAGAAATTAAAAAAATAAAAGTTTTGATATCTAGGGCAGCGGTGGATTCGCGAACCCTCCCGACCACGAGCTTCACTGTGATTTGCTGCCAACACTCCAAACCAGAAAGTGTTGGCAGCCACCTCGAGTCACAAGAAAACTGTAGAATAAACATTAAAAAACCAGAAAAGGGGGCAGGGTAGACACACCCTGACCCCTAGGCCTGCTCAGGGGGTCCCACAAGGACCCCTAGGGCCAAAAAAAGAATATTTATTTGTATAATTTTGGCAGAAGTCACCTGGGGTCGTAAATCCCGCCGAAGTTATAAAAAAAGGCCCCAGGTAGGCCATGTCCTGGGGGCACTATATATTCATTAGTGGGGACCCACGGGGCCCACGCAGCCCCGGGGACTGCCACCTCCCCGGGGCTATGTATATGATATGCAGGAGGGCATGTGGCCCTCCTGTAGCCCCGGGGACCGTCACCCCCCAGGGCCTGTGTTTTAATGTGTGGGGGTCCTCCATGGCCCCCCAATCCCTGGGTACCAGCACCTCCCAGGTGCTTTAAACACGTTGGGAGGGGGCCATGCGTCCCCCCTCCTGGAGCCCTTAATGGCCCTGGGAACCGCCACCCCCCAGGGCCGGCTCCTGCAGTGTCCCAGGTGCCTACCAAGGATACATTGCTGTTTGCTATGACAGCGCAGGAGCACGGCAAAATCCAAAGCAGATTGCTTTACCACTCGGGGAGCTGCAAGTCAGCAGCACCCTTTGTGGAAAAGCAATGCCAGCTCCCGCAGGAGACGGGGAGCCGGTGGGACTGGGACTGTGGGGGCATTGTGGCCCCCCCCACTGTCCCTAACCATTAGGCCAGGTCCCGGGGGATGTGGTCCCCTGGGCCCAAAATTGCCCGGGAGGGGGGTGGCAGTCCCCCCTCCTCCTTTTTAAAAAAAATTATATTTGGGCATGCCCCGGGGAATGGGGTCCCCGGGGCAAATGTAAATTAATGGAAGTGGACAATTTTTATTTCTTTTTAATTTGAAGGCACAACCCTAGCGCTGTGTTCTACTGTGAATGAAATGGGTGTGCGGCACTTAGCTCGGCGCCCTAGTGTGAACGCGATGGGTGTGTGGCCCCCTCGTGTGCACACGTTGGGTGCGCTGCACTCAGCGTGGCCCCCCAGTGTGAGAGCGATGGGTGTGCGGCCCCCTAGTGTGCACGCAATGGGTGCACAGTGCTCAGTCGCGCTGGGTGCGTGACTCCAAGCAAAAATATTTAAGATTTTTTTATATAAATCTAGGTTATATGTTGGCTAATTGGGTGGCTCTAAAAAGAGCCCTTGTGTTTAATATGAGTTTCTTGCAGCTACATGTAAGTGCGGATGCAGAGCTTTAGGTTGTTGAGAAACACTCTGTTCCCTTCATCAAGTGAAGTGTACTCCGTCACTTCTGTGGATGCCCTCCGTATGGAAACGTAGATTGTTGTTATATATGGAGCCCATTTATGATCTCTGAGGTAAGCAGAAACAGCTTTATTGACATTCTTTCTAGCTTTCTCAATCTGAGGACAAAATTGATTGGACCACCTCCATTTCTGTCTTTGGCATTTGTTAGAGTATACAAAGGCAGTTTGGGGGAAAGCAACATCAATTCTGCAAAGGTGTCCTTCATTAGCATTTCCAGACCTACCCCAGTCAATGTGCCTAGGTCATTGCCACCACAGTGCACAATCATGTGGTCAGGGGTATGGAGATGTAAAAAAGTTTTAACCAAAGACATCAATTGGTGCCACTTTAATACTCTCCAATCCATGTAATGTCTTCATTTTGCAATGCTAGGTCTTTGTCAATACCTCTGTGCTCAGCATACCTTTTGCACCAGAATACATAGCTGTGCCCAACAATCCACACAGAAAGCATCTTGAAGGGATGTCTGTAGGTAATCAAAAGATGTCTGTAGCTGAGGTATTCTGAGGGGTATCTAAAATGGTGGAGAAGATGTTGTTTTTAAGAAAGTAGAGATTTTTTTGGCAGTTTAAGAAGATTATACATTCAAAAATAGGGTGCAGTTTAGCTTGTTTAAAAAGCAAGTTTCTTATTGGTTAGTAAAAAATATTTGAAAGGTACAGCAGAAAGGATAAGGTCATGTTTTGCAAAGGCAACCACACCTGCTGTTCTTATTTGCAACATTCTATGGTGAACTTGTGACCTGTCAATTAAGTTGAATGACCTGTTGCTATGGAAATTGACATTAAGCAATAAGGGTAAAGAAGTCAGTTGATAAGGGATATTATTTGTGATCAATGGAAATGTGTTTTACAATTTAAAAATCTCTGGGATGCAATGTCATTTGTTGCTTATGTGTATTTGTATGGAAAAAGAGAGGGAAACCTCGCCATTACTGGTTTTACCTTGCAGAGTCTGGTGATTTATGTTGACTATGTGTAAATGAAAATTCTGTCTGAGTGTGAGATATTTCATTCAACAGATTTATTTGCAAGGTGAGTTATGTATGTGTGAGGTTTATTTAAAAAAGATTTGACATTATTCTGAAACTGTGTTGTTTGAAATATATTATTAAATGTAGAGATGTATATTGGAATTAGTTTTATTGTACTTGCAGTTTGTTTAAAAAACAATCTGTACTGTAATATAGATATTTTTAAGTCTTTTCAAAGGTATAGCTGAATGATGCCTCATATTTTTAGATAGTTGGTTTAACAATCACTACAAATGTGTATTTTGAAAGATGTTCATATAAGGTGTAGTTTATTATGCAACATTTTTTCTTCTCTGTACAAAGGTATAGTTTAATGATACTGCATAATTATAGATAGTTTGGTAAAATTCAGCACAACTGTGCTGTTGGAAAGATGATCATATAAGGTGTTAATAATTAAGTTTCTGTTATTAGTTTGTACAGAAGGTAAAGTTAAATGATGCCATATATTTCAAGATAGAATGGTGAAATACGGTGTTGTTAATTATGCTTCTTTTTGAAGTCTGAGCAAAGGTATAGTTGAATGGTGCTACATAATTTTAGATACATTGGTAAAGATGTATAATAAAAGTGTGGTTTTTGAAATGCTCATAAAAGGTGTTCTTATTTAGTCTTCTTTATTAAGTCTGTTTAGAGGTATAGTATGATGATGTCGAATATTTCCAGATTTAATGGTCAAGATGTAGCTCAAAAGTAAACCACCACATATTACTCTTTCTGGTATGCTTTACCTATCTATTTAACTAGATAGTATGTAATGACTCATGTATGTGTTAGATTGTATTTATATAGTTGTATGTATATTTACTGAATTATTGAGAGGCGCCTGACTGATTACAGGAGTGCAAAGATAGTGAATATGTGATTTTATAGGTACACAACAAATGATTTACTGAGTCTATATTGTGCAATGACTCAGTTAGTGTCCAAGCACTACCCATGCATTCATGCAATGATTCATGCACTAACTCATGCAGAGGTAAAATCTCCAGAGCACTACACATGCAGTCCAGCAATCCCCCTGTCACTCCCTGTGGACTCTTTTAATCACTATGCCATGTCCTTATCTAATCACTGTGCCAAAACACAAGCACTTATAAATTCACCATGCACTATCCTTGCAGCACTCTAATCATCCAGTCGCAACCCATCTACTCATGGAATGACCCAGGCACTAAGTCATGCACTTCTCCAATCCTTTGAGTGCTACCTATACAGTTTACTAATCTCCCTGTTACTACCTATGCACTCTTCTAATTACCCAGACAGTTCCATGTCCTTATCCAATTACTCTGCCAAAACCCAAGCACTTATAAATTCACCATGCACTCTCCTTGCAGCACTCTAAAGTCCTGTAACCACCTACACTCTACAGATTAACACCTCCAATTACCCAGGTAGTACCCATGCAGTCCAGCAATCACACTGTCACTCCCAATGCACTTCTTCAATCACCAAGCCAGTACCATGTACTAATCAATCAATCAATCAACATTTGTATAGCGCGCTACTCACCCGGAAGGGTCTCAAGGCGCTGGGGGAGAGGGGTAAGTTACTGCACGAACAGCCAGGTCTCGAGTTGCTTCCTGAAGGAAAGATGGTCCTGGGTCAACCGAAGGTGGATGGGGAGGGAGTTCCAAGTCTTGGCTGCCAGGTAGGAGAAGGATCTTCCTCCGGCGGTGGCTCTGCGGATGCGTGGTACGGCGGCGAGGGCGAGGGCGAGGCTGGTCGATCGTAGCTGGCGGGTGGGCGCGTAGAAGGTCAGGCCGTCGTTGAGGTACTTGGGGCCCAGGTCGTGGAGAGCCTTGTGTGCGTGGGTGAGGAGCCTGAATGTGATCCTCTTGCTGATGGGGAACCAGTGCAGGTCTCTCAGGTGGCTCGAGATGTGGCTGTGTTGGGGGATGTCCAGGACGAGTTGTGCGGAGGCGTTCTGGATGCGTTGGAGTCTTTTCTACAGTTTGGCTGTGGTTCCGGCGTAGAGGGTGTTCCTGTAGTCCAGTCGGCTGGTGACGATTTGTGCCTGGGTGACGGTCTTCCTGGACTCGGTGGGGATCCAATGGAAGATCTTACGGAGCATACGCAGGGTGTTGAAGCACGATGAGGAGACGGCGTTGACTTGTCTGGTCATCGAGAGGGAGGAGTCCAGGATGAAGCCCAGGTTGCGTGCGTGGCCCGTTGGCTTGGGAGTGGTGCCCAGGGCGGGGGGCCACCAGGAGTCGTCCCAGGCGGAGGGCGATGATCCCAGGATGAGGACTTCCGTTTGTCTGAGTTCAGTTTCAGGCGGCTGTTCTTCATCCACTCGGTGACGTCTTTCATCCCTTCGTGTAGGCTGGTTCTATCAGTGGCGGGGTTGTTGGTGAGGGAGAGGATCAGCTGGGTATCTTCGGCGTAGGAGATGATGTAGAGGTTGTGTTGGCGTGCGATGGCTGCGAGGGGGCTTATGTAGACGTTGAAGAGGGTTGGGCTCAGTGATGATCCTTGTGGTATGCCGCAAATGACTTCGGTGGCCTCGGATCTGAACGGGGGTAGGCGAACTCTCTGGGTTCTTCCGGCGAGGAGCGAGATGATCCACTCTAGTGCTTTCCCTTGGATTCCGATGTTGCTGAGGTGCTGTACTAGGGTGCGGTGGCAGACAGTGTCGAACGCTGCGGAGAGGTCCAGGAGGATGAGGGCTGCTGTTTCCCCGTTGTCGAGCAGGGATCTGATGTCATCGGTGGCTGCGAACAGGGCGGTCTCGGTGCTGTGGTTGGCTCGGAAGCCGGACTGCGAGGAGTCGAGGGATCCATTCGTCTCGAGGAAGGCGGCGAGCTGTCTGTTGACGGTCTTCTCGATGACTTTGGCAGGAAAAGGGAGGAGCGAGATGGGGCGGAAGTTCTTGAGGTCGGTGGGGTCCGCTGTTGGTTTCTTCAGGAGGGCGCTGAGCTCGGCGTGCTTCCAGCTCTCCGGAAAGGTGGTGGTGTGGAAGGAGGTGTTGATGATGTCCCGCAGTTGGGGTGCGATGATGGAGTCGGCCTTGTTGAAGATGTGGTGGGGGCAGGGGTCAGTAGGTGATCCGGAGTGGATGGTGTTCATCGTGCGGGTGGTGTCTTCGGTGCTGACCGGGGTCCAGTTGCAGAGGGTGGTGGTAGGGGGTGTTGGTTCGGCAGTTGGGTGCGTGGTTGGTGCGCCGAAGCTGTTGTGTATGTCGGCGATCTTGCGGTAGAAGAACGAGGCGAGGGAATCGCAGAGGTCTTGCGAGGGTGTGATGTTGTTGTTTCCGGCGCTGGGGTTGGAGAGCTCTTTGACGATGCTGAAGAGTTCCTTGCTGCCGTGGGCGTTGTTGTCCAGTCGTTCTTTGAATGCTGTCTTCTTGGTGGTGCGGATCAGCTGGTGGTGCTTGCGGGTGGCGTGCTTGAGGGCGGTCATGTTGTCTGAGGTCTGATCGTGGCGCCAGGCTTTCTCGAGGGTGTGGCAGTTCTTCTTGGAGTCCTTGAGTTCGTTGGTGAACCAGGGGGCTTTCTTGCTTCTGGGCCTGCTGGGAGGGTTCCTTAGTGGTGCGAGGTAGTCGGCGCAGTTGGTGAGCCACTGTGTGAGGTTGCTGGCTGCTTCGTTGGGGTCCGTAGTGCTGGCGGGGGTTCTGGCGGAGGGAGGTGGTGAGCTGCTCGGCGGAGATCTTGCTCCAGCTCCGGCGAGGGATCTGTTGTGGGTGGTGGTGGGTCGTGTTTCTCCTGAAGCTGAAGTGGACACAGCTGTGATCAGTCCAGTGAAGTCCGGTGGAGTGGCTGAAGGAGATGTGCATGCTGGAGGAGAAGACGGGGTCAAGCATGTGGCCGGCGTAGTGGGTGGGGGTGTTCACCAGTTGCTTGAGTCCGAGGTTGGCGAGGTTGTCCAGCAGGGTGGTGGTGTTGCTGTCCTTGTTGTTCTCCAGGTGGAAGTTGAGGTCCCCTAGGAGGATGTAGTCAGAGGAGGCGAGGGCGTGCGGGCTGATGAAGTCTGCGATGTCTTCACTGAATTGTGTGCGCAGTCCCGGGGGTCTGTAGATGAGGGTGCCTCTGAGGGTCATCTTGGGGTCGGTGTGTATCTGGAAGTGGAGGTGTTCGGCGGCGGTGAAGGTGTCGTTGGAGTTGGTCGAGATGCGGATGGTGTTCTTGTGTACGATGGCGATCCCTCCTCCAGTCTGGTTGACGCGGTCCCTCCGGGTGATCTTGTATCCGTCCGCGATGGCTATGGCGATGTGGGGCGCTGAGGAGGCGTTCATCCAGGTTTCCGTGAGGAAGGCGACGTCTGGTGATGTTGTGTCGAGCAGGTTCCAAAGTTCCACGGCGTGTCTGTGGACTGAGCGGGTGTTGAGCAGGATGCACTTGAGGTGGTTGTTGCTGGCGCTAGGCTTGGCGGGTGCGGTGCAGGTCCGGAAGCAGGTGAACTTGCAGGCTTGGCAGGTGAAGGGTCTGTGGGTGCGTTTCGGGGTGGCTCGGTAGCAGGCGGGGTTCCGTCTGGCGTTGAGTGCGTTGAGGGTGGTGGCGTCGTCAGTCCGTCGAGTGGGATGGCGTTCTCGGGGGCCAGGGGTCCTGGCGCTGGGCGCGGTCCAGGCGCGGACAGGCGTAGACGGGCTTGCCTTTGGCGCGCCTTCGGCGCACAATCGGCACGCCCGCTGCGCACGTCTGCTGCGCTTCCGTGCGGCAACCTCCATAAATGGCGAAGTGGGAGGGAGGAGCAGCTGGGAGGTGGGAGCGGGGTGGCCAATGGCGGGAACAGAAAGAAAAGGGGGTGGGCCGCAGGGGAGCAGCGGCGGGGAGCAGGGAGGGGAAGAAGCGGCGGGAACAATCACGGGGGCACGGGGACAGCTAAATAATCATGGGCACAGCAAAATACAGGAATGGCAAAACAGCAGTACAGAAGAGAAGGGACTGGCGAAAAAAACGGGGGCACAAGCAGAGACAACACAATACTGCACAAGTCACAGGAATAGCGCAACAAACCGGTGCTCAGCCGGAGCGAGGCAGCAGCGGAGGTCAGGGGTCCTGGCACTCACGGGGGGGAGCTGCGCGGTGTATCGAGCGACTGGCCCTGCAGGCAGGGGCAAAGCTCACAGCTCAACACCGTGCGGCGACCTCCATAAATGGCCAAGTGGGAGGGAAGAGCAGCTGGGAGGCGGGAGCGGGGTGGCCAATGGCAGGAACAGAAAGAAAAGGGGGCGGTGCAGCAGGGGAGCAGCGGCAGGGAGCGGGGAGGGAAAGAAGCGGCGGGAACAATCACGGGTGCACGGGGACGGCTAAATAATCAGGGGCACAGCAAAATACAGGAATAGCAAAACAGCAGTACAAAAGAGAAGGGAATGGCGAAAAAAACGGGGGCACAAGCAGAGACAACACAATACTGGCACAAGTCACAGGAATAGCGCAACAAACCGGCGCTCAGCCGGAGCGAGGCAGCAGCGGAGGTCAGGGGTCCTGGCACTCACGGGGGGGAGCTGCGCGGTGTATCGAGCGACTGGCCCTGCAGGCAGGGGCAAAGGTCACAGCTCAACACCGTGCGGCGACCTCCATAAATGGCCAAGTGGGAGGGAGGAGCAGCTGGGAGGCGGGAGCGGGGTGGCCAATGGCAGGAACAGAAAGAAAAGGGGGCGGTGCAGCAGGGGAGCAGCGGCAGGGAGCGGGGAGGGAAAGAAGCGGCGGGAACAATCACGGGTGCACGGGGCTGGCTAAATAATCAGGGGCACAACAAAATACAGGAATAGCAAAACAGCAGTACAGAAGAGAAGGGAATGGCGAAAAAAACGGGGCACAAGCAGAGACAACACAATACTGGCACAAGTCACAGGAATAGCGCAACAAACCGGCGCTCAGCCGGAGCGAGGCAGCAGCGGAGGTCAGGGGTCCTGGCACTCACTGGGGGGGAGCCGCGCGGTGTATCGAGCGACCGGCCCTGCAGGCAGGGGCAAAGGTCACAGCTCAACACCGTGCGGCAACCTCCATAAATGGCCAAGTGGGAGAGAGGAGCAGCTGGGAGGCGGGAGCGGGGTGGCCAATGGCGGGAACAGAACGAAAAGGGGGCGGGCCGCAGGGGAGCTGCGGCGGGGAGCGGGAGGGGAAGAAGCGGCGAGAACAATCACGGATGCACGGGGACGGCTAAATAATCAGGGGCACAGCAAAATACAGGAATGGCAAAACAGCAGTACAGAAGAGAAGGGAATGGCGAAAAAAACGGGGGCACAAGCAGAGACAACACAATACTGGCACAAGTCACAGGAATAGCGCAACAAACGGGTGCTCAGCCGGAGCGAGGCAGCAGCGGAGGTCAGGGGTCCTGGCACTCAAGGGGGGGAGCCGCGCGGTGTATCGAGCGACCGGCCCTGATCCAATCCAGTCCAATCCCTCCGCCAAAACACAATCACTTACAAATTCACCATTCACTCTCCTTGCAGTACTCTAATCATCCAGTCAGTACCCATGTATTCATGCAATTACCCAGGCATTAACTCATGCACTTCTACAATCCTTTGAGTGCTACCTATACAGTTTAGTAATCTCCCTGTTAATACCTATGCACTCCTCCGATTACTCAGCCAGTCCCATGTCCTTATGCAATTACTCTGCCACAACCCAAGCATTCATAAATTCACCATGCACTCTCCTTGCAGCACTCTAAGTATCCTGTTGCTATCCATGTACTCATGCAATGACCCAGGGAGTAACAAATACAGTGCTAAATTGCTGCAATCACATGTGCACTATCAATGCAGTCTTGTAAACACCTATGCACTACTAATTCATTCCTCCAATTACCCAGGTAGTACCCATGTTGTCCAGCGATCACATTGTCACTCCCCGTGCACTCCTCCAATGACCCAGCCAGTACAATGTTCTAATCCAACCACTCCGCCAAAACCCAAGCACTTAGAATTTCACTAGGCAGTCTCCTTGCAATACTCCACTCCAATCATTCAGTCAGTACCCCTGTACTCATGCAATTACCGAGGCATTAACTCATACACATTTAGAATCCTTTGAGTGCTACGTATACTGTTTAGTAATCTCCATGTTAATATCTATACACTCCTCCAATGACCGAGCCAGTACCATGTACTAATCCAATCACTCCGCCAAAACCCAAGCACTTATAAATTCACTATGCACTCTACTTGCAGCACTCTAAGTATTCTGTCTCTATCCATGTACTCATGCAATGGCCCAGGCACTAACACATGCAGTGCTACAATCACATGTGCACTATCCATGCAGTCCTGTAAACACCTACACACTACTGATTCACTCTTCCAATTAGCCAGGTAGTAGACATGCAGTCCAGCAATCACGCTGTCACTCCCAATGCACTCCTCCAATCACCGAGCCAGTACCATGTACTAATCCAATCACTCTACCAAAACACAAGCACTTATAAATTCACCATGCACTCTCCTTGCAGCACTCTAATCATCCAGTCGCAACCCATCTACTCATGGAATGACCCCGGCACTAAGACATGCACTTCTCCAATCCTTTGAGTGCTACCAATACGGTTTACTAATCTCCCTGTTACTACCTATGCACTCTTCTAATTACTCGGCCAGTTCCATGTCCTTATCCAATCACTCTGCCAAAACCCAAGCACTTATAAATTCACCATGCACTCTCCTTGCAGCACTCTAAGTGTCTTGTTGCTATCCTTGTACTCATGCAATGACCCAGGCACTAACACATGTAGTGCTTCAAACACATGTGCACTATCCATGCAGTCCTGTAACCACCTACACACTACAGATTCACGCCTCCAATTACCCAGGTAGTACCCAAGCAATCCAGCAATCACACTGTCACTTCCAATGCACTCCTCCAATCACCTAGCCAGTACTATGTACTAATCCAATCACTCTACCAAAAAACAAGCACTTATAAATTCACCATGCACTCTCCTTGCAGTACTGTAATCATCCAGTCAGTACCCATGTATTCATGCAATTACCCAAGCACTAACTCATGCACTTCTACAATCCTTTGAGTGCTACCTATACATATTAGTAATCTCCCTGTTACTACCTATGCACTCCTACAATTACTCAGCCAGTCCCATGTCCTTATGCAATCACTCTGTCACCACCCAAGCATTCATAAATTCACCATGCACTCTCCTGGCAGCACTCTAAGTATCCTGTCGCTATCCATGTACTCATGCAATGACCCAGGGAGTAACACATGCAGTGCTACATTGCTACAATCACATTTGCACTATCAATGCAGTCCTGTAAACACCTATACACTACTAATTCACTCCTCCAATTATCCAGGTAGTACCTATGCAGTCCAGAAATCACATTGTCACTTCCCGTGCACTCCTCCAATGAACCAGCCAGTACCATGTACTAATCCAACCACTCAGCCAAACCCAAGCTCTTAGAAATTCACCAGGCAGTCTCCTTGCAGTACTCCACTCCAATCATCCATTCAGTACCCATGTACTCATGCAATTATCCAGGCACTAACTCATACACTTTTAGAATCCTTTGAGTGCTACATATACAGTTTAGTAATCTCCATGTTACTACCTATGCACTCCTCCAATTAACCAGCCATTACCATGTCCTTATCCAATCACTCTGCCAAAACCCAAGCACTTATAAATTCACCATGCACTCTCCTTGCAGCACTCTAATCATCCAGTCGCAACCCATCTACTCATGGAATTACCCAGGCACTAAGTCATGCACTTCTCCAATCCTTTGAGTGCTACCAATACAGTTTACTAATCTCCCTGTTACTACCTATGCACTCTTCTAATTACCCAGCCAGTCCCATGTCCTTATGCAATCAAACTGCCACAACCCAAGCATTCATAAATTCACCATGCACTCTCCTGGCAGCACTCTAAGTGTCCTGTTGCTATCCATGTGCTCATGCAATGACCCAGGGAGTAACACATGCAGTGCTACATTGCTACAATCACATGTGCACAATCAATGCAGTCCTGTAAACACCTATACACTACTAATTCACTCCTCGAATTACCCAGGTAGTACCCATGCAGTCCAGCAATCACACTGTCACTCTCAATGCACTCCTTCAATCTCCTAGCCAGTATCATTTACTAATCCAATCACTCCCCCAAAATACAAGCACTTATAAATTCACCATGCACTCTCCTTGCAGTACTCTAATCATCCAGTCAGTACCCATGTATTCATGCAATTACCCAGGCACTACGTCATGCACTTCTACAATCCTTTGAGTGCTACCAATACAGTTTAGTAATCTGCCTGTTACTACCTACGCACTCCTCCAATTACCCTGCCAGTCCCATGCCCTTACCCAATCACTCTGCCAAGACGCAAGCACTTATAAATTCACCATGCACTCTCCTGGCAGCACTCTAAGTATCCAGGCGCTATCCATGTACTCATGAAATGACCAAGGCAGTAACACATGCAGTGCTACATTGCTACAATCACATGTGCACGATCCATGCAGTCCTGTAACCACTTATACATTACAGATTCACTCCTCCAATTGCCCACATAGAACCCATGCAGTCCAGCAATCACACTGTCACTCCCAATGCACTCCTCCAATCACTGAGCCAGTACCATGTACTGATCCAATCAATCTGCCAAAACACAAGCATGTATAAATTCACCATGCACTCTCCTTAAAGTACTCTAATCATCCAGTCAGTACCCAAGTATTCATGCAAATACCCAGGCACTAACTCATGCACTTCTACAATCCTTTAAGTGCTACTTATACAGTTGAGTAATCTCCCTGTTATTACCTATGCACTCCTCCAATTACCCAGCCAGTCCCATGCCCTTATCCAATCACTCTGCCACAACCTAAGCATTCATAAATTCACCATGCACTCTCCTTACAGCACTCTAAGTATCCTGTTGCTATCCGTGTACTCATGCAATGGCCCAGGGAGTAACACATGCAGTGCTACATTGCTACAATCAGATGTGCAATATCAATGCAGTCCTGTAAACACCTATACACTACTAAGTCACTCCTCCAATTACCCAGGTAGTACCCAAGCAGTCAAGCAATCACATTGTCACTCCCTGTACACTCCTCCAATGACCCTGCCAGTACCATGTTCTAATCCAACCACTCCGCCAAAACCCAAGCACTTAGAAATTCACCAGGCAGTTTCCTTGATGTACTCTACTCCAATCATTCAGTCAGTACCCATCTACTCATGCAATTACTCAGGCACTAACTCATACACTTTTAGAATCCTTTGAGTGCTACGTATACAGTTTAGCAATCTCCATGTTACTACCTATGCACTCCTCCAATTCACCATGCACTCTACTTGTAGCACTCTAAGTATTCTGTCTCTATCCATGTACTCATGCAATGACCCAGGCACTAACACATGCAGTGCTACAATCACATGTGCACTATCCATGCAGTCCTGTAAACACCTACACACTACTGATTCACTCTTCCAATTAGCCAGGTAGTACACATGCAGTCCAGCAATCACGCTGTCAATCCCAATGCACTCCTTCAATCACCAAGCCAGTACCATGTACTAATCCAATCACTCTACCAAAACACAAGCACTTATAAATTCACCATGCACTCTCCTTGCAGCACTCTAAACATCCAGTTGCAACCCATCTACTCATGGAATGACCCAGGCACTAAGTCATGCACTTCTCCATTCCTTTGAGTGCTACCAATACAGTTTACTGATCTCCCTGTTACTACCTATGCACTCTTCTAATTACCCAGCCAGGAGTATCAAGCTAGAGGTGCTCCTCATATACATATGGTTTTATGGATCAGGGATGCTCCCAAATTTGGAACTGATTCAGATGAGACTGTTTTAACTTTTATTGAAAACTATGTTACATTTGCTATACCAAAAGCAAGAGAAGAAACCACCTTAAGGCAGCAAGTGTTACAGTTTCAAACTCATCGATGTGGGAAATACTGTTATCGGAAATACAAGGAAAAGTTTTATACCAAATGTCGTTTTCGATTTCCGCGTCCAGTAATATCCAAAGGAAGAGTGAACAGTTTCATGTCAGCAGTGGGACATACCATCACTAGAAAATCTCCCAAAAACACTTACAATTTAAAAAGAAATGAAGACTCAAAGTATATTAATGATTATAATCCGGTAACTTTGTCGATGTGGAATGCTAATATGGATATTCAGTATGTTGCGGATAATTCCACTAGCTGTTGCTCGGTATGTAATGCCATACAAAACAAAATCAGAAAATACGGAGTTTAAAGAAATGTAGGAAGAAATTTCCCACGAGAAGAGTCTTAGTAAGAAATTGTACAGCTTTAGTTTGAAGATGCTGTCCCATCGAGAGATTGGATCCTACGAATGTTCAGATCGGTTGTCGTCTGCTAGTTTATATTCAAAGTCAAGAGGAATAATTTGGGGTAGTCTAGGTCTTGCTGTGACAGAAATCGAGTACTTAAATCTATGCAAGAAATCGAATATTTAGCATTAAATGAACCAAAAAGCACAGATATTGTTAAAACAAACACGTTGGATACGTACTATCCAAATAGAAGTCCTCATCTTGAAAATATATGTCTCTATGAAGTGCTGCAATATTATAGTTTTAAGAGAAATATTACAGAGAACATACATGAACAAAAATATGCAGTGATTGGTTCAGAAGGATGTTTGGTGAAACATAGTAAAGGAAATCTGATTAATCATAGAAAACTGAGTTGCGATAGTCCTGATAAAAGGGAATTTTACTATTTAGCACTTCTGCAACTCTTCAAGCCTTGGTGTACGGAATTGGAATTACTTGGAGATTTTCAGTGCTAGGAAGATTCTTTTAATGCATGTAAAGATAGCATTGAATGCACAGTTTTTCCAAATTATCTCAAAATGTTGAATGAAGTAATTGATCAAGAAGCTACTATTGCAGCTGAGATTGCAGTTCTCAAGATAGTCAAAGTTCTGCTCCACTGAGTCAAGATCCTCCAGGACAACCATTTCTTAAAATGAAGCAGCAATCACTATGAGTGAAGTAGAAACAGCAATGTATCAAGCTCAACATGATATCATGGACTTAGGAAACTTGGAATAACAACTAAATGTTGAACAGAAAGAAATATATCAGCAAGTGAGACAACAGATCGACCATGGTTTTGTCCATGAAAAAAAGAATGCACATGCACTTTTTTTAAACCTATACAAATGTATATCAGTGGTCAAGCTGGTACAGGAAAAAGTTTCTTAATTAAAGTTTTGCCCAGTTATCTACAGAAAACCACTGAATCACATTTATCTTGCGCTGTAACCGCTCCAACTGGGTTAGCAGAACACAGCATTAAAGGAATTACATTACATCGCTTACTAATGCTACCTGTAGAACATGAAAACAAATTGGAATATCACAAGCTATCTGGAGAAGCTTGTTATGAAGTTTCAAGAGTACTAAAGAAAATGAAACTTCTGATTATTGATGAGTTGACCATGGTCTCAAACTGAATGCTTGCCTTTGTGCATTTAAGAATGCAGCAAATTTTAAAAACCGGATACAATGTCTTATTTGGAGGAAAACATTTGATACTTTTTGGCGATCTACTGCAACTTACTCCTGTAAAAGGGCAACCAGAATTTAAAACACTTGTGCATGAAGACACCAGAAAGTCTTTGGGAAGTGTTGGAAACGTGAACATTTGGTCATATTTTGAATACAAAGAACTTATTAAAAATATGCAACAGGCAAGTGATGAAGATTATGGAAACATTCTTCAAGATATAAGAATTAGTTTATTGACAGAACATGGTAAAGAATCTAAGCAGTCGGCTACTTACAAACTTGCTTCCAAATGAAAATGTTGCTCCGGAAATAATATACAAAGAAATTGGAGAAAATAAATCTATAATCTGCCTAATGCCAACACTGCAAGAGTGTTCTACATTCAATGAAGAACTTTTAAAGTTGGAAAAGCAACAAATATTAAAAATGGAAGCCATTAATAAAATAGAGCATGAAGGAATTACTATTATTTTGTTGGAAAAATTAAAACCAAAATTGGATTCTTTGGAAAAATCTATATCTAAAACTGCTGGTTTAGAAAAGAATTTATATGTATGCGAAAACTGTCGGGTAATTTTACGGCGTAATTTGGATGTGGAAAAAGGTTTAGTAAATGGAGCAATGGATTCCTCGTTGTTCTGTTAGTTTTTTGTTTGTTAAAGATTTGTATTTTCGTAGAAACCAGTTTGTCTTTCTTTGGCATATGCGGTGACCATTCATAAGTCTCAAGGTTTAAGTGTAGACAGTGCTTTGGTAAACGTTAGAAGTACCGTGTTTAAAGAGGGAATGGCATATGTTGCATTGTCCTGAGTCAGAACTTTATCTGAATTGAATTTGATTGATTTTGATGAGAGAAAGATTAGTGCAGATGCAAATTGTGTAAGAGTATAATCGGTTAAGAAGACTGTATGCTCAAAATTCAGGTGAAAATCCTGTGTATGAAAAGCGTGTAGTAGGTCAAAAACGAACATATGAAAAACTCTGTAGTGAGGTTGGAAAGAAGAAAACAAATCAAGAAAAGGGTTGAGATTCCAAACAAAAAGAAAAAGGACACTGTTGAAGGGATTGTTGGATATCAGTTGGAAAATAGTTCAGGTATCAACTGCTATGCTAATGTAGTTGTGAACGTCGTATTTTTCTAGAAAATCTCAAACAACAAATTCTGGAGAATCGTGAAAAAATGTTTTGTTCCATGTTGTATTCAATTTTTAAAAAATTGAGAACTGATAAAACTAAAATCCAAACTGTTTCTGGTATTCGGAATCTTCTGGATATATGTTCTGGTTCTTAACAATTTAAACAGAATCTGCAACAAGATGCTCAGGAATTTCTTATATTTATGCTTGTAGTATTGGAAGATGAAGGAATAGAAATTGAAAATTTGTTTGAACTTCGTTATTGAATGGAACATGAATGTGAAAATTGTACATTTACTTCTACCACTAAGATAGACACTGAAAGATTAATATATTTGACAATACCAGATTGTAAAACAGTGTCTTTTAACAAATTAGTTAAATCAGCTAATCAAAATATGGAGTGTAGTCACTGCAAATCAGAAATGCTATCAACATTTCTTATAGAAAGATTTGGACAATATATTATTTTATTGATACAATGTTGTAGAGCAGATGGAAGAACATTGGAATCTTTAATAAAAAATGTTGTAGCAAGTCAACTATCAATATCAGGAAAAACTTTCATAGCAGTAGCAATTATTTTCCACGATGGACCTTCTAAGACATCTGGACACTACAGTGTCTATTTAAAGTGCAATAAAGGATGGACACATTGTAATGATGCCCATTTGGTTTTCAAATATCGGTTGCCTAATGAATTACCAAATTCATACCTAATATTTGTAATGCCAAAGTTCTGAGAACATCATTCGGCCTATTGGGAATATATCAAAATAAATAATGAGTTTATTTTGGATAATTTCAATACAAAAGATTTCAGCAATATGATTCGGCCTAGTGGGAAGATATCAATATGAATTAACAAGTGTATTTTGGATATTCTCACTGCAAATGTTTTAAAGAATATTATTTAGACTATATGGAAGATATGAAGAATTGCTGATTCAATTATCGTTTCAATTCTTTGATATTGTATTTAGAAAATTGTCTTAAAAAGAAGCATTTCATGTATTTGATATTTGTATTACATGCAATATTATTGAGGATGTTTATTTTAGGAAATGTGGACACATAGTTGAGTTTGTTGTAGATATTTTGGACACAGATTTGTTTTTTTTTTTAACAATCTTATTGATTGTATTTTTTTGCCCGCTGTTACATGATGAGCAACATTGAAATCACTGTCTATGGTGAAATTCAATAGATTCTGAGAACAGCAAAAAAGGCAAACTGAATATCTTATATAATGGTAAAATTATGTTGTATACTTTAAACTATAATATTATATGTTATAACGGTATGTTTTCTTCTCTTTTACAGACCAAAATTCTAAAGTTTGAAAGTTTGAAAAATTTAAATGATAAAAAACAACTGCAAAGACTTTCATATCTACTATTGTAAAGGTAAGATTAAGTTACATAAACACTATCCATGCACTACTACATTCACCTCTGCAGTATCCATAGAGTTCTCTAACCACCTAGACACTGCTCATTCACATCTAAAAATTCCCCAGGTACTACACATGCAGTCCAGCAATCACTCTGTCACTCCCAATGCACTCCTCGAGTCACCCAGCCAGTCCCATGTCCTTATCCAATCACTCTGCCAAATACCAAGAACTTATAAATTCACCATGCACTCTCCTTGTAGCACTCTCAGTATCCAGTCCCTATCCATGAACTCATGCAATGACCCAGGCACTAACACATGTAGTGCTACAATCACACGTGCACTATCCATGCCGGCCTGTAACCAACTACTGATTCACTCCTCCAATTTCCCAGGTAGAACCCATGCAATCCAGCCATCACACTGTCACTCCCTGTGCACTCCTTCAATCACCCAGCCACTACCATGTACTAATCGGATCACTCTGCCAAAACACAAGCACTTATAAATTCACCATGCACTCTACTTGCAGTACTCTAATCATTATGTCAGTACCCATGTACTCTTGCAATTACCCAGGCACTAACTCATGCACTTCTATGTACCTTTGAGTGCTACCTATACAATTCAGTAATCTCCCTGTTACTACCTATGCACTCCTCCAATCACCCAGCCAGTCCCATGTCCTTATCCAATCACTCTGCCAAAACCCAAGCACTTATAAATTCACCATGCACTCTCCTTGTAGCACTCTAAGTATCTTGTTGATATCCATGTACTCATGCAATGACCCAGGCGCTAACGCATGCAGTGCTGCAATCACATGTGCATTATCCATGCAGTCCTGTAACCAACTACACAATAATGATTCACTCCTCCAATTTCCCAGGAAGTACCCATGCAGTCCAGCAATTACACTGTCACTCCCTGTGCACTCCTCCAATCCCCCATCCACTACTATGTACTAATCCAATCACTCCACCAAAACCCAAGCACTTATAAATTCACCACACATTCTCCATGCAGTACTTTAATCATCCACTCAGTACTCACGCAATGACCCACTCACTAACACATGCACTGCTACAATCCTCCATGCAC
Organism: Triturus cristatus; assembly: GCF_964204655.1. Lineage (NCBI taxonomy): Eukaryota > Metazoa > Chordata > Amphibia > Caudata > Salamandridae > Triturus > Triturus cristatus. Next base: position 456,184,513 of record NC_140580.1, on the reverse strand, counting down.
TACCTATGCATCCACCCAAGTATTAGTCATGCACTCGTCCAGTCATGCAGGCACTACGCATGCACTTATGCAATCACCACACATTTTCGATGCACTCATGCAATCAGGCAGGCACTGCCCATGCACTCATATAATCAGCCATGCATTACCCATACACTTGTCGAATCATGCTGGCACTACCCATGCACTCATTCAATCAGCCAAGCATTACTCATACACTTGTCCAATCACCAGGCACTATCCATGCGATCAGTCAGGCATTGCCCATGCACTTGTCCAATCACACAGGGACTACCCATGTACTCATGGAATCACCCAGTCAATACCAATGCACTCATCCAATCACACAAGCAGTACTGATGCACTCACTCATACAATCACTTATGCACTACCCATGCACTCTTTCAATCACTCAAGCTCTACATATGTACCCATGCAATCATCCAGGCAATACCATACACTCATTGCTCTTTTTTAAACAGAATAGGCGGTTCTGAACAGAACCGTTTTTTTCTTCTTTTTTCAATTTTAATTTTTTTTTGTGTTATTTAACTATTTTGTAAATTTTTGGGGTGTTTTAAAAAAAAAAGAAAAACAACAGAGCAAAATGTCCAACTTTGCAATTAAACAGTCTTGCAGGAAAAAATGCAACAATTTTTTTTTTTAATTTTTGGTTTCTTGCGGCAGAAACCACAGCATGAACAGACTGCTCGCCGAAACACACTATAGCGTTGCACTTGATGCAAACTTGTTTAAGATTAGTGAACTCTGGATGGATGTCAGGTCCACGGTTTACAGTCAAAAAATAGAGAGTTGCCCAGGTTTGACCAAAAGGGACCGGGTCATATCACACTAGTGAAAATAAAAAATCCCTTTTGTGTCGTACTATATTTCCAATAAGAATATCTTAATTAGTTTGCATTGAACCAAAAGAATACAATAGGTTATTAAACATCATCACACAACGTAATTAAAATCTTATATATATTTATTACTTAATTGTACAGATTACAAGATCAATTTTCAGCCTTAGATCACAAATCAGTATGTGAGAGCACCCTCGGGCATGGAGTGCAGCTTCCTTTTCTAGCATTGACCTTCTCCCCGTCAGGAATTCTGAAGAAGGCCCAAACAATAGATTCTTTCTTCATTTTTACTTCTTCTTGAATCTCTTCTTCCTCTGTTACCAAGTTGACATCAGTTGAAGAAGCCATTTTTTAGATGATAAAAACACCAAAAAAAGGTACAAGGTAGCTAGCAAACACAACAGGTGTGTCTCCCAGGATGTAGATGTAGGAATGAAAAAAAGGGAGGGGGTCCTTCACATTCTAGGAACAAAAGCTTGTAAACCAATAAGATGCTTTCTTTTCAATTCACGTAGGGTCGCGCACCTGGCACGCAACTAGCGCTCACCTGGCGTGACTTCGGTAAAATATATTTAACAATAGTATAACTTTATTCCAATTAGAAATATATGATTTTCTATTTAGTTTAGATAATCTCTTCCTTTAATACACATATTAAAGTTATATATATACTTTTAAAAGATAAACATTTTAAGGGAGTCGCGCACCGAGCGCGACTGCATACATTCGTGACGTAACGCGGGGCCGAAAACCACGGTCCCATCGCAAACCAAACTTGCATCGATCGTGACTCTTGGAAAATATATTTATCAATAATTTACCTTTATTGCAATTACAAATAAGTGATTTTAATATTTAGTTTAGATAATCTCTTTCTTTAATAAACATATGAAAGCCATATACATATACTTTTAAAATATAAACATTTTACGGGAGTCGCGCACCCGGCGCGACCGCATACGTAAGTGACGTTACGTGGAACCTGACAGTGCGCACCTGTCACATACCAAAGGCGCAGCCACCACGACATTAGCAATATGGCGGCTTGAATCCACGCACCCACCGAAATAGGTACACGATCGGTACGTGACTCCACTTTTTTAAACACATTTTTTTATATATATTTTCAAAAATAAATACATTATATTATTTTTACAACAAATAAAAACCGATCTAAAAATATTTTTTACATTTAACACTTACAAAATATCACTTAAAAAAACCTTTGAAAATCACAGAAAAAAACATAGGTTTCAGGGACATTATTGTTGGAGATTAGCATTTATAAAACCATTGAAATTTACTGAAAAAAACATAGGTTTCAGGCACGTTATACTTAAAAATTAGCATTTAAAAAACCTTAGAAACTCACTGAAAAAACCATTGGTTTCAGGGACGTTATAGCTAGTTAGACATTTCACTCGTACAAAACCAGAGAAATTCCGCCGTTATAGTTAGTTCAGCTAACTATAAATTGTGCCCCCGCAATGCACTGCTGATGACTTCACATATTACATCATTCATGACATGGTCAGTGACATCACTGATGACATCTCAAATGATGTCACTGATGACATAATCCACGTGAAAATCTGATGCACCTCCTCACACTCTAATATAACCTTTGATACACCCATTGTAAAATACAGACTACCATTTCCAAAACCATCGACACACCAATACCAGTTACTACATATGCACTCACTGATTCATAGGTCTACACTCACATTCACTCATTCACCCATACAGTCACTCACACATGTAGTCACTGATCAATACAGCACTATCATTTGCACTCATACACCTATACAAACACTCACTCACCTAGTCACTCATGCAAAGAATCAATCACACTCCCATTTACTCACCTATACAGTTATACACACACCACCTCACTTATTCATACAGATACTAACGCATACTTACTCTCTTATATAATCACAAATACAAGTACACACTCATCCATACAGACACTCTCACAATCACTAACTCTCACATATATGCTCCAACTCTCACATATACTGCCTTTTACATGTGTATTTACTTGGACATGTACCACTGAGACATCCATTCACTCTCGAATACCCATACACACACTCACAGACCCATACAGCTGTTTCCACATGCACTCTTGAACCCAATCACCCAGTGAATCAACTACTTAAACATCTATGTGCAGAGTCACACAACTCCCACCCACCCACACACACACTCAGTCTCCCATGCAAATACTTAGGCAACCAATCAATAACCCATATACACACTCATGTAGCTACTGACCAACCCATGCAGCAGCTTACACAACAACAGACAGACTGATACAGACATTCACACAGTTTAGTCACTAACCCATGCATTCAGTAAGACACATTTAATCACTCACTTATACAGTCAGTCACGCACCTATTAAATACTTCATCCAGACACTTATATACCCACTCATTCTTCGATACACCTTGGCATATATATAAAACATATTTAAATTTTAAAGAAACACACAGTCACTGGATGATGTCATCAGTGATGTCATCAGTAATGTCATTTGAGATGTCATCAGTGATGTCACTGACCATGTCATGAATGATGTAATATGTGACGTCATCAGCAGTGCATTGCGGGGGCGTGAGTTATAGTTAGCTGAACTAACTATAACAGCGGAATTTCTTTGGTTTTGTATGAGTGAAATGTCCAACTAACTATAACGTCCCTGAAACCAATGTTTTTTTCAGTGAATTTCTAAGGTTTTTTTAAATGCTAATTTCTAACTATAACGTGCATGAAACCTATGTTTTTTTAGTGAATATATATATATATATATATATATATATATATATATATATATATATATATATATATATATATATATATATATATCTATATATATATATTCACTTAAAAAAACATAGGTTTCACACATGTTATAGTTAGGTGGACATTTCACTCGTAAAAAAACAATGAAATTCCCCCGTTATAGTTAGGTCAGATAACTATAACTCGCGCGCCCGCAATACAGTGCTCATGAAGTCACATATTACATCACTCATGACATGATCAGTGGCATCACTCATGACATCACTCATGACATCATCCTTGTGATAGAGTGGCGGTCACGCGAGTTATAGTTATCTGACCTAACTATAACGGGGAATTTCATTGGTTTTTTACGAGTGAAATGTCCACCTAACTATAACGTGTGTGAAACCTATGGTGTTTTTAGTGAATTTGTATGTTTTTTTAAATGCTAAGTTATGTGTGTTTTTTTTTTAAGGTTTTTCACAATGCGCGCACAGTTTTTTCACCCTTCGGGCCCTTTAGGGACCCCCTGACAAAGGCTAGGGGGTCAGGAACTCTCTAACCTGCCCCCTTTTCACGTTTGCCACCTCTATTTTTCACTCTCGCACCCACAACAAACAAAATGGCGGCCGACACTTCCTGATTTCGACCGATTCGAACGTTGACTGACATGTAACCACCAATCAGAATTACGCTCGCGTGTGTTAGGGTGCGCGCACGGTGCGCGTACGGTGCACGCCTATAGATATTTATCTGCTTTAACTGCAATTTTCTCAGGAAATACTGAACAGATTGACTCCATACCTGCAAAAGGCACATGCCTGACCTGAGGACTACCTCTCTGCCAAATTTCAAGTAATTCCGTTCAGCCGTTCGGGCTGTACCTTCGACTAAAGGTCCTATGGGAAAATGCATGGGGAAAACGCGTTTTGGGACCCCCCTTTTTTCTCGGCCCCCACTTGACGAATCACCCCGAGACTTTCAGGGTAGGAGCTGAGCGGAGCGCCCCATTAGTTTTGAAAATTTCATGAGGATTCGTCAACCGGCGCCAAAGTTATTCAAAATAGAATTTTCAGATTGCCTATGGAAACACGGTCCTAACTATAACTATCTAATGGCGATCGCCAGTACATAATATATATATATATATATATATATATATATATATATATATATATATATATATATATATATATATATTCACTGAAAAACCATAGGTTTCAGGGGCATTATAGTTAGCTGGACTTTTCACTCGTACAAAACCATTGAAATTCCCCTGTTATAATTAGTTCAGCTAACTATAACTCGCGCACCCGCAATGCACTGCTGATGACATCACATATTACATCACTCATGACATGGTCAGTGACATCACTCATGACATCACTGATGACATCTCAAATGACATCACTGATGACATCACTGATGACATCATACTTGTGATAGAGTGGCAGACCTCCTCTCACCCTAATATAACCTTTGATACACACATTCAAAAATAGAAACTAAAATTTTCAAAACAATGGACATACCAATACCAGTTACAACAACCTATTCAGTAATTCTAAGATCCACATACACATCCACTCATTCACCAACAGTCCTATACAGTCACTCATACATGTACTCACTCATCATATGTACTCATACACCTATACATCCTGTTCATTCTATATTTATTACAAAATTGTGGAACGCCTGACGTCATCTTGATGTAATCAAAACTGTAATACCTAGAGCATTTCCTTTAGAAATTACATATATGAGAGGGTCCTATTTGCATCAAAATTATGGTTAGTGCTCTAAAAAACTAAAATGAGGACATATTTTCTGCGTTTTCAAATAGCAACAAAGCACTTTTAAATTATTTGTTATCTTTATGTTTTTTTATCCAGTTGACCACTTGATTAAATGTTGCACTTAGGGTAGAGGATGTGGTGTTACTTCCAGAGCTGCAGACTTTGCAACTGGGGAACCAGGTTGCAGTTTCTGCTTCAGCACGACATTCTGTGATTCTGGTCAAATCACGTAATCTCCCCATGTCTACAACCAAAATGAATTTGTTCTTGTGTGATATAACCAATGCTCATGAAAAGCACTCCAATACCTGACAAGTCTGCACTATATAAAACTGCAAAAACAAACAAAAATAAGTATTTTGCACACTTCTGTCATTGGGCTGCATGTGGGCTACATCTGGGTGATATTTGTACTGCATTTGGGCTCTTTTGCCTCTGGTGGCCATCTTGGTAGATTTATTTGTTATGAAGTTTCCTAATTTCCTCATTTACTGCAGTCTCCTCAGTAGGAAATGCTTTCAGTTTTTTACTTTGATTCCATCAAGAAGGTATTCAGATATGTCACACATTTGCCATAAATTCTGAATGTTAGCACTCTAGTTGCTCATTAGATCACTGTAGTAAAGCTACTGCTCACCACGGAAGTCTGCTGCTGGTAATAAAAGTGCATGTTTCAGTCTGCATGTCAGAATTGTTTTATGAAATAGAAGAGGATTTGAGAAGTCACTTAAATGTGACCCAATTTTTCTTTCTTCAGCACTAATCATAATTTCTATGGCAAAGTGAACCCCCTCACTGTGTTCCTTTTTAAATTAAATGTTTTAAGTGTTACCAGTTTATTCCAATCAAGATGGCTTCAGGTGTGCCATACTTTTGTCATAAGTAAGACAGTAAGTGCTCTAGTTGTTCTTAAGAACACTTTGGGACATTCTGTCATTGGGCTATACTTGGGCTACATCTGGGTGATATTTGTGCTACATTTGGGCTCTTTTGTCTCTGGTGGCCATCTTGGGAGACGTATTTGTTATGAAGTTTCCTAATTTCCTCATTTACTGCAGTCTCCTTAGTAGGAAATCCTTTCAGCTTTTTACTTTGGTTCCATCAAGAAGGCATTCAGATGTGTCACACATTTGCCATAAATTCTGAATGTTAGCACTCTAGTTGCTCATTAGATCACTGTAGTAAAGCTACTGCTCACCAGGGAAGTATGCTGCTGGTATTCAAAGTGCATGATTCAGTCTGCATGTCAGAATTTTTTAATGAAATAGAAGAGGATTTGAGAAGTCAAAATGTGCCCTAATTTTTGTTTCTTTTTTTTTTTTTTATATTTTTTATTGAACAGGCTGACAGGAAACACACATATAAATGCTTACATCAATTAACGTCTATAATCGAGAAAATTACAATATATTCTCAGCACTAAATAACAAAACTTGAGCTGTAAGCGCGAGAGGAGACATGAGAAAAGAAATAATAGAAAAAGGAAAAAAAAAAAAAAAAAAAGAAAAAAAAAAGGGGGAAAGGAGAGTGAAAAGATGATAGAAACCACCTCATACTATAAAGGTTCCCCAATTTTTTTCATGTTTGCTTATGGAGCGGCTCCCTCTTAGCCGAGCTAAAGCTGACTCCATAGTGTATATCTCAGTAACCAGCGCCCACCAATCCCAAACCGTAGGTGGATCGGTGCAGATCCAGGCTCTTGCCACATGGAGTTTAGCACATGACATAAGTATTGAGGTCAACGCAGCTTGTGGGATTGGATTAGAGTATATATCAAGCAGAACTGAGGCAGCGGTAAATATAGGTATTTGAATATGTTTGATTTTTAGAACCATCTGAATGTCCCCCCAATAATCCTTGAGGGTAGGACACGAAAACAGCATATGTATCAAGTCGGCGGCCTCAGTAGAGCATTTTGGACATTTAGTTCGGTCACTGAAAGAATTATTAAAAGACCATTTAGATATTATTTCAGGGGTATAATATAGCATACAGCTCGTTCTAAACTGTTGAAGCCTTAAACTTGAAGAACGGACCAGTTTATTAATATTTGACATAGAGCACCCTATTTCTCTGGCTGTAATATTTATACCTAATAGCCGGCCCCATTTATCTGCTAACTTAGAGCAGTCGTTTGATTTATAACAAGATAGAACATGATAAGTGTCTCTTATAGTTGATTTAGTTTTCCCAGAATATAGACAGGACCAGATTTCGTTGTCTATAACTGCTAAGATTTGTTTTTTATTAATCAAATAGTTGTGCAGTTGCAAGTGTTTGTATCTCATAGTTTCAGGGAGATCGAATAATAACTTTAGAGTATTGAATTCTATAAATCCATGAGTGCCATATAAATCCCCTAATAAATTGATACCTTTCCTAGACCAGCTATAAGTAGAGTTGTCGTTAAAGATGCACGGTAAACCCGGGTTACCCCATAACGGCATCATTTGATGATAGTAAGTTATTTTACAGTAATTTGAGATGTTGCCCCATATCTTTATTATGTCTTTGGCGGTCTTAAATTTGACTCTTTTAAAATAGTTTGGGTCGTTGGCGCGGAGCAAAAACATGTTTGCATCTAGTTTTAGCATAAGAGTATGAAAGGGGAGTGTTCTTTCTTTAATGAGCAGTGAGCGAATACGCAAAACAAAAGCAGACCAAAAATACAACTTAAAGTCAGGGAAATTCAGCCCTCCTAAATTCGTATTATTTGTCAGAGATTTTATCGACCTTCTCGCCTTTTTGTAGCTCCAAATAAATCTGCTGAATACACCGTCCAGCTCTTTAAAAAATGTATTATTTAAATTAAGTGGTATAGATCGAAAGAGATATAAGAATTTAGGCAATATCGTCATCTTAATAAGATTAATTCTTCCAATTAGGTTCAGGGGTAATCTGTGCCATTTTTTTAAGAGTAAGGTAGTAGATTTGATTAATGCTTTGTAGTTTATATTATTAATTTCCTGGATTTTAGCCGTTAGTTTTACACCTAAATATGTAGCGCTCTTACAGATTTCAGGAACGATCGCGTTTGGGGTATAATTAGCAATAACCTGAGTCTTTTGTACATTAAGTTTATACCCTGAGATATTCCCAAATTTCCCAGCCTCAGAAACAATACTTTTGAGTGCCATCACAATATCTTGTGTATAAATAGCAATGTCATCGGCATATGCTGTTATTTTCAGTGTTTTTAAGCCAGAACTAAAAGGTACAATTTGGTCTTGGGACTGTAAAGCAGATAAAAAAGGTTCTAGTGAGAGAGCAAACAAAAGGGGTGAGAGGGGGCAGCCCTGACGGGTGCCACGGCATATTGGAAAGTCAGGGGAGATCAGGCCCGCGTAACAGACATAAGCAGTAGGGTTGTCGTAGAGGGCCTGTATACCCCGCAAAAATTGTCCCCCAAACCCCATTTTAGATAGGACGCACCATAGATAGTCCCATCCCACTCGGTCAAATGCCTTCTCGGCGTCTAAAAGTATCATGCCGAGTGGGGTGGTCTCTATCTCTGCTACGTCAAATGCCGTTATGGCCATATTTACGTGCATAGTGGTGTCTCGACCGGATATAAACCCATGTTGCTGTGGATTGATGATCTTAAGTAGTAAAGGGGATAATCTTATAGCCAATATTTTGGCAAAGATTTTTGCATCAACGTTTATAAGAGATATGGGTCGGTATGACCCTCTTTCCTCCTTAGGTGTATCTTTCTTCAAGAAGAAAATTATTTTCGCCCTATTCCATGATTTAGGGGTTTTGCCATTAAGACCAACAGATTGCAGTACCTTCAGGAATAGGGGTTCCAGCTCAGCTAAACACACTTTATATAGCTCTAATGGTATTGAGTCTTCCCCTGCCGCTTTCCCAACAGGTAAGAGGGCTATGGCTTGATGTAGTTCAGCCATTGTAATATTATTGGACAATAAATCTGTTCCGGTTGTGATCTGTGAGTTTGTTATGTGTTTGTCCAGATAGCACCGAATTGCGTCTGAATTAGGAGTGCTTTCTGGGGTGTATAAATTCTTATAGTAATCAGCAAATTGTCCTACTATATCCTGAGGTTGGTTATAGCTTTTATTGTCGCTCCCCCGTATACTGGTAATTATTGTACTAGCTCTATCTTCCGCAACCTTATAGGCCAGAATTTTGCCAATTTTATCGCCACCCTCGTATTGTGCAATTTTGAATTTGTGGATCTTAGTACTACGCTTCTGTATAAGCTTAGTTTTAGTTTCATTTTTTAGAAGTCCGAGTTTGAGGCCTATTTCAGTTGTTGTTGATAGTTTTAGTCGGAGTGCGGAAGCGAGTAATTCCTCTTGTTTAGTTATGCTGGTTATAAGCAAAGAGTTAGCCTTTCTGCGTTCCATATTTTGTCTGATCGTGTAAGCTTGGGTAAATCCCCTGATACTAGCTTTACAAGCATCCCAGACATTGCCACAAGCTGTGGAGTCTATGTTGATATCCATAAAATCTATAAGGTGAGATTTAAGCTGCATCACATACTGTGGGTCTGTAGTCAAATATCTAGGGAAAGAGAATGGTCTAGGCGGAGTCCTAGTGTGTGAGGTGCTTATTGTAAGAATTAGTGGATTATGATCTGAGGAGATTCGAGGGCATAGAACCAGATTAGAGCTCTTCAATAGATTATCCCCTATTAATACCATATCTAATCTTGAGCATAGTTTATGGGGTGCGGAGTAATAAGTATAACCCGGTTGGTTTGGATATAGGTATCGCCAGGCATCTTTAATGTTATGGATGCGGCAGAGATCTAAAATGGATAATCTGGTTTTACGCATCCTTTGAAAGCTACCAGGTCTGGTTGTGTCAATTTTATAGTCCATGATACAATTAAAATCTCCCATAACAATGAGCTCTCCCTCCCAGCCCAGAAGTGTGGTATTCAGCTGGTCGAAAATCTTCGGTTCATCTGTGTTTGAGCCATAAATTACACAAAAAACATATTTATAGCTCTCAAAATTAATCTGAGCAATCGCCCATCTACCCTCTTTGTCGCAGAGGGTCTGTAGTGTTTCAATCTTGAACCGTTTATCCTTAAGAATGACCACACCTCTTGTTGGTTGTGTAAAATTCGATCCTATCAAAGTGTCATAGCCCAGTTGATTCATTAATTTGCTATCTTTGCCCGCTATGTGTGTTTCGGTAAGGAGAGCGATATGAGGGTTATGTAGTTTTAATTCTTCTGTGATCAAAAGCCTTTTATTTTTACTATTCAAACCGGAAACATTCCAGGTTATACATTTTATATCATACATTATATCATACATTATAATAAGCAGAGAGCACAGCCTTAACCCCAGTTCCGAAAACCCTGATGCAGTTCCTATTATTTGCCCCTAAGGTAATAATAATAAATGTAAAAAATAAGATAAGAGAAAAAAAGAGAAGAGAGAGTTGAGCTGATATAATCTCTAGTAGCTCATTAAACTCGTCCCTGTCTGCCTGTAAATTTTTTTAAATGATTTTACCCCACCCCCAAACCCCCCCACCCCTCCCCTCCCTGGTTCCAACCCCAGCAGGGGCAGAACCGCCCTTAGAAAACAGCTGCCGTTGGAAGGGCAGCTTTCTGTGGCATATCACCCCAGGGCCCCAATCCACCCAATCATCCCTCCCTCACCCAAAAATATATAAAAAAAAGAAAAGCCTGAAGTGTAAAATGAGATAGAGGATAGAGGATATAGAATAAGGGATCCTCTAAATAAGTGCGGGTTTCGTAAGATCATAGGTTCAATTGTTCATAGGACGTGCTAAATTGACCAGTTTTGCAATAATTAGCTCAGAACCATGTGCCATCATTTTTCTGTCTGATTCCTGCCTTCATTCAGACTAGAAATAAATACCTCAACTGCTTTGACTTCGTTAAAGAAGTATATGCGTCCATTTTTGATAACTTTCAGGCGGGCAGGTTCCTGTAAGAAAGCCTGGCCCCCATTAGATTTGATTGGATCGATAAATCTACGGAGCATCCAGCGTCGGTCCATAGTTTCTTTACTTAGATCGGAGCGGGCGAAGATTGAAAAATCCCCTATATCAATAGGGGTATTAGGACGAGCTCTCTGCCATACTGCTTGGCGAAGTAGAAAATTACCAAAGAACAACAAAAAGGGACGTGGAAATTGGCTTGCTCTGTTTTTCATCACCAGTGGTAACCGGTGAGCGCGTTGTATTTGTGAGTCCCAGTCCCAGTCTGCCAAGTCCGGGAAAGCCTTCTGAAGTAGCCCCACTACGTAAGCCCTGGGGTCGGAACCCTCGGAACCTTCTGGAACCCCAAACAGTCTTAGATTGGAGCGTCTCTGTAGGTTTTTCAAATCTTCTATCTTCTGTTGAAGAGTGGATAGCAAATCATCGTGCTTTTCTACTTTAGCGGTCATTTGAGTGTTAGCTTCTTCAATCTCAACCACTCGTTGTTGCAGCTCGGTAACATATTGACACATCCCTCCAATTTTAGAAGTGAGTTCTTGTAGCGAGTTCTGTACTTTACTGTTATCTTCCCTCAGTTGAGTATGGTGTTCTTGGGCTACCTTGCGTTGATCGTTCAAAATCTGCAGTATTAAATCTATTGAAGAGTGATCCACTATCTCATCCCCAGCTCCCTCACCCCCAGCTCCCTCTTTAGTGATAAGTAAATGTGGGTGTTCACTTTGAGGGGGTAGGGAGAGTGACGTTTGTATAGTGGTGCCCACTTTAGGTTGTGGAGAGATATAGCTTGATGATACAGGATCTGTGTTAGCATTAGCATTAGACAATGAATTTGCATCAGCTTGGCTTAGAGAATAGTCCAAATGGCCGAGATGGGCTTGAGTCGGAGTCAGTTCTTGTTCGTTTGAGCCAGCTATTGCCGAGTTGATTTGAGCGGTGGTAACGCTGGCGGAGCTCGAGGTGGGAGAAGGTTCTACCTGTTCTGAAGAATCGTTCGGACTGGCACCTGACAGTCTCAGTGTCATATTTTTGACCAGCCCCCTTGTTTCAATCCATTTTCTTAGTGGGCTTTTATCTACTTGCATTTTCTTTATATTTTTAACAGGCTGAGATAAAGTGGCAGTAGTCTTGCCTCCTCTTCTGGATTTTGCCTTGCTTCTTAGTTTGCGACCTCTATTTGCTCGCGGCTTAGCCCTGCCATCTGTGCCATGATCCTTCCTATGCGCCTCCCCGAACTCATCCTCTTCCTCAGTATGTGCGGATAGCTCTTCAGACATTTCTTGCTCGCTGACTTCAGCATAGTAGTTATACTCCGAGATCCCTATCCCTGCAATAGCATCAGTAGCTGCAATGGTTGTCTTAGGGTCCGCTAGAGATCCTACACTACCGGGATCCTGTATATCCTGTATATCATCAGCACGGCCTCTGAGGTTCATCATACCGGTAGAGGGATCAGACACCAGGTCCTCCAAACCCCCCACTTTTTCGTCTCTGGAGTGCTCCAATGCCTGCATCTGTATCTGCATCTGTTCTGTTGCGGAAAGAACAGGGGCAGGGTCGACAGCAATCCCAGTGGCAGTATCTGTATCAGAGTTAGTAGAATTAGTAGGACGAAACAGTATGGCCCCCCCTGGAGCTTGAAGGGGTGCAGGATCAATAGCATTATTCGTTTCACCCCCCAACGCCTCACTCTCGCTAGTCAGATTCGTATCAGTCCCTTTACCCGTTCTACTAGGGGGGCACTTAGGAAGTGAGGCTACAATCAAAGTGGGTGGCTTCAGTACCTGTTTACGATTGTTCTCTCCCGTCTGCTCTGCTGACAAAGACGGGGCAGGCTTCAGCAATATGGACAGCTGCGTTTCTTTTTTCGCACTCTCCAACTCCGACTCCACGGCATTGTGCTCGTCCCCCGCTGATCTGGAGGTTCTTTCGGCCCCGGCGGCATCGGCGTCGGCGTCGGCCAGAGAGATCAGAGAGATCGATGACAGCCCAGCCGAGACCAAAGCAGCCGCGCGCGGCTTGATGGACGCATGTACCGTAGCGGCCGTGGGGGCCGCGAGTCCAGCTTCTTGCAATCTTCCTTCGATTTGTTTGTGGTTGCGGGTCACACGGTGTAGTTTCTTGGGAGACATTATCCCAAGCTGCCGGATAGAGTTGGGGAGAGACCGAAGATATAAGCCGAGCCGTCCAAGTTTGGTGCTCCCTCGAAGACTCCGCAGAGTGTGACCGAAGAGCCAGGCAGTGCTCAAGAACTCCAGCATCGGCAATAATGGTGCGCCGGTCGGGTCAGCTCAGAAAGGCCAAACACCAGGTACCCGCTCTTATGTTTTTTCGGGGGGTCGTGCAAGCAGTTTAGCTCCTCAGCCCCTCAGCATAGTGTATCGTTTCGTTTGCCTTTGGGTGCCTTTGGGTGGGGGAGATAGTGGATGAAGCCCCGGGTGATCAGCTCAGTGCGGACCCAGCTCCGCCATCTTGCAGACTGCCGCCCTAATTTTTCTTTCTGCAGCACTAATCATAATTTCTATGGCAAAATGAACCCCCTCATTTTGTTCCTTTGCAAATTAAATGTTTTAAGTGTTATCACTTTATTCCAATCAAGATGGCTTCAGGTGTGCCATACGTTTGTCATAAGTAAGACTGTTAGCGCTCTAGTTGTTCGTTAGAACACTCTGGGACATTCTGTCATGGGGCTATACTCGGGCTACATCTGGGTGATATTTGTGCTACATTTGGGCTCTTTTGTCTCTGGTGGCCATCTTGGGAGACTTATTTGTTATGAAGTTTCCTAATTTCCTCATTTACTACAGTCTCCTCAGTAGGAAATACTTTCAGTTTTTTACTTTGATTCCATCAAGGAGGCATTCAGATGTGTCACACATTTGCCATAAATTCAGAATGTTAGCACTCTAGTTGCTCATTAGGTCATTGCAATAAAGATACTGCTCACCAGGGAAGTCTGCTGCTGGTTTGAAAGTGCATGTTTCAGTCTGCTTGTCAGAATTTTTTAATGAAATAGAAGAGGATTTGAGAAGTCACTCAAAATGTGCCCTCATTATTCTTTCTGCGGCACTAATCATACTTTCTATGGCAAAATGAACACCCTCATGTTGTTCCTTTTTAAATTAAATGTTTTAAGAGTTACCACTTTATTCCAATCAAGATGGCTTCAGGTGTTCAATATGTTTTTCATAAGTAGGACTGTTAGCGCTCTAGTTGTTCTTTAGAACACTCTGGAAAGCTGCAGTAGAACACAAAGGAATCAACTGACTGTCTCTTCCCTTGTTGGATGTACATGTTTTATTGAGAATGTCAGACTTTATTCTCACATGACTGAGAAAGATAATGTGAATTTACAGGAAAATATGCTCTCGGTTTAGCTTATAGATCACCTTTCAAACCTCTGTGGGAAAAGCATGAGAAAATAGTTTTCTCTCAAACAAGATTCATGATATCACAACAGAAGGCTTTTTCACATGGTAAAATCACCAGAGAACACACCACAATTCCTAAAATGAGTATGGTACCATCAACAAATGATTTATAATGTAACTAAAGTCTTTAAACCTTCTATTAACTGCAATGCTTTTTAATAAGGTGCTATCATGTATATTGGTCCCAAGATGGCTGCCAACACTTCTTGGATGAAATGCTGACAGCCAATCAGATCTCACGATGAGATGTGTGGTTAGGCTCCACCCAGATATATATGTGATTTTGATTTTGATTTTCTCAGGAACTACTGAACGGATTTACACCATTTAAGCGAAAGGCACAACTCTGAACCAAGGTCTACCTTTCTGCCAAATTTGGTGTAATTCCGTTCAGCAATTCGGGGTGTAGCTGCGACTAACGGTCCCTATGGAAAATTGCATGGGGAAAACACGTTTTGGGACCCCCCTTTTATGTGACTTCCACTCCATCACAGTTAGTCTGCAAGGATCAGTGTATAATTTTATGTACCCCACTAGTGCTTGTTGCAGTAATAGACTTAGGTCCTGAAGAAGGTGATCAATAAGCTGTAAGCTGTATAGCCACCGAAACATACATTGGCCTTTGCTGTGAGGAGACCCTGGAACAAGAAACATCGAAGGAAGACTAAAAGAAGTGTTCTTCTTGGTTGGGCTACTTAGGATTATTCTGGAGTCATGGGAATTGCATGTGGGTGATGTGTGCTAGTGTGGTGTGTGGGTATGAATGAGAGACACTAAATTACAAGTGGGGGATAGAAAATTGGCTGGTAGTTGATGTCGTTCACTTATGATATTGCAGTGCAATTTTCTGTAGGGCAAAGAAGTGCAATATGGATAGCTTTTATATAAAAAATCATGAAAAAGTGTGATGTAATTTATGTAACCTTTTGAAATGTATATGAGTCAAAATGAGTCTAAGAAAAATGCAATAAATTATTGAAAGAAAAATTTGGGTCAACGATCATGTTGGATTAATTTCTGTAATTCATTTAAAGAGGTCTAGCAGGAATATTTATTTAGTATTATTGTGTTATTTTCCCCCTATTCCCAGACCTAAATTGAAGAGTTGGGGGTACTCTTTTCTTACAGTTAAAATGCTGCATCCTGGGGTGAACAGCGCACATGTCACTGTTCCTTGGTGTTCCGATGATACTGTTAATCCTGTGGTTGCAGGATCTTTGTAAAGTCAGTACATTTAGGGGGTAGCTATCAAGAGTAAATCACTTGCAGAGGCAAAAGGGTACATGGGTCTGAAGGGTACACAAAACAGCAGTTCTAGTAGTTTTCTACTACCACACCAAAGGATGGAGAGACACTTTTCCTTCCTTCCTTGTTTGCATTATAGACAATGTGACCACAAAAGCAGTTCTCTCATCAATGTAGACTTTGCATCTTTTGCATGTAAGATAAACTTTAAGGTAAGTATTGCATGTTTCTGAAAATTGCAAGTGTGAACTCTTTTAATGAGAGTGGCTAATGGAGTGGTGCAGAGATAAATCAGGTTTTTAAAAAAAGGTGACAACTCTAATCCATCCAACTATAGGCCAATAAGCCTAATTTATAATCTGCAAAAACTATTTGCTAGGCAACTGCTCAATAGGTTGCAAGAATGGATGGAACCTATTCAAATCTTGTCACCCTTCCAAGCAGGATTCCGCACCAAAACTAGCATGTCAGACCAAGTTTTTAGGTTCACATTACTGTATTGGAAGTATGCTCTGATTTATAATCAAAAACTCTATGTGGCTTTAATAGATCTGCATTAATTTAATTGCAAGGCTGCACGAAAATAATTGCGCCCAGGTATGATGGGGCAACCATGAGGAATTAACAGAGCAGATTCCAATTCATCGTGTGGTAGACCAAGGTTTCGTTTTGGCTTCAACTCTGTTTACCTTATATATAAATGATGTTGTTAAGGAAGTTCAAAGAATGGCAAATACTCATAATCAAGTACTAACTACAATGTCACTTATGGAAAGGATATTCCTATCTTACTTTGACTGTATCAACATCTCTCCTGTATTGAATGGTAACAAGATTACTATTTTACGTTTTGCTGATGATTCCTTACTCATATCGAAAACATGTACCAGCCTTCAAAATTTAATTAACACATTTTTAAACCTCTTTTTTTCTGGGGGCCTGAAAATAAATGCATCAAAAACTAAATGCAGGATTTATGGGAAACGTCCCGTTAAAAATAGTACTGTGAGAGTGGCTAATGAACTTCTCGAAAGAGTTTATTGCTTTGATTATCTGGGTGTCAAACTGACCAACAAGCTTAGTTGGGAACCCCAGCTTAGTAAAAGCACCTTACTTCTGACACAAAGATCCAAAGTAATACTCAGATTACATAAACAGACCCCGTCCAGAGCCATATCCCGAGCTTTGGAGGTATATCGAGCCAAAGCACTGGGTGCTGCCCTTTTTGGTGCTGGTGTCTAGGGGTGTGTGCAAAGTTAACAGTGGAGGAGAATACATTTATCAGATCACTTATCTGCGTTCCTTCAAGTACTCCCCTTATTCCACTTTTCTTGGACTTTGGTAGCAAACATATTGCAGATATGGCACACCTAAGACCTTTGATGATTTAGTTTCATATTTGGTCTACCCCAGAACTAATAGAGTATAGGGGTGCATTGTGGGATTTACTGAAGATCAATGGCGCCCTCAAGACCCCTTGGTCACAATATATTTCAAAATGGTGTAGGAGAATGGGGATAAGCAGACCCGGAAAGTCGGAGGTTGCTGTACTCAAAACCAGGTATTAGGCCTTCCTGCATGACCAACAACCAGCAATGGCTTATTTAGATCGTCTGACTGATCAGTTCCTTGAATTGAAGCCTAGCCAAAAGTTTGAAGGTTTTCTTGACATAATTTCTCCACCACCGGCCAAAAGTCTGCTTGTAAGATTCAGGTTGGGTAGCCTGCCGCTAAAAACCTTCACATGTAAGGGGGCGAAATTCAGACAAATGCCCTGCCTGAGGGGTAGTTCTTGAGACAATGGTACATGTTTTGTTTTTCTGCCTAGAATACCGTGGCCCCCGCAGGAAATGGATATGCCCTGTCTGTTTAAATCTGAAGGGTAATTCTTATTAAATTGCATACAGAATTTTAATAACTGACACTTCGGAATCAATAGATTTTTCTTTAAGTCAGTTTTTAAACAATGTTTTGTACAAAGGCTGTCAGGTTGTACTCTAGCAAGAGTAAAAGTACTTTACTCCCTTCTTAGAATTGAATTCTGATAGCTGGGGGTCATACAACTCTCTTCAATTAGATTATAATACTGAACTTCCCCTAAACTAAATACGGATACATTAGTCCTCTGCTAGCTTTGCACAGATGTTATATTAGAAGAATGCCACTGTACCTTTGGTATTATAACTGATTGTTTTCTTTTAATTAGACCTCTTAAACCTTTGAGAAATCTTTAATGGCCTCTTCTACCCACTTACCTTTTATACTGCACAAATTGTATTTTAGACTTCTAACTATACATATGTTCTTGTACTTGGATGCTTTGATGGTTCTTTGCAAACCGAATAATGCTTATTTGATGAGTGGATCATTCCTACAATGGAGAGATACATAAACATACATAACCGATATGCCAGTGTGAGCAGGGAAAGTCTTGTGTTCTAAACCACGGCAAGACACCATTGTTGAAAAATAGAAGCAGATCCGACAAAGCAGGATTAACCATCTTAAATAATGTCACCGTTGAATCTGATTCTGGAAAGTAGGTCATCGAACAGCTTCTGAATCCAGCGTTTGCACTGCATCAGGCGCAGGGCTGCTGGTGGGCCTATTATCAATTATTTATAGTTCAATATTTGTATTTTCCTATTAATATTGAAAATTATAGGTAGAAGACAATTTACTGTTACATCACTTCCTGCTTAGGAAAGTATTTCTATTGAGGAATAACCCAAATAGTGAATATGTAATTAATGGTCGGAAACAGAGAAGAAATGAGTGGATGCGGCAGAGCCCATAAGTAATTGAGATTGGCAGGCCCTGGGGTGATGGCACATCTCCAGCAAATGTGCACATTCAGCTGAAACAATGGTCAGCGGGAAGCAAACTTCATTCAGGGGATGAGGGAAGCAGCCAGGCCATCCACAGCTGAAGAGTGAGCCGGCTACAAGCCCACCACTGCCACAACTGCCACTGGGTGCTGGAGGGGAGGGGGGCACAGCGTGAAAGAACACTGCACGTTGCTATGGTTCCATTTTATGAAGGCATCCCATACACATCCAAATCAAACGCGACAGCAGAAATATGGAAAGGTTTGCATTCAGAAGCGGTATGCCACCATGTGCTGCTGATTACAGTGTGAAGTCGTTGAGCATTTCAGCTACTTCTCACTGCCATTGTTAGCATTGCCTGCTAAATGCTCAAACAACTGCAAAGAGAGGGCGGAAATATTTGAGAAAAGATGCAATATTTGAGCATTGCATATTACTTTCTGTGCGCGTTGTGGCAAGTCGGAAGACTGTCTTAGTAATGACGTAACATTTTTATGGTGAAATAATTTTAAGAAACACCAGCTATAGTGCAAATATGAGACTGGTGCATTTATGTAGGAAACTGCTGCTTTGAGTCTGCTTAGAACGGGGATAATCTGGGATGAGGGTAAAAAAACGTAAACATTTTCCGCACTTTTATGACTGCCCAAAATGACTGCTTCTGGGGTTTCATCACGGGTGCTTCCGCATTGACCTCGCATGTCTTTGGCTACCTCTAGGTGGCTCCTATTTTGAATATGTAAATAAGGTGATTTGACAGTTGCGCCCTTTCACGCACGGCGCCTGCTTTTGTGCGCATGAAGATTTTAAACTTGGAGAAACACTTAAATACATTTTCAATTCACACACCTGCATCGCTGGCTTTTTCTGCAATTGCGCCTTAGTTTGTGCATGTGCAAAATTCCATCGAATTTAGGGGCAGATTTACAAGCCACTTGGATTTACAAGCCCCTTGCGCCACTTTCCCCATGTTAAAAGTGACGCAAAAGTGGCACAAGGGACTTGTAAATCTGCCCCTTAGTCTTTCTGTCCAAACTTGTCAAAATTATGGTTTTGTGATGTAGTCTTGTTTTCTTTAAAAATCCCTTTAGTAGAATATATTGACTATTTAGATAGCTCTGTGTGGGTGAGAATGTGGGCATGCATGTAATAGAGGATCGGAGAAGGGAACCATATTACATGTACTTTGTGCTTTGAAACACATGTTTTGTGGGTAGAGGTGTCAGGTTTTAGTGTGGGAGGGTGTTTCTGTGCATTCAAAACTAACAAAAGCACCACGAAGACATATGGAAATATTTACTCATCTAGTCTACTTCTATAATGTCTATATTGTGGGCTGGAGATTCTTGACAATGTTTTGAAAATACTGCACTCAATGCATATGTGATATTTCTTGACAGGTTGCAACTCCAATTACTCACTCGCGAGTACTGTGTGATTGCGTCCCACATGAACGAAGAAACAAAAGAACTGCAGAAGTATAAGGGAGTCACAGCTAGGCATGGGAGAAGTAATTATGTGGGTCTGAACGTGATCAGCAAACTCACTCCATCTGGCACCCTTTAGTGGTATTAGTCACGTTAAATTCATCTTCATTAGTAGAGTAGGCTTGCTTTACATTTTATAAACAAATGAGGTTGCAGCGTGGGTGGGCGGCCCAGAAAGCAGGGGGTCCGGGGAATAGGGACCTGCCATTCAACGGGCCTGGTCACAGTTTGACAAAATACACACTAACAATGTGGATGGTGTTGTATGAAATGACACTCTCCTGAGTGCTGGGTGCATAGTGTGCATAAATGCACTAAGCAATATACTCTGCATGGTGCCATATAATGAATGAATCAATCAGTACTTGTTGAGCGCCGCTACTCACCCGTGAGGTCTCAAGGCGCTGGGGGGTGGGGGGGAATGGAGATTAGCTTAGCGGGCACCCACCTCTTAGTAGCTGGCCTGCATGTCACCGTATAGGTGCCCTTATTAACGGAGGAGGCGTTGCAATTCGTAAATGAATGTAAATGTAGTGCATTTATATAGCGCTCCTCACACCCCCGAAAGGGTCTCTCAGGCGCTGTGCACATACCGCTGTGGAACCCTTCCTGGCCTTTCCCTGTGAAGTGCCCACTCCTGGGCACCCCCAAGGTGAAGCCAGGCATCCTAGCACTTTTGGGGCCGTTGTGAAGATTAAGCAAGCTATTGCCCAGAGTTGCAGTGTGGGACCCATGATTAGAATAGGCACCGAGGCGAGAATTATCAGGTCCGGGGAAATTGAGCCCAAGACCCGCCGAGGCGGGAATTGAACCCTGGTCCAGGCCAGATCTCTGCATCAGGGTCTGCTGCTCTAACCATTGAGCCACACTTCTCAACCATACCTCCATTTTCCTACCCACTAGCTGATGGTTATGATCTGCAGAAGCTGGTTTTGCTTTTGTTTTTTGGACTAGTCGTTCTGTTCTCTATTGAACTGCTGGGCGTTAGGCTTGTGTATAGCGCTCTTGGTAGTTATCTTGATAGTCAGTCCAGTTGGTCCCCTTGGTTCTCTGGGTCAAGCCGCAGAGTGAGCTGTCAGCATTGCATTCTGGGTTAGTCTGGCCTTGTCCCTTGGTTTCAAGCAACCCTAGGTATGGTACCGCACTTAGACACAGCACAGAGTGAGCACTGGAAATGGGTGACTGAAGTTACAGGCTGATTGCCCTAGGGTCGCTGGACAGGGCTGGAGAGTGAATGTGAATGTTTCTGGCATTTAGATACTCAAGCGGCTAGGAAGAGAGATGGCACACACAGTGGCTCCATATGCGCACCACCGCAGGCAGCTGGCAGCAGTGGAAAAAGTCAGGGGGCTTCTACATTGTGGCTTGCATTGGTGTTAAAGAGACACCAGCTAGTGCCAGGACAGGTTGCAGCAGCCCTCGTGGCCATGGGAGGCAGCGCTGACTCACGGGCAGAGGGCAATTGGAGTCACGGTAGTCACTTTTAATCGCCCTCCTGCTTCCTTCCTCCTCAACCCACCGGCTCTATACTCCTGTCTTCAAAATCCCTCATGTTCGTCCTCTCTCCACGATTTATTTTTTCTTCCCTAATTATTTTTCTTCCCATCCACACTTTTTTGCTGCCCTTTCCTCATCTCTTCAATCCCCATATCTTGTGTTCTCTCATCTTTTATCCTCTTCTCTTATTTTCAACCCAATGGAGCACCAGCGCTTAGACACCTTTTAGTATTAGTGCGCTATATAAATTAAAATTTCATTTAATTTATTTTCTTATTTATCATATTTTACCTATATAGTTGTCCAAGTTTCTATTTTATTACAGTCAACTCCCTTTACCGCATTCTCCTCTCATTTAAATTACATCCCTTTGGTCTCATCCTCAAATTAAACTCCTGTCTCTGTGTGGCCCTGTATCTGCATTTTCTCTGTACCTGCTCTTCCTTCCCAATCTGGTCATCAATGGTCTCTCTCTCACTCTCATCATGTCTTTGCGTTCTCTTCATCCCTCCCACCTCTTTCCTTCTCTAGCATTCCTGTCCTCTTTTCATTTCTCAGCCTGCATTCCCCCTTTCCCCCCGCTTCCATCAGTTTGCCTACTTCTAGGTCGAGCATCAGTGGTGACCTGTTGTATCTCTCTGTGTGGCTTTGGCAAATCCACCCATTGCTATTGGCTGTTAGCTGCAGCATTCAGAAATGCTGGTTTCTTATTAGTGCATATCTGTGAAAGTCCCTCTTATGTGTCGCAGCCCACCCAGTCGTGGAAACAAAATCGGAGCCAGGAGCCCACTCTGGTCCGAAGTGCCCAGCAGGAAAAAGAACATCGTTGCGGGAGCCCACCCCGGTGCTGCTAACGCAAGTAAGAGCAGCGCAAAACTGAAATTGACTAGGCAGCCGAAGAAAAGATTAAAATCCCTCCCGCGCGTGAGTTTCAACGAACTCTCGCGAGAGGAGGCGGCCATTTTAAAGTCAGGCAAATTGAGCCAAACAGCGTCCAAGATAGACGGCGGCCATTTTAAAGGGTCAGTCAAAGTCCCGACCAGCGCGAAATCGCGCGAGAGTGTGGCGGCCATCTTGGAGTCAGGCAAATTGGGCCAATAGCAGCACAGGAAGGCCGGGAGGCCATTTTAAAGTCAGGCAAAAAGGAAAATAGACTAAAAAAGGTCTAAATTAAAGGAAAACGACAAGGAAAAGGTGCCAAAGAAAGAAAATAGCACCAGAGGAACAAGGAAGAAGAGGAAAAGAAAGAAATAAATAAATAAAAGAAAAGAAAGGAAGGATATGGGTGACGAAGAGACAAGGAGCACACAAGCTGTGTTCCGCAGGCCACTGCCATTTAACATATCGGAACCGCAAGCAGGCATCAGATGGGAGAGATGGCTACGACAATTTGAACGCTACATGCGCTACATGAAGAAGCAATACAAACGCGTCTCATCGTAGGGTGTCTGTCAGTAGAGTTCAGAGCACGCATCCTGCAAAGAACTAACAACACTTGAAAAAATACTGACGATGGCCCGCACAGAAGCACGGGCCACGGAACATGCCAAACAAATACAAATAGGCAAAGAAAAAGGAACAGCGATGGCACATCGGATGACGGAAAATTTCAAAAGGAACGACAACAGGGAGCAACAACATCCCAGGAAACAAGCGGTCACATGCTACAGATGCGGCCTTGATTTCCCACATGTTGGCACCTGCCCAGCAATGGGCCAGAAATGCAGAAAATGCAACAGGGACAACCACTTCGCAAGCACCTGCATGAGCCGGCAATTCAGGAACGAGAGGGGACGAACAGCCAGACCAAGGACGACAAGCACCAGACACGCCTGACACATGGAGACAGCAGAGAGAGGTTCGTCTGAAGAGTCGGATGAACAGACGACGGCTGGGAGAGAAGCCCGGTTATACCTCATGTCCGACACACCAAAAGAAGGAAGACAGCAGGAACATATCCAGCTGGTGGAGAAACAGCAAATAAAAAAGACGGCCACAGTAGACATCGACGTCGGGCGCCACAGAACAAAATTTGTGTTAGACAGTGGTGCCACATGCAACATAATGTGCATGTCAGAGTACATGAAGATGAGAATAAAGCCAACGTTATCGCCATCAAAAGTAGATGTGTTCACGTGGGGATCAAAGACACCAGTCGAAAACATGGGCAAATTCACTGAAACTCTAACATATCAGGACATGACATGTCAAGAAGAGATACACGTGCTGAAAGGGTACATCCCAGCACCCTGCCTGCTGAGCAACGTCACGGCACAAGTAATGGGGCTGTTGGCTATGACATATCACATGACAGAAAAAGAGAACATACTGCAAGAATATCAAGAAATACTACAGGGACTGGGGAAGCTAAAAGAGAAACAGGTTACCCTACACATAAACAAAGCTGTGAGACCAGTGGCACAGCATCACAGGAGAGTGCCGATTCACTTACAACCGCAAGTGGAAGAAGAAATAAACAACCTACTGCAGCAAGACATAATTGAGCCTGCAGACGGGCCGACACCATGGGTATCACCGATTGTGGCAGTCCCGAAGAAGAACACGTCCAAAATATGGATCTGTGTCGACATGAGAATACCGAACAATGCAATATCGAGGGAACGTCATTCAGGACCTCATCTGAACGACATGATCAGCTGGCTGACAGGGGCGTGCCGATTCTCAAAGCTAGATCTGTGCAAAGGATATCACCAACTAGAGCTGGACCCACAGTCAAGGTACATAACGACATTCTCCACACACCTAGGACTATTCAGATACAAAAGGCTCAGTTTTGGTATCTCGTCAGCGGGCGAAATATTTCAGGAGACAATAAGACAGGTGATACGACCAGTGCACAACAGTTTCAACTACAGTGATGACATCCTAGTGTTTGGGAAATCGGACAGAGAACATGATAACGCCCTAAGGCAAGTGTGCAAACAACTAAAGCAGGCTGGACTAACACTAAATGGAGAAAAGTGCGAGCTAGGGAGAACAGAACTGATATTCTTCGGGCACATATTCTCGGAAAAAGGGATGCGGCCTGATCCCAGCAAAGTGGAGACGCTGAAGAACACAAAGCCACCGTCAGACATGGCAGAAATAAGATCATTCCTAGGCCTGGCAAGCTACTGTGCCAGATACATACAAGACTTTGCCACGGTGAGCACGCCGCTGAGAGAACTAACGAACCAAGGCCAGAAATTTGTCTGTTCTCAACAATGCAATGAATCGTTCGAAGAGATCAGGAAGGCCGTGATGACTGTGGAGCACCTAGCATACTTCGACCCTCTGCTCTGCACCGAGCTGACGGTCGATGCCAGCCCAGTGGGGTTAGGTGCAATATTAGCACAACACCTGCCAGGAAAGGAGTCACCAAGGAAGATTGTCTCATACGCCAGCAAAAGCCTGACAGACATTGAGAAGGCGTACTCCCAGCCGGAGAAAGAAAGCTTGGCGGTGGTATGGGCATGCGAGCATTACCACATGTTTGTGTACGGAAAGCCGTTCACCATCATCACAGACCACCAAGCACTAGTAACAATTTACGGCAACCCAGCAGCAAAGATGCCGCCCCGCATCGAGCGCTGGGGCATCAGACTAATGAATTACGACTTCAAAATTGTCCACAAACCTGGGAAAGAACATAATCCAGCAGACTACATGTCACGGCATCCGCTACCACATGCTGAAACAAAGGCCTCAATGGCAGAAGAATACTTAAACTTTGTATTAAAGCAAAGCACGCCTGCACCAGTGACTCTAACAGAAATAGAGAGAGAAACGGAAAAAGATGACACTCTCCGAGCGGCCAGAGAAACGACGAGACAACAAAGATGGAGACATGTAAACAACAACTGCACATGGAAGGGAGGAGTAAAGAAGGAGGAGATGCTGGCTCTACAGAAAATAAGCGGGGAGCTTTCGGAGACAAATAGTGGAATTGTAATGAGGGGCACCAGGATAGTCATTCCAAGCTCACTACGACGCCAAGTGGTCAGCATTGCACACGAGTCACACAGGGGCATTGTGGCGGCAAAAAAGCTGCTGAGAGAAAAGGTTTGGTTCCCGGGGTTAGACCGTCTAGTCGAAGATACGATTGTGGCCTGTCACCTCTGTCAAACGACAGGTCCGCCTGCAAGACAAGAACCACTACAAATGTCGGAACTGCCAAGGGCTGTATGGACAAGAATGGCTGCAGATTTCTTTGGACCTCTAGACGCGGGAACTTACCTACTGGTCATAATAGATGAATACTCCAGATTCCCCATTGTGAGATCAGTCTCATCAACGTCAGCAGCCGCAACATTACCTGTTCTGGACGACATATTTGCAGCCTGGGGCTCGCCAGAGACATTGAAAACTGATAATGGTCCTCCGTCCTCAGGAGAGGAATTCCGAAGGTTCATGGCCTACCTCGGAATACAGCACAGAAAGATAACACCACTATGGCTGCAAGCAAATGGCATGGTCGAAAGGTTCATGGGAAACATCAAGAAGGCAGTTCAGAGGGCGAAGCTGTCACAGATTTCCCTGGGTCAAGCACTATGCCAAATACTGAGAGACTACAGAAACACGCCTCATGGGTCTACAGGGAAATGCCCGGCGGAGCTAGTACTAGGGAGGACAAGCAGAACGAGGCTGCCGCAGGTCGAAGGACTGACCGCGCCAGGGCACGAGAGCGTGGCAGCCAAAGATGAGGCGGCTAAGAAAAAAATGAAAGAATATGCTGACGAAAGACGACATGCCATCAAATCACATCTCCATGAAGGAGATACTGTAGTAGTATGACAGAGACAACAACGGAAGTTGGATAGTCTATTCGCCCAAGACCCTTTGACGATAACACAAGTGAAAGGAACAATGATAACAGCAGAATCCGACAGCAGACGAATAACAAGGAACAGCTCACATTTCAAAGGCCTGAAAGAAGAAAAGGACGAAGAGCAAGTGACAGGCATCGAACAGACAAAAAAAGGAGAGTGCAACGGAGCAGGTACAGCAGAAGCCACCAGGCCAAAGGAGGGCCAAGGACTTGTGACGAGGCCAAGAAGAGACATTGTGAGACCAAAGAGACTAATAGACGAAATGTGAGATGCCGCTCTAGGCAGCATCTCACGGGTCACATCCATCGACACTTTCACATCTTGTAACAGACTATACAAAAGAAACTGTCCCAGTTTAATTACTAACTAATGCTACTGTCGTAATGTCTTTGTGACAAAGGGGGGAGATGTAGTGTCCTGAGAGAGAGGGCACTAGGACCTCGCCGAGGGCAGAGGGCAGGACAGGTCACCGGACACCAGTTCCGGTCAGAGAGGGCGAGGGGCAGAACACAGGAAGCAGGGACTGAGATAAGACGTGCAGCATGCTGGCTGCAGACGATGCACAAATAAAGTAACATCAACTGACCTGGTGTTGTGGTGATCCTTGTAGCGAAGCGACGCGACAGGAAGTGGCTAAACTCCAGGAGTCCAAGGTGATTACAGAGTGTATAATATTGTTTCAGGTGCTCTTCGCTGTCTAAAAACATAAAAATAAATAGTTTAACGAAAAAAATCACAAGCTGTTGCTCTAATCTGACATACTAACTGTGCCCCTTCACCATAATGCCTCTTCTGCTTCTGTGCTTACAGGCTGCTGTTTGGTACATTCTGTTCTCATTGCCCAAGTAGGACCAGCCACACTTCTTAAGACTGCGCACATTCCACCTCCTGGCAGCTGCCTATTACTTGCGGTTCTTATGTCCTAAATCCTCTGTTACTGCTGGCAAACTCATATGCTGCATTAAGGGTCCAAGACAATTCCAATTGAAAGCCTGACACTCCTCTGATGCTGCTAGTAGGACCTTGCGTCCCACACATGTTGCTGATGTCCCCTCCTTTAACAGCCAACAACAATGAGCCCGTTCCTGACACATGTGTGAGTCAGAGGGCACTGCTAGGTCCTCGTTGCACTCATAATGTCTTTATACAGCTGACGAAGCTCCCTCTCATTACCAGGAGACCCAATCTCTTCTGGACAGTTGCACCCCACATCTCCACCACATTTGCTTATGCAGCCCAACACAATACATAATACAACTACCCACCCATGTGCGGCGGAGCAACGACTTCCAGGGCATTAAGGAGATATCTTCCAGGGTAGTAGCCCGAGTGGGTTTCCTTGATGATTGGAGTGTCGACTATTTTGGGGTGGATTATTATCTTTTAACCTATCGCAGGGTTTATGGAAGATTCAGTCACTGAAAGCTCTCATATTGCTCCAAAACCTATCAATTCAGATTGAAACCTTTCTATTGCTTACACAGTCAGAAGCAAACTAGAAACAGTAGCCATCTCATGACAGGCAGAGTATGTAGTACTAATATAGCTCTTCAATCCTTGATGGCACAGCACCCAGAATAATGTGCTGCATGGCTAAATACTGAAAAGGTCCACCATTCCAGGAAGAGAGCTTGCTGCAAAGAAGGGATGTTGTTGATAAGTGGAAGGAAGGTTTTCTAGCAATAAAATGAGGTGAGAGGTGGAAATAAGCCGAATGATAGATGGGTAATCCAGTAATGTTTGACTATGAGGTTCTAAGCTGACTCTAGGCTGAGTGAGAAGAATTCAGGCATGCAAGCACATTCCTTCCTTTTGCAGTGTAACATCTGGCTGGAAATAGGAAATGCACGAGAATGGTAACTGGTGTCAAACTTGACAGCAGGCACCTCTTGCTCTCCACTTTATTGCTCTAGTACCAGCGATGAAAGCCACTGGACAAGAACACACGCACACATGCAAAGTTTCAACATGGGCACTTCTGAATCTCCAGAAACTCCATCACCCTGAACTGGAGGTTGGCAGAATCCTCCCAAACTCCACTCCTCCAGCCAAACATAAACTAGCAGTTGGTGGGTGGAGGAGCTTGCACTTTGGGCACTGCCAGTCAGTCCACACACTGTTATATTTTCCCCACTGGCCAGCCCTGCCTAAGGCCATTTAAATGCATGACCCTCTGACAGTCTTCTGACCTTGCCCAGGGCCATATATATCCGGTGGCACTCAGATCAACTGTGCTCACATGTCTGACGTCACGCCTCTGCCGTGTGCTTCCAGGGTGACGACTTCATCAACCAGCGCATGTGCAGTACCACCCTGCACCCTAAAAAATAAAACACTGTCCCAAACAATTTCATGCCTAAGCGGCCAGCTCTTTACTTAGAGCTGTTCACACTGCTCAGGGTGTTCCTTTTCCTATGCTATGCCCTACGCAGCTCCCCTTTCGTCCTTGAATACCAGCTGCCCCTGGGTGCATTAGAATTGGGCAACATAGTAGGGGTACTGAGTGCCCAATTTTACTGTGTATAAGCATTGGATATAGTGGAGAGCATGAGAATAAATACTGTCATGCATGCAGTGTCAGGTGAATAGTATCAGAAGTAGGGCTGGTGGTTGATGTGCATCTGTTTGATATAATAGGGAATATGGAGTTCATTAACTCACATCAAATGGCCCAACCCATTGGAGGCACTGTTAAATCAGAAAAAGCGAGTACTGCATGGAGTCCATCCAGTGCAATAGAGGCCCAGCTAATTGGAGATACTGTTGCACCACCAAGGAAGAGCTTTATGTTGAACACCCATAGCAACAGAGGATCAGCTAATTGAAGCTGCTGTTACAAAACCAAGGATATGCCTTATTGAGTCCACCCAGGAGTCACAGTGGACCAGCCGATTTGGATAAACTGGTAAGCCTCCAGGGGCGTTATGTAAGGTCCACTCAGAGGTGAAAAAGGATCAAAGGACTGGAGGCGATGGCAAGCTATCAAAACTTCCAAACTACTGAAATGCACCGACATGGCAGGTGCAGCCTGTAGAGCAGTAAAATAAAGGGACAGCTCACGCTTGCCATAAGAAGACTACGCAAGCCTACTCTTGAGGACAGTGGATTACACAATCCTCTACTGTGACAGCATGGACTAATTGAAGAAAGAACTGCTCACACATAAAAAAGGGCTATCAGTGGCATGATATATATGTTGGACGCTTATGAATGTTGTTTTTTTCATTTTCATTATTGTAATGATGTTTGGATTATTGTAACATATATCTTTATGCACCATGATTATGGCTTTGTGTGAGAAAGTGGCTACTGTTTGGGAGGGGGGAGCCCTTCTCAAGCAGCAGCCACAATCTTTCTCAGGGAGAACCACAAAAGTCACTAAATTAAACTTATGCCTAACTCTTTGGTAGCCCGGCATTAAAACAGTCAGGCTTAATTTAGAGGCAAAGTGTAAAGTATTTATGCAGTACTCAACCAGTGATAAAGTAACAACTCAACACAGAAAAATCTCACACCATTTTAGAAATACAGAGTAAAGTGTAAACATTATTTTATTAAATAGTTGAGAAATAACAATCATTAGAACTGGTCATATGCAATTTCAAAGATTTAAGGTAAGCACAAAGTGCCACTAGCAGTTTTCTGGTTGTGTGAGAATGGGTAAAAGTCACAAGTTCAGACCGACTGCGATGGATCATGGGCGAGATCCTGGGACCAGGTTAGTCCTGCTGAAAAAGTTACTTCTAAAGTCCAGAGCAAAGAGTCCAGTTTGCAGTGAAGGAGACTGTAAAGAGCAGGGAGAGCATCGAGGATGATTGTTGCTGTAGTGGGTAGATCGTGTTGGTCATCACAGATGGTCGTTGATGGAGCTTTGTTTGGGCAGTCCTCACGGGCTGTCAATGTCATAGCGCAAAGTGCACATTTAGAGGCAGATTTACAAGCCCCTTGTGACACATTTACACCGCCGTTGCGTCACTTCTGTGACGCAGTGGTAGCGTAAACCATGCACCATGTTGCACCTTATTTACAACGTGACGCATCTAGGGAGATGCGTCACGTTGTAAAGCCCTGCGCCACATTAAACCTGCGTCAGGTTTAATATATGCAGGATGGGCGTTCCGTCGGAAAAAGCCTCGGAAAAGTGACTCAGTGAAAGATTTCACTGAGTCACTTTTCCGACGCCGCTGCGTCAAAACCCTGCGCCTGCTTGAAGCAGGCATAAGGCGTGACGCAGCATGTTAGGTATGGGCAGCCCCTGAGCATTGCTGGAGTTGCGTCGCGCTTGCGACATGACTCCAGCAATGTGCTGCCCTTACGCCATTAGACGCGTCACGCATCTGTTTATCCTTGAGCCACGATGCGCCGCATTGTAAATGCGGTGCACCTGTGGTGGTGCAAGGGTAAACTTGTGTGACGCATCTTACCTGGCGCATCCCTGCTGATATGCAGGGATGCGCCAGTCCTCGTAAATCTGCCCCCTAGTGTTGCCACATGACATTATAGTGTAAAAAATTTGGGTTCACTGGAGTTTCCCGTTGGCGGTCGCACAGACAGTAAGATCTTGGGATGAGTGGGACTGTCCGTCATCACGAAATGCCCCCAAACATCAGGATTTGTCATTTTCTTCTAGGATGAGCTCAACTGATAAAGGGTCCAGGACTTGGGAGGCACCTCTAGGGGATCAGGAGCTCATTCCATCAGAGGCCAGCAGGTCTCAGGCAGATCCAGTTGCAGGTCCATGCAGGCCCAATACAGCAGCTTTGCTGGGCTGTTGCCATGAGGCCTCTGGAGCTTGTTGTGTTCCGTTAGTTCAGAGCAGGCGGTCAGTCAACTGACCCTTGGAGTCACTCAGTGTAAGATGAAGAGTACTGGTACTTTTGCAACAGTAGTGTAGGTCTCAAGAAGCAGGGCAGTCCTTGGCAGCAGGGTAGTCCTTCTTCTGTAGTATCCACAAGTCCAGGAGTACACTGAAGGGTGATCCGAGTGTCCTATTTTTATAGCTTTCAAAAGGGAGAGGTTTCTGGGATTTTCCCCTGACAGGGGTATTTGGGTTTCCCTGCCTCCCGGTCCTGGTCCCGGTCTGTTTGCAGTCACAATATGCTAGTGTGAAGTTCTTTGTGAGTGAGCTGAGGCAGTGGCTTTGAAGTGAAGGTAGAGCTGTGTACAGCTCTGCCCACCATTCCAGTCTTGGGTGACCAATGCTGCCAACACCCAGGCCCTCTATTGTGTGGTTGTCTGGGAGGAATACACAATAGCCAACTGCCAACTATTCCAAGTCTTGTGACTCAGGAAACAGGTTGCAGGCAAAAATGGTTAGGACAAGAATTTGCCAGCTTTCTAAAGGTGGCCTTTTCAGAATTGTGACTTAGAATCTGACTTTACCAATAAAGAAGGATTTAATTTTAATTTCTCAGACACCAAACATGCTATTCCTACCTGCTCCCAAACAAAAGCTATCTCTTACTAAATGTGATAAGATAACCCAATGTTATCCTTTCTGAGAGCTAGGCCTTGCAATGTGAAAAACAAATTTGAGAGTTTTTTACTCCAGGAACTGTAAATGTACAACACACCCTGCCCTGTGGGCTGTTCACCACTCATGCGGACAACCACTCAACCAACATGGAGCACCTGCACTTCCAGGTCCAGACCAACCCGAACACCACCCTCTGCAGAACCCTCATCTAAGCGAACCACATCCTGGACCTCTCCCAATCCAGCTTCCGAAGCAAACACAGCATTAAGACCGCCCTCCTCATCGCCACAGACGATGCCCACACCCTCCTTGACCGAGGAAAAACTGCAGCCCTGAGGGGTGTGGCTAGGCTGTCCAACATGCTAGACACGCTCGATCGAGGCTCCCCTTGACTTACATAAATCCGCCATTTATCCTGAAGTATAGGCTCCTATTTTTGCTCTCCTGGTCCTCCGCTGTTGCTGGCTGAGTCCCGCTGCTGACTGGGATCCCTATCGAGGTCGTCGGGCAGAGTGACGGGGCGGTCTGGAGTGACGGCGGCTCTGAGGACTGGCAATCCCCGGCTCCACAGGAGAGAGTGTGCTGGAGTTGGCGGCGTGCCGCTGAGTGGAGCCACGGCGATTCCTGGAGGGACGAGACGCCGACCAGAGTTTGCCGCAGACAAATGAGTACCCAGCGGAGGTAGCGATTGGCCGTCGGCAGTCACACCGGGCCGCGGGGCTGCTGACTCTGGCCCATGTTGTTGGGAGGGGCCGAGAGGGTGCTCTGACCTCCTTTCCCCGGCCGGGGGCGTGTCTGTGGTGCAGCTCCCACACGAGCAAAATCCTGGGCCTGTGATGGGCTATGGGCGGGCGGCCCCAAGGCTGGATTGCCATCTGCACTGAGCGATGCCCTACATTGATATGTGGCCATATCGGGACGTGGTGCTGCTGTTGTTGGGCCTGCATCACTTCGGACGGCCAGGGCTGACTCCTGGTCGCGATCAACTAGGTGGGGGCTTGTTCGGTGCTTAGCCCACACCCGGCGACAGCTACAGACTGGCAGAGGCAGATTGGCATGGTCGGGCCTTGAGGACCAGGATCTCGGCAAGGGACCCCCTCTTTTTCCCCCTTCTCCTATTCCTCCTAGCTGGCTGGGGCTAGGCTGGGCCGCCTATGATGGAGCCCTGTTTCTCAAAGTGCGGTGCTTGGCTGCTTTGAGGGACAGTTGTGGAGTTAGATGTGTGCTGCACCCCCCCTCTCCAGTTTGCTGCTTCAGGCATCTGGCCCTGGGAAAAGTAATAAACCACTGAATGGCAACAGACACAACTTGCCCCTCACCACAAAGGCGAGTTGAACATTTGTGCTGTGTGACCCTGCACAGCCTGAATCAACGAGGCCCCACTCTAATCTATAGCCTCTTTTGGGTGCGCAGGGAGCCAGACCAACATCAGAAAATGACAGGGACCACTCGAGATGCAACCGATTAATTGACTACGCAACAGTGTGCTCTACGTGCTGTGGACATACAAGGCCCAACTTACTGAATTCACCGGTGAAGTGCTCCCTGACTGACAATGATTGGGGGTGTGGAGGCACCTGTTGGGGGGAGCTAGGTATGCCTACTTGCGGTGGTGGCCATGCTGGGCCTTGGTGTGGCTTGCGAGCGCCGGGGCCCTTCCTCTCCAATACTACCTGTTGCTGACTCATCAGCCTGGTCCAGTGAGACCTACCTGCCCCATTGCAACCTTTAGCTTGGATCTACGGGCTGGTACACACCCAGCGGCGGCCCCTATCCTAACCTGGAAAATGACTAAGGACAAACTACCCAGCTCCACCTCTAAGCAGAGCACTATGGACAAATACACTAATGCAACAGCCCAGTCACCCAATCCAGGAGACCCAATGGTGCCCATGCCAGATAATGCCGCCAAATTAGCAGCTATTATGCAATCTAGGAAAAAGCTGGAAGCCAAAATTTGGGCAGTTGGCTCTGATGTTATGCTACTCAGACAAGATCTCCGTAATGCAGTGCAGCGTATTATGGAATCAGAGCCAAGAATCTCGACGGTGGAAGACACAGTAATCACTCTTCAAAAGAAAGTATCCACATTGGAAACACTGACCAAGGGCCTGGCAACACGCGTGGAGGATGTGGAAGGAAGGGCCCGTAGAAACAACATTCGCTTCGTGGGATTTCCTGAGGGCTGTGAAGTTAGTAACATGGAAGACTTCCTTATTAAATGGCTGATGGACTGGCTCCCACCCCAGGTAATGTCTTCTTGCTTCATAATCGAGTGAACGCATCGGGCCCTTCTGCCAAAGCCACTGTCTGGAGCCCGCCCCAGGCCAATCATTGCTAGATTTCTAAACTACAAGGACAGAGGCATTATCCTACAACAGGCCAGGCTTAAGGAGACTCTCACCTACACCTCACACCATATAATGATCTTTCCGGACTACACTAGGCTGGTCCAACAATGCCGACAATCCTTTGTAGAAGAAAAAGCCTGCTTGTGGAATCTTAAAATCCAATACTCCCTGTTGCTCCCGGCCTGCCTGAGGGTGTTTTATCAATCATGTACACATTTCTTTGAAATGCCAGAAGAGCTGTTTACCTAGACAGACGTAAAACTTAAACCCCACACTCCGCCAAGGATTGACTCTGCCCCAGCCATAATTGCCCCAAAGTTATCGACAAACAACGCTGTAGATCATGCTCCAAGTGACAATCCAATACTCACAGCAAATCCCGTATGCGGCTGGCGGAGGGCCAGGTGGAGCCGATATCATCCTGATGAACGTCCACAGTGAGATATGATATATACAATATGCGGGACAGCAATTGTATCTGGGCTACCTTTACATTCACTCTCCCTTTACTTTGAAGATGCTATTATGCACAAGGGATGTTTATTTGGGATCCATTGGTAGGTAGTAGTCCCTGAACCCCGTAGGGATTGGGACTTTTACCATGCTGCGACAGATGCTTCAAGGTTCATGAGGTGTTGGGTTGGGGGGTGTGAGGGGCATTAGGGAAAAGTTATTGTTTGTTTTTAGTGGTGGATTTCTATATTACATATGCATATTACCATCAGATCGGACCATGCACATGTCATTCCACATCTATATACACCACCGCCAAACATGCCACCAACTATGACTGATGCTACTGGGAGGGGGCTCCATATTGTTAATTGGAATGTCCGTGGTGTTTTGGATAGGATCAAGCAGGGAGTTACACCGAGACAGGCTAAAAGCTATAAAGCGGACATTCTACTCCTACAAGAAACCCGCCTGCTGCGCAATAAGGCACTGTGCATAGCACAATTTGGTTCCACCCAGGTCTTTCATTCTGGATTTGTTAGAGGATCCCGGGGTGTGGCGATCTTAATCCAAGGCAGAATCCCCTACATACATATTAAGACGTGGTCGGATCTCCAGGGCAGATACATTATAATATTAGGTACACTATACGGGGAGCAACTCAGTCTGGGTAGTATATATGCCCCCCCACTGTAAGCATGGAGCCTGGTGGAGCGCTTCACAACACTGTGGGCTGAGATCCCCCTGGGTCTTACGATCGCTGGGGGTGACTGGAATGATGGTCTACGCTCACATAGAGATAGATGGCACAGCGCTAGGAGGCCGATAGGCTCACAGGAGTCAAGGTTGAGCTCGCTAACACAGGGAATGGGGTGGGTGGACACATTGAGGAGACTCCACCCAATTGACCAAGAATTCACTCACTTCTCCGGCATCCATGAGTCACTCTCACGCCTTGATTACATTTTTATACCCGCAGCTCACATCCATAGACTAGAGACAGCAGAAATTCTACCTAAGGGCCTCTCTGACCACTCCCCTGTGTCGGTGACATTGCGACTGGTCCCCAGACATTCCCCATTCCGATGGAGGATCTCAACATGGCATCTACAAGATGAGCAATACAAATTCCATACGCATACCGCCATTTCAGACTATCTCTCCCATAATACGGGAATGGTAGAGTCCACTGAAACCTCGTGGGAAGCTATGAAGCCGACTCTTAGGGGTATGGATATTGCATTCTGCACAGCACAGTTTAAACAGTGCCTCAGAAAACTGGTTTAGGGGGAGGCCTAACTCATTGACTTAGAGTGCAGAAGTAGAGGCGAAAATGGGAGCGTGGCGCGTAGACAACTACTCCAGATGCAACAATTATATGCCAGTGAACTATTAGATGAGGCTAAAGTGGTGTGGTCGGCGACCTGCAGTAGGATATATCAATGGGGGGACAAATCCAGTGCCCTGCTCCACCCCCTCTGTCAGCAGACACTCAGTCCCTTAACCATCCTGGCTATTAGTGGTCCTACTGGCGCGATACTCACAGACGAAGAACAAATTGCGGCGAGTTTCGCCAACTATTTTGGGGACTTATTTGCCAACAGCAAGTCTCTTCCAGTGGCTACTATATTCCAGTTCTTGGACAATCTGCCCCTGAGGGCCCTGACGGACTCTGTGAGGGAGGAACCAGATGCTCCACTGACAGTGAAGGAGCTTCAGAGTGCCCTATCAGATATACATTCGGGCAAGGCACCGGCCGTGTGAATTCTATAAAAAGTATCAGCTTTATTGACTGCCCCGCTATTTAGCTGCAGTTAACGCTGCCGTGGATAAAGGATACTGTCCACAAGTCTGGTGACATGCAGAGATAGTAGTCTTTCTAAAGCCGGGTCGACCCCCTGAACTCCACACTTCCTATCACCCAATATAGCTTCTTAATGTAGAGGCAAAGCTCCTTGCCAAGGCCATTGCCAATCGCAACGTACCACATATTACGAACATGGTCCATCCCGATCAGGCTGGCGTTATGCCAGGCGGTGCCACACAACACAATATACGTCGTGCCCATAATGCCATCGCAATGGTTGACCGCCTTGAAGGGCCTGTGGCACTCCTCCTAGCAGACATCGACAAGGCCTTTGACTCGCTTAGCTGGACATATTTATTCGCACTTTTGAGTCGATTGAATATTGGCCCTCGTCTCCTTACTTATATCCCACTTCCTTTACACTGACATTACTGCTTCCGTTCGAGTAGCAGACTCGACTTCGCGGACCTTTTCCATCTGGCGAGGAACCCGTCAGAGATGTCCTCTCTCGCCTTATCTTTTTGCATTAGCTATGGAACCGCTTGCAGCTTGGGTGAGGATTGACGCACAGGTCTGTGGCTTCTAGTGGACGTGTGAAGTTTCGGATCATATAGTGCTGTATGCAGACGATGTCCTTTTCTTTTTCACACACCCTAACAGATCAGGTCGGTGACTGCTTAGGATAATGCAGACTTTTGGAGAGACCTCGGGGCTATATATGAATGCTCGTAAGTCTTTCCTATGGCCATTGTGGGGTGGAGACCAACTGGGTAAATGAACACGTGAGGTGATGGTGGCCCCAGGCGGGTTTAAATACCTTGGGGTGTTTCTATCGGCCTTCCAACATGCTTCATGGGAAAGGAATTTAGCCCCACTGTGGATGCAGACTAAGGAGCAGGTGCGCACTTGGATGCGCCTACCGCTTTTCCTGTTTGGCAGATCTACCATCTTTAAAATGGAGTCCCTGCCCCGCCGTCTGTACCTGCTCAAACACCACCCTAATCTAATTTCACCCTTCTGGTTTCAACAAGTAAATACAACGCTTAGTCATTTCCTCTGGGGTGGGAGCTTGGCCCGGGTAGCCCTGAGAACTTGTTTTCAATCTACATACTATAGCGGTATGGCCACCCCTGATATCCAGACATATCATTCTGCCTCATACCTTCTAATCCTGAATGACTGGTGGTACAGGGACAGACGGAATCCTGCATATACGGTCGAATGCTGGGTGATGAACACTATGCCCCTACACACAATCTTATATTCAGGTCCGACTATCCAAATGTTGCCCCCAGCAACCAGGACGTTGTTTCTGTCTTGGAGGCAATCGCTGCACCGAGTCAGGTGGTGGGGCAGACAGACGAAGGAGGCTCCCCTTTGGCATAACAGCCTCCTAACTCAGCTATTAACACTACACAGCTTTGGGGAATGGGAAGCCATCGGTATATCTATGGTGGGAGATATTCTCAATGGTCAGTCCCTAAAGTCCTTTCAAGAGCTACAAAAAAAATATGATATGCCCTGCTCGCAGTTTTACAAATACCTCCAGTTTCGACATGCTTTCTCCCCATACATCACGCACCTAGACAATATACCCAAATTTAACCCTATAGAGTTCAAGGTCTTTATGGGGAAACTAGGTGGTCATAAGATCACCAAAATCTACTGGACACTTGTGACTAATGGCCCAACTGCACTAGATACAACACGCGATGCCTGGCAAAAAGACTTAGGCCCCATCGATTGCGACAACTGGGCCGAGGCTTTGGAGTCCCCGCGCGTTGCTGCTATTGCGGCACGCTTAAGGCTCATACAATTTAAATATTTTCATAGGGTCTACGTCACGAGACACAGGCTCTGGAGGGCCGAACTAGTAGACTCTCCTCTCCGCTTGCACTGCAAACCACAGATGACACTCTTATACACGCTATGTGGCACTGTATACTGCTTTTGAAGTTTGGGGTGATCAAAATGCCTTTAGTAAATATTGGGATGGGACATCCCATACTCACCACGATTGGCCATACTTCATATCACCGATAGTATAGGTAGCAACATATACAAGCGCCATGTATTGCTTCTTGACCTTACACTGGCGAAGAGCGACATTGCCAGGGCATGGAAAAACACGTCCCCTTCACTGGTTGGGGTGTGAAAGAAGGGACTTGATTTTTGCATGGGGTTGGAGATACCAGTATTCAAGGCAAGGGGGTGCCCCCAAAAACACTTCAAGATTTGGAGGTGGTGGGCGGAATACGGGGATTGTATTTGGAGCCTGCTCCGGGTATATCGACAAGTGGGGAATCGATGCAATGACAAGACAATGATAAACAAATTCAGTGGTAGTGGCATGGATATTAGATTAAGATGGCTTAGAACTGCATGCACTAGAATTCATATTGGATATATGACACTGCTGTTTACTGTTGATGAATTGGTTTTGATGTTATTAGCTCTTAAATGTTTCTGTTTTAATATTGTAAATGTTGACATCAATTCTGCTACGATGTACTCTGTATCATTTGAAATCCTGGATGCTCCAGGACTGCTGCAGCTGTTGACAATAAAAATATGTGATGGAAAAAAAAACGTGCAGCCCTTATCCTCCTAGACCTCTTGGACACTTTTGATAGCGTTTCTCACCGCACCCTATGCACAAGACTTCACAACGCCGGCATCTACGACAAAACCCTGGAATGGTTCCGCTCCTTCCTCACCAGCCAAACACAGAGAGTCAGACTACCACCGTTCCACTCTGAACCCAAAACAATCAGCTGCAGAGTGCCCCAGGGTTCCTCCCTGAGCCCCACCCTCTTCAACATCTGTATTGCCCCTCTCGCAGCCATAATCAGGAACCACAGACTCAACATCGTCCCCTACACGGATGACACTCAACTGATTCTCTACCTCACCAATGAACCCATTGTCACCAAGAACAATTTTCACGATGGGATGAAGGCTGGTGCAACCTGGATGAAGAACACCTGCCTTAAGCTCAACTCTGAGAAGACCGAAGTCCTCATTATGGGCTCCACCCTGCCACACGTGATGACTCCTGGTGGCCCATAGCACTTGGAACCCCCCACATCCACAGACCATGCACCGAACCTCAGCATCATCCTGGACTCCTCTCTCACCATGAGCCGCCAGATCAACACCCTGATTACACACGCTATGCCTGCTCCGAAAGAACTTCAAGTGGAACCCCATTGAGTCCAGAAAGCTGGTCACCCATGCACTCAACAGCAGCATAATCGACCAAGGCAACACAGTCTATGCTGGCATTACCAAGAAACTACTCAAGAAACTGCAGAACATTCAGAAAGCCTCTGCCAGACTCATCCTCAACATTCCCAGCCACACCCACATCACGGACTACCTGAGAGACCTCCACTGGCTCCCAGTCCACAAAAGGATCACCTTCAAGCTTCTCAC
This sequence comes from Triturus cristatus, assembly GCF_964204655.1. Lineage (NCBI taxonomy): Eukaryota > Metazoa > Chordata > Amphibia > Caudata > Salamandridae > Triturus > Triturus cristatus. The sequence goes on along the minus strand of NC_140580.1, from coordinate 456,144,273 downwards.
TAATGCCTACAAAGCCCAACACAACATCTTTATGTGGCACAATACGTTCTGTAGGCCTACTAGTAGCATTCAATGTACAGGCCTGGGTGCTAGTAGTACCACTTTACTAGGGACTTGCAAGTAAATTAAACGTGGCAATTGGGTGCAAGCCAATTTTACCATGTTTAGAGGAGAGAGAATAAGCACTTTGGCACTAGTTAGCAGCGGTGAAGTGTACATAGTCCTAAAGTCAACAACAATTGATTCAGTAAAACAGGAGGAGTGAAGGCAAAAGGTTTGGGGCTGACTTTTCAGAGAGGGCCAAGTCCAACACTCTGTGCCCGATTCACAAAGGTAAAGTTGGACGAACGTCTTACTTTGTGACTTTCAGTATTCACAAAGGGCATATACAACTCATAAATGGCGTTTGTGAACACCGAACGTTGAACTTTATGACTTTCAGTATTTACAAAGGGCATTTACGAGCATTAAATGCCCTTTGTGAATATTCGAAGTTGTAAAGTAAGACTTTTGTCTCACTTTACCCTTGTGAATCAGGCCCTCTGTTTATATACCTCTAACATAATATGAACCTTTTCCTAGTGTGGGTCTCTGTATGGTATACACAACTACCAAACAAGCACTTAAAGAGGGCCAACCTATTGGAGATACTGATGAGCTACAAAGGCATTACCAGAGGCAGAACCCAGTTAGGCAACAAAGGAGCTACCAACTCGAAGGTCTGTTAAATGATCAGGGGAGTGCTATATGGATTCCACCCAGGATCAACTGAGGGCCATTCCACTTGAAGCACTGTTAAGCTACCAAGGAAGTGCTTTGTTAAGTCCATCCAGAGCAAAGGTCAACTCATAGGAGTTATCCAAAACCTTAATAGGCCCAATCAGGGAAGACACTTCTGGAAGATTCTGATAAGTTTCCACACTGGAAAGATGAATAAACTTCCATTAAAATAAACAGTTCTTGAGGTCTACTGGAGGAAAGCTTTGCCAAACCAACAGATAAGGGAACCTATCCAAGATTGTGAATTTGGAAATCAAACTAGAAGACTTAAACTACTTTATATAAAAGCCTTTGAAAGACCTGAAAAATACGAATTAAAGTTTCCATAGAAACACCCTGTGTTGCTTTAAACACCCTGTAATGATGCTAAGCACAACCTGTCATCTCTCTGGACTCTAACCCATCATGCTCCATCCTGCATGTAAACACTGCTTTGTTTCTATGAAAATGATATTCCTGCTCTCCTTCTCAGTTATGGCCTTCTTCATTAGTCAGATCAACCTATCTTCCTTTACAGCAATGGGACTACCCTCTCCACTCACATATTTGACTATGAGGGGAATGGTAGAGATATTTCATAATTTTTACAATTTCACAATAAATATAGGCCCCGATTCACAACGGTGAAGAGAGATGAAAGTCTAACTTTACGACTTTCGGTATTCACAAAGGGCTTTGCAAGTAGTAAATGCCCTTTGTGAATACCGAAAGTCATTAAGTTAGACTTTTGTCTCACTTTACCTTTGAGAAATGGGCCCATAACCTTTTGCCACAGATTCTCTTGCACAGCCAACCGGTCGGAGCATAATTTGCCACACCAATAGATGTCTTACGCTCTTTTGTATCAAAAAGTTAATATTCCCCTCTAGTTATTGGTTTACATCATAGGCGCTCGATGTAGGGATGTCCAGGGTGTGCAGTACCCCAAAATACCCATACTGAAGTTCAGAAGGTGAATGAGCAATAAAGATGCCTTTAAATTTTGTTTTGTCAGATTTTCTGTCCATTCCAAAACAGAGGTAAGATGTCAGGATATGTCTTCTGACGAACTGCTTCTTACTCTTTAACATAGAGCTAAGTGTTTTCTTTCTTCAACTGCAAAGTTAGAGGGTTTTGTAAAGTAAACTATCTGACAATCTTTCTGGGGTATAGGGAGTGTCTAAAGAAAAGCTTTAGGTATAATATTTCAGTTTATTTAACATACAACAACGCTTAAATAAAATCAACTGAATGAACATTTCACAATATCAGCAGTTAGTAAATCAAAAACAAGCAAGCTTTTGTTTGTAATTCTATGTGATGATCACAAAGATTTTAATGGGATTGAAACAAATCAAGACACTTTGCCTGGTAATGTGCAAATGGTAAATATTTTCTGAAACATGATTTCTACAAATTCTCGTTTATCTGCCACATACTTTTATCAGTAAAACTGCATGTCAGTGTGAATTTTGTGTCCATTTCATGGAAAATGCGCTGTCTGTAATTGACAGTGTGCTACAATTTGCTACAGTGTGCTCAAACTTCACAACCAGCTACATACTACACCCTTATCACTCTCCTGCTGAAAAGGCATGACTCATTTGTAATACTTGTTCTTTGTGTGACAATTGGATTTTTCACAGTCCTATGACTTCACTAATGTAACATTGATGACAGCAACACCACTCTGTAAATTGTAACAGCACCACTGTTTATATTTGTCACTGACTGAACAATATGGCATAACCTGTAACTCCACCATAATTTATTTATGCCTCCAGGTAGTATGGCAGTGAATTTGGAGACCACGTCTATAGGAAAATGTATCCACATTTGATATTGTCAGCTTTAAGATGCTGCAACAATATTTCCCTGTGTATAGCTCCAGGACATTATTGTCTTTCTGAGTAACACAGCATATTCTCAATATTGTTTTTAAAGAATCTCTGTATGCATTCAGAGGGACAAAATTGATGCCAAAATTGCACCAACATAAATAACCATGCACATAGCAGATAAGCTTGTGGATCATACAAGTGATGTAAAAAACAGGATTGCATTTGGTGGTTTGCAAAAGAGAGGCAGCGGTTATTTAAATAATGAGTTCATTAGTAAACGCTGCAATTTGTTGTCTTTTCAAATTTATAGACCATGTTATAATGTTTAATATTTCCCAGAACAGGTCAGCAAATATACAGTAAGTTGAAACATCTCATAAATCTCTTAGAAATGCTCAAACTAGTTTATCACACAGATTTGAGCAACCCAATACTTACTGAAAAATAATATCCACAGTTGAGCCTGGGAAACTTGTGATTGACCTCACTACATGTAACCCTTTTTTTGTAAGCATAAGTGGGAATTGATCTGGTACTTACAAAGATTAAATGGATTAGATGCTTTTGCTTAATTAATGCTCAAAGTGCCCGGCTCAATAAAGGGTCATGGCCAGAGAATTTTACTTGAAGTTCAGCAATCTATTTTGCAAATGTGCATTTCTAGCCAACCTCACAGAGGTTCTATTTCTCTACAGTAGAGCATGACTTAAATTTTAGTATGAATTGATAGTGCCTGGTTGATCTCTCATTTAATTGTTTTGGAGAGCAAACTAATCAAGTCTTGGTAAAATATTTAAAACGAAAAATAAAACAAAAAAGAGCAGGGTAAGTACTAATATGGTAGTGGAGTAACCATCTAACATAAGTCAAAAAACAAATCCTCTATCTCAGATATCATTAATGAAAACTACTAAATCATCTAAATATTTAAACGGTTCATAGATACCAAAATGATAAGACAGCACATTAAACTATCAATATAATTTGGTGAACTCAGAAGAGTATTCACAATAAAGGAGGATATTCTCAAGAACGTGTGATAACCATTGCAAATTTAGCTTAACGCGACTCTTCACATCGCAGTCTATCGTGGGAAAATAACTCTGTGTTAACATGGTATTCCCAAGCCGGCGGCACCATGCGAGAGACCCACGACAACGCATCAAATGAATGCGCTAAAATCAACGCAACACCACAAAAACACGAAACAGGACCGCGAAAATAGTTGCGATAACGCCAATCGCGGTATAACAATCTGTGAAAACCAGCCACAGGCCTGCAAATCCCACGCGTCATGTGGGAAAATGCACCATAAAAGCCGGAAAAAAAAACACAAACTGAAGCCAAACAAACGCGAAGCACAATGGAGGTAGTCGGAGCAAGTGCAGAGAACAACCAGAACCCCACAAGCCCCCCGGAAGTCCAGCCTGAGACTTCGGGGTCAGGGAAGGGCAAGGACAAGAAGAGTAGGAAGAAGCGGTTCAGTCTGCAGGAAAACAGGATCCTGATAACGGAGGTGATAGAACACCATCAACTACTGTTCGGCATCGTGGACAAGGTGAATGCAGTTGGAGTGCTGAAGAGGACAATAGAAGAGGTCAAGAGGCACTGTAATGATGTCGAGCGCAAAACCAAGCAGAAACTCGCAAACAACTGGAAGGCAGCAATGCAGACAGGAGGTGGCAGTTCAGTGCCATAGGAGGAGCTGGACGAGATGGAGGAAATGGTGTCCACAGCCATCAGTGGGGAGACGGTGACAGGAGTTGGGGGACTGGACACTGCTCAACATGACCTGACACAACAGCAACAGGGTGAGTGATGACCAGGGACTGGGGGGACGGGGGAGAGGGACACAATGGCACAGATGCACAGTTAAGCATAGCACATCTGCGGACAAACCATGCCCCAGACCCCCAAATCCCACCAAGATGCCAATGCACCCAATAATGCAATATTCCAGCGCTGCAGAAGCACAGAAGCACAGAAGCCAGAGTCACACCTCATGTAAGGGGCAGCCAATTCAGAGCTGCAGGGGCGACTCCCCCAAAATGCGACACTCACACATTACATGCAGACCACATCCACATTGACAACGTCGTGGTACAAACTGCAACACGTCCACAACAGAACAGAGGACACAACTGGTGCCGCATGTGCGTAGAAACTGGCCAATCGCACTTTGCATTGCAGGGAAATGTAAGTGCACAATGTACAAGTACAAACACACATCCGTGCTGTAGTCGGAATGTCCGACGTCCTGCATCAAATAGGCAGCTCCTCCCAAACAGTCACAATGTACACTGTTATGCAGTCTGAATGTAAACATGTACAATGCTCCAACATACAAGTGAACACAATGTTGAACTGCATCTCCCCTTCACATTGCAGGTGAAAATCCTCCTGCAGAGCAGTCTGAACCTCTTGTCTCTGATGACGAAGAGGACCACCACAACTTTGACTCTGACGCCCTCCAACAGCTCGTGGAGAGCCTCCGCAGCCCACTTACTGGAGCAGGGCAGCCCAGCTGCTACGGGGAGACCCCACCCCCTGCACAGAACACACAGCAGTTTGCACCCACCACAAAGGCTGCCTCCCAGGACCCCCAGTACTAACACATAGGCTTCCAACGCTGTGTGTTGGGGTGCCAGGAGAAGCTGGCTGAACAGGTGCAGGTGGGGTTTGACCGCATGGCAGACAAACTAGACACCATACGTAGGTGTCTAAGTCCCATCAGGGACCACTCACAGTCCCTAACAGACACCCACAGGCTGCTCCATGCTCTCCAATGAACCATGGCTGGCATTGCTAGAGTCCTGACTCTGAGACAAGAATGACTGTCAAGTCAGAGTGACTCCAGCAATCTTGCCCGGGAGTTGGGACTCATGCAGAGGCTCATGAAGAACATGGAGCGGACGCGGGCGAAAACAGCAGCTGCCATGGCTGCACACCAGCGAGAGGTAGCTGGGTCCCTCAACGCCATAATGACCCTCCTCATGGCATTGCTGCCACAAGGCCTGGCGCTGATGCATGCTGCTGCCACCACTCCATCCACATCTCCGGCCTATGATGTGTCAGTACCACACAGTGCAGCAGACATTC